>NC_141875.1:596861885-598111885 GCF_056163025.1 Triticum urartu | reverse complement strand
AATTATGATGTTCATGTTGATGCTCAACCTAGCAATAACAATGACGTAGAGATTGAACCTGATGTTGATCTTGATAACCCACAATCAAAGAATCAACGTTATGATAAGAGAGACTTTGTTGCTAGGAAGCACGGTAAAGAAAGAGAACCTTGGGTTCAGAAACCCATGCCTTTTCCTCCTAAACCATCCAAGGAAAAGGATGATGAGGATTTTGAGTGCTTTGCTGAAATGATTAGACCTGTCTTTTTGCGTATGCGTTTGACTGGTATGCTTAAAATGAATCCTTATGCTAAGTACATGAAGGATATTGTTACTAATAAAAGAAAGATACCAGAAGCTGAAATTTCCACCATGTTTGCTAATTACACTTTTAAGGGTGGAATACCAAAGAAACTTGGAGATCCAGGAGTACCAACTATACCATGCTCCATTAAAAGAAACTATGTTAAAACTGCTTTATGTGATCTTGGAGCCGGTGATAGTGTTATGCCTCTCTCTTTATATCGTAGACTTGATTTGAATAAGTTGACACCTACTGAAATATCTTTGCAAATGGCTGATAAATCAACTTCTATACCTATCGGTATTTGTGAGGATGTGCCTGTTGTGGTTGCAAACGATACTATTTTATCAGACTTTGTTATTCTTGATATTCTCGAGGACGATAGGATGTCGATTATCCTTGGTAGACCCTTTTTGAATATTGCATGGGTTGTTATTCATTGCAACAAAGGCAATGTAACTTTTCATGTTAATGGTAATGAGCATACGGTACACTTTCCGAGGAAACAACCTCAAGTCCACAGTATCAATTCTATTGGAAAAATTTCAACGATTACTATTGGAGGTTTTGAATTTACTCTTCCTACTGCCAGTTGAGGTAACCTAGTTGGGGATGTGCATATCCTAGTTGAGGTAACCTAGTGTTATTCGAAATTTCTCCGGTTTCATGCAATTCGGAATGACTTTATTAACAAGACTTGATCAACCTTCTTAATGGATTCCTTTTGATGAGCATGAGATGGATGAAGTTAGAAAGCACAACTTTCTGTACCCTCTTTTTACTTTCTGTTATTTATCTTAAATAAAGTAAAAATAGTATTTTTTGTCTGTTTTCTGAATTATCCTTGCAATAAAAAATACCCCGAAAATAGAAGTTCTCCAAATGCCCTGAAAATTTAATATGATTTTTTCTAAAATATTTAAGAATTATTGGCAGTGAGAACACATCAGGGGGACCCACCATGTGCCCACGAGGGTGGAGGGCGCGCCCCCTGCCTCGTGGACCCCACGTAGGTCCCCTCCACTTATTCTTGCACCCACACACTTCGTCTTCCTCCAAAAAAATCATCCACCAGCTCAAACCCGTGTTCTGGCTCATCTTGCTACCATTTTCGATCTCCTCGCTCAAAGCTCCATTCACAAAACTGCTTTGGGGGATTGTTCTTCGGTATGTGACTCCTCCAATGGTCCAAATAGTTTTTGTTCTAGTGGTTTATTTATTGCAAATTTTTGCTGCTTAGGTGATCCTGTTCTTGAGCTTGCATGTCAAATTTATGTGGTCAAAAGTAGTTTTCATGCCTGATATAACCTCTAGGCACTTGTAGGAGTAGTTTCTATCAATTTTGTTGAGTTTGGTTCACTTTTATTTTGAGTCACTAAAAATTTCAGAAATTTTCAGAAAAAGATGAAGAGATTCTTGAGGGGCTCATCGAGCCGAAGCTCTAAGGATAAGCAAAGTGAAGAAAATAAGAAGCCCAAGTATAATCTCCCTCATACTACGGAGGTTCGGCTGTGTGAATGGCCTTGTGATGAGTTCTTGAGAGAAGCTGGGATTTATGAAGATTTTTATTATTTCGCTGAGAATGCAGGCCTCACCGACTTCCTCCACGACCAGCGTGAATAGTATCTCTCACTCGCCAATATTTTTGTGCAAAATTTTCATTTCCATGCTAGGAGATCACCACCTTCAGTGGAATTTTATTTATATGATGAGCATAAGGAGATGTCACTTCATGATTTTTGTCGCCTTTGCAGGATACCCTTTGAGGGCAGCATAGAGGAACCACATCGCAATGATGTGGATGGATTTATTGATATAATTGTTGTAGGGGAAACGAGGAAAGTTTCCAATGCAAGAATCACTAGCATACATTTTCCTGTTCTACGTTACTTTGCAATATTTGCTAGTAGATGCTTAATTGGTCACGGGAACTATGGAAATCTTACTGCCCCTGATATTGTTATTTTGCGCCATGCTTTGTTTCGTGATACCACTTTTAGTTTAGTCGCTATTGTTGCTAAACGGTTAAATCTGAACCGTACAAAGGGTCCCGTCTTAGGAGGCATCTTCGCCTCGCTCCTTGCTGCACACTTTAACATACCTATTAGGCATTATGAGAAAGAGGAAAAGTTGATGCCTCGTATTTTTCTAGATTATAAGAGCATGGTAGCACACGATTTTATTGTTAAAAATAAGAAGATGCTTAACTACAGACTGATGTTTGGTAAGAATCACTTTGAGACTATTACCTCACCTGCTCCCTCTTTGTTAAACATATTTTTAGGCACATACCTTTTTTGCGGAGGCCGTTCAGGCATACCAGAGCCTGACATCAGCTCTAGAGCCGGAGACACTACCTGATCCTCACCATCAGTGTGTTTATCAGTGGGATCTGGAGGAGATCACCAACCAGTGGCACCCCAAAGACCATCCTCAGTACATCGGAGAGGGCAGTTTTGATCCATGGGCATAGACCAACTTAGGCCAAAATCCTAAGCTTGGGGGAGTACGTATTTCTCACCGATATTACATTCATGTTCACACACTCATGCCAGTTGTCAGTGCTCATACTTTTTCATTGTAATATCCATGCTAGTTTATTTTCTTTTTAAGATTTCTTCTTGTGTCTTTGAAAACCTTAAGAAAAACAAAAAAATTAGTTGTAGCTTTTAGCTAGTTTACTTTCCATGCTTGTAGTAGTAGTAATTAAAAAGAAAACCCAAAAATATTTCTCGTTCTTCTTTTGCTTGTTGGGAGCTCTCCCGTGTAAATAGTTTTGTTTTGGGGGTCGAGAGGAGAAGACCATGATGAAAATGTTGAGTGGCTCTCATATGCATTATTGTTGATCTAACAAAGAGCCCATATTACCTTGTCTTCTCCCATGTATTGAATGCTTGTAGATTCCAGATTAGTCCAATGAACGTGCACTATTATTATTATCCACACCATTCGGTCATGCAAGTGAAAGGAAATAATGATGGTATATGATGAATTGATTGAGATGAGAGAAGCTGGTATGAACTCGACCTCTTTTTTGTAAATATGATTAGTTCATCGTTCCTGATTCAGCTTATTATAAATGAAACATGTTTGCAATGACAATTAGAGATTATAGTTGTCCATGCCATGCTTAATTTGCTAGGAGTTTATAATGGTTTACCTTGCGTGCCAACATGCTATTAAAATGGTTGTGATGTGGTATGATAGGGTGGTATCCTCCTTTGAACGATTCAAGTGGATTGACTTGGCACGTGTTCACGCATGTAGTTGAAGCAAAATCAACATAGCCTCCATGATATTTATGTTCATGGTGAATTATATCCTACTCATGCTTGCATTTAGTGTTGATTAATTTTAATGCATGTTCATGACTGTTGTCGCTCTGTAGCTGGTCGCTTCCTAGTCTCTTTCTAGCCTTCACTTGTACTAACCGGGAATACTGCTTGTGCATCCAACTACATAAACTCCAAAAGTTATTCCATATGAGTCCACCATACCTTCCTATATACGGTATTGTAGCGACCCAACTCGGTAAGAGTCGAAGTCTCTGTGCTTACCGTGCTAGTCCCTGGATCGACTTGCTAGCACACACAGTAATCGATGAAATAACAGAAATAACACACATCTCTTTATTACATCGATCATCTAAGAGCAATACATTTATTACATAATAGGGCATCGAGCCAATAAGCAAATACTGCGGAAGCAAAGAAGGAAATGAGTCCAACTCCACGAGCAAGGTTGAGTGTAGAACATCGACCTATCGCACTTTAATCCTCGTCGGATATATCTGCAACGTGATAAGTTGCAGCCATATGGGTTAGTACATTGAATGTGCTGGCAAGTCACATCATAAGTGTAATGAACCTACTTGTACATGTTATTTGGTTGGTGCAAAGCTCTAATTTTAGTTTTTTGCATAAAGCTAGTTTTCCCTATTAGAAAAGATGTTATTCTACTACTACACATTTGCATAGGATGAGTTGGCAAACCCAACTCCAGCCTTTCCCAAGTTTCATTTAGAACCCAACTGTTTAATTAAAGGCGAGGAGATCTCCCGGCATTTCCACTACTAGATGCTCAAGTTGTCCGTAACCGGGGACACGGCTAATCGATTAGGTTGACACTCTGCAGAGATTGCGCACTTTTCCCCACAAGACTCGACCACCTCCATGATCGGAAGATCAAGACATAGCCTTTCGAAAATGTTCCCCCTTAACCCACGGATAGGCCGGTACACCTACATGATTCTACATCTGCTAGCCCATCCCGGAAGGGGTCACACTAACAACTCAACTAAGCCGGAGCCCATATTGGCTTGTGGCTGCACACGTAAGCTTCTAGACATGGGAATACGATTGATCTCTTTGAGCCTGAGCGGACGGTCCACGTCCACTAGTGGTGCACCACCATGGATTTCCCATGCGTGCCCCACTGTACTTTGCCACCATTCCCACAAGTTTCCGCCCAGGGAGTTCTTTAATTAACATAGGTCCTGTTTACTACATTGTCACTCAAATTTTACAATGATCACTATCCACGTCTACTTAGCATAGCAACATAATGTAAAACGATGGTGACAAAGTTATATGGTTCAGACCTACCTTAATGAACTACTTGGTGAAAAGCATAGTCATGCGGCATCAGTTTCCTACCATGCAGTCCTACCGCAAAGAACTAAGTGCATAATAAAAACATAGGTAATGAAACATGATCAAGATGCAACTTGGCTTGGTACTGCTGATTGAATTCTAAAGACTGATAATATTCTGCTTCGCACTCCAGGCAATCTATCGCAAAGGAAATAAACAAACATAAGCAAACATTCCAGAGAACCAAAAGAACATGCATAGCAAAAAGTCTCGAAAAAAACCAAATGAACATACAACCCACTAAGCTACTACAGAAATATTCTAAGTGCAAAACAACATAGGCCTATGGTTCAAAGAGTGATGTGAAATATAGTGCATACCGTGCATACTAGTAAAAATATAAAAGGGCATATTCTAGTGTGTGAAAAATTATTGTGACAAAGGTCCAGGTGATAGGGTTTTGCTACGGTAACAGCATGCAAAAGGAATCAACTTAATCGGAGCTACAATTTGGGAGATATGGCCATTTGAAGTTGGAATTCGAATCTGAATAAATTCAAATTTGAATCTGACAAAAGTTTGCAAAAATTATACTACTGGCTAGATCTAAACAATATGAAGAATTTGCCGCTGGTTTCATCGAGTTTGGATCTACGGTTTAAAAGTTATGGCTAATCTAAGTTCATGGACTAATCTGCTAATTACAGGGAATAAGTAGTGAAGAAAAACTATCGCAAACAGGTCCTTGACGCGTGGCAGATTCCTACTGGCCGAAAGGTGTTCGCCGTGTAGCTTATACAGCGGACGTTCACAATTTAACTAAAACGGCGGCGGCGGCTAATTTAAACAAAAACCAATTGGTTTTAAAAATAAAACCCGAGAATAACCGCGTAGCGGTTCGACTAAAAAAACAACCTAACCAATCTAATCTAAGCCGTTGATATTCGATCTAACGAACCAGAGGAGGTGCGGCGGCTTACAGCGGCTGGCGGCGTCGGCGATGAGTAGAGGACGGCGGCGCGGCGTCGGTCGGCGGCGGGGCAGTGGCTACGGCGGTCCTCAGCATCGGGGAAGAAGACGGGGAGTTGCGGCGCGGCTTGGGCGTCTGGATGGTGGCATCGGGGCTCCTTAGGGGCGTCGGGGTCGGTGAGGCGAAGGCAGCGGCGCTGCGTGGGCTCCGGTGAGGTCGGGCGTCGTCGGGGCGTCGTCTCCGGCGGGACCTAGGCGAGAAAAATTTGTCAAACGGGTGTGCCTTGCCGAGGGAAGTCGCTTGACGAAGAAGATGGATGCCGTGGTGGCTTACTGGCGACGGAAAGGACGACGGAGCGGCGGGGCTCCGGCGAGATGCAAACGGCGACATCGCCTGCTATGGGGGGTGTGCGGTGAAGCGGGACAGCGAGGACGGAAGAGGGGGTCCTGGCCTTTATATAGGCGAGGTCAGAGGGCTCGGGGTCGACGGATAAGAGTTATCTGCGAGAGAGGCGGCCGGCGGTTGCAGGAGCGCAGCGGTGAGTGCTTATCCCGTGCGGTGCGGGAGGTTGAGGACGGCCTGACGGTGGGGCCCGCCTGGCAGCGGCAGCGAGAGGAGGCGAAAGAGGGCGGGCGCGGGCGGTCGACCGGTGCGAGAGGTTTTCGGGCGCGCGGGCGCTGGGGCGCTGGCCTTGGGCCAAAATGGCCAACTGGGCTGGTCGGGCGCTCCTGGGCCGAACCCAGTTTCGGTCCAGGCTGCGTGCGTGTGTTTTTTTTAACAGGAGACCAAAGTGGCTCATAAATAATTCAAAAGAATTTCTAAAAACACCAAATAAATTTCTGAAATAACTACATAATATTTAGAGCCTAATGAACATTAACTTAAGCACAGAACATTTTGAAAATAATTTCCTAATGCAACTAATGCACTTTTTGCAAATAAAATAAATACCAATCAACTCCAAAACTTAAAGTAATATTCAAAATAAAATTTCCCACTCTTTTTATATTTTGAGGAAGTCATCTTATCCCCTCTCATTTGTTTTTCTCGAGTGGAAAACTATTATTTGAATATTTCAAAAACTCCAAAATGCAAAGAAATATGATATGCATTGAATGATTCTAATAACATCCAAATTTAATAAAATTGGGATGTTACAAACCTACCCCCCTTAAGATGAATCTCGCCCTCGAGATTCGGGTTGGCCAGCAAAAAGGTGTGGGTGGTCCTGTCTAAGATCTTCCTCTCATTCCCAAGTAGCTTCCTCCTCGGTGTGATGACTCCACTGAACCTTGCAGAACTTGATGATCTTGGTACGAGTGATTCTCTCTATAGTCTCAAGAATCTTAATAGGTTTCTCCTCATAAGTCGGATCATTCTCCAATTGAATTGCCTCCAGTGGCACTGTATCTCTCAAAGGAATGTCCGCCCTCTCTGCATGACACTTGATGATCTTGGTACGAGTGATTCTCTCTATAGTCTCAAGAATCTTAATAGGTTTCTCCTCATAAGTCAGATCATTCTCCAACTGAATTACCTCCAGTGGCACTGTATCTCTCAAAGGAATGTCCGCCCTCTCTGCATGACACTTCTTCAGCTGGGAAACATGAAACACATCATGAACTCCCGACAAAGCCTCTGGTAATTCCAACTGGTATGCGACCTCTCCTCTATGTTCCAGAACTTTGTATGGTCCCACAAATCGTGGTGCTAACTTTCCTTTGACTCCAAATCTCTTAATACCTCGAAGTGGAGACACTCGAAGATATGCTCTATCTCCCCCTTCATAGATCACTTCCTTGCGTTTAGCATCGGCATAACTTTTCTGCCTTGACTGGGCTATCTTAAGTCTGTCACGAATCAACTTGACCTTCTCCTCAAAATCCCTGATCAAATCAGGTCCAAACAATTTGCGATCTCCAACTCCATTCCACATCAAAGGTGTCCTGCATTTCCTTCCATACAATACCTCAAAAGGGGCCATCCGCAAACTGGCTTGGTAGCTGTTGTTGTACGAGAACTCTGCGTAGGGTAAGTTATCATCCCAACTAGACCCATAGTCTAGCGCACAAGCTCTCAACATGTCCTCTAGAATCTGGTTGACTCTCTCTGTCTGCCCATCAGTCTGTGGGTGGAAGGCTATACTGAACTCTAGCCTGGTACCCAAAGTTTCATGTAACTGTTTCCAAAACTTTGAGGTAAACTGTGTTCTTATATCTGATATGATGCTACTTGGAACTCCATGCAGACGTACGATCCTGGTCATATATATCTTTGCCAGCTTAGCACTTGTATAGGTGGTCTTCACTGGAATGAAGTGAGCATCCTTGGTCAAACGATCAACTATAACCCAAATGGAATCATAACCTGAACGGGTCCTGGGTAACCCCTTGATAAAGTCCATACCAAGTTAATCACATTTCCAATCAGGAATCGGCAATGGTTGATGTAATCCTGCTAGTTTCTGATGTTCTGCCTTTACTCTCTGACATACATCACATATTGCCACATACTCGGCAATTTCTCTCTTCATACCGGCCCACCAAAAACTTTCCTTCAAGTCCAAATACATCTTGGTATTGCCTGGGTGTATCGAATATGGTGAGTCGTGAGCCTCCTGAAGAATCAACTTCCTGATCTCGGGATCATTGGGTACACAAATCCATTGCTCAAACCATATGGTTCCATGTTCATCCTCACGGAATCCTTCTGCTTTCCCTTTGCTCATCATTTCTTTGATATCAGCAATACCTTGATCCAACTTCTGGGCTTCCCTGATTCTCCCCAACAAGGTGAACTGCACCTCGAGTGCGGCAACATAACCTCTTGGAACTATTTCCAATTGAAGGTCTCTAAGCTCATCACATAACTCCTAAGGTAAACCTCCTGCTGTAAGGGTATTAACATAACTCTTATGGCTCAAAGCATCTGCCACAACATTGGCTTTTCTTGGATGATAATACAGACTCATGTCATAATCCTTTATAAGTTCCAACCATCTCCTTTTCCTGAGATTCAACTCCTTCTGCGTGAAGATATACTTAAAACTCTTGTGATCCGTGCAAACATCACAACGATTCCCAATAAGATAGTGTCTCCATGTCTTGAGTGCATGCACTACAGCTGCCAACTCCAAATCATGTGTGGCATAGTTCAACTCATGAGGTCGAAGCTATCGTGAAGCATAAGCTACAACCTTCCCCTCTTGCATAAGAACACCTCCAAGTCGCGTAAGTGAAGCATCATAATACACCTGAAAGTCCTTGTGTACGTCAGGCAGGATTAACACTGGGGCTGTAACCAAACACTTCTTCAACTCTTGAAAGCTGGCTTCACACTCTTCAGTCCAAACGAACCTGGTGTCCTTTTTCAACAACGCTGTCATGGGCCTGGCAATCTTGGAGAAATTTTCAATAAATCTCCGGTAATATCCTGCAAGTCCAAGAAAACTACGAATCTCGCCAAGTGTGGTGGGTGCATTCCATTCTGTGACTGACTCTACCTTGGTAGGGTCCAGTGCAATCCCTTCACCTGACACTACATGTCCAAGAAATACGACTTCCTTGAGCCAAAACTCACACTTGCTGAACTTGGCATAAAGTTGATGCTCCCTGAGCTTCTCCAAAACTAAGCGCAGATGTTCAGCGTGTTCCTCCTTATTCTTGGAGTAAACCAATATGTCATCAATGAATACCACATCAAACTTATCCAAGAACTCAATGAATACTTTGTTCATCATGTTCATAAAATAGGCAGGGGCATTAGTCAAACCAAAGGACATGACTGTATACTCATAAAGCCCATACCTTGTGGCAAAAGTTGTCTTGGGTATATCCTTCTCACGGATCTTCAATTGGTGATAACCTGATCGAAGATCGATCTTGGAGAAAACACTAGCTCCTTCTAGCTGGTCAAACAAGTCATTGATCATCGGTAGGGGATACTTGTTCTTGATGGTCACCTCATTCAAAGAGCGGTAATCCACACACATTCTAAAGGTTCCATCCTTATTCTCCACTAAAAGTACAGGGGCTCCCCAAGGTGATGAACTCGGGCGAATATACCCTTTCTCTAGCAACTCCTTAATCTTTTTCTCGACTTCCTCCAAATCATTAGTAGACATTCAATACGGCCTCTTGGAGATAGGCCCTGTGCCTGGCAGAAACTCAATCAAAAACTCAATCTCCCGATCTGGCGGCATACCCAGTAACTCATCCGGAAATACATCGGGATAATCCTTCACCACTGGTACTTCTTCCTGGACAACTCCTGTAAGAGAGTTCACCTGAGTCCACTTAGGCTTAAGCCTGGATACGTACTTGATCCTCTTCTTCTCTGGAGTGGTGAGAAAAATCGATCTACTAGCACAATCAATGTTTCCCTCATACTTGGACATCCAATCCATCCCTAGGATTACATCCAACCCTTGCGACTCTAGTATAATCATATATGTGGGAAAAACATGTCCCCCTATGTTCAAAGGCAGTTGGAAACATCCATGACTAGCCATAGACTCGGCTAACTCACTAGAATGGGTGAATTAAGAGCTATGGTAGGCAACTTATGTTTATCCAGAAATCCCCTAGATATGAATGAATGCGATGCACCAGTGTCAAAAAGAATGAGTGATGGAAATGAATTAACCAAGAACTTACCAATCACTGCGTCAGGCTGCTCATAAACCTCTTCCACATTGACATGATTCACATGCCCCTTAGTGAAAGGATTGGGCTTCTTGCCTCAAGAATTCCCGTTGCCATTTCCATTTCCATTCTACGCCTCAGGGTACTCATTGGAGTAGTGACCTGTTTTCTTGCACTTGAAGTAGGTGATGTGACTCAGGTCCTTCTTCATCGGTGTGGAAGAATTGAAATGCTGCTGATTGCCATTTCCTCTATTGCCATTGCCCTGCTTGTGACCATGGTGGTTGTGTCCATTTCCTCCATGATGAATGTGGCCTCCATGGTTATGGTGATTCCCTCCAAACATGCTAGTGCCTGATCCAGAACTTCCTGAGTAGGGGCTGTAGCGGGGTTTCTGTTGAACTCCAGAGTTATATTTCCCATGACCGTACTTCCTCTTACGATTCTCCATCTGCTGGTGCTTGCCCTCAAGAATGGTAGCCTTATCAACCAGCTCCTGATAGTCCACAAATGTTGCCACAGTCAACTGAACTCCCAACTCATTGTTCAGTCCCTCTAGAAACTTCTCCTGCTTGGCTGCATCAGTGGCTACATCCTCTGGGGCGTAACGGGCCAACTTACTGAACTCATCAACATACTGAGATACCGTGCGTCCTCCCTGGTGCAAGCTGCAGAACTCCTTCTTCTTCAGACTCATGGCTCCAGCTGAGACATGAGCAGTGCGGAACGCCTGCTGGAACTGAGCCCAAGTCACATCTCCATGGGGTATGTGGTGGTGTAGTTATCCCACCAAGCAGCTGCCGGTCCATCCAGCTGGTGAGCAGCAAACTTCACCTTATCCGCATCATTGCATCCTGCCGTGGCAAGCTCCCTTCCTATCTTGCGGAGCCAGTCATCTGCGACGATCGGCTCCGTGCTACTGGAGAACACGGGCAGGTTCAGCCTCAGAAAACGGGTAAGACTGTCAACCGGAAGTGGCGGCGGTGGGTTGTTGTTGTTGTTGTTGTTGTTTTTCTGGTTCTGGTTCTGAATGAGCATCTGCATAAGAGCATTCTTTTGCTGGATCAATTGCGTAAGCTCCGGGGGAAAGTTGAATTCGGGGTCACTTGGAGGCATCTGATGGGTTTCAGAGTGGATGAGGAGCTAGAATAGAACAAGGCCTAGTGAGTAAAATCACACTACCCATATGCACATGATAGCAATAAAACTTCAAATTACTCCAATTCAATTTCGAACAAAGAGGTTCACACGAATAATCAAACCTAAGGTAAGCCGTGTCACAAGATTTGACAAGGTCTTACAAATGAAATAAAACTAATCGTATAATGAAATCGAATTTGTAAGTTCTCATGGTGGTACAAAATCTAACTCTCATTGGATGATGACCAGTCAACCATGTCGACATCGAGTGTCCCTGCATCGCTCTCTGTGTCGTCATCTCTGAGCTCATCATTTTGGTCCCTCTCCTGGCTGACATAGGCACCATACGAGTGATCCTCCTAGATGTTTTCCCCTTCATCTAGCTTCTCCTCGGCCTCCTCAAGTTCAACCTTCAGGTCGTCGATCTTCTCCTGCAGTGCGTCCAGCTCTCCCTCGTGCTCGATGCGAGCGTCCTGGAGCTCCTCCTCTAGCTCGACCTTGCGGGTCATGAGGTTCTTGATGACGACCATGTTGTCGGACAGCTCCAGCTCCATCATGCGAATGTGCTCCTCCATGTCCTGGATATGGGATGCTATCGTCTCGTCCTCCAGGGTACGCACCACATCTCCATTTGCGTCGCGGCGTCCGTACATCACAAAGGAGGTCCTCTTGAGGTCTTCGTCATGCACTTCTCGAATGCGTCCGAGAGCAATGTGAGCAGCGATACCCCTGCCCAAGCCCCATGTTGTGGTATCCACATGGAAATCAATGGGCTTGGTGCGGTTTCCGAGGATGGGTCCGGGGATATGAGCATCCATCCTCCAACGTGTCTCCTCGAGCAGGGTGGCTGCGAAGGTTCCAGTGAATGTGGGAAGCCCAATCTTCAAGTGCTTCATGATCTTCACCAGCTGCCTTCCAAAGTGCATTGTCTCATCGGGCTGCTCGAACTCAACAAGGGCGGACGACATCTACATTTTAAAAAAAGAGAAGAAATTAGTATTGAAGTAGAGAAGGTACGAGACCAAAGGATATATATGGAAAATGAAAAATATAGTTTTTATCCTATGACTTTTCTCCATTTCTAAGGGTCGCGTCCTACAGTCAACGTGTGATTTGATACCATCTTGTAGCGACCCGACTCGGTAAGAGTCAAAGTCTCTGTGCTTACCGTGCTAGTCGCTAGATCGACTTGCTAGCACACAATACTCGATGAAATAATAGAAATAACACACATCTCTTTATTACATCGATAGCCTAGGAGCAATACATTTATTACAAAATAGGGCATCGAGCCAATAATCAAATACTGCAGAAGGAAAGAAGTAAATGAGTCCAACTCCACGAGCAAGGTTGAGTGTAGAACATCGACCTATCAAACCTTAATCCTCGTCGGATATATCTGCAACATGATAAGTTGCAGCCATATGGGTCAGTACATTGAATATACTGGCAAGTCACATCATAAGTGTAATGAACCTACTTGTACATGCTATTTGGTTGGTGCAAAGCTCTAAGTTTAGTTTTTTTTTGCATAAAGCTAGTTTTTCCCAATTAGAAAAGATGTTATTGTACTACTACACATTTGCATAGGATGATTTGGCAAACCCAACTCTATTCGTTCCCATGTTTCATTTAAAACCCAACTATTTAATTAAAGGTGAGGAGATCTCCCGACATTTCCATTACTAGATGCTCAAGTTGTCTGTAACCGGGGACATGGCTAATCGATTAGGTTGATAGTGTGCAGAGATTGCACACTTTTCCCCACAAGACTCGCCCACCTCCATGATCGAAAGATCGAGACATAGCCATTCGAAAATGTTCCCCCTTAACCCACGGATAGGCCGGTACACCTACATGATTCTACATCTGCTAGCCCATCCCGGAAGGGGTCACACTAACTACTCAACTAAGCCAGAGCCCATATTGGCTTGTGGCTGCACACGTAAGCTTCTAGACATGGGAATACGATTGATCTCCTTGAGCCTGAGCGGACAGTCCACTAGTGGTGCACCACCATGGATTTCCCATGCATGCCCCACTGTACTTCGCCACCATTCCCACAAGTTTCCGCCCATGTAGTTCTTTAATTAACTTAGGTCCTATTTACTACATTGTCACTCAAATTTTGCAATGATCACTTCCCAATCCACGTCTACTTAGCATAGCAACATAATGTAAAACGATGGTGACAAAGTTATATGGTTCAGACCTACCTCAATGAACTACTGGGTGAAAAGCATAGTCATGCGGCATCAATATTCTACCATGCAGTCCTACCACAAAGAACTAAGTGCATAATAAAAACATTGGTAATGAAACATGATCAAGATGCAACTTGCCTTTGTACTGCTGATTGAATTCTAAACACTAACAATATTCTGCTTCGCACTCTGGGCAATCCATCGCAAAGAAGATAAACAAACATAAGCAAACATTCCATAGAACCAAAAGAACATGCATAGCAAAAAGTCTCGAAAAAAACCAAATGAACATACGACACACTAAGCTACTACAGAAATATTCTAAGTGCAAATTAACATAGGCATATCATTCAAAGAGTGATGTGAAATATAGTGCATACTATGCATACTAGTAAAAATATAAAAGGGCAGATTCTGGTGTGTGAAAAATTATTGTGACAAAAGTCCACGTGATAGGGTTTTGCTACGGTGACAGCATGCAAAAGGAATTAACTTAATCGGTGCTACGGTTTGGGAGATATGGCCATTTGAAGTTCGAATTCGAATCTGAATAAATTCAAATTTGAATTTGACAAAAGTTTGCAAAAATTATACTACTGGATAGATCTAGACAATATGAAGAATTTGCCGCTGGTTTCATCGAGTTTGGATCTACGGTTTAAAAGTTATGGCTAATCTAAGTTCAGGGACTAATCTGCTAATTACAGGGACTTAGTAGTGAAGAAAAACTATCGCAAACAGGTCCTTGACGCGTGGCAGATTCCTACTGGCCGAAAGGTGTTCGCCGCATAGCTTATACAACGGACGTTCACAATTTCACCAAAACGGTGGCGGCAGCTAATTTAATCAAAAACCGATCGGTTTTAAAAATAAAACCCGCGGTTAACCGCGTACCGGTTCGACTAAAAAACAACCTAACCAATCTAATCTAAGCCGTTGATATTTGATCTAACGAACCAGAGGAGGTGCGGCGGCTTACATCGGCTGGCGGCATCGGCGACGACTAGAGGATGGCGGCGCAGCGGCGGTCGGCTGCGGGGCAGCGGCTACGGCGGTCCTCGGCGCCGGGAAGAAGACGTGGAGGTGCGGCGCGGCTTGGACGTCCGGATGGTGTCGTCAGGGCTCCTCAGTGGCGTCGGGGTCGGCGAGGCGAAGGCGGCGGCGCTCTGTGGGCTCCGGCGAGGTCGGGCGTCGTCTCCGGCGGGACCTAGGCGAGAAAATTTTGTCAAACGGGTGCGCCTTGCCGAGGGAAGTCGTTTGACGAAGCAGATGCATGTTGTGGTTGCTTACTGGCGACGGAAAGGACGATGGAGCGGCGCGGCTCCGGCGAGATGCAAACGGCGACAGCGGTGGCTATGGGCGGCGTGGGGAGAAGCGGGACGGCGAGGACGGAAGAGGGGGTCCTGGCCTTTATATAGGCGAGGTCAGAGGGCTCGGGGTCGACGGATAAGAGTTATCCGCGAGAGAGGCGGCCGGCGGTTACAGGAGCGCGGCGGCGAGTGCTTATCCTGCGCAGTGCGGGAGGTTGAGGACGGCCTGACGGTGGGGCCCGCCTGGCAGCGGCAGCGAGAGGAGGCGAGAGAGGGCGGGCGCGGGCAGTCGACCGGTGCGAGAGGTTTTCGGGCGCGCGGGCGCTGACCCAGTTTCGGTCCAGGCTGCGTGCGTGTGTGTTTTTTTAATGGCGCACCTCCAGGTGATGCGCCATTGCTATCCAAAAATAATAATTTCTAATGGCGCACCGCTAGGGGGGTGCGCCATTGCTAAGTCTCCCCCCACTAAAATCCCCAATCCCCTTTCAATTCTTCCCCTTTCTGATCCACTGCGCCCGCTGCCCCCGTCGCACCCGACCACCACCGCCCCGGCACCTCGCTGCCCGTTGCCCCACCGCCCCCAACCCCCACCAGACTGCCGCCGCCTTCCTCCTCCCCCAGCCCCCAATCCAGCCCCGCCGCCGCCTTCCTCCTCCCCCACCCCCCAATCTAGCCCCGTCGCCGACGACTCCGCCCGCCGTCGGCTCCCCGCACCATCTCCTCCTCCACCGACAACCCCGAGTTCAGGGCCGTGCCCACCATCTCCTCTGCCTCCGGACGCCGCCACCTCACCCGTCGTGCAGAGCATCCAGGCGAGACGCCGACGCCCCCCTATTCACCGACCTCCTTGACGACGCCCCCCTCTTCAACGCCGGCCGCTGCCGACCTGCCTCTGCCTCGTAACTGGACGGTGAGCTCCTCTACACACAATCGATGTAGGTTTTAGGGGGGCACATAGAAATTGACTTGTTATCATGCATAATATATTCTGTGTGCAAGTAAATTATAGCTTTGCAAAGAAGAGTATGATATGAAGCAAATCTTTTTCAAACAACAATGCTAACTAGTCAAAGGGAAGTGACTGAATGCAGAGTTGACTTGCACATGTTACAGTTGTCCTGAGTCTAGGATGATGCAAGAATTATACTCAACAAAATAGAGCAACCCAAATAATAAGAGTGTAAGTGACAAAGAAGAAAGTGAAAACACAGAAAGTTCCAAAAGCAGGCAGATGTTAAGTCTAATGGACGACAAGTTGAAATGGCGCTTCAGCATTAAGCTCGAGGAGACTTTCGAAGTTGAAATGGTACACAATGACGACAAGTGTTATTTTCATAATTAAGCATGAATTCAACTATTTCAACGTGTAATTTTCATCTTTACAATTCGAGTATAGCTTATCCTATGCCATGCAAGACGCTATTTCTTGGAGAGGATGGTTTTTGAAGACAATGAAATTTCTGAAACAAAGAAAATTCACCTAAGGACTCATCACGACGTGGATTTTGAAGTAAATCTGTATAATTCTGGGAGCGTAACCCATTTTGGTTGCAAAAATTGGGAAGCATTTTGCAAGATGTATAGTTTTGATGAGGGTATGCTTGTCACCATGGATCTTGGTGATCCTAAAATCGAGCAAGACAATATGGACATTTGGGTCCTTGTTGATATGCCTCCAATTCTACCGCTATGTGAGTTTCTCAAACATAGTTATTAGCTAATTTATATTGTTTATTTCAAAATAGATTAGAGCTTATTTCCATTGACAACTTATTTTTATTGTTCAAAGAATGTGCGGGAGATGGTAGACAAAACCCACTACACCGATGGCTCTGAATTAACAACTTACAAGGAGAAAAATCATCTGGTCGGATTTTGTACTGACATTGAGAATTACAATATCTACAATCAAACTCCTGAACATTATGGTCAATACGTGCCACTAGTGCATGTGTTCAACTACGGTAACTACCATGGAGATACCCTGGTAAGATTTTTTACTATTAGGACATCCGTGCATCTTTTGCATACTTCTAAAACTAGTACATCATTGCTAACTATGAAGTTATTACTATGTTTTTCAACAAATAATCCCAGAGAATTGTGTGCCTCATTTGATGTATCAGAAAGGTAGTCTTAATGTTTTGAACATACAGCCAGGTCATCGTACGAATCTCAACTGTCCATACGAGATTTCTAAAAGAAGTGGAGACATGAAAATCAAAGGTTGGAAAAAATGTATGGACAGTCATAAGGAGGTTCTTGGAAGCAAAAGGAAGTGAAGCGCAAGAATTGGAGACAGGATGATCTCCATTCTCCATAATGGAGAGTCAGGGTCTATATTGTTTTATGGTATTTTACCTTAAATAGGGTATTTAGGTCCTGCCTAATACTGATGATCATGTGCTAAGAACAATTAAGTAGGGCTGGTTCGATGACTATCAAGATGATGATCATATGACTTGTTATTAATAACGAGTAGAAGTTGTATGATGATTGAGGGAGTCCTGGATTAGGGGGTGTTCGGATAGCCGGACTATACCTTCAGCCGGACTCCTGGACTATGAAGATACAAGATTAAAGACTCCGTCCCGTGTCCGGAAGGGACTTTCCTTGGCGTGGAAGGCAAGCTTGGCGATACGGATATGAAGATCTCCTACCATTGTAACTGACTTTGTGTAGCCCTAACCCTCTCCGGTGTCTATATAAACCGGAGGGTTTTAGTCCGTAGGACAACATACACAACAATAATCATACCATAGGCTAGCTTCTAGGGTTTAGCCTCTTCGATCTCGTGGTAGATCTACTCTTGTACTATCCATATCATCAATATTAATCAAGCAGGACGTAGGGTTTTACCTCCATCGAGAGGGCCCGAACCTGGGTAAAACTTCGTGTCCCTTGCCTCCTATTACCATCCGTCCTAGACGCACAGTTCGGGACCCCTTACCCGAGATCCGCCGGTTTTGACACCGACATTGGTGCTTTCATTGAGAGTTCCTCTGTGTCGTCGCCGTCAAGCTCGATGGCTCCTACGATCATCAATAGCGATGCAGTCCAGGGTGAGACCTTCCTCCCCGGACAGATATTCGTCTTCGGCAGCTTCGCACTGCGGGCCAATTCACTTGGCCGTCTGGAGCAGATCGAAAGCTACGCCCCTGGCCGTCAGGTCAGATTTGGAAGTTTAAACTACACGGCTGACATCCGCGGGGACTTGATCTTCGACGGATTCGAGCCACTGCCGAGCGCGCCACACTGTCCCGACGAGCATGATCTAGCTCTGCCGCCGAACAGTGCCCTGGAGGCCGCACACGCATTAGCTTTGACCCTTAATTCGGAGCCAACTACGCCGATCGAGGATGGGAGGTTGGACGCCACCTCGGGGGCTGCGATCCCAACAGCGATTGAGCCGAACACCAGTCCCGTACTCTGCGAGACTCGTGACTCCAAGGAGCCGGACTCCTCTCCGGACTCTGAACCCTCCGCGCCCCTGCCGTTCGAATCCGATTGGGCGCCAATCATGGAGTTTACTGCCGCAGACATCTTTCAGCACTCGCCTTCGGCGATATCCTGAAGACACTGAAGTCTCTCTCTTTATCAGGAGAGCCCTGGCTGGACTACAGTCAGCAAGGCTGGTGTACGGATGATGAAGAAATTCAAAGCCCACCCACCACCCACTTTGTAGCCACTGTCGACGACTTAACCGACATGCTCGACTTCGACTCCGAAGACATCGACGGTATGGACGCCGATGAAGGAGATGATGAAGAACCAGCGCCTACCAGGCCCTGGAAAGCCACCTTGTCATATGACATATACCTGGTGGACACCCCAAAAGAAGGATATGGCAATGGAACAGCGGAGGACAACCCCTCCAAGAAACAGCCTAACGCCGGTGTCAGCGGCCCCGCTCAAAATCCCGCCAAAACAAATACGGTGATTCCAGCACGGGAGATAATAATACTCTGGAAAGTGCTGAAGAAAACCCCCTCCAGCAAGATTTAGCACAGGAGGATGGAGAAACCAGCCCTCATGAGAGAGCGGCAGACAGAGAGGTCGAGGACGATAATTATATGCCTCCCTCAGAAGA
This sequence comes from Triticum urartu, assembly GCF_056163025.1. Classification (NCBI taxonomy): domain Eukaryota; kingdom Viridiplantae; phylum Streptophyta; class Magnoliopsida; order Poales; family Poaceae; genus Triticum; species Triticum urartu. The sequence goes on along the minus strand of NC_141875.1, from coordinate 598,092,653 downwards.
CGAGGCAAGCCTCGACGATGACGAATTCGTCATGCCAGAGGATCCCGTCGAGCAAGAGCGTTTTCAACGTAGGCTTATGGCCACGGCAAGAAGCCTCAAGAAAAAACAGCAACAGCTTGGAGCTGATCAAGATTTGCTAGTCGACAGATGGACTGAAGTCCTTGCGGCCGAAGAGCATAAACTCGAACGCCCCTCCAAGAGCTACCCAAAGCGCAGGTTGCTACCCTAATTAGAGGAGGAAGCACTTGATGCGGCCGACCGACCACCTCGTGGCCGTGACAGAGAGGCCTCTCGGCCCTCCACTCAAGCCGCACCCCATACCAAGGCACGGGAATATGCGCTGGACTTACGAGATAAGTTGGAGGACAAGGCAAGGCAAACAAGATCGATCTACGGATCGCGTGGGCACCCCACGGCTCGAGACGGTAACCGTCATGCCGGCCACAAATTCGGCAGGGCCGAACACAGTAGACAAAGCTCATTGGAGCTACGTCATGATATAGCCCAGTACAGAGGCGCCGCACACCCACTATGCTTCACAGACGAAATAATGGATCATCAAATCCCTGAGGGTTTCAAACCCGTAAATATCGAATCAGATGATGGCACAACAGATCCTGCGGTATGGATCGAGGATTATCTCCTTCATATCCACATGGCCCGCGGTGATGATGTCCACGCCATCAAATACCTCCCACTCAAGCTTAAAGGACCATCTCGGCATTGGCTTAACATCTTGCCAACAGGATCAATCAGTTGTTGGGAGGACCTGGAAGCCGCATTCCTCGACAATTTCCAGGGCACTTATGTGCGACCCCTAGACGCCGATGACCTAAGTCACGTAATTCAGCAGCCAGAGGAATCGGCCAGGCAATTCTGGACACGGTTCCTAACAAAGAAAAATCAAATAGTCGACTGTCCGGACGCTGAGACCCTAGCAGCCTTCAAGCACAATATCCGTGACGAGTGGCTGGCCCGGCACCTTGGACAGGAAAAGCCGAAATCTATGGCAGCACTCACAGCACTCATGACCCGCTTTTGCGCGGGAGAAGACAGCTGGCTTGCTTGTAGCAACAATATGACCAAGAACCCTGGTATTTCGGACACCAGGGACAGTAGTGGCAGGTCGCGTTGCAACAAGTACAAGCGCCGCATTAACGGCGACAATGCTGAGGATATAGTAGTTAATGCCGGATTTAGAGGCTCTAAATCCGGTCAGCGGAAAAAGCCATTTAAAAGGAATCATAGGGGCCCGTCCAGTTTGGACTGAATACTCGACCGCTTGTGCCAGATACATGGCACCCCCGAAAAGCCGGCCAATCACACCAACAGGGATTGTTGGGTGTTCAAGCAGGCAGGCAAGTTAAACGCCAAAAATGAAGACAAGGGGCTGCATAGCGATGACGACGAGGAGCCCCGGCCGCCGAACAACAGTGGACAGAAGGGTCTTCCCCCACAAGTGCGGACGGTGAACATGATATACGCAACCCATGTCCCCAAAAGCGAGCGGAAGCGCGCATTAAGGGACGTATACGCGGTAGAGCCAGTCGCCCCAAAGTTCAACCCATGGTCCTCCTGCCCGATCTCCTTTGATCGAAGGGACCATCCCACTAGCATCCGTCATGGCGGATTCGCCGCATTGGTTCTAGACCCAATTATTGACGGATTTCATCTCACTAGAGTCCTTATGGACGGCGGCAGTAGCCTGAACCTGCTTTACCAGGATACAGTGCGGAAAATGGGCATAGATCCCTCGAGGATTAAGCCCACCAAAACGACCTTTAAAGGCGTAATACCAGGTGTAGAGGCCAACTGTACAGGCTCAGTCACACTTGAAGTGGTCTTCGGATCTCCGGATAATTTCTGAAGCGAGGAGTTAATCTTCGACATAGTCCCATTCCACAGTGGCTATCACGCACTGCTCGGGCGAACCGCATTTGCCAAGTTCAATGCGGTACCGCACTACGCATACCTTAATCTCAAGATGCCAGGCCCTCGAGGAGTAATTATGGTCAATGGAAACACCGAACGCTCCCTTCGAACGGAGGAGCAAACGGCGGCCCTTGCAGCGGAAGTACAAAGCAGCCTCTCCAGGCAGTTCTCCAGTTCAGCCATTAAACGACCGGACACCGTCAAGCGCGCCCGGAGTAACCTACGACAAGACCGCCTGGCACGATCCGAGAAGGCGTAGCAATGCGGCCCCAACCCCAACCCTCGCAAAAAGGCGACACCAATACTTCGCGTACATAACTACGCTCTAGAGATACCATGGGTACAGGGGGAGGGGCACCATCACGGTACGCCCGAAACACGGCTTAAACCGTACCAGGGGCTGCCAATTTTTTAATTTTCTCTTACTTTCAGGACTCCATCCTTCGGAAGGCCTATTCGGCAGTTCAATTGACGCACAAACGATGCAAGAACCAGGGAAGAAGACAAGCCACGCCGCATTACAGAACTCCCAGGTGGTCTCTATTCCGCAGCTTGCCCCTGGAACGGACATGTTAACTAGTCCAACCTTTCACTTATCGCATTATTTGTATCGTTCTGCTTTGATCGCAGCCCTTTTTAATAAACGATGCATAGCTTTCGTCTATTTTTGCATTACCTTTTTTCTTTATATATGTTCCTTAACGACACGTTGCACCCGTACACGTTGGTACGGCCAAAATACGCCAGGGGCTTTAGTACCCCTCAATATGGTGTGAGAAGTCCAAACACTTTAACAAGTGCGGCACCCCGAACTTATAGCATGATATGCGTCGGCTCCGAATCATGTCTTGGGTCAATAGTAAGGTTTGCCTGGCTCCCATGTTTTGGTGCCTTACGTTCCGCTATATCGGCTAAGGTAGCACTAGGAGAACCACTACGATTATGCCCCAGTTGAGCTGGGTCAAGCACCTCAGTGGAGAAAGCTAAAACTGACTGTCATGATGAAGCGAGAGCTGGTTGCTGTTCGAGAGGTTTTTCGAGTCCCTAAAGACTTATGCCGCTTAGGGCTAGGAGCCGGCTCTGTCCGGCCAAGGCGTGGATAGCGCCCCGAACTCGGTCTTCTGAATACTAGGGGCTTCGCCGAAATTTAAAATTATAGAATTCTATGGCTAAGTGAGAGTGTTCACGCATTATAGTCCGATTGCCTTGTTCGTTGGGCTGAGCGCCTCCCTCGAAGGACCCAAACATGGGGAAAAGAGCGCTTAGGTTTATCCCCGAACACCCCAGCACTAGCGGCACGGGGGCAGAAGCCGACGACGCGCCATCTCTCAGAATTGATAAACAGCCGCACAGAAGGTAATATTTTAAATTCCAACAACATTGCTTAGCGCATATGAACAAGCTTTCAGTGCACAGGACAAAACGAGCAAGTTTCACTCAAAAATTACATCCCTAGAACATTCATTCGCCACAAGGAAGGCACCCTTCAGAACATCCATATAGTAATTCTCGAGCTTGCGATGCTCTTTCCCCGGCGGTGGCCCGTCCTTCACAAACTTCTCAGCATCCAGCTTGCCCCAGTGCACCTTAGCACGGGCAAGGGCCCTACGGGCACCTTCAATGCAGACGGAGCACTTGATGACTTCGAGCCTTGCATAGGCCTCCACCAGCCGCCGCACCAGCCCGAAATAGCTCCTAGACAGAGCCCCTCTAGGCCACAGCCGAACAATGAGGCCCTTCATGGCCTGTTCAGCCGCCTTGTGGAGCTCGACCAGTTGCTTCAGCTGGTCGCTCAGGGGCACGGGGTGTCCGGCTTCAGCATACTGAGACCAGAACACCTTCTCTATCGATCTGCCCTCCTCGGCTCGATAGAATGCGGCGGCATCAGACACACTCCGGGGAAGATCTTTGAACGCTCCTGGAGAGCTCCGGATTCCGGTAAGTAACAAGTAACTCACGTTTATGTGTTTGCTTTGCATAAAGAATGCCTTACTCGCCGCTATCTTCTTCACCTCATCCAACTCCTGGAGGGTCTTCTGGGATTCGGCCTTGGCAGACTTGGCATTTTCAATAGCCACCGCGAGCTCGGACGCTCGCGTCTTTGAGTCAAGCTCCAAACTCTCATGTTTTTCCATGAGAGCCTTGAGCTCTTGCCGTAACTTGCCAACCACGGCCTCATACTTCTCCCGCTCGGTGTGCTCCGAGGCCGCCCTCTTCTCGGCCTCGACCAACGCTTGCTTAAGGGTTGCCACCTTAGACGTGGCCCCTACAATAGCCATGATAATCCTGTCATTCTTTGCAATTGCACCTTTTTATATATATATATATTTAAAAATAAGGTATTTCTTACCTTCTTTGTCCTCGAGCTGCTTCTTGGCACGCACGAGCTCTTGCTCGGACCGCTCGAGGTTCTGCTTTAGCGTGTCCACTTCCGCAGTCAGTGTGGCGGACGCAAGCAGAGAAGCCTACATACGCATATTGACTCATTTTTGTTAGACTCCTACGAATTTTATTTGATCCTCTATTCGGCTTTTCTTCCCGAACGCCAAACAGAGCATCAGGGGCTACTGTCTATGCGGTAATATTATTTACACATTCTTTACTTACCTCAAAGCCTGTTAAAAGGCTAGTACAAGCTTCAGTCAGTCCGCTCTTGGCGGACTGAACCTTCTGGACCACCACATTCATAATAGTGCGGTGCTCCTCGTCGATGGAGGCGCCTTGGAGCGCCTCCAACATATCGTCTGGCGCCTCCGGTTGGACGGGGGCCACCGGCATGGTGGGCTTGCTCCTCTTGGAAGGAGGTCCCCCGCCAGACTATGGAACCTTTGAAGGTTCCGGAGTGGTGTCCGGCCTAGAGCCGGACTTGGAGCCCTGGGGGGTTTCATCCCCTTTACTCCTGGAGTCCGGGAGGTCGCCTTGCGGCGCCTCCAGGACCACCTCCTCCCGGCTTGGAACCTGTTGGGACAACACTTCGGTGTCGTCCGTAGGGCGGGGGGAGGAAGCCGTCGGAAGCGAGTTCACATCCGACGAGTCTAGTGAACCGCTCGACGACGCGTCGATCCGGTCTTTGGGTGGGCAGCATAAACATATTCAACGTAAGGGAAAGCTGTGCAATAAACGAATACTATGAATTACTCTGGTATCCGGATACTTACGATTTTGCCAGGGGCTTGGCCCTGGGTTGCCACTCCTCTCCGCCATCGTCGGCGTCAGTGGAGTAGTCCGGAGGAAGGGTTTTCCCGTTCTTGGACCCTCCGGCCTCCCCAGAGAGGGTGGCCTTCCTTTTCTTCTCTCCTCCCGCTTGGGGGGGGGGGAGAGGTCTCTTCTTCTTCCTCCTCGTCTTCACGGGAGGAATGCGCCTCGGAACCGTCGGATGATGGATCCGACACCTCCTGGCGCCGGGCACTCTTTCGAGTCCCCGTGGCCTTTTTCGCGGCCTTCTTCTCCGGCACCACGTAGGGTGCCGGAACCAGCAGCTTCGCCAAGCGAGCGTTCGCTGGGCCTTCGGGCAAAGGAGCCGGACAGTTGATCTGTTCGGACGTCAGCTGCCAATCCTGTCAAAGGTAAGGGAGTTTAGATCCCACATGGAGTCAAACTATGAAAAACTAATACCCTGTAAAAGGAAAAAAATAGCTTACCGCATGAGCATGATGTTGCGTACTGAATCCGCGATCCTCGGTAGCGGATGCGGGGGCCTCGGCGCCCTTGAAAAGCACCTTCCAGGCATCTTCGTACGTCGTGTCGAAGAGCCTGCTCAGTGTTTGGTGCTGCGCCGGGTCGAACTCCCACAGGTTGAAAGCCCGTTGTTGACACGGGAGGATCAGGCGGATGAGCATAACCTGGACAACGTTGACAAGTTTGAGCTTCTTGTCCACCAGGGTTTGGATGCATGTTTGGAGTCCGGTCAGCTCTCCTTTTTTACCCCACGACAGGTCCGTCTCCTTCCAGGAGGTGAGCCGTGTAGGGGGTCCGGATCGAAACACGAGGGCTGCGACCCATTCGGGGTCGCGCGGCTCGGTGATGTAAAACCACCCCGATTGCCACCCCTTCAGGGTCTCCACAAAGGAGCCCTTGAGCCACAAGACGTTGGCCATCTTACCCACCATGGTGCCTCCGCACTCCGCCTGGTTGCCGCGCACCACCTTCGGCTTGACATTGAAAGTCTTGAGCCATAGGCCGAAATGGGGGCGGATGCGGAGGAAAGCCTCGCACATGACGATAAACGCCGAGATGTTGAGGACAAAGTTCGGGGCCAGATTGTGGAAATCCAGGCCATAGTAGAACATGAGCCCCCGGACAAATGGGTGAAGAGGGAAGCCTAGTCCCCAGAGGAAATGGGGGAGGAACACCACCCTCTCATGGGGCCTAGGGGTGGGGATGAGCTGCCCCTTTTCGGGAAGCCGGTACGTGATGTCGTTAGACAGGTATCCGACCTTCCTCAGCTTTTTGATGTGTCCCTCCGTGACGGAGGAGACCATCCACTTGCCTCCCGCTCTGGACATGGCTGGAGAAGGTTGAGGTGGGGAGTGCGGACTTGGGCGCTGCAGCCCGAGTGCGCTAGAATGGATAGGCAAAGGAGGAAGAAGGCGTAGGTGAAAAGGTGGATCCTTATCCCCTTATATGGGTGGACGCAACTACATGTCCCCACCAGCCTGGTAAAACTCGCTTATCTCCAAGCGCCGTAATCAATGGCGCGGTTGGGTTACCCACGCCCGTATTGATGAGAATCCCAGGATAAGGGGACACGATCTTTGCTTTAACAAGACGTGGCAAGGAAACCGCCTCGCATGACGCGCTGAGGTGGGATAATGAAATGACTTGGATAAAGGCTTGGCCGTGGTGTGTCACGCTACGGAATACGTAAGCAGATTAGATTGGTGTAAATATTATTCTCTCTATGGAAATATGTGGAAACTTATTTTGCAGAGCCGGACACTATCTTTGTGTTCAAAATCTTTTATGAAGTACTTGGAGGAGGAACCCGCCTTGCAACGCCGAAGACAATCTGCGCGCCGGACTCGTTGTCATTGAAGCCTGGTTCAGGGGCTACTGAGGGAGTCCTGGATTAGGGGGTGTTTGGATAGCCAGACTATACCTTCAGCCGGACTCCTGGACTATGAAGATACAAGATTAAAGACTCCGTCCCGTGTCCGAAAGGGACTTTCCTTGGCATGGAAGGCAAGCTTGGCGATACGGATATGAAGATCTCCTACCATTGTAACCGACTTTGTGTAACCCTAACCCTCTCCGGTGTCTATATAAACCGGAGGGTTTTAGTCCATAGAACAACAGACACAACAACAATCATACCATAGGCTAGCTTCTAGGGTTTAGCCTCTTTGATCTCATGGTAGATCTACTCTTGTACTACCCATATCATCAATATTAATCAAGCAGGACGTAGGGTTTTACCTCCATCGAGAGGGCCCGAACCTGGGTAAAACTTCGTGTCCCTTGCCTCCTGTTACCATCCGTCCTAGACGCACAGTTCGGGAACCCCTACCCGAGATCCGCCGGTTTTGACACCGACAATGATGATTAGTAGGACTTGTTAGGATTAGTATTACTTCTGACAAACTCGCTACTCGCGGTCCCGAGACTTGTAATGTTCTATCTTTGTTCGATCTTTTGAATTGGGAGACTAATATGATGAATTGTATTCGGAGACTAATCTTCTATTGTATTCGATGAATCTGCTGTTGCTGTGTGGTGCTAGCTATATTCTGTCCAATAATATATTTTGTAACCTGTGAAAATATTAGAAAAGAAAAAAATCCCTAATATTCATACTAGTGGCGCACCACCACATAGTGCGCCATTAGTAAGCCAGAGCACACTAATGGCGCATCATCCACCAGTGCGCCATTAGTATGCCAAAGCACATGGGTAAATATGGCCCCCTGGGAGGTATACTAATGGCGCACCGGGGGCTATACTAATGGCGCACTGCATGGTGCGCCATAAGTATACCAGATACTAATGGCACACCACAGGTGCGCCATTAGTAAAAAATACTAATGGCGTGCTACTAGTGGCGCACCTGTAGTGCGCCATTAGTAGGCAAAACAGGTGCGCCACTAGTAGGCCTTTTCCTAGTAGTGCCAAATGCAACTAATGCACTTTTGCAAATAAAATAAATACCAACCAACTCCAAAACTTAAAGTAATATTCAAAATAAAATTTCCCACTCTTTTTATATTTTGAGGAAGTCATCTTATCCCCTCTCATTTGTTTTTCTCGAGTGGAAAACTATTATTTGAATATTTCAAAAAATCCAAAATGCAAAGAAATATGATATGCATTGAATGATTCGATTAACATCCAAATTTAATAAAATTGGGATGTTACAGGTATCTACCTGCCGTTCGAAATAAATTTGTATGTGCCAAACTCTAAACCTTCAAATAAAAATTCTGTTTTGTATGCTCGAATAGCTCTGGTATCAACTAGGGCTGTCTGTATCTTCCATGCTAAGCGGGTTATTCTCAAGAGGAGTGGACTCCGCTCCTTACTCACGAGAAAATGGCTGGTCACCGGGATGCCCAGTTCCATGCTCAAATCAAATCAAAATAATTGGAAACAAAACTCCCCCAGGATTGTTGTTAGTTGGAGGCACCCGTTGTTCCGGGCAAGCCATGGATTGATCCTTGTTAGTGGTGGGGGAGTATAAACTTTACCATTCTGCATGGGAACCGCCTATAATGTGTGTAGCATGGAAGATATCGAGATCTCTCGGTTGTTATGTTGACAATGAAAGTATACCGCTCAAAATATTATTCATCTCTATTTCAAAACCGAGCTCTGGCACCTCTACAAATCCCTTCTTCCCTCTACGAAGGGCCTATCCATTTACTTTTATGTTGAGTCATCACCCTTTTATTAAAAAGCACCAGTTGGAGATCACCGTCGTCATTTGCATGTATTATTATTAGTTTACATTGAGTATGACTTGATTGGATCTCTTTTGCCATGAATTACAATTTCCAGTCAGCCCTTTATCTTCAGAGGTGCTCCGCATTTATGTTTTGCGGTCTTAGAAAGGGCTAGCGAGATACCATCTTATTATATCATATTATGATTGTTTTGAGAAAGTGTTGTCATCCGAGATTTATTATTATTGCTCGCTAGATGATTATGCCATTGATATGAGTAAACATGAGGCCTAAATGTTACTGTGAATATGAAGGTTAGTTCATAATCTTTGCTGAAAACTTGAATGCTGGCTTTACATATTTACAACAACAAGAACAAACAGAGTGTGTAAAAGTTTTTCTTTATCACTTTCAATTTGTCAACTGATTTGCTTGAGGACAAGCAAAGGTTTAAGCTTGGGGGAGTTGATACGTCTCCAACATATCTACTTTTCCAAACACTTTTGCCCTTGTTTTGGACTCTAACTTGCATGATTTGAATGGAACTAACCCGGACTGACGTTGTTTTCAGCAGAATTGCCATGGTGTTATTTTTGTGCAGAAATAAAAGTTCTTGGAATGACCTTAAAATCAATGGATAATGTTTTTGGAATATATAAAAAATACTTGCGAAAGAATCAAGGCCAGGGGCCCCACACCCTATCTACGAGGGTGGGGGCGCGCCTACCCCCCTAGGCGTGCCCCCTGCCTCGTGGGCCCCCTGGTGCTCCACCGACCTCAACTCCAACTCCATATATTCATGTTCAGGGAGAAAAAAAATAAGAGAGAAGGATTCATCGCGTTTTACGATACAGAGCTGCCGCCAAGCCCTAATCTCTCTCGGGAGGGCTGATCTGGAGTCTGTTCGGGGCTCCGGAGAGGGGAATCCGTCGCCATCGTCATCATCAACCTTCCTCCATAATCAATTTCATGACGCTCACCGCCATGTGTGAGTAATTCCATCGTAGGCTTTCTGGACGGTGATGGGTTGGATGAGATTTATCATGTAATCGAGTTAGTTTTGTTAGGGTTTGATCCCTAATATCCATTATGTTCTGAGATTGATGTTGCTATGACTTTGCTATGCTTAATGCTTGTCACTAGGGCCCGAGTTCCATGATTTCATATCTGAACCTCTTATGTTTTCATGAATATATATGATTTCTTGATCCTATCTTGCAAGCCTATAGTCACATATTATGTGTTATGATCCGTTAACCCCGAAGTGACAATAATCGGGATACTTACCGGTGATGACCGTAGTTTGAGGAGTTCATGTATTCACCGAGTGTTAATGCTTTGGTCTGGTACTCTATTAAAAGGAGGCCTTAATATCCCTTAGTTTCCAATAGGACCCCGCTACCACGGGAGGGTAGGACAAAAGATGTCATGCAAGTTCTTTTCCATAAGCACGCATGACTATATTCGGAATACATGCCTACATTACATTGATGAACTAGAGCTAGTTCTATGTCACCCTATGTTATAACTATTGCATGAGGAATCACATTCGGCATAATTATCCGTCACTGATCCATTGCCTACGAGCTTTTCATATATTGAGCTTCTCTTATTTACTTTTCTGTTGCTACTGTTACAATCACTATAGAACCAAAACTGCTACCGTTACTTTTGCCACCGTTACGACTACTATCATATTACTTTGCTACTAAATACTTTGAAGTAGATATTAAGTTTCCAGGTGTGGTTGAATTGACAACTCAGCTGCTAATGCTTGAGAATATTCTTTGGCTCCCCTTGTGTTGAATCAATAAATTTGGGTTGAATACTCTACCCTCGAAAACTGTTGCGATCCCCTATACCTGTGGGTTATCATTAACAACTATACAAAAAATGAAATATGTGCTTAAAAAACATGCCTCCTCGCATGGTGCCATGGTATGGCCTCACCATGCACTAGTAAAAATTTAAGAATGCTTGCCTTATGTCGTCATGCATGCCTTTCATAAATCAAACCATCATCGAGGAAGTTTCATGGTTTCGAGGGGGAATCACCAAGATTGAAAGGGGATCCAAATTTCTTTTGTCCTTTGTCCATGAGTTTTTTTTCTACGATGAACATACACCCCTACAAATCAACGTGTTCAAATTTGGCACTTTTTCGGGTTCATTTACCATATTTAGGGAATTATGTGCATTTTCTAGGAATTAATGCACATAATTCAAGTTCAAACAATCGATGCATGAAAGGGTGCACAAGAACGTCCTGGAAAACCATGCTCGTGCCATTTAGTAAATTCTCATGCCTTTTCCTAGAAATGGGTAGATATTTCAATGAAATGTGTGGCAATACTCAACCACAAACATTTGTTTATTGGATTTTCAACTATAGAAAATGAAAAAATGCTTGAAAAACATGACGCCTGGCATGGTGTCATGGTATGGACTCATCATGCCCTGGTAAAAATTTCAGAAGGTTTGGCTTATGTCGTCATGCACGCCTAAGGGAGTCCTGGATTAGGGGGTCTCTGGACAGCCGGACTATATCCTTTGGCCAGACTGTTGGACTATGAAGATACAAGATTGAAGACTTCGTCTCATGTCCGGATGGCCCTCTCCTTGGCGTGGAAGGCAGGCTTGGCAATACTGATATGTAGATCTCCTTCCTTGTAACCGACTCTGCGTAACCCTAGCCCCCTCCGATGTCTATATAAACCGCAGGGTTTAGTCCGTAGGACAACAACAATCATACCATAGGCTAGCTTCTAGGGTTTAGCCTCTACGATCTCGTGTTAGATCAACTCTTGTAATACTCATACCATCAAGATCAATCAAGCAGGAAGTAGGGTATTACCTCCATCGAGAGGGCCCGAACCTGGGTAAACATCGTGTCCCCCGCCTCCTGTTACCATCCGCCTTAGACGCACAGTTCGGGACCCCCTACCCGAGATCCGCCGGTTTTGACACCGACATTGGTGCTTTCATTGAGAGTTTTTTTGTGTCGTCATCAGAAGGAGGGATGGCTCGTCTTGTTGTCAAGAAGAACATCACCTCTGGGGTAGCCCTGGCTTCAGGCCAAACTCTCCGACAAGGCGGCTTCGTCATGACCGCCCGCTCGGCCGTTGTGCCGACGATGACTCCTCAGGACATCGAAAATTGCCTCCACATCGGCTCGAAATTCACTGAGCAGATGGATCCTATGGAGCTCTCCTCTTTGAACGAGCTCTTGGATCGCATCACCGCTCTGGGAGTCACTATGGACTATGATCGGATTTGGCTTAAACCCGACCAAAGGGAGATTAACTCTCCGCCAGTCACCCATCAGATAGCGGTGGTGGAGGAGCAGTGCATCGATTCTTCCTCTATCCTAAGGACGAACAATGTCTGGATTCCCGAGCTCTCCGAGCCGGATACCCGTCCACAGGAGGACATCGCCCAAACTCTGAACCTAGAATCAGGCAGCATGCCCAACCTGCGGGGCAACATCCTGGAGCCCGAACTTCCAAGATCAGAAACTCCCCCGCCCCTGGGTCTCAGATTGGGTCAAGGTCTGGACTTAAATCCTCCCACCCACCCAGATATAAACGATCTTTCCCACATTAGGCAAGAGCCCCAAGAGACAGTACATCACTATTGGGCCAGATTCCTCCTTGTAATGAACAAGGTCAAGGACTGTCGCGAGGAAGAGCAATTTCATTCTTTTGCAACAATTGCACAGACAAGGGAATCCTCAACGCCATAAGTCGCCATAACATAGCACACTTCACTGAGTTGGTGACCATAGTACGGAAGTACTGTGCGATGGAAAGCGCCTGGAAAACCCAAACAAAATTTTGGGATAATACGGCTCTGACAAAATCCCGAGTCCGAACTAAAGGGTGCACTCTCATAAGTCACCCGACTCAATTACAAAGAAGAAAAAGCCCACTACAGGGCATGGAACCGTATTGGAGGGATGGCTTAACGGGCCCTGCAAAATTCATAGTACAACGGATACCATACCAACACACAGCCTTAGAGCATGTTGGGTACTCTGGCAGGTGGCCAAGAGTGATGAGGATCTCCTCATTCAAAACACCGCAGAGCACCATCCCATGGATAACAATACAGTATTGACAGTCTTCGAGACCTTCGCCTCAAATAATAGGCGTAAGCGAGCACTCCGCAGCCTTGCCGAAGTCTGCCATGTGGCAGCAATAAATCCATGGAGCGACACGGCTATCACCTTCAATGCCAGCGATGAACCTAAATTCCGAACAGCCCGAGCACCAGCCGCCTTGGTCCTCAGTCCAATTGTGGACGGCTTTTGGCTTACTAAAGTGCTCATGGACGGCGGCACCGGACTAAACCTCATTTATGAGGACACTCTTCAAAAAATGGAAATAGACAGAAACTGTATTGAGCAAAGCAGCACGACCTTCCGAGGAGTCATCCCAGTCGGGAGACACGTTGCGCTGGTGAGGAAGTCCTGGATTAGGGGGTCTCCGGACAGCCGGATTATCTCCATTGGCCGGACTGTTAGACTATGAAGATACAAGATTGAAGACTTCGTCTCATGTCCGGATGGGACTCTACTTGGCGTGGAAGGCAAGCTAGGCAATACATATATGGATATATCCTCCTTTTTAACCGACCTTGTGTAACCCTAACCCTCTCTGGTGTCTATATAAACCGAAGGGTTTTAGTCCGTAGGACAACAATCACAACATACAATCATACCATAGGCTAGCTTCTAGGGTTTAGCCTCTCCGATCTCGTGGTAGATCTACTCTTGTATTACCCATATCATCAATATTAATGAAGAGGGCCCGAACCTGGGTAAAACTTCGTGTCCCCTGCCTCCTGTTACCATCCGGCCTAGACGCATAGTTCGGGACCCCCTACCCGAGATCCGCCGGTTTTGACACCGACATTGGTGCTTTCATTGGGAGTTCCTCTGTGTCGTCGCCGTTAGGCTTAATGGCTCCTATTATCATCGATGGCGATGCGATCCAGGGTGAGACTTTTCTCCCCGGTCAGATCTTCGTATTTGGCAGCTTTGCACTGCAGGCTAATTCACTTGGCCATCTGGAGCAGATAGAAAGCTACGCCCCTGGCCATTAGGTCAGATTTGGAAGTTTGAACTACACGGCCGACATCCGCGGAGACTTGATCTTCGAAGGATTCGAGCCACAACTGGGCGCACCCCACTGTCGCGATGGGTATGACCTAGCTCTGCTGCCGAATAGTACCCCAGAAGCCGCGCCCGCATCAGCTCCGACCTTTAGTTCGGAGCCAACTGCGCCAATCGAGGACGGGTGGTTAGACACCGCCTCAGGGGCTGCAGTATCAACGGTGATCGAGCCGAACACCAGCATAATCCTCTACGCAGCCCGTGACTTCAAGGTGCCGGACTCTTTTTCTGACTCCGAACCGCCCGCGCCCCTGCCAATCAAATCCGATTGAGCGCTGATCATGGAATTCACTGCCGCAGATACCTTTCAGCACTCGCCCTTCGACGTCATTCTGAATTCACTAAGGTCTCTCTCTTTGTCAGGAGAGCCCTGGCCGGATTATGGCCAACAGGATTGGGATTCGGACAAAGAACAAATTTGACGCCCACCCACCACCCACTTAATAGCCACTATCGAGGACTCAACCGACATGCTCGACTTCGACTCCGAAGACATCGATGGTATGGACGACGATGCGGGAGGCGAAGAGGAACCACCGCCTACAGGGCGCTGGACGTCCACTTCATCATATGACGTATGCATGGTGGACATAGCAAAAGAAGACGACGACGAGGAACGAAAGGACGCACCGAAGGCTCGTTCCCTCGAGAAGCAGTCAAAGAGGCGGCGCAAGCGCCGCCCCAAATCCTGCCTCGGCAGAAATAACGATCATACAGACCCAGCGTTGGAGCAGGGCGAACCACTGCCGGACCAAGGCAATATGGAGAATCAAACTGAACAAACCAATTCTGTCAAAGATAATAGTCCGGACGACATAACGCCGGACAGGCACTCAGAGCTGCAGAATGCCCGTCAAAGGCTTGTTGCCACCACGAGGAGTCTGAAAAAGCAGAAGCAAAAGCTCAAGGCTGCACAAGACACACTCCAAATTAGATGGAGTAAAGTACTCAATACAGCAGCGAGGTACGGCGACAATCGCCCCACCAAGAGCTACCGAAAGCGGAAGTTGCTACCTGAATTCGATGAGGAGGTTTCAGACCCCCCACAACCAAAAATCAAAACAGCCACCTGGCCGGATAAACGACCTCACGGCCAACATCGAGCGGAAAAGAACGCCACTCACAAGCCAATACGCGATCCACGCGAGGGCTCGCACCAAAAGGACGGCGACCCCAGATCCATCTATGGACCACGCAAGCGCGTCCCAGCATACAACGTAACACAGCAAACATCCGAACAACGCGGTACACCCAGATACAGGGGTGCTGCACACCCCCTAAGTTTCACCAATGAGGTGCTGGACCATGAATTTCCAGAGGGATTCAAACCCGTAAACATAGAGACATACGACAGAACAACAGACCCTGGGGTCTGGATTGAGGATTATATCCTCCATATCCATATGGCTCGAGCAGATGATCTCCACGCCATCAAGTACCTACCCCTCAAGCTCAAAGGGCCAGCTCGTCACTGGCTTAAAGGCCTCCCCAAAAACTCCATAGGAAGCTGGGAAGAGCTCGAAGACGCTTTTCAGGCAAATTTTCAAGGAACTTATGTCCGACCTCCGGACGCGGACGATTTGAGCCATATAACTCAACAGCCCGGAGAGTCAGCCCGAAAACTTTGGAACAGTTTTCTTACTAAAAAGAACCAAATTGTTGATTGTCCGGACGCCGAAGCCCTGGCTGCTTTTAAGCATAGCGTCCGTGACGAATGGCTCGCCAGACACCTCGGCCAAGAAAAGTCGAGAACAATGGCAGCATTAACAAGCCTCATGACCCGCTTTTGTGCGGGTGAGGACAGCTGGCTAGCCAGATGCAGCACCAGCAACCCCAGTACATCTGAAGCTAGAGATGGAAACGGGAAATCACGGCGCAATAGCAGTAACAAACGCCGGAACAAAGAAGACAGCACGAAGAGCACGGCAGTAAACGCCGGATTCAAAAGCTCTCGGCCAGGTTAGCAAAAGTCACCCTCTAAAGGCGCCAGAGACGAACTGTCCAGCCTAAACAAAATTCTGGACCAAATATGTCAGATCCATAGCACCCCTGGTAAACCTGCTAATCATACCCACAGAGAATGTTGGGTCTTCAACCAGTCCGGTAAGCTCAACGCCGTACACAAAGGGGAGGATCCACCAAGCGAGGACGAGGATGAGCCTCTCAAGCAAGACACTGGGGAACAAAAGAAATTTCCCCCAGAAGTCAAAACAGTTAACGTGTTACACGTGATCAAGGGAAGAAACAAAATGGCACTCCCAGAAAAATATGCCCAAGGGCCTATCACCGCATAGTCCTGCCACTGGTCGTCTCAACCGATCACTTTCGACCATCGTGATTACTCAGCAAGTATCTAGCGTGCAGGATGGGCTGCCCTGGTATTAGACCCAATAATTGACGGACATCACTTCACATGAGTCCTGATGGACGGTGGCAGCAGTCTAAACCTGATATATCAGGATACAATCCGCGAAATGGGGATACACCCAACAAAAAATTGCCATAGCAATACTACCTTTAAAGGAGTAACGCCAGGCCCACCGGCCCATTGCACGGGCTCCCTACTACTAAAAGTTATATTCGGCTCCCCCGATAACTTCCGTAGCGAATATTTAACCTTCCACATCGCTCCGTTCCAAAGTGGCTATCAAGCACTACTCGGACGCGAAGCTTTCGCTCACTTTAATGCAATACTGCACTACGCTTCCCTCACACTCAAGATGCCCGGACCACATGGCATCATTATAGTAAATTGAGGTATTAAGCGATCTTTGCGCGCCGAAGAGAGTGCGGCTGCCTTGGCAGCCGCACACTAAAAACGGTCTCACCAACTAAAGCATTTAACAGGTCGTCAAGACCTCGGACACGGTTAGACGAGTCCGGCACAGGTATATGTAACTCATACCGGATCAATGGTCACAACCCTATACAAGGGGCTCAACGCGCGCAGACAAGTGGCAATTCTTACTCATCTTGAATTATACTTGGTTCCTTTAAAAACTATATTTTTGCACGACAACTTTTTCACTTAAGTTCCTGTCTTTTACAGATGATCATCATGCTACACCCGTCCAGGATACGGCACAACGGAGACACAGGCGCAGACGTGCAGCAGGGACCCACTTCAAGGATTCTTTTTAGATTAAGACCATGCGTAAACCTTTTTTACTGTCTCTTGTTGAGACATATCCACCGAATTCTCAGCACAGTTGAGAAGGATGTTGACATCTTGGCATGTGGCCACATTAGAATAATGCATGTACTTGGACACAAGGGGCTTCTTACGAAGGGCACTATTTAGGCCCGGTCTATACCATAAAGACCGAATACCTTAGGGAGTGTTGGCGTCGCGAGTTTGGCCTTATATGCATCAGCTCCAAATCATTGTCTTTGGTCAAATGTTGGGTTTGCCCGGCTCCTGTGTTTTGGTGCCTTACGTTCCGCTTTACCGGCTAAGGTAGCACCAAGAGAACTACTGCGATTGTGCCCTGGTTCATCCGGGCGAGCACCTCAGTAGAGAAAGCCTAAAACTAACTGTCATGATATAGCGTGAGACTGGTCAACCACTCGGTGACCTATCGGAATGTTAGAATTCCTCCGCCTTAATGAAGGGCCGTTTTCCAGCCAGGCATGTACGCACCCCGCGATCGGGAGAGTGTGGAGCCACCAGGGGCTATCTAGTAGCCCCACAGTCAAACTCCTATGGCTAAGTGAAAGTGTTAAAGCATTATAGTCCGGTTGCCTCACTCGCTACGCTATCACCTCCTTAATAGGACCAAGACGTTGGGTTAAGTGTGAACACGCGTTTTTTGCGAGCACCCCCGCATCCTATACGTGGGGGTTGAAGCCGATGGCTGCAATCTTTCAGGTTATACACAGGTATAAATAAACGGCCGCACAGGAGGCATCATACTACTTTCAGGAAAAAGTATAAAAACAACCTTATAAAAATTCATAAAAGCATTATGCTTACAATGAGAATACATATCACTCAAACATAATATTTTTCGAGCACCGGGCCTCTATCAAACGAGCACCCTTGAGAACCTCCTCGAAATAGTCCTCGGCAGCCACCCGGCCTATGGCCGAACCCTACGCTGCAACAGTCGTAGTGTCCATCTCCGCCCAGTATGCTTTAACACGGGAAAGGGCCATCCGCGATCCTTCTATGCACGCCGACCTCTTCATCGCATTAATGCGCGGCACCGCATCAAGGAACTGCTGCACTAAGCTGAAATAGCTGGTCGGCTTTGGCCTTTCCGGCCATAGCTGATCCACAACAGACCTCATGGCGAGTCCCGACAACCTATTCAGTTCGGCCCATTCGGCTAGCTGGTCAGTCAATGAAAGCGGACGCTCTGGAACATGGGATTGCGTCCAGAACAGCTTGTCCACTTCACGATCTGTCTGACCCTGGAAGTACTTGGCCGCGTCGGCAGCGCTCGCCGCCAAATCCATATACGCATCTGCCGAACTGCACAGCTGATCCAGAGGGGCATACCGTGGATCTTCGAACTTCCTCCGTAACATGAAGGGTTTCCTAGCCACAATATCCCCAACTTCCCGCAGCTCCTCCTTCTTCGCTCTCATAGCAGAACGGGTGTCTTTGTCCGCCACCGTGGCCTTCTCAGGGTCTGTTTCCTTCACTCCGTTTTCTTTCTCAAGGACCCGGCAACGGTCGGCAGTGTCTTTTAATTCTACGGCCATCTTGGCCATCTTCTCCTGGCTCTCGCAATGTGCGGCCTTCTCGGCTTTCAACTCTTCGGCCGCCTTCAAAGCAGCCGCATTACTAATCCTCGCTTGTTCCTTGGCTCGGGCAAGTTCCGACCGCAAGGCTTCCACGACGGCAGCTCCATCTGCAGTCACAACATATTAAAGATACTGGCATTATGCTTCTCTTACTATGTGGCGTTCACCGGATAATAACACTTACCCTGTGCCACGTCAAGCCTCTTATTAACAAGCTCGATGTCGGCGTCTACCGCATCCAGTTGCCGTTTTAATTTGGCAAACTCACTAGTCCGGCTAGCCACCGGAGCTTCCACCACCTGCACATAGGGGCAGTCTGTTATTGCCTGGGAATATGATCCTCTGTTTGCCGTCGTTCTCGACGACAACCAGAGTCTCAGGGGCTACTATCTACACAGGGCACACCTAACATGTGCAGTACTATCACGTATTATCTCACGTACCTCAAAGCCTGTCAGTAGACTCATAAAGGCTTCATGTAATCCGCTTTTAGCGGACGAGATTCTCTCCATCACCGTACCCATCAGCATACGGTGTTCTTCTAAGATGGACGCTCGCCCCACCAACTCCCTCAGAATGTCCGACCGCACACCAGACGGTGCCGGCCTCTTTTGTATTCTCTCTTCGGGAGCCGGACACTAGGGACTTGAGGGGTCTACGGGATTATCTTCTGGCCTCACCGGATCCGGAGAGGCCCTCTGTGACGACACTTCGGGGTCGCCCGCTTCTGGAGAGGAGGAGTCCGGGGGAGGCGTTTCGCTCTCCATCATCTCTGGAAAAAGATCCCGCGAAGACGAGCTCATTTGAGAGGGGCTAAGGCCCGAACTGCAAGATATATGCGGTGGTTATTTTCTCAGAGAAAAAAGATAGCATACCTTTACTATTAAAATACTTTGGATCACTTACGACTCGTTGGAGGGCTGATCCCCCGTGGATTTTGTGCGGCAAAAGCACCCCCCGAGGTAGGACCCTCTGTGGGAGACTTCTTCTCCCGTTTGGAGGCTTCGGCTTCCGGATCCTCGGAAGCAGTCCTTTTCCTCCCCCGGTCGTCCTCCTTCGTGGAGACACTCGTTCCCTCAGTTGGAACGGGTGGCGATGGGGGCCCGCGTCCGCCCGTATTATCCCCCACGGTATCTTCCTTCAAGGGCTCTGGGCAAGGTGCGACCTCGAGCATCTTTTCCAATACCGGATTTTCCAAACCCTCAGGGAGGGGGGCCAAACACCGAATCATCTTCGCCTTTGTTAGCCAGTCCTGGTCAAAAAAGCGAACTCTCAGAAAGAGGTCCGAAGAATAACTTGTACATCTCCTCGTGCGTTAGGCCGAGGAAACTTTGAATGGCATGTGGTCCCTCTGGGTTGAACTCCCACAAGCGAAGGGGCCGGCGTTTTCAAGGCTGGACTTGAAGAACCAGCATAACTTGTATTACCGCAACCAAATTAAAATCTCCCTCGAAGAGATCTCAGATGCGGCTTTGCAGAATAGGCACGTCCTTGGCTGGACCCCAGCTCAGACCCCTGCTAATCCATGACATCAGTTGTGGTGGGGGGCCCGAGCGGAAAGCGGGGGCAGACGCCCACTTGGCACTTCTGGGAGCCGTGACGTAAAACCACTCCCATTGCCATAATTCGGACACCTCTGGAAAAGAAACCTTTCGGCCATGGAGCTCCTGCCATCTTGCCTATTGATGCACCTCCGCACACTGCATGTTGCCCCTCGATCATCTTCGGCTTTACTTCAAAGGTCTTGAGCCACAGGCCGAAGTGAGGGGTAACGCGGAGGAAGGCCTCACACACGACAATAAGTGTCGTGATATGGAGAAAGGAGTCCGGAGCTAGATCGTGGAAATCTAGCCCGTAATAGAACATAAAGCCCCTGACGAAAGGATCCAGAGTGAGGCCTAGACTTCGGAGGAAGTGGGAGACGAACACAACATTCTCGTTGGGTTCGGGAGTAGGGACGATCTGCCCTCGAGCAGGCAGCCGATGCGAAACCTCGGCGGTCAGATATCTGGCCTCCCTCAACTTCTTAATGTCCTCTTCCGTAACGACGAGGGCGTCCATCGGCCTTGAAGGCTGGATCCGGACATGGTTGAAGATCCGGAGCACCTAACCTGGACTTTGGGTGTCAGAACTCGAGGCGGGGGAAGGATTCAATTGAGCACAAGAGGGAAAAAGCGAAAACCTTGTCCCCTTATAAAGAGGGAGGATATCAAGCGTCCTCTCCGTAGCCGTTTGGTATTTGCTTATCATCTAGGAGTCCTAGACACGGTTGGGTTACCCATAACCGCAGTAATGAGAATCCAGTAATTAGGGGAACACGATCTCTGCTTTGACAAGATGTGTCAAGAAACCGCCCCGCGTTATGTGTGGAGCTGGTTAAAAGAAACGGTTCAAATAGTCATCAGGCCATGACATAACTCATGCTGCCAAAACAAGCCAGCAAATTAGATCTGCGGAAAAATTATTCTCTCTACGGTGGAATGTGGAACTTATTTTGCAGGGTCGGACACTATCCTCGTATTCAAATTCTTCTATGATGTATTCGGAGAAGGAACCGGCCTTGCAATGCCGAAGACAACTGCGCGCCGGACTCATTGTCATTGAAGTCTGGTTCAAGGGCTACTGAGGGAGTCCTGGATTAGGGGGTCTCCGGATAGCCGGACTATCTCCATTGGCCGGACTGTTAGACTATGAAGATACAAGATTGAAGACTTCGTCTCGTGTCCGGATGGGACTCTACTTGCCGTGGAAGGCAAGCTAGGCAATACATATATGGATATCTCCTACTTTGTAACCGACCTTGTGTAACCCTAACCCTCTCCGGTGTCTATATAAACCGAAGGGTTTTAGTCCGTAGGACAACAATCACAACATACAATCATACCATAGGCTAGCTTCTAGGGTTTAGCCTCTCCGATCTCGTGGTAGATCTACTCTTGTATTACCCATATCATCAATATTAATCAAGCAGGACGTAGGGTTTTACCTCCATCAAGAGGGCCCAAACCTGGGTAAAACTTCGTGTCCCCTGCCTCCTGTTACCATCCGGCCTAGACACACAGTTCGGGACCCCCAACCCAAGATCCGCTAGTTTTGACACCGACAGCTGGGAAAATCACACTAGATGTGGTATTCGGCACTCCGGAGAATTACAGGTCTGAAGAAATTACATTCCAAGTGGCCCCGTTCAGTAGCAGATACCACTCCCTTCTAGGGCGGGAGGCAATCATGAACTTCCAAGCCATACCCCATTACGGGTACATGAAGCTCAAAATGCCCGGGCCCAATGGAATCATCACTCTAGCTAGTGATCCGGACATAGCACTCCGCGCCAAAAACAAAACAGCCGCACTGGCCCTTCAGGCATTATCCGAAACCCTTGCGGTGGAGGAATTAACTGCGCTGCGCTCCAGAGTGGACAGGGACAACGTGAGACTCGACAAAAGATCCAAGTCCACCTCTTTTAAACCAGCGGATGAAATAGTGAAATTCCAAGTCCATCCAAGGGACCCTACAAAAATAGCATCCATCGGGGCACAGTTAAACCCCGTTGTAGACGCCGCACTACGGGAGTTCCTGCGTGAGAATTGGGACATATTCGACCGGCATCCTTCAGAAATGCCAGGAATCCCACGCAGGCTAGCCGAGCATAGCCTTAACATTCTAAAGGGATTCAAGCCGGTCAAGCAGACTCTTCGGCATTTCTCTGAACCTAAGCGACAAGCCATGGGAGAGGAGCTAGCCAAGTTACTGGAGGCCGGATTCATTAGAGAAATAAAACATCCGGACTGGCTAGCAAACCTGGTGATGGTACCAAAGAAGGACAAATCCTGCCGCCTATGCGTCGAATTCAAGGACCTTAATATGGCTTGCCCAAAGGATCCCTTCCCCCTCCCTCGCATCGATCAAATTATCAACGCCACCGCAGGACACGACTCATTGTGCTTCCTCGACGCATACTCCGATTACCACCAAATTAAGATGGCGGAGTCCGATCAAGTCGCAACAGCATTTATTACTCCATACGGCCCCTTCTGTTTTAGCACAATGCCCTTCGGGCTCAAAAACGCCGGCGCAACGTATCAACGCATGATTCAGACATGTCTGGAAAAGCAGATCGGAAAAATAGAGGAGGCATACGTAGACGATGTGGTCGTTAAAACCAGACATGTCGACTCCTTAATAAACGACTTGAGGCTCACGTTCGACAATCTCCGAACATACGACATTAAGCTCAATCCGGAAAAATGCGTTTTCGGCGTGCCCACCGGAAAGCTCCTGGGCTTCATCGTGTCCAGTAGAGGAATTGAAGCAAATCCGGCTAAAATCCGAGCTCTGTCGCAGTTGGCTATCCCAACTGACCTCAAGAAAATCCAGAAGTTAACTGGATGTGTGGCGGCCTTAAGCCGCTTTATCTCCCGATTAGGAGAAAAGGCACTCCCCCTTTATCACCTTCTTCGGCGCACCGAACACTTCGAGTGGACGGACGCGGCCACGGCTGGATTGGAAGAAATAAAAGCCATCCTGGCCACCAACCCAATCTTGGTCGTGCCAAATGTCGGCGAACCAATGCTGTTATATATAGCGGCAACTCACCAAGTTGTAAGCGCAGTGCTCGTCGTCGAACGTGAGACAGACGGACATAAATTCACACTTCAAAAGCCGGTATATTATGTATCCACTGTCCTCACTCCATGCAAATCACGGTACCCACATTATCAAAAGATAGCAAACACGGTATTCATGGCATCCCGGAAATTACGACACTACTTTCAAGAGTGTTCAATTACGGTGTCCTCAGAAGTACCACTCAATGATATAATAAACAACCACGATGCCACGGGCCGGATTGCCAAATGGGCTATCGAGCTCCTCCCGTTCGACATAACATATAGACCATGGCGAGCCATTAAGTCGCAAGTACTGGCCGATTTCGTCGCCGAGTGGACAGAAGCCGAACTCCCTAAAGAGTACGGAACGTACACCAATTGGATCATGGACTTTGACGGCTCTAAAATGCTAGCTGGTCTGGGGGCTGGCGTCGTCCTGACGTCCCTCACCGGAGATACAGTCCAATACGTACTCCAAATACTATACACAGACTCCAACAACGCAGCCGAATACGAGGCCCTATTACATGGTCTCCGGATGTCAGTTTCCATGGGCATTCAATGCCTGGAGGTGCGTGGGGACTCGAACCTCGCAATATCTCAAATAAATGGAGACTTCGATGCCAAGGATCCGAAAATGGCGGCATATCACGACGCCGTCTTCAAAATGTCAGATCGGTTCTAGGGGCTTGAATTCCACCATGTGGCTCGGGAAAACAATCAGGCGGCGGATATCCTCGCCCGTATCGGCGCTAAGCTCGACCCTGTCCCACCTAACATCTTCTTGGAAAGGTTGTTTAAGCCATCCGTGGTATGGGAAGGGGACACCTGTAACAATAGTCTGGACCCGACCACAACACTAGATACCGAACACTCTAACACAATCAGAGGCTCTGCCATCGAAATAACACCTTCAGCCCACGTGATAATGGACGTCATCGCCCCGTGGACAGAACCATTCCTGGCCTACCTAACCAAGCACGAACTACCCGAGGACCAAAATGAGGCACGCTGCATAGTGCGGCGATCTAAAGCCTACAAGGTCCACGAGGGAGACCTTTATAAGAAAAGCGCTACCGGAGTCCTTAAAAGGTGCATCTCCGAAGAGGAAGGGCGGAAGCTTTTGGCTGAAAACCATGCTGGACTCGGTGGCCACCACGCCGCAGTCCGGGCCCTTGGAAGCAAGGCCTTCTGTACAGGTTTCTATTGGTCGACGGCCCGAGCAGATGCACAGGATCTGATTCAACGTTGCGTCGGTTGCCAGCTTTTTGCAAACCAAAGCCATATGCCGCCTACCGCTCTCCAAACAATCCCCATTACTTGGCCCTTTGTGGTCTGGGGGCTTGATATGATCGGACCCCTCAAAAGGGGAACCCATAAGAAAATTACTTACTGGTCATGGTGGATAAATTCATCAAATGGATAGAAGACAAAGCCGTTAAAATGGCTGAACCCGGACCAGTGATAGACTTCATATCTGGGGTTGTACACTATTATGGCATCCCCCACAACATCATCACTGACAACGACATGAACTTTATAGCCGACGAGGTAAAACTTTGGTGTAGCAACATGGGTATCAAGCTCGATTATGCTTCTGTCTATCATCCACAAACTAACGGTCAAGTCGAGCAAGAAAATGGTCTTATCATGAGCGGCATCAAACCCATATTAGTGCGGTCCTTAAAGGAATCAAACACGCACTAGGTAGAGGAGCTCGACTCCGTACTATGGGGGTTGCGGACCACGCCGAATCGCACTACCGGATAAACACTATTTTTTATGGTGTACGGCGCAGAGGCGGTTCTGCCTTGCCACATAATTCATGGCTCACCTCGAGTGCGCATGTACGAAGAAAAAGAGGCCGAGCTGGATCGGCAGGACAGTTTGGACGCCCTGGAGGAGGAGCGCGACGTGGCAAAAGCCCGTTCCGCATTCTATCAGCAACAGGCTCGAAGGTATCAAAGCAGAGAAGTACAGGCCAAAACCTATAACGTTGGCGAACTAGTTCTACATCTGCCGGAGAAGAAAAAGAACAAGCTCAAGCCCAAATGGGAAGGTCCCTTCATTATTGACCAGGTTCTGACCGGTGGAGCGTACCGTCTGCGGGATGCATCGGACAATCGACCCGAGCCAAACCCATGGAACACAGCCAGACTCCGAAGATTCTACGCCTAGTGCCGGACTCTATGTTCGTCTCCTTACCCCCGTCAATTTTTTGCATATCTGTTATCTGTCTTTTCTCTCTTCTTTTTTCTTCTCCTCAAGGCCTTAAAAGGCTAACTTCTGTCTTGACTACACAATCTTAACGCGTTAACCGCGCTCTTTATACCTTTTTTCTCCATTATATGCATCGGTATGACTTAAGTTTTGGCCAAGCTAGGTTGCCTGGCTCTTGTATTTATGCCCTATGTTCCCGTTAATTCGGCTAGGGCATAAGGGGAGCACCTCTGCGATTGTTACTACCGGGTCAGCCGGATGTGTACCTCAGACTGGGTGAAGACGAAAGCTAGCGTTCTTAAGGGAATATTCGGTCGGTGAACAAAATATGACTTTTATTTATTTTGATACATGCCCCCAGATGTTTATAGCCTGTGTCTCTTTTCACAGTTCGGACATGCACATTAGGGCATGTGTACCTAGGGAAAGGAACCCTTAAGGGAACTATTAACCCTGGAAGATGTTTCTTACTATCCATGTAATATAACATAGCTAGTTGGGTACTTGTCTATTCAAGCACTTATGACCCCTACGCCTAGTTTCCATGCATACCCCGGTTTTTACATAACTGAGTGGGTATTCGGATACACTCCGGACTATCGGGTCCAGAGGTCGAAGCGAAAAGGTCCGCCATGACAAATGATTTACAATCCGGCTAGGGACATTATATATGTCACTTAAAGTACACAGTCACTAAGACTGACTAAATTCTTCTTTTATACCATCCAATAAGCTGTCTAGCCTACAATCCTGTTGGGAATACTTTGCTACTAATTCTACTTGGTCATACACCAAACTAAGGGGGATCTCTTTCCCATCAGGCCCCACAGGTCCGACCTCGGCTATGTGGTTTGGGTCAGCTTTGGTATATCGCGTCTTCACCATGGCCTAGGCTTCCCTTGCACCTTGTCGGCAGGCTGATATCTTCCATAATCGGAAGCGCCGCCGCGCTCCCTTGAGCTTCTCTATAAGCTCCCCCATGCCTCCTGGCGGGGAGGCGGATGGCCACAAGGCTTGGACAATACCCTGCATCACCTGCTGAACTTGTTCGTGGAGTTGTGAGAGCTCTGGTAGAAGATCACCCGCAGACCCGGGCATCTCCTCCGCGGGACGACCCGTCAGCATACCTGCAGACATAACTCTGTTAGCGGGCTTCTTCGCCGAACTCTTTCAAAATTTCTGAAAATGCTGTGTCGAAGCCGCTTATTCTCCTTCATGGAGTCCGCAAGCTGGGCTCGGACATCTTTCAGTTCCACGCCCAGCTGGATATTGGCGTCCTGGAGATCATTTTTCTCCTGCCTGACCCGCGTAAGCACACGCTCGCCAGCATTTAGCTGTCGATTAGCACGTTGTGCATTCCCCGGCACGGCCTCCGGATTCACTCCGGAGTCATCTGCAACATCTATTGTTAGATTTGCATGCATACCGCATACTATCTGGTACCTGTCATTCTTTGCAATGGAAACAAGTGTTACCAGAGGGGGCCTTCTCGGACTCCTTCAACGTGAAAACCGCGGCCCATAGCTGGGCTTTGCACTCTTCCAGCTCTTGAGACAATTGGGTATTCTTCTCTATAAGAACCTGCACAAATAATGATCCTTAAATCAGTTGTGTCAACTGTTTCAAGTCTCAGGGGCTACTGATATATATAATCATCAAATTTTCTTACCTGATTATCCTTTACATACTGGTCTGTGGCTCTGGCAAGACCGTTTTGAGCAGCACGGATGTACACGTCTCCTGAGTTGAAGGCATCGAATGCCTCTTGGGAGAAACAAGCGTCACGGAGTACGGCCCAGCGACGCCTGTGATTCATGGCGCTCCCCACTTTGGAATTTGTAGCGGATAGTCTATCCGCATCCTCTGTAGGAGGAGCATTTGTCGTTCACCCCGTGTTAGCTTCCGCCTCTATGTCTGGCCCTGGAGCCCGACTGGTGGAGGCGTGATCGGCAACTTCTTCGGATATAGTCCGGCGAGCGTTTTTCCTATACTAGGAAACATGGACGTCATTATATTTTAAGAAAGACAACAACCACGGAGCGAGGTTCTGTATCATACCTCTGCGCTGGCGTCTCAGTCTTGAACACCTTCCTTTTTAGCCTACCCGGCTTCGGTGTCCCTTGTTGGCGAGTCACTGCGGGTTCGCAATGGCGTCCCGAGGGCCTTCCCTGTAAGACATCATATGTGTACGGTAGGTGAAGTGCATAAAAGGGGATCCTTCTCGGAAGTTGGGACTCCGGTTTTTCTTACATGCGATGCAGGGAGTAGCCCAGGATAGTCGGCTATGATAGCCACCATGGCATCATCGCAGCTCAATTGATAGAATGTCCTGTCGATCAGCTCCACAAATATGTCCGAATCCTCTTCGAGTCCGGGATCGAGGGCCCGGTCAGGGTCCTACGGTTGTGGAGGTGGGTTGTTGACCTCCCTTACAGCTTTTCGCAGTTCCTGCCATGAAACGGCAAGGTGAGTATTTATGACGAAGAATGCGGGAAGGTTGGGAGTAAAAAGTGACAACTCACCCAGCTTGGAGGGTTGTGCATGGAGAATCCATCCCGTGGCTTAATACGGATGAACTCCTCTTCCTCTCCCTTGTACAAATCGGACATAATTTTTGCTAGAGCAGCAACTGACTCCGGCCCCTTACGCCCGCAGTGGGTGGCATCATCTTCCCCGTTGAAGTGCCACATGGGGTGCCCTTGATATTGAAGTGGCTGCACCCCCCGCATTATACATATTGACATAACCTCGATTATTGTCAGTCCTGATTGAGCCAGCACTTTTATCCAGCCCATCAGGTAAAGGACCTCTCCGTTATCTTCCTCCTAAGGGCTCCGTGGGCCCCAGCTTCCGCATTTCTTCAAAGGGGAATTGTTGAACTCAAGAAGACCCATCTGAATAGGATCTGGAAGGGGGACTTCCTCCATGTAAAACCACTCCGAAGGACAGTCTTCAGACATCTTATTCGGGGTACCGGACAGGTATCCGGTCCCGGCGATGCGCCATATTGCGGCTCCGCCCACTTGATATACTGACCCCTTCTGTGTACGGGGCACAAGGAAGAATAGCCTGTTCCACAGCTCGAAATGAGCCTCACAGCCTAGAAACAGCTCACAAAGGGCAACATAACCAGCGATGTGTAATATGGAAGCGGGGGTGAAATGCCACAGCCCTAGAAATCTTCTTGTAATTAGTGGCATTGCATCCATGCATCATTTTCAACATCTATTAATTTTGAAATGGGGACTGATAAACCCTAGCAGCAAGTGAAATACAACTAGGGTCAAATTAAATCTTTTCCATCTACCAAAAATGGCTTTTAGAAAAGTTCATCAATTTTGGAATGGGTGAAAACTTCTTCCAAAAATGATGCACACATTTCTGGATTTTGGAGTTAATTTATACGTATTTGAATTTGGACAATTAAATGCTATATAATATCTTAAATGTCCAAATAATTCTGAACTTAAGTGAGGGCTATTGGAAATATTCCATACAGAGCCCACAGTTATTTTCAGGGTTTTAGAAAATGCCTTAGCATTTTAATTAAGTCAAAACAATTACAGAAAAATAGAAAACAGAAACTAAATAAAAGAGAGAGACAGAGGAGCTACCTGGGCTTACCTGGCGCCCCAACTGGCCCACCTCTGTAGCAGCCCAACTGGCCAAAGCCAGCCCGGCCCACCAGGGGCAGCACTGTCTTCTTCCTCCTGCCAGGAGGAGAAGCAGTTGCGTGCCCGATGGCCGGCGAGCCGCGCTGGCTCCTCCCTGCCTACGTGCCCCCCCCTCGACTGTCTGGTCGCCGGCACGCAGCTTCCCCGACCTCCTCTCACTCTCCCTCGCCCTCATCCCCTCCTCTGCTTCCTACTTTCTCTCTGTTCGTGGGCGCCGAGACTGCCGACAAGCACCACCGCGACCACAGCCTTCCCCGTGCCCCTCCGACGTGACCTCGAGTTCCGCCGTTGACCCATACGCCGTCTCCACTGAGCCACGTGACGAGAAGAGCCTCAGAGCGCCGCCCCGACGTCTTCTTCCTCCTTGGGTCAACGAGATCGCCAGCGACCGTGCTTCCGCTCCGACGCATCCCCGAGCCAGCTGGCCTTCTCCTCCGCCCCGCAGTGAGCCACTGACCTCCCCCATCCTCTTCTTTTCTTTCCTCGTGCATCGTAGCGACTGCACCGCGCTCACCCGAACACGCCGCCGCCCGCGCTCGTCGCCGGTGGTGCTCCGGTGACCATATGGTCCCGGGCTTGAGACCATTGCACTCCCCGCGTCGCGTAGGAGCCGTAGGTGCTAGCGCCGCCTCGCCTAGGCCACTGCAGCAATGAGCCCGAGCTCGACCGAGCTTTGGCCACCACCGAGCTCGTCACCGGCGCTTCTCTGGCCACTCCCCGGCCGCGCCACCACCACGGTTGGATGCGGACGAGCGTCCGCATTCCGTAGCTGTGCTCCGCACGCCAAACGGCGCCCTGTAGGCAAATCCCGCGCCGCTCCGCCGCGTCTGGACTCGCCGGCGGCTAGGCGCCGGCAAGTTTGACCACTGAGCGTTGACCCTGTGGGCCCAGGTTGCCCCCCTGGGTCACTGACGTGTGGGCCCCAGGGCACTAACTAAACCAGGATTAATATTAGTTAACGCTAACTAAATTTAGTTAGTTAACTAACCACTGACCAGTGGGTCCCAGTGGTCAGGGTTGACCTGGACCGCGCCCGTTGACCGTTGACATCGCAGTGACGTCATACTGACGCAGTAACTCATTTTATGGATTTATTCTTATATAGGAAAATTCCAGAAAATTAGCAAAACTTCTAAAAATCATAGAAAATCAACCGTAACTCCAAATGAAATAAATTATATATGAAAAATTATCAGAAAAAATCAAGGAATCCATATGTACCATTTTCATGCATGTTTGAACAATGTTTGTCCTCTGTTTTGGACAAAACAAATAAATGGCATTTAACTAATCATATATGGAGTTTGAATTTGAACCTAGTGTTCAAACCAACTCCATTTAACTTGTTGCTAGTTGCATTAGCTCAATCAACAGCATATTGCCATGTCATGATCATGCATCATATTGTTGCGTCGCATTGATTGTGTTCTTCCTTGTTTGCCGGTAAATGTCCCCTCTCGGTAGACGCTGCTCCGACGTTGTGATCATTGACACTGATGAAGACTCAATGTTATCTTCAGAAGTGCCAGGCAAGCAAAACCCCCTTGTTCATTCCGACACAACCCCACTCTCTCGCTCCTGCTCTCTTTTACTGCATTAGGACAACAACGATTCATCTATTACATGTTGCGGTAGTTGAACCCCTTATCCTCTGCATGACCTGTCATTGCCACAGTAAATAGATGAAACCCACTAGCATGAGTAGGAGTTGTTTGAGCCCTGATGTGCCTACTCATTCATGCTTGTTTGTCATGCCTGCTATTGCATAGAGTTGTGTTAGGTCTGATTCATCGGGAATGAATCGGAGGTGTGTAAACATGTCCTACGGTGTGTGAGCTAAGTGTGTGAACACGATTTGGTAAAGGTAGTGGTGAGATGCCATGTAGGAGTACATGGTGGGTTGTCTCACTGAAACCGTCCTCAGGAACTGAGTTCTCTGTTTGTGATCCATGAAACAGCTACTACCACACATTGGGCCCTGAAATATGACCCCGCTCGACTTATTGACCCCTCTCGTCCTCTGTCCAGGAGTTGCAACTAGTTTCTGGTGTTTGTAGGTTATGTGTTGGCGGCCGTGCGTAGCGCTGACCCTAGGGGTGGGCTATGATGCGGTAGATACACTGTGGCCGGGTATGCCGGGTGCCCGTTTGGCGTCTCGGGACCCTGTACACATCGATTGGGGCCGTTGAGGACACCCCGGCCGGATTTCCTTGCGGATGGAACCCGAATAGGCGATAAACCTAGACTAGAGACTTGTGTGGTTAGTCCGGTCATGGTCTACACCCACGTCGGCTTTCACTTGAAGTTTGCCGAGCACATGTCGTGTGCAGACGCTAAGTGGTGGAAACATGTGTGACGAAGTACACCCCTGCAGGGTTATAAATGATCTATTCGAATAGCCGTGTCCGCGGTAAAGGACTTCTGGGTTACCTATAATAGTTCATAGACAAGTGAAAGTGGATACTCTAAAATGCGCAAGATAAGCGTGAGTGCTATGGATGGCGTTCTCGTAGGGAGACGGGAGCGGATCCATAGTGGTGTATTGATATGGTGAATATGTGGACTCGTGTGCGCCACCTCAAAAGAGTTACTTGTAGTCGTAGTTTAACACAGCCACCGAGTCAAAGCTGGCTTGCTGCAGTTAAACTCCACCACCCCCCCTTTGTTGATACCGATGCATATGTAGCTAGTTCTGATGTAAGTCTTGCTGAGTACTTTTGTACTCACATTTTCTTAATTTATGTTTTGCAGAGAGACTCCAGTCTCGCTAGTAGTTTCGCGTGGACTTCGACGTTAGCTTGATACCTCAGCTACAATCTTGTGCCCTCGGCAGGATCTGGTAGATAGTCAGGCTTCTTAGCCTTTTCCATTTGTAGATGTCTGTACTCAGACATGTTAAGCTTCCGCATGTGCTTGAATTGTATGCTATGATTGTTGGGTCATGAGACCCATGTTTGTAATATCTCGCTCCTCGGAGCATAAGGAATAAATACTTGAGTTGTAGAGTTATGTTGTGATGCCATGTTGTATTTACACATATCGAGCATATTGTGTGTATGATTGAAATGCTTGGTATGTGTGGGATCCGACCATCTAGTTGTTGTTTATCCTTGGCAGCCTCTCTTATGGGGAAATGTAGTCTAGTGCTTCCATGATCCATAGTAGTCCGCTACAGCCCGGTTCACCGGAGTCCTGCTAGCCCAGCACTACTGCTCAGGACACTTGACTGGCCGGCATGTGTTTCACTTCGTTCCTGTGTCTGTCCCTTCGGGGAAATGTCACGCAGTGACATCCGGAGTCCTGCCTAGCCTGCTACAGCCTGGGTTCCCGGAGTCCTGTTAGCCCAGTGCTACAGCCCGGATTCACACGCTGCTGACCGACATGCTCGATGTGATTCATGTATGCCTTTCCCCATAGGTTAGTGCCTCTTTGGGTTCACGACTAGCCATGTCGGCCCGGGTTCTCTGCCATATGGATGCTAGCGACACTATCATATATGTGAGCCAAAAGGCGCAAAAGGTCCCGGGCCATGGTAAGGCGACACCCGTGGGAATACCGTGCGTGAGGCCGCATAGTGATATGAGGTGTTACCGGCTAGATCGATGTGACTCAGAATTGGGGTCCTGACAGCGTTGGTATCAGAGCCTGACTGTCTGTAGGATTACCAAGCCAAGCTGGTCGAAGTTGAGTCTAGAAATGCTTTAGTTATATAAGGGAATTGATTGTGGAAGGGAACGTAAGGCTCTTTTTACTCCTTTACCTTATGGCCTTCTGATCTGAGTCATCCTCTTCTCTTCTACAGGGTTTAAGAACTAGGCCTTCTAATCTATCTATCAGGATGACGTGTTACTAATCCATAGACTTATAGGATTGATGGATTCAATTCTTAGTTCAGTTCCTACTATTTCTGTGTGTTGACAGTTGATCTCGGAATCTTGATATTGTGTTGTTGAGTGGTTATGCCACCATTTTGCAGGATGTCTCAAATCTTTTGAGCATCTACAGCCGTTATGCTGTCCGAGTCATCCCAGGTTTCTAGATAATCTGATGCATTTGCAATCCTTTCTTTCCGTTTCCGATGTCCTTTATGGTCAGAATAAGCACACTAACCGGTGCGCTGAGGTAATTTATTGTCTCGACATATGTGTTGGAGCTATTATTATGACCATAGGTGTTTTAGGGAGTCACCTAGTAATCTAGCAATGCTTTGTATCCCGAGTGTGATGATTCTGCCCACCATTCTCGAAAGCATTCCGCGATGCCATTTAGTAGTAGGTATTCTACTCCTGGGTTCTTGACCCAAGATCCACTCTACTTACCTCGTGTTGATAGTGTTGCTCGTCCCTTTAGGATATTAGTAATCTTTGTGATAGTCTTTGAGGTCCGTGGTATATCATTCTTCCAAATACCATGAATCATCCTTGGCAGAAATTCGTTTGAATCAAAAGATCACAACCAGAGTGCTCTTAATGAGTTCTCCATTATACATTGTGAATCTGTGAGTTCTACCTTTTTGCATGGGTTATCCGGGATAAATGTTGAGCTTTGCTCAACATACTAACCTATGTATCCACACTCAGAAAGATATATGTTCCTTGAGTTGTCCCTCTTCATTTGTATTCCAACCATCATCTATCAATTGATAGTCAGGAGTAATTGGGCATCCGTGTTATCGATGCTTATTATTCCTGTGGTCCGTCAAGCCATTCTAGTTCAGAATGACTAGGAGAAACAAACTCCAGTACCTCATCCATTTCTAGGATTGGGTCAAAGCAGTTGTATTCTGCAGATCAAATGCAATCAAGCTTTGATTCTGTTCTACCCTGAAGTATTACCCACTTTTATGTCAGGAACGTCATGAGAATTGCACCTTCTCTTATGAATTTTTGATGCAGCGATACTCTCGCCATCATCGTTCATTCCTCGGTCCCGTGTTGCCATAACCGGAATGCCGACAAGTGAACTGTGGTGTGTGAAATCGGTACTCCTAGCAACCTCGTTGCTTGGTAGTTAGTGGACAATATTCTCATTCTTAGCATGTTGGTTATTGACTCATCATTCTAAGATTGATTGTGCTACCTAGTCCATTTTCCTGGTGCACTCTTCGATCAAGAGTTGGGACTGTGTCTATCCTTGCTTAGTTGATCATATCGTCTTGCCCTGAAAAGTTAGATTGTTCTCGATCTTAGTAACATATCGGTGGTTCGTGATTTTCCGAAGATCTTCTCGGAAGTATTACCTGGTTGTTACCTGACCGGTATGTTGAGTTCGTGATTAAATGGTTTTTTTATAATTCCCCCCTTCTCCAAGAATTTGTTTTGGATATCCCTGAGCTAGTTGGTTGAGCTAAACAACAACTTGGAGAGTTGGAAGATAAAACTTGTCTGACTTAGTCCATGTTAAGGGATACCTTTTGTGTGTGTGTGTGTGTGTGTTGAAGAACGATGGTATTGTCATCGGTTGACCTCATGATCAGTTAATGGACCTATCATCTTATCCAATCTTTGATTTGAGTATGGGCTATCATCAAATCAAGTTAGAACCAACGATATTCGTAATGTTGTCTTACTCGTGGTTGATTCCTCGAGCATACACCATTACATCCTTTGGTCTGACCAATGCTATCACCGTGTTCACTTAATTATGGATTTCCATTTATATGGAAACCTGGATGAATTGTCATTGAGCCCATCGACAACATCCATGTCCTCTCCATGATTTTGTCGAACATTAAGCGAGTGTTGGAAACTTTTGAAAGCATCTCTTCATGCTAGCTCATGAAGCATATGTTTGATGAAAGAAGTGACTTCCTTTGATTCACGTGCATTTGGTGCAAGTTGCCGCCGTGAGTTCGAGAAAGTTAGTTTTGCTTCCTCCGGAATCATCCCAAGTTAGTCATGCACGTGTGAAGTATTCCATGGTCTGATAGACTGATCATCTTCATTCTGTATGAATTCCATAGCACACTAAGCCACTGATTGACCTGTTCCAGGAAAAGAAGTTGTTGTGCTATCCTAGGTCATGCACAAGATTTCGATATCCTCAATGATGGTTCCCCACTAGAACTCGGTAGTGTTTTATTATAAGACTACTATGTGGTCATACTTGTCTGGGACAACGTGTTCACATGTTGTAGCAGAACCAGCTCATGTTTGGAGCTTGCTATCGCAGTTCATTCCCCGAGAATCTCGCAACGTCGTCTCGTCGATTTGTGTTGCGAACTTTCATTTTCCTTTCTAGACTCGATGAGTCTGGAATATCCTGACACCAACCAGATCTGAATCTCAGGCAGATATCATGGTTGGAGCATTTTCCAAGAACTATAATATTGGTCCCTCGATAACCGGTAAACTGGATGTCGTGACCAACACATCCAGCCGGAAGACCTATTACTGTAGTATCTCGATTGAAGAAAGTTGGCCACCTCCCCATGAGGATTTCGTAGGATTTACCTCCGTAGTTAATCCTTACGGATTCTTGTGCTCCCGAAGTCCGACCTTTTACTTGATGTTCTATATATCAAACCATATCTATGAATAGGATAAACTAGCACATCAAGGAGAACATTAGAGGCGGAGTGCTATATGTCTCTCAGTCGATCATCCAGATTTTGTTCCCTTGGCCTCGCTAAGGTGAAATCTGAGAAAGTGTTATCTTCCTTTGCATCTGCATCACCCATCACCATTCATCATGGTGGTATGTTGTGTTGGCAGGATCCTTGACACGGATATTGGTAAAACCTTGATGAATATGGAGATGCTCAAGTTCTTGAGAGCATGCGCAAGCACCAGGTTTTACCGTTGGCATTAACTGGGATTTGCTTCCAGTTTCCTCGGTTATGTTATAACCTTTTCCAACAGTGGACTCACTCTCGACTGTTGAGTTCTTCCCCAGTTACCAGAATCATTCCCAACATTTGCATTTTGTTCCCAGCCTGCACCTCAGTAGTTGTTGTTCAGGATCATCTTCAAAAGTGGACTTACCATGGGTCCCATCCATTTCCGATGATAAGCAAAAATCATCCATTGCGTTGTCTTCAACAAGAT
This sequence comes from Triticum urartu, assembly GCF_056163025.1. Taxonomy (NCBI): domain Eukaryota; kingdom Viridiplantae; phylum Streptophyta; class Magnoliopsida; order Poales; family Poaceae; genus Triticum; species Triticum urartu. The sequence goes on along the minus strand of NC_141875.1, from coordinate 598,056,374 downwards.
AGTCCACATCATCCATCCTAGCCGGAGTATGCCACTCTTTCGAACCCCTTCCAATGATCGATTGTGATTACCTCAGGTTGGTATAAAGAGTTTCAATGATCTTTGTATCAAAAGTAATTCTTTTTGCAACTTAAGGGAAATGCTCTACGAGTCACCTTTCCCTAAGGTGTCCCGTTATGGAATCATGGCAATTACCTCCTTGCTACTTTGAAATTCATGCACCGTCCTTTTTAGCGTGGAATTTTTGCCTACCCAGTAGAACCTTTTCATCTACCTCTTTTCCATCACTCCTGATCTGTGTTTCATGTCTCAGCTCGAGAGATGTTACTATGTCTCATTCCATGGGTTGATCTTGTGATCATTAAGATGATCCTAAGTTGCTCGAACCTCAGGAAGGTCGATTCTTCTTAAATTCTCCCTTTCCACTCGTTGTCATGTTGGATGTAGTTCTCAAAGAAAGACGTCGAGATCAAGGTGATGCAATGAATCAACATCCTTGAGAAAGACATCTGGATCGTGAAGACTGTGATAGTTTTGTGACCCCTCTGTCTTCTTACTTCACTTCTTGAATCTCGGGACGAGATTCTTGTTTAGTGGGGGTGAGTTGTCACAGCCCTAGAAATCTTCTTGTAATTAGTGGCATTGCATCCATGCATCATTTTCAACATCTATTAATTTTGAAATGGGGACTGATAAACCCTAGCAGCAAGTGAAATACAACTAGGGTCAAATTAAATCTTTTCCATCTACCCAAAATGGCTTTTAGAAAAGTTCATCAATTTTGGAATGGGTGAAAACTTCTAAAATGATGCACACATTTCTAGGACATTTCTGGATTTTGGAGTTAATTTATACGTATTTGAATTTGGACAATTAAATGCTATATAATATCTTAAATGTCCAAATAATTCTGAAGTTAAGTGAGGGATGTTGGAAATATTCCATACAGAGCCCACAGTTATTTTCAGGGTTTTAGAAAATGCCTTAGCATTTTAATTAAGTCAAAACAATTACAGAAAAATAGAAAACAGAAACTAAATAAAAGAGAGAGACAAAGGAGCTACATGGGCTTACCTGGTGCCACAACTGGCCCACCTCTGTAGCAGCCCAACTGGCCAAAGCCAGCCCGGCCCACCAGGGGCAGCACTGTCTTCTTCCTCCTGCTAGGAGGAGAAGCAGCTGCGTGCCCGATGGCCGGCGAGCCGCGCTGGCTCCTCCCTGCCTGCGTGCCTCCCCCTCGATTTCCTGGTCGCCGGCACGCAGCTTCCCCAACCTCCTCTCACTCTCCCTCGCCCTCATCCCCTCCTCTACTTCCTCCTTTCTCTCTATTCGTGGGCACCGAGACTGCCGACGAGCACCACCGCGACCATAGCCTTCCCCGTGCCCCTCCGACGTGACCTCGAGTTCCGCCATTGACCCATATGCCGTCTCCACCGAGCCACATGACGAGAAGAGCCTCGGAGCGCCGCCTCGACGTCTTCTTCCTCCTCGGGTCACCGAGATCGCTGGCGACCGTGCTTCCGCTCCGACGCGTCCCCGAGCCCGCTGGCCTTCTCCTCCGCCCCGCAGTGAGCCACTGACCTCCCCCCATCCTCTTCTTTTCTTTCCCCGTGCGTCGTAGGGACTGCACCGTGCTCACCCGGATGCGCCGCCACCCGCGCTCATCGCCTGTGGTGCTCCGGTGACCATATGGTCCTGGGCTTGAGCCCATTGCACTCCCTGCATCGCGTAGGAGCCGTAGGTTCTAGCGCCGCCTCGCCTAGACCACTGCAGCAACGAGCCCGAGCTCGACCGAGCTTCGGCCACCACCGAGCTCGTCGCCGGCGCTTCTCCGGCCACTCCCCGGCCGCGCCACCACCATGGTTGGATGCGGACGAGCGTCCGCATCCCGTAGCTGTGCTCCGCACGCCAAACGGCGCCCTGTAGGCGAATCCCACGCCGCTCCGCCGCGTCTGGACTCGCCGGCGGCTAGACGCCGGCAAGTTTGACCGGTGACCGTTGACCTGGTGGGCCCAGGTTGCCCCCCTGGGTCACTGACGTGTGGGCCCCAGGGCACTAACTAAACCAGGATTAATATTAGTTAACGCTAACTAAATTTAGTTAGTTAACTAACCACTGACCAGTGGGTCCCACTGGTCAGGGTTGACCTGGACCGAGCCTGTTGACCGCTGACATCGCAGTGATGTCATGCTGACGCAGTAACTCATTCTATGAATTTATTCTTATATAGGAAAATTCCAGAAAATTAGCAAAACTTCTAAAAATCATAGAAAATCAACCGTAACTCCAAATGAAATAAATTATATATGAAAAATTATCAGTAAAATTCAAGGAATCCATCTGTACCATTTTCATGCATGGTCGAACAATGTTTGTCCTCTGTTTTGGACAAAACAAATTAATGGCATTTAACTAATCATATATGGAGTTTGAATTTGAACCTAGTGTTCAAACCAACTCCATTTAACTTGTTGCTAGTTGCATTAGCTCAATCAACAGCATATTGCCATGTCATGATCATGTATCACATTGTTGCATCGCATTGATTGTGTTCTTCCTTGTTTGCCGGTAAATGTCCCCTCTCGGTAGACGCTGCTCTGACGCTGTGATCATTGACACTGATGAAGACTCAATGTTATCTTCAGAAGTGCCAGGCAAGCAAAACCCCCTTGTTCATTCCGACACAACCCCACTCTCTCGCTCCTGCTCTCTTTTACTGCATTAGGACAACAACGATTCATCTGTTACTTGTTGCGGTAGTTGAACCCCTTATCCTCTGCATGACCTGTCATTGCCACAGCAAATAGATGAAACCCACTAGCATGAGTTGGAGTTGTTTGAGCCCTGATGTGCCTACTCGTTCATGCTTGTTTGTCATGCCTGCTATTGCATAGAGTTGTGTCAGGTCTGATTCATCGGGAATGAATCGGAGGTGTGTAAACATGTCCTACGGTGTGTGAGCTAAGTGTGTGAACACGATTTGGTAATGGTAGTGGTGAGAGGCCATGTAGGAGTACATGGTGGGTTGTCTCACTGAAACCGTCCTCAGGAACTGAGTTCTCTGTTTGTGATCCATGAAACAGCTACTACCACACATTGGGCCCTGAAATATGACCCCGCTCGACTTATTGACCCCTCTCGTCCTCTGTCCAGGAGTTGCAACTAGTTTCTGGTGTTTGTAGGTTATGTGTTGGCGGCCGTGCGTAGTGCTGACCCTAGGGGTGGGCTATGATGCGGTAGATACACTGTGGCTGGGTATGTCGGGCGCCCGTTTGGCGTCTCGGGACCCTGTACACATCGTTTGGGGCCGTTGAGGACACCCCGGCCAGATTTCCTTGCGGATGGAACCCGAATAGGCGATAAACATGGACTAGAGACTTGTGTGGTTAGTCAGGTCGTGGTCTACACCCACGTCGGCTTTCGCTTGAAGTCTGCCGAGCACATGTCATGTGCAGACGCTAAGTGGTGGAAACATTTGTGAAGAAGTACACCCCTGCAGGGTTATAAATGATATATTCGAATAGCCGTGTCCGCGGTAAAGGACTTCTGGGTTACCTATAACAGTTCATAGACAAGTGAAAGTGGATACTCTAAAATGCGCAAGATAAGCGTGAGTGCTATGGATGGCGTTCTCGTAGGGAGACGGGAGCGGATCCATAGTGGTCTATTGATATGGTGAATATGTGGACTCGTGCGCGCCACCTCAAAAGAGTTACTTGTAGTCGTAGTTTAAGATAGCCACCGAGTCAAAGCTGGCTTGCTGCAGTTAAACTCCACCACCCCCCCTTTGTTGATACCGATGCATATGTAGCTAGTTTTGATGTAAGTCTTGCTTAGTACTTTTGTACTCACGTTTGCTTAATTTATGTTTTGCAGAGAGACTCCAGTCTCGCTAGTAGTTTCGCGTGGACTTCGACGTTAGCTTGATACCTCAGCTACGATCTTGTGCCCTTGGCAGGATCTGGTAGATAGTCAGGCTTCTTAGCCTTTTCCATTTGTAGATGTCTGTACTCAGACATGTTAAGCTTCCGCATGTGCTTGAATTGTATGCTATGATTGTTGGGTCATGAGACCGATGTTTGTAATATCTCGCTCCTCGGAGCCTAAGGAATAAATACTTGAGTTGTAGAGTTATGTTGTGATGCCATGTTGTATTTACACATATCGAGCATATTGTGTGTATGATTGAAATGCTTGGTATGTGTGGGATCCGACAATCTAGTTGTTTATCCTTGGCAGCCTCTCTTATGGGGAAATGTAGTCTAGTGCTTCCATGAGCCATAGTAGTCCGCTATAGTCCGGTTCACCGGAGTCCTGCTAGCCCAGCACTACTGCTCAGGACACTTGACTGGCCGGCATGTGTTTCACTTCGTTCCTGTGTCTGTCCCTTCGGGGAAATGTCACGCGGGGACATCCGGAGTCCTGCCTAGCCTGCTACAGCCCGGATTCCCGGAGTCCTCTTAGCCCAGTGCTACAGCCCGGATTCACACGCTACTGACCGACATGCTCGATGTGATTCATGTATGCCTGTCCCCATAGGTTAGTGTCGCTTTGGGTTCACGACTAGCCATGTCGGCCCGGGTTCTCTGTCGTATGGATGCTAGCGACACTATCATATACGTGAGCCAAAAGGCGCAAAAGGTCCCGGGCCATGGTATGGCGACACCCATGGGAATACCGTGCGTGAGGCCGCATAGTGATATGAGGTGTTACCGGCTAGATCGATGTGACTCGGAATCGGGGTCCTGACATGATATTATGCAACTGGAGGCCATAAAGCTCCAGGAGCCCGTGGAGGAATGGATGGATTGGAAATCCATGTCCCCTTAGTAAATAAGTGACAAGGCATACCCGCTCCCCCTTGAAGGGATTGGGGAAGCTCTCCGCTTGCTCCCCGCCATTATAGGTGGCGATCCCGGCTTGAATGGGGACCATATACGCTGGAGGGAGAAATCCCTAGGTCTGTAACTCTACTAATTGGATGTGCGGGACGGAACACTTCTCCCAATTACCAGGCTTAGGGCTACGGGAGCGAGAGGAGGAGCTGTGATGACCGGCCATGTTGGAATGGATTTTTCCGAGCGCGTTCCGATGGATACTCGCCGTGGGAGGATGGTGTGGTCTGGATATAAGAATCCCGTCTCTTTAATAGAGAGTTTACTTACATGGCTAGGGTGGCAAATGTAAAAATGCCATGGCTCCTCGCATTCGCTCGACACGTGGAAGATATCCCTTATTGGGCGTGGAAGCCAAGAAGTGCAACATTTATGGGGAGCCGGACACTACTCAGCAGATATTCAGAATTTGGAGAAGAACCAGCCTTGCAATGCCGAAGACAATCTGCGCGCCGGACTCATCGTCATTGAAGCCTGGTTCGGGGGCTACTGAGGGAGTCCTGGATTAGGGGGTCTCCGGACAGCCGAACTATATCCTTTGGCCGGACTGTTGGACTATGAAGATACAAGATTGAAGACTTCGTCTCGTGTCCGGATGGGACTCTCCTTGGCGTGGAAGGAAAGCTTGGCAATACGGATATGTAGATCTCCTTCCTTGTAACCGACTCTGTGTAACCCTAGCCCCCACCGGTGTCTATATAAACCGGAGGGTTTAGTCCGTAGGACAACAACAATCATACCATAGGCTAGCTTCTAGGGTTTAGCCTCTACAATCTCGTGGTGGATCAACTCTTGTAATACTCATATCATCAAGATCAATCAAGCAGGAAGTAGGGTATTACCTCCATCGAGAAGGCCCGAACCTGGGTAAACAGCGTGTCCCCCGCCTCCTGTTACCATCCGCCTTAGACGCACAATTTGGGACCCCCTACCCGAGATCCGCCGGTTTTGACACCGACAACACCCTTCATAAATAGAACCATCACCGAGGAAGTTCCATGCTTTCGAGAGGGAAATCACCAAGATTGAAGGAGAATCCAAATTTTCTTTGTTCTTTGCCCTGGAGTTTTTTCTATGATGAACATACACCCTGCAAATCACGGTGTTCAAATTTGGCATTTTTCGGGCTCATTTACCACATTTAGGGGATTATGTTCATTTTCTAGGCATTTAGCGCATATAAATCCAATCCAGCTACAGCAGCACGGGTGTGATGTGAGGGACGTGGATTGTCGTTCGATCACGGCGCATCCTACGGTGCACATGCGCGATACACGTGGCTGGGGTTCTGGCCAATCATAATGCAACACATAATAGGCTTAGTGCACACTGTTTCCGGAGGCGACGGAGATGAACCGTGTGCGATAATGAACGAGCAAAATTGTAAGGGAAGCCAAATTTCCTTTGTCATTTGTTGTTGAGCTCTTAAAACCCATCGCACTGTACGGCTACCCGGCCACTCCATCCCAGGGCTCTCTCCAAGAGTCGTTCATGGCTCCGCGGTGCACAGTAACTGGTAAGAAACCGATGGCATCCCTCCGTGTCGCGTTCCTTGCCGCCCGCGACGGCACACATGGTAAGGAAGAAATGGCATCTCGCCATGCCGACTTCATCGCTGCCGCGGCCACACAATTACATGGGCGGACTTCGAGGCTGCCATGGCCGAATGGGCGGTGGATCTGGATGCGTCCAAAGTCGTACAAAAGAAGCGGAAAAGGAATAAAGCAGCCAAGAAAAGAGAGTCCCGCCTCCGCAAGAAAGAAGAGGCCGCACGCTGTGCTGAGGAGAGCTTGGCGGGGATTGAAGCATGGTGGGTTGCCGCCTGCAAGGCCAGGAAGGTGAACGCTGGCATCTGGCCAGCATGCCCCGATGGAAGCATGTGAGAAGTAGTTAATGCATGTGTCACCCTTAAGTTTGTATAAATAATTACGAGCATCTACCAGTACTACATATGTACTAGTTTTAGAGCAAATTACCAATAGTACTTGAAGTTGGTACTATCTATTATTAATGTACAACGTCGGTAAGCGCATCCTTTGAGGGCTTTGATCGTTGATTAGCATGTGTACCTAAGGTTTTGTAGCCGCACCCTGGCCCTAAATACTCCTGAAACGTCCGCTCACAGCCACCTGAGGAGACTAGAGCTGGTCGCAACTAGTTTTTAGTCTCACCTCATCGTGCGAGTTGACCGCACACCGGCTTAAATTGCCACGCCAGCGGATGGTAACAAGCTTCTCTCTTGTTGCATAGGATCAAATCTGGCTATGCGAGCGAGGCAGGTTGACACTTGATTACATTTCATAAAACGATGATTGCTCATCAGGTGTCACCTTGCCTCGTTCATGTAGATTGAATAATCCTGATACAATGAAAGAGATTTTTGAAATTAGGTGCGGTTGGAGGTGCTGATTGTTGGGTAACGTAGTATTTCAAAAAAATTCCTACGATCACGCAAGATCTATCTAGGATAAGCATAGCAACGAGCGGGAGAGTGTGTCCACGTACCCTCATAGACCGAAAGCAGAAGCGTTGAGTAACGCGGTTGATGTAGTCAAACATCTTCGCGATCCAACCGATCAAGTACCGAATGCATGGCACCTCCGCGATCTGCACATGTTCAGCTCGGTGACGTCCCTTGAACTCTAGATCCAACTGAGGCCGAGGGAGAGTTTCGTCAGCACGAAGACGTGTTGACGGTGATGATGAAGTTACCGACGCAAGGCTTCGCCTAAGCACTACGACAATATGACCGAGGTGGAAATCTGTGGAGGGGGGCACCACACACGCCTAAGAAATCAACTTGTGTGTCTATAGCGTGCCCCCTCCCCCGTATATAAAGGAGTGGAGGAGGGGGCTGGCCGGCCTCATAGGGCGCACCCTAAGGGGGGGAATCCTACTCCTACTAGGAGTAGGTTCCCCCCTTTCCTAGTCCAACTAGGAGGGGAAGGAAAGGGAAGTGGGGAAGATGGAAAGAGGGGCCGGCCCCCTCCCCAATTCGGATTGGGATTGGGGGGGCGCCCTCCTCTTGGCTGCCTCCTCCTCCCTTCCACAAAAGCCCACGAAGGCCCATTAACCCCCCGGGGGTCCCGGTAACCCCCCGGTACTCCGGAAAATGCGTGAACCTATCCGAAACCTTTCCGGTGTCCAAACATAACCTTCCAATATATCAATCTTCATGTCTCGACCATTTCAAGACTCCTCGTCATGTCCGTGATCTCATCCGGGACTCCGAACAACCTTCGGTACATCAAATCACATAACTCACAATACATATCATTATCAAACGTTAAGCGTGCGGACCCTACGGGCTCGAGAACGATGTAGACATGACCGAGACTCATCTCTGGTCAATAGCCAATAGCAGAACTTGGATGCTCATATTGGTTCCTACATATTCTACAAAGATCTTTATCGGTCAAACCGCATAACAACATACGTTGTTCCCTTTGTCAACGGTATGTTACTTGCCCAAGATTCGATCGTGGGTATCATCATACCTAGTTCAATCTCGTTACCGGCAAGTCTCTTTACTTGTTCCATAATGCATCATCCCGTAACTAACTCATTAGTCACATTGCTTGCAAGGATCATAGTGATGTGCATTACCGAGATGGCCCAGAGATACCTCTCCGACAATCGGAGTGACAAATCCTAATCTCCATCTATGCCAACTCAACAAACACCATCAGAGACACCTATAGAGCATCTTGATAATCACCTAGTTACGTTGTGACGTTTGATAGCACACTATGTGTTCCTCCAGTATTTGGGAGTTGCATAATCTCATAGTCATAGGAACATGTATAAGTCATGAAGAAAGCAATAGCAATAAACTAAACGATCATAGTGCTAAGATAACAGATGGGTCATGTCAATCACATCATTCTATAAGGATGTGATCCCGTTCATCAAATGACAACTCATGTCTACGACTAGGAAACTTAACCATCTTTGATTAACAAGCTAGTCAAATAGAGGCGTACTAGTGACACTCTGTTTGTCTATGTATTCACACATGTACTAAGTTTCTAGTAATACAATTTTAGCATGAGTAATAAACATGTATCATTATATAAGGAAATGTTAATAACAACTTTATTATTACCTCTAGGGCATATTCCCTTCAGTCTCCCACTTGCACTAGAGTCAATAATCTAGATTACATTGTACTGATTCTGACACCCATGGAGTCTTGGTGCTAATCATGTTTTGCTCATGAGAGAGGCTTAGTCAACGGGTCTGCAACATTCAGATCCGTATGTATCTTGCAAATCTGTATGTCTCCCTCCTTGACTTGATCGTGGATGGAATTGAAGCATCTCTTGATGTGCGTGGTTCTCTTGTGAAATCTGGATTCCTTTGCCAAGGCAATTGCACCAGTTTTGTCACAAAAGATTTTCATTGGACCCAATGCACTAGGTATGACACCTAGATTGGATATGAACTCCTTCATCCAGACTCCTTCATTTGCTGCTTCCAAAGCAACTATGTACTCCGCTTCACACGTAGATCCCGCCATGACGCTCTTCTCGGAACTGCACCAATTGACAGCTCCACCATTCAATATAAATACGTATCTGGTTTGTGACTTAGAGTCATCCGGATCAGTGTCAAAGCTTGCATCGATGTAACTGTTTACAACGAGCTCTTTGTCACCTCCATAAACGAGAAACATATCCTTAGTCCTTTTCAGGTATTTCAGGATATTCTTGACCGTTATCTAGTGATCCACTCCTGGATTACTTTGGTACCTCCCTCCTAAACTAATAGCAAGGCACACATCAGGTCTGGTACATAACATTGCATATATGATAGAACCTATGGGCGAACAATAGGTAATGACTTTCATTTTCTCTCTATCTTCTGAAGTGGTCGGGGATTGAGTCTGACTCAACTTCACACCTTGTAACACAGGCAAGAACCCTTTCTTTGCTTGATCCATTTTGAACTTCTTCAAAACTATACCAAGGTATGTGCTTTGTGAAAGTCCAATTAATCGTCTTGATCTATCTCTATAGATCTTGATGCCCAATATATAAGCAGCTTCACCGAGGTCTTTCATTGAAAAATTCTTATTCAAGTATCCTTTTATGCTATTCAGAAATTCAGTATCATTTCCAATCAACAATATGTCATCCACATATAATATCAGAAATGCTACAGAGCTCCCACTCACTTTCTTGTAAATACAGGCTTCTCCAAAAGTCCGTATAAAATCATATGCCTTGATCACAGTATCAAAGTGTATATTCCAACTCCGAGATGCTTCCATCAGTCCATAAATGGATCGCTGGAGCTTACACACTTTGTTAGCACCTTTTGGATCGACAAAACCTTCTGGTTGCATCATATACAACTCTTCTTCCAAAAATCCATTCAGGAATGCAGTTTTTACATCCATTTGCCAAATTTCATAATCATAAAATGCGGCAATTGCTAACATGATTCGGACGGACTTAAGCATCGCTACGGGTAAGAAGGTCTCATCGTAGTCAACTCCTTGAACTTGTCGAAAACCTTTTGCAACAAGTCGAGCCTTGTAGATAGTAACATTACCGCCAGCGTATGTCTTCTTCTTGAAGATCCATTTATTCTCGATGGCTTGACGATCATCAGGCAAGTTAACCAAAGTCCATAATTTGTTCTCATACATGCATCCCATCTCAGACTTCATGGCTTCACGCCATTTCGCAGAATCTGGGCTCATCATCGCTTCCTCATCGTTCATAGGTTTGTCATGGTCAAGTAACATGACCTCCAGAATAGGATTACTGTACCACTCTAGTGCGGATCTTACTCTAGTTGACCTATGAGGTTCGGTAGTAACTTGATCTGAAGTTTCACGATCATCATCATTAACTTCCTCACTAATTGGTGTTGGAATCACTAGAACTGATTTCTGTGATGAACTACTTTCCAATACGGGAGCAGGTACAATTACCTCATCAAGTTCTACTTTCCTCCCACTCACTTCTTTCGAGAAAAACTCCTTCTCTACAAAAGATCCATTCTTAGCAACAAATATTTTGCCTTCGGATCTGTGATAGAAGGTGTACCCAACAGTCTCCTTTGGGTATCCTATGAAGACACATTTCTCCGATTTGGGTTCAAGCTTATCTAGTTGAAGCTTTTTCACATAAGCATCGCAACCCCAAACTTTAAGAAACGATAACTTGGGTTTCTTGCCAAACCTTAGTTCATATGGTATCATCTGAACAGATTTAGACGGTGCCCTATTTAACGTGAATGCAGCCATCTCTAAAGCATAACCCCAAAATGATAGTGGTAAATCGGTAAGAGACATCATAGATTGCACCATACCTAATAAAGTGTGGATACAACGTTCAGACACACCATTACGATGTGGTGTTCCAGGTGGTGTGAGTTGCGAAACTATTCTGCATTGTTTCAAATGAAGACCAGACTCATAACTCAAATATTCACCTCCACGACCAGATCATAGAAACTTAATTTTCTTGTTACGATGATTTTCCACTTCACTCTAAAATTCTTTGAAATTTTCAAATGTTTCAGACTTATGTTTCATCAAGTAGACATACCCATATCTACTCAAATCATCTGTGAAGTTCAAAAAATGACGATACCCGCCACGAGCATCAACACTCATCAACCGCACACATCAGTATGTATTATTTCCAATAAGTCTGTTGCTCATTCCATTGTTCTAGAGAATGGAGTCTTAGTCATCTTACCCATGAGGCGTGGTTCGCAAGCATCAAGTGCTTCATAATCAAGTGATTCCAAAATCCCATCAGCATGGAGTTTATTCATGCGCCTTACACCAATATGACCTAAATGGCAATGCCACAAATAAGTTGCACTATCATTATTAAACTTATATATTCTGGCTTCAATGCTATGTATATGTGTGTCACTACTATCAAGATTTAGTAAAAATAGACCACTCATCAAGGGCGCATGACCATAAAAGATATTACTCATATAAATAGAACAACCATTATTCTATGATTTAAATGAATAACCGTCTCGCATCAAATAAGATCCAGATATAATGTTCATGCTTAACACTGGCACCAAATAACAATTATGCAGGTAGCGTGCCAACGGTGATCACATCGACTTTGGAACCATTTCGCACGCGGATCGTAACCTCGTCCTTAGCCAATCTTCGCTTAATCTGTAGCCCCTGTTTCGAGTTGCAAATATTAGCAACAGTATATTAGCAACAGTATCAAATACCTATGCGCTACTGTGAGAATTAGTAAGGTACACATCAATAACATGTATTCAAATATACCTTTCACTTTTCCACCCTTCTCATCCGCAAAATACTTGGGGCAGTTCTGCTTCCAGTGACTAGTCACTTTGCAGTAGAAGCACTCAGTCTTAGGCTTAGGTCTAGACTTGGGTTTCTTCAACTGAGTAGCAACTTGCTTGTCGTTCTTCTTGAAGTTACCCTTCTTCCCTTTTAACTTATTCTTGAAACTGGTGGTTTTGTTTCCCATCAACTCTTGATGCTCCTTCTTGATTTCTACCTCCGCAGCCTTTAGCATCGCGAAGAGATCGGGAATTGTCTTATCCATCCATTGCATATTATAGTTCATCACGAATCCTTTGTAGCTTGGTGGCAGTGATTGAAGAACTCTGTCAATGACACTATGAACCGGAAGATCAACTCCCAGCCGAGTCAAGTGATTGTGGTACCCAAACATTCTGAGTATGTGCTCACTGACAGAACTATTCTCCTCCATTTGCAGCTGTAGAATTTATTGGAGACTTCATATCTCTCAATCCGGGCATTTTCTTGAAATATTAACTTCTACTCCTGGAACATCTCATATGCTCCATGACATTCAAAACGCCGTTGAAGTCCTAGTTCTAAGCCGTAAAGCATGGCACACTGAACTATCGAGTAGTCATCAGCTTTGCTCTGGCAGGTGTTCATAACATCTGGAGTTGCTCCTGCAGCGGGTTTGGCACCTAGCGGTGCTTCTAGGACGTAATTCTTCTGTGCAGTAATGAGGATAATCCTCAAGTTACGGACCCAATCCATGTAGTTGCTACCATCATCTTTCAACTTAGCTTTCTCTAGGAATGCACTAAAATTGAACGGAACAACGGCATGGGCCATTTATCTACAATAACATAGACATGCAAAATACTATCAGGTACTAAGTTCATGATAAATTAAAGTTCAATTAATCATATTACTTAAGAACTCCCACTTAGATAGGCATCCCTCTAATCATGTAAGTGATCACGTGATCGATATCAACTAAACCATGTCCGGTCATCATGTGAGATGGAGTAGTTTTCAATGGTGAACATCACTATGTTGATCATATCTACTATATGATTCATGCTCGACCTTTCGGTCTCAGTGTTCGGAGGCCATATCTCTATATGCTAGGCTCGTCATGTTTAACGAGAGTATTCTGCGTGTGCAAAACTAGCTTGCACCTGTTGTATGTGAACGTAGAGCTTATCACACCCGATTATCACGTGGTGTCTTGGCACGACGAACTGTAGCAACGGTGCATACTCAGGGAGAACACTTATACCTTGAAATTTAGTGAGAGATCATCTTATAATGCTTCCACCGTACTAAGCCAAATTAGATGCATAAAGGATAAACATCACATGCAATCAATATAAGTGATATGATGTGGCCATCATCATCTCGAAAGCACCATCATGGTCAGCATCGTCACCGGCTTGACATCTTGATCTTCATCATACCATCGCTGTCATCTCGCGAACCATTGCTTCCACGACTATCGCTACCGCTTAGTGATAAAGTAAAGCAATTACATGGCGATTGCATTTCATACAATAAAGCGACAACCATATGGCTCCTGCCAGTTGCCGATAACTGTGTTACAAAACATGATCATCTCATACAACAATTTATATAATCACGTCTTGACCATATCACATCACAACATGCCCTGCAAAAACAAGTTAGACGCCCTCTACTTTGTTGTTGCTAGTTTTACGTGGCTGCTATGGGCTTCTAGCAAGAATGGTTCTTACCTACACATCAAAATCACAACGTAGTATAGTGATTGATTTATGATCTTCAAAAAGAACCCTATTCATTGAATCCGATTCAACTAAAGTTGGAGAAACTGACACCCGCCAGCCACCTGTGTGCAAAGCACGTCGGTAGAACCAGTCTCATGAACGCGGTCATGTAATGCCGGTCCGGGCCGGTTCATCCAACAATACCATCGAATCATGAAACAACTAGTGTCGACAAGCAATATGTATATACCGACGCGCACAACTCCTTTGTGTTCTACTCATGCATATAACATCTACGCATAGACCTGGCTCGGATGCCACTGTTGGGTAATGTAGTATTTCAAAAAAATTCCTACGATCACACAAGATCTATCTAAGAGAAGCATTGCAATGAGTGGGGAGAGTGTGTCCACGTACCCTCATAGACCGAAAGCGGAAGCGTGGGTAACGCGGTTGATGTAGTCGAACGTCTTTGCGATCCAACCGATCAAGTACAGAACGCATGCCACCTCCGTGATCTGCAGACGTTTAGCTCGGTGACGTCGCTTGAACGCTAGATCCAGCTGAGGCCGAGGGAGAGTTTCGTCAGCACGACGGTGTGTTGACGATGATGATGAAGTTACCGATGCAGGGATTTGCCTAAGCACTACGATAAAATGACTGAGGTGGAAAACTATGGAGGGGGACACCGGACACGGCTAAGAAATCAACTTGTGTGTCTATGGGGTGCCCCCTCCCTCGTATATAAAGGAGTGGAGGAGGGGGCCGGCCGGCCTCATTGGGCACGCCCCAAGGGGAGGGAATCCTACTCCTACTAGGAGTAGCTTCCCCCTTTCCTAGTCCAACTAGGAGGGGAAGGAAAGGGGAGAGGGGAAGAAGGAAAGGGGGGCCGACCCCCCTCCCCAATTTGGATTGGGCTTGGGGGGTGCGGCCCTCCTCTTGGCCGCCTCCTCCTCTCTTCCACTAAACCCCATGAAGGCCCATGAACTCCCCGGGGGGTTCCGGTAACCCCCCCCCCCCCGGTACTTCGAAAAATGCTCGAACCTATCTGAAACCTTTCCGGTGTCCAAACATAACCTTCCAATACATCAATCTTCATGTCTTGACCATTTTGAGACTCCTCGTCATGTCTGTGATCACATCCAGGACTCCTAACAACCTTCGGTACATCAAATCACATAACTCACAATACATAACGTTATCGAATGCTAAGCGTGCAGACCCTATGGGTTCAAGAACTGTTAGACAAGACCGAGACTCATCTCCGGTCAATAACCAATAGCGGAACCTGGATGCTCATATTGGTTCCTACATATTCTACGAAGATCTTTACCGGTCAAACCGCATAATAACATACGTTGTTCCCTTTGTCAACGGTATGTGACTTGCCCAAGATTCGATCGTCGGTATCATCATACCTAGTTCAACCTCATTACCGGCAAGTCTCTTTACTCATTCTGTAATGCATCATCCTATAACTAACTCATTAGTCACATTGCTTGCAAGGCTCATAGTGATGTGCATTACCGAGAGGGCCCAGAGATACCTCTCCGACAATCGGAGTGACAAATCATAATGTCGATCTATGCCAAACTCAACAAACACCATCGGAGACACCTATTGAGCATCTTTATAATCACCCAGTTACGTTGTGACGTTTGATAGCACACTAAGTGTTCCTCCGGTATTTGGGAGTTGCATAATCTCATAGTCATAGGAACATGTATAAGTCATGAAGAAAGCAATAGTAATAAAATAAACAATCATAGTGCTAAGGTAACGGATGGGTCATCTCAATCATATCATTCTCTAATGATGTGACCCCGTTCATCAAATGACAACTCATGTTTATGGCTAAGAAACTTAACCATCTTTGATTAACGAGCTAGTCAAGTATATGCATACTAGTGACACTCTGTTTGTCTATGTATTCACACATGTACTAAGTTTCCGTTTAATACAATTTTAGCATGAATAATAAAAATTTATCATGATATAAGGAAATATTAATAACAACTTTATTATTGCCTCTAGGGCATATTTCCTTCACCCATAGATATAAGAATTATTAGAAGATCACAAAACACACGGTTTTTATGGCGTACCCGTGTGCTTTTTTGCGTTAATGATCCCTAAGTCAGTTATTTGTGCGATGTTTACTAATAAACCAGGCGTACCATTGACCAAAAAAAATCAACTACATGTGTTCATTTTTTAGGAGACAGGATCTGGCAATTTTCTCTTTTCTCGCGCATGAGTATTTTACGCGCTTCGTCTGTGTTGTGTGTTTCCCCCGCCCAAGTTTCAAGTTTTGTAGCGAAATTTACATTAGGCGTGCGATTTTAGAATTTATTCCTCCCATCACATCCCCACCCATCAAATTTCCTCAGTATCCCCCCTCCCCCTACCGGCAGCTCAAACCGTCGCCGCCGAAGCCATAGCTACAGCTTTAACCACATCGACGTTCTGCCCGAGCATCGTCGATCTAGTCAGGTAACCCACTGATCTCTATCACGGCCCCGACCTGATTGCTTAAATGGTGCCTACGAAACAACCTCAGGCCTCCAAATCCCTAGTGCCCCTACCTCTAGAGCATCACCACACAAGCTCAACCACATATCTGGTGGAGGTCGAAGAGCTGATGGCGGTCGATGGCTGTTGTGCATGTTGACCCAGAGGAACACCTCGCCTCCTCCGACTTGGTGTAGGCTCTGGCCAAGATGAAGTGCCCCAGCAACTACCCCCAGGACTTTCCATGTATGATCTAACCAGCTCAATCTTACCAATACCACTTGCAATGGCTATGTTTTGTATGGTTGATGTATTAAGCATGTTCGTGCCTTGTTTATTTTAGTACTGCACACTGTGTGATGTTCAAGTATTAACTCCCCATCTCAATTTCACCAATACCAGCAACAAACTTACAATACATGACTCAGGATATCACAAGAGATGTTGCCCATTTGCTATTTTTGACGGATGCTAACCATGTTGTACTTAACATGCATGTCCATGTACTTACGTAGGGTTGTAACAATCGATGTTATTGTTTGCCATCGAGGTTAGCTGCATCCCATGTCTTACAGTATTTCATATTATTTGTGCAATTGCAGTTTAACTTCTAACATTTAGTGGTTGCCTATAGGTACACATGTCAGTGGCACTGATCCATGCTTCCTACCAATACCAACTGCAATTAATGGCTATGTTTTGTACATTCGATGTATTAAGCATGTTGTAGTAAACATTCCTAACACATTTTAGCTATTTTCCCTACCTTTTTATAGACAACTGGGCCATTCTCTGCTCTGGCAGCACCTGCCTTGTGATGTTTAACTCTGCCAATTGCATTTTTATCAGTACTGATTTCAATGGCTATTAAGCCTGTTGCAATTAATAGTTGTATCCATTTTTAAATAGTTGTATTTCAATGGCTAGAAACTTACAAACCATGACTTAGGATGATGTTAAGCCTATTGCAATTAACAGTTGTATCCATTTTTTAATCTGTCCCTTTGCTACTGTGCTATTCTCCGCAATGAAGATATACTAGAGATGTTGCCCATTTGCTATTTTTGGTGGATGCTAACCCTATTGTACTTAACAATCCTTTCCATGTACTTACGCAGGACCATAACGGGTGATGCTGTTGTTTGCCGTCGAGATTAACTGCATCCCATGTCTTACAGTATTTTACATCATTTGCGCAATTGCAGCTTGGGTTCTAACATTTACTTGCTTCTTGTAGGTACACATGTCGGCGGCACTGATCCACACTTCGACCCGGAGGAAGAGCTTGCCTCCGCTGCCGCTGACTTTGTGCAGGCTCTGGCCAAGATGAAGTGCCCGAGCAACTACCTCTCTGGACTTACAAGTATGAACTCACCAGTTCAATCTTACCAATACCAGTTGCAATTAATGGCTATGTTTTGTACGTTCGATGTATTAAGCATGTTGTAGTAAACATGCCTAACATGTTTTAGCTATTTCCCCTACCTTTTTATAGACAATTGGGCCATTCTCTGCTCTAGCAGCACCTGCCTTGTGATGTTTAACTCTGGCAATTGCATTTTTATTTGTACCGGTTTCAATGGCTATTAAGCCTGTTGCAATTAACAGTTGTATCCGTTTTTAAATAGTTGTATTTCAATGGCTACAAACTTACAAAACATGACTTAGGATGTTGTTAAGCCTATTGAAATTAACAATTGTATCCATTTTTTAATCCGTCCCTTTGCTACCATGCTACTCTTTCGCAATGAAGATATCACTACAGATGCGGCCGTTTTATTACCATTTGCTATTTTTGGTGGATGTTAACCCTGTTGTAGTTAACATTGGCTTTCCATGTACTTACACAGGGCTACAATGGGTGATGTTGTTGTTTCCCGTCAAGGTTAGCTACATCCCATGTCTTATACGCCATCTTTTACTAAATATAAGTATTTTTAGAGATTCCAATATAGACTACATAGGGAGCAAAATGAGTGAATCTGGATTCTAATCTAAACTATATCTATAATTCTATATACATCTGTATGTAGTTCATATTGGAATCTCTAAAAATACTTGTACTTAGGAACGTAGGTAGTTGTATTTTACATCATTTGTGCAAACTCAGTTAGCTTCTAACATTTACCGGTTGCTTGTAGGTACATATATGAGCGGTACTGATCCACGCTTCAATCCCTTTTGCATATGGGGCAATGAGATATTCATGAACAAGCGTCAAGTGAGGAAACTAAGAAAGATTGTTAGGCGAAAGAAACAGATGATGGGAATTAAGCTATTTATTTAGACTTTGTCCAAGACAAAAATGAACTTTAGGATGGTAAGTAATGTGTTGCATTTTCCCCCTGCTCACAACAACATACTCTATTAGACCTCAGTATCTGAAATTTTTCTCTTTTCAGTGGTTTCCAAAGCTATTTACTGATGATTACCTTGCACACTACATGACCGGAGTGGAGGCAACTAAGGTTAAAGTATATAATTCATGCTACCATGATAATGCTCTAGAAGTCTTCCTGAAGGCGGTGATGGATGGGCGGGCGATCGTCACAACGGGTTGGACAAAAGTTGTTCGTGCCTATCGCATGTAGGAAGGCACATTATGGGCGTTCTGCTTCTTCAACACCATCGGCAGTCAAAATGATTTACAATTGTCTCTTCACGTTTACCACCTCTAAATATTGTGCTTCATCATATTTAATTGTTGTCTAATCATGTAATTACTAAACATATTGTAATGACAATTTTATTTATGGATCCATTGTTGAACCATTGTGCTGAGAATTTGAATTCCACATTTCATATTTCAAAAATTCCAATTCGAATAACAAATTACAGGGAAAAATAAAATTATACAAGAGCAAATAAAATAATGTACACACGGTTAGAAAGACAACAGCATGTGCGATGAAAAATAGAGAACAGACGGTTCTTTGACGTGAAACGTTTGCGATGCCCAACGGACACACACACACGGTTTTGTCTCATATGCGTGTGCGATTCATGGTAATACGGCAAACGTTTCAAACCAGTGTGCATGTGTGATAGGAATACCAATCGCACACAGATATGAAAATGGACACGTTGGCGTTAGTAGAGGCACCGCACACATTTTACATTCTTGAACCGTGTGTGATAACGTACCTATCACAAACATATCGGTAGATTAAATGTTGATGTCCACCTTTTTCACACAAGTATAATAGCGTAATCGTTTGGGATGTCTCTCTGATCAGAAACATAACATCGAGAAGTAACGTGTGGGACTAGGGCGGCGTCTCATACGTTTATTCTATGGCGATCGTCAGTACATAGTTTCTGGGTTGTGTTCGAAGGACCCCCCTATCGCAGTCACTCACTAGGCGATGGTTCCAAATATCGTCGCTAAAAGGGGTTAAACCATTTGTATAGCACCTTACAGTACCAGTGCAAGCATTTTCAGAAAACCACAAAAGTACCAAGACCGGGATGACATGTAATGGGTAAGTACTGAGTACTTTATTAAGATATAGACATGTCCCCAACGATTTAAAGATGTGCAATGAATTCCAAAGATTTTTCTCCCCTTAGACATAAAATCGTTCTCCCCCTGAATTTGATAGTGGATAATGGGAGAAGATAGGGTAGGGTGAGATAAAATCAGAGCACAAAATAGGATAATATCAACTAAAATCAGAGCAACAAGGATTTTCGATAGCAATAGCAATAGCTAAGATCAAACATGTTGACATGTCTTTCCCCTCTTAAAGACATGTGACTTCTCTCCTCTTTGTTGACAAGCATCTGTAGAAGAGCTTAGACATGCTCATATGATAAGCTTTGATGCTCTCTCTCTCTCTCTCCCTTTGACATCAATTTCCAAGAAGGGCACTTATGGAGCATGAGTCAAGTAGGTGTGGCCCTTGAGAGTCACTACAAAGCAGTAGGTATTTGTGATGCTTAGAGAGAAGAATCATTTAGTGGAGCTGAAAAGAATAGGCAGTTAAGAAATGACAAAACATTTTCTTAGAGTTGAAATCGGTGACGCCGATTCAATTTCCATTAGTGACACTGAGATGAAAGAGTCATAGAGGGTCCAGATCGGTGAGACCGAGGAAGTCCTTGTCGGTTGTATCGATGAACTGTTTACAAGGAGACTTGTGTTTCGATCGAGCCGACGATCTTGGATCTTCGGGACCGAGTTCAACATAGAGTAAAAGTATTGGCACCTCATCTCACTTGGCAAATGAAATCTCACAAGAATTTGCAAGGAATTATCAGAAGGATTTGCAATGAATTAAACACTAATTTACAGAGAAAAGCAGAAATAAGAAAAGAGATCTAGATGAAGTTTTTTTAGAGGGAGACATAAAGATAAGAAAATCATGCGAAATGAAAGAGAAAACAACTGAGCAAAAGAACACTAGTGAACTTTATCTAGAGAGGGTCGACGACAAAGTCACCTATGTTAGAGGATATTGATTGAGGAGTCAAGTGATAGCACTTGATCGTAGGTCATACTCACTGTTTAAGCTCAAAATGGGGTTATCATTTTTTGTTTAAGCATTTTGATGTATTCACATCTTGTTGAGTTTCTTTGACTCGTGTCTTGGAGCAAAGCTTCTATAAGATGGAATGATATACCTTAGGTTGTGGTGTTGATCTTGATCATGTAGCCGAACTTGTGTTGGATGATCAAGGTTGATGTAGTCCATCAAGAGTTGGGAGCACCACCTGTAGTTTGAGTTCATCTTCCTACATGGGTTAGTCTTGCAAGGAAGAGCACTTGTGTATCCAAAATGGCAATCATGAAACTTGATACCAAATGAAATTTGATATATTGAAATTGTCAAAGGATCTGTTGAATGCGTTCATGCTTCCTTGTATTCAACAACCATATAATAAGAGCTTGGTGATATAGATATTTCACAAGATGTGAGTGTCTTGCAATCTCATGAATTTGGTCTCATCCAAGTACCTACAAAGGGTTAGATAACATGCAAGGGTGCAAGTATAGATCCAAGACATATGATCATCGTCATAAGAGAAACATCGAGGATTAGTCATAAAAGGCTCATGCCTTGCATGTATCCAAATGGAGCTTCTACTCCAAGTTTGAGGCATCAATGACATTCAATTCACCTCTCAAATGGAAATATACTTTCTCATCAAGCGGTTTGGTGAATATATCCGCCAATTGCTTATCAGTACGAACATGCTTAAGATTCATGTCTCCTTTAGCCACATGATCTCGGATGAAATGATGATGAACTTCAATATGCTTAGTTCAAGAATGTTGCACGGGATTGTAAGCAATCTTAATATAACTTCCATCGTCACAAAGCAATGGAACATGTTTCACATGTATCCCATAATCCTTAAGGGTTTGGTCATCCACAGTAATTGAGCACAACATGATCCGGCGGCAATGTATTCCGCTTTGGCAGTAGATAAGGATACCGAGTTTTGTTTCTTGGAGGACCAAGACACAAGGTATCTACCAAGAAATTGACAAGTACCCGAAGTGGACTTTCTATCAACCTTGTCACCGGCATACTACGAATTGGAGTAGCCAACAAGATCAAAAGATGACCTCTTAGGATACCAAATGACAAAGTTTAGTGTACGAATTAAGTATCTCACTATCCTTTTCACGGCCTTAAGATGGAATTCTTTAGGGGGCGCTTGATATTGTGCACACATGCACACACTTAGCATAATATCAGGATGGGAGGCACATAGATATAATAATGAACCAATCATAGAGCGGTAGACTTTTTGATCAACCAGTTTGCCATCCTTAGTCAAGTCAACATGTCCACTGGTAGGCATGGGTGTTTTCATACCTTTTCTTTCTTGCATGTTGAACTTATTGAAAAGATCCTTGGTATACTTTGTTTGAGAAACAAAGGTACCTTCCTTAGTTTGCTTGATTTGCAAACCAAGGAAAAATTTGAGTTCACTCATCATAGACATCTCAAACTTCTCCGACATTAGCCTTCCAAACTTTTCACTAAAATGGGGGTTAGTAGATCCAAATATGATATCATCCACATAAATTTGGCACACAAATAATTCACCATTAACCCTTTTAGTAAAAAGTGCAGAATCAATCTTCCCAATTTCAAAGCCTTTTTCAATAAGGAACTTGGTCAAGCATTTATACCATGCTCTAGGATCTTGTTTAAGACCATAAAGAGCTTTGTGAAGTTTGTAGATATGATTAGGTTTCTTAGGATTTACAAAGCCGGGAAGTTGTTTAACATACATTTCCTCATCAATTTCTCCATTAAGAAAAGCACTTTTAATGTCCATTTGGTATAAAGCGATGTCATGGTGATTGGCATAAGCAAGTAAGATGCGTATGGACTCAAGTCTAGCAACGAGCGCATAGGTCTCACCATAGTCCATACCTTTTACTTGAGTGTAGCCTTGTGCGATGAGATGGGCCTTGTTGCGCACAACTTGTCCATCTTCATCTTGCTTATTCCTAAACACCCATTTGGTTCTAATGACATTGTGGTTGTCGTCTGTTTTTCGACCAATGTCCACACTTGATTTCTCTCGAAAGTGTGTAGCTCTTCATGCATAGCGTTCACCCAATCCGTATCCTCAAGAGCTTCTTCTACCTTCATAGGTTGAATACTAGAAATGAATGAGTAGTGTTCACAAAATTTTGCTAAACGAGTTTTAGAGCGAGTGATTCTCCCGGTTTGAATATGATTAAAGATTTGTTCGATGGTATGGTCTCTTGTGACTCTTTCTCTAACTCGTGAGAGATTTTGTTTGGGTTGGGGTGGAACATCCTCTTCATTGTCTTCTTCTCCTTGTCCTCCTTCATTGTTGTTGGCATTTTCGTTCTCTTGTGGAGGTGGAGAGGGAGTTCGATGTGGTTCATCTTGTTGTACTTCCTCATCTCCTCCGTCTTAACGTGTTCCACTTGTGGATGCCTCCAAATCAACTTGTGGTCCACCTTTATGTGAAGTCGAGGCTTCCACTTGAATGGAGGAGGTACTTTCCTTCACCTCCTTTGGGAGAATCTTGCCAACAGACAAATCTTGGATTGCTTCTGAAGGATCTTTGTCTCCTACATCAATTGGCAATTGCTCTACTTGCAAGCCGTTAGATTCATCGAACTTCACATCTACCGTCTCTTCAACCTTTCGGGTGAAATTGTTGTAGACACGGTAAGTGTGAGAGTTTGAGCCGTAACCGAGTAGGAAACCTTCATGAGACTTAGTGGCAAATTTCTAGCGATGATGTTTATCAGAAATGTAGCACTTTGAGCCAAATACTCAAAAGCATGCAACTTGGGGTTTGTTACCGGTGAGAAGCTCGTATGTCGTTTTGCTAAGAAGCTTGTGAAGATATAGTTGATTTGTAGAATGACAAGTTGTCTCAACCGCTTCCGCCCAAAAGTGTCTTCGCGTCTTGTATTTGTCAAGCATCGTTCTTGCCATCTCGTGGTCATGATGTTCTTCACGAGATGACTTCCTCCAACCTATTTCCCTGCTTGACAAGCACTGCAAAGTCTATCCTTGTCAAATATGACATCTTTAACACCAAGGATATGATAACCTTTAATAAGCTTATCAAGATTTCGCATGCCCACGTGACCTAACCTTTTATGCCATAACTAACCTTTAGAAGACTTAGCAATTAAGAAAGTACGAGGTTGATCTCTCTTAGTGAAGTCAACAATGTATAGATCACCTCTACGAATACCGGTAAAGACCATATTATGATTATCTCTTCGAAACGCTTGGCAATCTACCTTAATAAATAGAACATTGAAACCTAAGTTAGCTAGTCTAGATACAGAAAGTAGATTATAACCAAGAGATTAAATGAGCATAATGTTCTGAATGGTGCTATCATGGGAGATGGCCACCTTACCGAGGCCAACTACCTTACCCTTGGAGTTGTCACCAAAAGTGACATACTTGCGGGGTCTATCGTTCTTAGCAAGCTCACGGAACATGTCTTTATCTCTAGTCATATGATCAGTACATCCACTATCAAGAACCCATTCCTTTCCTCCGTACATGTAACCAGGAAGGTTAGCTATAAGACCAAAGTCTCTCATTAACTCATCAAGATCAAAGTCACTATCATCATGCATCCTCATCATAATATCCATGTTCAACATCATTGTGTGAATGATCATCACCTAGAGAGAGTGATTCATTAGATTTATGACCATGACAATGTGCCTGTTTGTGAATTCTAATAACTTGCGAGATGATGCTACTAATGACTCCATCTCCTTTGGCACGCATAAGGTCACAGACCTTAAATAGGCAATCATCAAATTTAGGATCACTAGTATCCATATTTTGAAAAGCAATGGACTTTTGAATAATCTCATCTAGATTTTTCAAGGAATAGTTTGGAAAGAGCTCCTCAAGATATTTCCAAATAGTATAAGCACATTCAAATATAGGCAAGCATACAAGCAAATTTCTAAGCAATCCTCTCATGATAAGATCAATAGTTCTAAGATTGTAGGTCATGTCAAGATACTTATCAGGGGTAGGATGCAAAGGATCAATGGGGGCGCGTAAGGGCTAGTAATATACTTGGTCAAATTATATTCATTGAAAATCCCAAGAATCTCATTCTTACAAGAGTTATAGAACTCTCCATCAAGCATAGGCACTCTACGTCTAATACTCCCAATCGTAGACTCATCCATCTTCCTCCAATGGTGATTAAACCAAAGCGATGGAGACCAATGCTCTGATACCAATTGGAAGGATCGACAAGAGGGGTCTAGAGGGGTCGGGGTGATTAGACCCTCAAGAAGTAAAAAAATAGCAGTTTTTAAGTTCTTCAAGTTAAGGTGGGGTTTTAGCACAAGTTTAAACATTCACAATACATTTCAAGCAAGCATGACAAGAGTATGAGTAGCAGAAAGAGTAAAGCATGCTAATTGCAATAAAGTGAAGGGATGGGATTGGAGTGTGCAAACGCAATGAAGACATGGACATTTTTGGCGTGGTTCCGATAGGTGGTGCTATCGTACATCCACGTTAATGGAGACTTCAACCCACGAAGGGTAACGGTTGTGTGAGTCCATGGATGGCTCCACCCACGAAGGTTCCACGAAGAAGCAACCTTGTCGATCACACCCTGGCCATCGCCCACGAACGACTTGCCTCACTCGGGTAGATCTTCAGGAAGTAGGCAATCCCCTTTCCCTTACAAGCATCTTGGTTCAACTCCACAGTCTTGTCGGAGGCTCCCAAGCGACACCTAACCAATCAAGGAGATAGCACTCTCCAAAAGGTAATAGATGTTATGTTGATGATGAACTCCTTGCTCTTGTGCTTCGAATGATAGTCTCCCCAACACTCAACTCTCTCTCACAAATTTGGATATGGTGGAAAGATGATTTGAGTGGAAAGCAACCTCTGGAAGGCTAGAAATCAAGATTCTTGTTGTATGATTGGTATATCTTGATCTCAACACATGAGTATGTGGTTCTCTCTCAGAAAATGTATGCTGGAAGTGTAGGCACGTTTTGATGGCTCTCTCACTTATGGCGAAGGGGGTGCAGGGGTATATATAGCCTCCACACAAAATCCAACCGTTAGACATATTTGACCCAACTCAGTCAGACCGAATAGAAGAACTCGGTGAGACCGATTCAATTGAAAATGTCAACGTTAGGAATCTCGGCGGGACCGACTGGAACAACTCGGTGGGACTGATGTGCTAGGGCTTAGGGTAAACATCAACTCGTTGGCACCGATTTTATCAACTCGGTGATACCATACTGAAGCAATAAGGCAATAGAGAAGATGTCAAGCCAACTCGGTGTGACTGATCACAATTTCAGTGAGAAAAAAATAACTGCAACAGGAAACACAGAGTTTGCAAGGCCATCTCGGTGAGACTGAGATCTGAATCGGTGTGACGGAAGTGTTAGGGTTTCTGGCAGTGGCTATGTCATATGAACTCGGTGGCACCGAATAGGAGATATCGGTGGGGCTTTGGAGCAATATCACTAAGCATTTTGAGCAAGTAGACCATTATGGAACACCTCATCCCCTTTTAATAGTATTGGCTTTCCTATGGATTCAATGTAATCTTGGATCACTAAAATATAAATGAAGAGTCTTGAGCTACTGCCAATGCATGTCCTAGGCACCTTGATGGGATTCCACATCCTCTTGTCCTTTCCACCCCACTATTGAACTTGTCTAAAATACATTATATAAGAGCATTAGTCCAACAAGCGATATGTTGACATTAATTACCAAAATCACCCAGGGAGCACTTATGCTTTCAAAAAGATTCCAAATGGATAACAAAAAACTTTGGATTAATTTATTCTGGACCAGAAGGGACCCTAGAAGTTTCAGGAGAAGACCTGGAGAGCCACGAGGGAGCGACAAGCTCGGGGGGTGCGCCCCAGGGGGTAGGAGTGCCCTCTAGGCTTGTGGCACCTCTTGATCTAATTCTGCCTCTATAAATTCCCAAATATTCCTAATACATCAGAGAGCCACCCAAAATATATTTTCTGCTGCCACAAGTTTCTGTTCTTCTGCTACCCCATCTAGAGGCCTTTTCTGGTACTCCGCCGGAGGGTTAATCGATCACGGAGGGCTTGTACATTAATCTTCTTTCCTTTCTGATGATGTGTGAGTAGTTTACCATAGACCTACGGGTCCATATCTAGTAGCTAGATTGCTTCTTCTCTCTCTTTGATTGTCAATACAATGTTCTTCTCGACGTTCTTGGAGATCTACTCGATGTAATCTTCTTTTGCGGTGTGTTTGTTGGGATCCGTTGAATTGTGGGTTTATGATCAGATTATTCATGAATAATAATTGAGTCTTCTCTGTATTCTTCTATGCATGATTTTCATAGCTTTGTATTTCTCCTCAATCTATCCATTTGGTTTGGCCAACTATTGATTTATCTTGCAATGGGAGAGGTGCTTTGTAATGGGTTCAGTCTTGCGGTGCTCAATCCCAATGACAGAAGGAGAGATGACACATATTTGTATTGTTGCCATTAAGGGGAAAATGACAGGTTTATTCATATTGCTTGGGTTTACTTTGTCTACATCATGTCATCTTGCTTAAGGCGTTACTCCATTTTTCATGAACTTAATACCATAGATGCATGCTGGATAGCGGTCGATGGTTGGAGTAATAGTAGTAGGTGTAGGCAGGAGTCGGTCTACTTGTCTCGAACATGATGCCTATATACATGATAATTGCCTTAAATATGGGTATTGCTTGAGTTTATCCCTCTGCATCATGTCATCTTACTTAAAGCGTTACTCCGTTCTTATGAACTTAATACTCTAGATGTGTGCTGGATAGTGGTCGATGTGTGGAGTAATAGTAGTAGATGAAGGCAGGAGTCGGTCTACTTTTCACAGACGTGATGCCTATATTCATGATTTGCCTTAGATAGCGTCATAATTATGCGCTTTTCTATCAATTGCTCAACAGTAATTTGTTCACCCAATGTATGTTTTATTTCAAGAGAGAAGCCTCTAGTCAAACCTATGGCCCCCGGTCTATTTTCCATCATATATTTTTAGATATATAAACCAAAAAACCCAAAAATACCTTTCTGCAATTTATTTATATTTACTTTAGTTTGCTCTTTTATTTATCTTTTATACCTATCTCTATTAGATCTCACTCTTGTTCATGACTGTGAAAGGATTGACAACCCTTTTTCACATTGTGTGCAAGTGTTTGTTAGTTTGTGTAGGTGCATATATAGGGGACTTGCTTGTGCCTCCTACTGTATTGATACCTTGGTTCTTAACTAAGGGAAATACGTATCTCTATTTTGGTGCATGACCCTTTCAATGCAAGCTCAAGAAGTAGCAAACACCTGCACAAACAAAAGGAAATACTTGCACCCAACACGGGCAAGAGGGTTCTCAATCCACTCGAACACGTTAGTTACAACAATCAAATCCCTTAGTGGTATGTAGATAAATTGCAAAAGAAAATAAAATAAATAAAATTGTAGCAAGGATGTTTTTGGTTTTTATATATGATTAAAGTAGACCCCGGGGACATATTTTTCACTAGAGGCTTCTCTCTCGAACACATATCAAATGGTGGGTGAATAAATTATTGTTGGGAAATTGATAGAAAAGCGCATAGTTATGAAGATATCCAAGGCGATGATCATGTATATAGGCATCATGTCTAAGACAAGTAGACCGACTCATGCCTGCATCTACTAATATAACTCCACCCATCGACCGCTATCCAGCATGCATCTAAGGTACTAAGTTAATAAAAAATAGAGTAACACCTTGATGTCTACTATGCAACTTATTTCTTGTAGACAGATGTTGGGCCTCCAAGCGCAAAGTTTTGTAGGACAATAGTAATTTTCCCTCAAGTGGATGACCTAAGGTTTATCAATCCGTGGGAGGCGTAGGATGAAGATAGTCTCTCTCAAACAACCCTGCAACCAAATACAAGAAATCTCTTGTGTCCCCAACACACCTAATACAATGGCAAATTGTATCTGTGCACTAGTTCGGCGAAGAGATGGTGATAAAAGTGTAATATGGATGGTAGAAATATATTTTTATAATCTGAATAAATAAAAACAGCAAGGTAGCAAATAGTGAACGGGCACAAAAACAGTATTGCAATGCTTAAAAATGAGGCCTAAGGTCTGTACTTTCGCTAGTGCAATCTCTCAAAAGTGCTAATATAAATGGATCATATAACCATCCCTCAACGTGCAACGAAGAATCACTCCATAGTTCCTATCTAGCGGAGAGCATAAGAAGAAATCGTTTGTAGGGTACGAAACCACCTCGAAGCTATTCTTTCCGGTCGATCTATCCAAGAGTTTGTGTCGGAGTAAATAGCCATGGGTAGCCTAGCCGGCTTCCCCTGGCCCTTCTAAAAGAATTACGAGCCCGTCCGGCTCTCAGGAATCCAAGACGCGGGGCCACCTTCCCCTTGCCGGCCCGACTTTACCCCTCATGAAGAAAACCATGGGAGGCCGACTCGAAGAAGCCGGCTCCAAGATGCCGACTCTAAGAAGCAGGCCATGAGGAGGCCGACTCCAAGAAGCCGGCTCCCATAAAGCGGTCGAGACCGTACCCTCAAAGTTTGCATCCACCTAGCGGCGATGAGACGGGGCGTGGCTACAGTAAAGCCTGCCACCCCCGAATCCCGGAGCACGCCTGGCGCAGTGCGCCGTACGGAGTGGCCATGACCCGTCCGGCGCGGCACTGTTGCCATGTTGACCCTGATGTCATCCACGACGGGCTACTAGTAGGGCCCACGGGCGGTGGGCCCCATCGGGCAGAGAGACACCCGAAGGCGGCCTGGCCTCCCCCAGTCGGCCCGAAGGCGGCCTGGCCTCCCCCAGGCGGCTCGAGACGGGGCCGGCTCCCCGCAGCCGGCTCGCTTCCCCTCTCGAAGAAGACGCCCCATTAAGGAGACAAGACGTGGCAAGGCTACAGTAATCGCCCACCGGACGGCAGCACTGTAGCCACGCCTACCTCGACGAAGCCCTCGTCATCAGGATGAGGCAATAGTAACCAGCCATCAACAAGACCATTGGCAGTGGGGCCTGTCTGTGGCCGAGGAGTTGGTAGCCGGCGGGACCCACCAGCCGGCGGGCCCCAGCGGTCGGTGCAGAAGCTGGCGAGCGCGGTCACAGACGGCTGGGCCCCGCGCCCAGTCGGATTACCATTGTACCCCCGGGGGGTAGGCCTATATAAACCCCCCGGGGCACCCATGCAAAGGATTCGACCCCCTGCTAGTCTTAGACACCACAGAAGGAGAGGAAGCAGGCTAGCCGTGCCCTTCTACCTCCTCCCACCAAACCGCTCAAGGAGAATTGTGTAGTGACTTGTTCATCTAGTGATCATGCGGAGACCCCGCAGAGCAACAATAGGGGTGTTATCTCCACGGAGAGCCCCGTTTCCAGGCACCGGCGATGTCTTACTGGCTCCCACAATGATAAGCCACCCTTTGGCATATGTCGCACCTACCACCCGACATTTGGCGCCCACCGTGGGGCCAGGTGCACCGTCGTCCGGAGACCTGTTCTGGACGGGAACCCTCTTCCTCCCCAGCGAGCGTAGCCAGCCCGGCACGCCCGATGGCGCTTGCCATGATGCGCTGCAAGGCGTCACCAGCATCTGCGCGGCGAGCAGCCTCACCGATCTCCTCGACGAAACCCTCATCTCCGACGAGCTCGCCTCCGATGCGAGCACCGACCACCTCGCCAACCTTCTCGGTCAGCTCCACGTCTCCAACGAGCCTGCTGCGGACCTGGAGTCGGTTGGCTCCACCGACCCGATGCCTGTCGACTCCGATAGGGCCTCCTACGACACCTTCCCCACCAATGTCACGATCTACAACGACCCGCTTCCTCAAGCCGACGGCTGCGATGCTGT
This sequence comes from Triticum urartu, assembly GCF_056163025.1. Taxonomy (NCBI): domain Eukaryota; kingdom Viridiplantae; phylum Streptophyta; class Magnoliopsida; order Poales; family Poaceae; genus Triticum; species Triticum urartu. The sequence goes on along the minus strand of NC_141875.1, from coordinate 598,025,573 downwards.
CACCACCGAAGTAATGGTTGTCGGCCACGGCAGCCCGGCCGACGGGAGCGCCCACGACTTGTCCGCCCCCCTCCCGGCCAATGCCGACGACGAAGCACTGGAGGCACGCCGCCTCGCCCTCCTCGCAGAGGGCCGGAGGCTGGCCTCCGTGAGACGCCTCACTGAGGCCTATCAGCGCGAAGCTGGCCGCGCCGCCTTCGGCACGCCGGCCCCGGGCGGGCCAAGCTGGGCCGGCCTTGTCAAGCAACGCGGCGCCGTCATCGCCGACACGCTGGGAGTCGACCGCCCGGTTTATGCCACTCCGCTCGAGAACTTGCGTGCCGCCCAGGCGGCCGTAGACGAGTTGGACGGCTTGGAGGCGGAAGACCTCCCCCACATGACCCGGCGCATCCAGCAACTGATTGACGCAGCCGCGCAGTGACATGAAGCAGTCACCCGCGCGGGAAGATCTCCCCCGCGCCGAGATCACGGTGCGACGTCCCGGACGCCGGCAATGAGCAACAACCGCGCGCGGCGCGAGAAAGAGCCGGCTACCAGCCGCAGCCGGACCCGAATCTCCATCGAGCGAGACGCGGACGGCCATCCCCGAGCCATGGAATGGCGGGGCAACCCGCCTCCGCCTCGACCCCGTGGAGAGAGATATCCCACCCCGCCGCCAGTGGCGCACCCGACTCTCAGCGGCCGACTAGGTCGCCGCGAAGGAGTCGGCGAGAACGATGCCCGCCATCGGATCAACCGCCTGGCGCGATCCCTGGCGTTGGAAGAAGAAGACGATGTCGGCCCGCCTTGTTTCGGCCCCCGCATCTGCGACGAGCCTTTCCCCAAAGGGTTCTCGCTCCCAAGAGACACGCCCAAGTACAACGGCTCCGTGAAGCCGGAAGATTGGCTAATCGACTACTCCACGGCGGTCAGCATAGCCAACGGCAACCGGCGCGTTGTCGTGAAGTACGTGCCCCTCATGCTGCAAGACACGGCGCGGACCTGGCTCAACAGCCTCAAGCCTCTCAGCATCAACAGCTGGCTAGATTTCACCGAAGCTTTCATCCGCAACTTCACCAGCACCTACAAGCGGGCTCCCAAGCCCAGACAGCTCTCCTTGTGCGTACAAGGCCCCGCCGAGTCCACTCGCGACTACCTCACGCGTTGGGCCGAGCTCCGCAATTCTTGCGAGGGGGTGCACGACGTGCAAGCCATCGAGTACTTTACAGCCGGATGCCGAGAAGGCACCCTCCTCAAGCATAATCTCCTCTCCGACGAGCCGGCTACCCTCGATGAGCTTCTGGACATAGCGGACAAGTACGCCACCGCCGATTCCTCGATGAAGACCGAGCTTCGGGTGGACGCGTCGGCAGGTGGCCACAGTTGAAGACGTGCCGCTTGAAGGGCGGCCCGCCCCCAAGAAACCCAAGGGCGGCCGGCCGGCTTGGCAGCCGGCTTTCTCCTACGAGCAAACTCTCGATGCCCCGTGCAAGTTCCACAGTGGCGCGAAGCCGTCCAACCACACAACCCGGAAGTGCCATTGGCTCACCCGAATCTCCAAAGGCGAGGGGCTCGCGGCGCCTCCGCCTGCCGGCCCGCCGCCTCCGCCTCCGCCGCCTCCGCCTCCGCCGCCTCCGGCAGCTCGGCCCGTGGTCGGAGCCGTGCATGACGAGTTCCCTGACGAGCAAGCAACCTACATCATCTTTACAAGCCAGCCCGAAGACCGGCGCAACAAACTCCGAGAGCACCAGGAAGTTAGCGTGGTCACTGCCAACCCCGCCGGACACATGCATTGGTTAGAAAAGCTCATCAGCTGGAGCCGGGCCGACCATCCAGAGGTGATGCCGTCTCCCGGCTCTTATGCTTTGGTCCTGGAAGCCACCCTTGCGACGGACAGACGCGCCACCCGCTTCTCCCGTGTGTTGATAGATGGCGGGAGCAGCATCAACATCCTGTATCGTGACACCCTGGAGAAGCTGAACGTCAAGACGAAGTAGCTCATGCCTACTCGGACAGTGTTTCATGGCATCGTACCCAGCTTATCCTGCGCGCCCATTGGCAAGATCAAGATCGATGTACTTTTTGGGGACAAGGAGCATTTCCGAAAGCGATCTGGTTTGAAGTGGTGGACCTGGAGAGCCCTTACCATGCATTGCTTGGCCGACCTGCTTTGGCCAAATTCATGGCAGTTCCCCACTATGCATACCTCAAGATGAAGATACCAAGCACCAAAGGCGTCATCACCATAGCCGGCGCTTACAAGAAGTCCTCTGAGTGCGCACCAGCCAGCAGCCGGCTGGCCGAGTCCCTTGTGATTGCCGAAGAAAAGAAGATGCTGGACCGAGTCGTGGCCATAGCCGGCAAGCAGTCGGCCGTGTCCCCCGACCCCAAGGAGCATGATGGTCAAGGGTCTTTCCAGCCGGCCAAGGAGACGAAGAAGGTGCCTCTTGACCCCGAGCATCCAGGGAGGTTCGCCGTCATCGGGGCAAGCCTGAACAGCAAATAGGAAGGTGAGCTCGCCGATTTCCTCCGTGAGAATCGGGACATCTTTGCATGGTCCCCCAAGGACATGCCGGGTGTTCCGAGGAAATTCGCCGAGCACAAACTACACGTTCGAGAAGACGCAAGGCCAGTCAAACAACCCCTTCGCCGACTGTCGGAGGAGAAACGCAGGATTGTAGGGGAGGAGATAGCCCGGCTTTTGGCAGCCGGCTTCATTATGGACGTTTTCTTCCCAGAGTGGCTCGCCAACCCGGTCCTCGTGCTAAAGAAGAACAATAAGTGGCGCATGTGCATAGACTACACAAGCCTCAACAAGGCCTGCCCCAAAGATCCCTTTGCCCTGCCAAGGATAGACCAAGTGATAGACTCCACAGCCGGATGCGAGTTGTTGAGTTTCTTGGATGCTTACTCCGGATATCACCAGATAAAGCTGGATCCGGACGACCGCCTAAAGACCGCCTTCATCACGCCATTTGGAGCCTTCTGTTACCTGACTATGACATTCGGCTTGAGAAATGTCGGTGCCACTTTTCAGCGTTGCATGCAGAAGTGCCTCCTCAAGCAGCTCGGCAGAAACGCTCACGTTTACGTGGATGACATCGTGGTGAAGACGGAGAAGCGCGGCACCTTGCTGGGAGACCTCAAGGAAACGTTTGAGAACCTGCGCCGACTTCAAATCAAGCTCAACCCCGAGAAATGCATGTTCGGAGTGCCAGCCGGCCAGCTCCTAGGCTTCCTGGTCTCCAAACGCAGCATCGAATGCAACCCGGTGAAGATCAAGGCCATCGAGAGAATGGCGATCCCCACCAAGCTTCGAGACATTCAGAAGTTCACCGGGTGCTTGGCCTCCTTGAACCGCTTCATCAGCCGGCTCGGAGAGAAAGCTCTCCCCCTCTACCGCCTCATGAAGAAGAGCACTCACTTCGAGTGGAACGACCAGGCCGACCAAGCTTTTCATGAGCTGAAGAAGATGTTGGCCACGCCGCCTGTCCTCGCGGCGCCGACTGAGAAAGAGCCCATGCTCCTTTACATCGCCGCAACCAGCCGGGTGGTCAGCACCGTCATCGTAGTCAACGCCCAGAAGAAGGCCGAGCCCAGCCGGTCCAAAGGCCGGTGTATTATTTGAGCGAAGTGCTGTCCGCCTCAAAGTAGAACTACCCGCACTACCAGAAGATGTGTTACGGCGTGTACTTCACCGCCAAGAAGCTAAAGCCCTACTTTCAAGAGCATCCCATCACGGTCGTATGCACCGCCCCGCTGGCCGAGATCATAGGCAGCCGGGACGCATCCGGCCGGGTGGCGAAATGGGCCATCGAGCTGGCCCCTTACACAATCTTCTACCAGCCCCGCACCGCCATCAAGTCCCAAGCACTGGTCGACTTCCTCGTCGACTGGGCCGAGACCCGGTACCTGCCGCCGGCTCCCGACTCCACCCATTGGCGCATGCACTTTGACGGGTCCAAGATGCGCACCGGCTTGGGAGCCGGCATCGTCCTTACCTCTCCCAAGGGCGACAAGCTCAGATACACGCTGCAAATTCACTTTGCCGCCTCCAACAACGTGGCCGAGTACGAGGCGCTCATACACGGGCTCCGGCTTGCCAAAGAACTCGGCATTCGCCGGATCCTATGCTATGGCGACTCGGACTTGGTGGTCCAGCAATCATCCGGCGACTGGGATGCCAAGGACGCAAACATGGCGAGCTACCGCTTCCTGGTTCAACAACTCAGCGGATACTTTGAAGGATGCGAGTTCCTCCACGTACCGCGAGCCGAGAACGAGCCAGCCGATGCCCTGGCTCGAATAGGCTCCACTCGGCAAGCAATTCCAACCGGCGTCGCTCTACAACGCCTCCTCAAGCCGTCCATCAAGCAGTCTCCAGAGTCCGACTCCATCTTCGTGCCGCCTGACCCCGATGCGGCCGGGTCCGGCTTGAAGAACCTAGCAGGCGACCCCGAGGCTCCCGCAGCCAACCTGGGGACTTCGGCAACCGGCTCGGGGACTGCCACACCCGGCTCGGGGACTGCGGTAGCCGGCCCAGGGACCGCACCAGCACAACAGCCGGCGGCCGACTCTAGCATCTCACCGCCCAGCCCGCCCACCCTAGTGGCGGTATCTACTTTGGCAGTAGAGGAAGTCGCGGCTCCGTCATGGGCTCAGTCCATCCTCAACTTCCTAGTAAACCAAGATCTGCCGGCTGACGAAACAGAGGCAAGACAAGTTCAACGTCGAGCCGGAGCATACACAATCGTCAACAGAGAACTAGTCAAGCGCAGTGTCACTGGAATCCTCCAACGGTGCGTCGAGCAAGAGAAGGGCATTGCAATCCTCAGAGACATTCACCAAGGAGAATGCGGCCACCATGCAGCCTCAAGATCACTTGTCGCCAAAGCCTTCCGCCATGGTTTCTTCTAGCCGACCGCTTTGGATGACGCCAAAGAATTAGTTAAGCATTGCAAGGGATGCCAACTCTTCAGCTCCAAGAAACACATGCCGGCTTCGGCACTCAACCATTCCCCTCACTTGGCCCTTCGCCGTTTGGGGACTAGACATGGTGGGCCCATTCAAGACGGCGCGCGGCGGCATGACGCATTTTCTCGTCGCCGTGGACAAATTCACCAAGTGGATTGAGGCAAAGCCGATCAAGAAGCTGAATGGGCCGACTACAGCATCATCACCGACAATGGCACGAATTTTGCCAAAGGAGCCTTGGCACGTTTCTGCGCAGCCCAAGGTATCCGACTGGACTTAGCATCTGTTGCCCACCCGCAGTCAAATGGCCAGGTGGAGCAAGCCAATGGCCTCATCCTCTCCGGCATCAAGCCTTGACTGGTCGTACCTCTGGAGCGCTCAGCCGGCTGTTGGCTCGATGAGCTGCCGGCTGTCCTCTGGAGTCTGCGCACTACACCAAACAAGTCAACCGGCTTCACCCCTTTCTTCCTTGTATATGGTGCCAAGGCGGTCATCCCAACTGACATCGAGTTCGACTCGCCACGAGTAACCATGTACACGGAAGCGGAGGCCAAGGAAGCACGAGAAGACGGCGTTGACCTGCTGGAAGAGAGCCGGCTGTTAGCCCTTAGCCGGTCTGCCATCTACCAGCAGGGTTTGCGCCGCTACCACAGCCGGAAGGTCAGGCCAAGATCTTTCCAAGAAGGCGATCTTGTGCTCTGGCTGATCCAGCGAACAGCCGGCCAGCACAAGCTCTCAGTCCCTTGGGAAGGCCCCTTCGTCATCAGCAGAGCTCTAGGCAACGACTCCTACTACCTGATCGACGCACAGAAGCCGAAGGCACGCAAGAGAGACGACTCCGGCAAGGAGTCGGAACGACCATGGAACGCCAACCTCCTTCGAAGATTTTACAGTTGAAAGGCAGTAGGTATCACGCTAACTTTTGTATTAACTACAAGACAATAGGCCCCCCGAGGAGGGCTCAGGGACTGCCATCCCTTATTTATGAATGAAAAGTATCATGCTTATAACCTTGTCTTTTCATTTACTTGTTCCGTCCGGCACCGAGTTCGACTAGTCGGCTCGGGGACTACCCGACTGGAGTTATGTTAGAAGTCCTACCCGCAGTCAGACAAGTAGTGTACCAGCTCCCAAGCCTTCTCTTGCCAAAAGTCGCAGTTCGAAGAACCGGCTGTCCGGCTGGCAAGAGTTAAAGGCAGGAACGGGCGCCCACACGAAAAACAGCTAGGGACTAACGAACTAATATAACAAAAGCCGATTTTTCTCCCACCGCCGAATGGCTACCAGAGTAGCCGGCCGGCCGGTTTCCATTCACTTCACTTCAATCCAAGAAAGCTCAAGTACTTGCCTCCCCAAAGAGGGAAGGCGGCAAAGGAAAAAGCGTAAGGATAAAAAGCATACGCGAATGGAAACCAAACATGCACATAATAATATTTACATAAAAAGACCTCCAAGAGGCCAGCATTCAACATAGTTTGGATACACCCCGAGTGGGTGGAACTGCGAAAACTTAACAAAGATTGTTCAAAAGACAACAAGCAGGAAAGATAAAGACGGCAGGTCAAGCTGGCGGAGCGGCCGACGAGCCGGACTGGTTGGCGGAGACGGTCGTGCCGGCTGAAGGAGCGGCCGGCTGGCGAACTTCGGCTTGGTCGCCGCCTCCCGCAGAGGGCGCGCTTCCACGTGCCTCGTTGCTGGAGGCACGGTCGGCCTGAGGTCGGCCGGTTGTTCCACCAGCCAGCTCGACGTCTTCGCCGTCCTCCTCTTCGTCATCCTCGCCCTCGTCGCTGGAGGCAATCTCCTCCGCCGAGTCCTCGCCCACTGCCGGGTTCAGCCCGAACCACTCCTCCGGCTGAGCAACACCGTCATCATCGATTTCGGGTGCAAAAACGCTGATGTTGGTGCACTCGGCGATCGTCGAAGCTCGCTGGGCGATAGCCGGCCTCACCTCCTCCAGCTCCGCGTCGGCCTCCATCCACCAAGTGCGCAGCTGGTCCAGGCTCAGCCCTGGGAACCAAACCCGAACGAACTCCAATGCCCGTCCGGCTCCGTGGTGGGCCGCCGACGCCTTCCAAGCCTCAAAGCGACCAACTGCGACCTCCAGCCAGTCGGCAGTTCGGCTTGGGGTGCGGGGGATCGTCTCGCCGGGCCAGAGGGTGGCCAACACTTGCGCCCCGGCACGTTGGAGCCGGCGAAGCATCCGATGAGCCGGCTGCAACCGCGCCTGGACAGCCAGGAGCTGCTCCTCAAGTGTCCGGTTCGTATCCGGCGCGATGTTGGCCCCCGCCTGACGACGTGCCTCGTGATGGGCCTCAATGCTTTGGGCGGCGAAGGCGGAGTAGCCGGGGAAGTAGTCTGCACCAAAAAACAAGCAGTAGCTCAAGATAAGCCAAAAACCTAGGCGGCAAGAGGCAGGAGAGGGGCGAGGAAGGCGGCTTACCGTCGATCAAATCCTCGATCCGGCCGAAGCCTTCATCCAGGGCTCGCCGGGTCTCAGACCAGCTCGCCGCCTCGGTCTCATACTCCGCCTTCAAGGCGGCTTCACTATCCTGCGCCGCCTGCAGGGCCGCCTTGTGGCCCTCCTCTTGGTCGGCCAGCTTCTTGGCTAGGCAATCCCGTTCCTGGACCAAGGCGGCGTACTCGGCCTCCGTGGTGTGAAGGGCGGCCTTCGCTTCGCCGAGCTCCTTCCTCAAGTCGGCGTTAGCCCCTGAAGACAAAGAAAAAGAAAACCCAATAAGGAAAGATTCGTCAAGAAAGATCCGACCTGACTGCGCAGCAGTCGGTCCGAATCACGGGGACTACACCCAGTGGGTACGCTGACGTGCCCCCACAGGAGACAGACAAGATCGAGTACTTACTTCGGCTGTCGGCCAGGTCGTCGGTCCTCCGGCTCAACTCCCGAGCCTGGGAGTTGAAGGCGGCAGCACGAAGGTTGTGATATTCCTGAAAGTTCAGACCTAAAGCAAAGTAAGATAGTCGTCGAGAAAAATCCGACCCGACTGCGCAACAGTCGGCCCGAATCTTGGGGACTACACCCAGTGGGTGCGCTGACGCGCCCCCACGGAAGAAATCAAGAAGTAAAAAGCGGCCAAGAATGAAGGACTCACCCGGATGGTGGCTCGCGTCGACAAGAACTCCTGGGTGAACTATTGCAGCAGGGCGGCCTGAGCTTGCAGCCGGTTCCGGACCCCTTGAGCCGCCACATTCAGCTCGCCAGTCCCCCCGCTGGGAGTCCACTCGGACATGGCAGTGCTGGCCGCCTCCAGATCTTCCGCCGACTGGCCTGCGCCTGCGACTCGACACAACTCTGGTAGAGCGGCGCCTCCCCTTGCGCGCCGGCTCGTCGCTAGCTGCACCTCGAGGCCGGCTCTGTTCTCCGGCTCACCTCCGGTCGGCCCCTCTAGCGGCGCTGGCGATTGGCCGCCTTGGCCCGCTCCGGTTGGCGCTGCTGGCGGCGCTCTCCTCGCGAAGGCCACGGGGTCCTCCCCCCTCTCCATCAGCGGCGGGTCTTGGACGATCTCCTCCGCCAAGGGTAATGGGGTGTCGGGGGCTACGGCTAGGAGAGGAATGGCGAGCAGCAGAGGCTGGTTGCGCGAGCTTTCCGCCTCCGTCTCCGCGGTAGCCGCCTCCGTCTGGGCCTCGGCTCCCGCGTCGGCCTGCTCCCTCGCCGCCTGGGCGGCCGCCTTCTCCGCCGCCTCGCGCTCCTCCCGCGCTTCGCGGGCGTTCCGCTCTGTGGCCTCCCTGAGATCGGCGCGGGGGTCCACGTGGTGGGAGCTCGAAGACCCTCCAGCCGGCCCCACGACGGAGCCGCCCGGACCCCGCTCAAGGGAAAGCGGCGTCCTGTCCAGCAAGCGAGAAAAAGTTAAGAAGAATATTCAAAGAGAAAGAGAATGATGAAGGGCATGCGACCAGGCAATCAGCGACTTACGCTGAAACCGCCTGAGGCTGCTTCACCGCCTTGCGGAAGCAGGCCGCCTTCGCGGCCGCCTCGTCTCGTTTTGTCGCCGCGGTGGAGGGCTTGGATTTCTTCGGCCGACTGCCGAAGAGGCATGAAGCGGCCCGGCGCTTCTGCGCGCCGCCGGCGGCTGGTGCGATGGACGAGCCCGCGCCCTGATAGTCGGCCGTCGGCTGGCGACGCGGGGCGACTTCGGCTTCAGCATCGTCCGGCCAGTCCTCGAAGCTCGTGGTGAACCTTGAGCCTGCGGGCTCGGCGTTGTCCCCCACGATGGCGTCCTCCATGGCGGCCGCCCCAAAGTCTGGGTCGTCAACATCGTCCACCGTGCGGTCGGGGGCATACTGGCGTTCAATCCCTGCCGCCCCGGCCGGCGGCGGAAGAAGAGGGTTCTGCTCAAAAGAACCGACTGGTCAGAAGCCGGCCGTCATGAAGCCGGCTGAGGACAAAAAGAAGATAGAGAGAGAAGCTTACCACGGGCGGAGGATTGGCGCGAGAATACGGCGCCTTGCCGTATTGCCAGTCCCCGGCGAGCTTGTAGTTGGCGATGTAATTAACCATGAGCGCCACCTCCGTGTGGGGCATTTCCCATGTGCTTAGCCGGCTTGGGTCGAAGCGGCCGCTCATCTGACACATCATATGGGGCCGGCTTTGGAGAGGAAGAATCCGGCGCTCCACGAAGGCGGCCACCAAGTCGGCCCCGCGCAGGCCTTCCGACTGGATCATCACCCGAAGCCGGGAGACGGCGGCGTTCCCGGCCGGAGACAGTGACCGGGACCGGAAACCCCACGAGGGCTGCCTCCCAGCCGGTGGGCCGGCTACGTAAGCCGGCAGGTTGATGTAGTCTCCTTGCTCGGCGACGTTCCTCACGTAGAAGTACGATTTTTGCCAGACCTTCACGGACTGGATTAGGGGGATGGACAGGAACGGATTGTTCTCGCTCACCCTCCTCATGGTGATGAAGGCCCCGCAGGGTGCGGGCACGCCGGCGACGACGGTGCCGAGTTTGCTCTGGAAGAACTCTCCTCAGAGCTCCAGCATGGGGAGTAGCCCCAAGAAGCCTTCGTAGAGGGAGGCGAAGGCCGACAGCAGCATCACCGCATTGGGCGTGAGGTGATGCGGCTCGAGGTTGTAGAACTCGAGGAAGGAGCGCAGAAATCCGCTCGCCGGAAGGCCGAAGCCGCGCAGGCAGTGCGAGCGGAAGACGACCCGCTCGCCCTCCTCCGGCGCCGGCGAGATCTCCGTCTCCGGCGCCAGGCGGACCTGCACGAGGTTGGCGCCGGGCAGGCGCCGAGTCTGGCGGAGGAACTCCACATGATCTTCATGGACGTTGGAGCCGTCCCACGAGCTTGACAACGCCATGGGAGCGAGGCGATGTGGAGACACGACGACGCTGAGACGGGAGGCTGCGGCGGCAACAAGAGGAAGAAACGAGGATTAGGAGGGGCGGAGCGAGAGAGAGCGTGCGAACCTCTGTCGCTCTCCCTCCTCCCCTACTTATAGGCTCGCGTGGCGGAGCGGAGGAGGCGCGGCGTGGGGAAGCGTAGGGATCGATCATGCCCACTCCCTACGTCCCGCGATTATTGAGCCTTAACGGCGAGACAAAACTGCCTCGGGAAGGCGAGCGGCCCCTGTGGGCCACGGAAGATCCGCGCCTAGACCAAGGCTCGCGAGTGGCGGGCCCGGGCCTGCGGCGGTGTCTCGTCGCCCGCGTGCGCTCGCCGGATCTCGCTGCCACGTGGCCGCGGGAGGGCCCGTGGTCAGCACGCAGGTCCCCCCCTCCTCCCGCCTACAAGACGCGGGGCTCTCTGAAGTCGGCATACGCCCGCAAAGCCGGCTCTTCAGGATGGGAAGCTGACCAAGCTTCTCGTCCCCCTGCTCACCTTGGAGCTCGATCAGCTTCGGGGACTACTGCCGGAGTAAATAGCCATGGGTAGCCTAGCCGGCTTCCCTTGGCCCTTCTGAAAGAATTACGAGCCCCTCCGGCTCTCAGGAATCCAAGACGTGGGGCCGCCTTCCCCTTGCTGGCTGTCACCCAGGCCAGCTCGAGGAAGCCGTCCCGACTTTACCCCTCAAGAAGAGAACCATGGGAGGCCGACTCGAAGAAGCCGGCTCCAAGATGCCGACTCTAAGAAGCCGGCCATGAGGAGGCCGACTCCAAGAAGCCGGCTCCCATAAAGCGGTCGAGACCGTACCCTCAAAGTTTGCATCCACCTAGCGGTGATGAGACGGGGCGTGGCTACAGTAAAGCCTGCCACCCCCGAATCCCGGAGCACGCCTGGCACAGTGTGCCGTACGGAGTGGCCATGACCCGTCCGGCGCGGCACTGTTGCCATGTTGACCCTGATGTCATCCACGATGGGCTACCAGTACGGCCCACGGGCGGTGGGCCCCTTCGGGCAGAGAGACACCCGAAGGCGGCCTGGCCTCCCCCAGTTGGCCCGAAGGCGGCCTGGCCTCCCCCAGGCGGCCCGAGACGGGGCCGGCTCCCCGCAGCCGGCTCGCTTCCCCTCTCGAAGAAGACGCCCCATTAAGGAGACAAGACGTGGCAAGGCTACAGTAATCGCCCACTGGACGGCAGCACTATAGCCACGCCTACCTCGACGAAGCCCTCGTCATCAGGATGAGGCAACAGTAACCAGCCATCGACAAGACCCTTGACAGTGGGGCCTGTCTGTGGCCAAGGAGTTGGTAGCCGGCGGGACCCACCAGCTGGCGGGCCCCAACGGTCGGCGCAGAAGCCGGCGAGCGCGGTCACAGACGGCTGGGCCCCGCGCCCAGTCGGATTACCATTGTACCCCCGGGGGGTAGGCCTATATAAACCCCCCGGGGCACCCATGCAAAGGGGTCGACCCCCTGCTAGTATTAGACACCACAGAAGGAGAGGAAGCAGGCTAGCCGTGCCCTTCTACCTCCTCCCACCAAACCGCTCAAGGAGCATTGTGTAGTTACTTGTTCATCTAGTGATCATGCGGAGACCCCGCAGAGCAGCAGTAGGGGTGTTATCTCCACGGAGAGCCTCGAAGCTGGGTAAGATCCGCCGGCGTGCATGTCTTCGCCTTATCCCGTTTCCAGGCACCGGCGATGTCTTACTGGCTCCCACAATGATAAGCCACCCGTTGGCATATGTCGCACCTGCCACCCGACAGTTTGTACTAAAATAACACCAAATAATTTCAGATTTGTAATACTCAATCCACCACAAAGAACCTCAAAGAGTGCCCCAAGATTTCTATCGGAGAAACAAAAGACAAGACCATGCATCACCCCTATGCATAGATTACCCCAATGTCACCACGGGAATCCACGAGTTGAATGCCAAAACACATATCAAGTGAAACAATATGATACCCCATTGTCACCATGAGTATTCATATGCAAGACATATATCAAGTGCTCTCAAATCCATAAAAGTATTCAATCTGATAACAACGAAATCTCAAAGGGAAAAACTCAATTCATCACAACAAGATAGAGAGGGGGAAACACCATATGATCTGACTATATTAATAAAGCCCGCGATACATCAAGATCGTGACGTCTCAAGAACATGAGAGAGAGAGAAAGAGATATTAAACACATAGCTACTGGTACAAACCCTCAGCCCCGAGGGTGGACTACTCCCTCATCATCGTGGTGGCCGCCGGGATGATGAAGATGGCTACTGGTGATGATTTCCCCCTCCAGCAGAGTGCCGGAACAGGGTCTAGACTGGTTTTTGGTGGCTACAGAGCTTTGCGGTGGCGGAACTTCTAATCTAGGTTTATTCTTAATGGTTTCTCTATTTATAGGATTTTTTTGGCATTGGTTTCACGTGAAGATGGGCCTCGAGGTGAGCACAACCCATTGGGGCAAGCCAGGCCCACCAGGCGCGCCCTAGTGGGTTGTGCCCTCCTCATGGCTCTTCTGACCCTCCCACGAAGCTTCAGGGGTCTCTTTTGTTCCAAAAAAATTGTCAAAAAGTTTCAGCTCATTTCGAGAACTTCCATTTCTGCACAAAAAACAACACCACGGTAGTTCTGCTGAAAACAGCGTTAGTCTGGGTTAGTTCCATGCAAATGATACCAAACCATAAAAAATTGTTGTCAACATGGCATGAATACTTCATAAATTATAGATACATTGGAGACGTATCAACATCCCCAAGCTTAATTCCTACTCGTCCTCGAGTTGGTAAATGATAAAAAAAAATTATGAAGTGTGAATGCTAACAAAGTGCATAAGTTTGATCAATGATAATTTCAATCACTTTTCCTAGCATAAAAACAACAATTCTTTCTCATAAAATTTCTCATTTTGACGTAGCAACCAATTCACATGTTAAGGATCAAACAATGAATTCTCTTGAAACTCAACAACCTATGTTCTCAGTCACCAAGCAATTGCAATTCAACTTATTCAACAAAGTTTAAGTAAGAGCTCCACATACTCAACCATCATATAGTCTTTTATGATTGCTAACACTCACCGCATACACATGAGCAAAAAATTTCAACCGAACACATAGAAAGATAGGGGCCTATTGTTTTCCCTCCTAACGTATTCACCTCAAGGGTGATGTCAACAATAATAACTCATGCAACCCATATCCATCTGGATATATGTGCCTAGATCTTTCCTCACCACATGATGCTTGCCAAAAGAGAAAAATAAAAAGGGAATAGAGAGAAAAACTTTGACTCTTTGCATAAAAGTAAATACTGAAAAGTAAAAGATAGTCCCTTCGCAGAGGGAAGCAGAAGTTGACATGCGCTTATTTATTTGTATGCTCAACCCCTTAGTGCAAAAGAACGTCACGTTGTATTGCCCCTTGTGATGGCAACCTTTATTATGCAATATGTCGCTTGTATTCTTCACCATCACAAGTTCGTACAACGCACAATTTTCTCTTACACTAAATGATCTCACACTTTTCGAAGCAATTTTTATTGCCTTATTACACCGATGACAACTTACTTGAAGGATCTTGCTGAATCCTTAGGTAGGTATGGTGGAGTCTTGAAGATAAGATTTGGGTTTAAGGGTTTTTGTATGCACAAGTAGTATCTCTACTTGGTGCGGAATTTTTGGCTAGCAACGATGGGGGGCAAGCACCACATGTTGAAGGATCTATGTCAATATAACTTTTATGTGAATATGAACAAACATAAACCATTACGTTGTCTTCCTTGTCCAACGTCAACAATTTTGGCATATAATATTTTGATGGGGGTTCACAATCACAAAAGATTTCCATGATAGTGTATTTGCAAGTGAAAGTTCTCTTCCTTATACTAATTTTTCGTGAATTGCCTGTATGACCAATATTGTGATTGTCAAGCCTCAAAAGATTCACTTTCTAAACCCAATGTTAAGCTACCACTAGGCATGATATAATTTCAACTTCATGATATTCAATTCATTCAACGATTTACTCATAGGATATAAGTGAAGCACAGGAGTAAATGACAAGCTACTCCAAAAAAGATATAAGTGAAGATCAAGCGAGTAGTTAAGTAAATAGGTAGCTATTTGAGGACTCTCTCTTATCCAAAAACTTTCAGATCTATGCATTTTATTAAAACAGCAAGCAAACCAAAATAAAATGATATTCCAAGAATACCACACATCATGTGAAGAAGCAAAAACTTAGGCTCAACCGCTACTAACCAATAATTGTTGAAGAAGAAAGGTGGGACGCCTACCGGGGCATCCCCAAGCTTAGATGCTTGAGACTTCTTGAAATATAATCTTGGGATGCCTTGGGCATCCCCAAGCTTGAGCTTTTGTGTCTCCTTAATTCTTCTCATATCACGGTTTTCCTAAATCACAAAGGCTTCATCCACACAAAACTCACCAAGGACTCGTGAGATAAGTTAGTATAAACCAATGCAAAAACCTTATCATTATCTAATGTAGAAAATCACTAAAATTATTATTCAACATTGCACACTAAATGGCTTTGCATATTTAATAAGCCTATCCTCTAATAGAATCATTAAACAAGTAAACATATGCAAACATAACAGCAATCTGCCAAAATAGTACAGTCTGTAAAGAATGCAAGAGTATCAATACTTCCCTAACTCCAAAGTTATGAAATTTACCACACTGTAGAAAATTTTTCAGAGCTCATTTTGCAAAAAGTTTCAACATTTTATCACATTCTGACCTTTCTATGGAATTTTTGCAACATCGGTAAACTTTCTGTTTTCAAACAGCAACATGTATACTTGCAAAAGAAGCATGGCAAAGGCTATCATTGCCACTTTTATTGAAATAAAAGATGCAAAACGTTATTCTAAATAACAGAAAGCAAATCCTAACAAAATAAAATGACGCTCCAAGTAAAACTCATATCATGTGACGAATGAAGATATAGCTCCAAGTAAGGTTATTGATAATGTTGAAGGCGAAAGAGGGGATGCATTCCGGGGCACCCCAAGCATAGCTGCTTAGATCTTACTTAAATATTACCTTGGGGTGCCTTGGGCGTCCCCAAGCTTAGGGTCTTGTCACTCTTTATTCTCCTCATATCGACATCTCACCCAAAACATGAAAACTTCAATCACACAAAACTTAACGGAACTTTGTGAGATAGGTTATTATGATAAAGAGCAAACCATTTCAGTTTTGGTATACTGTCAAAGACAAGATTAATAATTGGTATCACACAATTCCTATTGTATCATATCAGTTCCACAATTTATATTGAGCAATATAAGCCATGGAAATTAGAAAACAAGCAAACTATGCATTGAAAACAGAATCTGTCAAAAACAGAATAGTTTGTAGTAATCTATACTCCAAGCATACTTCTGCTACTCCAACAATTCTGAAAAAATAGGAAAACCTGGGTAATTTGTCTATTAATCTTCTTAAAAAAGAATCAGCATTTCATAATGATTCTGTTAAAAATTAGAATTGTTTTCCTGAGAGCAAAAGTTTCTGTTTTTCAGCAAGATCAAATCAACTATCATCGTAAGCCATCCCAAAGATCTTACTTGGAACTTTATTGAAACGAAAGAAATAAAACATGATTACTACAGTATCCTAGTCATGTGAACACACAAAAACGGTAGGTAAAAGTGTTGCGTTGTCTCCCAACAAGCGCTTTTCTTTAATGCCTTTAGCTAGGCATGAAGATTTCAATGATGCTCGCATAAAAGATAAGAATTGAAACATAAAGAGAGCATCATGAATCATAAGTTCCTCTCTCATAAAAAAATTCAGTAGCATCATGAATAGATTCATCAATATAACCATCACATAAAGCATCCTTTTCTTGATCCAAAAGCATAGAAAATTTATTACTCTCCATATAAGAAATTTTATTCTCATTCATAATAGTGGGAGTATCATAGGAAACTCGAATACTATAAATTGTTGCCACATTAAAATAGTAATGTTCAGTAAAAGGATATTCAAAATTATGAAAATAATTATCACTACTTTTTGTAACATAAGTGTCATCACAATAATCATCATACGTGGGAGGCATGCAATCATCATAACAAATTTGATCATTCAAAGTAAGGGGACTAAAAAGATCATCTCCATTAAGCATACCATCCCCAAGCTTGGGACAAACATTAATTGCAGCAAATAAATTCTCAAACATGTCATTCTCATCAAATATAGCATCCCCAAGCTTGTGGCTTGGCATATAATAAGCATAATCACTCTCATTATTAAAAGTATGAATAGCACCAACGGTATATCAATTGCTATCATCATAATTTCCCAAGTTGGTGCCAAAAAGATTTCCAAGATTCTAAGAAGTATCATTATCTTCCCAATCATAATCATCACAACAAGCAATGGGCATAACAAAATCATCATCAATAGTGCTTTCGGACATTGTGCCATAAGACATTGAAGCAATATCATCATCAAGTTCGTCATCTTCCACAATTATTTTTGATTCATTTTCATGAGGCACAACAATAATAGGAGCAGCACTATTTGGGAGAGATACCTTTTTACCTCTATTCTTTCTTCTTGTTTTCTTCTTCTTCACCACATCATGTGTGGGTTTAATTAATTTTTTCAAGCTTCTTGTTGAAGAGATTGATTGGATAGGAAGCTCTTCCTCGTTACCTATTCCATCACGAGACACAATAGGAGGAAAAGTACAAATCTTTACCCTTTCATTAGTATTACTTTTCTATTCTATTGGTTTTCCCATCTTTCTATAGTTGGCAATATAAGCATTCTCATTGCAATTTACCATGCAGATCATATAGATATTTTTTAGTTTAGTTTCAATGTCGTCCGTGAGAATGAATACTTCAAACCAACTATTTTTATATGTTAATTCTTCACTCCCCAAGAATAAACAAAGTTCATTATAAAGTTCTAGGGTGATCAAGTTATTGTAATATTTGGACACGACTCGATCATGAAGAAGCATGCATTGGATATTAAGATGACCAACCTTATTGCAAAGTTCACAAGTAATAGGACAACGAGAACATAATTTTGTAGAATATTAACTTATCACTTTGAGCAAAGAATTGGTTCTATAATGTTTATGCTTCTTGCAAAATCTATCTTCCCTATAAGGCAAACGTTATGCACTCCACGGAAATTGACATGCTTATAAGAAACATTTTTGTCATGACTTGTGCAATCATCATTAGCATTTTGGATATTCAAAGAATTCATACTAACAACATTGAAATCATGCTCATCATTCAAATATTTTGTGCCAAACATTTTATTGACTTCTTCTTCTAACAATTGAGCACAATTTTCTGATCCATCATTTTCAAGAAAGATATTATAAAGATGATCAATAATATCATGCAACCTCAATTCCATTTTTTATGTTGTTTTCTTTTAAAAACCGAACTAGTGATAAAACTAGAAACTAAAAGATTCAATTGCAAGATCTAAAGATATACCTTCAGGAATTCACCTCCCTGGCAATGGCGCAAGAAAAGAGCTTGATTTCTACTATGCAACTTTATTCTTGTAGACACGTGTTGGGCCTCCAAGCGCGGAGTTTTGTAGGATAGTAGCAATTTTCCCTCAAGTGTATGACCTAAGGTTTATCAATCCGTAGGAGGCGTAGGATGAAGATAGTCTCTCTCAAACAACCTTGCAACCAAATACAAGAAAAATCTCTTGTGTCCCCAACACACCTAATACAATGGCAAATTCTACATAGGTGCACTAGTTCGGCGAAGAGATGGTGATAAAAGTGTAATATGGATGGTAGAAATATATTTTTATAATCTGAATAAATAGAAACAACAAGGTAGCAAATAGTAAATGGGCACAAAAACAGTATTGCAATGCTTAAAAATGAGGCCTCGGGTCCATACTTTCGCTAGTGCAATCTCTCAATAGTGCTAATATAATTGGATCATATAACCATCCCTCAACGTGCAACGAAGAATCACTCCAACCTATCTAGTGGAGAGCATAAGAAGAAATTTTTTGTAGGGTACGAAACCACCTCGAACCTATTTTTCTGATTGATCTATCCAAGAGTTTGTACTAAAAAAACAACAAATAATTTCAGATTCGTAATACTAAATCCAACACAAAAAACCTCAAAGAGTGCCCCATGATTTCTATCGGAGAAACAAAGACAAGAACGTGGGCCCTATGCATCGATTACCCCAATGTCACCGTGCGAATTCGCGAGTTGAATGCCAAAACACATATCAAGTGAATCAATATGATACCCATTGTCACCACAAGTATTCGTATGCAAGACATATATCAAGTGCTCTCAAATTCATAAAAGTATTCAATCCGATAACAACGAAATCTCAAAGGGAAAAGCACAATTCATCACAACAAGATAGAGACGGGAAAACACCATATGATCCGACTATATTAACAAAGCCTGCGATAAAGATCTTGACATCTCAAGAACAGGAGAGAGAGAGATATTAAACACATAGCTACTGGTACAAACCCTCAACCCCAAGGGTGGACTACCCCCTCATCATCGTGGCGGCCGCCGGGATGATGAAGATGGCCACTGGTGATGATTTCCCCCTCCAGCCGAGTGCCGAAACGGCGTCTAGATTGGTTTTCGGTGGCTATAGAGCCTTGTGGCGGCGGAACTTCTAATGGTTTATCTATTTATAGGAGTTTTTGGCATTGGTTTCACGCGAAGATGGGCCTCGAGGTGAGCACAACCCATCGGGGCAAGCCAGGCCCACCAGGCGCGCCCTGGTGGGTTGTGCCCTCCTTGTGGCTCTTCTGGCCCTCCCACAAAGCTTCGGGGGTCTCTTTTGTTCGAAAAAATCATCAAAAAGTTTTAGCTCATTTGGAGAACTTTCCTTCATGCACAAAAAACAACACCACGGTAGTTCTGCTGAAAACAACGCCAGTCCGGGTTAGTTCCATGCAGATCATACCAAAACCATATAAAATTGTTGTAAACATGGCATGAATAGATCATAAATTATAGATACGTTGGATACGTATCACGCCTTAAGCAAGATGACATGATGTAGACAAAGTAAACTCAACAAATATGAATCAACCCCATTGTTTTATCTTTAATGGCAACAATACAAATATGTGTCTTGCCCCTTTCTGTGACTGGGATAGAGCACCGCAAGATTGAACCCATCACAAAAACCTCTCCCACTGAAGATAAATCACCCTAGTTGGCCAAGCCAAACGCATAGATAGGAGAGAAATACAAGCTATAAAAATCATGCATAATAAATTTCAGAAAAGACTCAATTACTTCTCATGAATATTCCGATCATAAAACCACAATTTATCAGATCCCAACAAACACACCTCAAAAGAAGATTACATCGGATAGAACTCCAAGAACATCGAGGAGAACATGGTATTGAAGATCAAAGAGAGAGAGAGAGAGAAGGAGCCATCTAGCTACTAGCTATGGACCCGTAGGTCAGTGGTAAACTACTCACGTCATCAGAAGGCAGCAAGGTTGATGTAGAAGCCCTCCGTGATCAACTCCCCCTCACGCAGAGTACCAAAAAAGGCCTCCAGATGGGATCATGGAAGAATAGAAGCTTGCGGTGGAGGAAAACATGTTTTCGGTGGTTCTCTGTTGGTTTCCCAATATTTGAGAATTCATAGCAGTGGAACTAGGTCACACAAAGACTCGAGGGCCCCACAGGTAATAGGGAGCCCCCGGGGCGTGTCGGGTTGCCTTGCCATCTCCTCATAATTCCTATGGTCTCCTCCCGAAGCTCCCAGGGTCTCTTATGTCCAGAAAAAAAATCGTCAACATTTTCGTAGCGTTTGGACTCTGTTTGGTACTTATTTGCAAAAAACAGCAACTAGCACTGAGCACTAGGTTACACTACTGGAATCAGCAGATTTGCCGTCTACCGACTCTTTGCCGTCAGCTAGGAGACGACAAAGGAAGGCTTTGCCATCAACCACCAGAAAGTGAACGACAAAGAGGCAATGGACGGCAAAGATAGGCTTTGCCATCAGCCATGTCTTTGCCGCCTGCTAGCGGACGACAAAGAAGCTTTGTCGTCTGCTAGCTGACAGCAAAGAGGGTGGGTGGCGGGCTTACGAGGACAACCTAACAACCAGTTTCTTTGCTTTCTATTGGCGGACGACAAATATTTGCCGTCCGCCGGCAGACGCTAAAGATTTGTCGTCCGCCCGCAGACGGCAAAGAAACTGGCCATTTTAATGGGTGTTTCCCCCTGGCCCCACCCCACTAGGTACGCTCTAAGAGACGGCAAAGAGTTGTGACCTACTAGCAGAAAAGGGGCCGCACCCGCGCCCCCACCCCTATCTCTCTCCCCTCTATCTCTCTCGGTCTCCTGGCCTTCACCACCCACGCTGCCTCCCCCGACCGTCGCCTCGCCCCGCCGCCATGCCACCCCTGCTCCACCGCCTGCGGCCACGCCGCCCCGCCCCGCCGCCATGCCGCCCCTGCTACACCGCCTGCGGCCACGCCGCCCCGCCCCGCCCCATCGCCCCACCGCCACGCCCTCGCCGCCCCACACCCACCATCCCGGCACCCGACCCGCCCCGGCTCGCCGCCTCGCCCTCACCGCCCAAGCGCCCGCCCCGCCCCGGCTTGCCTCCCCGACGCCGCACCCGACCCCGATGCAATCACCGTCGACCTCCTGGCCTGGCCCCTCCCCCGAGAAGGACGCCCAACCCCCTCTGCCTCCGACCCCGACCCCGATCGTCCCCAACATCGAGGTGCGCCACCCCTCCCTCTTCCCTCGCTCTTCTCTCTCTTTCTCTCTCTCTCTCTCTCTCTGACTGGTCTCTCTGCCGAACAAAGCTACGTAGCCGCAGATCGACGAGGAGGAGAAGGGCACCAGCTCCTCCACCCGGCCGCCCCGGAGCCCACTCCTCCACCCAGACGCCCCGGTGCTCCTCCAACGTCGGCTTCAGGCTACTGCAGAAGATGGGATCCAAGTCCCTCAAGGGCCTAGGCAAGAACGAGCAAGGTTTCTTTCTTTCCTCTGCTCTCACCTTCTTGTTTACCCTCTCTGTAGGTCCGATTCAGTTCAGTGGTTGGACATGTGATTCAGTTCAGTGGTTCAAGCTCATCAGTTAGCAATTCATTTGAAATTTTTACATGATTGGTAGAATCAGTAGCCCAAGAAGTATAGCAAGAGGTTGTTGTTGATGCCGCATCCGCATGATCGATGGTGCCAATGTCGATTGCGCTGGTTTTGTTAGCTAACTGGCTGACCACCATGTTAGTTTCCTTGGTTGTTGTTTTGATGAATTTTATAAGCTCGTGTTTTTTAAATTTTGGTTTAAATTTAGTTTAATTTAGGTTTAGTTTAGGTTAAGAAGAAAGATGACAAAAATAAGAAGAGGTAGAAGAAAGTGGAGGAAGAACAAGTGTATTTTTTCTCAAGTGCATTGCTTGTTTTTTAGTTTGTTTCTATTTCTTTTGTTTTTCAGTTTCATGTAGCTGGCAGGGGATTGTGTGAAATTTCCATGTTGTAGGTAAACACTGCCACACTTAGAATAAAAATGGGGATAACGCACTTGATTTATAACGGTTCGTGTAGAAAACTGCCATGGACCACAACGTCAAATCTGCTTTGTTCCTGAAATTTTTGCCATGTCACCTAGTAAATTTCCGTGTAGTGCAATGAGAGTAGTTCCGCGGGGGTTTATGGATGATTTATAAATTGAACCATATAGGCATGGTGAGGATATATATTCTCTTTGATTTGATGATCAAGAATATATTGAATAAACATGCTACTAATAAATCTTCTGCTCAGCTCTACACTACTAAGAAAAGGGCTATAGATGATATGGACATTAATGGCGCACCATGTATGTGGTGCGCCACTGCTATTGACATATTACTAATGGCGCACCTGGTGTGTGGTGCGCCATTAGTAGTTTTGAAAAAAAAATTTAGTAATGGCGCACCATGGGATAGTGCGCCATTACTAGTTGACATAGTAATGTCAACTACTAATGGCGCACTATCCCATGGTGTGCTAAATGCACCCCCCCTGGACCGCCATTTCAGTTTAGAAAAATAAAAGAGGATGCTGGAAATGTCAAAAAAATAAAAGAAAATAAG
The DNA here is from genome assembly GCF_056163025.1 of Triticum urartu. Lineage (NCBI taxonomy): Eukaryota > Viridiplantae > Streptophyta > Magnoliopsida > Poales > Poaceae > Triticum > Triticum urartu. Next base: position 598,003,155 of record NC_141875.1, on the reverse strand, counting down.
TTTCCCATGTGATATGTGGTCTAGTTGTTGGGAAAATTTACAAATAACTTTTGCATACGAACTCAGATTAAAAAGTTTTTTATATGAAAAATCATCTACTCAAAAAGTTACATACGAATTGAACTAGGGGAACGTTGTTCAACATCTTCAAAATCCCCAAAAACCTAATAGAACGAAAGATACGGAGCTTTTAAGATCTAGAGGGGGAAATGAAAAAAAATTCAAACTTACTAGTGGCGCACCATTTGCTAGGTGCGCCACTAGTAACAGAAAAAAAATTGGTTTCGAAAAAATGTGGAATTTTTTTCAAAATATGATACGTAATATGACCAAGAAGTTTGAAATATTTTTTCAAAATTTCATAGCACTCATGAACATGAACAATGTCCTAGACACCAACAAGGTTTAATAGGATTGATATGATATATATATATATATATATATATATATATCAACAAGTGCCTGTGAAGTGAGCTGGTGCTGGGATTGGATAGAACTGTGAAGTAAAGCGTGCTCGGGCTGGAGTAGTGTGAGGATGGGTGACCTTTCGGGAAGTTTGACCACAAAGTGTGATTTGACTTGAGATTAAGCATATTGACCCGAGATTTAGCTATTGTGACTCGATATGGCGCACTTCTGCCGCTTGATTAAGCCATTGTAGCCATTTGAAAAAAAATCTGAAAAAAATTGAAATTTTTTTGTTAGTAATGGCGCACTTCTATGTGGTGCGCCATTACTAAGCCAGATAGTAATGGCGCACCGTGGGATATACTAATGGTGCACTGCGTGGTGCGCCATTAGTATACCAGATACTAATGGCGCACATGTGGTGCGCCATTAGTAAAAAATTCTAATGGTGTGATGCTAGTGGCGCACCTGTAGTGCGCCATTAGTAGCCAAAACAGGTGCGCCACCAGCAGGCCTTTTCCTAGTAGTGCTAGTATGTCAACCTAGAGCCACCTAAAATATGCTCTTTTTTAGATTACTATGCTCTATTTTTCAACATTTTCAGTTTTCTTTCATGTCTAAAGAAATCCCTAGTTTTGAAGGGTGCCAATTGCCATTGCCAACTAACCTACAAAATTAATTAAGTGTTGTTGATGTTGTTGAGCACAAGTGCATTGCTTTTTTTTCTCAGTTTTCTTTCATGTCTAAAAACTTGGCTATGTTCCAACTATTGCCAACTAACCTACCAAATTAATTAATTGTAGTTGATTATCTTTTGCTCGAAGCTTCTACTGCTATAATGCTATATGATAATGTTGTAAGGGTAGTAATTGGTCTCTTCTGCCGCTTATCAAAGATGGGGGAGGCCGCCACCATAGGCTGCGCTCTGCCACACCGGAGTACGACTTGGAAGGTTTCGAGTTCTTCACGATCATACTTGAAAATTCCTCCAGGAGGTAGGTATATAAAAGGAGAGATCTCCCCTTCACCCATCTTTTTATCATAACTCTGTTGTTTGCTACATCACTCCTTAACCCACGTTGCAGAGGCTGCCTGACACTTTTATGGAGATGTTGGACAGCCATCAGCCAAAGAATGTGAAGCTGCGACAAGCCGACAGCTGGCTTCGCAAGCTTTGGGACGTGGAGGTGGTGATCAGGAACGACCACATGTACCTATGTCGTGGCTGGGAGCAGTTCGTCCATGCCTACGACCTGCGGCATGGGTACTTCCTTGTCTTCAGGTACGACAGCGATGCCATGCTCACCGTGAAGGTGTTCAACACGACTATGTGTCGTATGCGCTACCAGGACGACGACGATGCCAGTACGCTCTGCCTCTTCTTCCTCTCCATTTGGCTTTGTCTCACACTGATTGTTAAAAAAAACTTTGTTGCATTTGGTCAGGCAATCGGAGCAACAGCAGCGACTCTGGCTACAGCGAAAGCAGCAGCGAGGATGATCTAGAATGGAGTGGGGAATAAGAGGAGAAGAGTGGGGATGAGGAGGTGCAGCCTATTCTATCTGATGATGACCTTGCAATGGTGGTGGCTGACGATGGCCCAGTGATGGTGGTGGCAGACGATGGGCAAGAGATGGTGGTGGCTAAGGATGACCTAGCGATGGTGCTGCCTGAAGATGGCCTCGCGATGGTGGTGGTTGTCGGTGGAAAAACCGACAGATCTCGGGTAGGGGGTCCCGAACTGTGTGTATAAGGGTCGAAGGTAATAGGAGGCAGGGGACACAATGTTTACCCATGTTCGGGCCCTCGTGATGGAGGTAAAACCCTATGTCCTGCTTGATTGACTTTGATGAGTATAGGGGTTACAAGAGTTGATCTACCACGAGATTGTAATACCTAAATCCTAGATGTCTAGCCCGTATGATTATGACTTCCTCTACGGACTAGACCCTCTGGTTTATATAGACACTGGAGGGAGCTAGGGTTGTACAGAGTCGGTTTACAGAGAGAGGAATCCTCATATCCGAACGCCAAGCTTGCCTTCCATGCAAAGGAGAGTCCCATCTGGACACAGGGAAAGCCCTCCATCTTGTATCTTCATGGCCCATTAGTCCGGCCCATGTTACATAGTCGAGACGCCCGAGGACCCCCTAATCTAGGACTCCCTCAGTAGCCCCCGAACCAGGCTTCAATGACGACGTGTTCGGCGATTGACTTCAGCATTGCAAGGTGGGTTCCTCCTCCGAATTCCAAAGCCACCAGAAGAACCACATTCGACCTTCTGATGATGATGATGTAGTATTCGGCTTCTATATCCTCGGTTTTGCTGGGTGGCCCCTCCATGATTCTGGATGGCTTTGGCCTCGCATTAAACATCATTCCCTTCGGCTTCCACGCCTCCATCGCCTCAGCTTCCACGTGTCAAACGAATACGAAGGGTCCAAGCGTTTCCACAGATAGCACCCTGACGGCGTACGGAAGGCGTCTATTTAAGGATATTCGATCTCAGATGCCATTCGACACCAGGAGAAAATCCTTCAAACTTGCCACAAGAAACCACGCAAGCATGGCCAGTGCTCCCAGTTCTTCTTCCCACCCACACGGTCCTCAAAAAGGCGATTGGGAGAGCTGCTCTGTATCCCATGCCCAGCTGACCAAGCTCTAGGTGCAAGGATATCCCCCCTGTGGATCTAGTCCCTGTTCAGGCGGGATTAACTTCTTTTACTAGCGAAGCCCTGGCAGAAAATTTCCCTAATCCTTTAGAAGGGGAGCGAGTGTGCTTAGTTTCATTTCTATTAAGAGGTATTAGATTTCCAATCCATCCTTTCCTCCGAGGTCTCCTGGAGTACTATGGCCTCCAACGGCACAACCTCACATCGGGCTCCATTCTGCACATCACGGGCTTCGTCGCTCTTTGCGAGCTGTTCCTAGGCTGCGAGGCCCATTTTGAATTATGGAAGAAGCTTTTCTGCCTCGTCCCTCGCTCCCAAAAGAGATCCATATTCGAGGTGGGCGGTGCCGAAGTATGGCGCATAGCCGGGACAGGATACCTATCCGGCACTCCGAAGAAGGCATCCGAAGAGTGGCCCTCGGAGTGGTCTTATATTGAAGACATCGTTCTCTCGGACCCAATCCAACGAGGCCTACCTGAATTTTCCAACATTCCGTTAAAGAAGCGCCATATTTGGCATCCTCGGAGCCTCAAGGAGGAAGATAGTGCGGAGGTTAAGAATTTAATGGACAGGATAAAGATACTCGCCCAATCCGGACTATCCATAATCGAGGTCATGGCGATTTTCATAATGTGAGGTGTTCAGCCACTCCAATCCAGAGGACTCCCCATGTGGAACTACAACAGGGAGGATGATACATCTCGCTACGGGCGCAAGGGTCCGGACAACTTTGCCGCCCTGGCCGCCATGTTAGATGATCTTTATAAAGGTGAGAAAGAAGAGTTCACTCGTCTTAAATACCGAGAGGGTTTTTCCATGTACAATCCTCCTATTTGGGTGAGCCTTTGCTTTGTAATTTTACTCGATCTCCTTCCTAAGTCATACTTATTTGAATGTTAATCTGACTATATTTAACAGGAATGGAGGAAGGTTGTCGTGGGGATTTATAGCCTTGCTCCACAGCCAGAGGATCATATTCGGGACCTGGACCCCGAATTTGAGGAGGGTCCGGATATATCTGTAGAGCTCAAGGAGGGGGTCTTCTATCAGGCGAGTTACGATGGCACAGAATTGGCCATCACAGCCGATTACCCCGGCCTTCTTCCTTCCTCTCACGTAAGTACCCCCAAGACGTCTCCTCCAAAAGAGTTTTCTCACTACACTTCACCCACTGCACTGTCTCGTGCTTTAAAGGGGCGGCATTCGTCTCGCCACTCCGCACCAGAGGCATCCCTTAAAAGGGCGGAGCCTGTGTGAGGTGGGTGTTTGAAGAGAAAGGCGAATGACGATACTGCCAAGCCTTCATCGAAGAGTTATGGTTTTTAATATGCCCCATGGCAATCATACCGAATTTTAACGTTCCTTATTACGCCATATTTCAGGAAGGGCGTTCACCGGACTGTATTCGGAGACCTCGCTGGACATGAATCCACCAATCCGACCCCGGACCCTACCTCCACGGCTATAGTTGATACGAGTGCAATGCCGGATTGTCCTATCTCCGAAGATTCGGATAATGTAACCGTCACCATCTCCGAAGTGGAGAGTGCAATGAACCATCGGCGCCGGAGGGCCGCTATGCGCGACCCCAACTTTACTGAAGAGGCATTGAATGCCTTCAGCTTGGCGGATGCATACATCCGAGGTGCTTGGGATGGGCTTGCTGGAGCCACTTACCAGCTTTCAAAGGATATGCGGGTAAGATCGAACTGAGCAGATTTAATAATCATGTACCAGTAGCCCCCGAGACTTGAAACAGTTGAAACAACTGATTTTAAGGATCGTTGTATAATCAGGTACTCACAGTGAAGAACAATATGCTGTCTCAGAAGATGGAAAAGTGTCGGACCCAGCTAACTACTGTTAGCACCGAACTGGCGAAGTCCAAGGAGGCACCGACTGGTAATGTTCCCTTCTATCCGGAAAATATAATCATGTGCCAGTAATGTTTATTCAAATAAACAGTGTTGTATTTACGATGCTAGGATCGTCAGATCAGCTGGAAGAGAAACTGAAGGCCGCGCATGGCTAAACAACATGCCGAAAGGCAAGAGGCTGCTGGTCAGCGTATACTGACACGGACCAGGGATGAGAAGAACAAGCTGCAAGATGCCAACACCCAACTAGGCGAAGAGCTGAAAGACGTGTGAGCCCAACTGGCGGACACCTTGAAGGAGAAACGAAAGCTGAGAGGCGGCATATTTAGTATGCCTTTTAACTTACTTCCATGCAGCTCGCTAGCTAATGCGAATCCTAACAAGTTTATTTTTGTAGGTGTGCTGACTGGGTCGCCCAAAGAAGAGGTGTCCGGATTTCGAGGTGACCAGCTACAAGAGCTATCTAAGGTGCATGAGCGAGCTCGGAAGCCAATGAGAAACATCTCTAAGGCTTTATGGCCAGACGATTCTCCTCCAGGAAGTATGGAGGGACTCATTAATTTATTCAAGGGAGCTCGGCTGTTTTGGGCTATGGAAGATATCAGCCTGCCGAGAAGGTGCTCGGGAAGCCTGGGCCATGGTGAAAACATGGTACACCGGGCTTGATCCAAATCATATGGTGCGGGTCGGACGTCGAGAATCCGATGGACAGGAAATTCCGGCCAGCCTTGTGTACGACCAAGTGAATATGGCCGCCAAGTTTTCTCAACAGGATTGTAAACTAGACAACTTGTTAGAGGGTCTAGAGGAAGAAATAGTTTTTGAGTCCAAGTAGCAATGTACTTTTATTAAGAAACTTGTCTCCAGGAAAATTTGTAAAACGATTGTCATGGCAGACTTTCTGCTTCGACCTCCAAAAACCCTAGGTTTGGAGTGTTTCTGAATACTATACCGTAGGTAAACACCAAAGTATGTTCGAAAACCAGGCAGTCCGGTCATAGTTGCTTGAATAGACAAGTTGTATTCAGGGAGTTATGTTATATTACATTTGATTGTAATAAACATCTTCCAGAGAGAATAGTTCCATTAGGGGTTCCTTTCCCTGGGCCAGCATGCAATTTTTTTGTGCATACCGAAGCTGTGATGCTAAAAATCATAGTACAGATTATAGTCTGGGGGCTTTGTTCCCTTAAGAACGCTAGCTTTCAGCTTTCACCCGTCTGAGGTACACGTCCGGATAACCAGGTTGTAACAATCGCAGAGGTGCTCCCTTTATGCCCTAGCCAAACAAGCGGGAACGTAGGGCATAAGCACAAGAGCCAGGCAACCCAGCTTGGCAAAAAGTTAAGTCATATAGGTGCATACAATGGTGAAGAAAATACATATATGAGTAGACGACACATATATACGGTGAGCTTGATGCTCGAAAAATAGTAATAATAAGCTTCTTGTGAAAAGAAGCCCCCAGGTATTGTGGGGTATATACATTTAAGGATGTATACCCCTCAGGTGTGTGGTTTATCCGAACACGAGCTAGAAGTCGTATAAAAACAATAAAAAAGAAAACAGTGAAAGGGAGATGAGGGAGTCCTGGATTAGGGGGTATCCGGACAGCCGAACTATATCCTTTGGCCGGACTGTTGGGCTATGAAGATACAAGATTGAAGACTTCGTCTCGTGTCCGGATGGGACTCTCCTTGGCGTGGAAGGCAAGCTACGCAATACGGATATGTATATCTCCTCCTTTGTAACCGACCTTGTGTAACGCTAGCCCCCTCCGGTGTCTATATAAACCAGAGGGTTTTAGTCCATAGGACAACATACAATCATACCATAGGCTAGCTTCTAGGGTTTAGCCTCTCCTATCTCATGGTAGATCAACTCTTGTACTACTCATATTATCAAGAATAATCAAGCAGGACGTAGAGTTTTACCTCCATCAAGAGGGCCCGAACCTGGGTAAAACATCGTGTCCCCTGCCTCCTGTTACCATCCGCCTTAGACGCACAGTTCGGGACCCCCTACCCGAGATCTGTCAGTTTTGACACCGACATTGGTGCTTTCATTGAGAGTTCCTCTGTGTCATCACCGTTAGGCCTGATGGCTCCTTCGATCATCGATAGTGATGCGGTCCAGGGTGAGACTTTTCTCCCCGGACAGATCTTTGTATTCGGCGGCTTCGCACGGTGGGCCAACTCGCTTGGCCATCTGGAGCAGATCCAGAGTTACGCCCCTGACCACCAGGTCAGGTTTGGAAGCTTAAACTACATGGCCGACATCCACGGAAACTTGATCTTCGACGGATTCGAGCCCCTGACGAGTGTGCCGCACGGTCACGATGAGCATGATTTAGCTCTACCATCGGACAGTGTTCAGGAAACCGCACCGGCGACCGCTCCGACCCTCAATTCGGAGCCAATTGCGCCATCCATGGACGGGTGGATAGACACCACCACGAAGGCCATATTCTCGGCGGCGATCGAGCCGAATATCGACCTTACCCTTCACGGGAGCCGTGACGCCTAATTGCCGGATTCTTCCCCGGCCATGGACTCTGAACCGCCTGCGCCCGTGCCTATCGAATCTGACTGGGCGCTGATCATGGAGTTCACCTCCGTGGATATCTTTCAGCACTCGCCCTTCGGTGACATACTGAACTCATTAAGGTCTCTCTCCCTGTCAGGAGAGTCCTGGCCGAACTATGTTCGGCAGGTCTAGGATACGGATGACGAAGAAATTCGCCGCCCACCCGCCACCCACTTAGTAGCCACTGTCGACAATTTGACCGACATGCTCGACTTTGACTCCGAAGACATCGACGGTATGGACAACGATGCGGGAGACGAAGAGGAACCACTGCCCACAGGGCACTGGACAGCCACCTCATCATATGATATATACATGGTGGACACACCAAAAGAAGGCAATGGCGACGAGACAGCGGAGGATGACCACTCCAAGAAACAACCCAAGCGCCGACGTTAGCGGCGCCGCACTAAGGCTCGACAAAGCAAAAGCGGTGACACCGACACAGGAGATAATAGCACTCCGGATAGTGCCGAAGATGACAACAATCCCCTCCAGCAAGATTTAGAGCAGGAGGATGGAGAAGCCAGCTCTCCCGAGAGAGCGGCAGATGGAGAGGCGGAGGATGATAATTACATGCCTCCCTCCGAAGATGAGGCAAGCCTCGATGATGACGAATTTGTCATGCCTGAGGATCCCGTCGAGCCAGAGCGCTTCAAGCGCTGGCTTATAGCCACGGCAAATAGCCTTAAGAAAAAGCAGCAGCAGTTTCAAGCTGATCAAGATTTGCTAGCTGACAGATGGACTGATGTCCTTGCGGACGAAGAATATGAACTCGAACGCCCCTCCAAGAGTTACCCAAAGCGCAGGTTGCTACCCCCGATTGGAGGAGGAAGCATTAAAACCTACATCTCCAGCGTATGACGCGGCTGATCGGCCACCTCGTGGCCGCGATAGAGAGGCATTTCAGCCAAAAGCTCAGCCCGCACCCCGACGCCACTCAAATAAAAATGTCAAGGCACGGGGAAACACGCTAGACCTGCAAGACGTATTGGAGGACAAAGCAAAACACAAAAGATCGATCTACGGATACAGTAACCACCACGCGGGACGATAGCTGTCACGCTGGATACAGTAAAAGTAAATCCAGCTGGGCCGAACACAGCGGACAAGACTCATTTGAGTGCGTCGCGATATAGCCCAGTACAGAGGCACTGCACACCCCCTATGCTTCACAGACGAAGTAATGGATCACCAAATCCAAGAGGGTTTCAAACCCATAAATATCGAATCATACGACGGCACAACAGATCCTACGGTATGGATCGAGGACTTCCTCTTGCACATCCACATGGCCCGCGGTGATGATCTACACGCCATCAAATACCTCCCACTCAAGCTCAAAGGACCAGCTCGGCATTGGCTCAACAGCCTGCCAGCAGAATCCATTGGCTGTTGGGAAGATCTGGAAGCCGCATTCCTCGACAACTTCCAGGGAACTTATGTGCGACCACCAGATGCCGATGACTGGAGCCATATAATTCAGCAGCCAGAGGAATCGGCCAGGCAATTCTGGACATGGTTCCTGGCAAAGAAAAATCAAATCGCCGGCTGTCCGGATGCAGAGGCCCTAGCAGCTTTTAAGCACAACATCTGCCACGAGTGGCTCGCCCGGCACCTCGGCCAGGAAAAGCCGAAATCTATGGCAGCCCTCACGACACTCATGACCCGCTTTTGTGCGGGAGAAGACAGCTGGCTGGCTCGCAGCAATAACATATCAAAGAACCATGGTACTTCGGATACCAAGGATGGCAATGACAGGTCACGTCGCAACAAACACAAGCGCCGCATTAACAGCGACAATACCGCGGATACGGCAGTCAATGCCGGATTCAAAGCCTCTAAACCCGGTCAGTGGAAAAAGCCATTCAAAAGAAGCACTCCGGGCCCGTCCAGTTTGGACCATATACTCGATCACTCGTGTCAAATACACGGCACCCCCGACAAGATAGCCAACCACACCAATAGTGATTGTTGGGTGTTCAAGCAGGCCGGCAAGTTAAATGCCAAAAACAAAGATAAGGGGTCACATATCGATGACGAGGAGGAGCCCCGGCAGCCGAACACCGGAGGACAGAAGAGGTCCCCCCCACAAGTGTGGACGGTGAACATGATATACGCAACCCACATCCCCAAGAGGGAGCGGAAGTGTGCGCTAAGGGACGTATATGCGTTGGAGCCAGTCGCCCCAAAGTTCAACCGATGGTCCTCTTGTCCGATCACCTTCGATCGCAGGGACCTCCCCACTAGTATCCGTCATGGCGGATTCGCTGCATTGGTCCTAGACCCAATCATTGACGGATTTCACCTCACTCGAGTCCTTATGGATGGCGGCAGCAGCCTAAACATGCTTTATCAGGATGCAGTGCGCAAAATGGGTATAGACCCCTCAAGGATCAAACCCACAAAAACGACCTTCAAAGGCATCATACCAGGTGTAGAGGCCCATTGCACAGGCTCAGTCACACTGGAAGTGGTCTTCGGATCCCCGGATAACTTCCGAAGCGAGGAGTTAATATTCGATATAGTCCCGTTCCATAGTGGCTATCATGCACTGCTCGGGCGAACCGCATTTGCGAGATTCAATGCGGTTCTACATTATGCATACCTCAAGCTCAAGATGCCAGGACCTCGGGGGGTCATCACAGTCAATGGAAACACAGAGCGCTCTCTCCGCATGGAGGAGCACACTGCGGCCCTCGCAGCAGAAGCGCAAAGCAGCCTCTTAAGGCAATCCACTAGTTCGGCGATTAAAGACCCGGACACCTTCAAGCGCGCCCGGAGTAATCAGCAACAAGACCTCCTGGCCCGTTCCGAGCTCGCATAGCAATGCGGCCCCCGCCCCAGTCCCAGCCAAACGGCGAAATCTGTGCCACGTGTACATAATTACGCATTGAAAATACCATGGGCGCAGGTGGGGAGGGGGGCATGACTACGGCACGCCCCAAGACGCGGCTCAACCGCACTAGGGGCTTCCCTCTTTGTTATTTTTCTCTCTTTCAGGACTTTAATCTCTGGAAGCCATGTCCGGCAGTACGGTTGCCGGACAGACGATGCAACAATAAAGGAGGCAGAAAGCTACGTCGCACCAGGGAACTCCCAGGTGGCTTCTGATAACGAGTGAAATACCTGCTTTAAATACCATTCCTCAGCTTACCCTTGGAGGGGACATGTCAAATAGTCCTACTTTTTGCTTATCGCACTACTTGTATCATTCTGCTTCGACGCACCTTTTTGAATAAACAATGCATAGCACTAGACTATTATCACATTCTCTATTCTTCCTATATATATATACACACACATATATATGTTCATTCATGACATCCAGCACCCGTACACTCTGGTACATCCAATACGCCAGGGGCTTAAGCATACCCCATAATACGGTGTGAGAAGTCCGAACACTTTTGACAGTGCGGCACCCCGAACTTATAGCATTATATGCATCAGCTCCGAATCATGTCTTGGGTCAATAGTTGGGTTTGCCCGGCTCCCATGTTTTGGTACCTTACGTTCCGCTATATCGGCTAAGGTAGCACTGGGAGAACTACAGCGATTGTGCCCCGGTTCATCTGGGCTAAGCACCTCAGTAGAGAAAGCTAAAACTGACTGTCATGATAAGGCGAGAGCTGGTCGCTGTTCGAGAGGTCTCGAGTCCCTAAAGACTTATGCCGCTTAGAGCGAGGAGTCGGCTTTGTCCGGCTTAAGGCGTGTATAGCGCCTCGAATTCGGCCTTCCGAATACTAGGGGCTTCTCCAAAATTTAAAATTGTAGACTTCTATGGCTAAGTGAGAGTGATAAAGCATTATAGTCCGATTGCCTTGTTCGTTGTGCTGAGCACCTCCCTCGAAGGACCCAAAAATGGGGAAAAGAGTGCTTAGGTTTATCCCGAACACCCCAGCACTCATGGCATGGGGGAAGAAGCCGATGACTGTCCATCTCTTAGATTTGATAAATAGCCGCACAGAAGGTAATATTTTAAATTCAAACAAGCGTTGCATAGCGCATATGAACAAGTTTTCATAATAGAGGACCACACGAGCAAGTTCATTCAAAAATTACATCCTTCGCACACTCGTTCGCCACAAGACGGGCACCCTTCAGGACACCCTCATAATACATTTCGGGGTGGCGATGCTCCTTGCCCTGCGGCGGCCCCTCCTTCACCAGCTTCTCAGCGTCCATCTTGGCCCAGTGCACCTTTGCACGGGTAAAAGCCCGGCGGGCACCTTCGATACAGACAGACCGCTTGATGACTTCCAGCCGTGGGCAGGCATCCATAAGCTGCCTCACCAGGCCGAAGTAGCTGTTGGGAATGGAGTCGCCAGGCCACATCCGGACTATAAAGCCCTTCATGGCCTGTTCGGCCACCTTGTGCAGCTCGACCAGTTGCTTCAGCTGGTCGCTCATAGGCATCGGGTGTTCGGTCCCAGTATACTGAGACTAGAACAACTTCTCCATCGAGTTTCCCTCCTTGTCCTGGTAATATTTCGCGGCATCCGACACGCTGTGGGGCAAATCTGCGAATGCTCCTGGAGAGCTCCGGACTCGGGTAAGCAACAAGTAATTTACTTTCACATGCTTGCTTTGCATATTGAATGCCTTACCCGCCGCTATGTTCCTCATCACCTCAATCTTCTAATGGGCCTTTTGGGCTTCAGCCTTGGCATTCTTTGTGCTCTCGAGGGCCGCGGCACGCTCGGACTCTCGCATCTTCGAGTCAAGCTCCAAAGCCTCGTGCTTCTTCACGAGAGCCTGGAGCTCTTGCTGCACCTCGCCCACCCGTGCCTCTTGCTTTTCCCACTCGGTGCGCTCCTTGGCCACTTTGTTTTCGGCCTCGGACAGCGCCTGCTTCAGGGTCGCCACTTCGGTCGTGGCCCCTGGCACATTCATGATGATCCTGTCATTTCGCAACCACATTTTCTTTTATATGTAGACAAGGTATTACTTACCTTTGTTCTCCTCGAGCTGCCTCTTGGCAAGGCCGAGCTCTTTCTCGGACGACTCGAGGTGCTGCTTCAATGCGGCGACCTCCGCAGTCAGTGCGGTAGAGGTCAGCAGCGAAGCCTACATACGCATACAGACATTCTTATATTAGACTCCTGCAGATATTATTTGATCCTCTATTCGGCTTTTCTTTGGGAACACCAAACAAAGCATCAGGGGCTACTATCTATGCAGCAATATTTTTCCTATATTTTAAATACTTACCTCAAAGCCTGTTAGAAGGATGGCACAGGCATCAGTCAGTCCGCTCTTGGTGGACTGAACCTTCTTGATCACCGCACTCATACTAGTGCGGTGCTCTTCGTTGATGGAAGCGCCGCGAAGCGCTCCCAGCAGGTTGTCCGGTGCCTCTGGATGGACAGAGGTCACTGGCACGGGCGTCTTCCCCCTATTGGAAGGGGGGCGCCTGCCCGAGTCCAGAACCACTGGAGGTTCCGGTGCGGTGTTCGGCTGAGAGCCGAACTTGGAGCCCCCGGGAGCCTTGCTCCCTTTGCTCCTGGAGTCCGGAAGGTCGCCTTGAGGCGCCTCCGGGACTGTCTCCCCCCGGCTTGGTGCCCCTTGAGACAATACCTCGGCATTGTCCGTAGGGCAAGGAGAGGAGGCGGTTGGAAGTGTATCACTATTCATGTCCAACGAGTCCAAGGAACCGTCCGACGATGACACATCGATACGGGCTTGGGCGGACTACATAATCATATTCGACGTTAGGAGAAGCAGTGCGACAAAGGTATGCTATGAGTTACTCTGGTATCCGAATACTTACGACTTCGCCAGGGGCTTGGCCCTGAGCAGCCACTCGTCTTAGCCATCGACGGCGGTGGTGGAGCAGTCCGGAAGAAGAGTCCTTCCCTTCTTGGACCCTTCGGCCTCCCCGGTTGGGGCGGCCTTCCTTTTCTTGTCTCCCCCGGCTGGAGGGGGAGAATCTTCATCTTCCTTCTCCTCGTTTTCACGGGAGGAGGGTGTCTCGGTGTTATCGGACGATGAGTCCGATACCACCTGGCTCCGAGAACTCTTTCGGGTTCCCTTGGCCTTCTTCTTGGTCATCTCCGGCACCTCATAAGGAGCCGGAGTCCGCATCTTCGTCAGGAGAGCGTCTGCAGTGTCTTCGGCCAGAGGGGCCGGACAATTAATCTGTTCCGGTGTCTCCACCCAGTCCTTTCAAAGGCATGGGAGCTCAGACCCCGCACATGGTTAAGCTATGGGAAATAAATATCCTACCAGATGTACAGAATTATCGAATTCGCAGGGCGCTTCGCGCTTAGCCCGCGGTCCTCGGTAAGAGAAGAAGGGACCTCGGCGCCCTTGAACAGCACCCTCCAGACGTCCTTATGCATCGTGTCGAAGAGCTCGTGTAGAGTCTGGTGCTGGGCCGGGTCGAACTCCCATAAGTTGAAATCCCGTTGTTGACACAGGAGGATCCGGCGAAAGAGCATGACCTGGACTATGTTGACAAGCTTAATTTTTTTGCTTATCATGTTCCAGATACACTTCTGGAGTCCGTCCAGCTCCACCGATGAACCCCAGGATAGGCCCTTCTCCATCCAGGAAGTGAGCCGTGTGGGGATTCCAGATCAAAACTCGGGGGCCGCCACCCAGTTGGTGCCGCGCGGCTCGGTGAAATCACCCCGATTGCCACCCCTTAATGGTCTCCACGAAGGAGCCCTCGAGCCATATAACATTGGGCATTTTCCCACCATGTCTCCACCGCATTCCGCTTGTTGGCCGCCAACCACCTTCGGCTTGATATTGAAGGTCTTCAGCCAGAGGCCGAAGTGGGGCCAGATGCGGAGGAAAGCCTCGCACACGACGATGAACGCCGAGATGTTGAGGATAAAATTCGAGGCTAGATCATGAAAGTCCAGCCCATAATAGAACATAAGGCCGCGGACGAATGGATGGAGGGGAAACCCCAGTCCGTGGACGAAGTGGGGGAGGAAAACCACCGTCTCCTGAGGTTCCGGGGTAGGGACGATCTACCCCATGGCTGGCAGCCGGCGCGTGATATCCGCGGCTAAGTATCCGGCTCCACATAGCTTTTTGATGTGTCCCTCTATGACGGAGGAGGCCATCCACTTGCCTCCCGCTCCGTACATGTTTGGAGATAGTTGAGGAGAGGAATGCGGACTTGGGCGCTGGAGCTCGAGTGCACGAGAATGGATGAGCAAGGAGGAAGAAGGCGTGGGTAGAAAAAGGTGAGATCTTAACCCTTTATAAGGGCGGACTAAACTATGCGTCCCCACTAGCCTGGTAAAACTCGCTTATCCCCAAGCACCGTAATTGATGGCGCGGTTGGGTTACCCATGTCTGTATTGATGAGAATCCCGAAAGAAGGGGAACACGATCTCTGCTTTGACAAGACGTGTCAAGAAACCGCCTCGCGTTATGTGCGGGGCTGGTTAAAGAAAGACGGGTCAAATAATTACCGGGCCATGGCGTGATGTCATGCTGCCAAAACGTGTCAGCAGATTAGATTTGTGGTAATATTATTCTCTCTACGATGGTATGTGGAACTTATTTTGCAGGGTCGGACACTATCCTTGTATTCAAACTCTTCCGTGGTGTATTCGGAGGAGGAACCCGCCTTGCAATGCCGAAGACAACACTGCGCGCCAGACTCATCGTCATTGAAGCCTGGTTCAGGGGCTACTGAGGGAGTCCTGGATTAGGGGGTATTCGGACAGCCGGACTATATCCTTTGGCCGGACTGTTGGGCTATGAAGATACAAGATTGAAGACTTCGTCTCGTGTCCGGATGGGACTCTCCTTGGCGTGGAAGGCAAGCTAAGCAATACGGATATGTCTATATAAACCGGAGGGTTTTACTCCGAAGGACAACATACAATCATACCATTGGCTAGCTTCTAGGGTTTAGCCTCTTTGATCTTGTGGTAGATCAACTCTTGTACTACTCATATTATCAAAAATAATCAAGCAGGACGTAGGGTTTTACCTCCATCAAGAGGGCCCGAACCTGGGTAAAACATCGTGTCCCCTGCCTCCTGTTACCATCCGCCTTAGACGCACAGTTCGGGACCCCCTACCCGAGATCTGCCGGTTTTGACACCGACAGGAGAAAAGATCGAACACGGAAAGAAGGAATATGTGCGGACTTAGGCGTAGAATCTTTGGAGCCTTGTAGCATTCCACGGGTTGGGCTCCAAGCGATTATCCGAAGCATTGCGAAGGCGATAGGCTCCTCCAGTGAGAACTTCATCTATAATGAAAGGACCCTACCATTTGGGCTTGAGCTTGTCCTTTTTCTTCTCTGGTAGGCATAGAACGAGTTCACCGACATTGTAAGTCTTTGCCCGTACTTCTCCGCTTTGATATCGCCGAGCTTGCTGTTGGTAGAATCAAAACATGCCTTCGCGACATCGCGCTCCTCCTCTAGGCCGTCCAAGTCGTCCTGCCAATCGAGCTCGGCTTCTCTCTCTTTGTACATGCGCACTCGAGTTGAGTCATGAATAATGATGCAAGGCAAGACCGCCTTCGCACCGTACACCATGAAGAAAGGTGTATATCCGGTCGTGCGATTGGGCGTGGTGCGCAGCCCCCAGAGTATGGAATCGAGTTCCTCAACCGAGTGCTTGTGTGATTCTTGCAGAAATCGCACTAGTCTGGGTTTGATGCCGCTCATTATCATACCGTTAGCCCATTCGACCTGACCGTTTGTCTGAGGGTGATATATGTCGGCGTTCTGGGAACGGGAGTCCCCAGTCTTGCCTGCCTGCGGCCTGCGGCATGGATCAGGTGGGGGCCAGCGCGGCCCATCTTCATCAGCCCAAGCTCAAGACTCTCGCGAGGGGCCAAGCCTCGCGGGGCGGATGATAGGAAGCTTCCTCAAGACGGCCTCATCAGGCAGGCTCGCGAGGAGGCGGAGAGATCAATGCAAGGGTACCTCATGAGGATCCCATGACGCAAGCCATGACGATCAAGGCCAGGCGGGCGCCGGCCTGTGCAGGGTCCTTGTTTCCTCTTTGGTGCAAAGGGGGCAAGCACAGGCAAAGGTTACCATTCCGGTGCAACGAGACCAAGACCAGCCGGACGGCCGGACGGAGGTCACCGTGGAGCCCAAGACGGCGTCATCACCAGTGCTTTTGGAAGCCGAAGACCACCTTTGGTGAGGATAACTTGTACTAGATGTTCCCCTTCAAAATGGCCGATTGTTGGTACCCTTCCTGCTCAATTATTCGGGGACCGGCCCAGGGCCTCTATAAATAGAGCTAGCCTCCCCAAAGGAGAGGGGGGGTAGAACCAAAAGAGAGAAAGACGGAGAGAGATCTGGTAGAACCATAGCAGGGAGGAAAGGGAAAACCCGGTAGAGACTAAGTAGAGCACATTGCACCAGCTCAAGAACACCCCTCGCGAGGCTATTCTCCCCTTGTACTGTCCATCATCAGCCCCAGAGGCAATCCACCACACCACACACTGGAGTAGGGTATTACACCACAACGGTGGCCCGAACCAGTATAAACCTCGTGTCTCTTGTTTTGTTCATCACTTTCATCTTAGTTCGCACTAGAGGATCGGACGTAGATCGGTAGGGGAGAGATCTCTGCGCGCATCCCAGTGTTCAAACATCAAGGGTCTGCCGGAACCCAAAATCCGACATTTGGCGCGCCAAGTAGGGGTGCGCGAGAGTCTTTCTTCCGTTGTTCGCATCTGATCTTCCGTCGTGTCCTTGGCTGACGCTCGTCGGGCTCGCGCCGAGCGCCAGGCTGCTCGCGCCACTCGCGTCGCCCAGACGGCGCCGTCGGTGGCCCCCCTCGTCGTTCCCCGTCTCCCGCCGCCAACGCCGCCACCGGCCCAGCGGGGAACGAGCAGCAGGCCTCGTCCCAGCACCCTTCGGTGCGGCGGGATGGCCGCACCGCCACCCCGTCGCTGACTCCAACTGGCTCATCGTCCCACTCCCGTAGCGTACCCATGGATGCGCACGCCTCACTGCTCTCGGCGCGGGAGCTCCTTCACTATCGCCCTGTCGACGACCTCTACAAGGACTGGCTCGCCCGCATCACCGAGCTCGTCAGTGCCGCAGGGGGCTCCCCCTTACGGTCCCTCTCGCTGCTTCGCCCTCCGTCCCGTGCAGGGGGCGAGGATCAGGAGGTGCCTCCACCGCCTCCTCCCCAAGAAGGTGCCTTGGCCCCAAGGCGCGCAGCCCCAGGGCGGGACCCTCCACGTCCGGCGCCTGCACAGCAAGAAGGGAGCTGCCAAGAGATCCCACGTCCCCAGGAAGGTGCTTGCGCGCTCCCAGCGCCGGCACGCCAAGATCGCGCCCCAGTGCCTCCACGGCGAGACCCCGCGCTGCTCCCAGTGGCGGCGCGTGGTGACCCGCAAGAACAAGTCCAGCACCAGCAAAGGGCGCCGGTGGCCACGGTGGGCTGCCTCGCCTTCACCCCCGAGCTGCGCGGCGTAACATGGCCAGGCATGTTCAAGCCTAACCTCCCTCCCCGCTACGATGGCACAGTGGACCCCGCGGAATTCCTGCAGCTCTACGAGTTGTGCATCGTAGCCGCCAACGGAGACGAAAAGGTCACGGCGAATTGGTTCCCCATGGCGCTCAAGGACGACGCCCGCACCTGGCTCCTGAACCTGGCTCCGGGCACGATCTCCTCCTGGAGCGAGATGCGCACCCGCTTCATCGCCAACTTCCAAGGCACTCGCGACCGGCCCCCGGCCATGAGCGACCTGCGCCGCATCAAGCAACAGCCAGGAGAAGCCCTGCAGAAGTACATCTAGCGCTTCAACTATGCTCGCCTCAAGATCCCCAAGGTGACTGAAGAAGCTATCATCTCAGCCTTCTCCAACGGCGTGCGCGATGTCAAGATGAAGGAAGAGCTAGCAATCCATGAAGACCTGTGCACATCCCTGGAGCTGTTCAACTTGGCGACCAAGTGAGCCAGGGCTGAGGAAGGGCGCCTCTCCCTCCTCGAGCTCCCGGTAGCCGACCCGGAAGAAAAGAAGCTCAAGGCCAAAGACATGAAGCGCAAGGGGGCTGTCGTGCTAGCAGCGGAACCGGACACCAAGCGAGGCAGGGATCAGCCCGAGTCATCCAAGGCCTCACCCCCTAGCCTTGACCCACGGCATCGCGACCTATCATACCAGCGGCGGCTGAGCTCGCTCGAGGGCCGGGACCTGAGGACGTAGAGCATTTGCATTATAACAACCCTGCAGGAACACACCAATTGATAAAGGCCCAGAGCCAGGCGCAACCCGCCTCGAGGTAGGGCCTCGTGAGTCCCGCGCTGGCTCACGGGTGCCCAGATACACCTCTCCTAGCCCTACCGTGCCGGCCACGTGTCAGGGCGGGGCTGTACATGCCCCGGGGGCTCCTCCCGAAGGGGATCCCCCTCCCACGCACCAGTGGAAGCACCATGCTCCATGCTGGCTAACGACACTGCCGAGGAGCGGCTATGCCCGTACACATACGGAAGCGCTATGCTCCGCATTGGTGATAAACAACTGAGGGCGACCCACGGCCGTACCAACCTCAGGGAGCCCAGAGCTCTGTGTCCGGCACCATTACAACGCCTCCCCTTGGGAGTGCCGTACGAGGGGGCTGGACACGGGGGCTAGGCCCGGGCCTCACCCGAGCGCACGCCACCCAACCAGGTCCCTTGGACCTGGTCGTCGCGCGCCACTCCCCGAGCGGAGCCAAGGTACAAAACCCGTTCGAGCATCAAGAGGGACTCCGGACCATCGCGACTCAGGAGCCTAACTTGCCACGTACCCCATCACTCCTTAGTCGCATCCATGGTTTCCGGTCAGGGCTAACGCTGGGCGAGGTACGCGCGGGGCCGGGCCCTGCCGACGTAGAACGGTCAATCCACTTCTCGCTCCCCCCTTCCCTACTTGTTGCTCGCACGTCAAGGGGGACTCCTGAGCATCGCGACTCAGGAGCCTAACTCGCCACATAGCCCCTCACTCCTTAGTCCCGTCCATGGTTTCCGGTCGGGGCTAATGCTGGGTGAGGTATGCGCGGGGCTGGGCCCTGCCGATGCAGAGCGTAAGCAAGTAGGAGAGGAAGATTGTTCCACAACGCCAAACACAAGTTTAAATGCCTCTGCGAGGCATGGTGCACGTGCAGGAATAAAACAGGATGGAAGTCGCGAAGGGATCACTCCCCAGTAACGTCGTCACCGGTGGTGCGGTGACGCTGGATGGCTTCACCTCTCGAGGTCGCGAGGCCGGCGGCACCGCGCCCGGGCAGGACGCTGGGGGAGCGGAACTTCCCCAGCAAAACCTCGGCTCGTCCTCTCACGGCCTCAGCGGCGGCGGCGGCACGATCACTGCTCACGGGCTCCAGCAGGCTGTCGAAGTCGACGTTGGGGTCACGCGGGTAGACATGGCTGAGGACATGCGTCAGCACCGCAGAAGACAAGGCACACGCCTCGGCCTCGACCGTGGGGCCAAGGCCGTCTGCGACATCCTCAAGCGCATCAACCAGGAAGGGGAGCAGCTTGGCGGGCCCATCCTCTGCACCAGCCAATGGCTCCTCCAGGCCGCTCTAATACAGCGTCTTCAGTATGCCACGAGCCTTCTTCTCCAGCTTCGCGAAGGCCACCCGGTCCTCCGTCAGGACCTTCGCCTTGGCGTCCAGCTCGGCCCTCTCCGCCTTCAGCGACCACTCCAGCGTCTCCAGTCGGCTGTGGTGGTCATCAAGCTTGGCGTCCCTGTCCTTGGCGGCGGCCTCCCTAGCCTTCATCTCCTTCTCCTTCTCCTGGCAGCTGTGCACCTCCTTGGCGAGCTCGTCACGCAGGCCTTGCAGCTCGGCCTCAAGCGTCTTGTATCGGCCCTGGGCAGCTGCAGCGTCGCCTAGGGCAGCGTCGCGAGCGGCCTTGGCTTGGTTAGCGGCCCGCTTCTCCTCGTCGGAGGACGACGCGACCTGGCTCAGCACCGCTCGGACGAAAGCAGCAGAACGGGCCCAGCCAGAGGCCAACTCTAGGTGCCCGGCCACCAGACAAGGGTCCGCGCTCAGGAGATCCTCCCACAGTTGGCTCAGCTCATTAGCGACCTGGTCCAGGACAGCGGCAGGGGGAGCAGAAGAGACAAGAACCTGTGGAGCGGGTAGAGAAGATGGCAGCGTGACCACGGCTTGGTAGGAAGGGACCTCCTGAGCCTTGGCCGCCATGGCCGCAGCGTCGGGCACAATCGACTCCAGGTCCAGCAGGGCACAGGGGCTGACTCCTCGCCGGGGTGCCCCAGTTGGCCTCGCGAGGGCGGTTGGGTCAGAGAGGCGCGGGCCTCGCCGTCCTCTCCCCCAACAGCCGAAGGCGTCGCCCCGGCAGACGGATTCGCCCCAAGCAGGGCCGCACAAGCCTCTCTTAACCTCTTGGTAGCACGTGTTGGCCTGGTAAAAGGGCGCAAACGTCAAGCCTCAGCGGCAGAAACCAAGCAGAGCAATAATCGCGCACTTACTGGACGTCGTCCGTGGACTCAAGCAACCTCCAGCCAAACTCGAAGCCCGAGAGCCTGCAATGGGGGTCAGCCTTGGGGGGCCGGAAGCAGAAGGCGTGTCAGGAGGGATGGAGCTGGCCTTGTACCCCCAGGGACCAGAGCAGACCCTGGGAGAACCAGGCTCGACCTGCCCTTCCTCGTGACCGAGGAAGAGCCCTCCCTTCCTCGCCTAGCGCTGGCCTCGTCGTCGTCCGGCATGGAGCAGAGGGCCTGGGACCTGGGCCGAGGGAAGGACTCCCCCAATCCTCGCCAGTCTCCTCCGAGTCGGACGCTTCCTCCTCCGCCTCTTCTTCCCCCTTTCCCCCGCTGGAGCTGCCGGAGGAGAAGTTCATCGTCGCTAGGACCGCCAGATCTTCGGGAGCTGCCGCGGGCACCAGCACCTCACCGTTGAAGGTGGGCATGGCGTTCACCACCTGCTCCCAGTCGTCGCGAAGGAACAAGGGGACAGGGACGCCCACCGAGCTCGCCACGTCTCCCCCAACCAAGGAATGGAGGGCTGCAGTCAGATCCTCGTCGGTCAGGGCCTCGGAGCTCAGGCGCAGGGCGGCATCTGCTCCTCCAAGCCTCCATAGTGGGAGCGAGTGCTCCTGGAGCGGAGCCACCCGATGCTCCAAGAACTCAATCAGGAGCGTGGCCCTAGTCAGCTTCGCCGTCCCCAAATTGCTTGGCCTCAGGTCCGCGTTCATCCTCCTCAACACCGCCTTCGCGCGAGGGTCGACAAGCTCTGCGCGGGACCATGCGTCAACGGCCTTAGGTTGCCTCATGGGAAATACCAGACGAAGGTGGAGGCGCCCGACATCCATCATGACCCACTTGCTCCGGTAGCCTTCGATCCTCTTCCCAGGCTTCGAGATGGCGTTGTAGCTGGAATATGCAATGAAGCTCGCGCATGCGGAGACCTGAGCGCCAGAAACCCGGAGGGAGAAAAAGTGGCGTAGCAAGGCCACCGAGGGCTTCACACCAACATGAGCCTCGCAATAGTAGGCGAAAATCGCCAGGAGAAGGACAGAGTTGGGGTGGAGATGCAGGGCCTGCAAGTTGTATTGGCGGAGAACGGCATGGAAGAACTCAGAGGAAGGAGGCACCAGACCGGCAACAATGGCATTCACGAAGAACGGGTAGAAGGTGCTCCCCTTGCCCTCAGGCTGGTCAGAGCCGACCTTGAGCACGGTCGCCCCCTCGCTGCCCTACGCCACCGTCATCAGGCGCGCGAGGGCGAGGTTCTTCTCCGACAAATTCGGGGAATCCAGGGCCGGCAAGTACCAAGCATCAGCCGGGGACTTGCGAGTCGCCATGTCGTGCAGGATGCGAAGGATTGAGACGGATCTGGAGGATTTCGGGAGCAAGAGGGAGGAAAGCGAGAAAGGGGATCTAGGGCAAGACGGACGAGACCAGGGCAAGTAATCCTGGCCCGGGCACCCCCTTTTGTCAGTCGTGCAGTTGCCGAGGCGTCGTGGGAAGTGCATATGCCCACGTCCAATCAACTACCACACGGCGCCCAAGGCCGCAGGCTATTAGGGCCCACGACGCTCCGCGCTTGCCCCTTCGCTTCTCTGCTAAGCCAAGCCCCACGCGCGCCTTGGGCCCGGGGGCTACTGTCGGCGTTCTGGGAATGGAGGTCCCCAGACTTGTCTGCCTGCGGCCTGCGGCGTGGCTCAGGTGGTGGCCCAGCGTGGCCCATCTTCATCAGCCCAAGCTCAAGACCCTCGCGAGGGGCCAAGCCTCGCGGGGCGGACGACAGGAAGCTTCCTCAAGAGCGGCCTCATCAGGCAAGCTCGCAAGGAGGCGGAGAGATCAATGCAAGGGTACCTCGCGAGGATCCCATGACGCAAGCCATGACGATCATGGCCAGGTAGGCGCCGGCCTGTGCAGGGTCCTTGTTTCCTCTTTGGTGCAAAGGGGGCAAGCACAGGCAAAGGTTACCATTCCGGTGCAACGAGACCAAGACCAGCCAGACGGCCGGACGGAGGTCACCTGGAGCCCTAGACGGCGTCATCACCAGTGCTTTTGGCAGCCAAAAACCACCTTTGGTCAGGATAACTTGTACTAGATGTTCCCCTTCAAAATGGCCAATTGTTGGCGCCCTTCCCGCTCAATTATTCGGGGAGAGGCCCAGGGCCTCTATAAATAGAGCTAGCCTCCACAAAGGAGAGGGGGGTAGAACCAAAAGAGAGAAAGACGGAGAGAGATCTGGTAGAACCCTAGCAGGGAGGAAAGGGAAAACCCAGTAGAGACTAAGTAGAGCACACCGCACCAGCTCAAGAACACCCCTCGCGAGGCTGTTCTCCCCTTGTACTGTCCATCATCAGCCCTAGAGGCAATCCACCACACCACACACTGGAGTAGGGTATTACACCACAACGGTGGCCGAACCAGTATAAACCTCGTGTCTCTTGTGTTGTTCATCACTTTCATCTTAGTTCGCACGAGAGGATCAGATGTAGATCGGTAGGGGAGAGATCTCCGCGCACACCCCAGTGTTCGAACCTCAAGGGTCTGCCGGAACCTGAAATCCGACAATATACGAAGGTGTAATCGAGCTTGATGCCCAAATTGGCGCGCCAAGTTTTCACCTCATCGGCTGTAAAGTTAGAGTCGTCGTCAGTAATAATACTGTGCGGGACACCATAACGGTGTACTACACCAGATATAAAATCTGTCACTGGTTCGGCTTCAGTTGTTTTAACTGGTTTGGCTTCTATCCACTTAGTGAACTTGTCAACCATGAACCATAAGTATTTCTTCTTATGGCTTACCCCTTTAAGGGGTCCAACCATGTCGAGCCCCCAGACTGCAAAGGGATAAGTGATGGGGATTGTTCATAGGGAAGTGGGGGCATATGACTTTGATTAGCGA
Source organism: Triticum urartu (assembly GCF_056163025.1). Lineage (NCBI taxonomy): Eukaryota > Viridiplantae > Streptophyta > Magnoliopsida > Poales > Poaceae > Triticum > Triticum urartu. The sequence goes on along the minus strand of NC_141875.1, from coordinate 597,979,292 downwards.
AAAGCTAGCATCCAACGCAATGCTGTACAAGGTTATGTGCATCTGCCCGGGCCGTGGGCCAAAACAAACCCGTACGGAAGGCCTTACTTACAAGGGTCCGGGCTGCAGTGTGATGGTCACCTAGACCAGCGTGTATTTCATCCAAGAGCTGCTGTCCCTCTTCTCCGGAGATACATCTTTGAAGGACTCCGGTGGTACTTTTCTTGTACAATTTTCCTTCATGAACTTTGTAGGCCTTCGAGCGTCGAACGATGGGACGGGCCTTAGTCTGATCGTCAGGGAGCTCGCTATTAGTAAGGTAGGCAAGGAAAGGCTCGGTCCACAGGGCAATTACCGCCATGATTTCGTGGGCCGATGGTGTTATTTCGGTGCCCGAGCCCCCGATGGTATCGGAACTGTGTTCGGAATCTAGGGGTATGATCGGCTCTGGGCCAGTGTTGCCGCTTTCGTCCTGCCATACCATGGATGGCTTGAAGAGCCTTTTCACAAATGTGTTAGGTGGGACGGGGTCGCGTTTAGCGCCCATGCGAGCAAGGATGTCCGCGGCTTGATTACTCTCTCGAGCCACGTGATGAAACTTGAGGCCCTCAACCCGAGCTGATATTTTGAGTACGGCGTTGCGGTAAGCCGCCATCTTCGGATCTTTTTCATTGAATTCTCCATTTATTTGGGATATTGCGAGGTTTGAATCCCCGCGCACCTCAAGGCATTGTATTCCCATGGAGACAGCCATCTGGAGACCATGCAGTAGGGCCTCGTATTTGGCTGCATTGTTAGAGTCTGTGTACAGTATTTGGAGCACATAATGGAATGTGTCTCCTGTGGGGGATGTCAAGACGACACCAGCCCCAAGTCCGGCTAGGATTTTTCAGCCATCGAAGGGCACCACCCAGTTGGAATACATGCCATACTCTTTAGGGAGTTCGGCCTCTGTCCATTCTGTGACAAAGTCAGCCAACACCTGAGATTTAATGGCTCGGCATGGTTTGTACATTATTTCGAATGGTAAGAGCTCAATGGCCCATTTGGCAATTCGGCCGGTGGCGTCTCGGTTGTTTATAATATCATTGAGTGGTACTTCTGAAGCCACCGTGATCGAGCACTCTTGAAAGTAGTGTCACAGCTTGCGGGATGCCATAAAGACCACATATGCTATCTTTCGATAATGCGGGTGTCGAGATTTGCATGGTGTAAGGACCGTCTATACGTAGTATACTGGTTTTTGGAGTGGGAATTTATGCCCCTCTTCTTCTCGTTCGATGATGAGCACCACGCTCACCACTTGGTGGGTTGCAGATATGTAAAGTAACATCGTTTCTCCAACATTTGGTGCGGCTAGGATTGGGTTGCTAGCTAGCAAAGTTTTTATTTGCTCCAGTCTGGCCGCTGCAGCATCCGTCCACGTGAAGTGGTCGGTGCACCGGAGCAGGCGATACAATGGCAATGCCTTTTCTCCTAATCTGGAGATAAAAGGGCACAAAGCTGCTACGCACCAAGCTAGTGTTTGGACCTATTTGAGGTCAGTCCATGTTGCCAATAGTGATAGGGCCCGGATTTTGGCTGGGTTTGCTTCAATTCCTCTATTGGATACAATGAACCCGTGCAGTTTCCCAAAGGGGATGCCGAAAACGCACTTTTTCTGATTGAGTCGTATATCATATGTTCGGAGGTTATCGACTGTAAGGCGTAAGTCATCCACCAATGATTCAACGTGCCTGGTTTTGATGACTACGTCATCTACATATGCCTCCATAGTCTTGCCAATTTGCTTTTCTAGGCACATTTGAATCTTGCGTTGGTAAGTGGCGCCGGCGTTCTTGAGCCTGAAAGGCATAGTGTTGAAGCAGAAAGGCCCATACGGGGTGATGAATGCCGTTGCGGCCTGGTCAAATTCCTTCATCTTAATTTGATGAAATCCAGAGTATGCGTCGAGGAAACACAGTGAGTCGTGTCCCGTGGTTGCATCAATAATTTGGTGGATGTGAGGTAGTGGGAAGGGGTCCTTAGGGCAGGCCTTATGAAGGTCTTTGAAATCGACACACAGGCGCTAGGATTTATCCTTCTTTGGTACCATGACCAAGTTTGCTAGCTAGTCCGGATGTTTCATTTCTTTGGTAAACCCGGTTTCAAGTAACTTGGCTAGCTCCTCCCCCATAGCCTGTCGTTTGCGTTCGGAAAATTGCCACATCGTTTGCTTGACTGGCTTGTATCCCTTCAGTATATTGAGACTATGTTCGGCCAGTTCGCGTGGGATTGCTGGCATATTAGAAGGGTGTCAGGCGAAGATGTCCCAATTCTCGCGAACGAACACGCGTAATGCGGCATCGACCGTCGGATCCAGCTGTGCCCCAATGGAAGTTGTCTTCTTGGGGTTCGTCGGGTGAACTTGAAATTTGAGTATTTCGTCTGCTGGTTTGAAGGAAGTTGACTTAGGTCTCTTATCGAGTATTACGTCGTCCATGTCCACTATGGAACGTAAGGTGGTTAATTCTTCGGCCAAGAGGGCCTCCGATAGTGCCTCGAGGGCCAGGGAGGTGGTTTTGTTTTCGGCACGGAGTGCTATGTCCGGATAACTGGTAATAGTGATAACTCCATTGTTCCCGGGCATTTTGAGCTTCAAATAAACGTAATGGGGTATAGCTTGAAAGCGTGAGAATGCGTCTCGCCCCAGCAGGGTGTGATACCCGCTGTTGAAAGGTGCCACATGGGGATATCCTCCCCAAACAGAACCTCATCCTTTCAGCAATTAGAAGCGACCCCTCCCCTTCCCCTTCCCCACTGCGCACTACTCCGGCGCCGGCGTCCACCTTCCCGCCGCTAGCCACGTACACCCCAAACATCCAGGAGCACCACGAAAAACTAATTCCACCGTCGCAACCTTCTGTACTTGAGAGATCCCATCTCGGGGCCTTTTCCGGAGCTCCACCAGAGGGGGCATTGATCATAGAGGGCCTCTACATCAACTCGATGGCCTCTCCGATGATGTGTGAGTAGTTTACTTCAGACCTACGGGTCCATAGTTATTAGCTAGATGGCATCTTCTCTCTCTTTGGATCTCAATACAAAGTTCTCCTTGACTTTCTTGGAGATCTATTTGATGTAATCTTCTTTTGCGGTGTGTTTGTTGAGATCCGATGAATTGTGGGTTTATGATCCAGATTATCTATGAACAATATTTGATTATCCTCTGAATTCTTTTATGTATGATTGGTTTATCTTTGCAAGTCTCTTCGAATTATTAGTTTGGTTTGGCCTACTAGATTGATCTTTCTTGCAATGGGAGAAGTGCTTAGCTTTGGGTCAATCTTGCGGTGTCCGATCCCAGTGACAGAAAGGGAACCGATATGTATTGTATTGTTGTCATCGAGGATAAAAAGATGGGGTTTATATCATATTGCATGAGTTTATCCCTCTACATCATGTCATCTTCCTTAAAGCATTACTCTGTTCGCTTGAACTTAATACTCTAGATGAATGCTGGATAGCAGTCGATGTGTGGAGTAATAGTAGTAGATGCAGGCAGGAGTCGGTCTACTTGTCTCGGACGTGATGCCTATATACATGATCATACCTAGATATTCTCATAACTATGCTCAATTCTATCAATTGCTCGACAGTAATTCGTTTACCCACCGTAATACTTATGCTCTTGAAAGAAACCACTAGTGAAACCTATGGCCCACGGGTCTATCTTTCATCATACTAATCTTCCAATACTTAGTTATTTCTTTTGACTTTATTTTACTTTGCATCTTTATTTCTCTTTATCAAAAAAATACCAAAAATATTATCTTATCATATCTATCAGATCTCACTCTCGTAAGTGACCAAGAAGGGCTTGACAACCCCTTTATCTCGTTGATTGCAAGGTTCTTATTTGTTTGTGTAGGTGCGTGGGACTTGAGCGTTATCTCCTACTAGATTGATACCTTGGTTCTCAAAAACTGAGGGAAATACTTATGCTGCTTTACTGCATCACCGTTTCCTCTTCAAGGGAAAACCAACGCAGTGCTCAAGAGGATGCAAGAAGGATTTCTGGCGCCGTTTCCGGGGAGATTCGCGCCAAGTCAAGTCAAGATTTGACTCCCACAAGGAGTCATTTCTGGCGGCATTACCAAGTAAAAATATACCAAGTACCCATCACAAACTCTTATCCCTCGCATTACATTATTTGCCATTTGCCTCTCGTTTTCCTCTCCCCCACTTCACCCTTGCCGTTTTATTCGCCCTCTCTTCCTCTCTCCCTCTCTTTCCATCCGCTTCTTGCGACCTGTTGCCATCATGTCTGAAACTGAGGAGGTTATCGCTGATAAGGATAATAATATGGAAATTTTTGATGCTTTTGATGACCCTCCTGAAAACTCTACTATTTTGCATACTAAAAAGTTTCGGATTGGTAGCGGTAATATCATTGGGAAGGGAGTTATCCGAGATTTCTTAACTTGTGCCGGTGCTTTGCCTTCTATGGGTAGTTATATCCTTCATAGAACTAGTAGTCTTGCGGACGCTATCGCCATGCTTGTAATTGAACTTGAAAGGCAATTTATGCACATGCATCCTTGCATACAAAGGATTTTCCTAGAATTTTCTAATATTGAGCATTCTTCTGTTAAGTGTGCCGCTACTATGTTTTTGGCTCATGAGTTCAGATTTATAATAAAAGAGGCCAAAGAAATCTTTGTGCACTATAGGGTGGACGATGGCCATCCTCCCATAGAGGCAATCATGTTTGATCAAGAGGAAATAATGCGTTTCCAATCTTTAGACTATGTTGCTTTTAATGAGAACCTTAGAAAAAAGGTCCCTACCAATGTTCTAGTTGATAGAATTTCCAAACTTAATGATCATTTTTCTATTCGAAATTATGAGCTAGGATATTCTCTCGAGTATAGGCTCACAAAGTTTTGTCAAAAGAATGCTTATAATGATGAATTGGTTGTGCAATATGAAGGGCCAAAGGAGGAACCTATACCTCCCAAAAGTGATCTTGGGGACTCTTGTCCCATTAAATTTAGCCCTTTTGATTACTTTTCCTTGCCTCAAAGAAAACTTTCTGCTGAACGTAGAGAATATGAAATGAGTTTTCATGATTTATCCTATTATTATGGCAACACCTAGATCTATCTTTGCTTTTATGCCTAGCTAGGGGCGTTATATGATAGCGCTTGTTGGGAGGCAACCCAATTTTATTTTTATTCCTTGCTTTTTGCACCTGTTTAGTAATAAATAATTTATCTAGCCTCTGTTTGGGTTGTGTTTTTTGTGTTTAATTAGTGTTTGTGCCAAGTAGAACCGTTGGGAAGACTTGGGGAAAGTCTTTATGATCTTGCTGTAGAAAACAGAAACTTTAGCGCTCACGATAATTGCTGCCATTTTTATTTGGAAGGTGATATTTAGTTAATTCTTTTTGCAGATGATTAATAGATAAATTCCTCACGTCCAGAAATTTATTTTAGAATTTTTTGGGTTCCAGAACTTGCGTTAGCTACAGATTACTACAGACTGTTATGTTTTTGACAGATTCTGTTTTTCTTGTGTTGTTTGCTTATTTTGATTAATCTATGGCTACTAAAAGAGTTTATAAACCATATAGAAGTTGGAATACAATAGTTTTAATACCAATATAAATAAATAATGAGTTAATTACAGTACATTGATGTGGTGTTTTGTTTTCTTTCGCTAACGGAGCTCACGAGATTTTCTATTCTGAGTTTTGTGTTGTGAAGTTTCCCAAGTTTTGGGTAAAGATTTGATGGATTATGGAACAAAGAGTGGCAAGAGCCTAAGATTGGGATGCCCATGGCACCCCAAGGTAAAATTCAAGGACACCAAAAAGCCTAAGCTTTGGGATGCCCCGGAAGGCATCCCCTCTTTCATCTTCGTCTATCAGTAACTTTACTTGGAGCTATATTTTTATTCACCACATGATATGTGTTTTTCTTGTAGCGTCTTGTATGATTTGAGTATTTTCTTTTTAGTTTACCACAATCATCCTTGCTGTACACATCTTTTGAGAGAGACTCACATGAATTAAAATTTATTAGAATACTCTATGTGCTTCACTTATATCTTTTGAGCTATATAGTTTTTTGCTCTAGTGCTTCACTTATATCTTTTAGAGCACGGTGGTGGATTCGATTTATAGAAACTATTGTTCTCTCATGCTTCACTTATATTATTTTGAGAGTCCTTTAGAACAACATGGCAATAATAAAAACCTTCATATAAGTGCATTGAATACTATGAGAAATTTGATACTTGATAATTGTTTTGAGATATGGAGATGGTGATATTAAAGTCATGCTAGTTGAGTAGTTGTGAATTTGAGAAATACTTGTGTTGACGTTTGTGATTCCCGTAGCATGCACGTATGGTGAACCGTTATGTGATGAAGTCGGAGCATGATTTATTTATTGATTGTCTTCCTTATGAGTGGCGGTCGGGGACGAGCGATGGTCTTTTCCAACCAATCTATCCCCCTAGGAGCATGCGCGTAATACTTTGCTTTGATAACTTGTAGATTTTTGCAATAAGTATGCGAGTTCTTTACGACTAATGTTGAGTCCATGGATTATACGCACTCTCACCCTTCCACCATTGCTAGCCTCTCTAGTATCGTGCAACTTTCGCCGGTACCATAAACCCACCATATACCTTCCTCAAAACAGCCACCATACCTACCTATTATGGCATTTCCATAGCCATTCCAAGATATATTGACATGCAACTTTCCACCATTTCATTATTATGACACGCTTCATCATTGTCATATTGCTTGCATGATCATGTAGTTGACATTGTATTTGTGGCAAATCCACCATTCATAATTCTTTCATACATGTCACTCATGCATCATTGCACATCCCGGTACACCGCGGGAGGCATTCACATAGAGTCATATTTTGTTCTAAGTATTGAGTTGTAATTCTTGAGTTGTAAGTAAATAAAGTATGATGATCATCATTATTAGAGCATTGTCCCAAGTGAGGAAAGGATGGTGGAGACTATGATTCCCCCACAAGTCAGGATGAGACTCCGAACGAAAAAAAAGAGGCCAAAAAAAAAGAAGGCCCAAATAAAAAATGAGAGAAAAAGAAAGAAGGGACAATGTTACTATCCTTTTTCCACACTTGTGCTTCAAAGTAGCACCATGTTCTTCATATAGAGAGTCTCCTATGATATCACTTTCATATACTAGTGGGAATTTTTCATTATAGAACTTGGCTTGTATATTCCAATGATGGGCTTCCTCAAAATGTCCTAGGTCTTCGTGAGCAAGCAAGTTGGATGCACACCCACTTAGTTTATTTTGTTGAGCTTTCATATACTTATAGCTCTAGTGCATCCGTTGCATGGAAATCCATACTCACTCACATTGATATCTATTAATGGGAATCTCCATGGCCCATTGATACGCCTAGTCGATGTGACACTATGTTCTCCCTTTTTGTCTTCTCCACAACCACCATTCTATTCCACCATAGTGCTATATCCATGGCTCACGCTCATATATTGCGTGAAGATTGAAAAAGTTTGAGAACATCAAAAGTATGAAACAATTGCTTGGCTTGTCATCGGGGTTGTGCATGATTTAAATATTTTGTGTGGTTAAGATAGAGCATAGCCAGACTATATGATTTTGTAGGGATAACTTTCTTAGGCCATGTTATTTTGACAAGACATGATTGCTTAGTTAGTATGCTTGAAGTATTATTATTATTTTTATGTCAATAATAAACTTTTATATTGAATCTTATGGATCTGAACATTCATGCCACAATAAAGAAAAATTACATTGAGAAATATGTTAGAAAGCATTCCACATCAAAAATTCTTCTTTTATCATTTACCTACTCGAGGACGAGTAGGAATTAAGCTTGGGGATGCTTGATACGTCTCCAATGTATCTATAATTTTTGATTTCTCCATGCTATTATATTATCTATTTTGGATGTTAATGAGCTTTATTTTACACTTTAATATAATTTTTGGGACTAACCTACTAACCGGGGCCCAGCCCAAATTGCTGTTTTTTTGCCTATTTTAGGGTTTCAAAGAAAAGGAATATCAAACGGAGTCCAAACGGAATGAAACCTTCAGGAACGTGATTTTCTCAACAAATGTGATCCAGGAGACTTGGAGTGGCCGTCAAGAAACAAGGGAGGAATGCACGAGGTAGGGGGGCGCGCCCTCCACCCTCGTGGGCCCTCTGTTGCTCCACCGACGTACTTCTTCCTCCTATATATATCCACGTACCCCCAAACATCCAGGAGCACCACGAAAACCTAATTCCACCACTGCAACCTTCTGTACTCGAGAGATCCCATCTCGGGGCCTTTTCCGGAGCTCCACCGGAGGGGGCATTGATCACAGAGGGCCTCTACATCAACTCCATGGCCTCTCCGATGATGTGTGAGTAGTTTACTTCAGACCTACAGGTCCATAGTTACTAGCTAGATGGCTTCTCCTCTCTCTTTGGATCTCAATACAAAGTTCTCCTCGATTCTCTTGGAGATCTATTCGATGTAATCTTCTTTTGCGGTGTGTTTGTCGAGATCCGATGAATTGTGGGTTTATGATCCAGATTATCTATGAACAATATTTGATTCTCCTCTGAATTCTTTTATGTATGATTTGTTTATATTTGCAAGTCTCTTCGAATTATTAGTTTGGTTTGGCCTACTAGATTGATCTTTCTTACAATGGTAGAAGTGCTTAGCTTTGGGTTCAATCTTGCGGTGTTCGATCCCAGTGACAGAAAGGGAACCGATATGTATTGTATTGTTGCCATCGAGGATAAAAATATGGGGTTTATATCATATTGCATGAGTTTATCCCTCTACATCATGTCATCTTCCTTAAAGCGTTACTCTATTCTCTTGAACTTAATAGATGCATGCTGGATAGCGGTCGATGTGTGGAGTAATAGTAGTAGATGCAGGCAGGAGTCGGTCTACTTGTCTTGGACGTGATGCCTATATACATGATCATACCTGGATATTCTCATAACTATGCTCAATTCTATTAATTGCTCGACAGTAATTCATTTACCCACCATAATACTTATGCTCTTGAGAGAAGCCACTAGTGAAACCTATGGCCCCCGGGTCTATCTTTCATCATATTAATCTTCCAATACTTAGTTATTTATTTTTCCTTTATTTCACTTTGCATCTTTATTTCTCTTTATCATAAAAATACCAAAAATATTATATTATCATATCTATCAGATCTCACTCTCGTAAGTGACTGAGAAGGGGTTGACAACCCCTTTATCGCGTTGGTTGCGAGATTCTTATTTGTTTGTGTAGGTGCGTGGGACTTGAGCGTGATCTCCTACTAGATTGATACCTTGGTTCCCAAAAACTGAGGGAAATACTTACGCTGCTTTACTGCATCACCCTTTCCTCTTCGAGGGAAAACCAACGCAGTGCTCAGGAGGTAGCAGAAACCCATGCCTTTTCCTCCTAAACCATCCAAGAAAAAGGATGATGAGGATTTTGAGAGCTTTGCTGAAATGATTAGACCTATCTTTTTGCGTATGCGTTTAACTGATATGCTTAAAATGAATCCTTATGCTAAGTATGTGAAGGAAATTGTTACTAATAAAAGAAAGATACCGGATGCTGAAATTTCCACCATGCTTGCAAATTATACTTTTAAGGGTGGAATACCAAAGAAACTAGGAGATCCATGAGTACCCACTATACCATGCTCCATTAAAAGAAACTATGTTAAAACTGCTTTATGTGATCTTGGAGCCGGTGTTAGTGTTATGCCTCTCTCTTTATATCGTAGACTTGATTTGAATAAGTTGACACCTATTGAAATATCTTTGCAAATGGCTGACAAATCAACTGCTATGCCTGTCGGTATTTGTGAGGATGTGCCTATTGTGGTTGCAAACGTTACTATTTTAACGGACTTTGTTATTCTTGATATTCCCGAGGACGATAGTATGTCTATTATTCTTGGTAGACCCTTTTTGAATACTGCAGGGGCTGTTATTGATTGCACCAAAGGCAATGTCACTTTTCATGTTAATGGTAATGAGCATACGGTACACTTTCCAAGGAAACAACCTCAAGCCCACAGTATAAATTCTATTGGAAAAATTTCAACAATCACTATTGGAGGTTTTGAATTTCCTCTCCCTACTGTCAAGAAGAAATATGATATTCATATTGTTGGGGATGTGCATATCCCCATTGAGGTAAACTAGTGTTATTCGAAAATTCACCAGTTTCATGCGATTCGGAATGAGTTTTTTAACAAGACCTGATCAACCTTGTTAGTGGATTCCTTTTGATGAGCATTAGATGGATGAATTTAGAAAACACAACTCTGTGTACCCTCTTCTTACTTTCTGTTATTTATATTAAATAAAGCAAAAATAGTATTTTCTGTCTGTTTTCTGAATTATCCATGCAATAAAAAAACACCCCAAAAATAAAAGTTCTCCAAATGCCCTAAAATTTAAATATGATTTTTTTCTAGAATATTTTAGAATATCTAGCACTGAAAATACAGCAGGGGGAGCAGCCACGTTCCCACGAGGGTGGAGGGCGCGCCCACCCCCCTAGGCGCGCCCCCTGCCTCGTGGACCCCATGTGGGTCCCCTCCACTTATTCCAGCCATCACACACTCCTTCTTCCTCCCAAAAAAATCACTAGCCAGCTCAAACCCGAGTTCTTGCTCATCTTGCTACCATTTTCGATCTCCTTGCTCAAATCTCCTCTCACAAAACTGCTTTGGGGGATTGGTCTTTGGTATGTGACTCCTCCAATGGTCCAATTAGTTTTTGTTCTAGTGCTTTATTTATTGCAAATTTTTGCTGCTTAGGTGACCCTGTTCTTGAGCTTGCATGTCAAATTTATGTGGTCAAAAGTAGTTTTAATGCATGATATATCCTCTAGGCACTTGTAGGAGTAGTTGCTATCAATTTTTTTTTGAGTTTGGTTCACTTTTATTACAAGTTACTAAAAATTTCAGCAATTTTCAGAAAAGATGAAGAGATTTTTGAGGGGCTCATCGAGCCGAAGCTCGAAGGATAAGCAAAGTGAAGAGAACAAGAAGCTCAAGTATAATCTCCCTTGAACTGCGGATGTTCGGCCATGTGAATGGCCTTGTAATGAGTTCTTGAAAGAGGTCTGGATTTATGAAGATTTTTATTATTAGGTTGAGAATGCAGGCCTCACCGCCTTCCTCCACAATCAGCGCGAACAGTATCTCTTACTCACCAATATCTTTGTGCAAAACTGTCAGGACCCTGATTCCAAGTCACATCGATCTAGCCAGTAACACCTCATATCACTTTGCGGCCTCACGCACGGTATTCCCACGGGTGTCGCCTTACCATGGCCCGGGACCATATGCGCCTTTTGGCTCACGTATATGATAGTGTCTCTAGCATCCATATGACAGAGAACCTGAGCCGACATGGCTAGTCGTGAACCCAAAGCGGCACCAACCTATGGGGACAGGCATACATGAATCACATCGAGCATGTCGGTCAGCAGCGTGTGAATCCGGGTTGTAGCACTGGGCTAACAGGACTCCGGGAACCCGGGCTGTAGCAGGCTAGGCAGGACTCCGGATGTCACCGCGTGACATTTCCTCGAAGGGACAGACACAGGAACGAAGTGAAACACATGTCGGCCAGTCAAGTGTCCTGAGCAGTAGTGCTGGGCTAGCAGGACTCCGGTGAACCGGGCTGTAGCGGACTACTATGGCTCATGGAAGCACTAGACTACATTTCCCCATAAGAGAGGCTGCCAGGGATAAAAAACTAGATTGTCGGATCCCACACATACCAAGCATTTCAATAATACACACAATATGCTCGATATGTGTAAATACAACATGGCATCACAACATAACTCTATGACTCAAGTATTTATTCATTAGGCTCCAAGGAGCGAGATATTACAAACATGGGTCTCATGACCCAACATACAGAGCATACAAGCAACAAGCACATGCGGAAGCTTAACTTGTCTGAGTACAAACAACTACAAATGAAGAAGGCTCAGGAGCCTGACTATCTACAAGACCCTCCCAAGGGTACAAGATCGTAGCTGAGGTAACAAGCTAAACGTCGAAGTCCACATGGAACTACTAGCGAGACTGAAGTCTCTCTGCAAAAACATAAAATAAGCAAACATGAGTACAAATGTACCCAACAAGACTTACATCAGAACTAACTACATATGCATCGATATCAACAAAGGGGTGGTGGAGTTTGACTGCAGCAAGCCAGCTTTGACTCGGTGGCTATCCTGAACTACGACGGCAAGTAACTCTTTGAGGTGGCGCACACGAGTCCACATATTCACCATATCAATACTCCACTATGGATCCGCTCCCGTCTCCATATGAGAATGCCATCCAGAGCACTCACGCTTATCTTGCGCATTTTAGAGCATCCACTTTCACTTGTCTATGAACTATGCAAGGGGTCCAAGTTTCCATATCCGAGGAATCTGGCTACTCGAATAGATAATGATAACCCTGCAGGGGTGTACTTCTTCACACACGCTCTCGCCACTTACCACCATGTACACATCGTGTAACTCGGCAACCTTCAAGCGGAAGCCTGGTGAGGGAGTCGGCCACGACCTGACTAATCACACAAGTCTCTAGTCCAGGTTTATCGCCTATTTGGGTTCCATCCGCAAGGAGATCCGGCTGGGGTGTCGCTCACGGCCCCAAACGATGTGTACAGGGTTTCCAAGCCCACCAACCGGGTGCCACTTGGTACACCGGGCCACTGTGCCTAGTCTGTCCCAAGCCCACCTGTATCGGGTGCCACTTGGTAGACTACTAACACTACCTACAAACACCAGAAACTAGTTGCAACTCCTGGACAGAGATCGAGTTGATTAATAAGTCGAGAGAGCTTGGAGCGCCCGGAGCCCAATGTGTGGTAGTAACTGTTCATGGATCACAAACACAGAACTCAGTTCCTAAGGACGGCTGCAATGAGACAACCCACAATGTACTGCTACATGGCCTCTCACCGCTACCTTTACCCAATCGTGTTCACACACTTAGCTCACACACAGTAGGACATGTTCACCATATTCCAATTCATCCCCGATGAATCGGACCTGACTCAACTCTAAGCAGTAGCAGGCATGACAAACAAGCATGAACGAGTAGGCACATCAGGGCTCAAACAACTCCTACTCATGCTAGTTGGTTTCATCTATTTACTGTGGCAATGACATGTCATGCAGAGGAAAGGGTTTCAACTACCGCAGCATGGAACAGTTGAATCGGTGTTGTCCTAATGCAGTAAAAGAGAGCAGGAGCGAGAGAGTGGGATTGTATCGGAATGAACAAGGGGTTTTTGCTTGCCTGTCACTTCTGAAGATAGTATAGCTCTTCATCGGTGTCATCGATCACATCGTCGGAAACATCGTCTACTAAGAGGGAACAACCACCGAAAAACACAAAAGAAACAACATTCACTTCAATGCACAATCCAATGAATGACATGTCATGTTAAGGAACTGAATTGACCTAATGCAGTAGTAAGCCAAGTTAATTGAAGTGGAATTCAAACAGGGTTAAACTCCAACTCCAAATGCTAGTTCATAAATTGCCCTAATCATGATTTATCCTATTCAGTGAGGTTAACTTGTTCAAACATCCATGAAAGTACCATAAACAGATTCTTCATATTTTTCTGATCATTTTTCATATATAAATTATTTCATTTGGAGTTACAGTTTAATTTCTATGATTTTTCAAAGTTTGCAACATTTTCTGAAATTTCCAAATCATTTTTGAATTAGAAATATTCTAGAAAATGATTACTGCGTCAGCCTGACGTCACTGTGATGTCAGCGGTCAACAGGGCCGGTCCAGGTTAACCCGACGGTTGGGACCCACACGTCAGTGTCTTGGGGCTGGTTTGTGTGGATGACATATGGGATCGGTCAGCGCTGACTTGGTCAAAGTCAAAGCTGACACGTGGGGTCCGCAAGATTAGCACTAATCTAAACAGGGAATTAAACTAACCTAAACAGGCACAAGGGCCCACATGGCAGTGGTTCTGGGGGTGTTTAGCAGACTCATTATTGCTAACTAAACCGGGATTAGGCCGGCGGCTCGTCACCGGCTAGGTCAGTGGCGGCGGAGCGCGTTGGGTTTCGCCCTCCGTCGACCAAATGGACGGCGGAGGGGCCCGGCGTGGAGCTGATGCTCGTCCGCGTCCACAGGAGCAGGCAGCAGCGGCTGGGGTGGTCCACAGCGTCGGCTGCAACGACGACGGGCGGCGGGCGGAGTATGGGTTAGCACGGCGAAGCACTATGCTTGGCAAGCGAGCGAGCTAGGCATCTGGGCGGACTCCTGGGAGCACAGAGAGCACAAGGACACACTCAAAAGCGAGCGGCGACAGCTGTGGCCACGACGGCGAGATGGTCGGCGGCGGTGAGCTTCCGGCTCCGGTGAAACGGTGGCTGCACGGCGCAAACGAGCTCGAGGAGAGTGGGTTCCGATGCGGGAGCTCACGGTGGTTGCAGAGGCGTCGACGTGGGCTCGGGGAAGGCTCGGAGCAGAAGGCACGGCGGTGGCGATCTCGGCATCCCGAGGTTGAAGACGACAGCGGTGAGGGCATTGCATTACTTCCCAGCTCACGTGGCTCGGTGGGGTATACGGGGACAGCGTGGCGGAGCTCCCGAGCACGTTGGATGGGCGAGGGAGGGCCGGTGGCCATGGCAACAGCGAGCGGCGGCGACGGGCATGCTCGGCCATGGGGGGAAAGCAGAGGAGCGAGGGGGAGGGGGGTCCAGAGAGCGAGGGAGAAGTGAGAGGGGGGTCGGGGAGGTGGCGTGGAACTCGTGGAGGCGTCCAGGCCCTCGGCGGCAAGCAGGATCTGGCGAGGCGCGTGCCAACGCGCCGCGGCCATGTGCTCCTGTCCTCCTGGCGGGAGGTAGCAGGTGACTGGCAGGGCCAGTGGGCTGGGCCTGCCTACTGGGTTGCTGCTACAGGTAGGTGGCCCAGGTTAGTTCCCTCTCCATTTCTCCTTTTGTTTTCTATTTTCTTTTATTCTGTTTTGAATTAGTAAAAATACTAATCCATTTTGTAAAATACTGAAAATAATGGTGGGCAGTGTTTGGATTATTTCCAACAACCCAAAACTAGTTTCAGAATTATTAGAGCATTTAAAAATATTTATAGGATTTAAATGCTCCAATTCAAATACGATATGAGTTAATTCAAAGATCCAGAATGGCCTAGAAATATGTGCATCATTTTTTGGAAGAGGTTCTAGACCAATTCAAAAATGATGGGCATTTATGAAGGGCATTTTGGGTTCATTGAAAATATTTTTATTTTGATCCTAGATGCATTTCATTTGGTTCTAGGGTTTGGACATCCCCATTTCAGGTTTAAGAAAATTTAAACATGATGCAACAACCAAGACTAGACCACAACAAGGCTGAAGCTAGGGATGTGACAAAAACTTTCATTTCCATGCTAGAAGCTTGCCTCCTTCGGTGGAATTTTATTTATATGATGAGCATAAGGAAATTTCCCTTCGTGATTTTTGTCGGATTTGTTTGATACCTTTTGAGGGTAGTATAGAGGAACCGCATCGTAATGATGTGGAGGGATTTATTGATATGATTGTTGTAGGGGAAACGAGGAAAGTTTCCGATGCGAGAATCACTAGCATACATTTTCCTGTATTGCGTTACTTTGCAATATTTGCTAGTAGATGCTTAATTGGTCGCGGGAACTGAGGGAACCTTAGTGCTCCTGATATTGTTATTTCACGCCATGCCTTCTTTCAAGATACT
This sequence comes from Triticum urartu, assembly GCF_056163025.1. Classification (NCBI taxonomy): domain Eukaryota; kingdom Viridiplantae; phylum Streptophyta; class Magnoliopsida; order Poales; family Poaceae; genus Triticum; species Triticum urartu. The sequence goes on along the minus strand of NC_141875.1, from coordinate 597,963,483 downwards.
ACTTTCAGTTTAGGCGTATTGTTGCTAAATGGTTAAATCTAAACCGTACTAAGGGCCCCGTCATTGGAGGCATTTTTGCCTCGCGCCTAGCTGCACACTTTAACATACCTATCAGGCATTATGAGAAAGAGGAAAAGTTGCTGCCTAATATGTTTCTAGGTTATAAGAGCATGGTAGCACATGATTTTATTGTTAAGAACAAGAAGAAGATGCTTAACTATAGACTGATTTTTGGTAAGAATAACTTTGAGACTATTACCTTGCCTGCTCCTCTTTGTTTAACATATTTTCAGGCAAGTACCTTGTTTTACCGGAGGATGTTTATGCATACTGGAGTGTGACACCAGCTCCAGAGCCTGAGCCGGAACCACCACAGGACCATTATCGACAGTCGGTTTATCAATGGAATCCTGAGGAGATTGCCAACCAGTGGCACCCAGAGGACACTCCTCCTTACACCGGAGACGGCCACTTTGATCCATGGGCATAGACCAACTTAGGCCAAAAGCCTAAGCTTGGGGGAGTACTTATCTCTCATCGACATTACATTCATGTTCACACACTCATGCTAGTTGTCGGTGCTCATACTTTTCCATTGTATCATCCATGTTAGTTTATTTTCATTTTCTCGCTTTCTTCTTCTGTGTTTGAAAAACCTTAATAAAAACAAAAAAGTTGTAGCTTTTAGTTAGTTTACTTTCCATGCCTGTAGTAGTAGTAATTAAAAATAAAACCCAAAAAGATTTCTCGTTCTTCTTTTTCTTATTGGGAGCTTTCTCGTGTAAATAGTTTTTGTTTCTTTTCTTTCCTTTGGGGGTCGAGAGGAGAAGACCATGATGAAAATGTTGAGTGGCTCTCATATGCATTATTGTTGATCGAACAAAGAGCCCATATTACCTTGTCTTCTCTCTTGAATTGAATGCTTGCAGATTCCAGCTTAGTCCAATGCACGTGCACTATTATTATTATCCACACTATTCGGTCGTGCAAGTGAAAGGCAATAATGATGATTATATGATGAACTTATTGAGATGAGAAAAGCTGGTATGAACTCGACCTCTCTTGTTTTTGTAAATATGATTAGTTCATCATTCCTGGTTCAGCCTATTATGAAAGAAACATATTTGCAATGACAATTAGAGATTGTAGTTGCTTATGCCATGCTTAATTAGCTAGGAGTTTATAATGGTTTACCTTGCTTGCCAACATGCTATTAAAATGGTTGTTGTCGGTGTCAAAACCGGCGGATCTCAGGTAGGGGGTCCCGAGCTGTGCGTCTAGGCCGGATGGTAACAGGAGGCAAGGGACACGAAGTTTTACCCAGGTTCGGGCCCTCTCGATGGAGGTAAAACTCTACGTCCTGCTTGATTAATATTGATGATATGGGTAGTACAAGAGTAGATCTACCATGAGATTAGAGAGGCTAAACCCTAGAAGCTAGCCTATGGTATGATTGTTGTATATCCTCTATCGACTAGCCTGGCCTCGGTTTATATAATGCACGAGAGGCCTAGGATAACAAGAGTCCTAGCCGAATACGCCGGTGGGGAGGAGTCCTTGTCTTGATCACCAAGTCTTGTAGAATCTTCCATGTATGCGGCAGCTGTCCGAACTGGCCCATGAGTATACGGCCATGGGGGTCCTCGACCCAATCTAACAGATCGGGAGATGACGTGGTGAGTACCCCCTAGTCCAGGACACCATCAGTAGCCCCCTGAACCGGTCTTCAAGTTAGAGACGCTCCCTGATTCTTCCGAACTGTTATTCATCTTCGGTTGTCGGTCTTGGAAACTGGTTCAACAAATCTTCCCACCTTCGATCTTGAGGATCGCCGAAATGCATTCGACGAGTTTACACGTCGGGAATCCGAGAAGCCCCTTTAAGTTTCCAGCCTTTATCAATGCCTTGTTATTTTTATGCCGCACCTCGGGTTTGAAGTTGTTCCCGGTAGGCAGTGTCCTCTTGTGTCCGAGCTCTAACGCCGGACTGCATTCAAGGTATCTTTTGCAGCCGAGCACCAATGTCGGACTGCTTCCGAGCTCTAACGCCGAAATGTATCCGAGCTCCAACGCCGGACTGTGTCCAAGCTCCAACGCCGAACTATATCCAAGATGTCATAGATCATCTTGGTCCAAAAGATTTGAAGGAGTTTAGCTGAGCTTAATGCTGGAAATGCCCTCTATGGAGCCAGCCACTAGCACCCGAGCTTTATGCCGGACTGCTTCCGAGGTGATGCACCACCCCGACTGTGGGCCAATTTTTTGTCAATATTTTTTAATGGTGCAATTTATTCTCTGCCGAGATATATAGCCAGTAGCCCTCAAGGTGTGTATCGGTCTAAAACCCGAGATGCACCTGAAGGATGACGTAAGACCGCTGATCCCAGTAGCCGCTGAGACTCAGGTTGATTTGCAAAATCGGCCTGAGAATCAAGTCCAAGCTTGGCAGAATACTTCGGGACACTAAAAGCGGCGTGCTCAGTCCTCGAGACTTAGGTTGGGTGCGGCCGACCAACCTGAGGATCAAAATCTCCTCGGAAACTATATTGCACATAAAATTTTCTGCATTGGACAAGCAATGCAGTAGCCCCCGTGACACTGGTCGGGTGATAACACCAGATCAAGGGATCAATCTGCCCCTTTAATATTTGTAAATAATAAGCCCGAAGCCCAGTAGCCCCCGAGCCTTAATGCGGGCACGGGTGGCCGAATTAAGGATCAATATCCATAGTAAAATCACAAATTATGTGTAATGACTCTATGTATCCAAGTACTTTACGTCATTAATGCTCGGATCTGCATTGTACAAAACTTTGTTGACCGACCATCGGCTTCCACCTCCTCGGCCAGTAGCCGAGGAGTGTTTGTCCTACTTTATAAAGCCTTTATGAGGGCAAAGATTTACAACAAACAAGCCAATCTGGCCATACGGTTTTATAAACAAAGGTACGCAGAGAGTTATATTACTGTTTAACAGAAGAAATGTCTTCCAAAGAAAATAGTCCCGCCAGCGGTTCCTTTCTTTGGGTTGTCATGATAAGCATGATCATTAAACCTCAGCTCTAATGTAAGAGCAAAATATTGAGGATTTAGTTTGGGAGGCCAGTTAATAGCCCCTGGTAGTGTTCGGCGACAGTCGGGGTCATGCCGTAAACACTTCGGCCAATGTTATGAACGGCCCATCATTTATCATAGTCATCGGATCGCTGACCAGTTTACGCTTATTGTGAAAGTCAGTTTTCGGCTTTCTCCACTGAGGTGCTTAACCATGTGAGCTGGAAGCACAATCGCAGTGGTTCTCCCTTTGCACGCCTAGCCAAACAAAACGGAACGTAGGAAGCAAGTGCAGGAGCCGGGCAACCCAACTATTGACCGAAGACACAATTCGAAACCGATGCATGTATAGCAATATTTGAGAATGTTTTTGCCGAATCCCTAAAGGTGTCCAGCGTTGCACTGCGAGACTAATGCTGGAAAAGCACAAATAATTTAAAAGTGCCAAAAAGCTTGGAAAACCAAGAAACGTCAGTAAAAACATGACGTCCGAACAATATCAAGTGTTCGGTGCCAATCCGAAAGTTGGTCTTAGAAAAAAGAAGTGCTTCTGTCGTGCTTTAACATGCATGATACATCCTATCTCAAGACTTCGAGCAGGTCAGCCTACGGCTTCAACCTCCTATCCCGAGGGCGGAGTACTTCTCATCAGGCCAGTTTAGCAAACTAAACTCTAGCGGCTTTGAGAGAGAAATTAGGCTCCCCGGCTAGTGACCGCACACTCGTGTCAAAAAAAGGAGTGATAAATAATAATAATAAAACTTTGCAATGACTAAGAAGAAGAACACTTATTATAAAACGGCTCAAATAAACTTAAGAGCCCCCAAGTGACTTGGGTAGAAGAATGATTGCATGTACCGAAGTACTTATATCATATCTATGTTCAACCGAACTTTAAACGTGTCTTAACCGACCGTCGGCTTCTCCCTCTTCGGTCAAGGACCGAAAAGTGTTATGTACTCCATCGGTCGAGAATATCGACGGTGTTTCCGATAACAAGGTAATCAGGCCATAAGGCTGTAACAGACAAAGCGCGCTCAGGGAACTTATGCTATATTACCGTGAAGTGTAAGAAGCATCTTCAAAGAAAATAGTACCCCCATCGATACCTTTCTTCGGTGCTCATTGGTATTATGAGACTTGTGCAATAGATTTTTTGTACTCATGAGTTCCGTTGTGTGCCGACCATCATTGAAAACTATAAGAGCGCTAGCTTTCGGCTTCACCCAGTCTGAGGTCCAGCTCGGGCGACCCAATCGTGACAATCGCAGAGGTGCTCCCTTTACTCCCTAGCCAAACAATTGGGAACGTAGGGGTAAACACAGGAGCAAGGCAACCCAGCTTGCAAATCGCTTAAGTCAATATGGTGCATATTGTGGCGTAATACACGAACAAGGAACGAAGCCGTACAAGTATAATCATATGCAAGTGGAAAATCTTCATGAAGGAAGCCCCCAAATGAATTGGGTATTTGAATTTATGCGTCACAAACAAAGTTTGGACAAGGAAATTTTTACAAGCAACTTTTTTCCAAAAAAAAGTATAATGCTTGGTCGAACCGAACATAAGTTAGAAATTAAAGCTTTGAGCGTGAAAGCGACTTAGCTAGTTAATGTGTTCGGTATGGATGACATGGTCCGAGCTTGATGCGGGGCAAGGTTCCATCCCCCAAGCTGGTCCCGAGGTGGCGGAGCGGAGGGCTCGACACGCCGAAGTGGTGACATAGCACGGTCAATGCAGACCGGCAGAGTGACGCCGAAGTCCCCGGATCATTTTCCTGTGCACAAAAAATAGTGCAAACCGGAGATAATAGTAATAATGATAATTAAAAAATGTTGCGTAATAAATAATTTATGCAAAGTGAGGAATAGAAGAAATATGGTCTGGCGCCAAAGTCAATGTCGATGCAGGGCGTCGGCGTGATGTAGTAAAGGCATGGCAAAGCCTGAATTCACAGGTCGGTCCGAGCTCCGGATGCAGCGTTCGCCGGACTATGTACGGAAACTGATCGAACCATCACGCGACCGTCGTTAATGCGGTCACCATTTGATAGACCTGTGTACATATCATGGACAAACCAGAGTAATAATTCCTTGGGAAAAATGAACCCAAACAAGCAGAAAATACTGGGATTAATAGCACCTGGTTTACTTGTTGTAGCAATCCGAAGGAAGGTGATTCCCAAAATTGGGACTCACTCCGCACACCCATTGCCTGATGGGCGATAAAACGACGGCATGGCAATGCCGATAAAGGTTGACTCGCCGAGGCAAAGCCCTCGGCCCAACTAACGTGACAGAGCTGGTCGGCTAGTGACGCCGAAGTGTCCAGAGTAGGTTGATGAAGAGATGGCGAAGCCCCCGGTCCAGCCAAGATGTCGAAGCCTCGACGTCAGCCGATGAGTCGAAGTAGGTCGGCGTGATGGAGACTGGCTTGAAGAAGCAATAGTGCGGCCCTGTCGATGCAGGTCGTGACGTGGTCGATGCCGGCTTGATGAAGCGACCGTGCGGCGATGCCGGTATGCCCGCTCCATGTAATCCGTGGGGCGGCGATGTTGATGATGATTTATCCTTCGCGATGTCGGACTCTTATTCGGCTTGCCGAGATGATGATCCGAAGAGGTTGAGCTCGGCTAAAGCGACGACGTGTCTAGCGCAGGTCGGCAGCCGTGGAGTAATATTCCCGGACTGGTTTGACACCAGCATGATGTTGAAGATCATGTTCAAAAGATCTTAAAGTTAGTGGGATGTGTTCGGGAACAAAACACAATACCCTATACAAAACTTCCTTCAAAAGGGATGTCCGAAATCCTGTTCATAAAAAAGATGAACTCGGGTCGAATTCGTTTTTGTTTCTTTTCTTTCCTTTGGGGGTCGAGAGGAGAAGACCATGATGAAAATTTTGAGTGGCTCTCATATGCATTATTGTTGATCGAACAAAGAGCCCATATTACCTTGTCTTCTCTCTTGAATTGAATGCTTGCAGATTCCAGCTTAGTCCAATGCACGTGCACTATTATTATTATCCACACTATTCGGTCGTGCAAGTGAAAGGCAATAATGATGATTATATGATGAACTTATTGAGATGAGAAAAGCTGGTATGAACTCGACCTCTCTTGTTTTTGTAAATATGATTAGTTCATCATTCCTGGTTCAGCCTATTATGAAAGAAACATATTTGCAATGACAATTAGAGATTGTAGTTGCTTATGGCATGCTTAATTAGCTAGGAGTTTATAATGGTTTACCTTGCTTGCCAACATGCTATTAAAATGGTTGTTGTCGGTGTCAAAACCGGCGGATCTCAGGTAGGGGGTCCCGAGCTGTGCGTCTAGGCCGGATGGTAACAGGAGGCAAGGGACACGAAGTTTTACCCAGGTTCGGGCCCTCTCGATGGAGGTAAAACCCTACGTCCTGCTTGATTAATATTGATGATATGGGTAGTACAAGAGTAGATCTACCACGAGATCAGAGAGGCTAAACCCTAGAAGCTAGCCTATGGTATGATTGTTGTATATCCTCTATCGACTAGCCTGGCCTCGGTTTATATAATGCACCAGAGGCCTACGATAACAAGAGTCCTAGCCGAATACGCCGGTGGGGAGGAGTCCTTGTCTTGATCACCAAGTCTTGTAGAATCTTCCATGTATGCGGCAGCTGTCCGAACTGGCCCATGAGTATACGGCCATGGGGGTCCTCGGCCCAATCTAACAGATCGGGAGATGACGTGGTGAGTACCGCCTAGTCCAGGACACCGTCAGTGGTGATGTGGTATGATAGAGTGGTATCCTCCTTTGAACGATTCGAGTGGCTTGACTTGGCACATGTTCACGCATGTAGTTGAAACAAAATCAACATAGCCTCCACGATAATTATGTTCATGGTGCAATATATCCTACTCATGCTTGCATTCGGTGTTGATTAATTTTAATGCATGTTCATGACTGTTGTCACTCTCTAGCTGGTCGCTTCCCAGTCCTTTTCTATCCTTCACTTGTACTAAGCGGGAATACTACTTGTGCATACAATTCCTAAACCCCAAAGTTATTCCATATGAGTCCACCTTACCTACCTATATACGGTATCTTCCTGCCGTTCCAATTAAATTTGTATGTGCCAAACTCTAAACCTTCAAATAAACATTCTGTTTTGTATGCTCGAATAGCTCGTGTATCAACTAGGGTTTTCTGTATCCTCCATGCTAGGCGGGTTATTCTCAAGAGGAGTGGACACCGCTCCTCATTCACGAGAAAATGGTTGGTCACTGGGATGCCCAGTCCCATGCTCAAATCAAATCAAAATAATTGCAAACAAAACTCCCACAGGATTGTTGTTAGTTGGAGGCACCCGTTGTTTCGGGCAAGCCATGGATTGATCCTTGTTGGTGGTGGGGGAGTATAAACTTTACCATTCTGCTTGGGAACTACCTATAATGTGTGTAGCATGGAAGATATCGAGATCTCTCGGTTGTTATGTTGACAATGAAAGTATACCGCTCAAAATATTATTCATATCTATTTCAAAATTGAGCTCTGGCACCTCTACAAATCCTTGCTTCCCTCTGCGAAGGGCCTATCCATTTACTTTTATGTTGAGTCATCATCCTCTTATTAAAAAGCACCAGTTGGAGAGCACCATTGTCATTTGCATCCATTACTGTTAGTTTACATTGAGTATGACTGTGACTGGGCTAGCGAGATACCATCTTGTTATATCATATCATGATTGTTTTGAGGAAGTGTTGTCATCCGAGATTTGTTATTTTTGTTCGCTAGTTGATTATGCCATTGATATGAGTAAACATGAGACCTACTCCCTCCTTCCATCTATATAGGGCCTAATGCGTTTTTAAGACCACCTTTGACTATTGACAAGATTAATAGTACATGACATGCACAATGTGAAAATTATATCATTGAAAGGTCCTTTAACACACGAATTTAACAGTGTGCTTTGTGTAAGTTGCATGTCATATATTAATGCTCTAATATTTGGTCAAAGTTTTCCTCGAAAAACGCATTAGGCCCTATATAAATGGAAGGAGGGAGTAAATGTTATTGTGAATATGGTTAGTTCATAATCTTTGCTGAAAACTTGAGTGCTGGCTTTACATATTTACAACAACAAGAGCAAACAGAGTTTGTAAAAGTTTTTCTTTATCACTTTCAGTTTATCAACTGAATTTCTTGAGGACAAGCAAAGGTTTAAGCTTGGGGAGTTGATATGTCTCCGTCGTATCTACTTTTCCAAACACTTTTGCCCTTGTCTTAGACTCTAACTTGTATGATTTGAATGGAACTAACCCGAACTAACGCTGTTTTCAGCAGAATTGCCATGGTGTTATTTTTATGCAGAAATAAAAGTTCTCGAAATGACCTGAAAATCAACGGACATTATTTTTGGAATATATAAAAAAATACTGGCGAAAAGATCCACGTCAGGGGGCCCCGCCCTGTCCACGAGGGTGGGGGCGGGCCTCCCTGCCTCGTGGGCCCCCTGATGCTCCACCAACGTCCACCTTGACTCCATATATTCACTTCTCGGGTAGAGAAAAATCAAAGAGAAGGATTCATCGCATTTACGATACTGAGCCGGCGACAAGCCCTAAACTCTCTCGGGAGGGCTGATCTGGAGTCCGTTTGGGGCTCCGGAGAGGGGAATCCATCGCCATCGTCATCATCAACCTTCCTCCATCACCAATTTCCTGATGCTCACCGTCATGCGTGAGTAATTCCATCATAGGCTTGCTGGACGGTGATGGGTTGGATGAGACTTATCATGTAATCGAGTTAGTTTTGTTAGGGTTTGATCCCTAGTATCCACTATGTTCTGAGATTGATGTTGCTATGACTTTGCTATGCTTAATGCTTGTCACTAGGGCCCGAGTGCCATGATTGATCCTATCTTGCAAGTCTATAGTCACCAATTATGTGTTATAATCCGTTAACCCCGAAGTGACAATAATCGGGACCATTACCGGTGATGACCGTAGTTTGAGGAGTTCATGTATTCACTATGTGTTAATGCTTTGGTCCAGTACTTTATTAAAAGGAGGCCTTAATATCCCTTAGTTTCCAATAGGACCCCGCTACCACGGGAGGGTAGGACAAAATATGTCATGCAAGTTCTTTTCCGTAAGCACGTATGACTATATTCGGAATACATGCCTACATTACATTCATTAACTGGAGCTAGTTCTGTGTCACCCTATGTTATAACTGTTGCATGATCGATCCCATCCGACATAATTCTCCATCATCGATCCAATGCCTCTGAGCTTTTCATATACTGTTCTTCGCTCATTTACTTTTCTGTTGCTACTGTTACAATCACTATAAAACCCAAAAATATTACTTTTGCCACCGTTACCACTACTATCATATTACTTTGCTACTAAATACTTTGTTGCATATATTAAGTTTCCAGGTTTGGTTGAATCGACAACTCAGCTGCTAATACTTGAGAATATTCTTTGGCTCCCCTTGTGTCGAATCAATAAATTTGGGTTGAATACTCTACCCTCGAAAACTGTTGCGATCCCATATACTTGTGGGTTATCACTTGTGAGAAGACTAGACTAGGTGTTGGACGCGGCTGTTCATTTGCTTTCTGTAGTTGGCTTGCCCCTTTTCCTTTAATGAAATTTGGAGTTTTGGCGTTTCTCGATGGTTTGGTTAAACCCCCTCTTCTATCTGATTCTTCCCTCGATCCTTTGTTTTTCGCCAGGGAGGGCGGCAGTTGCCCGATGCTCTCCCTCGCATGCCCCGCGAGGGGGGCTGGACAGGTAGTATGCGCATGCGCACTCCCCTGGTCTCCGCGAGGCGTTCTCATCTGAGCTCGTGATCGGCGCACCCCCTTTTAGTCTGTGCCTCACAGGTACCGCGACGCGGTGCGTTTGGCCATAACCAACCCATACTTGAGGCCTCGCGCAAGAAGGGTTAAGGATTTCTTAACAAATTTTTGCAGCTTCGCGATGTCACCCAAATCAACAGTGGGGAAACCCCACCAGGTGCCCAGAGACGCGCGCCCTCATGAGGTCAAAGCTACCCCGAATGCACGAAGCTAAGTTACCCCTCTATACCCGTATAAGGCATAGATCTCACAACACAACTCGGAAGCAATAAACACGCCACAAAAGTAACATAAGCACCATGGTTCATTACACGCCCTCGCTCGGCCCCATATTCGTTCTAAAAATGCAGGGGAAAGGGAAGGAGAAGACAAGCAAAAGCGGCTCCTACGACGCGGCTGCTCACAAGGATCGGCCCCTCGGACTCAGCCAGAGCCCTCCTCGCGCTTCACCGGGGCGCGAGGACGGGATGACCCGCCACTTTCCTCAAAGCGAGCCCGACGGCATGGCGATTGGTCGTAGCCACCGCTGTTGGAGCTTTCGCTAGAGGAGGAGCTGTCATAGCTGGGGAACCGCGGCCGCCGCCGAGGGCAAGGTCACCCTCGTGCTCGTCACAACCATCGCCAAGGCGAAGCACCTTGCCGCCATCGTCGTCGTCTTCAGGGAAGCATCCGGCGCGGCGACCATCTTCCCCGAACACCCTCACAAAGAGGGTCGCTGCGCCATCGTACTTGAAGTGGAGGGTGCACCGCCTGCCCAGGCCGCATGCGCGAGCGAACATCTGCCAGCCGCGGGGCAGGGCTACGTTGCCCGCAGCAGAGATCTCCACCGCAACCCACGAAGCCTTGCTGCAGCATTCATCGGCCTGCGGCCAAAGGCCACCAGGACCTGGGGCCGGCAGTTCGCCGGCGAAGGAGCACGGAAGTTGAAGCCAAGTGTCGGCCGGGTTCTCCGACCACATGACAAACTCCGGCAGCACCTCCTCCGAGTGAAAGCGCGACCAGGGAGGCCAGGCGACCATGACGCGCCTTCCCTCATTGATGGGGCTACTCCTACCTAAGCGGCTCCCTCTGCGTGAAGAAGCACCGTCGCGGCCGCCAAGGATGGCGCTGGACCCCAAGGGAGTTCGCCCATGACCGCGAGGAACCGCGGCAGGGGTTGCGGCATGCTTGCATGGGCGACTGCACCCCCTCTTAGGCGGTGGTGAGTCGGGGCCCTCCTAGCGAGCTTTCCCCTTCTCGGCGGTCAAGAACCTCTTCACTGGCGCCATGGGTGTCGCAGCAAGGAAGAAGAAGAGGCAGGAGGAGCGGAGGAAGAGATGGGTGACGGCGGCTCCGTCCCCCTTCCCATTTATAGCTGGGAGGAGGCCAACCGCCGGCCTCCAAGATCTAAGGTAATGATGACATTTTTCTGCATGCAACACGGACTCGTCAACTCAGGCGGTTGCCGAGGCAGCGTAGGGAAGCGGATACACCCACGTCCTGTCAATCTCCACGCGTCAATCAAGGTCGCGGGCTATTGGGGCCCGCGGTGCTCCACACTTGACCCTTGGCCTCGCCGCGAAGTAAAGTACGAGCGCGCCTTGGGCACGGGGCTACTTTCGGCGTCCTGGGAACGGGGGTACCCGGACTTGCCTACCTACGGCCCAGGGTGTGGCTCCACCAGCAGCCTGGTACGGCCCATCTTCATCAGCAAACACTCAAGACCCTCGCGAGGGGCCAAGCCTCGCGAGGCGGACGGCACAAGACCTCCTCAGGGCAGCCTTACTAGGCTGGCTCGCGAGGAGCAGAGAGATCAAGGCGAGGGGCACCTCATGAGGTTTCTGTGACGTGAGCTATGAAGACCATGGCCAGGCAGGCGCCAGGCGAGCGCCAAGGGGTGTAGAGTGCCAGTTTCCTCTTTGGTGCTAAAGAGGCAGGCGCAGGCGAGGAGTCCCGAGGCATCAGGCAAAGGTTTCCATATCGGTGCAACGAGACCAAGACCAGCAGGATGGCAGGACGAAGGCCGTCATGGAGCCCACGACGGCATCACCACCAGAGCCTTTGGCAGGCGATGACCACCTTTTGTCAGGATAACTTGTACTAATTGTCCCCCTTTAAATTAGCCGTTGTGGGAACCCTTCCCGCCTAATATTTGGGGAGAGGACCCGGGCCTCTATATATAGGACAGGATCCAGACCATCCTTATCTCACAAGCTCATCGAGCTCAAGAACACCTCTCCTCAGGAGGCTGTTCTTCCCTTGTACCTGTTCATCCCTAGCCTACAAGGCAATCCACCACACTACACTGGAGTAGGGTATTACACCGCAACGGTGGCCCAAACCAGTATAAACTCTTGTGTCTCTTCTTCCTCGGGTTTGGCGAGCTAGGCTTTGAGATCGTGGCGAGAGTGTGAGATAGGGGGAGAGAGATCTTTGTGTGCACCCCAAAGTTCGAACCTCAAGGGTTTGCTGGAACCCGTAATCTGACAGTCAGGTTGGGCAGGAAAGAGGGCCCACCATGGTCCAGGATAGGCTGACACGACGTGAGTCAGCTTTTGACCGCTTGGGTGGGGCCGATGCTCGCGCGAGGGAGACCGCTTTGTTTAATGATTCAAATGCTCCAAGCACCCTTGGGCAGGAGACGATGATTAGGGAGAAGAGGACGAGGCCGGTGCAGTCCAAACATGAGTTGTTGCTGGATGTGACTAATCAGGATGCGATTGGGCAGGAGAGTGTGCAGTAGGTGGGTCCAGTGGCGGTTTCTGCGCATGTGGTGGTTGCGGAGCCCGAGGTGGTGCGGAATGACCACGGGGCTGGCCAGGAGGAGTTGCGGGTAGGGCCAGGAGAGAGGGAGATCCGGTCGGTGGACGTGCGCCTTGATGTAGTAGCGCTGCCATTAGTTGCGCCTCTTGTCTGTTGCATGCGGGAGAAGGGGCCGGCCGCAGAGGATCCATCTTCGGCAACTAACATGGTGGAGCTGGCAGAAACAAAGCGGTTGGGTGGGGACAAGGTTTATCCCGAGGAGATGGTGAATAACCCAGGGGATCCGGTGTGGGCAATCATTGTGGAAGAGTCCCCCGCATGTGAGGACGCGCGCGTACAAGTGGCGAGCCAGGATTCGCTGGTCCCAGTTCCAGTCATGCAGGACGTTGATTTGGCCATGCAAACGCAGATCCGGCTGGTAGAGACGGCATGACTCCTCAGGAGTCGATTGCTTTCGAAAAACTAAAGTGGTTTTGCAACGCCCTCGTGAAGAAGCTTGCGCCACCCTTACTTTTGGAGGTGCAGCTATGCTACGGCCTGAGGCTAAGCCCTATACCCCGCGTAGAGCGACGAGGAGTACCATGAGGGCCCCGGCTTCCAATAACAAGGCGACTCAGGCAAAGAACGTGCTCATGCGAGCATTGGGCATTGTCCCGGAGGATTTGGAGGGAAATGATGATCACATCACGGAGTTGGCAGAAATATTTGAGTCACCTTTGAGGGAGCAACACATTCGGGTGATTGCGGCGCTGTTCGGGAAGGAGGTGCCCCCGGCTCAGGCTATGAGCTCGGGCACAACGGTGGTGGTTGGGGCGTCTTGATGCATTCCCAAGTGGGGGAGTGGGAGTCGGGTTGATCCATTTGGCCTTATGGATTGGAACCCTCAAGTGCTATGTTGGAATGTGAGGGGGCTTAACAACATGTCTAAAAGGAATGCCGTGAGGAATTTCATTAGTGAAGCTAAGGTTAACTTGGTGTGTCTCCAAGAGGAAAAACTTGATGTAACAGATAATTATGTGGTTATGCAATGCATAGGGCCATCCTTCGATGGCTTTGCTTACTTACCGGCTATGGATACTAGGGTTGGCATTCTTGTGGGTTGGGATACGTTTGTTTTGGAGATGGATAACATCAGCATGGATAACTTTTCCCTCACGGGACAGGTGCACAACAAGGATGGATGGGAATGGTGGATTACGGTGGTTTACGGCCCCCAAGGTGATGAACTCAAGACACAATTCTTGGTGGAACTCCAGCAAAGAAGAGACTTGTTCCAGGTACCGTGGATGGTGCTCGGGGATTTCAGCATGATTTTAAATGCCAATGAGAAAAACAATGTGAACCTCAACAGAACCATGATGAGGAGGTTTAGGAATTTTGTGGATAACAACGATCTCAAGGAAATTTACATGCATGGGAGGCGTTTTACTTGGTCCAACGAGCGGGAACAGGTGGTGATGACAAAGATAGATAGGGCCCTCATGTCGGTGGAGTGGGAATTGAATTTTCTGGACGCTCTACTTCAAGTGCTATCCACAAACATTTCAGATCATGCACCGCTCCATCTCTCCACATCAGCACCTTTTTGTGCTAAGAGAAGGTTCATATTTGAGCTGTTTTGGACTCGATTGGAGGGGTTCGAGCAGGCCATTAAGGATGCTTGGGTGTGCGATGAGGAAATTGTTGATCCTTTCAAACGGCTCGATGCGCTTCTTAGGACCACCGCGATGGCTTTGCAAGCTTGGGGACAGAGGAAAGCCGGTAATATTAAGGTTCAGTTGGCGATTGCTAACTATGTCATTCTTCGGCTTGATAGAGCAATGGAGGACCATGGGTTGTCTGTGGAAGAAATATGGTCGCGGAGCATGCTTAAGAGGATGGTGTTGGGCTTGACCTCCCTCCAGTGCACGATTGACAGGCAATGGTCGCGCCTTCGATGGATTAGGGAAGGGGACACAAATACCAAACTTTCTCAAGCTATGGCCAATGGCAGGAGGACCAAAAATTTCGTCCCACATCTGAGGCACAATGGTGAACTGATTACGGACCAAGAGAGGAAGGAAGAACTTTTCACAGAAGCTTAGGAGAATCTTTTGGGACGTACGTCCACGCGGGAGGCTGGTGTGAACCTTGATTTCTTGGACATGGAGGAGCATGAACTCTCGGAGCTGGATGCCATTTTCACGGAGGATGAAGTGTGGAACACCATCAAGGAGATGCCGCCGGATAGGGCTCCGGGGCCAGACGGGTTCATCAATGCTTTCTACCAAAAGGCGTGGTATATTATTAAGCAGGATGTGATAGTGGTGTTCCTTAAGCTTTATGTTGGTGATGGACGTGGGTTTGACAGGCTTAACCGGGCACACATCATGCTCATCCCCAAAAAGCCTGATGCCGAGGAAGTTGAGGACTTTAGACCGATTAGCCTCACTCATAGTGCAGCTAAGATTTTTGCCAAGATGTTGGCGAATCAAGCACGTAGGAGGATGAAGGATATTGTGACGGCTAACCAATCGGCCTTTATTTTTGGGGGGCATTTGCATGATAACTTCCTTTTGGTGAGGCAAGTTGCGAGGAAGGAGGTGATACGTCTCCAACGTATCTATAATTTTTTATTGTTCCATGCTATTATATTATCAACCTTGGATGTTTTATATGCATTTATATGCTATTTTATATGATTTTTGGGACTAACCTATTAACCTAGAGCCCAGTGCCAGTTTCTATTTTTTCCTTGTTTTAGACTATCGCATAAAAGGAAAATCAAATGGAGTCCAATTGACCTGAAACTTCACGGAATTTATTTTTGGAATGGAAGCAATCCAGAAGACTTGGTGTGTACGTAAGGGAAGCAACGAGGAAGGCACGAGGCAGGGGGGCGCGCCCACCCCCCTGGGCGCGCCCTCCACCCTCGTGGGCCCCTCATGGCTCCCCTGACGTATTTCTTCCTCCTATATATACCAATATACCCTAAAACCATCGGGGAGCACAATAGATCGGGAGTTCCGCCGCCAGAAGCCTCCGTAGCCACCGAAAACCAATCTAGACCCGTTCCGGCACCCTGCCGGAGGGGCAATCCCTCACCGGTGGCCATCTTCATCATCCCAGCACTCTCCATGAATAGGAGGGAGTAGTTCTCCCTCGGGGCTGAGGGTATGTACTAGTAGCTATGTGTTTGATATCTCTCTCTCTCTCGTGTTCTTGAGGTGGTACGATCTTGATGTATCGCGAGCTTTGTTATTATAGTTGGATCTTATGAGGTTTCTCCCCCTCTACTCTCTTGTAATGGATTGAGTTTTCCCTTTGAAGTTATATTATCTGATTGAGTCTTTAAGGATTTGAGAACACTTGATGTATGTCTTGTGTGGGATACCCGTGGTGACAATGGGGTATTCTATTGATCCACTTGTTGTATGTTTTGGTGATCAACTTGCGGGTTCCGCCCATGAACCTATGCATAGTGGTTGGCACACGTTTTCGTATTGACTCTCCAGTAGAAACTTTGGGGCACTCTTCGAAGTACTTTGTGTTGGTCGTATAATCATACCCACGGATACTTGAGGTGACATTGGCGTATCTAGGTGACATTAGGGTTTTGGTTGATTTGTGTCTTAAGGTGTTATTCTAGTACGAACTCTATGATAGATTGAACGGAAAGAATAGCTTCATGTTATTTTACTACGGACTCTTGAATAGATCGATCGGAAAGGATAACTTTGAGGTGGTTTCATACCCTACAATAATCTCTTCGTTTGTTCTCCGCTATTAGTGACTTTGGAGTGACTCTTTGTTGCATGTTGAGGGATAGTTATGTGATCCAATTATGTTATTATTGTTGAGAGTACTTGCACTAGTGAAAGTATGAACCCTAGGCCTTGTTTCAACGCATTGCAATACCGTTTGTGCTCACTTTTATCATTAGTTACCTTGCTGTTTTTATATTTTCAGATTGCAAAAACCTATATCTATCATCCATATTGCACTTGTATCACCATCTCTTCGCCGAACTAGTGCACCTATACAATTTACCATTGTATTGGGTGTGTTGGGGACACAAGAGACTCTTTGTTATTTGGTTGCAGGGTTGTTTGAGAGAGACCATCTTCATCCTACGCCTCCCACGTATTGATAAACCTTAGGTCATCCACTTGAGGGAAATTTGCTACTGTCCTACAAACCTCTGCACTTGGAGGCCCAACAACGTCTACGAGAAGAAGGTTGTGTAGTAGACATCAGGAGGCGGGAGTTTTCCTCAAGTTGGAAATCTCACGCGTGTTTGACTCGCTCGCTTGGCCGTTTCTTTTTGAGGTGATGAGAACCAAGAGCTTTGGACATAAATGGTGTGAGTGGATTGCCATACTCCTCAGGACAGCGTGTACCAAAGTGCTAGTGAATGGTGTACCCGATAGAAGTTTCGTTCATGTCAAGGGTTTGCGGCAAGGGGATCCCATTTCGCCCTTGCTGTTCATGAGTGCTATGGACGTGCTATCCAAGATCATGGTTAAAGCTACGAGTATGGGAGTGATCAGCACTTTTACAGGCATCGCGGCTCACCAATCGGTCTCCATTTATGCGGACGATGTTGCCCTATTTGTTAAACCAAGGGAGCCGGATCTCACTTTCATCACCTCAGCTCTTAAGGTGTTTGGTGACGCGTCGGGATTAAGGGTGAACTATAACAAATCACTTGCGGTTATGATCCATGGTTGCGAGGATGACAGGAACTGGGTGGAGTCAACTCTTCGCTGTCATATGGGGAACTTCCCATGTAAATATCTCGGCCTATAGCTGGCTATACGGCAGCTGACTAGAGAAGAATGGCAGCCCATGTTGGATCACGCTAAGGGTTCTGCTCCGGCATGGCAGAGAGGTCTTTTGCATCGTCCAGGTAGGGTGGTTCTGGTGAAGTCGGTGATTGCTGCCAAACCAATCCACCACTTCATGATTGAAGACGCCTCGCTCTGGGGTTTCGAAGAAATTGATCAATGGATGCGAGGTTTCTTTTGGGTGGGCAAAAATAAGGCAAATGGAGATCAATGTTTGGTTTCTTGGAACTTGGTTTGCAAGCCAACTTGTCTTGGTGGCCTCAAAGTGCGTGACCTGCGGCTCCAAAGCCTGGCGCTACGTGTTCGATGGGAGTGGCTTCGACGCATTGACCCTAGGAGGCCGTGCCAAGGTCTCTCGATGGCTGTGGATCAGGAAGCACGAGCAGTGTTTGACAGTCTAGTTCGCATTGAAGTGGGGAGGGGAGACAATGTGTTTTTATGGAGGGATAGATGGATCCACGGTTTTGCTGTCAAGGACATTGCGCCTCTCATACATGCCCAAGTGGACACGCGCACCATTAACAAAAGGACGGTGCAGGAGGGGATGGACAATGGCATGTGGCTCTTGGACTTAAATGGGGAGCTGAACTTTGGGAGTCAACTGCAACTCTTGCACCTCAATTTGGCCGTCAGCATGGTGATTCGGGACCCTTCTAGTGATGATTTGTTCTCTTGGCCGGCGGACCCATCTGGTCGCTACACTGTTCGGTCCACCTATCATAGATTGTGCCTTGGAGCGGAGAGGGTGCCATTTTCCTCTTGCATTTGGAAAAGTTGGGCGCTCCTCAAGTGCAAACTCTTTGCCTGGCTGGCGGTGCAACATCGGATTTGGACGTCGGATAGGAGAGCAAGGCATGCCCTGCAGGAGGTGCCTTCCGCTTTCTATACGTGTCTCCAAGAGGAGGACAATGCGGAACACATCTTGGTGCAGTGCGTGTATGCCAGAGAAGTGTGGCATTTATATCTGGAACATGCTAGGACTGCAGGGCCACATTCCTAAGGCTCATGATAGTTTGTTGGGTTGGTGTCTTGAGGGTAGGAGCTCCTTTAGGAGAAGTTGGAACCGTGGCTTTGATACTCTTGTTATCGCCACAATCTGGGCGCTCTAGAAGCAACGTAACGCGAGAGTTTTCAATAGGACTTGCCAACATCTACAGGCGCATGGGCTGTCCATTGCCATTTTGGACGAGCTCAAGGAGTGGAAGGCGGCGGGTCTAGGTGGAGGAGGGTTCCTTACGTTTTGTGAGAATGTAGGCATAGGCTAATGTGTGGGGTGTAAGGGTGTGTGCCTAAGATGGAAGCTTGTTCCATCTCTTGGCCTCTTGTACATTGGTTTATCTCCCTTCTATAAAGATAAGGTACACCTTTGGTTTATATCCTTAAAATATTTCCATTCTCATTAAAGGGTGATGCTAAGATATGGTTTAATTCTCTTGATCCTGGTTGTGTGCGTAGTCCCCAGGATATGACTTATTACTTCTCTGCTAAATATTTCCCTGCTCATAAGAACCAAGCTGCTTTGAGGGATATATATATAATTTTGTGCAAATTGAAGAAGAGAGTCTCCCACAAGCTTGGGGGAGGCTTCTCCAATTACTTAATGCTTTACCTGATCATCCTCTTAAGAAAAATGAAATACTTGATATCTTTTATAACGAACTAACCGATGCTTCCAGAGATTACCTGGATAGTTGTGTTGGTTCTGTTTTCAGGTAAAAACACCGGATGAAGCTGAAATTCTATTGAATAATAGGTTGACAAATGAAAATAATTGGACACTTCCTGAGCCTATACCTAAACAAAATCCGAACAAAAGAGGTGTTCTATTTCTCAGTCCTGAAGATATGCAAGAGGCAAAGAAATCTGTGAAAGAAAAGGTATTAAAGCTGAAGAAGTTAAGAATTTAGCTCCTATTGATGAAATACACGGTCTTAATTTACCGCCTGTTGAAGAAGTACATGGTCTTGATAACCCAACACAGGTAGTAAAGGTAAATTCTCTCTATAGATAAAGCTGAAATTTCGTTTACTAAATTTGCTAGCCCATGCTTAGATGAGTTTGATAAATTTATGGTTAAGCAAGAATACTTCAATGCTTATTTTGGTAGACAATTGACATACAATTCAAATATGCTTGAACTCTTGGGTGATTATATGGCTAATGTTAAAGGTGAACTTAAACTTATTAGTAAACATGCTACTACGGTTACCACTCAAGTAGAACAAGTACTTAAAGCTCAAAATGATTTTCTCAATGAATTGAATAGTAAGAATAATGATAATGCTGTTAGAGTTATGACTAGAGGTGGTAGAATGACTCAGGAACCTCCGTATCCTGAAGGCCACCCTAAGAGAATTGAGCAAGATTCTCAGAGAAATAATATAGATGCACCTAGTCCTTTTAAAAGGAAGAAAAAGGAAAATTGATAGGACTTTGCATGCTTCTAGTGAACCTATTACTGAAACACCTGAGAATCCAAATGATATTTCTATTTCTGATGCTGAAACACAATATGGTAATGAACCTGAAACTAGTGAAAATGTTAATGATAATGTTCATGATGATGCTCAACCTAGTGATGATAATGATATAGAAATTGAACCTGATGTTGATCTTGATAACCCACAATCAAAGAATCAACGTTATGATAAGAAAGACTTTGTTGCTAGGAAACATGGTAAAGAAAGAGAACCATGGGTTCAGAAACCCATGCCTTTTGCTCCCAAACCATCCAAGAAAAAGGATGATGAGGATTTTGAGCGCTTTGCTGAAATGATTAGACCTATCTTTTTGCGTATGCGATTAACTGATATGCTCAAAATGAATCCTTATGCTAAGTATATGAAAGAAATTTTCACTAATAAAAGAAAGATACCGGAAGCTGAAATTTCCACCATGCTTGCTAATTATACTTTTAAGGGTGGAATACCAAAGAAACTTGGAGATCCATGAGTACCCACTATACCATGCTCCATTAAAAGAAACTATGTTAAAACTGCATTATATGATCTTGGAGCCGGTGTTAGTGTTATGCCTCTCTCTTTATATCGTAGACTTGATTTGAATAAGTTGACACCTACTAAAATATCTTTGCAAATGGGTGATAAATGAACGGCTATGCATTATTTTGCTCTCTTCATAGGTAGATGCATTAATGGTAAAGATGAGGCATGTCACATGTGTGTCCCCGACCTCAGTATTCGTAGGAGTGCTATGTTAGGAGATAAATCTTATAATTTGGGAGCCATTGTTGCACGTAAGTTGCATCTTAATATATTTAATGCAGATTTCTTTGGTGGAATTTATGCAACCCGCATAGCTAATTTTCTTGGTATAGCCATACGCGAAGATGATATTGAGTTGTCTCCTGCTTATTTGGATCATGAGGCTATGGTTCACCACCAGTTTGTCAAGAGGAATGAATCACCTCTCTAGTATCGCTTAATCTTTGACAGACGCCGTGCTGTCCGTATTACTCTCCCTGCTCCTGCCTTCTTTGATTATCAGGCAAAAGGAAGATATGTTATTACCAGAGAGGAGGCAGATGAGTACGAGAGGAGGACAGAGGCCGCTCGTCGCCACGCTGCAGCTCAGGAGGCGATAGCCGCTAATCGCAATACAACCCCAACTATTATTATGGATATCCACCAGGCCAGACGTGGCCATAGACCAACTTAGTCCAAAAGCCAAAGCTTGGGGGACTACGTATTTCTCACCAACATTACATTCATGTTCACACACTCATTTCTAGATGTCGATGCTCACACTTTTTCATTGTATCATCCATGCTAGTTTATTTCCCTTTTTATGCTTTCTTCTTGCGTGTTTAATAAACCTTAAGAAAAACCAAAAAAATTAGTTGTAGCTTTTAATTAGTTTAATTTCCATTCTTTTAGTAGTAATTAAAAAGAAAACCCAAAAAGATTTCATGTTCTTCTTTTACTTGTTGGGAGCTTTCCCGTGTAAATAGTTTTATTTCTTTTCTTTTCTTTGGGGGTCGATAGTAGAAGACCATGATTAAATTGTTGAAGTGGCTCTTATATGCATTATTGTTGATCTGACAAAAGAGCCCATATTGCCTTGTCTTCTCCTGTTTATTGAATGCTCGCAGATTCCAGCTTAGTCCAATGCACGTGCACTATTATTATTATCCACATCGTTCGGTCGTGCAAGTGAAAGGCAATTATGACAATATATGATGGACTGACTGAGATAAGAAAAGCTGGTATGAACTCGACCTCTCTTGTTTTTGTGAATATGATTAGTTCATCGTTCCTGATTCAGCCTATTATGAATAAACATGTTTTCAATGACAACTAGAGATCATAGTTTCATGTGCCATGCTTGATTAGCTAGGAGCCTATAATGGTTTACCTTGCATGCCAACATGCTATTAAAATGGTTGTGATGTGGTATGATAGGGTGGTATCCACCTCTGAATGATTTAAGTGACTTGACTTGGCGCATGTTCATGCATGTAGTTGAAACAAAATGAACATAGCCTTCATGATATTTATGTTCATGGTGGATTATATCCTACTCATGCTTGCATTCGGTGTTGATTAATTTTAATGCATGTTCATGACTATTGTCGCTCTCTAGCTGGTCGCTTCCCAGTCTTTTGCTAGCCTTCACCTGTACTAAGCGGGAATACTGCTTGTGCATCCAATCCCATAAACCCCAAAGTTATTCCATATGAGTCCACCATACCTACCTATATACGGTATCTACCTGTCGTTCCAAGTAAATTTGTATGTGCCAAACTCTAAACCTTCAAATAAATATCCTGTTTTGTATGCTCGAATAGCTCATGTATCAACTAGGGTTGTCCGTATCTTCCATGTTAGGCGGGTTATTCTCAAGAGGAGTGGACTCCGCTCCTCACTCAGGAGAAAGTGGCTGGTAACCGGGATGCCCAGTCACATGCTTTATGCAAATCAAAATCAAAATAATTGCAAACAAAACTCCCCCTGGGACTCTTGTTAGTTGGAGGCACTCATTATTTCGAGCAAGCCATGGATTGATGTTTGTTGGTGGAGGGGGAGTATAAACTTTACCATTATGTTTGGGAACTGCCTATAATGTGTGTCGCATCGAAGATATCGCCATCTCTTGGTTGTTATGTTGACAATGAAAGTATACCGCTCAAAATATTATTCACCTCTATTTCAAAACCGAGCTCTGGCACCTCTACAAATCCCTGCTTCCCTCTGCGAAGGGCCTATCTATTTACCTTAATGTTGAGTCATCATCCTCTTATTAAAAAGCACCAGTTGGAGAGCACCACTGTCATTTGCATTCATTACTGTTAGTTTACATTGAGTATGACTTGACTAGATCTCTTTTACCATGAATTACAATGTCTAGTCAGTCCTTGATCTTTAAAGGTGCTCTGCATTTATGTTTTGTGGTCTCAGAAAGGGCTAGCGAGATACCATCTTGTTATATCATATTATGATTGTTTTGAGAAAGTGTTGTCATCCGAGATTTATTATTATTGCTCACTAGTTGATTATGCCATTGATATGAGTAAACATGAGACCTATGTGTTATTGTGAATATGGTTAGTTCATAATCTTTGCTGAAAACTTGAATGCTGGCTTTACATATTTACAACAACAAGAGCAAACAAAGTTTGTAAAAGTTTTTGTTTATCACTTTCAGTTTGTCAACTGAATTGCTTGAGGACAAGCAAAGGTTTAAGCTTGGGGGAGTTGACACGTCTCCGTCGTATCTACTTTTCCAAACACTTTTGCCCTTGTTTTGGACTCTAACTTGCATGATTTGAATGGGACTAACCCAGACTGACGCTGTTTTCAGCAGATTTGCCATGGTGTTATTTATGTGCAGAAACAAAAGTTCTCAGAATGACCTGAAACTTCATGGAACATCTATTTGGAAATAATAAAAAATCCTTGCAAAAGATGAAGACCAAGGGGCCCACCACCTGTCCACGAGGGTGGGGGCGCGCCTGCCCCCCTAGGGCGCACCCTCCTACCTCGTGGGCCCCCTGGAGATCTTCCGACCTCAACTCCAACTCTATATATTTTGTTTTGGGGAAAAAAATAAGGGAGAAGGATTCATCGCGTTTTACGATACGGAGCTGCTGCCAAGCCCTAAAACCTCTTGGGAGGGCTGATCTGGAGTCTGTTCGGGGCTCCAGAGAGGGGAATCCGTCACCATCGTCATCATAAACCATCCTCCATCACCAATTTCATGATGCTCACCGCCGTGCGTGAGTAATTCCATCGTAGGCTTGCTCGACAGTGATGGGTTGGATGATATTTATCATGTAATCGAGTTAGTTTTGTTAGGGTTTGATCCCTAGTATCCACTATGTTCTGAGATTGATGTTGCTATGACTTTGCTATGCTTAATGCTTGTCACTAGGGCCCGAGTGCCATGATTTCAGATCTGAACCTATTATGTTTTCATCAATATATGAGAGTTCTTGATCCTTGATACGTCTCCAACGTATCTATAATTTTTGATTGCTCCATGCTATATTATCTACTGTTTTGAATGTTTATGGGCTTTATTTTACACTTTTATATCATTTTTGGGACTAACCTATTAACCCAGAGCCCAGTGCTAGTTTCTGTTTTTACCCTGTTTTAGGGTTTCAAAGAAAAGGAAAATCAAACGGAGTCCATTTGACGTGAAACTTCATGGAACTCATTTTTGGAAGGAAAGAACCCAGAAGACTTAGAGTGCACGTCGGGGGATCTACGAGGAGGTCATGAGGCAGGGGGGCGTGCCCACCCCCCTGGGCGCGCCCTCCACCCTCGTGAGCCCCTCGTGGCCTCCTGACGTACTTCTTCCGCCTATATATCTCCGTGGATACAATAGATCGGGAGTTCCACCGCCAGAAGCCTCCGTAGCCACTGAAAGCCTATCTAGACCTGTTCCGGCACCCTGCCGGAGGGGGCAATCCCTCTCCGGTGGCCATCTTCATCATCCCAGTGCTCTCCATGACGACGAGGGAGTAGTTCTCCCTCGGGGCTGAGGGTATGTACCAGTAGCTATGTGTTTCATCTCTCTCTCTCTCATGTTCTTGAGGTGATACGATCTTGATGTATCGCGAGCTTTGCTATTATAGTTGGATCTTATGTTTCTCCTCCCCCTCTACTCTCTTGTAATGAATTGAGTTTCCCCTTTGAAGTTATCTTATCGGATTGAGTCTTTAAAGATTTGAGAACACTTGATGTATGTCTTGCCGTGGATATCTGCGGTGACAATGGGATATCACATGATTCACTTGATGTATGTTTTGGTGACCAACTTGCGGGTTCCTCCCATGAACCTATGCATAGGGGTTGGCACACGTTTTCGTCGTGATTCTCCGGTAGAAACTTTGGGGCACTCTTTGAGGTCCTTTGTGTTGGTTGAATAGATGAGTCTGAGATTGTGTGATGCATATCGTATAATCATACCCACGGATACTTGAGGTGACATTGGAGTATCTAGGTGACATTAGGGTTTTGGTTGATTTGTGTCTTAAGGTGTTATTCTAGTACGAACTCTAGGGCTGTTTGTGACACTTATAGGAATAGCCCAACAGATTGATTGGAAAGAATAACTTTGAGGTGGTTTCGTACCCTACCATAATCTCTTCGTTTGTTCTCCGCTATTAGTGACTTTGGAGTGACTCTTTGTTGCATGTTGAGGGATAGTTATATGATCCAATTATGTTATTATTGTTGAGAGGACTTGCACTACTGAATGTATGAACCCTAGGCCTTATTTCCTATCATTGCAATACCGTTTACGCTCACTTTTATCACTTGCTACCTTGCTGTTTTTATTATTTCAGATTACAAATACCTTTATCTACTATTCATATTGCACTTGTATCACCATCTCTTCGCCGAACTAGTGCACCTATACAATTTACCATTGTATTGGGTGTGTTGGGGACACAAGACACTCTTTGTTATTTGGTTGCAGGGTTTCTTAAGAGAGACCATCTTCATCCTACGCCTCCTACGGATTGATAAACCTTAGGTCATCCACTTGAGGGAAATTTGCTACTATCCTACAAACCTATACACTTGGAGGCCCAACAAAGAGAAGAAGGTTGTGTAGTAGACATCAATCCTATCTTGCAAGTCTATAGTCACCTATTATGTGTTATGATCCGTTAACCCCAAAGTGACAATAATCAGGATACTTACTGGTGATGACCGTAGTTTGAGGAGTTCATGTATTCACTATGTGTTAATGCTTTGGTCCGGTACTCTATTAAAAGGAGGCCTTAATACCCTTAGTTTCCGCTAGGACCCCGTTGCCACGGGAGGGTAGGACAAAAGATGTCATGCAAGTTCTTTTCCATAAGCACGTATGACTATATTCGGAATACATGCCTACAATACATTGATGAATTGGAGCTAGTTCTGTGTCACCCTAGGTTATGACTGTTACATGATGAACCGCATTCGGCATTATTCTCTATCACCGATCCATTGCCTACGAGCTTTCCATATATTGCTCTTTGCTTATTTACTTTTCTGTTGCTATTACTATCACCAGTACAAAATACCAAAAACATTACTTTTGCTACCGTTACCTTTTGCTATCGTTACCACTACTATCATATTACTTTGCTACTAAACACTTTGCTGCAGATATTAAGTTTCCAGGTGTGGTTGAATTGACAACTCAGCTGCTAATACTTGAGAATATTATTTGGCTCCCCTTGTGTCGAATCAATAAATTTGGGTTGAATACTCTACCCTCGAAAACTGTTGCGATCCCCTATACTTGTGGGTTATCAGATCTCCACCGTCTACTTCGTCCATTCAGAGCATCTAATCGAGCGGAGCCGTCCCATGCGCTCGCCATCGAGTTCCTATTGACCACGTACACGGAGGCCACCGTCGTCGATTGCCTCGTCTCCGGTCCACCTTCGGCCTCCCCGTCGATTCCATTGGAACCGTTGTGAGCTTCTCTTCCAAAACCCCCTCTCCCCCTCTAGATTTCGTCATCTTAGTTGTCGTCCCCGAGATCGTACGAGCTCCCGGGTGCGCATACATGCTGCTCCTGCCCATGGCCACGCCCACTTGCAGCTGCCGCACGTTTGGGTTGCACCCATCCTGGCCACACGCACGCGCCCACCGCTGCTCGGTCGCTCTCATGCTGCTCCCGCTCACAGCTGTGCTGCGTTCTGCTGCTGTCGGCTGCTAGCTCCTGCTGCTGCTCAGGCCGCTGTGCTGCTACTTTGCTGGTTGCTGGCTGCTGCCGCTGCTTAGCCACAGCGAATAGTTGCAGCTGCTCAAACCTGTTATTGCGCTTCCAAGCGGCTGCATGCGGCTGGCCATGGCGGGTGTGCCTGTGTGTGTTGGTTAATTAGAGTAGGATTAGTTTAGTGCTACATTAGTATACTAATAGATGACATGTGGGTCCCCTTCAATTAGATTAAATAAATCATTTTAGATATATAATAACATTCTGACATGTGGGACCCCGGTACTATTCACTTTGACCAGTCAAATTGACTCGGTCAATTTGGATTAATTAAAAATATAATAATCCCTGAAATTCCTAAATATTGATAAAACTTTGGAAAGTCATATAAAATAATCTGTAGCTCGGATGAAAATTGTCGGGGGGATAGACCCCGGGCAAGCAACGGAACCCGGATCATTTGAAAAAACAACGGGGCCGGCATCACCCCTCAAGACGGCTCGCGCTCGGCCGAGTCACTAGACCCGTCCAAGCCCCCTCAACCCGGCCTAATCCGTGAGACTTCTCCAACAAGCTAGCCCAGGGGGGCCGAGCCCGGCGCAGCAAGACTTACCCAACAAGCCAACACCCCTTGGTGTGTACTCCAACCCGGCCAAGGGTCAACGGCCATCCCATCCCAGCTGTACGATGGGACGAGTCGCCACCAACTGATGACCGAAGCCACAGTGTCCTACCCATGCCTTTCATCAGCCAGACGAGGCAACAGTGCCCCCCACCTACCCGCTGACCAAGCTCGGCATGGCAACAGTGCACCCGTTGTCACCCATGATGCCAGCAAGCGGCGACCTGACGGAGCGCCACTGTAGCCGACTCGACTCGGCCACGCCCTGACGATCGACAAGACGGCCAACAGTGTCACTGTACCCCGCGGGCCCCGTGCCCAGGGAACCCGGCGAGACCTAGTACCCGGCGGGTCACAGCACAAGGTCCCCAAACACTGACAATCCGGCCCTGTGGCCCTGTAACATTACGATTGTACCCATGCGGGTTGACCTATAAAACCCCTAGGAGGCCTCCATGCACGAGAGAGGAAATGCAGTAGTAAACCACCCACATATAGGGAGAGAGCAGCCCAAGCCTCGGCCTGCCATTCTTCGTCCCCGATACAGCTCAAGGAGCAACTCTGTACTATCACACATAAACCACACTCAGCATGACTAGGGGTGTTAACTCTCCGGAGAGCCCAGAACCTGGGTATGTCTTGCGTCCCGCGCTCGCTCATCCAACCTCGCCTCCGGAGCCCACCAGTGCCCTCGAGCCTCCTCCTCTCTTTAGCCATCCCATGGCATCTGCCGTGCACCCACCACGACAGCTGGCGCCCACCGTGGGGCAGCTCGAGGTCCTGGCCAGAAGCTTGCTTCGGACGGAGCTCTACTCCGACTCTAACAAGCCCGTCACGCTGGCGGACGATGTTATCGACGCGCTCGCCGTCTCCTTTGCCGCGCTGCACATCTCCGACGCGCATGCGGCCGACGAGTACCCCCAGGAAGGTGCTCGACTTCTCCGACTCCCCCTTTCCCTCGGGGGCGGCGTTCCCACCGGGGAAATGGACCTCTGCGTCGAGGTTTTCGTCACCGACACTGCTTCTTAATCCAGCACGGCGAGGAAGGCAACCGAAGCTAGGGCCGCAGCGGGTCGGGCCAGCCCGCTTGACCCCTTGCAGGCCACAATGCAGAGCCTGCACGTCCCCATCGGCACCGACATCGATGCCTCTAACGTTGCCGAGGCCCAAACCCGCCTCGACGAGGATCACTAGCGTCTACTGGACCTCACCGAGACGCTCGCTGCCATGCAGCGCCGCCTCGACTTCGCTCAACTGGAGCGTAACGCAGCCTATGATTTCACGCCGACGCGCCTGAGCCAAGTCGGGTCACCGACGTGCGGGCCCGGGGCGGCGTGATCGGGCGCACCTTCGGCGCCATCCATCCCGTCTACGAGACCCCCGTGAAGAACATGCGCGCTGCTTAGGCGGCCACGGTCAGCCTGGCCCAGCTCGCGGGCTAAGAGCTACGGGACCGCCTCAAGAGGGTTAACGACCTCCTCGCTGCGGCTAACGCGCGGCAGAATCGCCTCAGCCAAGTCACTAAGCCGGCTAGATCCGGCTCCGTCCGTGTCGCTGGACCCGGCGATTTCCGGTACACTGTGTCCTCCACGCCCGGCAAAGCGCACTCTGGCCGCACCCTGACCCGGCGCAACCCCGCCCTGACAACCGCCGGAGGTTTGGGCGACGAGCCGACCTCGGAGGCCCGATGTAGGCTCGACCCCCTGCTCCAACCCGGCCGATGTCCAACGGGAGGAGACCCGGCCCCCCGTGGCATGGTGACTGACCGGCTGGGCCCGCGCGCCATCGACGACACCGACGCCCGTCACCGCCTTGACCAACTCACCCTCTCCCAAGATCTGGAGGAAACCGGCCCCGTCGAGCCAGCATGCTTCGGACCATGCATCCGAGGTGAGCCCTTTACCAAAGGGTTCATGCTCCCCCGCGACACCCCCAAGTACAATGGCACCGTGAAGCCGGAGGACTAGCTCAACGACTACACCACCGCCATCCGCATCGCCGGCGGCAATCGCCACCTCGCCGTGCGCTACACACCCCTCATGCTCCAAGGGTCGACCCGCACCTGGTTGAACAGCCTGCCGGAGGGCAGCATCAACCCGTGGGTCGATTTCAAGCAAGCCTTCGTGTGCAACTTCACCGGCACGTACAAGCGACCCGGCCACCCCAGTCAGCTCGCCATGTGCGTGCAGGGACCGGCGGAGACCGGCCGCGAGTACCTCGCACGCTGGACCAAGCTCCGGAATAGCTGCGAGGCCGTCCACGAAGTCCAAGCAATTCAATACTTCGTCAATGGGTTTCACGCCACCCTCCTCAAGCACAAGCTCTTGCGCTCCAAGCCGGCCACCATGGTCGCGCTCATGGTGACGACGGACAAGTACGCCACCGCCGACTCCGCCATGAAGATCCAGGTGGCGCTGGATGAGGCCAGCAAAGCAAGCTGGTTCTCCCTCCGAAGCCGACCGGCGAAGGAACCGGCAGCAGCCCAACCAGCAGAACAACAAGCGTAAGGCCGATCAGCTGGCTCAGCGCTACGACAACCGGCTCGTTGCGGCCGCCGAGCAGGCGCCCACGACCCGACCCGGCCGCCAAGCGCCAGCAGACCAGCAAGACGACATGGAAACCCGCCATGAGTTTCGAGGAGATGCTCGACGCTCCCTACAAGCACCACAGTGGCGCAAGGCCGTCCACGCACACGCTTCGGCAGTGCGCCATCACCAAGCGCATCATGAGGGGCGACGTCCCGCCTCCTCCGGCCCCGGCTCCGGGAACGGGATAGCCGCCTCCGCCTCCACCACTGCCCCCGGCCGGCAGTGCGATGCGCGACGACGCCTACCCGGCCCAGAACGCAACCTACGTCATCTTCACCAGCCTCGGCAACGAGAAGCGCAGTGAGCGCCTCCTTGGGCAGGAGATGAACACCGTCATCCCGGCCAAGACGGAGTACATGCATTGGTCGAAGCGCCCGGTCACCTGGACTCGACAGGACCACCCGGCCGTCATGCTGAACCCGGGTGGTTATGCCCTTGTCCTCGACCCCACGATCGTCGCACCTCGGCGCACGTGCAAGTTCTCCCGGGTGCTCATCGACAGCGGCAGCAGCATCAACATCCTCTACCGCGACACCATGACCAAGCTCGGCCTTGAGGCCAAGGACTTGAAGCCGACCCAGACGGTTTTCCACGGCATCGTTCCCGGCCTCTCCTGCTCCCCGGTCGGCTGGGTCCGACTCGACATCCTATTTGTCGGCAGCAGCCACTTTCGACGCGAGCCGATCTAGTTCGAGGTGGTGGACCTGTCCAGCGCGTATCATGCGCTGCTGGGCCAGCCCGCACTCACCAAGTTCATGGTGGTCCCCCACTATGCCTATCTGAAGATAAAGATGCCGGGTCCGAACGGCCTCATCACCATCACTGGAGACAACCGCAAGTCCATGGAGTGCGCCCAAGACGGCGCCAAGCTGGCCGAGTCGCTGGCCGTAGCCGAGGAGCGGCGCCAGCTCGACCGGATCATCGCCCTGGCCCAAGAGACGACGGCCGCACCCGTCCCGGTCGAGGACCCAGCCGACGAGGCCTCATTCAAGCCCTCCAAGGACACCAAGAAGGTGAAGTTGAACCCGAAAGACCTCGGCTACAGCAAGTATGTTGTCGTAGGCACCCACCTCGACAGCAAATAGCAAGGCGAGCTCGTCGACTTCCTCCGTGAGAATCGGGATATCTTTGCATGGACCCCAAAGGACATGCCGAGTATCCCGAGGGAGAACACCGAGCACAAACTCCACGTCCGCAAGGACGCCAAGCCCGTCCACCAACCCCTACGACGTTTTTCCGAAGAGAAGAGAAGGACCATAGGTGAAGAGGTCGCCAAGCTTTTGGCGGCCGGCTTCATCATGGAAGTATTTCACCCCGAGTGGCTGGCCAACCCAGTCCTCGTTTTGAAGAAGATCAACACATGGTGCATGTGTATCGACTACACTAGCCTGAACAAGGCCTGCCCCAAAGACCCGTTCGCTCTCCCGTGGATCGACCAAGTCATCGACTCCACCGCCGGGTGTGAGCTCCTGTTCTTCCTGGATGCTTACTCCGGCTATCACCAGATCAAGCTGGACCCGGCCGATGCCCTGAAGTCATCCTTCATCACGCCCTTTGGGGCGTATTGGTACATCACCATGTCGTTTGGCTTGAAGAACGCCGACGCCACTTTCCAGCGCGGCATGCAGAAGTGCCTGCTGTCGCAACTCGGCCGCAATATCCACGTCTACGTGGACGACATCATGGTGAACACCAAGCAGCACCTCACGCTCATCGACGATCTGAAGGACACCTTCGCCAACCTACGCGAGTACAAGGTCATGCTCAACCCAGAGAAATGCGTCTTCGGCATCCCGGCCGGAAAGCTACTCAGCTTCCTCGTCTCGGAGCGCGGCATTGAGGTGAACCCGGAGAAAATCAAGGCCATCGAGCACATGCGCAAGCCGGCCCAACTACACGATGTCCAGAAGTTCACCGGCTTCTTGGCCTCGGTCAGCCGGTTTCTCAGTCGGCTGGGCGAGAGGGCCCTACCCCTGTATCAGCTGATGAAGAAGACGACGCCGTTCGAATGGAACGACCAGGCGGACAAAGCCTTCCAGGATCTCAAGCGCGTGCTCTCCACCGCACCAGTCCTGGCCGCACCAGCCGAGAAGGAGCCACTGTTGCTCTATATCACTGTGACCTCGCAGTCGGTCAGCACGGTGATGGTGGTTGAGCGACCAGAGAAGGACAGGGTCCAAGCCGTCCAGCGTCCCGTCTACTACCTGAGCAAGGTGCTCTCCGCCTCGAAGTAGAACTACCCGCACTACCAGAAGATGTGTTACGGCGTGTACTTCACTGCCAAGAAATTGAAGCAGTACTTCCAAGAGCATGTCATCACCGTGGTCAGCACGGCCCCTCTCGCCGACATCATCGGGTGCCGGGATGCCTCTAGCTGGGTCGCCAAGTGGGCACTCGAGCTAGCCGGCATACCATCCTCTACGAGCCCCGCACCACAATCAAGTCCCAAGCTTTGGCCGACTTCCTCGTCGACTGGACCGAGACCCACTACCTGCCGCCGCCTCTAGACTTGACGCACTGGCGCATGCACTTCAACGGCTCGAAGATGCGACTCGGCCTGGGAGCCGGCATAGTGATGTCCTCCCCCAAGGGCGACTGGCTCAAGTATGCGCTCTAGATCCACTTCGCCGCCTCCAACAACGTCTCTAAGTACGAAGCCCTTGTGCACGGCCTCCGGCTTGCCATGGAACTCGGCATCCGGCGCATCCTGTGCTTCGGCGACTCAGGCCTGGTGGTGCAGAAGTGCTCAGGCGAGTGGGACACGCACGACTCCAACATGGCGAGCTACCGCTTCCTCGTCGAGAAGCTGTCCGGCTTCTTCGAGGGCTGCGAGTTCCTCCACGTCCCACACATGGAGAACGAGGCGGCCGACACGCTGGCCAAGATCGCCTTGTCTCGGCAGTCCATCCCATCCGGCGTATCCCTCGAGCATCCGCACAAGCCATCCGTCAAGCCATCTCCGGACTCCGAGTCCATCCATGTGCCACCCGACTCGTCCGCGCCTCAACCCGGCCCGGGGACTGCTCCAACCGACCCGGACGCGCCTCAACCCGGCAAGGGGACTACTCCATCCAACCCGGTCGCGCCTCAACCCGGTCTGAGGGCTGTCGAACCCGTCCTGGAGGCTGCCGAACCTGGCTCGGGGGACGCCGACCCAGAGCCTGAAATAGTGGCCGTCTTCGCCGTGGTGACGGCGCCATCCTGGGCCCTGCCCATCTCGGAGTTGCTGGAGAACGGGGTCCTCCCCATGGACGAGACAGAAGCTCGGCAAGTGCAGCGTCGAGCGTCCGCCTACAGCATCATCAACAATGAGCTCGTCAAGCGCAGCTCCACCTGCGTGTTCCAACGCTGCGTCGAGCGGGGCAAGGGTATTGAGATCCTCCTCGACATACACCAGGGCGAGTGTGGGCACCACGCCGCCTTGCGGTCCCTGGTGGCCAAGGCCTTCCGCCATGGTTTCTATTGGCAATGGCCATCGAAGACGCAGAGTCACTCGTCAACAAGTGTGAGGGATGCCAGCGCTTCAGCAAGCGCAGCCACCAGCCGGCGTCAGCACTCCGGACCATCCCGATCGCCTGGCCCTTCGCGGTCTGGGGACTCGACATGGTGGGGGCCTTCAAGACCGTCTGAGGCGGCATGACGCATTTGCTAGTGGCAGTGGAAAAGTTCACCAAATGGATCGAAGCAAGGCCAATCAAGAAGCTGGACGGCCCGACGGTCGTTCGGTTCATCAAGGACATCGCGGTGCGCTACAGCATGCTGAATAGCATTGTCACGGACAACGGCACCAACTTCGCCAAGGGTGTGCTCGCGTAGTACTGCTCCGCCTTCGGCATCCGCCTCGACCTGGCTTCCGTTGCACATCCGCAGTCCAACGGCCAGGTCGAGCGGGCCAACGGTCGCATCCTATCCGGCATCAAGCCGCGGCTCGTCGAGCCACTCGTCCGTTCCCCCGGTAGCTAGCTCGACAAGCTGTTGGCCGTCCTCTGGAGCCTTCGCACCACGCCAAACCGGTAGACCGGGTTCACCCCATTCTTCCTCATCTACGGAGCAAAAGCCCTCATTCCGACCGATGTCGAGTTTGACTCGCCGCGCGTCACAATGTACACAGAAGCCGAAGCTAAAGAAGCTCGCAAAGACGGTGTCGACCTGCTCGAAGAAGCACGCCTCCTAGAACTCAGTCGCTCGGCCATCTACCAGCAAGGCCTGCGGCACTACCACAGCAAGAAAATCAAGCCCGTCGCCTTTCGGTAGGGAGACCTTGTCCTCCGCCTCGTCCAGCAGCAGGCCGGCCAGCACAAGCTGTCCTCCCCATGGGAGGGCCCCTTCATGTCAGCAAGGCCTTGTGCGATCGCAATGCGTACTACCTCATCGACTCCCGCAATACAAATAAGTGCAAAAGGGACACTGCCGGCGAAGAAACAACCCGGCCATGGAATGTGGAGCTCCTCCGCCCGTTTTACAGTTAGCCATATGCACGTATGTATCACTACCTTTTGTAACCATCTGGAAACTATGGGACCCCCGAACGACGCTCGGGGGCTGCCCTTTTTTGCGACCAAGCTATTGTGTCCCCTACATTTCGTGCATTACCTTGTAAGCCAACCCGACCGTCGGATCGACTCGCTCGACCTGGGGGCTGGCCGGCTTGGCCACCCGCCGCTTCCCTTAGCAACTCCCGACGCGTCGGACCGCCGCAGCCTCTCACTTCACCCTAAGCCGCAGAACCGGCTTCGACTGTTGGCAGGGAAGCACATGAGACCAGAGCGCCGGCGCGCCTCAAGCACTAAGTCAAGAACCGTCAGGCCGTCCAACTCGGCCCCGCCACTTTAAAAGTCGCCGCACGACCAGCTGCTCGCCAACCCGGCCCCGCCGGATTACCGCCAACCGGCCCAGTGGGTGTTTCGCTTACACTCAATGTTCTGAAAGGCTAAATATCGCGTGTTCCTCCCAAAGGCCGAACCCCTTGTCACAGACCGAAGCCTCGGCCGTCAGACTCGGGGGGGGGGGGGGTGAACCCAAAGGAGGAGAAGTCGCGGGAAAAAAACTTCAAAGACAAAGAGCAAGAGAGCTGGCATCCATGAGTTTCTTCGCACCCTGCTGGGTCGCTTGACCCGGCCCCCGCCACTCCAAGCTGCCAAGAAACCCGCCGCCCGCCAACCCGGCCTTGCTGGGTTGCCGCCGGCCGGCCTAGTGGGTGCTTTCGCTCGCGCTCAATGTTATGAAAGCCTAAATACTACATGCTCCCCTCAAAAGGTCGAACCCCTTGTCATGGACCGGAGCCTCAGCCGTCAGACTCACAGGAGAGAAGCCCAGGATGGAAGAATGCAGGAAAACAGCTCGAAAAAATGAAAAAGCAAAGGCGCAAACATTCACAAGGCTCATACACCGTAAATTAAGAAATAGGCCCAAGGCCAAAGTTCATTACACCCAAGTCAACCCCCAGTGGGTGGGTGGACCTGCTACCTAACAGAAATTTTTAGAAAGATTAAATCAGGTATCTCCGCCGCCGGATCACGCAGCCTCCGGATCCACTGAGGTGACGGCATCGTCCTTTCCGGCGTCCGCATCGCGATAGATGCCCGTCTCCTCAGAGCTGCCCTCCGGGTCATCCAGAAGAAGGCCGTAGTCCTCAGTAGGCACGACTCTGCCATCCTCCACCCGCTCCGGCTGGAACTCGTCGTGGAAGGCAAACTCGGCAATATAGCTGGCCCAGGCGGCGATCCGTCCGGCCTCCGCCTGCAGCTGGCTCTCCGAGCCGGCCCGTTGGCCCATCAACGCATCCAGCGCTAGATCCGGGTGCCAGGACAGCGCGCACCAAAGCGCCATCTCAGCACCAGCTTGGGCGACAGAAACCCGCCACTCATGAAGCCGGTCCGGGCCCGCCTCCAACCACCTCGCCAGCCGCATGACGCTGCTTGGCGCGACGGTGCCTGGCCAGAGGGCCGCCATCGTTGCCCCACCAGTCACGGAAAGCCACCCCATCTGCTTTCCCAGGACTCGCAGACGGGCCTCGGCAGCGGCCATGATCTCCGGGAAGGTCTAGGCCACCTGCGGGTTAGTCCCGGAGCCAACGACTCCTTGCGGGTCGCGTTGAAAGCGGACCGCCTCCTCTGTCAGCTGGCGCGTCTCCCTGAAGGCCCCTGTCAAAGAGAAAAGCAAGTCAGAAGAAAGCCACTAAGGAAGAAAACCGGAGTTCCAACCCGGTAACGACAAAACCGGAGGAAAGCACTTACTGGAAAAGGACTCTTCCAGGTGCTATGCTTCGAGCAACGTACCGCGCCACTCTCGGGCGATGGTGCGGTCACGCTCCTAGAGCGCCTTCTCCAGCTCGGTGACCTTGGCAAGGGCCGTCTTCAGCTCCGCGTCCTTGTCCTCGGCCGCCTTCCCGGTCTCCTCGTGGTGTCAGGCCTCCGCGTGTCGGGTCTCCTCCGCCGCGGCCACCAGCGCCTTCAGGCGCTCCACCTCGGCCTGGAGCTGCCCCTTGTCATCGGCCAGCTAGCCGTGTTGCTGGTCCGCCTCAGCAAGGGCCTGCTGCGCCTCCAAGACCTTGGCGGCCTCCACCTTAAGGCGCTCCACCTTAGCCTCGAGGCGGCCCTTGTCGCCCTCCTGTCGCTCCTGCAGCCGGCTGGCTTCGTCAAGCGCCCGCCGGGCACCCGTCGCCTCCGCCCTCGCCCACTCCACCTCGGCTCCAAGCCGACCGGCGTCAGCAACGAGCCGGTCGTAGTGGAAGCCGGCCCGGACTAGCCATGTCCTCCAAGACAGCACCTCGGCTGCAGAAAAGAAGCTCAGAAACAAAGTACTACTTAAGATTCGACCCAACTGCTACGCAGTTGGCCCGAATCTTGGGGGCTACACCTAGTGGGTGTGCGCGCCCCCACTAGAAAAGAGCGTGCAAAACAAGTACCCGCCGCGGCGCGGAGTTCCTCCTCCTTGGCGGGAAGCCACTCCTTGAGACGACAGTGTGTCTCAAGGAGCCGGTTGAAGATGCTAACCCGGTAGGCGTCCAGTTGCTGTAAAAAGAAGTGATCAATATAAGACATCAAGATAAGATTCGACCCAACTGCTGCGCAGTTGGCCTGAATCTCGGGGGCTACACCCAGTGGGTGCGCTGGCGCGCCCCCATGAAGTAAAGGCAATAAAAGGGAAAGAAGAACGCAAAAGGAACTTACAAGCATGGCGCGCTCTAGCTCCTGCGTCGCCTCAACCTCGGCCTGGGCGAAGGCCTGGATACGGTCCGCCCGCCCTCGCAGGCGCCGAGTCACGGCATTCATAGCCGCCTCCTCCTGGGTCGGGGGCCCGAAGAAAACCTCGCCGGTTCCGCTCCACACCGGCTGCGACCCGGCAGCCCGGCGGCCCCCGGGCTTGAGCACCAGGGCGTGTTTCGAAGCCGGCTCCGTTGGCCGACTAGCCCATGGCTCCACCACCAGCGGTGTCTCGCTTGCTGGCCCCCGGGCCGCTCCCGCCGGCGCCGTCCGCGACGCCTCCCCCAAGATAGCTCCTCCGCCGGCTCCCGCCCACTCGACCACGTCGGTCCGTGCCGGGACACCGTCCCCAACGACCACGACCTCTCGGTCGAGGTCCATCGAGTCGACGCGGACACCGTGGCCGTGCTCCCCCTCCGACGACGGCACAAAGGCCGCCTCCACCACCACCGTTCCCGCTGGCATCTCCGGCCACACCGGCTCCTCATCGGCTCCCAACCACGCCGCCGCGGCGCTAACCCAGGCCTGGGTCAACGCCGCCTCCAGCTCCGCCTCGGCCTGGTTTCGGTCCGCCAGGCCAGGCCTTCGGCATCGGACGAGTCCAGACCAAGGTCTGGATCTGCCGGCCCCTCTTCCTCCTCATCCTGGTCGACGGTGCTGGACCGGCTCCTCCAGAACGCGACGCCCTCGGCGGACGCTGCGTCTGCTGCCGCCACCGCCTGTGAGATCGGCGACCTGAAACGCAAGATGAAGTAAATACAAGACAAGCAAAGCTGCTCGACGACTCGGTCCGAGCTAGAAGAAAAGCTTACCGCGGCACCACCAGGACGGCGGGTCTCGCCGCCCTCTCCTGCGGTGTGGCGTGCCTCCTCTTGGCAGCCGGCTTCGCCACCCCAGACGGGTCCACTACGCGCTTCGCGGCCGAGGCTCGCGGCGCAACATTGTCCTTCCCATGCGGCCGCCTCGCCGCCGGTGCTCCCTAAGGCAACATGGCCCCAACCACGCCGCCACCTCCTCCACTCAGCGCTGCTGCATCAACGGCTCACATCGGCACCTCGACCCGGCAACCCGGCTATTCAAAAAAGAAAACACAAGAATGCTCAAGGCTTACCAGCTTGGCGCCACGTGCCCGCGTCGGATGTCGCCTCCTCCCCTCCGCCGTGAGCCTCGGGCTCCTCCTAGGCAGCACGCACCACCTGCGCCCGCGCCCGGTCATAAGGATGCCGAATGGCATTCAGAAGCACTTTCCGCGTCGCGTCGGGGCGGACAATAAGATAAGCGCCAGCAAAGAATGGGGACCAAGGACTCACTGCGGGTGCCGGGTTCACACGACTATACGGGGCCTTCCCGAACTCCCAGTCGCCTTGGAGATTGGCCTTGGAAATGTCGTTGACCTGGCGTGCGACCACGTCCGCGCCCAGCCGCGTGTTCGCCATGCGGTTGGGATCCTGGAGGCCGGTCATCTCCCCGATGAGATGGCTGCACTGCTGTAGAGGTGACACCCGGTGAACAATGAAGGCAGTGATGAGGTCGGTGCCGGTGAGCCCCACCCACTCCTTCATCACCGATACCCGCTCACACAGGTTGAGCACCTCCTGCGATGGGCGTTTGGGGTATTATCCCCAATTCTGTTTCTCCTTCGGCGGCAAGTTGACGAAGGGAGGCAGGTTGATGCGGTCCGTGCCAAGGTTGCGGACGTAGAAGAAAGAGTTCTGCCACTTCTTGGCAGAATCCTCCAGCGGCATCTTCGGGCAGTCAGCGCCCGACCGTTTCGAGATGACGGCGGCCCAGCACTCCGACATCTCCCCGGCCCTCGGCCCCTGCTGCTTCAAGGAAAAGAAGCGTACC
Organism: Triticum urartu; assembly: GCF_056163025.1. NCBI lineage: Eukaryota > Viridiplantae > Streptophyta > Magnoliopsida > Poales > Poaceae > Triticum > Triticum urartu. The sequence continues at coordinate 597,924,562 of NC_141875.1, read as the reverse complement.
CAAAGGTCGATCGAAGGTTCGACCCCCAGGTACCCCTCGCAGAGGGTTACGAAGCCGGACAGCTGCACAATGGCACCGGCGCCAGATGATGAGGCTGGAGCCCAAAGAACTCCAGGAAGTCACGGAAGAAGCTGCTCGCAGGAAGCCCGAACCCGTGCTCGAAGTGCGGGTGAAAGCACAAGTTCTCCTCGGGTAATTTTGGTAATTAATGTCAACATATATCTTGTTGGACTAATACTTTCATCTAGCATATTTCAGATAAGTCCAATAGTGGAGTGGCTTGGACTAGAGGATGTGGGACCCCTTCAAGATGATGAAGACAAATGATTGGCTCTAGCTCAAAGCTCAGGACTCTACATTTTTCATTTTAGTGATCTAAGATCACATTGAGTCCATTGGAAAGACAATACTATTAAGAGGGGATGAGGTGTTGCTTAATGAGGTTATTGCTCAAAGTTCTTAGTGATATACTCCACAACCCACAACCATTTTCTCATATCCAAATATATCCCAAACCAAAAGTCAAACTCTGCCCCACCAATTTGATCTATTCGGCGCCACCGAGTTCAGTTCACATAGCCACTGCCACAAACCCTAATCAATTCGGTCTCACCGAGATGGGCTTGCAAACTCTCTATTGCCTATTGCATTAATTTCCGTCTCACCGAAGCATGACATCGGTCCCACCGAGTTTTCTTGGCCAACCCTCTGTTTAGCTTATTACCAAAATAGGTCCCATTGAATTTGTGTAATCGGTCCAACCGAGATGAGGCTTTACCCTAACCCTAGCACATCGGTCCCACCGAGTTGATCAAGTCGGTCCCACCGAAAACCCTAATGGTCACATTATGAACTAAATTGGTCTGACCGAGTTGTATGATTCGGTCCCACCGAGTTTGGTGATTTGTGTGTAACGGTTAGATTTTGTGTGGAGGCTATATATACCCCTCCACCCACTCTTCATTCGTGGAGAGAGCCATCAGAACATGCCTACACTTCCAACATACATTTTCTGAGAGAGAACCACCTACACTTGTGTTGAGGTCAAGATACTTCATTCCAACCACATAAATCTTGATCTCTAGCCTTCCCCAAGTTGCTTTCCACTCAAATCATCTTTCCACCAAATCCAACCCTATGAGAGAGAGTTGAGTGTTGGGGACACTATCATTTGAAGCACAAGAGCAAGGAGTTCACCATCAACGCACCATTTGTTACCTCTTGGAGAGTGGTGTCTCCTAGATTGGTTAGGTGTCACTTGGGAGCCTTCTTCAAGATTGTGGAGTTGAACCAAGGAGTTGGTACGGGCAAGGAGATTGCCTACTTCGTGAAGATCTACCCTAGTGAGGCAAGTCCTTTGTGGGTGATGTCCATGGTGGGATACACAAGGTGGCTTCTTCGTGGACCCTTCGTGGGTGGAGCCCTCCATGGACACGCGCAACCGTTACCCTTCGTGGGTTGAAGTCTCCATCAACGTGGATGTACGATAGCACCACCTATCGGAGCCACGCCAAAAATATATGTGTCTTCAATTGTGTTTGCACACTCCAATCCCATCCATTTACATTCCTGCAACTTGCATGATTTACTTTCCGGCGCTCATATACTCTTGTCATGCTTGCTTGATATGTATTGTGAATTGATGTCTACTACACAACCTTCTTCTTGTAGACGTTGTTGGGCCTCCAAGTGCAGAGGTTTGTAGGACAGTAGCAAATTTCCCTCAAGTGGATGACCTAAGGTTTATCAATCCGTAGGAGGCGTAGGATGAAGATGGTCTCTCTCAAGCAACCCTGCAACCAAATAACAAAGAGTCTCTTGTGTCCCCAACACACCCAATACAATGGTAAATTGTATAGGTGCACTAGTTCGGTGAAGAGATGGTGATACAAGTGCAATATTGATAGTAGATAAAGGTATTTGTAATCTGAAATAATAAAAACAGCAAGGTAGCAAGTGATAAAAGTGAGCGTAAACGGTATTGCAATGATAGGAAATAAGGCCTAGGGTTCATACTTTCACTAGTGCAAGTCCTCTCAACAATAATAACATAATTGGATCATATAACTATCCCTCAACATGCAACAAAGAGTCACTCCAAAGTCACTAATAGTGGAGAACGAACGAAGAGATTATGGTAGGGTACGAAACCACCTCAAAGTTATTCTTTCCAATCAATCCGTTGGGCTATTCCTATAAGTGTCACAAACAGCCCTAGAGTTCGTACTAGAATAACACCTTAAGACACAAATCAAGCAAAACCCTAATGTCACCTAAATACTCCATTGTCACCTCAAGTATCCGTGGGTATGATTATACGATATGCATCACACAATCTCAGATTCATCTATTCAACCAACACATAGAACCTCAAAGAGTGCCCCAAAGTTTCTACCGGAGAATCATGATGAAAACGTGTGCCAACCCCTTTGCATAGGTTCATGGGTGGAACCCGCAAGTTGGTCACCAAAACATACATCAAGTGGCACATGGTATCCCATTGTCACCACAGATATCCACGGCAAGACATACATCAAGTGTTCTCAAATCTTTAAAGACTCAATCCGATAGGATAACTTCAAAGGGGAAACTCAATTCATTACAAGAGAGAAGAGGGGGAAGAAACATCATAGGATCCAAATATAATAGCAAACTCGCGGTACATCAAGATCGTGCGAAATCAAGAACACGAGAGAGAGAGAGATGAAACACATAGCTACTGGTACATACCCTCAGCCCCGAGGGAGAACTACTCCCTCCTCGTCATGGAGAGCGCCGGGATGATGAAGATGGCCACCGGTGAAGGTTCCCCCCTCCGGCAGGGTGCCGGAACAGGGTCCCGATTGACTTTTGGTGGCTACGGAGGCTTCTGGTGGTGGAACTCCCGATCTATCTTGTGTTCTGGAATTTTTAGGGTATATGGAGTTATATAGGCAGAAGAAGCACGTCAGGGGCGCCACGGGGGCCCCACGAGGCACGGGGCGCGCCCTAGGGGGTGGGCGTGCCCCCCACCCTCGTGGGAAGCTCCCGTATCTTCTGACGTGGGGTCCAAGTCCATCAGGTGTGTTTCCTTCCAAAAATAACTTCTCCAGTTGATTTCGTTCCGTTTCGACTCCGTCTGATATTCCTTTTCTTCGAAACACTGAAATAGGCATAAAACAGCAAATCTGGGCTGGGCCTCCGGTTAATAGGTTAGTCCCAAAAATAATATAAAAGTGGAAAATAAAGCCCAATATTGCCTAAAACAGTAGATAATATAGCATGGAGCAATCAAAAATTATAGATACGTTGGAGACATATCAAGCATCCCCAAGCTTAATTCCTGCTCATCCTCGAGTAGGTAAATGATAAAAAGATAATTTTTGATGTGGAATACTAGTTGGCATAATTTCAATGTTATTCTTCTTAATTGTGGCATGAATATTCAGATCCGAAAGATTCAAGACAAAAGTTCATATTGACATAAAAATAATAATACTTCAAGCATACTAACTAGGCAATCATGTCTTCTCAAAATAACATGGCCAAAGAAAGTTATCCCTACAAAATCATATAGTCTGGCTATGCTCTATCTTCACCACACAAAATATTTAAATCATGCACAACCCCGATGACAAGCCAAGCAATTGTTTCATACTTTTGATGTTCTCAAACTTTTTCAATCTTCACGCAATACATGAGCGTGAGCCATGGACATAGCACTATAGGTGGAATAGAATGGTGGTTGTGGAGAGGACAAAAAGGGAGAAGATAGTATCACATCGACTAGGCGTATCAATGTGAGTGAGTAGGGATTGCCATGCAACGGATGCACTAGAGCTATAAGTATATGAAAGCTCAACAAAAGAAACTAGTGGGTGTGCATCCAACTCGCTTGCTCACGAAGACCTAGGGCATTTTGAGGAAGCCCGTCATTGGAATATACAAGCCAAGTTCTATAATGAAAGATTCCCACTAGTATATGAAAGTGACAACATAGGAGACTCTCTATCATGAAGATCATGGTGCTACTTTGAAGCACAAGTGTGGTAAAAGGATAGTAGCATTGTCCCCTTTTTTTATTTGGCCTTTCTTTTTTTGGCCTTTCTTTTTTTTATTTGGCCTTCCCCCTTTTTTATGGCCTTTCTCTTTTTGGGGGCGGGGGGGACAATGCTCTATTGAATGATGATCATCACCCTTCTATTTATTTACAACTCAATGATACAACTCGATACTAGAACAAAGTATGACTCTATATGAATGCCTCCGGCAGTGTACCGGGATATGCAATGAATCAAGAGTGACAAGTATGAAAGAATCATGAACAGTGGCTTTGCCACAAATACTATGTCAACTACATGATCATGCTAAGCGATATGACAATGATGAATGTGTCATGATGAACGGAATGGTGGAAAGTTGCATGGCAATATATCTCGGAATGGCTATGGAAATGCCGTAATAGGTAGGTATGGTGGCTGTTTTGAGGAAGGTATATGGTGGGTTTATGGTACCGGCGAAAGTTGCGCGGTACTAGAGAGGCTAGCAATGGTGGAAGGGTGAGAGTGCGCATAATCCATGGACTCAACATTAGTCATAAAGAACTCACATACTTATTAAAAAAAATCTATTAGTTATCGAAACAAAGTACTACGCGCATGCTCCTAGGGGGATAGATTGGTAGGAAAAGACCATCGCTCGTCCCTGACCCCCACTCATAAGGAAGACAATCAATAAATAAATCATGCTCCGACTTCATCACATAATGGTTCACCATACGTGCATGCTACGGGAATCACAAACTTCAACACAAGTATCTCTCAAACTCACAAGTACTCAACTAGCATGACTCTAATATCACCATCCCCATATCTCAAAACAATTATCAAGTATCAAACTTCTCATAGTATTCAACACACTCATAAGAGAATTTTATTATTCTTGAATACCTAGCATATTAGGATTTTAAGAAAATTACCATGCTATTTAAGACTCTCAAAATAATATGAGTGAAGCATGAGAGTTCATCTATTTCTTCAAAATAAAACTACCACCATGCTCTAAAAGATATAAGTGAAGCACTAGAGCAAATGACAAACTACTCCGAAAGATATACGTGAAGATCAATGAGTAGTCGAATAATTATGCAACTATGTTAAGACTCTCTAACATTTAATAATTTCAGATCTTGGTATATTCAAATAGAAAGCAAAATAAAATGACATCTAAGAATAGCAAACATCATGTGAAGAAGCAAAAACTTAGGATCAACCGATACTAACCGATCATTGTTGAAGAAGAAAGGTGGGATGCCAACCGGGGCATCCCCAAGCTTAGATGCTTGAGACTTATCGAAATATTATCTTGGGGTGCCTTGGGCATCCCCAAGCTTGAGCTTTTGTGTCTCCTTAATTCCTCTGATATCACGGTCTCCCTAAATCTCAAAAGCTTCATCCACACAAAACTCAACAAGGACTCGTGAGATAAGTTAGTATAAACCATTGCCAAAACCTTATCATAATCTACTGTAGAAAATCACTAAAATTATTATTCAAAATTCATACTAAATTCCTCTGCATATTTAATAGTCCTATCATCAAATAGAATCATTAAAGAAGCAAACATATGCAAACAATGCAAACAATGCAAACATAACAGCAATCTGCCTAAACAGGATAGTCTGTAAAGAATGCTGCAACATCCATACTTCCCTAGCTCCAAAAATTATGAAATAAAATTCCCACAGTAGTAAATTTATCAGATCTTAATATGAAAAAGGTTTCAACATTTTATCACATTCTGACTTTTCTAGGGAATTATTGCAACAGCGGTAAAATTTCTGTTTTCAAACAGCGACATGTATACTTGTAACATAGGCATAGTAAAGGCTATCAATGCCACTTTTATTGAAATAAAAGATGAAAAAAATTGTTCTAAATAACAGCAAACAAATCCAAACAAAATAAATTGAAGCTCCAAGAAAAACACATATCATGTGGCGAATAAAAATATAGCTCCAAGTAAAGTTACTGATGAAAGAAGACGAAAGAGGGGATGCCTTCCGGGGCATCCCCAAGCTTAGGCTCTTGGATATCCTTTAATATTAACTTGGGGTGCCTTTGGGCATCCCCAAGCTTAGGCTCTTGCCACTCCTTATTCCATAGTCCATCGAATCCTTACCCAAAACTTGAAAACTTCACAACACAAAACTTAACAAAAAATTCGTAAGCTCCGTTAGTGAAAGAAAACAAAACACCACTTCAAGGTACTGTAATGAACTCATTATTTATTTATATTGGCGATAAACCTACTGTATTCCAACTTCTCCATGGTTTATAAACTATTTTACTAGCCATAGATTCATCAAAATAAGTAAATAACACATGAAAAACAGAATCTGTCAAAAACAGAACAGTCTGTAGTAATCTGAATCAAACGTATACTTATGGAACACATAAAATTCTCAAATAAATTTCTGGACCTGAGGAATTTATCTATAAATCACCTTCAAAAATAATTAACTAAATATCACTCTCCAAATAAAAATGGCAGCAATTCTCGTGAGCGCTAAAGTTTCAGTTTTTGACAGCATGATCAACAAGACTTCCCCCAAGTCTTCCCAAAGGTTCTACTTGGAACAAACACTAATTAAACATATAAAACCATATCTAATAAGAGTCTAGATGAATTATTTATTACTAAACAGGAACAAAAAACAAGGAACTAAAATAAAATTGGGTTGCCTCCCAACAAGCGCTATCGTTTAGTGCCCCTAGCTAGGCATGATGATTTCAATGATGCCCACATAAAGGATAAGAATTGAAACATAAAGAGAGCATCATGAAGAATATGAGTAGCACATTTAAGTCTAACATGCTTCCTATGCATAGGGATTTTTGAGCAAACAACTTGTGGGAACAAGAATCAACTTGCATAGGAAGGTAAAACAAGCATAACTTCAAATTTTTAAGCACATAGAGAGGAAACTTGATATTATTGCAATTACTACAAGCATATATTCCTCCCTCATAATAATTTTCAGTAGCATCATGAATGAATTCAACAATATAACCAGAACCTAAAGCATTCTTTTCATGATCTATAAGCATAGAAATTTTATCACTCTCCACACAAGCAAAATTCTTCTCATGAATAATAGTGGGAGCAAACTCAACAAAATTATTATCATGTGAGGCATAATCCAATTGAAAACTAAAATCATGATGACAATTTTCATGGATATTATTATTTTTAATAGTATACAAGTCATCACAATAATCATCATAGATAGCAACTTTGTTCTCATAATCAATTGGAACCTCTTCTGGAATAGTGGATTCATCACAAAATAAAGTCATGACTTATCCAAATCCACTTTCATCAATATAATCATCATAAATAGGAGGCATGCTTTCATCATAATAAATTTGCTCATCAAAACTTGGGGGACAAAAAGTATCATCTTCATCAAACATAGCTTCCCCAAGCTTGTGGCTTTGCATATCATTAGCATCATGGATATTCAAGAAATTCATACTAACAACATTGCAATCATGCTCATCATTCAAATATTTAGTGCCAAACATTTTAAAGATCTCTTCTTCTAGCACTTGAGCACAATTATCCTTTCCACCATACTCATGGAAGATATTAAAAAGATGAAGCATATGAGACAAACTCAATTCCATTTCTTTTTGTAGTTTTCTTTTATAAACTAAACTAGTGATAAAACAAGAAACTAAAAGAATCGATTGCAAGATCTAAAGATATACCTTCAAGCACTCACCTCCCCGGCAACGACGCCAGAAAAGGGCTTGATGTTTACTACACAACCTTCTTCTTGTAGACGTTGTTGGGCCTCCAAGTGCAGAGGTTTATAGGACAGTAGCAAATTTCCCTCAAATGGATGACCTAAGGTTTATCAATCCGTAGGAGGCATAGGATGAAGATGGTCTCTCTCAAGCAACCCTACAACCAAATAACAAAGAGTCTCTTGTGTCCCCAACACACCCAATACAATGGTAAATTGTATAGGTGCACTAGTTCGGCGAAGAGATAGTGATACAAGTGCAATATTGATAGTAGATAAAGGTATTTGTAATCTGAAATAATAAAAACAGCAAGGTAGCAAGTGATAAAAGTGAGCGTAAACGGTATTGCAATGATAGGAAATAAGGCCTAGGGTTCATACTTTCACTAGTGCAAGTCCTCTCAACAATAATAACATAATTGGATCATATAACTATCCCTCAACATGCAACAAAGAGTCACTCCAAAGTCACTAATAGTGGAGAACGAACGAAGAGATTATGGTAGGGTACGAAACCACCTCAAAGTTATTCTTTCCAATCAATCCGTTGGGCTATTCCTATAAGTGTCACAAACAGCCCTAGAGTTCGTACTAGAATAACACCTTAAGACACAAATCAAGCAAAACCCTAATGTCACCTAAATACTCCATTGTCACCTCAAGTATCCGTGGGTATGATTATACGATATGCATCACACAATCTCAGATTCATCTATTCAACCAACACATAGAACCTCAAAGAGTGCCCCAAAGTTTCTACCGGAGAATCATGATGAAAACGTGTGCCAACCCCTTTGCATAGGTTCATGGGTGGAACCCGCAAGTTGGTCACCAAAACATACATCAAGTGGCACATGGTATCCCATTGTCACCACAGATATCCACGGCAAGACATACATCAAGTGTTCTCAAATCTTTAAAGACTCAATCCGATAGGATAACTTCAAAGGGGAAACTCAATTCATTACAAGAGAGAAGAGGGGGAAGAAACATCATAGGATCCAAATATAATAGCAAACTCGCGGTACATCAAGATCGTGCGAAATCAAGAACACGAGAGAGAGAGAGATGAAACACATAGCTACTGGTACATACCCTCAGCCCCGAGGGAGAACTACTCCCTCCTCGTCATGGAGAGCGCCGGGATGATGAAGATGGCCACCGGTGAAGGTTCCCCCCTCCGGCAGGGTGCCGGAACAGGGTCCCGATTGACTTTTGGTGGCTACGGAGGCTTCTGGTGGTGGAACTCCCGATCTATCTTGTGTTCTGGAATTTTTAGGGTATATGGAGTTATATAGGCAGAAGAAGCACGTCAGGGGAGCCACGGGGGCCCCACGAGGCACGGGGCGCGCCCTAGGGGGTGGGCGTGCCCCCCACCCTCGTGGGAAGCTCCCGTATCTTCTGACGTGGGGTCCAAGTCCATCAGGTGTGTTTCCTTCCAAAAATAACTTCTCCAGTTGATTTCGTTCCGTTTCGACTCCGTCTGATATTCCTTTTCTTCGAAACACTGAAATAGGCATAAAACAGCAAATCTGGGCTGGGCCTCCGGTTAATAGGTTAGTCCCAAAAATAATATAAAAGTGGAAAATAAAGCCCAATATTGCCTAAAACAGTAGATAATATAGCATGGAGCAATCAAAAATTATAGATACGTTGGAGACATATCAAGCATCCCCAAGCTTAATTCCTGCTCATCCTCGAGTAGGTAAATGATAAAAAGATAATTTTTGATGTGGAATACTAGTTGGCATAATTTCAATGTTATTCTTCTTAATTGTGGCATGAATATTCAGATCCGAAAGATTCAAGACAAAAGTTCATATTGACATAAAAATAATAATACTTCAAGCATACTAACTAGGCAATCATGTCTTCTCAAAATAACATGGCCAAAGAAAGTTATCCCTACAAAATCATATAGTCTGGCTATGCTCTATCTTCACCACACAAAATATTTAAATCATGCACAACCCCGATGACAAGCCAAGCAATTGTTTCATACTTTTGATGTTCTCAAACTTTTTCAATCTTCACGCAATACATGAGCGTGAGCCATGGACATAGCACTATAGGTGGAATAGAATGGTGGTTGTGGAGAGGACAAAAAGGGAGAAGATAGTATCACATCGACTAGGCGTATCAATGTGAGTGAGTAGGGATTGCCATGCAACGGATGCACTAGAGCTATAAGTATATGAAAGCTCAACAAAAGAAACTAGTGGGTGTGCATCCAACTCGCTTGCTCACGAAGACCTAGGGCATTTTGAGGAAGCCCGTCATTGGAATATACAAGCCAAGTTCTATAATGAAAGATTCCCACTAGTATATGAAAGTGACAACATAGGAGACTCTCTATCATGAAGATCATGGTGCTACTTTGAAGCACAAGTGTGGTAAAAGGATAGTAGCATTGTCCCCTTTTTTTATTTGGCCTTTCTTTTTTTGGCCTTTCTTTTTTTTATTTGGCCTTCCCCCTTTTTTATGGCCTTTCTCTTTTTGGGGCGGGGGGGACAATGCTCTATTGAATGATGATCATCACCCTTCTATTTATTTACAACTCAATGATACAACTCGATACTAGAACAAAGTATGACTCTATATGAATGCCTCCGGCAGTGTACCGGGATATGCAATGAATCAAGAGTGACAAGTATGAAAGAATCATGAACAGTGGCTTTGCCACAAATACTATGTCAACTACATGATCATGCTAAGCGATATGACAATGATGAATGTGTCATGATGAACGGAATGGTGGAAAGTTGCATGGCAATATATCTCGGAATGGCTATGGAAATGCCGTAATAGGTAGGTATGGTGGCTGTTTTGAGGAAGGTATATGGTGGGTTTATGGTACCGGCGAAAGTTGCGCGGTACTAGAGAGGCTAGCAATGGTGGAAGGGTGAGAGTGCGCATAATCCATGGACTCAACATTAGTCATAAAGAACTCACATACTTATTAAAAAAAATCTATTAGTTATCGAAACAAAGTACTACGCGCATGCTCCTAGGGGGATAGATTGGTAGGAAAAGACCATCGCTCGTCCCTGACCCCCACTCATAAGGAAGACAATCAATAAATAAATCATGCTCCGACTTCATCACATAATGGTTCACCATACGTGCATGCTACGGGAATCACAAACTTCAACACAAGTATCTCTCAAACTCACAAGTACTCAACTAGCATGACTCTAATATCACCATCCCCATATCTCAAAACAATTATCAAGTATCAAACTTCTCATAGTATTCAACACACTCATAAGAGAATTTTATTATTCTTGAATACCTAGCATATTAGGATTTTAAGAAAATTACCATGCTATTTAAGACTCTCAAAATAATATGAGTGAAGCATGAGAGTTCATCTATTTCTTCAAAATAAAACTACCACCATGCTCTAAAAGATATAAGTGAAGCACTAGAGCAAATGACAAACTACTCCGAAAGATATACGTGAAGATCAATGAGTAGTCGAATAATTATGCAACTATGTTAAGACTCTCTAACATTTAATAATTTCAGATCTTGGTATATTCAAATAGAAAGCAAAATAAAATGACATCTAAGAATAGCAAACATCATGTGAAGAAGCAAAAACTTAGGATCAACCGATACTAACCGATCATTGTTGAAGAAGAAAGGTGGGATGCCAACCGGGGCATCCCCAAGCTTAGATGCTTGAGACTTATCGAAATATTATCTTGGGGTGCCTTGGGCATCCCCAAGCTTGAGCTTTTGTGTCTCCTTAATTCCTCTGATATCACGGTCTCCCTAAATCTCAAAAGCTTCATCCACACAAAACTCAACAAGGACTCGTGAGATAAGTTAGTATAAACCATTGCCAAAACCTTATCATAATCTACTGTAGAAAATCACTAAAATTATTATTCAAAATTCATACTAAATTCCTCTGCATATTTAATAGTCCTATCATCAAATAGAATCATTAAAGAAGCAAACATATGCAAACAATGCAAACAATGCAAACATAACAGCAATCTGCCTAAACAGGATAGTCTGTAAAGAATGCTGCAACATCCATACTTCCCTAGCTCCAAAAATTATGAAATAAAATTCCCACAGTAGTAAATTTATCAGATCTTAATATGAAAAAGGTTTCAACATTTTATCACATTCTGACTTTTCTAGGGAATTATTGCAACAGCGGTAAAATTTCTGTTTTCAAACAGCGACATGTATACTTGTAACATAGGCATAGTAAAGGCTATCAATGCCACTTTTATTGAAATAAAAGATGAAAAAAATTGTTCTAAATAACAGCAAACAAATCCAAACAAAATAAATTGAAGCTCCAAGAAAAACACATATCATGTGGCGAATAAAAATATAGCTCCAAGTAAAGTTACTGATGAAAGAAGACGAAAGAGGGGATGCCTTCCGGGGCATCCCCAAGCTTAGGCTCTTGGATATCCTTTAATATTAACTTGGGGTGCCTTTGGGCATCCCCAAGCTTAGGCTCTTGCCACTCCTTATTCCATAGTCCATCGAATCCTTACCCAAAACTTGAAAACTTCACAACACAAAACTTAACAAAAAATTCGTAAGCTCCGTTAGTGAAAGAAAACAAAACACCACTTCAAGGTACTGTAATGAACTCATTATTTATTTATATTGGCGATAAACCTACTGTATTCCAACTTCTCCATGGTTTATAAACTATTTTACTAGCCATAGATTCATCAAAATAAGTAAATAACACATGAAAAACAGAATCTGTCAAAAACAGAACAGTCTGTAGTAATCTGAATCAAACGTATACTTATGGAACACATAAAATTCTCAAATAAATTTCTGGACCTGAGGAATTTATCTATAAATCACCTTCAAAAATAATTAACTAAATATCACTCTCCAAATAAAAATGGCAGCAATTCTCGTGAGCGCTAAAGTTTCAGTTTTTGACAGCATGATCAACAAGACTTCCCCCAAGTCTTCCCAAAGGTTCTACTTGGAACAAACACTAATTAAACATATAAAACCATATCTAATAAGAGTCTAGATGAATTATTTATTACTAAACAGGAACAAAAAACAAGGAACTAAAATAAAATTGGGTTGCCTCCCAACAAGCGCTATCGTTTAGTGCCCCTAGCTAGGCATGATGATTTCAATGATGCCCACATAAAGGATAAGAATTGAAACATAAAGAGAGCATCATGAAGAATATGAGTAGCACATTTAAGTCTAACATGCTTCCTATGCATAGGGATTTTTGAGCAAACAACTTGTGGGAACAAGAATCAACTTGCATAGGAAGGTAAAACAAGCATAACTTCAAATTTTTAAGCACATAGAGAGGAAACTTGATATTATTGCAATTACTACAAGCATATATTCCTCCCTCATAATAATTTTCAGTAGCATCATGAATGAATTCAACAATATAACCAGAACCTAAAGCATTCTTTTCATGATCTATAAGCATAGAAATTTTATCACTCTCCACACAAGCAAAATTCTTCTCATGAATAATAGTGGGAGCAAACTCAACAAAATTATTATCATGTGAGGCATAATCCAATTGAAAACTAAAATCATGATGACAATTTTCATGGATATTATTATTTTTAATAGTATACAAGTCATCACAATAATCATCATAGATAGCAACTTTGTTCTCATAATCAATTGGAACCTCTTCTGGAATAGTGGATTCATCACAAAATAAAGTCATGACTTATCCAAATCCACTTTCATCAATATAATCATCATAAATAGGAGGCATGCTTTCATCATAATAAATTTGCTCATCAAAACTTGGGGGACAAAAAGTATCATCTTCATCAAACATAGCTTCCCCAAGCTTGTGGCTTTGCATATCATTAGCATCATGGATATTCAAGAAATTCATACTAACAACATTGCAATCATGCTCATCATTCAAATATTTAGTGCCAAACATTTTAAAGATCTCTTCTTCTAGCACTTGAGCACAATTATCCTTTCCACCATACTCATGGAAGATATTAAAAAGATGAAGCATATGAGACAAACTCAATTCCATTTCTTTTTGTAGTTTTCTTTTATAAACTAAACTAGTGATAAAACAAGAAACTAAAAGAATCGATTGCAAGATCTAAAGATATACCTTCAAGCACTCACCTCCCCGGCAACGACGCCAGAAAAGGGCTTGATGTTTACTACACAACCTTCTTCTTGTAGACGTTGTTGGGCCTCCAAGTGCAGAGGTTTATAGGACAGTAGCAAATTTCCCTCAAATGGATGACCTAAGGTTTATCAATCCGTAGGAGGCATAGGATGAAGATGGTCTCTCTCAAGCAACCCTACAACCAAATAACAAAGAGTCTCTTGTGTCCCCAACACACCCAATACAATGGTAAATTGTATAGGTGCACTAGTTCGGCGAAGAGATAGTGATACAAGTGGTATATGGATAGTAGATAATTGTTTTTGTAATCTGAAATAATAAAAACAGCAAGGTAGCAAGTGATAAAAGTGAGCGTAAATGGTATTGCAATGATAGGAAATAAGGCCTAGGGTTCATACTTTCGCTAGTGTAAGTTCCCTCAACAATACTAACATAATTGGATAAAATAACTATCCCTCAACATCCAACAAAGAGTCACTCCAAAGTCACTAATAGAGGAGAACGAACGAAGAGATTATGGTAGGGTACGAAACCACCTCAAAGTTATTCTTTCCAATCAATCCGGTGGGCTATTCCTATAAGTGTCACAAAAAGCCCTAGAGTTCGTACTAGAATAACACCTTAAGACACAAATCAACCAAAACCCTAATGTCACCTAGATACTCCATTGTCACCTAAAGTATCCGTGGGTATGACTATACGATATGCATCACACAATCTTAGATTTATCTATTCAACCAACACATAGAACCTCAAAGAGTGCCCCAAAGTTTCTACCGGAGAATCACGACGAAAACGTGTGCCAACCCCTATGCATAGGTTCATGGGCGGAACCCGCAAGTTGGTCACCAAAACATACATCAAGTGGCACGTGGTATCCCATTGTCACCACAGATATCCACGGCAAGACATACATCAAGTGTTCTCAAATCTTTAAAGACTCAATCCGATAGGATAACTTCAAAGGGGAAACTCAATTCATTACAAGAGAGAAGAGGGGGAAGAAACATCATAGGATCCAAATATAATAGCAAAGCTCGCGATACATCAAGATCGTGCCAAATCAAGAACACGAGAGATCATCAAACACATAGCTACTGGTACGTACCCTCAGCCCCGAGGGAGAACTACTCCCTCATCATCATGGAGAGCGTCGGGATGATGAAGATGGCCACCGGTGAGGGTTCCCCCCTCCGGCAAGGTGCCGGAACAGGGTCCCGATTGACTTTTGGTGGCTACGGAGGCTTCTAGCGGTGGAACTCCCGATCTATCTTGTGTTCTGGAAGTTTTAGGGTATATGGAGTTATATAGGCAGAAAAAGCACGTCAGGGGAGCCACGGGGGCCCCACGAGGCAGGGTGTAACGCCCCGGACACACCCGCCGGTGGTCGTTACTCCTGGCGGGATCTAGACTGGCCCCACAGATCAATACTAGTCTTTTCTGCGCACTTTGTCCTCACTCATGCGCACCCGGGAGCAACTTCCCAGTCGGTCACCCATGCTGACACTACTCCAAGCTGAGCACGCTTAACTTTGGAGTTCTATCCGATTGGGCTCCCGGAAAAGAAGGAATTCCTTATTGATATGAGTAGTCTATCATCCCTAATAAGCCAGGCCATCACATACACCCCCACTCAGAGGAACCGACGTCCTCGTCGGGCCACAGGAACGTTCCCTCTTAGCACATACGTCTGTGCATCCAGTCTGGTACATGTGCCATGCCGGATGCCACGATGGGTCACAAACGTCATGAACAACATGACCGCGCACCTGTCCGCAAACATCCGTGTAACCGCGAAGGTCAACTCTGATACCAACTTGTAACGCCCCAGACACACCCGCCGGTGGTCGTTACTCCTGGCGGGATCTAGACTGGCCCCACAGATCAATACTAGTCTTTTCTGCACACTTTGTGCTCACTCATGCGCACCCGGGAGCAACTTCCCGGTCGATCACCCATCCTGACACTACTCCAAGCTGAGCATGCTTAACATAAAATGGTCTTCTAATGAATTACTGTAGCATACTTGATTTCACTAAAAGGCTACACAACTTTGAGAGAAATCAAGTGTGGACATTGGTCGAGAAGCCCGACAACAACCACAACATCATCAGTACCAAATGGGTGTTTCGCAACAAGCAAGACGAAGATGGTCAAGTCGTCTGCAACAAAGCTCGTCTAGTCGCCCAAGGCTATACTCAAGTGGAAGGTATGGACTACGGTGAGACATATGCCCCCATTGCTAGACTTGAATCCATCCGCATCTTACTTGCCTATGCTAATCACCAAGATATCACTTTATACCAAATGGACATTAGCAGTGCTTTTCTAAATGGTGAAATTGAGGAGGAAGTTTATGTTAAACAACCTCCCGGCTTTGTCAATCCTAAGAAACCCGATCATGTTTACAAACTTCACAAAGCCCTTTATGGTCTTAAACAAGCTCCTAGAGTGTGGTATAAATGCTTGACCAAGTTCCTTATTGAAAAGGGCTTTGAAATTGGAAAATTAGATTCTACTCTTTTTACTAAACGGGTTAATGGTGAGTTATTTGTATGCCAAATTTATGTTAATGATATCATATTTGGCTCAACTAACCCTCATTTTAATGAAAAGTTTGGAAAGCTAATGTCGGCGAAGTTTGAGATGTCTATGATGAGTGAACTCAAGTTCTTTCTTGGTTTGCAAATCAAGCAAACTAAGTAAGGCACCTTTGTTTCTCAAACAAAGTACACCAAGGACTTATTCAAGAAGTTCAACATGCAAGGAAGCAAAGGTATGAAAACTCCCATGCCTACTAGTGGACATCTTGACTTGACTAAGGACGGTGAACCGGTTGATCAAAAAGTTTATCGCTCTATGATTGGTTCATTGTTATATCTATGTGCCTCTCATCCCGATATTATACTAAGTGTGTGCATGTGTGCACGATATCAACCGGCCCCCAAAGAATGTCATCTTAAGGCTGTGAAAAGGATAGTGAGATACCTAATACATACACCAAATTTTGGCATTTGGTATCCTAAGAGGTCGTCTTTTGATCGTGTTGGCTACTTCTACTGGGACTATGCCGGAGACAAGGTTGATAGAAAGTCCACTTGGGGTACTTGTCAATTTCTTGGTAGATCTCTTGTGTCTTGGTCTTCCAAGAAACAAAACTCGGTATCCTTATCCACCGCCGAAGCAGAATACATTGCCGCTGGTTCATGTTGTGCTCAATTACTTTGGATGACCCAAACTCTTAAAGATTATGGGATTAATGTGAAACATGTTCCATTGATTTGTGACAATGAGAGTGCTATTAAGATTGTTCACAATCCCATGCAACATTCTCGAACTAAGCATATTGAAGTTCGTCCTCATTTCATTCGAGATCATGTTGCTAAAGGGGACATCGATCTTAAGCATGTTCGTAACGATAAGCAATTGGCGGATATATTCACCAAACCGCTTGATGATAAAGTCTTTTGCCGTTTGAGAGGTGAATTGAACATCATTGATGCTTCAAACTTGGAGTAGAAACTCCATTTGGATACATGCAAGGCATGAATCTATGACAAATCCTTGATATTTCTCTTATGATGATATTCATATGTCTTGGATATATTTGCAACCTTGCATGTTATCTAACCCTTGTAGGTACTTGGATGAATCTAAATCTATGAGATAGCAACCCACGCACATCTTGAGCGATCTCTACATTACCAAGTCTCTACAATACGGTGGTTGATGACAAGGAAGCACGAAACCCTTCAACATATCGTTTGACAAATTATATGTATCAAACTTCATGATTGTCATTTTGGATACACAAGTGCTCTTCCTTGCAAAACTAACCCATGTAGGTAGATGAACTCAACTCCAAGTGGTGCTCCCAACCATTCTTGTGCTACATCAACCTTGAGCACCCCACGCAAGTTCAACTACATGATCAAGATCAACACCACCACCCAAGGTATGCCATTCCATCTTAGAGAAGCTTTACCTCAAGGCATAGGTCAAAGCAGCTCAACAAGATGTGAATACATCAAATGCTTAAACAAAAAATGGTAACCCCATTTTGAGCTTAAACGCTGAGTATGACTTACAATCAAGTGTTCTTACTTGACTCCTCAGTCAATATACTCTAACAGAGGTGACTTTGTCACCGCCCAATTCTAGATGAAGTTCTCTAGTGTTTCCTTGAGTTTTTGCAAACTTCATCTAGATTTCCTTTTCTTTGGTTTGTTCTGCATTCCTTGCATCCAATTCCTTGCAAATCCTTGTGAGAACTTTCTTGTCTAGTGAGCTGAGGTGACAAGTGTTTTCTCTGTGATAAACTCGGTCACACCGGTTTGTTGTTTTCGGTCCAACTGAACTCTTTCGGTGCAACCGGAACATACCACTCGGTGCAACCGATTTCACTACAGGAAAGACAACTTGCCACTTGTTCTTGCATTCTTCTTGCTCCAGCTCCACTCAATGATTCTTGTGCTCTACCAGCATCACATTCGACTTGCTACTTTGCTTTGTGACTCAAGGACCAAACCCATTGTAACAAACATCCAGAAGAGCCCTTCTTGGAAATTGATGTCAAAGGGGGAGAGAGAGAGATAACATCAAAGCTTAATCATTTCTATACGGGGGGAAAGAATACTCAGGGGGAGAGAGTTCTTTAATGAGAAAGAAGTATCACATCAAAGACCCCGGATGCTTGATGTTCAATAGGAGGGAAGTTACATGTCTTTAAGAGGGGAAAGACATGTTCATTTTATTTTATTTTTCTTTCTTTCGTTGCTCTGATTTTCTGTTCCCTATCTTCTCCCAGTATCCCAAGCAAGATTCAGGGGGAGCAAGACATCTAAGGGAAGGAAATCCTTGAATTCATTGCATATCTTTACCTTTTGGGGACATGTCTATATCAAATAGAGTACTCAGTACTCACTCTCTACATGTCATCCCAGTCTTGGTACTCGTGTGGTTTCTTTTGGTTACTCTGGCTTGTAAATGTATCTGTGTCATCTAACCTTGTTTACTCAAGTTCATTTCTCCTAAGCCAACTCAAGACCACAAGGTAAGTATATGCATCACACTCATGTGCATGAGGACTTCTTGCTAATGTACATATTGTCTGCAAGAAAGACTCATGAGCATTTAGGTACATCTCCTATAGTTACATCTTTTGCTCTGATGCATATAACCAATATACATGTAACACATTGCTTACTCTGTCATGCTATGCATTCACATGTTCTTATATTCCATATTTACATGATTGCATACATATAGGGGGAGCCTATGCATGTTACATGTCTTTCCAAAGCTTTACCTGTTATTCTCTATATCTTTATCTAAAGCTTTGATGTATGTTGTAATCAATTAACAAAAAGGGGGATATTGAAAGCACAAGTGCTCCCGGGTAATTTTGGTAATTAATGTCAACATATCTCTTGTTGGACTAATACTTTCATCTAGCATATTTCAGATAAGTCCAACAGTGGAGTGGCTTGGACTGGAGGATGTGGGACACCTTCAAGATGATGAAGACAAATGATTGGCTCTAGCTCAAAGCTCAGGACTCTACATTTTTCATTTTAGTGATCCAAGATCACATTGAGTCCATAGGAAATCCAATACTATTAAGAGGGGATGAGGTGTTGCTTAATGAGGTTCTTGCTCAAAGTGCATGGTGAATATACTCCACAACCCTCAACCACTTTCACATATCCAAATATATCCCAAACCAAAAGTCAAACTCGGCCCCACCGATTTGATCTATCCGGCACCACCAAGTTCACTTGACATAGCCACTGCCACAAACCCTAATCAATTAGGTCTCACCAATGGGATCTCAGTCTCACCGAGATGAGCTTGCAAACTCTCTGTTGCCTATTGCATTAATTTCGGTCTCACCGAAGCATGACATCAGTCCCACCGAGTTTGCTTGGCCAACTCTATGTTTAGCTTATTACCAAAATCGGTCCCACCGAATTTGTGTAATCGGTCCAACCGAGATGAGGCTTTACCCTAACCCTAGCACATTGGTCCCACCGAGTTGATCAAGTCGGTCCCACCGAAAACCCTAACGGTCACATTATGAACTAAATCGGTATGACCGAGTTGTATGATTCGGTCCCACCGAGTTTGGTGATTTGGATGTAACGGTTAGATTTTGTGTGGAGGTTATATATACCCCTCCACCCACTCTTCATTCGTGGAGAGAGACATCAGAACATTCCTACACTTCCAACATACATTTTTTGAGAGAGAACCACCTACACTTGTGTTGAGGTCAAGATACTTCATTCCAACCACATAAATCTTGATCTCTACCCTTCCCCAAGTTGCTTTCCACTCAAATCATCTTTCCACCAAATCCAATCCGATGAGAGAGAGTTGAGTGTTGGGGAGACTATCATTTGAAGGACAAGAGCAAGGAGTTCATCATCAACACACCATTTGTTACCTCTTGGAGAGCGGTGTCTCCTAGATTGGTTAGGTGTCACTTGGGAGCCTCCGTCAAGATTGTGGAGTTGAACCAAGGATTTTGTACGGGCAAGGAGATCGCCTACTTCGTGAAGATCTACCCTAGTGAGGCAAGTCCTTCGTGGGTGATGGCCATGGTGGGATACACAAGGTTGCTTCTTCATGGACCCTTCGTTGGTGGAGCCCTCCATGGACTCGCGTAACCATTACCCTTCGTGGGTTGAAGTCTCCACCAACGTGGATGTACGATAGCACCACCTATCATAACCACGCCAAAAATCTCCGTGTCTTCAATTGCATTTGCACACTCCAATCCCATCCCTTTACATTCTTGCAACTTGCATCATGTACTTTCCGTTGCTCATATAATCTTGTCATGCTTGCTTGATATGTATTGTGAATGCTCAAACTTGTGCCAAAACTCCACTTCAACTTAAAGAAATTAAAATCTGCAACTTTTCTGGCTAAGAGTCTATTCACCCCCCTCTAGACACCTCTTCTCAATCCTACAGCGGGAGGAAGACGACCCGCTCCATGCCCTTGGGCCGCGGCTCCCGCTCGCCCTGCGGCGGGCACGTGGCAACCTCCATCTCCGATGGCAGGCACCTAGTGGCGTGGAGCTGGGAGATATCCTCGAGGGTGATGGTCGAGCCCATCCACGAGCCCGACGGTAGCGCCATCGACGAAGAAGCAAGAAGAGAAGAAGAAGGCGACCGCAAGGCTCTGCTCGAGGCAGCGGGTGTCACAGCGCGCGGTGTTCGCAAGCAGCAGAAGAAGGAAGACGATGGCAGGAGGGCGCGGGTGCGAATGGTTTCCACCGCCCCCTCCTCGCCCCAACTTATAAGCCACGGTTCAAAACATGGGGAAGTGGGATCGTTTGCGCTCGCCTCCCCCACTTCCCCACAATAACTGCGCATGTACACGCGCAGTAACTGCCTCAAGAATGGCAACCAACTCGCGGACGCCGTAATAAATCCGCGCACATGGGCCATGGGCGCGCGGCCCCGGGCCACTGTGCGTCGCCCGTCCTATCGCACGCGTGGCCTATCAGGCCCCTCCGACTCCCGGACGCCATGTGGCGCCCACGCGAGGCCCGAAAGATTGCCTCCAAGATTTGGTGGACTCCTCGGTTTCCCGCCACTATCAAGACGACGCGATCCGGCTTCCGGAAGCCGGCACACAGTGGGTGTTTCCGGACCCAGCGGCCTCAAGATTCACCTCCATCAAGGGGGAAACTGCGAAGGCCCTTCCACCCGGAGACAGCGGACCTTCACAGCTTCGGGGACTACTGTCGGGGGGATGGAACCCGGGCAGTCAACGGAACCCGGATCCTTTGGAAAAACAACGGGGCTGGCATCGCCCCTCAAGACGGCTCGCGCTCGGCCGAGTCACTCGACCCGGCCAAGCCCCCTCAACCCGGCCTAATCCGTGAGACTTCTCCAACAAGCTAGCCCAAGGCGGCCAAGCCTGGCGCACCAAGACTTACCCAACAAGCCAACACCCCTTGGCGTGTACTCCAACCTGGCCAAGGGTCAGCGGCCATCCCATCCCAGCCGTACAATGGGACAAGTCGCCACCAACTGATAACTGAAGCCACATTGTCCTGCCCATGCCTTTGGTCAGCCAGACCAGGCAATAGTGCCCCCCACCTACCCGCTGACCAAGATTGGCATGGCAACAGTGCACCCATCGTCACCCATGACGCCAGCAAGTGGCGATTTGACGGAGTGCCACTGTAGCCGACTCGACTTGGCCACACCCTGACGATCGACAAGACGGCCAACAGTGCCACCATACCCGGCGGTTTGATACGTCTCCAACGTATCTATAATTTTTGATTGCTCCATGCTATATTATATTCTGTTTTGGACATTATTGGGCTTTATTATTCACTTTTATATTATTTTTGGAACTAATCTATTAACCGGAGGCCCAGCCCAGAATTGTTGTTTTTGCCTATTTCAGAGTTTCGCAGAAAAAGAATATCAAACGGAGTCCAAACGGAATGAAACCTTGGGGAACATGATTTTTGGAATGAACAAGATCCAGAAGACTTGGACCCTACGTCAAGAAAACAACAGGGAAGCCATGAGGGAGGGGGGCGCGCCTACCCCCCCCCCCCCAGGCGCGCCCTCCACCCTCATGGGCCCCCTGTTGCTCCACCGACGTACTCCTTCCTCCTATATATACCTACGTACCCCCAAATGATCAGATACGGAGCCAAAACCCTAATTTCACCGCCGTAACTTTTTGTATCCACGAGATCCCATCTTGGGGCCTGTTCCGGAGCTCCGCCGGAGGGGTCTTCGATCACGGAGGGCTTCTACATCAACACTATAGCCTCTCCGATGAAGTGTGAGTAGTTTACCTCAGACCTTCGGGTCCATAGTTATTAGCTAGATGGCTTCTTGTCTCTTTTTGGATCTCAATACAAAGTTCTCCCCCTCTCTTGTGGAGATCTGTTCGATGTAATCTTCTTTTGCGGTGTGTTTGTTGAGACCGATGAATTGTGGGTTTATGATCAAGTTTATCTATGAAAAATATTTGAATCTTCTCTAAATTCTTTTATGTATGATGGTTACCTTTGCAAGTCTCTTCGAATTATCAGTTTGGTTTGGCCTACTAGATTGATCTTTCTTGCAATGGGAGAAGTGCTTAGCTTTGGGTTCAATCTTGCGGTGTCCTTTCCCAGTGACAGTAGGGGCAGCAAGGCACGTATTGTATTGTTGCCATCGAGGATAACAAAGATGGGGTTTTTATCATATTGCATGAATTTATCCATCTACATCATGTCATCTTGCTTAAAGCGTTACTCTGTTCTTATGAACTTAATACTCTAGATGCATGCCGGATAGCGGTCGATGTGTGGAGTAATAGTAGTAGATGCAGGCAGGAGTCGGTCTACTTGTCTCGGACGTGATGCCTATATACATGATCATACCTAGATATTCTCATAACTATGCTCAATTTTGTCAATTGCTCAACAGTAATTTGTTCACCCACCGTAAAATACTTATGCTCTTGAGAGAAGCCACTAGTGAAACCTATGGCCCCCGGGTCTATCTTCCATCATATTAGTCTTCCAACACTTAGTTATTTTCATTGCCTTTTATTTTACTTTGCATCTTTATCATAAAAATACCAAAAATATTATCTTATCATATCTATCAGATCTCACTCTCGTAAGTGACCGTGTAGGGATTGACAACCCCTTATCGTGTTGGTTGCGAGGATTTATTTGTTTTTTGTAGGTGCAAGGGACTCGCGCGTAGCCTCCTACTGGATTAATACCTTGGTTCTCAAAAACTGAGGGAAATACTTACGCTACTTTGTTGCATCACCCTTTCCTCTTCAAGGGAAAACCAACACAGTGCTCAAGAGGTAGCAAGAAGGATTTCTGGCGCCGTTACCGGGGAGGTCTACGCAAAAGTCAACATACCAAGTACACATCACAAACCCTTATCTCCCGCATTACATTATCTGCCATTTGCCTCTCATTTTCCTCTCCCCCACATCACCCTTGCCGTTTTATTCGCCCTCTTTTCTGTTCGCCCTTTTTCCGTTTGCTTTAATGTCTTACTTGGCTCGTTTGCTCGTTTGATTGGAATAGTTGTTTATTTATTACTAAACAGAGAACCTAAGATCTATGGATCCTCATCTGCTTGCTAACCTTTTTAAGAGATCCAATTATGATGAACCAATTGCTAGTGAGTTTTGTGCACTAGATTATCTTTATAAGGTTTTGCTTGAAATTCATGAATCTGAAAAGTGTGATGAATTACATTATGAAGCGATTCAGGATAGATCTTTGAATAAAAAGCATGATTGCAATGATTTTATTATAAATTCTATTTATGTAAATTGTGCTAATAATATACAAATCCCTAAGCTTGGGGATGCTAGTTTTGCTATGTCCTCTACTTGTTGCAATGATCATGATTGGGGTGATTCTTCTTATGATCTTGAAAATTTATTTAAGCCCCATGATGAATATGATATTGATAATAGTGTTTGCAATATTATTGAAAGTGGGTTTGGAAGAGTGTCAACTTTAGATCCCACATATTTGGATAATGTTCAATCTTATGAAGTTTTTGATAAAAGTGGGTTTGAAGAGGTCATGACTTTAGTTAATGTTAATCCCACTATTTTGAAAGAGTGTCAACTTTGCATGCATGTGGATCGTGTTGAAAATATTTTATGTGATAGATATTTTGTTGAATTTTCTTATAATCCCACATGTAATTATTATGAGAGAGGAAAATATGGTGGTAGAAATTTTCATGTTACTAAATTACCTCTCATTATGTCGAGATTGCTATTGTTTCTTTCCGCTTCCTTGCATATGCTAGTTTTTGCTTGCCTTGATAATTTATTTGCCTATAATATGCCTATGCATAGGAAGTATGTTAGACTTAGATGCGTTTGTCACGTGTTTTATGATGCTCTCTTTGTGCTTCAATTCTTGTCTTTTATGTGAGCATCATTGAAATATTATGCCTAGCTATAAGGCTTTAAAGAAAAGCGCTTGTTGGGAGACAACCCAATATTTTTCCTTGCTGTTATTAAATAAATAATTTATATATCCTATGTTTTGGTTGTGTTTTTTGTGTTTAATTAGTGTTCGTGCCAAGTAGAACCGTTGGGAAGACTTGGGGAAAGTCTTGTTAATCTTGCTGTAAAAAACAGAAACTTTAGCGCTCACGAGAACTGCTGCCATTTTTATTTGGAAAGTGCTATTTAGTTAATTATTTTTGAAGATGATTAATAGATAACTTCCTCACGTCCAGAAATTCATTTTAGAATTTTTGGGGTTCCATACCTTGCGCTAGCTACAGATTACTACAGACTGTTCTGTTTTTGACAGATTCTGTTTTTCATGTGTTGTTTGCATATTTTGATGAATCTATGGCTAGTAAAATAATTTATAAACCATAGAGAAGTTGGAATACAGTAGGTTTAAAACCAATATAAATAAATAATGAGTTCATTACAGTACCTTCAAGTGGTCTTTTGTTTTCTTTCGCTAACGGAGCTCACGAGATTTTCTACTTTAAGTTTTGTGTTGTGAAGTTTTCAAGTTTTGGGTAAGGATTTGTTGGATTACGGAACAAGGAGTGGAAAGAGCCAAAGCTTGGGGATGCCCATGGAACCCCCAAGGTAATCTAAGGACACCAAAAAGCCAAAGCTTGGGGATGCCCCGGAAGGCATCCCCTCTTTCGTCTACTTCCATCGGTAACTTTACTTGGAGCTATATTTTTATTCACCACATGATATGTATTTTGCTTGGAGCGTCTTGTATGATTTGAGTATTTGATTTTTAGTTTACCACAATCATCTTTACTGTACACACCTTTTGAGAGAGACACACATGATTCGGAAATTATAAGAATACTCTATGTGCTTCACTTATATCTTTTGAGTTATATAGTTTTGCTCTAGTACTTAACTTATATCTTTTAGAGCACGGTGGTGGATTTGTTTTATAGAAACTACTGATATCTCATGCTTCACTTAGATTATTTTGAGAGTCTTAAATAGCATGGTAATTTGCTTAAATAATCCTAATATTCTAGGTATACAAGATTAGTAGAAACTTTCTTATGAGTGTGTTGAATACTAAGAGAAGTTTGATGCTTCATGATTGTTTTGAGATATAAAGATGGTGATATTAGAGTCATGATAGTTGAGTAGTTGTGAATTTGAGAGATACTTGTGTTAAAGTTTGTGATTCCCGTAGCATGCACGTATGGTGAACCATTATGTGATGAAGTTGGAGCATAATTTATTTATTTATTGTCTTCCTTATGAGTGGCGGTCAGGGGCGAGCGATGGTCTTTTCCTACCAATCTATCCCCCTAGGAGCATGTGTGTAATACTTTGCTTTGATAACTTGTAAATTTTTGCAATAAGTATATGAGTTCTTTACGACTAATGTTGAGTCCATGGATTATACGCGCTTTTCTTCCTCCCACGATTGCTAGCCTCTCTAATACCGCGCACTTTTCGCCGGTATCATACACCCACCATATACCTTCCTCAAAACAGCCACCATACGTACCTATCATGGCATTTCCATAGCCATTCCGAGATATATTGACATGCAACTTACCACCGTTCCGATTATTATGACACACTCCATCATTGTCATATTGCTTTGCATGATCATGTAGTTGACATCGTATTTGTGGCAAAGCCACCGTTCATAATTCTTTCATATATGTCACTCTTGATTCATTGCATATCCCGGTACACCGCTGAAAGCATTCACATAGAGTCATATTTTGTTCTAAGTATTGAGTTGTAATTGTTGAGTTGTAAGTAAATAAAAGTGTGATGATCATCATTATTAGAGCATTGTCCCAAGTGAGGAAAGGATGATGGAGACTATGATTCCCCCACAAGTCGGGATGAGACTCCGGAATAAAAAAATAAAAAAGAGGCCATAAAAAAGGGAAAAGGCCCAAATAAAAAATGAGAGAAAAATAGAGAAGGGACAATGCTACTATCCTTTTACCACACTTGTGCCTCAAAGTAGGACCATGATCTTCATGATAGAGAGTCTCCTATGATATCACTTTCATATACTAGTGGGAATTTTTCATTATAGAACTTGGCTTGCATATTCCAATGATGGGCTTCCTCAAAATGCCCTAGGTCTTCGTGAGCAAGCGAGTTGGATGCACACCCACTTAGTTTCTTTTGTTGAGCTTTCATATACTTATAGCTCTAGTGCATCTGTTGCATGGCAATCCCTGCTCACTCACATTGATATCTATTGATTGGCATCTCCATAGCCCGTTGAAACGCCTAGTTGATGTGAGACTATCTTCCCTTTTTGTCTCCTCCACAACCACCATTCTATTCCACCTAAAGTGCTATGTCCATGGCTCCCGCTCATGTATTGCGTGAAGATTGAAAAAGTTTGAGAATGTCAAAAGTATGAAACAATTGCTTGGCTTGTCATCGGGGTTGTGCATTATTTAAATACTTTGTGTGGTGAAGATAGAGCATAGCCAGACTATATGATTTTGTAGGGATAACTTTCTTTGGCCATGTTATTTTGAGAAGACATAATTGCTTAGTGTAGGGATAGCCCGTTGAGAAGACATACATGTGGTGACTAAAGTCGGGTCGGCTCGTAGAGTACCCACGAGTGATTCACGGATTGGTGGCTAAAAGGACATTTATCCTGACGGCCCTCTGGGTGGATCTTTGTGGTGGAGCGACAAGGCAGGTTGAGACCACCTAGGAGAGAGGTGGGCCTGGCCCTGGTCGGCATCCGCGATTACATCAATTAACATGTTTAACAAGATCTTGGTATTTGATCTGAGTCTGGCCACAAGCCTATATGCACTGACCAACTACGCAGGAACAGTTATGGGCACGCACCGGGTTGGACTGCGTAACGCAACTTCCTTTGTAGTGGAGGTTGCTAGGTCTGCTCACCGGCCGCGTACGCAACGTGCAGGTGTGCAACGGGTGATGAGCCCAGACCCCTACGCGCTTAGGATTTAGACCAGCGTGCTGACCTCTCTATTGTGCCTACGTGGGTTGCGGCGTGTTGATCTTCCGAGGCTAGGCATGACCCAGGAAGGTGTGTCCGGCCAGAGGGATCGAGCGTGTTGGGAAATGTGGTGCACCCCTTAGGGAAGTTTATCTATTTGAATAGTCGTGTCCCTCGGTAAAAGGATGACCCAGAGTTGTACCTCGACCTTATGACAACTAGAAATGGATACTTAATAAAAACACACCCTTTCAAGTGCCAGATACAACCCGGTGACCCCTCTCTCACAGGGCGGCGAGGAGAGGATCGCCGGGTAGGATTATTCTATATGTGGTTACTTGGTGAACTTACCATCTACTCTCTTCTATATGCCTCAAGATGGAGGTTTCCAGAAGCGTAGTCTTTGATAGGACTAGCTATCCCCCTCTTATTCTGGCATTCTACAGTTCAGTCCATAGATACTACCCATTTCATTGATACCAATGCATATGTAGTGTAGATCCTTCATTGCGAGTACTTTGGATGAGTACTCACGGTTGCTTTGCTCCCTCTTTCCCCCTTTTCCATTAACCTTGGATGTCACAACTAGATGATGGAGTCCAGGAGCCATAGGATCCTGAGGATGTTTCTACAGGGAGTTCGGCTTTGAGGAGTAGTTAGGAGGTCCCAGGCAGGAGGCCTTGCCTTTTCGATCGTTGCTACTTTTGTGCTAGCCTTCTTAAGGCAAACTTGTTTAACCTTATGTATGTACTCAGATATTGTTGCTTCCGCAGACTCGTCTATGATTGAGCTTATGTATTCGAGCCCTCGAGGCCCCTGGCTTGTAATATATAGCTTGTATTATTTTAATTTGTGTCTAAAGTTGTGTTGTGATATCTTCTCGTGAGTTCTTGATCTTGATCGTACACATTTGCATGTATGATTGATAACCCACAAGTATAGGGGATCGCAACAGTTTTCGATGGTAGAGTATTCAACCCAAATTTTTTGATTCGACACAAGGGGAGCCAAAGAATATTCTCAAGTATTAGCAGCTAAGTTGTCAATTCAACCACACCTGGAAACTTAATATCTGCAGCAAAGTGTTTAGTAGCAAAGTAATATGATAGTAGTGATAACGATAACAAAAGGTAACGGTAGTAAAAGAAATGTTTTTGGTATTTTGTAGTGATGATAGCAATAGCAGCGGGAAAGTAAATAAGCGAAGAACAATATATGGAAAGCTCGTAGGCAATGGATCAGTGATGGAGAATTATGCCGGATGCGGTTCATCACGTAACAGTCATAACCTAGGGTGACACGGAACTAGCTTCGGTTCATTGATATAATGTAGGCATGTATTCCGAATATAGTCATACGTGCTTATGGAAAAGAACTTGCATGACATCTTTTGTCCTACCCTCCCGTGGCAGCGGGGTCCTTACGGAAACTAAGGGATATTAAGGCCTCCTTTTAATAGAGAACCGGAATAAAGCATTAACAAATAGTGAATACATGAACTCCTCAAACTACCGTCATCACCGGTAAGTATCCCAATTATTGTCACTTCGGGGTTAACAGATCGTAACACATAATAGGTGACTATAGACTTGCAAGATAGGATCAAGAACACTCATATATTGATGAAAACATAATAGGTTCAGATCTGAAATCATGGCACTCGGGCCCTAGTGACAAGCATTAAGCATAGCAAAGTCATAGCAACATCAATCTCAGAACATAGTGGACACCAGGAATCAAACCCTAACAAAACTAACTCGATTACATGATAGATCCCATCCAACCCATCACCGTCCAGCAAGCCTACGATGGAATTACTCACGCACGGCGGTGAGCATCATGAAATTGGTGATGGAGGATGGTTGATGATGACGATGGCGACTGATTCTCCTCTCCGGAGCCCCAAACGGACTCCAGATCAGCCCTCCCGAGAGGTTTTAGGGCTTGGCGGCGGCTCCATATCGTAAAACGCGATGATTTCTTCTCTCTGATTTTTTTCTCCCCGAAACTCAATATATGGAGTTGGAGTTGGGGTCAGAGAGGCAACAGGGGGCCCACGAGGTAGGGGGCGCGCCCTTGGGGGGCAGGCGCGCCCCCCACCCTCATGGAGAGGTGGTTGGCCCCTGGCCTTCATCTTTTGTAGGTATTTTTCTTATTTTCTGAAAAGTGGCTCTGTGAAGTTTCAGGTCATTCCGAGAACGTTTGCTCCTGCAAATAAATAACACCATGGTAATTCTGCTGAAAACATTGTCAGTCCGGGTTAGTTCCATTCAAATCATGCAAGTTAGAGTCCAAAACAAGGGCAAAAGTGTTTGGAAAAGTAGATACGTTGGAGACGTATCAACTCCCCCAAGCTTAAACCTTTGCTTGTCCTCAAGCAATTCAGTTGACAAACTGAAAGTGATAAAGAAAAACTTTTACAAACTCTGTTTGCTCTTGTTGTTGTAAATATGTAAAGCCAGCATTCAAGTTTTCAGCAAAGATTATAACTAACCACATTCACAATAACGCATAGGTCTCAAGTTTACTCATATCAATGGCATAATCAACTAGCGAGCAATAATAATAAATCTCGGATGACAACACTTTCTCAAAACAATCATAATATAATATAACATGGTGGTATCTCGCTAGCCCTTTCTGAGACCGCAAAACATAAATGCAGAGCACCTTTAAAGACCTAGGACGGACTAGACATTGTAATTCATGGTAAAAGAGATCCAATCAAGTCATACTCAATGTAAACTAATAGTAATGAATGCAAATGACAGTGGTGCTCTCCAATTGGTGCTTTTTAATAAGAGAATGATGACTCAGCATAAAAGTAAATAGATAGGCCCTTCACAGAGGGAAGTAGGGATTTGTAGAGGTGCCAGAGCTCGGTTTTGAAACAGAGGTTAATAATATTTTGAGCGGTATACTTTCATTGTCAACATAACAACCAAGAGATGGCGATATCTTCCATGCTACACACATTATAGGCGGTTCCCAAACAGAATGGTAAAGTTTATACTCCCCCTTCCAGCAACAAGCATCAGTCCATGGCTTGCTCGAAACAACGAGTGCCTCCAACTAACAAGAGTCCCAGGGGGGTTTTGTTTGCAATTATTTCGATTTAGTTTGCATAAAGCCTGGGACTGGGCATCCCGGTGACCAGCCATTTATCTCGTGAGTGAGGAGCGGAGTCCACTCCTCTTGAGAATAACCCACCTAACATGGAAGATACAGACAACCCTAGTTGATACATGAGCTATCCGAGCATACAAAACAAGATATTTATTTGAATGTTTAGAGTTTGGCACATACAAATTTTCTTGGAACGGCAGGTAGATACCGTATATAGGTAGGTATAGTGGACTCATGTGGAATAACTTTGGGGTTTAAGGGATTGGACGCACAAGCAGTATTCCCGCTTAGTACAGGTGAAGGCTAGCAAAAGACTGGGAAGCGACCAGCTAGAGAGCGACAACAGTCATGAACATGCATTAAAATTAATCAACATCGAATGCAAGCATGACTAGGATATGATCCACCATGAACATAAATATCGTGAAGGCTATGTTGATTTTGTTTCAACTTCATGCGTGAACATGTGCCAAGTCAAGTCACTTAAATCGTTCAGAGGAGGATACCACCCTATCATACCACATCATAACCATTTTAATAGCATGTTGGCACGCAAGGTAAACCATTATAAATCATAGCTAATCAAGCATGGAATAAGAAACTATGATCTCTAGTTGTCATTGCAAACATGTTTATTCATAATAGGCTGAATCAGGAACGGTGAACTAATCATATTTACAAAACAAAAGAGGTCGAGTTCATACCAGCTTTTCTCATCTCAGTCAGTCCATCATATATCGTCATAATTGCCTTTCACTTGCACGACCGAATAGTGTGAATAATAATAATAGTGCACGTGCATTGGACTAAGCTGGAATCTGCAAGCATTCAATAAACAGGAGAAGACAGGGCAATATGGGCTCTTTTGTCAGATCAACAAGTATGCATATAAGAGCCACTGCAACAATTTAATTATGGTCTTCTCCTATCGATCCCCAAAGAAAAGGAAAGAAATAAAACTATTTACACAGAAAATCTCCCAACAAGCAAAAGAAGAACAAGAAATATTTTAGGTTTTCTTTTTAATTACTACTACAAGCATGGAAATTAAACTGATTAAAAGCTACAACTAATTTTTTTGGTTTTTCTTAAGGTTTATCGAACACACAAGAAGAAAGCATAAAAAGGAAATTAAACTAGCATGGATGATAGAAAAAGTATGAGCACCGACATCTAGCAATGAGTGTGTGAACATAAATGTAATGCCAGTGGGAAATACGTACTCCCCTAAGCTTAGGCTTTTGGCCTAAGTTGGTCTATGGCCACGGCTGGCCTGGAGGATATCCATAATAGTAGCTGGGGTCGTACTGCGATGCAACGGCTATCGCCTGCTGAGCTGCAGCATGGCGACGAGCGGCCTCCTCTCTCCTCTCGTACTCATCTGCCTCCTCTCTGGTAATAGTACATCTTCCTCTTGCCTGATAATCAAAGAAGGCAGGAGCAGGGAGAGTAATACAGACAGCACGGCGTCTGTCAAAAATTAGTCGATACTAGAGAGGTGATTCGTTCCTCTCAACAAACTGGTGGTGAACCATAGCATTAAAATCTAGATAAGTAGTAGGTAATTCAATATCATCTTCGTGTATGGCTACACCATGAAAATTAGCTATACGGGTTGCATAAATTCCACCAAAGAAATCTCCATTAGATCTATTAAGATGCAACCTACGTGCAACGATGGCTCCCAAATTATAAGATTGGTCTCCTAACAGAGCACTCCTAAGAATACTGAGGTCAGGGACACACATATGACATGCCTCATATTTACCATTGATACATCTACCTATGAAGAGAGCAAAATAATGTATAGCAGGAAAGTGAATGCTCCCTATGGTAGCTTGTGTAATATCTCTAGATTCTCCCACAGTTATGCTAGCAAGAAAATCTCTAAATTCAGATTTGCGAGGATCCCTTATACTACCCCATTGTGGAAGTTTGCATGCAGTGGTAAAATCCTCTAAGTCCATAGTGTAAGAATTATCATAAAGATCAAACAAGACAGTTGGAGAATTACATGAAGTTTAAAATTTAAACCTCCTCACAAAGGTACTGGTGAGGTTGTGATACTGGCTACACTTCTCTTCCTCGAAGCTCACGAGATCAGCGTTACGCAAATATGCGTTGAATTCTTCCTTAATTCCCGCTCGATCCATAAAGTTCTCAGAAGGCCATTCATAAGGACACACTAGAGCGTCTCTTGGTGGCTCATCATCAGCATCACGCATTGCAAGCCTGGGTCCTTGCTTCCTTGAAGAACCGCCTTGGAACATTTTCCTAAGCATATTTCTTCCTCTGAAATTTTTTGAAAATTTTTAGTAACTTCAAAATAAAAGTAAACCGAACTCAATAATATTGATAGCAACTACTCCTACAAGTGCCTAGAGCCTATATCATGCATCAAAACTACTTTTGACCATCTAAATTTGACATGAAAGCTCAAGAACATGGTCACCTAAGTAGCAAAAATTTGCAATGAATAAAGCACTAGAACAAAAACTAATTGGACCAATGGAGGAGTCACATACGAAGGAACAATCTCCCCAAGCAGTTTTGTGAGAGGTGCTTTGAGCAAGGAGATCAAAAATGGAAGCAAAGTGAGCTAGAACTCGTGCTTGAGCTGGATATTCGTGTTTGGGGGAGGAAGAAGGAGTGTATGGGTGCAGGAATAAGTGGAGGAGGGCCACCATGGGCCCACGAGGCAGGGGGCGCGCCCTCCACCCTCGTGGGCAGGTGGTTGACCCCCCTACTGTGTTCTCAGTGCCAAATATTCTCAAATATTCTAGAAAAAATCATATTTAAATTTCAGGGCATTTGGAGAACTTTTATTTTCGGGGTATTTTTATATTGCACAGATAATCAGATAACAGACAGAAAAATATTTATTTTCATTTTATTTAATATAAGTAACAGAAAGTAAAAGTGGGGTACAGAAGGTTGTGCTCTCTGGTTTCATCCATCTCATGACCATCAAAAGGAATCCACTAACAAGGTTGATCAAGTCTTGTTAACGAACTCATTCCGAATAACATGGAACCGGAGAAATTTCGAATAACACTATGTTACCTCAACGGGGATATGCAGATACCCAATAATAAGAATATCATATTTCTTCTTGACAGTAGGAAGAGGAAATTCAAAACCTCCAAATATAATCGATGGAATTTTTCCAATAGAGTTGATACTATGAACTTGAGGTTGTTTCCTCGAAAAGTGTACCGTATGCTCATTACCATTAACATGAAAAGTGGCATTGCCTTTAGTGCAATCAATAACAGCCCCTGCAGTATTCAAAAAGGGTCTTCCAAGAATAATAGACATACTATCGTCCTCGGGAATATCAAGAAGAACAAAGTCTGTTAAAATAGTAACATTTGCAACTACAGCAGGCACATCCTCACAAATACCGATTGGTATAGCAGTTGATTTATCAGCCATTTGCAAAGATATTTCAGTAGGTGTCAACTTATTCAAATCAAGTCTACGATATAAAGAGAGAGGCATAACACTAACACCGTCTCCAAGATCACATAAAGCAGTTGTCGGTGTCAAAACCGGCGGATCTCGGGTAGGGGTCCCGAACTGTGCGTCTAGGCCGGATGGTAACAGGAGGCAGGGGACACAATGTTTTACCCAGGTTCGGGCCCTCTTGATGGAGGTAAAACCCTACGTCCTGCTTGATTAATATTGATGATATGGGTAGTACAAGAGTAGATCTACCACGAGATCAGAGAGGCTAAACCCTAGAAGCTAGCTATGGTATTATTGTATGTTGTCCTACGGACTAAAACCCTCCGGTTTATATAGACACCGGAGAGGGTTAGGGTTACACAAGGTCGGTTACAAAGGAGGAGATATCCATATCCGTATTGCCTACCTTGCCTTCCACGCCAAGTAGAGTCCTATCCGGACATGAGACGAAGTCTTCAATCTTGTATCTTCATAGTCTAACAGTCTGGCCAAAGGATATAATCCGGTTGTCCGGAGACCCCCTAATCCAGGACTCCCTCAGTAGCCCCTGAACTAGGCTTCAATGACGATGAGTCCGGCGCGCAGTATTGTCTTTGGCATTGCAAGGCGGGTTCCTCCTCCGAATACATCACAGAAGAATTTGAATACGAGGATAGTGTCCGACCCTGCAACATAAGTTCCACATACTTCCGTAGAGAGAATAATATTTCCGCAAATCTAATTTGCTGACTTGTTTTTGACAGTATGATGTTATGTCATGGCCCGGTGATTATCCGAACCGTTTCCTTTAACTAGCCCCGCACATAATGCGAGGCAGTTTTTCGACACGTCTTGTCAAAGCAGAGATCGTGTCCCCTTATCACGGATGGAGACATCAAGAAGCTGAGGAGAGCCGGATACCTGCCCGACGACATCGCACACCGGCTCCCAGATGAGGGGCAGCTCATCCCCACCCCCAGGCCCCATGAGAGGGTAGTGTTCCTCACCCATTTCCTCCGCGGACTGGGATTCCCTCTCCACCCATTCGTCCGGGGGCTCATGTTCTATTATGGCCTGGATTTCCACGATCTGGCCCCGAACTTCATCCTCAACATCTCGGCATTTATCGTTGTGTGCGAGGCCTTCCTCCGCATCAAGCCCCACTTCGGCTTATGGTTGAAGACCTCCAATGTCAAGCCGAAGGTTGTGGGCGGCCGCCAGGCTGAGTGCGGAGGCACCATGGTGGGCAAGATGCCCAACGTAACATGGCTCGAGGGCTCCTTTGTGGAAACCATAAAGGGGTGGCAATCGGGGTGGTTCTACATCACCGAGCCGCGCGACCCTGCATGGGCAGCGGCCCCCGAGTTCCGATCTGGCATCCCCACGCGTCTCACCTCCTGGAAAGAGAAGGGCATGTCCTGGGGTAGTTCGGGAGAGCTGACCGGACTCCAAACATGTATTCAAAACATGGTGAACAAGAAGCTCAAACTCATCCACGTGGTCCAGGTCATGCTCCACCACCGGATCCTCCCGTGCCAACAATGGGAGTTCAACTTGTGGGAGTTCGACCCGGTGCAACACCGAACTCTGAACAGGCTCTTCGACACAACTCACGAAGACCCCTGGAGGGTGCTGTTCGAAAGCGCCGAGGTCCCCCCTCCCATTACTGAGGATCCCGGATTCAGCGCGAAGTGCCAAGCTAGTGTGGTAAGCTGCTTTACCTTTCACAAGATACTTATTTTTTATAGATTGACTCCATGCGGGATCTAAACTCCCGTACCTTTGACAGGACTGGCAGGAGACGGCCGGACAGATCGACTGTCCGGCTCCTTTGCTCGAAGGCCTAGCAGACGCTCTTCTGGCGAAGATGCTAACTCCAGCTCCTTATACGGTGTCGGAGAAGACCAAGAAGGCCAAGGGAACCCGAAAGAGTTCCTGACGCCAGGCGTCGTCAGAATCACCGTCCGATGACTCTGCGGCGCACTCCTCCCCCGAAGACGAGGAAGAAGAAGAAGATGCTCCCCCTCCGGCTAGGGGAGATAAGAAAAGGAAGGCCGCCCCAACTGGGGGGCGAAGGGTCCAAGAAGGGAAGGACTCTCCTTCCGGACAGTTCCACCGCCGCCGACGAAGGCGAAGACGAGTGGTTGCCCAGGGCCAAGCCCCTGGGGAGATCGTAAGTATTTGGATAGCAGAGTAACTCATAGCATTCCTTTGTCGCACTGCTTTCCCTAACGCCGAACATAATTATGCAGGCTGTCACGAGCCAGTATCAATGTATCATCGGACGGCTCCCTGGGCTCGTCGGACATGGATAGCCATCCAGTCCCGACAGCCACCTCCCCTCATCCTGCCGACGATGCCGAGGTGCTATCTCAAGAGGCACCGGATTGAGGGGAGACAGTCCCGGAGGCGCCTCAAGGCGACCTTCCGGACTCCGGGAGCCGAGGGGGTGGGCCCCTGAGAGCTCCGAGTTAGGCCCTCAGCCGAACACCGCGCCGGAACCTCTAGTGGTTCCGGGCTCGGGCAGGCGGCCTCCTTCTAAGAGGGGCAAGATGCCTGTGCCGGTGACCTCTGTCCATCCAGAGGCGCTGGACAATCTGCTGGAAGCGCTTCGCAGTGCTTCCATCGATGAGGAGCACCGTACTATTATGAGTGCGGTGGTCCAGAAGGTTCAGTCCGCCAAGAGCGGGTTGACTGAAGCCTGTGCCAGCCTTCAAACAGGCTTTGAGGCAAGTGTTTTAAAATGTTGTAGAAATATTACCGCATAGACAGTAGCCCCTGATGCTTTGTTCGGTGTTCACAAAGAAAAGCCAAACAGAGGATCAAATAATATCGCAGGAGTCTAATATAAGTATGCCAATATGCATATGCAGGCTTCGCTGCTGGCGTCCGCCGCACTGACTGCGGAGGTTGTCATACTGAAGCAGGACCGCGAGGGGTCTAGGAAAGAGCTCGGACTTGTCAAGAGGCAGCTCGAGGAGAACAAGGGTAAGTAATACCCTGTCTATGGATATGTATATATAAAAGAAGATGCGATTGCAAAATGACAGGATCATCATATATTCGCCAGGGGCCATGACCGAGGTGGCGACCCTGAAGCAAGCGCTAACCAAGGCCGAAGATAACTCGGCTAAGGAGCGCACCGAGCGAGAGAAGCATGAGGCTCGGGTGGGCGAGGTGCAGCAAGAGCTCCAGGCTCTCATGGCGAAGCACGAGGCGTTGGAGCTTGACTCAAAGACGCGGGAGTCTAAGCTTGCCGCGGCCCTCGAGAGCGCAAAAAGTGCCAAGGCCAAAGCCCAAAGGGCCCTCCAGGAGATCGACGCAATGAAGAAGATAGTGGCGGGTAAGGCTTTCTATATGCAAAGCAAGCATGTAAAAGTAAATTACCGATTACTTACCCAAATCCGGAGCTCTCCAGGAGCATTCGCAGATTTACCCCGCAGCATGTCCGATGCCGCACAATTTTACCACGCTGAGGATGGAAGCTCAACAGAGAAGCTGTTCTGGCCTCAGTATGCTGAGGCCGAACACCCGGTGCCAATGAGCGACCAGCTGAAGCAGATGGTCGAGCTACATAAGGCGGCCGATCAGGCCATGAAGGGCTTTATAGTCCGGCTGTGGCCTGGCGACGCCCTTCTGTACAGCTTCTTCAGCCTAGTGAGGCGGCTTGTGGATGCCTGCCCGTGGCTGGAGGTCGTCAAGCGATCTGTCTGCATTGAGGGTGCACGCCGGGCTTTCGCCCGTGTGAAATTGCAGTGGGTCAAGCTAGACGCCGTGAAGCTCATCAAGGAGGGGCCGCCGGAGGGCTAGGAGCACCGCCACCCCGAGATGTACTACGAGGGTGTTCTGCCGGGTGCCCGTCTCATAGCGGACGAGTGTTCAAAAGATGTAATATTTGAGTGAGACTTGCTCGTTTTATCCTGTATTTATGAAAACTTGTTTCATATACGCTATGCAACGCTTGTTTGAATTGAAAATATTACCTTCTATTTGGCTATTTATCCAATCTGAGAGATGGCTAGTCCTCGGCTTCTGCCCCCATGCCATGAGTGTTAGGGTGTTCGGGATAAACCTGAGCACTCTTGTTCCCATGTTTGGGTCCTTCGAGGGAGGTGCTCAGCACAGCGAACAAGGCAACCAGACTAATAATGCTTTATTACTCTGACTTAGCCATAGAATTCTATAATTTTAAATTTCGGAAAAGCCCCTGGTATTCGGAAGGCCGAATTTGGGGCGCGATACACGCCTTTAAGCAGGACAGGGCCGACCCCTCGCTCTAAGTGGCATAAGTCTTTAGGGACTCGAAAAACTAGCCGAAAAGCGACCAGTCTCTCGCCTTATCATGACAGTCAGTTTTAGCTTTCTCTACTGAGGTGCTAAACCCAGCAGAACCGGAGCACAATCCCAATAGTTCTCCTAGTGCTACCTTAGCCGATAGAGCGGAACGTAAGGTACCAAAACATAGGAGCCGGGCAAACCCGACATTTGACCAAAGACATGATTCGGAGCTGATGCATATAATGCTATAAGTTCGGGGTGCCGCACTTGTGAAAGTGTTCGGACTTTTCACACCATATTGTGGGTACGTAAGCCCCTGGTGTATTGGCCGTACCAAAGTGTACGGTTGCAAGGCGTCATTAATGAACACATATATATATATATATAACAAGAATGCAATAATAGTCGTAATGTCATGCATTGTTTATTCAAAAAATTGCGTTAAAGCAGAGTGATACAGATAGTGTGATAAGCAAAGAGTAGGACTATGTCCCTTCCAAGGGCAAGCTGAGGAATGATATTAAATCGAATAGTTCGCTTGTTACTATAATCCACCTGGGAATTCCGTGGTATGACGTAGTTGTCTGCCTCCTTGGTTGCTGCATCATGTGTTCGGCAATAGTGCTGCCGGACAGTGTTTCCAAAGATTAAGGTCCTGAAAAAAAAGAAAAATAACCAAACGAGAAGCCCCTAGTGCGGTTTAAGCCGCGTCTTGGGGCGTGCCACAGTTGTGCCCCCCTCCCCACCTGTGCCCATGGTATTTTTAATGTGTAATTATGTACGCGTGGCACGAGTTTCGCCGTTGGGCTGGGATTGGGGTGGCCGCCGTATTGCTACGCGAGCTCAGATCGCGCCAGGCAGTCTATTTGCCGATTGCTTCGAGCGCGCTTGAAGGTGTCCGGGCTTTGAAGCACCGAACTGGTTGATTGCCTTGAGAGGGTGCTTTGTGCTTCTACTAAGAGGGCCGCGGTGTGCTCCTCTGTTCGGAGAGAGCGCTCTGTGTTTCCATTGACTGTAATAACTCCGCGAGGTCCTAGCATCTTGAGCTTGAGGTATGCATAATGCGGTACCGCATTGAATCTAGCAAATGCGGTTCGCCCGAGCAGCGTGTGATAACCACTGCGGAACGGGACTATATCGAAGATTAACTCTTCGCTTCGGAAGTTATCCGGGGATCCGAAGACCACTTCCAGTGTAATTGAGCCTGTGCAATGGGCCTCTACACCTGGAATGACGCCTTTAAAGGTCGTTTTTGTGGGTTTGATCCTTGAGGGGTCTATACCCATTTTGCGCACTATGTCCTGATAAAGCAGGTCCAGGCTGCTGCCGCCATCCATAAGGACTCGAGTGAGGTGAAATCCGTCAATGATTGGGTCTAGGACCAGTGCGGCGAATCCGCCATGGCGGATACTAGTGGGGTGGACACTGCGATCGAAGGTGATCGGACAGGATGACCAAGGGTTGAACTTTGGGGCGACTGGCTCCAACGCATATACGTCCCTGAGCGCACGCTTCCGCTCCCTCTTGGGGATGTGGGTTGCGTATATCATGTTCACCGTCCGCACTTGCGGGGGAAACCTCTTATGTCCTCCGGTGTGCAGCTGCCGGGGCTCCTCCTCGTCATCGCTATGCGGCCCCTTGTCCTTGTTTTCGGCAATTAACTTGTTGGCCTGCTTGAACACCCAACAATCCCTGTTGGTGTGATTGGCTGGCTTGTCTGGGGTGCCGTGTATTTGACACGACCGATCGAGTATACGGTCCAAGCTGGACGGACCCGGCGTACTTTGTTTGAATGGCTTTTTCCGCTGACCGGGTTTAGATCCTTTGAATCCGGCATTGACTGCTATATCCTCGGTATTTTCGCTGTTAATGCGGCGCTTATGTTTGTTGCGACGTGACCTGCTATTGCCGTCCTTGGTATCGGAGGTACCATGGTTCTTTGATAAGTTATTATTGCGAGCCAGCCAGCTGTCTTCTCCCGCACAAAAGCGGTTCATGAGCGTCGTGAGAGCTGCCATAGATTTCGGCTTTTCCTGACCAAGGTGTCGGGCTAGCCACTCGTCTCGGATGTTGTGTTTGGAAGACGCTAAGGCCTCTGCATCTGGTCAGTCGATGATTTGATTTTTCTTTGTAAGGAACCGAGTCCAGATTTGCCTGCCCGACTCTTCTGGCTGCTGAATTATGTGTCTCGAGTCATCGGCGTCTGGTGGTCGCACATAAGTGCCCTGAAAGTTTTCGAGGAATGCGGCTTCCAGATCTTCCCAACAGCTAATGGAGTCCGCTGGCAAGCTGTTAAGCTAATGCCGTGCTGGTCCTTTGAGCTTTAGTGGGAGGTATTTGATGGCGTGCAAGTCATCACCGCGGGCCATGTGGATGTGGAGGAGGAAATCCTCGATCGATACTGCGGGATCTGTTGTGCCGTCGTATGATTCAATATTTACAAGTTTGAAACCTTCTGGGAATTGATGATCCATTACTTCGTCTGTGAAGCATAAGGGGTGTGCGGCGCCTCTGTATTGGGCTATATCGCGACGCAGCTCGAATGGGTCTTGCCCGCTGTGTTCGGCCCGACCGGATTTGCTTTTACTGTATCCGGCGTGACGTTTATCGTCTCGCAGAGTTGTGCGCCCTCGTGATCCATAGATCGATCTTGCATGCTCTGCTTTGTCCTCCAATATGTCTCGTTGGTCTGGTGTATCTCCCCATGACTTTTTATTTGAATGGCGTCGGGGTGGAGGCTGAGTTTTTGGCTGGAATGCCTCTCTATCGCGGCCACGAGGTGGCCGATCAGCCGTATCATACGCTTCTTCCTCCAGTCGGGGTAGTAACCTGCACTTTGGGTAATTCTTGGAGGGGCGCTCGAGTTTATATTCCTCGGCCGCGAGGACTTCAGTCCATCTGTCAGCTAGCAGATCTTGATTAGCTTGAAGCTGCTGCTGCTTTTTCTTCAGGCTATTTGCCGTGGCCATAAGCCGGCGCTTGAAGCGCTCTTGTTCGACGGGATCCTCTGGTACGGCGAATTCATCGTCGCCGAGGCTTGCCTCGTCTTCGGAGGGGGGCATGTAATTGTCATCCTCCTCCTCTCCATCTGCCGCTCTCTCAGGAGGGCTGGCTCCTCCATACTCCTGCTCTAAATCTTGCTGGAGGGGATTGTTGTTGTCTTCGACACTATCCGGAGTGTTATTATCCCCTGTGCCGGTATCACCACTTTTGCTTTGGCGGGACTTAGAGCGGCGCCGCTGACGTTGGCGCTTGGGTTGCTTCTTGGAGGGGTCATCCTCCGTTATCTCATCGCCATTGCCTTCTTTGGGTGTATCCACCATGTATATGTCATATGACGAGGTGGCTTTCCAGTGCCCTATAGGCGCTGGTTCATGTTCGTCTCCTACATCGTCATCCATACCGTCGATGTCTTCGGAGTCGAAGTCGAGCATGTCGGTTAAATCATCGACAGTGGCTACGAAGTGGGTGGTGGGTGGGCGTC
Organism: Triticum urartu; assembly: GCF_056163025.1. Taxonomy (NCBI): domain Eukaryota; kingdom Viridiplantae; phylum Streptophyta; class Magnoliopsida; order Poales; family Poaceae; genus Triticum; species Triticum urartu. The sequence continues at coordinate 597,882,330 of NC_141875.1, read as the reverse complement.
GAATTTCTTCGTCGTCCGCATCCCAATCTTGTTGGCCATTGTCCGGCCAGGGCTCTCCTGACAAACAAAGAGACTTTAGTGAATTCAGAATGTCGCCGAAGGGCGAGTGCTGAAAGATATCCGCGGCGGTGAATTCCATGATCGGCGCCCAATCGGATTCGATTGGCAGGGGCACGGACGGTTCGGAGTCCGGAAAAGAGTCCGGCACCTTGGAGTCACGGGCTTCGCAGAGGATTAGGATGGTGTTCGGCTCAATTGCCGTTAAGACTGCAGCCCCTGAGGCGGTGTCTAGCCACCCGTCCTCGATTGGCGCAGTTGGCTCCGAGCTAAGGGTCGGAGCTGATGCGGGCGCGGCCTCTGGGGTACTGTTCGGCGGTAGAGCTAGGTCATACCTATCGTGACAGTGCAGCGCGCCCGACTGTGGCTCGAATCCGTCGAAGATCAAGTCTCCGCGGATGTCGGCCGTGTAGTTCAAACTTCCAAATCTGACCTGATGGCCAGGGGCGTAGCTTTCAATCTGCTCCAGATGGCCAAGCGAATTAGCCCGCAGTGAAAAGACGCCAAACACGAAGATCTGTTCGGGGAGAAAGGTCTCATGCTGGACCGCATCATTGTTGACGATTGGAGGAGCCATCGGGCCTAAAGGTGACGACACAGAGGAACTCTCAATGAAAGCACCAATGTCGGTGTCAAAACCGGTGGATCTCGGGTAGGGGGGTCCCGAACTGTGCGTCTAGGCCAGATGGTAACAGGAGGCAGGGGACACAATGTTTTACCCAGGTTCGGGCCCTCTTGATGGAGGTAAAACCATACGTCCTGCTTGATTAATATTGATGATATGGGTAGTACAAGAGTAGATCTACCACGAGATCAGAGAGGCTAAACCCTAGAAGCTAGCCTATGGTATGATTATATGTTGTCGTACGGACTAAAACCCTCCGGTTTATATAGACACCAGAGAGGGTTAGGGTTACACAAGGTCGGTTACAAAGGAGGAGATATCCATATCCGTATTGCCTAGCTTGCCTTCCACGCCAAGTAGAGTCCTATCCAGACACGAGACGAAGTCTTCAATCTTGTATCTTCATATTCTAACAGTCCGGCCAAAGGATATAATTCGGCTGTCCGGAGACCCCCTAATCCAGGACTCCCTCAGCAGTTTTAACATAGTTTATTTTAAAGGAGCATGGTATAGTTGGTACACTGGGATCTCCAAGTTTCTTTGGTATTCCACCCTTAAAAGTATAATTAGCAAGCATGGTGGAAATTTTAGCTTCTGGTATCTTTCTTTTATTTGTAACAATGTCTTTCATATACTTAGCATAAGGATTCATTTTGAGCATATCAGTTAATCGCGTATGCAAAAAGATAGGTCTAATCATTTAAGCAAAGCGCTCAAAATCCTCATCATCCTTTTCCTTGAATGGTTTGGGAGGAAAAGGCATGGGTTTCTGAACCCATGGTTCTCTTTCTTTACCATGTTTTCTAGCAACAAAGTCTTTCTTATCATAACGTTGATTCTTTGATTGTGGGTTATCAAGATCAACAGCAGGTTCAATTTCTACATCATTATCATTGCTAGGTTGAGCATCATCATGAACATTATTATTAGCATTATCACTAGTTTCAGGTTCATTACCAGATTTTGTTTCAGCATCAGAAATAGAAATATCATTTGGATTCTCAGGTGTCTCAGTAATAGGATCACTAGAAGCATGCAAAGTCCGATCATTTTTCTTTTTCTTCTTTTTCGAAGTACTAGGTGCATCTATATTATTTCTCTGAGAATCTTGCTCAATTCTCTTAGGGTGGCCTTCAGGATACAAAGGTTCATGAGTCATTCTACCAGTTCTACTAGCCACTCTAACAGCATTATCATTATCTTTACTATTCAATTCATTGAGCTAATCATTTTGAGCTTTAAGTACTTGTTCTACTTGAGTGGTAACCATAGAAGCATGTTTACTAATAATTTTAAGTTCACCTTTAACATTAGCCATATGATCACCCAAGTGTTCAAGCATATTTGAATTGTATTTCAATTGTCTACCAAAATAAGTATTAAAATCTTCTTGCTTAGCCATAAATTTATCAAACTCATCTAAGCATGGGCTAGCAAATTTAGTAGAGAGAATTTACCTTTACTACCTGTGTCGGGTTATCAAGACCATGAGTTTCTTCAACAGGCGGTAAATTAAGACCATGTATTTCTTCAATAGGAGGTAAATACTTAACATCTTCAGCTTTAATACCTTTTTCTTTCATAGATTTCTTTGCCTCTTGCATATCTTCAGGAAAGAGAAATAGAATACCCCTCTTCTTCGGAGTTGGTTTAGGAATAGGCTCAGGAATTGGCTCCGGAGGTGTCCAATTATTTTCATTTGTCAACATACTGTTCAATAGAATTTCAGCTTCATCCAGTGTTCTTTCCCTGAAAACAGAACCAACACAACTATCCAGGTAATCTCTGGAGGCATCGGTTAGTCCATTATAAAAGATATCAAGTATTTCATTTTTCTTAAGAGGATGATCAGGCAAAGCATTAAGTAATTGGAGAAGCCTCCCCCAAGCTTGTGGGAGACTCTCTTCTTCAATTTGCACAAAATTATATATATCCCTTAAAGCAGCTTGTTTCTTATGAGCAGGGAAATATTTAGCAGAGAAGTAATAAATCATATCCTGGGGACTACGCACACAACCAGGATCAAGAGAATTAAACCATATCTTAGCATCACCCTTTAATGAGAATGAAATATTTTGAGGATGTAAAAGTAATGAGTTCTCTCATCTTTAGTGGACAGGGTAGCTATATCATTTAATTTAGTAAGATGTGCCACAACAGTTTCAGATTCAGAACCATGAAAAGGATCATATTCAACCAAAGTTATTATATCCGGATCAACAGAGAATTCATAATCCTTATCAGTAACAAAAATAGGTGAAGTAGCAAAAGCAGGGTCAGGTTTCATTCTAGCATTTAGAGATTGCTTACTCCATTTAGCTAATAACCTTTTGAGTTCATTCCTATTTTTGCAAGCTAAAATAGCAAAAGAAGCTTCTTGATCAAAAACATAACCCTTAGGAATAACAAGTGATTCTTCATCATAACTTTCATTAGTATCATCAGATTCAATATTTTCAATTTCTCTAGCCCTAGCAAGTTGTTCATCAAGGAAATCACTAAGTGGCACAGTAGTATCAGGCATAGAGGTGGTTTCATCATATGTATCATGCATAGCAGAAGTGGCATCATCAATAACATGCGACATATCAGAACGAATAGCAGAAGCAGGTGTAAGTGTCGCAAACTTACTCATAACAGAAGGTGAATCAAGTGTAGAGCTAGATGGCAGTTCCTTACCTCCCCTCGTAGTTGAGGGATAGATCTTGGTTTTTGGATCTCTTAAGTTCTTCATAATGATAAGCAGATATATATCCCAAGTGACTCAAAGAATAGAGCTATGCTCCCCGGCAACGGCGCCAGAAAATAGTCTTGATAACCCACAAGTATAGGGGATCGCAACAGTTTTTGAGGGTAGAGTATTCAACCCAAATTTGTTGATTCGACACAAGGGGAGCCAAAGAATATTCTCAAGTATTAGCAGCTGAGTTGTCAATTCAACCACACCTGGAAACTTAATATCTGTAGCAAAGTGTTTAGTAGCAGAGTAATATGATAGTAGTGATAACGGTAACAAAAGGTAACGGTAGTAAAAGCAATGTTTTGGTATTTTATAGTGATGATAGCAATAGCAACGGGAAAGTAAATAAGTGAAGAACAATATATGGAAAGCTCGTAGGCAATGGATCAGTGATGGAGAATTATGCCGGATGCGGTTCATCATGTAACAGTCATAACCTAGGGTGACACAGAACTAGCTCCAGTTCATTGATATAATGTAGGCATGTATTCCTAATATAGTCATACGTGCTTATGGAAAAGAACTTGCATGACATCTTTTGTCCTACCCTCCCGTGGTAGCGGGGTCCTTACGGAAACTAAGGGACATTAAGGCCTCCTTTTAATAGAGAACCGGAACAAAGCATTAACACATAGTGAATACATGAACTCCTCAAACTACGGTCATCACCGGTAAGTATCCCGATTATTGTCACTTCGGCGTTAATGGATCATAACACATAATAGGTGACTATAGACTTGCAAGATAGGATCAAGAACACTCATATATTGATGAAAACATAATAGGTTCAGATCTGAAATCATGGCACTCGGGCCCTAGTGACAAGCATTAAGCATAGCAAAGTCATAGCAACATCAATCTCAGAATATAGTGGACACTAGGGATCAAACCCTAACAAAACTAACTCGATTACATGATAGATCCCATCCAACCCATCACCGTCCAGCATGCCTACGATGGAATTACTCACGCACAGCGGTGAGCATCATGAAATTGGTGATGGAGGTGAAGGAAATATGCCCTAGAGGCAATAATAAAGTTATTATTTATTTCCTTATATCATGATAAAAATGTTTATTATTCATGCTAGAATTGTATTAACCGGAAACATAATACATGTGTGAATACATAGACAAACAGAGTGTCACTAGTATGCCTCTACTTGACTAGCTCGTTGATCGAAGATGGTTATGTTTCCTAACCATAGACATGAGTTGTCATTTGATTAATGGGGTCACATCATTAGGAGAATGATGTGATTGACTTGACCCATTCCGTTAGCTTAGCACTTGATCGTTTAGTTTGTTGCTATTGCTTTCTTCATGACTTATACATGTTCCTATGACTATGAGATTATGCAACTCCCGTTTACCAGAGGAACACTTTGTGTGCCACCAAACGTCACAACGTAACTGGGTGATTATAAAGGTGCTCTACAGGTGTCTCCGAAGGTACATGTTGGGTTGACGTATTTCGAGATTAGGGTTTGTCACTTTGATTGTCGGAGAGGTATCTCTAGGCCCACTCGGTAATGCACATCACTATAAACCTTGCAAGAATTCCAACTAATGAGTTAGTTGCGGGATGATGTGTTACGGAACGAGTAAAGAGACTTGCCGATAACGAGATTGAACTAGGTATTGAGATCCCGACAATCAAATCTCGGGCAAGTAACATACCAATGACAAAGGGAACAACGTATGTTGTTATGCGGTTTGACCGATAAAGCTCTTCATCGAATATGTAGGAGCCAATATGAGCATCCAGGTTCCGCTATTGGTTATTGACAGGAGACGTGTCTCGGTCATGTCTACATAGTTCTCGAACACGTAGGGTCCGCACGCTTAAAGTTCGATGACGGTTATATTATGAGTTTATGTGTTTTGATGTACCGAAGGAGTTCGGAGTCCCGGATGAGATCGGGGACATGACGAGGAGTCCCGAAATGGTCGAGATGTAAAGATCGATATATTGGACGACTATATTCAGACATCGGAAAGGTCCCGAGTGATTAGGGTATTTTCGGGAGTACCGGGGAGTTACGGGAATTCGTATTGGGCTTTAATGGGCCTTACGGGAAAGGAGAGAAAGGCCACAAAGGGTGGCCGCACCCCTCCCCATGGGCTGGTCCGAATTGGACTAGGGAGGGGGGGCGCCCCCTTCCTTCCTTCTCCTTTTCCCTTCCCTTTCCTTCCCTCCTACTCCTACTACATGGAAGGGCTCCTAGTTCTACTAGGAAAAGGGGAATCCTACTCCCGGTGGGAGTAGGACTCCCCTAGGGTGCGCCATAGAGAGGGCCGGCCCTCCCTCTCCTCCACTCCTTTATATACGGGGGCAGGGGGCACCCCAAAGACACAACAATTGATCTCTTGATCTCTTAGCCGTGTGCGGTGCCTCCCTCCACCATAATCCACCTCGGTCATATCGTAGCGGTGCTTAGGCGAAGCCCTGCGTCGGTAGAACATCATCATTGTCACCACACCGTCGTGCTGACGGAACTCTCCCTCAAAGCTCAGCTGGATCGGAGTTCGAGGGACGTCATTGAGTTGAACGTGTGCAGAACTCAGAGGTGTTGTGCGTTCGGTACTTGATCGGTCGGATCGTGAAGACATACGACTACATCAACCGCGTTGTGCTAACTCTTCCGCTTTCAGTCTACGAGGGTACGTGGACACACTCTCCCCTCTCGTTGTTGTGCATCACCATGATCTTGCATGTGCGTAGGAAATTTTTGAAATTACTATGTTCCCCAACAGTGGTATCAGAGCTAGGTTTTACGTGTAGATGCCATATGCACGAGTAGAACACAAGTGAGTTGTAGGCAATATAAGTCATACTGATTAGCAGCATGTCATACTTTGGTTCGGCGGTATTGTTGGATGAAGCGGCCCGGACCGACATTACGTGTACGCTTACGCGAGACTGGTTCTACCGACGTGCTTTACACACAGGTGTCTGGCAGGTGTCAGTTTCTCCAACTTTAGTTGAACCGAGTGTGGCTACGCCCGGTCCTTGCGAAGGTTAAAACAACACCAACTTAACAAACTATCGTTGTGGTTTTGATGCGTAGGTAAGAATGGTTCTTGCTAAGCCCGTAGCAGCCACGTAAAATTTGCAACAACAAAGTAGAGGACGTATAACTTGTTTTTGCAGGGCATTTTGTGATGTGATATGGTCAAGACATGATGAGATATAAGTTGTTCTATAAGATGATCATGTTTTGTTGAAGTTATCGGCAACTGGCAGAAGCCTTATGGTTGTCTCTTTATTGCATAAGATGCAAGCGCCAAATAATTGCTTTACTTTATCGCTATGCGATAGCAATAGTTGCAAGAGCAATAGTTGGCGAGACGACCATGCGACGACACATTGATATAGATCAAGATGATGGAGATCATGGTGTCATGCCGGTGACAATGGAAATCATGATGATGCTTTGGAGATGGAGATCAAAGGCACAAGATGATGATGGCCATATCATGTCACATATTTTTGATTGCATGTGATGTTTATCTTTTATACATCTTATCTTGCTTTGATTGATGGTAGCATTATAAGATGATCTCTCACTAAACTATCAAGGTATAAGTGTTCTCCCTGAGTATGCACCGTTGCGAAAGTTCTTCGTGCTGAGACACCACATGATGATCGGGTGTGATAGGCTCTACGCTCAAATACAACGGGTGCAAAACAGTTGCACACATGGAATACTCAAGTTAAACTTGACGAGCCTAGCATATAACAGATATGGCCTCAGAACACTGAGACTGAAAGGTTGAGCGTGAATCATATAGTAGATATGATCAACATAGTGATGTTCACCATTGAAACTACTCCATCTCACGTGATGATCGGACATGGTTTAGCTGATATGGATCACGTGATCACTTACAGGATTAAAGGGATGTCTATCTAAGTGGGAGTTCTTAAGTAATATGATTAATTGAACTTTAAATTTATCATGAATTTAGTCCTGGTAGTATTAGCATATCTAGGTTGTAGATCAATAGCTCGCGTTTAGCTCCCCTGTTTTATTTTTGATATGTTCCTAGAGAAAACTAAGTTGAAAGATGTTAGTAGCAATGATTGATGTCTACTACACAACCTTCTTCTTGTAGACGTTGTTGGGCCTCCAAGTGCAGAGGTTTGTAGGATAGTAGCAAATTTCCCTCAAGTGGATGACCAAAGGTTTATCAATCCTTAGGAGGCGTAGGATGAAGATGGTCTCTCTCAAGCAACCCTGCAACCAAATAACAAAGAGTCTCTTGTGTCCCCAACACACCCAATACAATGGTAAAATGTATAGGTGCACTAGTTCGGCGAAGAGATGGTGATACAAGTGGTATATGGATAGTAGATAAAGGTATTTGTAATCTGAAATTATAAAAACAGCAAGGTAACGAATGATAAAAGTGAGCGTAAATGGTATTGCAATGATAGGAAATAAGGCCTAGGGTTCATACTTTCACTAGTGTAAGTCCTCTCAACAATACTAACATAATTGGATCATAAAACTATCCCCCAACATGCAACAAAGAGTCACTCCAAAGTCACTAATAGTAGAGAACGAACGAAGAGATTATGGTAGGGTATGAAACCACCTCAAAGTTATTCTTTCCAATCAATCCGTTGGGCTATTCCTATAAGTATCACAAACAGCCCTAGAGTTCGTACTAGAATAACACCTTAAGACACAAATCAACCAAAACCCTAATGTCACCTAGATACTCCAATGTCACCTCAAGTATCCGTGGGTATGATTATACGATATGCATCACACAATCTCAGATTCATCTATTCAACCAACACATAGAACATCATAGAGTGCCCCAAAGTTTCTACCGGAGAATCACGACGAAAACGTGTGCCAACCCCTATGCATAGGTTCCCAATGTCACGAAACCCGCAAGTTGGTCACCAAGACATACATCAAGTGTCACATGGTATCCCATTGTCACCACAGATATCCATGGCAAGACATACATCAACTGTTCTCAAATCTTTAAAGACTCAATCCGATAAGATTACTTCAAAAGGGAAACTCAATTCATTACAAGAGAGAAGAGGGGGAGGAGAAACATAAGATCCAACTATAATAGCAAAGCTCGCGATACATCAAGATCGTATCATCTCAAGAACACGAGAGAGAGAGAGAGAGATCAAACACATAGCTACCGGTACATACCCTCAGCCCCGAGGGAGAACTACTCCCTCCTCGTCATGGAGAGCACCAGGATGATGAAGATGGACACCGGTGAGGGTTCCCCCCTCCGGCAGGGTGCCGGAACAGGGTCCTGATTGACTTTTGGTGGCTACGGAGGCTTCTGACGGCAGAACTCCCGATCTATGTTGTGTTCTGGAAGTTTTAGGGTACGACGATATATATGGGTGCAGGAAGTACGTCGGAGGAGCCACGGGGGCCCCATGAGGCAGGGGGCGCGCCCCCCACCCTCGTGGGCAGCCCATGTCTCCCCTGACGTGCACTCCAAGTTCCCTGGGTTGTTTTCCTTCCAAAAATAACTTCTCCAGTTGATTTCGTTCCATTTCGACTCCGTTTGATATTCCTTTTCTTTGAAACACTGAAATAGGCATAAAACAGCAAATCTGGGCTAGGCCTCCGGTTAATAAGTTAGTCCCAAAAATAATATAAAAGTGGAAAATAAAGCCCAATATTGCCTAAAACAGTAGATAATATATCATGGAGCAATCAAAAATTATAGATACGTTGGAGACGTATCAAGCATCCCCAAGCTTAATTCCTGCTCGTCCTCGAGTAGGTAAATGATAAAAAAAGATAATTTTTGATGTGGAATGCTAGTTGGCATAATTTCAATGTAATTCTTCCTACTTGTGATATGAATATTCAGATCCGAAAGATTCAAGACAAAAGTTCATATTGACATAAAGAATAATAATACTTCAAGCATACTAACTAAGCAATTATGTCTTCTCAAAATAACATGGCCAAAGAAAGTTCATCCCTACAAAATCATATAGTTTAGTCATGCTCCATTTTCATCACACAAGAATGCTCTCATCATGCACAACCCCGATGACAAGCCAAGCAATTGTTTCATAATTTAGTAATCTCAAACCAATAAACTTTCACGCAATACATGAGCGTGAGCCATGGATATAGCACTATGGGTGGAATAGAATAATGAGGGGGTTATCTGAAGAAGACAAAAAGGAGAAAGTCTCACATCAATGAGGCTAATCAATGGGCTATGGAGATGCCCATCGATTGATGTTAATGCGAGGAGTAGGGATTGCCATGCAACGGATGCACTAGAGCTATAAATGTATGAAAGCTCAACAAAAGAAACTAAGTGGGTGTGCATCCAACTTCCTTGCTCACGAAGACCTAGGTCACTTGAGGATGCCCATTATTGGAATATACAAGCCAAGTTCTATAATGAAATATTCCCACTAGTATATGAAAATGACAAAACAAGAGACTCTCTATATGAAGAACATGGTGCTACTTTGAAGCACAATATATGAGATTCGCTATATGAAGAACATGGTGCTACTTTGAAGCACAAGTGTGGAAAAAGGATAGTAGCATTGTCCCTTTATTATTATTATTATTTTATTTGGCCTTTCTTTTTTATTTGGCCTTTCTCTTCTTTTCTTTTTTTTTGGCCTTCCTTTTTTTGGCCTTTCTCTTTTTTTTGGGACAATACTCTATGAATGATGATCATCACACTTCTATTTATTTACAACTCAATGATTACAACTCGATACTAGAACAAGATATGACTCTATATGAATGCCTCCAACGGTGTACCGGGATATGCAATGAATAAAGAGTGACATGTATGAAAGAATTATGAATGGTGGCTTTGCCACGAATACTATGTCAACTACATGATCATGATAAGCAATATGACAATGATGAATGTGTCATGAAGAACGGTACGGTGGAAAGTTGCATGGCAATATATCTCGGAATGGCTATGGAAATGCCATAATAGGTAGGTATGGTGGCTGTTTTGAGGAAGATATAAGGAGGTTTATGTGTGAAAGAGCGTATCATATCACGGGGTTTGGATGCACCGGCGAAGTTTGCACCAACTCTCAATGTGAGAAAGGGCAATGCACGGTGCCGAAGAGGCTAGCAATGATGGAAGGGTGAGAGTGCGTATAATCCATGGACTCAACATTAGTCATAAAGAACTCATATACTTATTGCAAAAATCTACAATCCATCAAAAACCAAAGTACTACGCGCATGCTCCTAGGGGGATAGATTGGTAGGAAAAGACCATCGCTCGTCCCCGACCGCCACTCATAAGGAGGACAATCAAATAACACCTCATGTTTCAATTTTGTTACACAACGTTTACCATACGTGCATGCTACGGGACTTGCAAACTTCAACACAAGCATTTCTCAAATTCACAACTACTCAACTAGCACGACTCTAATATTACCATCCTCATATCTCAAAACAATCATCAAGTATCAAACTTCTCTTAGTATTTGTCGGAGTAATGGGCCACGGGTAGGCCAACCCGAGTCCCATAACCTTTCAAGACATCGGGGCAGGCTGCGCCCCTCAAGACCCCAGGGCGAAGAGCCGTCTCCTGAGGAGTCGACGGCAGGGCGGCCGACTGCCCGCTCACGGCCGAGTTCCAGGGAAGACTTCCAGAGAAGCCGGCTTTGGGGAGTCGGCCGGCGACTCCAGAAAACCCATGACCTCATCAAAGGGGACGGGGCAGAGGCATGGCTACAGTGAAGCCCACTCCCGCCCCTTACCAAGGGCAGGCATGGCCACAGCACGCCGTACCCGGGAAGATCTCCGTGCGGCGTGGCACTGTTGCCCGGCCGGCCCTGACATCAGCACCACAGTACCAAGTCCTGCGCCCATGATGGCTTGCCTGTACGGCCTGGAGGCAGCGGGGCCCACCAGTCAGCGGGACCTCGGGAGACGGTGGGAGGACCGCCAGTCGGACCCGTCGGGAGTCGGCGCAGGGGAGTCGGCCGAGCCCTCCCCCGGGGCCCACGCGCCATTAATCAAGATGAGATGGGGAGTGGCCATAGTGATCGCCCACCAGGCGGCGGGGCTATTGCCACGACCCCGTGACCAAGCCTGCGTCATCAGATGCACGGCTACAGTAATCAGCGGCCGGCAAGACCAGCCCGCGGCGGACGCAGCCTCTCGGCTCCGTACTAGACCAGTTGGTGGGGCCCACCAGTCGGCGGGCCCCAGCAGTCGGTGGAGAGGCCGGAGGTCGGAGGCACTGACGGCTGGGCCCGTGCCCAGTCGAATTACCATTATACCCCTGGGGGTAGGCCTATATAAACCTCCAGGGCACCCATGCAAGGGGGTTGGATCCCAGTAGTTCTAGACCATACAGATAGAAGGAGAGAGCTAGCCTTGCCCTCTTCTACCACCAGAAACAGCTCAAGGAGCAACCGTGTAAACACTTGGCCATAGTGATCATGCGGAGACCCCGCAGAGCAGCAGTAGGGGTATTATCTCCCCGGAGAGCCCCGAAGCTGGGTAAGATTCGCCGGCGTGCATGTCTTCGCCTCATCCCGTTTCCAGGCACCGGCGACGTTCTACTCGCCCCCACCATGATAAGCCATCCGTTGGCATATGTCGCACAAAACCCCCGACATTTGGTGCCCACCGTGGTGCCTGGTGCACCGCCGTCCGGAGATCTGTTCTGGACGGGAACCCTTTTCCTCCCTGGCGAGCGCAGCCAGCCAGGCACGCCAGGCGAAGTTTGCATCGACGCGCTGCGCGGCGTTGAGATCGCCTGCGCAGCCAGCTCCTTGGCGGAACTTGTCGGCGAGGTCTGCCTCTCCGATGAACCTGCGTCCGACGCAGGCGTGGGCGGCCCCGAAAACCTCCTCGCGGGCCTCCTCGATCGACTCCACGTTTCCGGCGAGCCTGCCGTAGACTTGGAGTCCGTAGGCTCCACCGACCCGATGCTGGTCGACTCTGACACCGCGTCGATCGACGCATTACCCACCAACGTGGTGGTCTACGACGAACCTCTCCCCCATGCAGAGAGCGACGGAAGCACCGTCACTGAGGTGCTAGTCATCAGTCATGACAAGTTCCCTGGCGGAGGAGCGCCCGACCGACTCGGCGCAGCGCTGCAAGACCTGACTGCGCCCATTCCGGAAGACCCTAACGCGGAGACGTTAGAAGCGCGCCGCCTTCAGCTTGTTGAAGGCGCGAAGAAGCTGGCCAGCATGAGAGGCTTGTCAGAAGCTTACCAGCGGGAGATGGATCGCGCCATTGGCGGCTCACCGGCCCCAATAGGGCCCAGCCACCTTGGCGCGGTCCAGCAGCGCGGCGTAGCCATCGCCAGCCTGTTTGGGGCTAGCCGCCCCGTGTACGCTACACCGGCGGAGAACATCCGAGCTGCCCAGGCAGCGGCGGATGAGCTGGACAATTTCTAGGGCGAAGAATGCCGCCTCATGATGGAGCGAGTCCAGCGGCTCCTCGACGCGGCCGCCGCGCAGAACGAGGCCGGCTGCCGCACGGAGGCGCCGCAGCGGCCAAACGACGACCTGCACCGAGATCAAGGCGCGACGTCTCGAACGCCGACTGGCGGCGCCCGAGGAAGAAAGGACAAGGAGCCGGCTATCAGCCACAGTCGGACTCGCATTACCATAGAGCGCGACCGAGATGGCCGCCCGAGAGCAGTGGAACGACGGGACGACTGTCCGCCTCCCCCTCCCTGCAAGGAGAGGCGAGTCTCCCCACCGCCTGTTGACCATCCAACTCTCGGTGACCGCCTTGGCCGCTGAGAGGGAGTTGGAGAGAATGATGCCCGCCACCGGATCGACTGGCTTCACCGGTCCCTGGCACTGGAAGAAGAAGACTAGCTGGGTACGCCTTGCTTCGGGCCCTACATTCGGGACGAGCCCTTTCCCAGAGGGTTCACGCTACCAAGAGACACGCCCAAGTATACCGGCTCCGTGAAGCCGGAAGACTGGCTAGTCGACTATTCCACGGCTGTCAGCATAGCAAACGGCAACAAGCGTGTCGCCGTAAAATACGTTCCGCTCATGCTCCAGGGCACGGCCCGGACATGGCTGAACAGCCTAAAGCCCCGCAGCATCAACAGCTGGGTCGACTTCACTGAAGCGTTCGTCCGCAACTTCACCAACACGTACAAGCGTCCTCCCAAGACTCGTCAGCTCTCCTTGTGCGTGCAAGGTCCTGACGAGTCGACTCGCGACTACCTCATGCGTTGGGCTGAGCTCCGGAACTCCTGCGAGGGCGTGCACGAGGTGCAGGCCATCGAGTACTTCACAGCCGGGTGCCGAGAAGGCACCCTCCTCAAGCACAAGCTCCTCTGCGACGAGCCAGAAACCCTCGATGAGCTGCTGATCATAGCGGACAAGTACGCCACGGCCGACTCCTCTATGAAGGCGGAAATTCAAATCAGCACGACTGGCAAAGTAGCTCCTCAGGCTCCAAGAACTCCGGTGGTAGATGCCAGCCGGCGACAATAGCAGGGCGACAACAAGCGCAAGGCCCCGCAGCCGGCTTCCGGCAGCCGGCAGGTCGCGACCGTTGAAGCCCAGCAGCCAAAGGAGCAGCCTCTGCCCAAGCGACAGAAAGGCGGCAAGCCGAACTGGTTGCCGGCCTTCTCCTATGAGCAGACCTTGGATGGACCTTGCAAGTTCCACAGCGGCGCGAAGCCGTCGAATCACACCACCCGGAAGTGCCACTGGCTCACCAGGATCGCCAAGGGAGACGGCCTCCTGCCACCCCTGCCTGCTGGGTAGCCGCCTCCGCCTCCGGCCCAGCAGCCGGCAGTCAGGCCAGTCGGCGCAGTTCAAGACGAATACCCTGAAGAGCATGGAGCCTATGTGGTGTTCACCAGTGTGGCTGATGATCGACCCAGCAGGCGGCTGCAGCGACAAGAGGTGAACGCAGTAGCCTCAGAGACGCCAGAGTTCATGCACTGGTCTGAGAAGCCCATCAGCTGGAGCAGGGCTGACCACCCAGAAGTGATGCCGAGTCCGGGATCCTACGCCTTGGTCCTGGACGCCACCTTTGCCACGGACAAACGGGCCGCGCGTTTCTCGCGAGTTCTGATAGACGGGGGCAGCAGCATCAATATCATGTACAAAGACACCATGAAGAAGTTAGGAATCAAGCAAAGACAGCTTCAGAACAGCTGGACTGTGTTCCATGGCATTGTTCCTAGGCTTTCCTGCTCACCAATCGGCAAGATCCTGATTGACGCCCTCTTTGGGGACAAAGATCACTTCCGAAGAGAGTCTGTTTGGTTTGAGGTGGTGGACCTTGAGAGCCCATACCATGCGCTGCTTGGCCGACCCGCCTTGGCCAAGTTCATGGCGGTCCCCCACTACGCCTACCTCCAGATGAAGATGCCCAGTTCCAGGGGAATTCTGACTGTGGCCGGCGACTATCGGAAGTCGTCCGCTTGCCCGGCCGAGAGCAGTCGACTGGCCGAGTCCCTGGTGATCACAGCCGAGAAGCGACTCCTTGAACGAGTTGTGGCGATGGCCGGCAAGCAGCCGGAGATATCGCCCGACCCAAAGGAGTCGGAAGCCGAAGGTTCGTTCAAGCCGGCCAAAGAGACAAAGAAGATACCCTTGGATCCGGAGCATCCAGAGAGGTACGCCGTCGTAGGTGCAAACCTCGACAGCAAATAGGAAGGCGAGCTCGTTGATTTCCTCCGTGAGAATCGGGACATCTTCGCATGGTCTCCCAAAGACATGCCAGGTGTACCGACGGATTTTGCCGAGCACAAGTTACATGTCCGATCTGATGCAAAGCCGGTCAGGCAGCCCCTGCGCCGCTTATCAGAAGAAAAGAGAAGAGGATGACTCCAAAGCCGCCACAATCGAGCCCGGCCCGGGGACTGCGGTGGAGGATGCGAAGATTCCAGAACTCGGCCCAAGAACCGCGCTAGTTGGCCTGAGGACTTCATCAACCCAGCAAGCGGCTATTGACTCCAACCCGCCGCCTCCCAGCCCAGCCGCCCTCGTCCAAGTCGCAGTTCTGGTAGTCGAAGAAATAGTAGCACCCTCATGGGCCCAGCCCATCCTCAAATTCCTGGTGAACAAAGAGCTACCAACTGATGAGACCTCAGCTCAGCAAGTACAACGCCGGGCGGCAGCCTATACCATAATCAACAGAGAGCTAGTCAGGTGCAGCGTCACTGGTATCTACCAGCGCTGCGTAGAGCCAGAGCAAGGCCAGGCGATTCTCAAAGACATCCATCAAGGCGAATGCGGCCACCATGCAGCTTCAAGAGCACTCGTCGCCAAAGCCTTTCGGCACAGTTTCTTCTGGCCGGCTGCCTTGGAAGAGGCCAAGGAGTTGGTCCAAAAATGCAAAGGGTGCCAGAAGTTCAGCTCCAAGCCGTACCAGCCGGCTTCTGCGCTCAAGACCATCCCCATTGCTGGCCTTTCGCAGTTTGGGGTCTAGACATGGTGGGACCATTCAAGACAGCACGAGGTGGTTTAACTCACCTACTTGTCGCAGTGGACAAGTTCACCAAGTGGGTGGAAGCGAAGCCAATTAAGAAACTGAACGGTCCGACTGCCGTGACCTTCATCACCGATATCACAATTCGGTACGGCATACCACACAGCATCATCACCGACAACGGCACAAATTTTTCCAAAGGCGCCTTGCCCTGTTTCTGCGCAGCACAGGGCATCCGACTGGACCTAGCGTCCGTCACCCATCCGCAGTCAAACGGCCAAGTGGAGCGAGCAAAAGGCCTCATCCTGTCTGGCATCAAGCCTCGGTTGATCGAGCCTCTGGAGTGCTCGGCTGGCTGCTGGCTCGACGAGCTGCCGGCCGTCCTCTGGAGTCTGCGCACGACTCCAAACAAGTCAACCGGATTCACGCCCTTCTTCCTCGTCTACGGTGCCGAAGCCGTCATCCCAACAGACATAGAGTTTGACTCCCCACGAGTCACCATGTACACCGAGGAGGAAGCAGAAGAAGCACGACAAGACAGCGTCGATCTGCTGGAAGAGGGCCGGTTGTTGGCACTCAGCCGGTCCAGCATCTACCAGCAGAGCCTGCGCCGATACCACAACAGGAAGGTCAGGCCAAGATCTTTCCAAGAAGGCGGCCTTGTGCTCCGGCTGATCCAGCGAACAGCCGGCCAGCACAAGCTGTCGGCGCCTTGGGAAGGCCCTTTCATCATCAGCAAAGTACTGGGCAACGATTCCTACTACCTGATCGACGCTCAGAAGCCCCGAGCATGCAAGAGGGACGACTCCGGCAAGGAGACAGAGCGGCAATGGAATGCAAATCTCCTCCGAAGATTTTACAGTTGATGTAGTATGTACCATGCTACCTTTTGTATTAAAGTTCCAAGACTTCGGGCCCCCCGAGACGAGTTCGGGGACTGCCCTCTTTTGTCTGTATGATAAAAATTATGCCTACAAGTATGTTACTCTTTGTCATGCCGCTTGGCACCGGACTCGACAAGTCGACCCGGGGACTTGCCGCCTTGCACTATGAAATGCTTCCTGCAGCCGGACAAGTAGTGTGCAAACACCTAAACCGTCTTCTGTCAGAAGCCGCAGCTCGCAGAGCGACTGTACGGTGAGCAGAGGTATGGTAGAATGGGTGTTCGCATGAAAAAGGGTTAAGGGCTCAAAGCATAAAACATAGCTCAAGACGGTTTCCAGCCTTTCTCGCAAACCGACTCTCGGATAGTCGGATTGTCGTCTTCTATCCAACTTGCTCAAACAATCTTGAAATTGGCTAAGTACTTGCTTTCCCAAAGTAGCCTAGCACTTGATCCAGCAACAGTCCGCAGAGCGGCTGTCCGATTGGCAAGGCAGGCAACTAAGAGAAAGCGGCAATGGAAAAAATCCAAAAGAACAATGAGCAAGAAAAGATAGATATATATTTACATAACATAGGCCTTTGGCCGAATTATCGAGTAAAGGTTCAAAATACACCCCGCGGGTGGAATTGTGCGAATTAACAAGTTCTTCAAAGACTACTAAAGCAGATAAAATAAAAGATACAGCGGTAGCTTAGGAGGCAGCAGACGGATTCGGAGGGTCGGAGGAGGCACCAGCGTCAGGCGTCGGGGCAGCCGGCTGGCTGGTCTCGGCTTGATCACCTCCGGCGGCAGTCGACTCGGTCACACGCGGCTCGTTGCTGGAGGCGCGGTCGGGATGAGGCTGGCCGTCTGCTCCGTCTTCTGGTGCCTCCGCCTCGCCTCCATCCTCCGCTTCGTCCTCCTCCTCGACGCTGGAGCCAATCACCTCCGTCGAGTCTTCGCCGTAGTCTGGGTTCATCCCAAACCACTCCGGCGGTACCTCCTCGTCGTCTTCAGACCGCTCGGGGACGAAGATGCTGGTGTCGGTGTACTCGGCGATCGCCGCAGCATGTTTGACGAGGGCGTCTTCCGCAGCCGCCAGCTCCGGCTGGGCCTCCGACCGAAGCGTGGCCAACCGGTCTAGATCCAGCCCCGGGTACCACGCCTTGACGAACTCCAAGGCCCAGCGCGCTCCAGCCCGGGCCGAAGAGCCCTTCCAGGCCTCAAGACGACCAGCCGCGACCTCCAGCCAGTTGGCCGTCAGGCTGGGGGTGCGCGGAGCCTGCATATCCGGCCAAAGGGCGGCAATCTCCTGGGCACCGACGCGCTGGAGCCGGCGCAGCATCCGGTGAGCCGGCCAGAGGCGAGCCTCGATGCTTAGGACGTGCTCGTCAAGAGTTTGGGGGGCATCGGCGGCGATCTCTGCACCCTCCGCCCTCCGACCTTCACAGTCAGCCTCGATGGCTTGGATGGCGGCCTGCGACTGCCCAGGGAAGAAGTCTACACAGACACGAAGAAATGAAGAAGCAAGTCAAAAACCAGGAGTCGGCACGATCTAAGTCGGCAGCTCGAAGAAAGAAAATAAAGAGGCTCACCATCAACGATGTCTTCAATCTCGTGGAAGCCGGAGGATAGCAGTGCCTCCTTGTCAGACCAGGAGGAGCGCTCACTCGCGAACTCGGCCAAGAGGGCGGCCTCCGTCTCCTCCGCCTCCCTCTGCGACTTTACAAGCAGCTCCTTCTGCTCTGCCAACTGAGTGGCCAGCAGATCCCGCTCTATGGCGAGCTTGCTGCACTCCTCCCCTTTGGCGCGCAGGGCGGAGTTGGCTTCGCTCAGCTGCTGTTGAAGAGCAGTGTTGGCTCCTGAAGGAAAGGAAGAAAGATAACAGTCATCAATAAAGTAGGTCGCCTGGGAGATCCGGCCCAACTGCTTAGTAGTCGGCCCGAATCTCGGGGACTACATCCCGCGGGTGCGCTAGCATGCCCCCGCAGAAAAAAAAGGGGGGGACTTACTCCGGCTCTCCGCCAAGTCGGCGGTCCGCTTGCCCAGCTCTTCAACGTTACGGTTGAAAGCAGTGACGCGGAGGTTGTGGTAATCCTGCGACAAGCATTTCAGACAAAGTTAGTACCCAGAAGTTCATCAATTGGAGTTCCGGGCCGCCTGCTCAGCAGCCGGCCCGAGACTCGGGGACTACACCCAGTGGGTGCGCTGGCGCGCCCCCACAGAGAGGAGCAAGAAAGCAAAGACCAAAGGAAAAAACATACCCGGACGGCTGCCCGCGACGCTAGGAACGCCTTGGTGCAACTCTGGAAAGCGTCGCCCTCAGCACGGAGCTTCGCCTAGACATCCAGGAGCGCCCGGTTCAGCGGCCCTGTGCCGCCTCCTCGCACCCACCCAACAGGTGTGGCGCTTGTCGTTTCGGCGTCTGGGGCCGCCGAGCTGGCGGTGCCGGCTTCCAGGGGGCGGGGTGCCAAAGTCGCCTTCTCCAGATGACGGCGCGCTGGCGAGCCAACTTGGAGGAGTAGCCTCGCCACAGCCTCGTCTTCGGTCGGCGGCACCGGAGGGTCCGCTGGCCGCTCACCTTGCGCGCCTTCAGATGGCGGCGGAGGCGGCGGCGGAACGTGCGCGTCCAGAGTAGAGGGGTCGCCGCCTTCCCTCTCCTCGACGAGGTTCTCCCAGCCGGCTTCTCCAGTTGGCCCCGTGAACTCCGGAGGTGGCGGCGCAGAGTTCAGCAGGGTGACAAGCAAGGCCGACTGGCGGCGTGCGGCTTCCTCAGCCTGCTGCTTCACCGCGGTGGCGGCTTCGGCCTCCGCTAGTTTCTTCTTAGCAGAGGCCTCTGCCCTGTCGGCCTCTGCCTTCTCCAGGCGGAGGCCTCTTCTTCTTTGCGCCTCTCCTGCGCATTCCGCTCCGTCGCCTCCCGGAGGTCAGCAGCGGGGTCAATCCACCGAGTGGTGGCGGACGTCCCCGCTGACCCCATGACGGAGGCGGCGGCGACCCGCTCAAGAGAGAGGGGAGCCCTGAAGAAAGAGGGGCAAGCAGAGACTGAGACAAATCACGAAGAAAGAATAAAACTTTGAAGACAGAATACTTACGCGGAGACCAACGGCGGCTTCTTCACTTCCTTACGGAAGTGGTTGGCCTTCGCGGCTGCCTCGTCCCACCGGGTCGCCGCAGCCAAGCCCTTGGGCTTCTTCGGCCAACTGCCGAACAAAGTCGGCGCGGCCCTGTGTTTCTTCCCGCCGCCTGGAGCGCCCGGCACGGCAGAAGAGCCCGCGCCAGGCTGGCTGGCTCCTGGCCGATGGCGAGGGGCGACTTCTCCCTCGGCGCTGTCTTCAGGCCAGTCGGTGAAGGTAGCCGAAGGCCTGGAGTCGCCTGCTGTCCCTCCTCCTCCCTCGGCATCGTCTTCCAGAGCCGCCGCCCCCAGATTGGGGTCGTCGACGTCGCTCTCCACCCGGTCGGCGACGAACTCACGGGCCGGCCCCGAGGTGCCGGCTGGTGGGTGAAGAAGGGGATTCTAACCAAAGCCGACTGGTCAAAACAAACTCGGCAAGAAGAAGACAATCTAAAGAAAGAAAAGAAAGGCGACTCACCACGGGCGGGGGGTTGGCGTGGGAGTACGGCTCCTTGCCGAATCGCTAGTCCTCCAGGAGCCTGCTGTCCGAGAGGTAGTTCACCATGAAGGCCACCTCTTCGTGAGGCATGTCCTTGGTGCACATCCGACTCGGGTCGCGGTGCCCGCTCATCTGGCATATCATGTGAGGGCGGCCTTGGAGTGGGAGAACTCGGTGCGAGACGAAGGCGGCCAGCAGGTCCGGACCAGTCAGACCCTCCGACTGCGTCAGCACTCGGAGTCGCGTGATGGCGCCGGTTCCCGCAGGCGTCAGCGACCTGGCCCGATACGACCAGTTGGGTAGTCTCCCAACCGGCGGGCCGGCTTCGAAAGCCGGCAGATTGACCCAGTCGTCCCTCGTGGCGACGTTCCTGACGTAGAAGTAGGACCTCTACCACATCTTCACCGACTTTATCAGCGAGATGGAGGGGGAGGGGTTGTCGGCTCCTGACCTTCGCACGGCGATGAAGGCGCCGCATTGAGCCGGCACGCCCACGGCCTGGGTGCCGAGCTTGGAGAAGAAGAACTCCCCCCAGAGCTCGAGGGTGGGGAGGACTCCGAGAAAGCCTTCGCACAAGGCCACGAAGGCAGACAGCAGCACCACTGTGTTGGGGGTGAGGTGGTGCGGCTGGAGGCCGTAGAACTCCAAGAAAGACCGGAAGAAGCTGCTCGCCGGCAGCCCTAGCCTGCGGGGTGGGGGAAATCTCCCCCTCCGGCGCAAGACGCACCTGCACGCGATCCTCGCCGGGAAGCCTACGGGTCCGGCGGAGGAACTCAATGTGGTCTTCATGAACCTCGGACCCGTCCCAGGTCCCGGAACGCACTGGGGGAGGCGCGGCAGCGGAGGAAGAACTCATCGCGAGCTGTCGCCGCAGCATTCGCCGGAGCTTGGGCGTGCGGCGGAGCGAAGAAGAGGAGAGGAAGGAAGAGTACGAGGAGCGGCAAGGAGGAAGAGAGCGAGGAGTAGTGGGAAGGAGGGGCGCGAGTGGCACATGGTATCCCATTGTCACCACAGATATCCACGGCAAGACATACATCAACTGTTATCAAGTCTTTAAAGACTCAATCCGATAAGATTACTTCAAAAGGGAAACTCAATTCATTACAAGAGAGAAGAGGGGGAGGAGAAACATAAGATCCAACTATAATAGCAAAGCTCGCGATACATCAAGATCGTATCATCTCAAGAACAAGAGAGAGAGAGATCAAACACATAGCTACCGGTACATACCCTCAGCCCCGAGGGAGAACTACTCCCTCCTCGTCACGGAGAGCACCAGGATGATGAAGATGGACACCGGTGAGGGTTCCCCCCTCCGGCAGGGTGCCGGAACAGGGTCCTGATTGACTTTTGGTGGCTACGGAGGCTTCTGGCGGCAGAACTCCCGATCTATGTTGTGTTCTGGAAGTTTTAGGGTACGACGATATATATGGGTGCAGGAAGTACGTCGGAGGAGCCACGGGGGCCCCACGAGGCAAGGGCGCGCCCCCCACCCTCGTGGGCAGCCCGTGTCTCCCCTGACGTGCACTCCAAGTTCCCTGGGTTGTTTTCCTTCCAAAAATAACTTCTCCAGTTGATTTCGTTCCGTTTCGACTCCGTTTGATATTCCTTTTCTTCGAAACACTGAAATAGGCATAAAACAGCAAATCTGGGCTAGGCCTCCGGTTAATAGGTTAGTCCCAAAAATAATATAAAAGTGGAAAATAAAGCCCAATATTGCCTAAAATAGTAGATAATATATCATGGAGCAATCAAAAATTATAGATACGTTGGAGACGTATCAAGCATCCCCAAGCTTAATTCCTGCTCGTCTTCGAGTAGGTAAATGATAAAAAAAGATAATTTTTGATGTGGAATGCTAGTTGGCATAATTTCAATGTAATTCTTCCTACTTGTGATATGAATATTCAGATCCGAAAGATTCAAGACAAAAGTTCATATTGACATAAAGAATAATAGTACTTCAAGCATACTAACTAAGCAATTATGTCTTCTCAAAATAACATGGCCAAAGAAAGTTCATCCCTACAAAATCATATAGTTTAGTCATGCTCCATTTTCATCACACAAGAATGCTCTCATCATGCACAACCCCGATGACAAGCCAAGCAATTGTTTCATACTTTAGTAATCTCAAACCTATAAACTTTCACGCAATACATGAGCGTGAGCCAAGGATATAGCACTATGGGTGGAATAGAATAAAGAGGGGGTTATGTGAAGAAGACAAAAAGGAGAAAGTCTCACATCAACCAGGCTAATCAATGGGCTATGGAGATGCCCATCGATTGATGTTAATGCGAGGAGTAGGGATTGCCATGCAACGGATACACTAGAGCTATAAATGTATGAAAGCTCAACAAAATAAACTAAGTGGGTGTGCATGCAACTTGCTTGCTCACGAAGACCTAGGGCACTTGAGGAGGCCCATTATTGGAATATACAAGCCAAGTTCTATAATGAAAGATTCCCACTAGTATATGAAAATGACAAAACAAGAGACTCTCTATATGAAGAACATGGTGCTACTTTGAAGCACAATATATGAGACTCGCTATATGACGAACATGGTGCTACTTTGAAGCACAAGTGTGGAAAAAGGATAGTAGCATTGTCCCTTTTTTTATTATTTTTTTATTTGGCATTTCTTTTTTTATTTGGCCTTCCTCTTCTTTTCTTTTCTTTTGGCCTTTCTCTTTTTTTGGGACAATACTCTATGAATGATGATCATCACACTTCTATTTATTTACAACTCAATGATTACAACTCGATGCTAGAACAAGATATGACTCTATATGAATGCCTCCAGCGGTGTACCGGGATATGCAATGAATAAAGAGTGACATGGATGAAAGAATTATGAATGGTGGCTTTGCCACGAATACTATGTCAACTACATGATCATGCTAAGAAACATGACAATGATGAATGTGTCATGAAGAACGGTACGGTGGAAAGTTGCATGGCAATATATCTCGGAATGGCTATGGAAATGCCATAATAGGTAGGTATGGTGGCTGTTTTGAGGAAGATATAAGGAGGTTTATGTGTGAAAGAGCGTATCATATCACGTGGTTTGGATGCACCGGCGAAGTTTGCACCAACTCTCAATGTGAGAAAGGGCAATGCACGGTACCGAAGAGGCTAGCAATGATGGAAGGGTGAGAGTGCGTATAATCCATGGAATCAACATTAGTCATAAAGAACTCATATACTTATTGCAAAAATCTACAAGCCATCAAAAACCAAAGTACTACGCGCATGCTCCTAGGGGGATAGATTGGTAGGAAAAGACCATCGCTCGTCCCCGACCGCCACTCATAAGGAGGACAATCAAATAACACCTCATGTTTCAATTTTGTTACACAACGTTTACCATACGTGCATGCTACGGGACTTGCAAACTTCAACACAAGCATTTCTCAAATTCACAACTACTCAACTAGCACGACTCTAATATTACCATCCTCATATCTCAAAACAATCATCAAATATCAAACTTCTCTTAGTATTTGTCAGAGTAATGGGCCATGGGTAGGCCAACCCGAGTCCCATAACCTTTCAAGACATCGGGGCAGGCTGCGCCCCTCAAGACCCCAGGGCGAAGAGCCGTCTCCTGAGGAGTCGACGGCAGGGCGGCCGACTGCCCGCTCACGGCCGAGTTCCAGGGACGACTTCCAGAGAAGCCGGCTTTGGGGAGTCGGCCACCGACTCCAGCAAACCCATGACCTCATCAAAGGGGACGGGGCAGAGGCGTGGCTACAGTGAAGCCCACTCCCGCCCCTTACCAAGGGCAGGCATGGCCACAGCACGTCGTACCTGGGAAGATCTCCGTGCGGCGTGGCACTGTTGCCCGGCCGGCCCTGACATCAGCACCACAGTACCAAGTCCTGCGCCCGCGACGGCTTGCCTGTACGGCCTGGAGGCAGCGGGGCCCACCAGTCAGCGAGACCTCGGGAGACGGCGGGAGGACCGCCAGTCGGACCCGTCGGGAGTCGGCCCAGGGGAGTCGGCCGGGCCCTCCCTCGGGGCCCACGCGCCATTAATCAAGATGAGATGGGGAGTGGCCATAGTGATCGCCCGCCAGGCGGCGGGGCTGTTGCCACGACCCCATGACCAAGCCTGCGTCATCAGAAGCACGGCTACAGTAATCAGCGGCCGGCAAGACCCGCCCGCGGTGGACGCAGCCTGTCGGCTCCGTACCAGACCAGTCGGCGGGCCCCAGCAGTCGGCGGAGAAGCCGGAGGTCGGAGGCACTGACGGTTGGGCCTGCACCCAGTCGAATTACCATTGTACCCCTGGGGGTAGGCCTATATAAACCCCCCAGGGCACCCATGCAAGGGGGTTGGATCCCAGTAGTTCTAGACCATACAGATAGAAGGAGAGAGCTAGCCTTGCCCTCTTCTACCACCAGAAACAGCTCAAGGAGTAACCGTGTAAACACTTGGCCATAGTGATCATGCGGAGACCCCGCAGAGCAGCAGTAGGGGTATTATCTCCCCGGAGAGCCCCGAAGCTGGGTAAGATTCGTCAGCGTGCATGTCTTCGCCTCATCCCGTTTCTATGCACCGGCAACGTTCTACTTGCCCCCACCATGATAAGCCATCCGTTGGCATATGTCGCACCAAACCCCCGACAGTATTCAACACACTCATAAGAGAATTTTATTATTCTTGAATACCTAGCATATTAGGATTTTAAGCAAATTACCATGCTATTTAAGACTCTCAAAATAATCTAAGTGAAGCATGAGAGTTCATCTATTTCTTCAAAATAAAACTACCACCATGCTCTAAACGATATAAGTGAAGCACTAGAGCAAATGACAAACTACTCCGAAAGATATAAGTGAAGATCAATGAGTAGTCGAATAATTATGCAACTATGTGAAGAATCTCTCTCATTTAATAATTTCAGATCTTGGTATTTTATTCAAACAGCAAGCAAAGCAAAATAAAATGACATTCTAAGAATAGCAAACATCATGTGAAGAAGCAAAAACTTAGGATCAACCGATACTAACCGATAGTTGTTGAAGAAGAAAGGTGGGATGCCAACCGGGGCATCCCCAAGCTTAGATGCTTGAGACTTCTTGAAATATTATCTTGGGGTGCCTTGGGCATCCCCAAGCTTGAGATTTTGTGTCTCCTTAATTCCTCTCATATCAAGGTCTCCCTAAATCTCAAAAGCTTCATCCACACAAAACTCAACAAGGACTCGTGAGATAAGTTAGTATAAACCATTGCAAAAACCTTATCATACTCTACTATAGCAAACCACTAAAATTATTATTCAACATTGCATACTAAATGCCTCTGCATATTTAATAGTCCTATCCTCAAATAGAATCATTAAAGAAGCAAACATATGCAAACAACGCAAACATAACAGCAATCTGCCTAAACAGGGTAGTCTGTAAAGAATGCTGCAACATCCATACTTCCCTAGATCCAAAAATTATGAAAGAAAATTCCCACTGTAGTAAATTTATAAGAGCTTAATATGAAAAAGGTTTCAACATTTTATCACATTCTGACTTTTCTAGGGAATTATTGCAACAGCGGTAAACTTTCTGTTTTCAAACAGCGACATGTATCCTTGTAACATAGGCATAGTAAAGACTATCAATGCCACTTTTATTGAAATAAAAGATGAAAAACATTTTTCTAAATAACAGCAAGAAAATCCTAACAAAATAAATTGACGCTCCAATCAAAACACATATCATGTGGCGAATAAAAATATAGCTCCAAGTAAAGTTACCGATGAACGAAGACGAAAGAGGGGATGCCTTCTGGGGCATCCCCAAGCTTAGGCTCTTGGTTGTCCTTGAATATTACCTTGGGGTGCCTTGTTCATCCCCAAGCTTAGGCTCTTTCCACCCCTTATTCCGTAGTCCATCGAATCTTTACCCAAAACTTGAAAACTTCACAACACAAAACTTAACAGAAAACTCGTAAGCTCCGTTAGTATAAGAAGGTAAATCACCACTTCAAGGTACTGTAATGAACTCATTCTTTATTTATATTGGTGTTAAACCTACTGTATTCCAACTTCTCTATGGTTTATAAACTATTTTACTAGCCATAGATTCATCAAAATAAGCAAATAACACATGAAAAACGGAATCTGTCAAAAACAGAACAGTCTGTAGTAATATGGATCAAACGTATACTTCTGGAACTCATAAAATTCTCAAATAAACTTCTGGACCTGAGGAATTTATCTATTAATCATCTTCAAAAATAATTAACTAAATATCACTCTCCAAATAAAAATGGCAGAAATTCTAGTGAGCGCTAAAGTTTCTGTTTTTGACAGCATGATCAACAAGACTTCCCCCAAGTCTTCCCAAAGGTTCTACTTGGCACAAACACTAATTAAACATATAAAACCACATCTAAACAGAGGCTAGATGAGTTATTTATTACTAAACAGGAGCAAAAAGCAAGGAACAAAAATAAAATTGGGTTGCCTCCCAACAAGCGCTATCGTTTAATGCCCCTAGCTAGGCATGATGATTTCAATGATGCTCACATAAAGGATAAGAATTGAAACATAAAGAGAGCATCATGAAGAATATAACTAGCACATTTAAGCCTAACCCACTTCCTATGCATAGGGATTTTGTGAGCAAACAATTTATGGGAACAATAATCAACTTGCATAGGAAGGTAAAACAAGCATAACTTCAAAATTTTAAGCACATAGAGAGGGAACTTTATATTATTGCAATTCCTACAAGCATATATTCCTCCCTCATAATAATTTTCAGTAGCATCATGAATGAATTCAACAATATAACCAGCACCTAAAGCATTCTTTTCATGATCTACAAGCATAGAAATTTTACTACTCTCCACATAAGCAAAATTCTTCTCATGAATAATAGTGGGAGCAAGGTCAACAAAATAACTATCATGTGATTGAAAATTAAGATCAAGATGACAAGTTTCATGGTTATTATTATTCTTTAAATAATACGTGTCATCACAATAATCATCATAGATAGGAGGCATGCTTTCATCATAATAAATTTGCTCATCAAAACTTGGGGGACAAAAAATATCATCTTCATCAAACATAGCTTCCCCAAGCTTGTGTCTTTGCATATCATTAGCATCATGGATATTCAAGGAATTCATACTAACAACATTGCAATCATGATCATCATTCAAATATTTAGTGCCAAACATTTTATAGATTTCTTCTTCTAGCACTTGAGCACAATTATCCTTTCCATCATACTCACGAAAAATATTAAAAAGGTGAAGCGTATGAGACAAACTTAATTCCATTTTTTGTAATTTTCTTTTATAAACTAAACTAGTGATAAAACAAGAAACTAAAAGACTCGATTGCAAGATCTAAAGATATACCTTCAAGCACTCACCTCCCCGGCAACGGCGCTAGAAAAGAGCTTGATGTCTACTACACAACCTTCTTCTTGTAGACGTTGTTGGGCCTCCAAGTGCAGAGGTTTGTAGGACAGTAGCAAATTTCCCACAAGTGGATGACCTAAGGTTTATCAATCCATAGGATGCGTAGGATGAAGATGGTCTCTCTCAAGCAACCCTGCAACCAAATAACAAAGAGTCTCTTGTGTCCCCAACACACCCAATACAATGGTAAATTGTATAGGTGCACTAGTTCGGCGAAGAGATGGTGATACAAGTGGTATATGGATAGTAGATAAAGGTATTTGTAATCTGAAATTATAAAAACAGCAAGGTAACGAATGATAAAAGTGAGCGTAAACGGTATTGCAATGATAGGAAATAAGGCCTAGGGTTCATACTTTCACTAGTGTAAGTCCTCTCAACAATACTAACATAATTGGATCATAAAACTATCCCTCAACATGCAACAAAGAGTCACTCCAAAGTCACTAATAGCGGAGAACGAACGAAGAGATTATGGTAGGGTACAAAACCACCTCAAAGTTATTCTTTCCAATCAATCCGTTGGGCTATTCCTATAAGTGTCACAAACAGCCCTAGAGTTCGTACTAGAATAACACCTTAAGACACAAATCAAACAAAACCCTAATGTCACCTGGATACTCCAATGTCACCTCAAGTATGCGTGGGTATGATTATACGATATGCATCACACAATCTCAGATTCATCTATTCAACCAATGCATATTACCTCATAGAGTGCCCCAAAGTTTCTACCGGAGAATCACGACGAAAACGTGTGCCAACCCCTATGCATAGGTTCCCAATGTCACGAAACCTGCAAGTTGGTCACCAAGACATACATCGAGTGGCACATGGTATCCCATTGTCACCACAGATATCCACGGCAAGACATACATCAAGTGTTCTCAAGTCTTTAAAGACTCAATCCGATAAGATTACTTCAAAAGGGAAACTCAATTCATTACAAGAGAGAAGAGGGGGAGGAGAAACATAATATCCAACTATAATAGCAAAGCTCGCGATACATCAAGATCGTATCATCTCAAGAACACGAGAGAGAGAGAGAGAGAGAGATCAAACACATAGCTACTGGTACATACCCTCAGCCCCGAGGGAGAACTACTCCCTCCTCGTCATGGAGAGCACCGGGATGATGAAGATGGCCACCGGTGAGGGCTCCCCCCTCCGGCAGGGTGCCGGAACAGGGTCCCGATTGACTTTTGGTGGCTACGGAGGCTTCTGGCGGCGGAACTCCCGATCTATGTTGCGTTCTGAAAGTTTTTGGGTACGACGATATATATGGGTGCAGGAAGTACGTCGGAGGAGCCACGGGGGCCCCACGAGGCAGGGGGCGCGCCCTAGGGGGTGGGCGCGCCCCCCACCCTCGTGGGCAGCCCGTGTCTCCCCTGACGTGCACTCCAAGTTCCCTGGGTTGCTTTCCTTCCAAAAATAAGTTCTCCAGTTGATTTTGTTCCGTTTCGACTCCATTTGATATTCCTTTTCTTCGAAACACTGAAATAGGCATAAAACAGCAAATCTGGGCTGGGCCTCCGGTTAATAGGTTAGTCCCAAAAATAATATAAAAGTGGAAAATAAAGCCCAATATTGCCTAAAATAGTAGATAATATAGCATGGAGCAATCAAAAATTATAGATACGTTGGAGACGTATCAATGATGCGGATTGGATTCGTGATCTGAGGTTTATCCTCATTGCTGCACAGAAGAATTATGTCCTTGATGCACCGCTAGGTGACAAACCTATTGCAGGAGCAAATGCAGATGTTATGAACGTTTGGCTAGCTCAATATGATGACTACTTGATAGTTTAGTGCACCATGCTTAAAAGGCTTAGAATCGGGACTTCAAAGAAGTTTTAAACGTCATGGACCATATGAGATTTTCCAGGAGTTGAAGTTAATATTTCAAGCAAATACCCGAGTTGAGAGATATGAAGTCTCCAACAAGTTCTATAGCTAAAAGATGGAGGAGAATAGCTCAAGCAGTGAGCATGTGCTCAGATTGTCTGGGTACTACAATCGCTTGAATCAAGTGGGATTTAATCTTCCAGATAAAATAGTGATTGACAGAGTTCTCTAGTCACCATCACCAAGTTAGTACAACTTCGTGATGAACTATAATATGCAAGGAATAACGGAAACTATTCCCAAGCTCTTCGTGATGCTGAAATCGACGAAGGTAGAAATCAAGAAAAGCATCAAGTGTTGATGGTAAACAAAACCACTAGTTTCAAATAAAGGGACAAAGGGAAGAAAAGGGAACTTCAAGACGAACGGCAAGCAAGTTGCTGCTCAAGTGAAAAAACCCAAGTCTGGACCTAAGCCTGAAACTGAGTGCTTCTACTGCAAAGGGACTGGTCACTGGAAGCGGAACTACCCCAAGTAATTAGCGGATAAGAAGGATGGCAAAGTGAACATAGGTATATTTGATATACATGTTATTGATGTGTACTTTACTAGTGTTTATAGCCCCCTTCAGTATTTGATACTAGTTCAGTTGCTAAGAATAGTAACTCGAAACGGGAGTTGCAGAATGAACAGAGACGAGTTAAGGGTGAAGTGACGATGTGTATTGGAAATGGTTCCAAGATTGATATGATCATCATCGCACAGTCCCTATACTTTCGGAATTAGTGTTAAACCTAAAATAAATGTTATTTAGGGTTTGCGTTGAGCATGAATATGATTGGATCATGTTTATTGCAATACGGTTATTCATGTAAGTTAGAGAATAATTGTTGTTCTATTTACATGAATAAAACCTTCTATGGTCATACACCCAATGAAAATGGTTTGTTGGATCTCGATCATGGTGATACACATTTTCATAATATTGAAGCCAAAAGATGCAAAGTTAACAATGATAGTGCAACTTATTTGTGGCACTGCCGTTTAGGTCATATTGGTGTAAAGCGCATGAAGAAAATCCATGCTGATGGGCTTTTGGAATCACTTGATTATGAATCAGTTGATGCTTGCGAACCATGCCTCATGGGCAAGATGACTAATACTCCATTCTCCGAAACAATGGAGCGAGCAACAGATTTGTTGGAAATCATACATACTGATCTATGTGGTCCGATGAATATTGAGGCTTGCGGCAGGTATCATTATTTATGATCTTCACAGACGATTTGAGCAGATAGGAGTATATCTACTTGATGAAACACAAGTCTGAAACATTTGAAAAGTTCAAAGAATTTTAGAGTGAAGTGGAGAATCATCGTAACAAAAATAAAAGTTTCTACGATATGATTGCAGAAGTAAAATATTTGAGTTATGAGTTTGGCCTTTAGTTAAAACAATGTGAAATAGTTTCACTACTCACACCACCTGGAACACCACAGTGTAATGGTGCGTCCGAACGTCGTAACCGCACTTTATTAGATATAGTGCGATCTATGATGTCTCTTACCAATTTACCACTATCGTTTTGGGGTTATGCATTAGAGACAGCTACATTCACATTAAATAGGGCACCATATAAATCCATTGAGACGACACCGTATGAAATATGGTTTGGCAAGAAACCTAAGCTGTCGTTTTTTAAAGTTTGAGGTTGCAATGCTTATGTGAAAAAGTTTCAACCTGATAAGCTCAAACCCAAATCGGAGAAGTGCGTCCTCAAAGGATACTCAAAAAGAAAATGTTGGGTACACCTTCTATCACGGATCCGAAGGCAAGATATTCATTGCTGAGAATGGATCCTTTCTAGAGGAGTTTCTCTCGAAAGAAGTGAGTGGGAGGAAAGTAGAACTTGATGAGGTAACTGTACCTTCTCCCTTATTGGAAAGTAGTTCATCATAGAAATCTGTTCCTGTGACTACTACACCAATTAGTGAGGAAGCTAATGATGATGATCATGTAACTTCAAATCAAGTTACTACCGAACCTCGTAGGTAAACCAGAGTGAGATCCGCACCAGAGTGGTACGGTGATCCTGTTCTGGAGGTCATGTTACTTGACCATGACGAACCTACGGACTATGAGGAAGCAATGATGAGCCCAGATTCCGCGAAATGACTTGAGGCCATGAAATCTGAGATGAGATCCATTATAAGAACAAAGTATGGACTTTGATTGACTTGCCCAAAGATCGGCGAGCCATTGAGATTAAATGGATCTTCAAGAGGAAGACGGACGCTGATAGTAGTGTTACTATCTACAAAGCTAGAATTGTCGCAAAAGGTTTTCGACAAGTTCAAGGTGTTGACTACGATGAGAGTTTCTCACTCGTATCTATGCTTAAGTCTATCCGAATCATGTTAGCAATTGCCACATTTTATGAAATCTGGCAAATAGATAAACAAAACTACATTCCTTAATGGATTTATTAAAGAAAAGTTGTATATGATGCAACAAGAAAGTTTTGTCAATCCTAAAGGTGCTAACAAAATATGCAAGCTCCAGCGATCCATCTATGGACTGGTGCAAGCATCTCGGAGTTGGAATATATGCTTTGATAAGTTGATCAAAGCATATAGTTTTATACAGACTTGAGGTGAAGCCTGTATTTACAAGAAAGTGAGTGGGAGCACTACAACATTTCTGATAAGTATATGTGAATGACATATTGTTGATCGGAGATAATGTAGAATTATTCTGCAAAGCATAAAGGAATGTTTGAAAGGAGTTTTTCAAAGAAAGACCTCGGTGAAGCTGCTTACATATTGAGCATCAAGATCTATAGAGATAGATCAAGACGCTTGATATTTTTTTCAATGAGTACATACCTTGACAAGATTTTGAAGTAGTTCAAAATGGAACAGTCAAAGAAAGAGTTCTTGCCTATGTTACAAGGTGTGAAACTGAGTAAGACTCAAAGCCCGACCACGGAAG
Source organism: Triticum urartu (assembly GCF_056163025.1). Classification (NCBI taxonomy): domain Eukaryota; kingdom Viridiplantae; phylum Streptophyta; class Magnoliopsida; order Poales; family Poaceae; genus Triticum; species Triticum urartu. The sequence goes on along the minus strand of NC_141875.1, from coordinate 597,849,718 downwards.
AAGATAGAAAGAGAATGAAAGTCATTCCCTATGCCTTGGCCATAGGTTCTATAAAATATGCCATGTTGTGTACCAGATCTATTGTATACTCTACACTATTTTTGGTAATGGGTACAATAGTGATCTAGGAGTAGATCACTGGATAGCGGTCAAAATTATCTTTAGTGGAATAAGGATATGTTTCTCGATTATGGAGGTGAAAAAAAGGTTCGTCGTAAAGGGTTATGTCGATGCAAATTTTGACACTGATCCAGATGACTCTAAATCTTAATCTAGATACATATTGAAAGTGGGAGCAATTAGCTAGAGTAGCTCCGTGCACAGCATTGTTGACATAGAAATTTGCAAAATACTTACGGATCCGAATGTGGCAGATCCATTGAGTAAACTTCTCTCACAAGCAAAACATGATCACACCTTAGTACTCTTTGGGTGTTAATCACATGGCGATGTGAACTAGATTATTGACTCTAGTAAACCCTTTGGGTGTTGGTCACATGTCGATGTGAACTATGGGTGTTAATCACATGGTGATGTGAACTATTGGTATTAAATCACATGACGATGTGAACTAGATTATTGACTCTAGTGCAAGTGGGAGACTGAAGGAAATATGCCCTAGAGGCAATAATAAAATTATTATTTATTTCCTTATATCATGATAAATGTTTATTATTCATGCTAGAATTGTATTAACCGGAAACATAATACATGTGTGAATACATAGACAAACAGAGTGTCACTAGTATGCCTCTACTTGACTAGCTCGTTGATCAAAGATGGTTATGTTTCCTAACCATATACATGAGTTGTCATTTGATTAACGGGATCACATCATTAGGAGAATGATGTGATTGACTTGACCCATTCCGTTAGCTTAGCACTTGATCGTTTAGTTTGTTTCTATTGCTTTCTTCATGACTTATACATGTTCCTATGACTATGAGATTATGCAACTCCCGTTTACCGGAGGAACACTTTGTGTGCCACCAAACGTCACAACGTAACTGGGTGACTATAAAGGTGCTCTACAGGTGTCTCTGAAGGTACTTGTTGGGTTGGCGTATTTCGAGATTAGATTTGTCACTTCGATTGTCGGAGAGGTATCTCTGGGCCCACTCGGTAATGCACATCACTATAAGCCTTGCAAGCATTGCAACTAATGAGTTAGTTGCGGGATGATGTGTTATGGAACGAGTAAAGAGACTTGCCGGTAACGAGATTGAACTAGGTATTGAGATACCGACGACCGAATCTCGGGCAAGTAACATACCAATGACAAAGGGAACAACGTATGTTGTTATTCGGTTTGACCGATAAAGATCTTCGTAGAATATGTAGGAGCCAATATGAGCATCCAGGTTCCGCTATTTGTTATTGACAGGAGACGTGTCTCGGTCATGTCTACATAGTTCTCGAACCCGTAGGGTCCGCACGCTTAAAGTTCGATGACAGTTATATTATGAGTTTATGTGTTTTGATGTAACAAAGGAGTTCGGAGTCCCGGATGAGATCGGGGACATGACGAGGAGTCTCTAAATGGTCGAGACGTAAAGATCGATATATTGGACGACTATATTCGGATATCGGAAAGGTCCCGAGTGATTCGGGTATTTTCGGGAGTACCAGGGAGTTACGGGAATTCGTAATGGGCCTTAATGGGCCATACGGTAAAGGAGAGAAAGGCCCCAAAGGGTGGCCGCACCCCTCCCCATGGGCTGGTCCGAATTGGACTAGGGAGGGGGCTCCCCTTTCCTTCCTTCTCCTTTTCCCTTCTCTTTCCTTCCCTCCTACTCCTACTACATGGAAGGGCTCCTAGTTCTACTAGGAAAAGGGGAATCCTACTCCCGGTGGGAGTAGGATTCCCTAGGGCGCGCCATAGAGAGGCGGGCCCTCCCCCTCCTCCACTCCTTTATATACGGGGGCAGGGGGCACCCCAAAGACACAACAATTGATCTCTTGATCTCTTAGCCGTGTGCGGTGCCCCCCTCCACCATAATCCACCTCGGTCATATCGTAGCGGTGCTTAGGCGAAGCCCTGCGTCGGTAGAACATCATCATCGTCACCACACCGTTGTGCTGACGGAACTCTCCCCCAAAGCTCGGCTGGATCGGAGTTCGAGGGACGTCATCGAGTTGAACGTGTGCAGAACTCGGAGGTGCCGTGCGTTCGGTACTTGATCGGTCGGATCGTGAAGACGTACGACTACATCAACTGCGTTGTGCTAACGCTTCCTCTTTCGGTCTACGAGGGTACATGGATACACTCTCCCCTCTCGTTGTTGTGCATCACCATGATCTTGCATGTGCGTAGGAAATTTTTGAAATTACTACGTTCCCCAATAGGAGGATGGTTGATGATGATGATGGTGACGGATTCCCCTCTCCGGAGCTCCGAACGGACTCCAGATCAGCCCTCCCGAGAGGTTTTAGGGCTTGGCGGCGGCTCCCTATCGTAAAACGCGATGATTTCTTCTCTCTGATTTTTTTCTCCCCGAAACTCAATATATGGAGTTGGAGTCGGAGAGGCAACAGGGGGCCCACGAGGTAGGGGGGGCGCGCCCCCACCCTCGTGGAGAGGTGGTGGGCCCCCTGGCCTTCATCTTTTGCAGGTATTTTTCTTATTTTTTGAAAAGTGGCTCCGTGAAGTTTCAGGTCATTTCGAGAACGTTTGCTCCTGCACATAAATAACACCATGGTAATTCTGCTGAAAACAGCGTCAGTCCGGGTTAGTTCCATTCAAATCATGCAAGTTAGAGTCCAAAACAAGGGAAAAAGTGTTTGGAAAAGTAGATACATTGGAGACGTATCAATGATTAGTGTATGGTCAAATCGGGGGCGTCACAAGTTGGTATCAGAGCCGACTGCCTGTAGGAATCCCCATTCCAAACTCCTTGGCCGAAGTTGAGTCTAGTCTTTGAAAAACTTTTATTAACATGGATGTATGGCTTATGGGCCCATGTTGTCATTGGGTGGTATTAGGATCTTTTATTCCTTGACCTATACTCTGGGACTCTGATCTCTCTTTTATTTGGGTTAAATGATTTTACTAACTCTCAATCTAGGTTCTCGTAACTACTTCCTCCCAGAGAGCCCCTCACTCTAGATGATTATTTGGTGGACCAGAAGATTCTGAAGATACTCTCTGATGTTCTCTCGAGACTTTGTGCCATCGCTTTTGCTATTCCCGGCCACCGATAAATCCTTGTGGATAACTACTTATATTTGTCATTCATACCTTCGTTCCTAGTTGCCCTTGTTATTGCTTGATACCCTGGAAAATTCTCCGATATTCTGAGAATCCTTTGTGCCCACTGCTTGCAGCTCTTTTTCGCATAAATACCCCTACGGATAATTCCTCGCACTTACCGAGTATCCGTTCATCTCCAGTTGATTCATGTATTTCACAAAAGTCTTCGAAATGCCATTCGATCTTTCAAAAATCCTCAACAGCTTATTGCTCTTGAAATTTTTGCTTGCTTACATTATGATTAACCCTGTAAGTCTGGTAATCTTATTGGCATCCTTTGTCACTATCATTTCGAGTCCCTTGATTCAATATGTTGCGATTGCTCGCAATTCTCATTCAGATCCTCGAACTCATCCTTCTAGCTTAAATGTCATTTTAAAACATTGGCTGGATCTCAACCAATCAAATTACCATCGATTGTACCCCTAAGTCTACTCAACTTATCCATCCTTAATCAGGGCGATTGCTTTTGAGCCCTGTTGAAAATCATAATTCCTTTGCATTTGAGCTCTGAATTAGTCAGTTTCTTCTATAATCCAATGCCTTTGCAATGTTTCTTCCTCTGATTGTGTGCTGATGTTCACGCCAACTCCGTTGTAGACAACAAGACCCCTTGTTGGATAATTAGCCGACAGTGTCATTCACATTCAGAATTCTTGTGAGCTTTCATAGGATATATATAATGCCTTTGGTAAAAATGTATCCTTGCTTTGTCAACCATGCTCTAGTTTCGATCTCGTGTTATTTACTCCTGAAGTTTGTGGTATATGTTCCTAAGAGGCCCTGATGGGTTGAACCTATGCCTTTTATTATCTGTGTGAACCCGGAAACTACTACGGGTCATACTCTTCTATTGTTTTGCTAGATAAAATTTCAACATTACAACTTCTTCGAAAATGAGAAGTGAATGAAAGGTTATGCATTGGAGAAGTGGGAGTAGACCTTGAACTTTGTGTTCATGCCCATGGACATGATATAGATCTTATCATGGATGCTTCTTTTAAAATTAATTATCCCCTTGGTGTAAGTTCATCTTATATCTGGGAATTGGTCCGTTGCAATCGTGGTTCCAACCATGACTGTTCTCCTTTGATTCCATTTCTCGGACAATTTGAAGTACTTGTCTTTTGCAGATCAATACACCTATCTGGCCTCTATTCTGCTCTACCTTCGAGTATACCCTCTAGTATCTCGAGAATATCACGGAACTACATAACTTCTTATGAGTTCTTCATCAACTATTATTCTCACTGATTGTAATCCCCCTGGGGTTTTGAGTTATTAGTCACTCGAGAACGCCGATAAGTGAATCAATTCCGCAATCTGATTCAATAACTCCAGGTAATTTTCATTGCTTACGAGTTTAATAATCCTTCAAGTCATTCCTAGCCTGATCGGCTATATCATTATCGTGCTAAATTTTAACTGTGCTACCTGGTCCTTCCCGGAGCACAATTTCCGACGATGAGCTAAGCTTACGTCAGTTTTCCTCATCATATCATTTTGCCTTGAACAACAAGCTTGATTTCGAGTTTGTCTCATACCCGTGGTTCCAATAACCTTTCGCTTCATTATTCCCATCACTTGATGTCATCGCCGATCGATTGCATCAATGTGTGGTGATCATCATCAACATTCTGAGCTCTTCTAGGATATCAATTGAATTCTTGATGAGAAATATCATCCTTGCCTCTCGATGGCTTGTGTTATCATCAACAACGTTAATGCCATCCCTCCAACACAAACTTGTTCATGTTTTGTGTATTACTTTGAGTTCCTTTCTATCCAGCTTGTGTTATGTTCTACCTTGGAGTATTACCATCTTTTATGTCAAGAATGTCATGGGAATTTCATCACCTCTTGAGAATTCTTGATACAAGTGATACCTATCACCATCACTATTCTTCTTGGTCCTCGTGTTGCTTCCAACCGGAATACTAATAGGTGGACGGTGCTGCTTGAATTATGCACTTCTAGCAACCCTATTGCTTTGAAGTTAATGGACGACCGTTCATTCTTAGACTATTGGTTATTGAATCACCATTTTAACATAGATCATGCTACCTAAGCCCATATTTCGGGTGCAGCATTCAACCAATGTTTAATTGTGTATTTTTTCCTCGAGCATACATCATTATATCATTTGATCTGTCAAATGTTATCTCCTTGTTCATTTAATTGTGAAAATCCATTTTTATGGAAATTTGGATGACTGGTTGCTGAGTCCATCAGTCACCTCCTCATCCTCTCCTTGGTTTAATGATGAACACTTGTTTCAGAACCCGCTTCCATATTTCATTTCCCGAGAATCTTACAATGGCATCTCGTCAATTAGTGTTGCACCTTTCTTCTCAGGCATCCTGAGTCTGAGGTATCCTGACACCAATCAGATCTGAATCTCCGTTAGATATGATGGCTGGAACATATTTCCAAGAATTATAGCATTGGTTGTTATGTAACCCGATAAGATGATGTCATGTCTACACACCTGGCCGGAGTACCTATTGTTATAGTTTCCTTTTTAGCAAGGTTAACCATTCTTCCATGAGGAAATTGTAAGACATATTCTATAAGTTGTTCCTGATGGATCCTTTGGGAATCCGAAGCCTACCCTTAACCTAATGACCATGTCAATGCTACCTTGAAGCATGACTGTGGTACCCAAACATCAACAAGAACATTTGAATCACACTGTTAAATTTTCTTTATCAATTATCCAAACACCGTTGTACAGGTAATGTCATGAAATTCCTCTCCCCTTACCTAAATGGTTTTCTACTTTCTATCCGGTCATGGATATCAAGCTCTGCTTGTCCTTGGGAAGGATATACCCCTGAAATATGTGTTTAAACACATTTTCCTTTCCATTGTTCGGTTTAATCTGATAATCACATTTTCCTTTTCATTGTTCTATTTAAACTTTCTTGCAGTCTATATGATCTAAGCAGTAATATTCCCTACTTATGTAAGCACCTCGTTGTACCACTCAGTCAGTAAGACCCTGTTAATATTGTTGATAACATTCCGGTAGCCACCGATGGACAAGAACTTTGCCTAATGGTCCGCCTCGTTCAACGAGAAGGAAAATGGTTCTCTTCGTCCCTCGCCCTTGGTATCGATGTTGTTTCCGACATAACTGACAGGCTATCCCCTGACATGCCTTGCTATGATGATAGTGCAAGATGTCGCCGCCCTTTCTACTCTTAAACCACATGGTGGGCCCATAACCCACAGTTCCACGTGATCGAAACCCGACCTCTCGTACATCCATGTTTCTAAAGTTATTCCTCACACTTGGCTTCATATGAAAATCATGGGCCACCTTCCTAGAGATGATCTACTCTAGTATCCAACGCATTTTTTTTTCGTTGCTCTGAACCCCCCTTTTCACCTTCTGATTAAGCATCGAATGATTGCCTATCCGTTTGAAACTTTTGTACCATCACATATTGCTCTCCATGAGTTCCTTGAGTTATAACTTGAGAAATAATCCATGTCTTCTTCCCTGAGTTCACTGTCAGATACCCACCTTTATGGAGATGCGTTCTTACAGAGTTTTTCCCTCTTATCGCATTCGTAGGACGATGAAGATCCCGAAGAAGGGATGACGACTCCATCATGATGACCTAAAGTAGAGAAATGAGGACATCAATATAATGGATCGACCTCTTTGAGAAGATTAACCAAGACCGATAAGACACGTTAGAATTTTGTAACTAGAACTATCCCCCTTACTGCATCTCTTAAATCTCGAGACGAGATTTCTTGTAGTGGAGGAGATTTGTAACACCCTGAGAATCATACTACAGTAACTCCACGCTAATGATGCCAAGTCATCATCATTATGCCCTAAGAAAAAAAATTAAGAAATATTTCAGTGTCAAGTTGAAATTGAAAATAAAGTCAAAATAATAATTACCCAAACAAAAAAATAAATTGTTCATAATATTGCAAAAATTCCCAAAGATAGTATAAAAATAAAACCGACATTATCTGAGACTCCAAAATGCCCCTAGCTATTTTTGAATGACCCAACAACACCCTTCCAAGCACGTTTAAATTTAAACCAAACATCAAATGTTTTCAAATGGGGTTCAAACTTTTGTGAAAGTGACAATTAATGCGATCTAAATTATGTGGCTACTTTCTTATTTTAGAAAAGTCAATTGGTACTAAATAAGAATGCAAAACAGAAAACAAATAAATAGGAACAGAAAGTAAAAGAAAAGAAAAACAACAGGTCTAATCTACTAGGCCACTTGGCCCATCTAACAGAAACCGGTCCAGCCACCCCCTCGTCCCCTTCCTCTCGCTACAGGAGACAGGGGGGCCGTGGCGGCCATCCGCCGGCCGTGGCCGTGCGTGGCGGCCATCCGCCCCTGCCCCGCCTATAAGCCCCGGCGCCCTCACCCAAACCCTAGGACGCCCCCTGCCTCTCCCACTTCTTTCCCTCGTTCGCACTTTTCCCTCACTGCTTCTCTCGCCCGTGCGTGCTCGTCAACGCCTTCCCGTCGTTGACGCAGCCAACGGCGACCGTTCTCCGCACGGAGTAGTCCAGGAGGATCTCCACCGTCTACTTCGTCCATTCGGAGCATCAAATCGAGCGGATCCGTCCCGTGCGCTCGCCATCGAGTTCCTATTGACCACGTACATCGCCGGCCGCCGTCATCGATTGCCTCATCTCCGGTCCACCTTTCGCCTCCCCGTCGCTTCCTTTGGAACCTTTGTGAGCTTCTCTTCCAAAACCCCCGCTCCACCTCTCGATTTCGTCGTCGTAGCCGCCGTCCCCGAGCTCGTACGAGCTCCCGCGTACGCGTACGTGCTGCTCCTGCCCATGGCCACGCCCACTTGCTGCTGCCGCACGTTTGGGCCGCGCCGATCCTGGCCACACGCGCGCGCCCGCCGCCGCTCGGCCACTCGCATGCTGCTCCCGCTCGCTGCTATGCTTCGTTCTGCTACTGTCGGCTGCTAGCTCCTGCTGCTGCTCAGGCCACTGCGCTGCTACTTTGCTGGCTGCTGGATGCTGCTGCTGCTCAAACCTGCTGTTGCGCTACCATGCTGCTGCATGCGGCTGGCCATAGCAAGGCCATGGCCGGGTGTGCCTGTGTGTGTGTGCGTGAGTTGTGTGGGTTAATTAGAGTAGGATTGGTTTAGTGCTAGATTAGTACACTAACAAATGACATGTTGGTCCCCTTCAATTAGATTAAATAAATCGTTTTAGATATATAATAAAATTCTGACATGTGGGACCATGGCACTGTTCACTTTGACCAGTCAAATTGACTCAGTCAATTTGGATAATTAAAATATAATAATTCCTGAAATTCTTGAATATTGATAAAACTTTGGAAAATCATATAAAATAATCCGTAGTTCGGATGAAAATAATTTATACATGAAAGTTTCTCAGAACGACGAGACGAATCTGAATGCCGCAGTCCATACATCCGCCACATGTCCCTAGTATAGCGAACCTGCAACTTTCCCCCTCCGGTCCATTTGTCCGAAAACGCGAAACACCGGAAATACTTTCTTGGATGTTTCCCCCTCCGCCGGTATCGCCTACTACTGTGTTAGGTCACCCCTAGCACCGCGTATTGCTATGGTATTCTTTGTGATGCTTTGATTGCTCCGTTATTTATTGTGTTCCCCCTCCGTTACTTCTTTCTGATAGACCCCGAGACTGCCGGCGACCCCCAGTTCGACTATAGTGTTGACGACCCTTCCTTCTTGCCAGAGCAACCAGGCAAGCCCCCCCCCCTTATCAACCCGATATCGCCTATTCTTCTCTCTACTGCTTGCATTAGAGTAGTGTAGCATGTTACTGCTTTCGGTTAATCCTATTCTGTTGCATAGCCTGTCTTTGCTACTATTGTTGTTACCTTTACCTGCAATCCTAAATGCTTAGTATAGGATGCTAGTATTCCATCAGTGGCCCTACATTCTTGTCTGTCTTCCATGCTATACTACCGGGCCGTGATCACTCGGGAGTTGATCACGGGTATATACTTATATACATAATATATGATACATGTGGTGACTAAAGTCGGGTCGGCGCGTAGAGTACCCGCGAGTGATTCACGGATTGGCGGCTGAAAGGAAATTTGTCCCGACGGCCCTCTGGGTGGATCTTTGTGGCGGAGCGACAGGGCAGGTTGAGACCACCTAGGAGAGAGGTGGGCCTGGCCCTGGTCGGCGTCCGCGATTACATCAATTAACACGCTTAACGAGATCTTGGTATTTGATCTGAGTCTGGCCACTTGCCTATACGCACTAACCAACTACGCGGGAACAGTTATGAGCACTCGACGTCGTGGTATCAGCCAAAGCCTTCTTGACGTCAGCGACTGAGTGGCGCGCGTCGGGTTGGACCGCGTAACGCAACTTCCTTTGTAATGGAGGTTGCTAGGTCTGCTCACCTGCCGCGTACGCAACTTGCAGGTGTGCAACGGACGATGGGCCCAGACCCCTGCATGTTTAGGATTTAGACCGGTGTGCTGACCTCTCTATTGTGCCTAGGTGGGGCTGCGACGTGTTGATCTTTCGAGGCCGGGCATGACCCAGGAAAGTGTGTCCGGCCAGAGGGATCAAGCGTGTTGAGAAATGTGGTGCACCCCTGCAGGGAAGTTTATCTATTCGAATAGCCGTGTCCCTCGGTAGAAGGATGACCCGGAGTTGTACCTCGACCTTATGACAACTAGAACCGGATACTTAATAAAACACACCCTTTCAATTGCCAGATACAACCCGGTGATCGCTCTCTCACAGGGCGACGAGGAGAGGATCGCCGGGTAGGATTATGCTATACGTGGTTACTTTGTGGACTTACCATCTACTCTCTTATATATGCTTTAAGATGGAGGTTTCCAGAAGGTAGTCTTCCATAGGACTAGCTATCCCCCTCTTATTCTGGCATTCTGCGGTTCAGTCCACAGATACTACCCATTTCATTGATACCAATGCATATGTAGTGTAGATCCTTACTTGTGAGTACTTTGGATGAGTACTTGCGGTTGCTTTGCTCCCTCTTTCCCCCCTTTCCATTTTTCTCAGATGTCGCGACCAGATGATGGAGTCCAGGAGCCAGAGTATCCCGAGGATGTTTCTACGGGGAGTTCGGCTTTGAGGAGTAGTTAGGAGGTCCCAGGCAGGAGGCCTTGCCTTTTCGATCGTTGCTACTTTTGTGCTAGCCTTTTTAAGGCAAACTTGTTTAACCTTATGTCTGTACTCAGACATTGTTGCTTCCGCAGACTCGTCTGTGGTCGAGCTTATGTATTTGAGCCCTCGAGGCCCCTAGCTTATAATATAAAGCTTGTATTATTTTAATTTGTGTCTAGAGTTGTGTTGTGGTATCTTCCCGTGAGTCCTTGATCTTGATCGTGCACATTTACGTGTATGATTAGTGTACAGTCCAATCGGGGGCGTCACACCACTGCCTCGCCACTCTAAGCCCATCAGGATGATGAAGGAGAACGAGAAGAAGGAGGAGTGAAGTATGTCAGGTATGTCAGATCTCCAAAATGATATATACTTAGCTTTGTTTCCTCCAAAATGACCTAAGTTAGCTCTAATATGCTAAGTTGTCACTAATATGCTTAGTTACCTAGGTTTACTCAATAATGACATACACTTAGCTTACTTATGTAAAAAAATGGCATAATTAGCTTACTTGGGTTTGAAATGGCATAACAATCTTGGTAACCTCATATATGTCATATAGTTAGCTTATTTTTCTCGAAAATGACATAATAAGCCTAATTAGCTCCAAAATGATCAATTTTACCTAAGTTAGCTCAAAAATGCCCTAAGTTAGCTCTAAAATGCTAAATTAGCTCTAATATGCTTAGTTACCTAGGTTAGCTCAAGAAAGACCTATACTTATCTTACTTATGTCATAAATGGCATAATATGCTTAGTTAACTAAAAATGGCATAATTGACTAGGTTAGCTACCAAATGACCAATTTTACATAGGTTAGCTTCAAAATGATCCATTTTACCTAGCTTAGCTCCCAATTGACCAAGTTTACCTAGGTTAGCTCCAATATGATCCATTGTACCTAGGTTAGCTCCAAAATGACCTATTTACCTAGCTTAGCTCTAAAATGACCTACACACTTCGCATTTTTTCCTAGCTTACTTAGAAGAAGAAGATAAAGAAGAGGAGAGGATAAAAAGAAAGAGAAGATAAATTCTTCTTCTTCTTTTTCTTCTTCCATTTCTTCTTTTTCTTCTAGCTAGTCTTCTTCTTGTTCTTCTTCTTCTAACTTTCATCTTTCCCAATTTGCAGATTTGCTTTAGATGAGGAAGCTTGCATTGATGGAGTGTACTCTTCTCCTTGTGCTTCCTTTTTGTTTATGGAAACTTGTTGGAAACTTCTTTTGGATATGTATGTATATATGGATATGTTGTTGGAAACTTATTTTGGATATGTATGTATATATATGTGTGTGTGTGTGTGTGTGTGAAATTCTGTCAAATCGAATGAATTTGAGAAAAACAGGGGCTATACAGGAACTTTGCCGTCTGCTGGCAAACGGCAAAGAGCTTGGCAGCTACCTGTGCAACCTGGGGGGCACTTGGCTGGCCTATATGGTTTCTTTGCCGTCCGCTGGCAGACGACAAAGAACTTTTCATCTTTGTCGTCTGCCAGCAGACGACAAAGGACCTGGACGACACACGTGCCCTTCACCGTAGCCTATTCAGTCGGACCTGTTGCCGTCCTCTGGCGGGCGGTAAAGACCTTTGTCGTCAGCCATGGCAGACAGCAAAGTGCCTGATTCCTGTAGTGTTAATAGGTTAGTCCCCAAAAATGATATAAAATAGCATATAATTGCATATATAACATCCAATATTGATACTATAATAGCATGGAGCAATAAAAATTATAAATATGTTGGAGACGTATCAGTAGGATGCTACAGTCACTGCCACGAAGCTACAATGGTTTTGTGATGCTTAAAACTGTGGAAATGGAAATCAAGAAAGAACATCAAGTGTTGACGGTCAAAAAGACCACTAGTTTCAAGAAGGCTATGGGTAAGAAGGGAAACATCAAGAAGAGTGGCAAGCAAGTTGTTGCTCCCATGAAGAAGCCCAAAGGTGGACCTAAACCTGACACTGAGTGTTTCTATTGGTAATGGCCACTGAAAGCGTAACTTCCCCAAGTACTTGGCAGATAAGAAGGCCGGCAACGTCAACAAAGGTATATTTGATATACATATTATTGATGTATACCTTAATTACTAGTTCTCGTAGTACCGTTTGGGTATTTGATACTGGTTTAGTTGCTAATATTTGTAACTCAAAACATGTGCTACAGAATAAACAGAGACTAGCAAAGGAAAAGGTGACGATGCGTGTTGGAAATGGCTCCAAGGTTGATGTGATCGCCGTTTGCACACTCCCTCTGCATCTACCTTAAGGGTTAGTTTTCAACCTAAATAATTGTTCTTTAGTGCCCGCGTTAAGCATGAAAATTATATCTAGATCTTGTTTATTGTGAGATGGTTATTTATTTAAATCTGAGAATAATGGTTGTTCTATTTATATCAGTAATATCTTTTATGGTCATGCACCCAATGTGAATGGTTTATTCTTGTTGAATATCTATAGTAGTGATACACATGTTCATAATATTAATGCTAGAAGATGCAAAGTGAATAATGATAGTACTACACACTTGTGGCACTACCGCTTAGGTCATATTGGTCTAAAGCGCATGAAGAAACGCCATACTAATGGACTTCTAGAATCACTTGACTTTGAATCATTTTAAACATGTGAACCATGCCTCATGGGCAAGATGACGAGAACCCCGTTTCCCGACATAATAGATCGGTCAAGTGACTTGTTTGAAATAATACATACCGATGTGTGCGGTCCACTGAGTTTTGAAGCACACAGTGGATATTGTTACTTCCTCACCTTTACAGATAATTTAAGTAGACATGAGTATATTTACTTAATGAAACACAAGTCTGAAACGTTTAAAAATTCAAGGAGTTTCGAAGTGAGGTAGAAAATCATCATAATAAGAAGATAAAATTTCTATGATCTGATCGTCGAGGTGAATATCTGAGTTATGAGTTTTGTACTCATTTAAGACAATGTGGAATTGTTTCACAACTCAGGCCAACTGGAACACCATGGCATAATGATGTGTCTGAACATCGTAATCATACTTTATTAGATATGGTGCATTCTATGATGTCTCTTACCGATTTGTCGATATCATTTTGGGGTTATGCATTGGAGACAGCTACATTCACTTTAAAAACACCACCGTCTAAATACGTTGAAACGACACCGTATGAATTATGGCCTGGCAAGAAACCTAAGCTATTGTTTCTTAAAGTTTGGAGATGTGACGCTTATTTCAAAAGGCTACAACCTGATAAGCTCGAACCCAAAGCAGAATAATGCATCTTCATAGGATACCCTAAAGAGACAATTGGGTATACCTTCTAGCAAATATCTGAGGGCAAGATCTTTGTTGCCAAGAATGGATCCTTTCTAGAGAAGGAGTTTCTCTTGAAAGAAATCAGCAGGAGGAAGGTAGAGCTTGATGAGGTTATCGAGCCTTCTCTCGAATTGGAGAGTAGCGCAATGCAGAAAGATGTTCCGGTGGCGCCTGCACTAGCTAGAGAGGAAACTAATGATGATGATCATGAAGCTTCGAATGAGGCTTCTACTAAACTTCGTAGGTCGACCAGGACATGTATTGCTCCTGAATGGTATGGTAATCTTGTCATGGGCGTCATGTTGTTAGACAACAATGACCCTATGAACAATGAGGAAGCGATGATGAGTCCGGACACCAAAAAATGGCTAGAGGCCATGAAATCCGAAATAGGATCAACGAAAACCAAGTATGGACTTTGGTGGACTAACCAGACAACCAAAAGGCCGTTGAGAACAAATGGATCTTTAAGAAGAAAAGATATGATGATGGTAATGCCACCATCTATAAAGCATGACTTGTCGCAAAAGGTTTTGAGTGAGTTCAAGGGGTTGACTATGATGAGACTTTCTCACCCGTAGTGATGCTAATTTCTATTAGGATTATGTTAGTAATTGCTACATTTTTCGATTATGAAGTCTCGCAGATGGACGTCAAAATTGTGTTCCTTAATGGTCACATTAAGGAAGAGTTGTATATTATGCAACCCAGAGGTTTTGTCAATCCTAAGGATGCTAATAAGGTATGCAAACTTCAGTGATCCATTTATTGACTGAGGCAAGCATCCCAGAGTTGGAATCTTCGCTTTGATGAGGTGATCAATTTGGATTTATCCAAACTTATGGAGAAGTTTGTACTTACAAGAAGGTTAGTGGGAGCTCTGTAGCATTTCTAATACTATATGTGGATGACATATTATTGATTGGAAATGATTTAGAACTTCTTGTTTATCAATCTCAAGATGTGTTCTTCAATGTTTTCTTCCCGAGATCTGATCTCCATGTGTGAGTAGTTTGGTAAGGTATGGGTTGAGGCATAAGCCTTGCAACCCAAGGTATTTGTTGAGGGGATCAATGAAAGCCTTTGATATAACGTCTCGTATGTGTGAAACAAAATTGTTCTGTGAAGATGTCTCTTGTCTTTTCCGCGATCTTCATCCCTGCAGGTACCCAGGATCATTTAGATCAAGCACCGGTGAGGCCAGGGCAAGGAGACCGTGAAGTGTTATACCGAATACCGGTGACATTAAGGTTCAGTAGGGTAACATGGATCATATCCTTGGGGAGAAATGAGGTGTGGTCATTAAAGGCCCAAAGCTCTTGTCTGATTTCATTATCTTAATTATCGAGATGACCCCACGCGACAGATAGGGCTTGTAGTAGGAAAACTGGTTCTTGATGCATGACTCGTGTCGGTTAAGATGTTATTTGGACACATCCCCCACTTCGATCCGTGACAAGCACATCTCGACGAGTGACTTCCAGCGCAGAAACTAATATCTTATTTGATCCCATCGCAAATACAAGGTTGTAAGCATAAGTCCTCATATATGTACCTCTTTTTATTATAAGTGTTTGAATCACTATTTGCTTGTTGATCCGGTCAAAAGCTGGATTTGAAACTTTCACAAACGCTTGCTAGAGACCATCGCTTCAAGGGAATCTTCCTCTCGTGGGTTTGATTACCCAGGGTTACCTCTAGGGAAATAGGTGCGGGATACTCTTTTATTTTCCAATAGTGGATCAATAAAAAGGAGGTATCAGGCATCCATGGTCCCTATTGGTTAGTTATCGGAGATGAGTCTTGATCATGTCCACATATTCTCGAACCCATAGGGTCACAGACTTAACGTTCGGTGTCGCTAGGGTTTGATGAGATAATAAGATGGTGTTATCGAATTTTGATTCAGAGTCTCGGATGGGATCCCGAAGATCACAAGAAGCTTTGGAATGGTCCAAAGACAAAGAAAACTATTATGGAAATTATTTTCAGGGTTACTAGAAAAGTTCAGAATTTTTCGGTATTGTACCGGGTAGGTTCTGGAGTGAGACTCACCGGCATGGAGATCAAGAACCCTAAACAGGAGGGATAGCGATCAGTGGGGAAGGAAGGAGGGTATTTCCTTTCCCCCTTTGGTGCCCAGCCCTAGAGGCTTGGAGGAGGGGCCAAGACTCCTCCGCCATGCCTATAAACAGATGAAGAAGGGGCTAGCTGCAGCACCTGACATCCCGGTTGCTGGCCGCCTCCCTCTCGGTTCATACGTCCCTCATTCCACATTTTTTTAGCAAAGCTCTACTGGATTTCAACCTTACTTCCGCCACCACGCCATTGCGTTGTCGAGATCAATCTCATCCACCTCTCCCCATCGCTTGCTGGATCAAGGAGGAGGAGACGACATCAAAATGCACGTGTGTGCAATTCAAAGGCATCGTTTAACAGTGCTGCATCGGATTGATCTGACGAAAGTATGACTACATCACCCACGATCTTTAGATCATTAAATGCGCGTGTTCTACAAGGGTATGTAGACCTTTTCCACTCGTTGCTAGCATCTAGTAGATTGGATCTTGGGTTTATTCGTTCTCTCGTAGGAAACAAAATTGGTTACCTTACAACGAATACCATCAATTATTGGTGGGGTGACAACGACAATCAGAGGAGAATGCACTGGTTTGCATGTTGGAAGTTGTGTGGGCCAAAGAAAGAAGGTGGAATGGGATCTCAAGATATTCATTGTTTTAACCTAGCCCTTCTTGCGAAAAACATGCTTGGTGGTTAATTGATAATCCGAATTCCCTTTGTGCTCGTGTTCTCAAAGCCAAATATTATCCAGATTGTGATATTTTGAATGCAACTCTAAAAAAGAGAGCCTCGTTCACATGGCAAAGTATTATGTCGGGGGTGTAGACCCTAAAAGGAGGCCATGTATGATGGATCCATGATGGTAGTCGGATCAATGTTTGGGGTGATGAAAGGATCCCTAACTCACCTACCAGGAAAGTGATCACGGCTCGTGGAGGCAATTTACTATGAAAAGCAAGTGATTTCATTGACCCTGTTACGGGTCATTGGGATGAAGAGTTAGTTTCTCAAACATTCTGGAAAGTTGATGTGGCGCGGATCCTTGCAATTCCATTACTTGAATTTGATATGTCAGACCTTGTAGCATGGAACTTGTGCAAAATGGGAGATTTTCTTAGTGAGATCGGCATACTTTGCGGAGTGGCATGACCAATATGGACATAAAATATCATGAGAAAATACAGTCGGACCCTCATGGAATTCACCAATATGGGGGACGATCTGGAGCTTAAGTTGTCCTGGCAAGTTAAAATTTTCCTCTGGCAAACTTTGTTAGGATCGCTTCCATGTCGAGTGACTTTGGCTAACATACATATAAAAGTCAGTGGGCAATGCCCTACATGCAGTATAGGAACGTAGTGTTGAAATATGAGATGGGCCTAGAGCCCATATGACAATTTCAGATTTGATCTCTAAGGGCCCATGTAGGTGGCATGACAAGGTGGTGGGAAGTTTAGTCCCACCCTGGAAGTGGAAGGAGAGTTGGAGTGGTTTATAAGGGATTCTCTTCCTCATGCCATTGGAGCTTGAGAAGAGATGAGGCCCTCGCACACTCCTCCTCCTCCGCTCGCCTTGCCACGCCACGCCTCGCCTCGCCTCGTCACGATGCGCCGCGGGTTGCGGGATTGAGCCGAGCCGAGCTCACTCCTATGCGCTTCTTTTTGCCGGTCAGGAACGGAGAGTCTTTGACAGGTGGGGCCACGATCTGAGACGTCGGATCGTGGGCTACCGACTTGGACGTGGGTTCAGCCCACGTCTCTCCACGTGCAGCCGCACATATATATGTGGGGCGCTGCCAACCCTAGCCGCTACGAAACAGAACGCATCTCCGCCTCCACGCCCGCGTCGTTCCTCTGCTGCTGCAGCCGCCGGCGACTCCGTCCCGTTCACCGCGTACACGGTTGACGGGAGAGCAGGCCTCCGAAACCCTGCTTCTCCGGATCCTGTACGGGAGAGGGGCGATTAGGTTTTTGGGTAGCGACTACGCGACTGCTTGCTTCTGTTCATCTACGTCCACATCACCTTGGTCATCACCATGTCGACCGACGCCGACCATGCAGCCGCTGAGAAGGCCGAGGCCGACAAGAAGGCCGCCGAGGATGCCGCGGCTACTGCCTCCGCCACCGCCGCCGCATGGCCGATTGGAGGGTATACATCGTTTATCCCTCTCATGTTTCTTTCTGTTGTAGCAGTACTAGCGATATGCGTAGATGTTTCTACTATATGTGTAGTACATGCTCTGTTAGATCGTAACCAGTGTGTTATCAATACTGTCAATGTCATGCTTATGATTTATTCATGGATTAATTTAATCGGAAAACTGCCTATTTTCTTATCAATCCAAAAACCTAATGTGTGTAGGAGTTTTTTGAATTCTGGTTTTGCTGCTGCACTGAAACCGTCGCCGTTTACGGGGATGTACTTTAAGCGTTGGCAGACTAAAACCACCTTATGGCTCACTGCCATGAACATGTTCCGCCGGTGTGACTCCCACAGGAACGATCGCTCTTGATCAGGAGAAGGCGTTCAAGGAGGCCACTGTCGTGTTCCTCGGGGCCGTTCTGAGCGTGATTGGAGATAAGCTGGTTGACGCATATTTGCATGTGCGGTCTGCCAAGGACTTGTGGGAGGCGCTCGAATCTAAGTTCGGGGCTGCCGATGCAGGGAGCGAGATGTATATTATAGAGCAGTTCCATGATTACAAGATGGTTGAAAACCGTCCTGTATTGGAGCAGGCTCATGAGATAATATGCATTGTTAAGGAGCTTGAGCTTCTTAAGTGCGAGTTACCGGGCAAGTTTGTCACGGGCTGCATAATCGCTAAGCTTCCCAATTCCTGGAGGAACTTTGCCACCACTCTGAAACATCAGAGGCGTGAATTCTCTGTGGAGGATTTCATTGGCCATCTGAGTGTTGAGCAGAATTCAAGGGCAAAGGACTCGCACGGAAAAGGGGTCGAAGGAACTTCTGTGGCCAACATGGTGCATCAGAAGAACTCCAATTCCCACAAGCCCAAGGGAAAGAACGGTGTCCAACAGAGTGCCGACTTTAAGAAGAAGGGTAACAAGACCTTCAAGAAGAACAAGAAGGATGAGGGCTGCTTTACTTGTGGTTCGCTTGAACATTGGGTCAACAAATGCCCAAACAAGTATAAGAAGCAAGGGCAGGACTCCAAGTCTGTCAATATGATTGTGAGCAACAATGAGAGTGGTGCATCTGGGTACGGTAATTTATTTGCTGTATTTTCAGTTTGGCCGTCCATCGATTGGTGGATCGACACAGGTGCAGGTGTTCATGTGTGTGCTGACATTTCATTGTTTTCTTCTTACCAGGCCACAGGTCACGGGTCCGTACTGATGGGGAATGGCGCGAGTGCTTCTGTTCTTGGTGTTGGCACGGTCGATCTGAAGTTTACTTCGGGAAGGATCGTGCAGCTGAAGAACATGCAGCATGTCCCTGCCATCAAGAAGAACCTCGTTAGTGGCTCCCTTCTATGTAGAGAAGGGTTTAAGTTGGTATTCGAGTCTAATAAATTAGTTGTTACGAAATATGGACTATTTGTTGGAAAGGGTTATGAATGCGGAGGCATGTTCCGCCTTTCTCTTGCGGATCTATGTAATAAAGTCGTGAACAATATTCATTTGAGTGTTAATGAATCTGAAGTATGGCATTCACGTCTTTGTCACATTAGTTTCAGTGTTATGACGCGGCTAGAGAAATCGAATTTAATCCCGAGTTTCACTTTAGCCAAAGGTTCTAAGTGCCATTCGTGTGTGCAATCTAAGCAACCTCACAAGCCTCACAAGGCAGCAGAGGAGAGACACTTGGCGCCACTGGAACTCATACATTCTGATCTTTGTGAGATGAATGGTGTGTTGACTAAAGGTGGAAAGAAATATTTCATGACTTCGATAGATGATTCCACTAGATATTGCTATGTGTATCTGTTAAATACTAAAGATGAGGCTCTACACTACTTCAAAATCTATAAGGCAGAAGTTGAGAATCAACTTGAAAAGAAAATTAAGCGAGTCCGGTTAGATCGTGGTGGAGAGTACTTCTCGAAAGAGTTTGATGCCTTTTGTACGGAACACGGCATTATTCACGAGAGGACGCCTCCCTACTCACCCCAGTCAAACGGGGTTGCCGAGCGGAAAAACCATACTCTAACTGATTTGGTTAACGCCATGTTAGATACGTCGGGTTTATCCAAGGCATGGTGGGGGGAGGCTATAATGACATCCTGTCATGTCCTGAATAAAGTTCCGACAAAGGATAACGAGATCACTCCTTACGAGAAGTGGACCAAGAGAAGGACAACACTCTCATACTTACGTACCTGGGGCTGCTTGGCGAAAGTTAATGTGCCAATCCCCAAAAAGCGTAAGCTTGGACCAAAGACTGTGGACTGTGTTAATTTGGGCTACGCTATGAATAGTGTTGGCTATAGATTTCTAGTAGTGAAATCTGAGGTACCTGACATGAAAGTCGGTACAATTATGGAGTCTAAAGATGCTACATTCTTTGAGGACATTTTTCCCATGAGAGGTGTACAAAGCACTTCTAGACAGGAATCTGAGGAGACTCCTGAACCTGCCATTCTGATGGAATATTACAATCAAACACATGATGAAAATCCTGAGGAGGATAATGAGGAATCCCTTGGTAGGGGCAAGAGACAAAGGACTGTAAAGACCTTTGGTGATGATTTCTTCATATACCTCGTGGAGGATAATCCCACTTCTATTTCAGAAGTGTATGCATCTCCAGAAGCTGACTACTGGAAGGATGCGGTCCGTAGCGAGATGGATTCCATCATGGCTAACGGGACTTGGGAGCTTACTGAACGTCCTTATGGTTGCAAACCATTGGGATGCAAGTGGGTGTTCAAGAAGAAGCTTAGGCCCGATGGTACGATAGAAAAGTACAAGGCTAGGCGTGTGGCCAAGGGCTACGCCCAGAAAGAAGAAGAAGATTTCTTCGACACTTATTCACCTGTGGCCAGACTGACCACTATTCGAGTATTACTCTCGTTGGCGGCCTCGCATGGTCTTCTCATTCATCAGATGGATGTTAAGACGGCTTTCCTGAATGGAGAGCTAAAGGAGGAAATCTATATGCAACAGCCTGATGGCTTTGTGATGGATGGTCAGGAAGGAAAGGTGTGTAAGTTGGTGAAATCTTTGTATGGCCTGAGACAAGCGCCTAAGCAATGGCATGACAAGTTTAATGAAACATTGACATCTGCTGGCTTTGTTGTTAATGAGGCCGACAAATGTGTATACTATCGCTATGGTGGGGGCGAAGGAGTTATACTGTGTTTGTATGTTGATGACATACTGATATTTGGGACTAATCTCAAGTTGATCGAGGAAGTTAAGTCTTTCCTATCTCAGAACTTTGAGATGAAGGACCTTGGAGTGGCTGATGTTATCTTGAACATCAAGCTATTGAGAGATGATGAAGGTGGGATTACACTTCTGCAATCCCATTATGTTGAGAAGGTGTTGAGTCGTTTTGGATATTCGAACTGCAAACCATCTCAAACACCATATGATCCTAGTGTGCTGATTCGAAAGTCTAAAGGCACAGCTATAGATCAATTGAGATACTCTCAGATTTTTGGTTCACTACAGTATCTAGCGAGCGCAACGAGGCCTGACATCGCATTTGCTATTAGCAAACTGAGCCGATTTGTTTCCAAACCGGGTGATGTACATTGGCGTGCTCTTGAGAGAGTTATGCGCTATCTGAAAGGCACTATGAACTATGGACTTCACTATACCGGATACCCGTCGGTACTTGAAGGGTATAGTGATGCGAATTGGATCTCTGATGCTGATGAGATGAAGGCCACAACTGGGTATATATTTACTCTTGGAGGTGGTGTTGTTTCCTGGAAGTGTTGCAAGCAAACGATCTTAACAAGATCGACAATGGAAGCAGAATTAACAGCATTAGACACATCGGGTGGCGAAGCAGATTGGCTTCGAGATCTGTTGATGAACTTGCCAGTTGTTGAGAAGCCGGTTCCGGCCATCCTTATGAACTGTGACAATCAAACAGTTATTGTCAAGGTGAAGAGTTCAAAGGACAACATGAAGTCCAACAAACACATAAGAATGAGATTGAAAGCTGTCAGAAAATTGAGAAACTCCGGAGTGATAGCGTTGGATTATATTCAAACGGCTAAGAATCTAGCAGATCCCTTTACTAAAGGGCTATCACATGTTGTGATAGATAATGCATCAAGGGAGATGGGTATGAGACCCACATGAGTTGCCTTTGTAGTAACCCAACCTATGTGATCGGAGATCCCGTGAAGTCGGACCTAGGAAAACAAGCCAGTGGTGAACTGAGGAGAGTAACTTTACTAACCCACTCCGTTGGAGATGCAATACTCTCGGAAATTGTATGAAAGGATGACTACTCTCTTAATGTGTTCCGAGGCTTATATGCATAAGGAAGATGCTATCCTACAGAGCGATCTTTGGAGGAACACACCTATATGAGCCCGACTGCTGGTCACAGTCTATGAGATTGGGGTGATCTCTAGCAAGCTCATGAACAGGCCAGGAGTGTGACTAATATGCTCCACCCAAGGGGTCGGCCTTCGGCAGCTTTGTATCAGTGAGACTTGTGGTGAAACTTCTTGATGCCAAACTGACAATTCAAGGCATAGTCCATTGTTCAGTTGTGAAGGAGTGTAACTACTTGGTCTAGGTGGAGCTCAACCTTAATCGGTCTCCACTGAGATGCTGGTATATCAAAACAGCGTTTGGAACAAAGGACAAACTGGGCCCCTGAGATCTGGTGGGGGATTGTTGAAATATGAGATGGGCCTAGAGCCCATATGACAATTTCAGATTTGATTTCTAAGGGCCCATGTAGGTGGCATGACAACGTGGTGGGAAGTTTATTCCCACCCCGAAAGTGGAAGGAGAGTTGGAGTGGTTTATAAGGGATTCTCTTCCTCATGCCATTGGAGCTTGAGAAGAGATGAGGCCCTCGTGCACTCCTCCTCCTCCGCTCGCCTCGCCACGCCACGCCTCGCCTCGCCTCGTCACGACGCGACGCGACGCGGGTTGCGGGATTGAGCCGAGCCGAGCTCACTCCTATGCGTTTCTTTTTGCCGGTCAGGAACGGAGAGTTTTTGACAGGTGGGGCCACGATCTGAGACGTCGGATCGTGGGCTACCGATTTGGACGTGAGTTCAGCCCACGTCTCTCCACGCGCAGCCGCACATATATATGTGGGGCGCTGCCATCCGACGTGGGCTACCGACTTGGACGTGAGTTCAGCCCACGTCTCTCCACGCGCAGCCGCACATATATATGTGGGGCGCTGCCAACCCTAGCCGCTACGAAACAGAACGCATCTCCGCCTCCACGCCCGCGTCATTCCTCTGCTGCTGCTGCCGCCGGCGACTCCGTCCCGTTCACCGCGTACACGGTTGACGGGAGAGCAGGCCTCCGAAACTCCGCTTCTCCGGATCCTGTACGGGAGAGGGGCGATTAGGTTTTTGGGTAGCGACTACGCGACTGCTCGCTTCTGTTCATCTACGTCCACATCACCTTCGTCATCACCATGTCGACCGACGCCGACCATGCAGCCGCTGAGAAGGCCGAGGCCGACAAGAAGGCCGCCGAGGATGCCGCGGCTACTGCCGCCGCCGCCGCCGCATGGCCGATTGGAGGGTATACATCGTTTATCCCTCTCATGTTTCTTTCTGTTGTAGCAGTACTAGCGATATGCGTAGATGTTTCTACTATATGCGTGGTACATGCTCTGTTAGATCGTAACCAGTGTGTTATCAATACTGTCAATGTCATGCTTATGATTTATTCATGGATTAATTTAATCAGAAAACTGCCTATTTTCTTATCACGTAGGATACCAAGCACTTGTTGTTCACTTGTGCAAAAGCTGAAGAGGTATGAGGGTTACTTGGTTTGGACTTTGCTATTGATAAAGCATGCGTTGTGGATCATGTGGGAGAAGTTGTGCTAGAATATTTATTGCTACAACCAGATTAAGATGTGTGGTCCTCGGTCTGGAAAATTGAATGAAAGCAATTGCTATTGATTCCTGGTATTTATGATAGGAGAGGAGAAAGTTAATGCATAATGAAAAGGTTCCGAAACCTAAATTCATAGCAATGGCAATCAGAGATTTGGTTGCTAATTATACTATGGCGAGTGATGCAAAGGCGACGATCAAGCAACGTGGCTGGGAAAGACCAAGGGGCAACTATGTGAAGCTAAACGTGGATGGAGCTTTTTACCTAGACTTACTCAAGGCTCGTATGGCATTGTCATCAGAGACTCAAATGGTAGATTTGTCGCGGTAGGAAACGGGGAAATCGATTGGTGCGGAGATGCGCTTATGACCGAGGCAGTGGCCTTACCGCTTGGTCTCAATTTTGGCAACATGGAGCTCGCTTTTTTGATCTATCGGCGGCAGTTTTTTATGATATATATCACCTTGCGTGTGATTTCTCACATATTATTTTTGAACATGCTCCTAGAGAGACTAATTGTGCTACCCATGATTTAGTCAAACTAGCTAGAAGTAAGGTGTGTGCGGAGTGGATGAAAGATCCGCCTTTAAAGATTGTTGATATTCTTGTAAAAAATAATATGATGATCACCTTGCAATGAAGAGTATTTTGATGTAAACATACCAGTCCGGATGGAGTGCGAGTCTTCATCCACAGATAATTCGATATGCGTGGATCGTTGAAGCATCTTGTAGGAAATCAAATCTTCTAGGAGTTCGTATACTTTTTCTTTTTGACGTGGAATTCGTATATTCCTTGTCAATCCCAATAGGAATGTACTGCACCCCTTAAAATACACTGTTTGCACATTCAAGTCCCAAGGGGAGATCTGTGATCATGAACTCCTATGCGTCAGTATCACATTACATGAACAACCTGATAATTGTGCTTAAACAAGTTGCAGCAAATCAGCTTCCAAAGAGGAAATTCCCAAGGCGATTAGCTAAGGGGGCATACTCTATCAGCGTCAATCTCGATAAAGCAAAGCACGTACGCGCCCATCGAATCATGGAGCGCCGCTGTTACGCCGCCCTGTCCATTGTCATCATCCCCTTGCTGCTTGCTAAGCCTCACTGGTCTGAACCCCACTGCGCCCTGGTCTCTTCCCCTTGTCCATGACTCGAAGCCGTGGATCCTACTACCAGATCATTCGGGGGATCACAGTACCAGACCAGATCAAGCAAGCTGCTCGCTCCGGCAAGCGGGCTCACGTCAATGCCCGTCCGCGTCCCGATCGATCGGCGTGATCGAGAACAGCAGTTCGGAATAAGTTCAGGCGCAAGCGTACGCGTCGCAGGTGGCCCAGGGCATGTGCCGGATCGCAACTGGACCTCGACCGACAGTACGTACGTACGCTCGACTACTGATGTGCACTCGCTCGATGCAGTGGCACGAGATCGATGGGTTGCAAATTCAAGTGGGGACGTTGTTTTCATGGAAGCTGATCATGCTGCATGGCCCCGGCCGGCCTTGGCCTCGCGTCGTTGTTGCATATGGTGTAAGCGCATGGTAGCGTCAGGCTCCAGCATGGGGGGCGCCGGACCTCGACGCCTATCATCCTCTGGTGCATGAACCGTGCGTGTCGGGGAGAAGGTTCCGTTGTACTCTCATGTTTGGAGCAGGCATATCAGCAGAGGCGAAGGCGCATCTGAACCACGGAAGAACCGGTGACTGACTGATCGATCAGGTCGGTGGAAGATTGCGACAGTTAGGTTTAGGTTTCTCGTCAGCTCCGGGCTCGCCGTGAGTGGTGAGTGGTGACACCGGCCGTGGCGGACACGCTGGTCCCGTGAAATTCAGGTGAACTTTACCCACCGTGATGATTCAGAGAGGGCGAATCAACTATACTAGATGTCATGCATATGCACTCAACTATATATGGCTCGGGAGTAGGAGAGGAGCTTCTCAGGAGCTGCTGGAATGTTTAGTGTTCGTTAGAAACACTGATAACTAATGAACATCCGTGCTAGGACCACTAATTTCTTAACATCGAGTTCGTTCTCGCGTATTTGGTAGTAGGCCTATAAAAGGATTGAAATGGTACATCATCATCATGCATGGATGGCGCACAGAGGACAGACGAGGACCAATTTATTGCCTGTTATAGAATGGGCACATGGTGGTGAATGAATGATAGACCATCACGCAACAAACTGATGAACAGTTTCACGAAAATGGTTTTATGCTAATCATCCATCAGGTCAATCTCTTTTTCGATAAAAATCTCTGAATTTTATATTGCACATCAACTAGATGTACATTAATCGTACAGTAGAATTTAAGCCTGCCAATTCGTCCATTTGCTAGCTATAGAAAACAAAAGCAAGTTGTGTGCCCACAGACAATTGATGCTTTGGACATCCCCTCTATAGTTTTCCTTTTTCAGCACACATGTGAACATGTGTTTCAAGGTAAAAGGGACCAAATCCATGATCATCATGGTCACTTGGGAACTAACTATGGCAGGAGCGATGCAGATCTCTTTCCTGAAGAAGGGTCAGGGGATCAATGGTGATGACGGCTTCTATAACGGGTGCATGTGGTGTACGCTTCAGATTTGCTGCACTGGCTGTAGGTTCTGATTCGTTATGTGAATGGATCGACGACGTCACCGATTTTAGATATGAGTAGTGAGAGCATTCCACATTATCGAGTTTGAAGGTGTGAGCGGTGCCTTCGGGTGGCATGATGTATGGTTTTTATTAGCCCTTTGTTGGATAACAATTAATAAAAATGTTTGTATGCATCGATTGATGCAGAGGCCGAGGGCTTTAACCTACTTTTCCAAAAGAAAAACTATGGCAGGAGCGAAATAGCGGCATTTTCAGAGAAACTTTTGGTCTGTCAACGATATGGTGGCAACCAGTAGACGGGCTCTTGATCTTTGTCAATCAACGGGTGCCATATGCCAATGATAGAAGAAGAAAAAAATAGAATTAATACTTTAGATCAAGAAGAAGGCAAGATTGAAGGGGAGAAAGAGCTAATTCATTATATCACTATTTTTTAAAAAATTGTTCGGCCAGCCTAATGTCTCTAACATTTCATTAGATGTTGAGAATCCCAAAGCTATCTCTCGAGGGGCTGCAGATAAATTGACTGCACCATTCTCCTTGGAAGAAACAAAACAAGTAGCCTTCAAAATGGCTCATAACAAATCCCCAGGCCTGATGGGTTTACTGTTGAATTTTACCAGCACTTCTAGGATTTTGTCAAGTTTGATTTAAAGGGCTAATTTGATGGTTTTCATAAAGGCAATTTAGATATTTTGAGGCTTAACTATGGTACCATTACTCTAGTGCCCAAGATCAAAGGTGCCAGTCCTATACAAAACTACAGACTTATTTGTCTCCTAAATGTCTGTATTTTTTTTACAAAAGTCCTCATGAATATATTAAATATAGTACCTAGAGAGGTGACTTTTTCCATTCAAACATTTTTTTGTAAAAGGGAGATATATTATGGAGGGTATGATGTTTCTACATGCTCTAAACAGTATTCATGCTAAAAAACAGAGTGCCTTTATCTTTAAGGTGGCTTCTGAAAAAGCTTATGATAAGATACAATGGTCTTTTATTTAGCAGATGCTTAAGTTGAAAGGGTTCCTTGATAAATGGATTGTAAGTGCATCTAGTGCCACCCCTAGTTGGTTTTGGAGTATTGACGACAAAGCTAGTTGAGGGACTAATGTGTTCGTGAGAATTGCAGGATAACACAGGTAGAAGTCCCTCATTGATTCAGTTTTACTACCAGAGATGACCCCCAAAAATGTATGAAGACATTGAAGTCAAAGGTGGTATATGAAGATATTCACTTTGAAGACTATGACAAAAGAAGACACGTTATGAAGCCTATGGAGCTCGAAGACTTAGATCTTTGGTAGTTCTTTTTCTTTTGTGTTGAGTCATAGGAACCACCGTACTGTTTAGTGGGGTCCAAGAGAACCAGTCAGAATGACTGAAGTGATGCCTAAACCAAAAACCTATGTCTTCGAGTGAAGACAATGAGAGCGAATCTTGTCCAGAGCCGGACAAGTCAGCTTTGCTTGTAGCCCAAGTAAAGTTGCCATGAGAGTTTGAAATCTGACCGTTGAGACACGTGTCAGTTCCTTAGTGACCCAGGGTCATTTCAGACAAATCAGGTCGGGTTGCCAAGTGGCTATAAATAGCCCACCCCCTACAACCATAAACGGCTGGCTGCTCAAAATTCAGTGCACGGCTTTTGTCGTTTGAGAGCAACCCACCTCGAAGCCTTTGAGAGAAAAATTCGCAGCGAGGAGAAAAGCCCTAACCACCCAGAGCCAGAGTAAATTGGGCATCACTTAAGTCTTCTTGTCTGTGTGATCTGAAGACTTATTACACTTGAGGACTGTGAATCCTCCAGACGGTTAGGCGTCGCGTTCAGAGCATCCAAGAGACATTGTGGATTGCCAGTGAACGAAGTCTGTGAAGGTTTGGGAGTCTATCTTGAAGACTTACCAGAGTGATTGGGCGAGGACTTTGTGACCTTAGCTCAAGGAGAATACGGTGAGGACTTGGTGTCCTGAGCTGCGTGTTCAGGACTGGGTGTCCGGGACTGTGTGTCCTAAGGTTTAAATACCTAGCAGCTCCAACCAGACGTACAGTTGTCACAGCAACTGGAACTGGTCCAACACATCATTGTCTTCAACGAGTCACTGGTTTCATCTTCACTTCCTTTTCTTACTGTTACTCATTGTGAAGCCATTGCATGCCTGCTCTATCTTTTGTCTTCGCAACGTGAATGTATGATCTGTTTGGCTTCATAACTTCTTCCTACCTGATCCTTATTACACTGCAGCTGTTTGTCATTGTGCTTTCACTCTATTGAATACTTGACCATGGCTGGCCTAGTGTAATCTAACTTCCGCTGCATAGTGATAGGCATAATCTTCACTGTTTGTCTTCATAACTCCCACGTTTTGAAGACATTCATAAAAATCACCTATTCACCCCCCCTCTAGTCGATATAACGCACTTTCAATTGGTATCAGAGCAAGGTGCTCCCTTGTTCTGTGTGATTCGGTTTAACCACCTAGAGTTTTAGCTATGTCGACTGCAGGGATAATCAAAGTCTCCGCTGCATGTCCCGTCTTCGATGGAACTGAATATCCCTACTGGAAGAATAAGAGGCGCATGCATCTTGAAGCCATTGACGTCGACCTATGGTATGTCGTCGAGAACGGCGTTCCCAAGGCTGGAGAAGGTGTCACTACTGCTGATGTCAAGAAGTTCACTCAACTGGACTCTACTGCCAAAAATATCATCTGTGGTCATCTGACAAAAGGACAGTATGGCCGTGTGAGTGCCTTGAAGACATCCAAGCTGGTCTGGGACTGGCTCTCCAAGGTCAATGAAGGCATATCAACCCAGAGAGATCAAAGAATCAGTGTTCTTCGCAACCTCTTCAACCGCTTCAAGCGAAATGACAATGAGAATGTCCAGCACACATTTGACCGGCTCACTGACATCACAAATGAGCTTCAATCCCTCGGCGCCACTGAAATCACCAAACATGAAATCGTCAAGACGCTGCTGAGATCACTTGATAGTTCATTTGACATCCTAGCCCTGATGATTCAAGAACGTCCTAATTTCAAGACACTCGATCCGTCTGACATACTTGAGAGGCTCAACACACATGAGTTTCAGCTTTCTGAGAAAAGAGATATCTACGGTCCAAACTATGGGCGAACTCGTGCCTTGAAGGCAAAAACGGTTTCCTCATCTGAAGAAGAATCTGACAGCAGTTCTGATGATCCTGCAGACATTGGAAGGGAACTTGCAATGCTAGTGAAGAAGTTCCAAAAATTCACTAAGAAGAAAGGCTTCAGAAAATCTTCACGATCAAGCTCAAGGAATGATGAAGCTTCTGCTCATGACTACAAGAAGAAAACATGTCACAAGTGCAAGAAAACTGGACACTTCATCTCTGAGTGTCCACAGTGGGACAATGAGAACAGAAGGAAGAAGAAGAGTAAGGAATATGAGTCTGACGACAAGAAGAAGAAGAAATACTCAAAGTCTTCTTCCAAGTCTTCCTCAAAGTCTTCATCACACAAGAAGAGCTCATCTGGCAAGGCACGTGCGTTTGTTGGCAAGGAAATGGATTCAGAGGAGGAGTCCGCTTCTGAGGAGGCAGAGGTGGAGTCTGAGGACGAGTCTGATTCTCGCATTGCGAGTCTGGCTACAGCATACATTGCCAAGTCCATCTTCAACACTGAAGACAATGACTGCATCACCGACACCAATGCAAATGACAAGAACGACTCCACTCCTACCTACTGCTTCATGGCACGCGGTGCCAAGGTAAACACACGCACTACTCGCTATCAAACATCTAGTGACGATGACTCTGACTG
Organism: Triticum urartu; assembly: GCF_056163025.1. NCBI lineage: Eukaryota > Viridiplantae > Streptophyta > Magnoliopsida > Poales > Poaceae > Triticum > Triticum urartu. Next base: position 597,819,487 of record NC_141875.1, on the reverse strand, counting down.
TGATTCAAAACCCAGCTACAAAACACTTGCTAAAATTGCAACTAAACAACAGAAAGCTATGGAACATATTCAAAAACTGTTAGATAGAAGCGATGATCTGTTGGGTGCTGAAATGAATCGATCTGAATCCTTAATTGAAGACATAAAAAATCTTCACGTTAAGTATCAGGAACTTGAAGATCGTCTTGATACTCTCTCAACAACTCATGAAAAGCTTTCCTATGATTATCTTCAAAGGAAGCAAGAACTTGAGAAATTGAGAGCGGCTCATGAAGATCTTCAAAAGGAAAACGAGTCACTTCGCGCCGAACAGATCAGTTCCGCTCAGGAAGGATTTGAACCACCATGTCTTAAATGCATTGAGCGTGATAATGCTACTTCTGTTGCTGAATGTTCCACTGCTACTGCTGTTGCAATATCTTCAACTGTTGATGTGGTAACTAACCCCTCTGCTGAGGATACCACAGCTATTGCTGATGAAAATGCTAGGTTGAAGACATTGCTTGAAACAGGGATGTACAAAAGTCTTAAAGGACATCAGACATTATGTGATGTCCTCAATAAGCAGATTCTGAACCGAAACCCTAGGAAAGAGGGTGTTGGGTTCGTAAGGAAAATGAATGCAGATGGCTCTTACTGGAAACCTGAGCAGTACCCCAAAACCACATGGTTTGCTGCAAAGAAACTTTCAGCAGAACCATCCAATTTATCTGGCTTCACTTGTGCTAACCCCATTATCATTGATGAATCCTTTGATGTAAACTATAAACTGTTTAAGAATCAGAATGGTGAAGTGTTTGCCAGGTACATTGGTACTAACTGCAGGAATGGACCGCCTATGAAGAAGATCTGGGCTCCGAAAAAGTGTCTGGAAAATCTTCCTGTGAATGTCTTCATGACACCTCACTTGAAGAAGACAAACCTCAGACCAAAGGCTTCATACGGTCCAAAGGCTTCATACAAACAAAGGACTCACCTGAGTCACACTAACACAAATGTTTTGCAGGGAAACCATACTCAGGCATATGAATATGAGAGCGGTTCATCGAACCGTCATGTTCATATGACCAAAAATTATTCTGCTTATTCTCATGAGTATTATTGTCCACCTGCAAGACTGTTTGCTAAGGCTTCAAAGCCAAAATTCTCAGATACTGCACTTAGACTTATTGCTTCTAAGCCACCCTTGAAGATGTGGGTGGTTAAGAAAGCTTAACTCTCTTTTGCAGGGAAAGGTCTCCAGCAGAAAAACAAAATCTTCTGACGCTATTGCTGGGGACCTTAAAAATCTTGTAGGGCGCAAGATAAAATGCCCGAATGGCATCATTATGTACTTCGTTCCTGAATCTCATGCTACTTTCCCTATTAGTCCTAATCTGGATCTAAGTTTTCATAACCCACTGGTTCGTCAAATGTTTTTGCTTCACAATTCTCTTCGTGAAGCCTATCCCCCTAACTGCACTGTAGGGTACGACACCAGCGACTTCAAAGTCTTCAGAATGGATTATTGACAGTGGGTGTACAAATCACATGACTGGCAAAAGAAGCCTTCTTATGGACTGAAGCTTACGTCCATCCGACAAGAGCCACATCACATTTGCTGACACTGGTAAAAGTCAGGTATTGGGTCTAGGTAGAGTTGCAATCTCAAAGGATCAACACATGGATAAAGTCATGCTTGTTGAATCCCTTGGCTTCAACTTAATGTCTGTCTCAATGCTTTGCGATTTGAACATGATCGTAATGTTTGGAAAATATCGTTGCCTAGTACTAATGGAATCTGACAAGTCTCTAGTGTTTGAAGGGTATAGGAAAGATGATTTGTATGTGGTAGATTTCTCAGCAGGGCCACAACTTGCAGTATGTCTTCTTGCAAAAGCTTCAGAATGCTGGCTTTGGCATCGAAGGCTTGGGCATGATGGCATGAGGAACCTCCACACCCTTGCGAAGAAGAAGCATGTCATAGGCATCGAGGGCGTCAAGTTCAAGAAAGATCACTTATGCGGTGCCTATGAAGCAGGGAAGATGACAAGGGCAAAACATCCTTCGAAGACAATCATGACTACTACACAACCCTTCGAACTGCTCCACATGGATCTTTTTGGTCCCACTCACTACTCAACTTTTACTACTACTGCTTGCCTCTATGGCTTCGTCATTGTTGATGATTACTCAAGATATACTTGGGTGCACATAATCCTTTACAAGACTGAAGTGCAGGATGTCTTCAGATGATTCGCCAATCGAGCTATGAACAATTTTGGTGCCAAGATAAAGCACATCAGAAGTGACAATGGCACTGAATTCAAGAACACTGGACTTGATACATATCTTGATACCTTGGGCATCACACATGAATTCTCAGCTCCGTACACGCCACAGCAGAATGGCATCGTCGAACACAAGAACAGAACACTCGTTGAGATGGCCAGAACAATGCTAGATGAATACAAGACTCCAAGAAAATTCTGGACTGAAGCCATTGACACTGCATGCCATACAATCAATGGTGTTTATCTTCACAAGCTTCTGAACAAGACATCGTATGAACTCCTAACTGGCAAGAAGCCAAATGTCAGTTACTTCAGAGTATTTGGCGCAAGGTGCTGGATCAAGGACCCACACCACACCTCAAAGTTTGCACCAAAAGCACATGAGGGCTTTATGCTTGGATATGGAAAGGATTCGCACTCCTACAGAGTCTTCAATCTCTTTCATTACAAAATAGTTGAAACAGTGGATGTGCGGTTCGATGAGACAAATGGTTCACAAAGAGAGCAACTGCCAAATGTGCTAGATGAAGTTCCAGCTAGTGAATCAATCAAGCTTATGGGAACTGGAGAGATTATGCCTTCTGAAGCTCATCCTGAATAAGAACTTATCATCTCAACACCTGATCAACATGAAGACAATGCTCAGCCTGAAGACATTCCTCCCAACAACAACACAGATCAGCAAGAGCAAAGTCTTCGCCCTGTACATCCTCGTGTTGCCAATGAAGTGCAGATTGACAGAATAATTGACAGCATCAATGCACCTGGTCCACTCACTCGTTCAAGGACAACTCATCTAGCAAATTTTTGTGGGCACTTCGCATTCGTATCAATATCAGAACCCAAGAAAGTAGAAGAAGCCTTCATGGAACCTGAATGGATTCAAGCTATGCAAGAAGAGCTTCAACAGTTTGAGCTGAATAATGTATGGGAACTGGTCAAGCGTCCTGATTCACGGAAGCACACCATAATAGGCACCAAATGGATATACCGCAACAAGCAAGATGAGCATGGTCAAGTTGTCAGAAACAAAGCTCGTCTCGTTGCTCAAGGATATACTCAAGTGGAGGGCATTGACTTCGATGAAACATTCGCTCCTGTGGCAAGGCTTGAAGCCATACGCATACTGCTGGCCTATGCAAATCATTATAACATACTTCTATATCAAATGGATGTGAAAAGTGCCTTTCTCAATGGCAAGATTGAAGAAGAAGTGTATGTTGCACAACCGCCTGGCTTTGAAAATCCAAAACATCCTGACATGGTATACAAGCTCAACAAGGCACTGTATGGCCTCAAACAAGCCCCTAGGGCCTGGTATGACACAGTCAAATACTTCCTGAAGAGCAAAGGCTTCATACCTGGCTCCCTGGATCCCACTCTTTTCACGAAGACATATGATGGTGAACTGTTTGTGTGCCAAATATATGTGGATGACATTATCTTCGGCTGCACCAATCAGAAGTATAGTGAAGAGTTTGGATATATGATGCAAGAGCAATATCAGATGTCCATGATGGGGGAGCTGAAGTTCTTCCTTGGTCTTCAAATACGACAACAACGCAATGGCATCTTCATATCTCAAGAGAAGTATCTCAAAGATTGCCTGAAGAAGTTCGGTATGCAAGACTGCAAAGGCTTCACAACACCAATGCCAGCCAAACATCATCTGGGTCCTGACGATAATGGTAAAGAGTTCGATCAAAAGGTATACCGCTCCATGATTGGTTCTTTGCTTTATTTATGTGCATCTAGGCCAGATATTATGCTTAGTGTTTGCATGTGTGCTCGATTTCAAGCGGCACCAAAGGAGTCGCATCACTTAGCTGTGAAGCGAATTCTTCGATATTTGGCTCACACCCCAACTCTAGGATTATGGTATCCCAAGGGCTCAGAGTTTGATTTGGTTGGATTTTCGGATGCTGATTATGCTGGTGACAAAGTTGATCGCAAGTCTACATCAGGCACATGTCACTTTCTGGGACGATCACTTGTATGTTGGTCTTCAAAGAAGCAGAACTGTGTTTCTCTCTCCACTGCTGAATCTGAATACATTGCTGCTGGATCTTGCTGCGCTCAGCTTCTGTGGATGAAGCAAACACTCAAGGACTATGGCATTCATCTGAAGCCAATGTGGAGCTCTCCACACCAAAAGCTTCAGCAGACAGCGAAGCTACTGATCATGACACTTCTGTTCCTGAATCTGCTGCAGGTCCTCAATTTGATTACCATGTTGAGCACAGGCCTCATGTCCAGAAGCCAGTCCCAAGGCTGCCAAGGTTCCCAGGTCCTGCATCAGCACCTGGCTCCTTTGACATCAATAGCTTCAAGGCAGACAATACATTTTTCAACAGCTCTAAGAACCCCTATTCAAGGGAAAGGATTTCATCAGATAGGTTCTGGAGCTATCCTCAGCGCAGCTACTATTCATGCATCCTATACAACCAAGGTCGCATCTTCCCGCACAAGCGCCTTGAGGTTGAAGCCATTGCTGGTCTGCCCTGCCTAGAGGAAGCTTTGGATTGCTTTAAGCAAGTGGGTCTGCTGCAGTTTGTCACTGATGAAGAGCACTGGAATGAAGAGCTTCTGCTTCAGTTCTATGCCACCCTCCATATTAAAGGATACAATAGAGATCCGAAGACTTGGGTCCTGGAATGGATGACCGGCAATGTCCATCATGAAGCCAATGCATTTGATATCATTGAGCTCACCGGTCTGCCCACTCCTGGCAAATTCTTCGAGGAAGGCTGTCAACTACATGCTGAAGCTATTGAGAGCATATTCCAGAGGCCTGAACCAAATATGAGTCTGATGCTCTCAATGATGAAGCCATTGCCCCATGATGCACCCTATCCAACTGAGTTCTTCGTTGAAGACCTTGAGTTCCTGCCCAGGACCATATATCACATCATCCGGCAGACTCTCTGGCCCATTAAGGGACACTCTCCAAATGCCAAGATCGAGGGTGCAATGAAGACTATGATATTCTGTATCCTTCATGGCAAATGCTTCAACGCTCAGGATTTCTTCATACGCCAACTTGCAGCGTCAGGCTCAGATTTATTTGGTTTGAAATTCTATGCTCCTTGGGTGATGAAGCTGATCAAAATGCACTCTGCGATCTTGTATCAGCCCTCAGCCTGAAACCATCGGATCTTCTTGCCAGATGTGGATACCTCTTCTGAAGCTATATATCCTGAGCCTGCCAAGAAACCGTTGAGTCTTCAGAATGCAGAACACCAGAGCTTCACTCAGAATGATGAAGGTGTTGAAGCCATCTCCAGGGTGTATCCTTTGGCTGGCACTACACGTGCGCCACACCCTGCTTCAACTAAAGCCACTGATAGTGCAACTGCTTCAAGACCCAAGAAGCGCACTCGTGTTCTCACTGACCGAGAGCTTCTTGTGGCCCTTCATCAAAAACAAGATAGGCATCATGACTGGCTAAAGCGTCAGATGAAAAGCCTCTTGGTGGATGTTAATCGTCTTCGAAATCTTGCCACCAAGAATGCTTTTGTCACTCATGAAACCTGTCGTCGTACCTGGAAAGGGCTCTCAATGCTATGTACTGAAGCTGAACTTGAAGAGGATGGCTTCACAGAGCGATTCAAGTTTGACACCACACCTCCTAGAAGGGCTGTGATGCGCAACACACCATCACTTGAAGACTCTGAGTTTTCTTCATCTACTGCCACAGTCACTGCCAGAATCATTGATGAAGAAGATGATGCTACATCACCGCCACCTGCTTCAGCACCTCCAAGCTCGTCTGCACCGCCAAACACCTCCAACGACCCTGCTGCTCCTGGGAACGAGTAGACACTCTATGTCTTCAAACATTTTTGGTCCTTGCGACAAAAGGGGAGAAGCATATGGGTTGATAGTCTTCAAGCGGGTCCATATGGGCGGGTGCTTTATGTTTTGCTATATTTTGCTTCATGCTTACAACTCTCATTTTTGCTTCATTTGGTTATTTGAGTTGTAACACTAAAACTTGATGGTCGTCTGCTACTCGTTTGCCACCCTGTTTGTGAAGATAAATTCCGCATGTGCGACGATAAATTCCGCACTTATCTCATTCTGCAGACGTCCATTTTCCATTATGCATGTCATCATAGTGGATTGTCATCATAAGCTGAAGTGGATCTCCTAAAGTACAACCTGCCATGTGCATTTGCATTCCAAAAGCAAATCAACTTATATGCACATCTTCAGGGAGAGCCCTTGCAACTTATGAAGACAATTCCTTATCCTTTACAATTTCACAGACTATATTCCCGTTGAAAACTTCAACTAGTTTGTCATCAATCACCAAAAAGGGGGAGATTGTAAGTGCATCTAGTGCCACCCCTAGTTGGTTTTGGAGTATTGACGACAAAGCTAGTTGAGGGACTAATGTGTTCGTGAGAATTGTAGGATAACACAGGTAGAAGTCCCTCATTGATTCGGTTTTACTACCAGAGATGACCCCCAAAAATGTATGAAGACATTGAAGTCAAAGGTGGTATATGAAGATATTCACTTTGAAGACTATGACAAAAGAAGACACGTTATGAAGCCTATGGAGCTCGAAGACTTAGATCTTTGGTAGTTCTTTTTCTTTTGTGTTGAGTCATAGGAACCACCGTACTGTTTAGTGGGGTCCAAGAGAACCAGTCAGAATGACTGAAGTGATGCCTAAACCAAAAACCTATGTCTTCGAGTGAAGACAATGAGAGCGAATCTTGTCCAGAGCCGGACAAGTCAGCTTTGCTTGTAGCCCAAGTAAAGTTGCCATGAGAGTTTGAAATCTGACCGTTGAGACACGTGTCAGTTCCTTAGTGATCCAGGGTCATTTCGGACAAATCAGGTCGGGTTGCCAAGTGGCTATAAATAGCCCACCCCCTACAACCATAAACGGCTGGCTGCTCAAAATTCAGTGCACGGATTTTGTCATTTGAGAGCAACCCACCTCGAAGCCTTTGAGAGAAAATTCGCAGCGAGGAGAAAAGCCCTAACCACCCAGAGCCAGAGTAAATTGGGCATCACTTAAGTCTTCTTGTCTGTGTGATCTGAAGACTTATTACACTTGAGGACTGTGAATCCTCCAGACGGTTAGGCGTCGCGTTCAGAGCATCCAAGAGACATTGTGGATTGCCAGTGAACGAAGTCTGTGAAGGTTTGGGAGTCTACCTTGAAGACTTACCAGAGTAATTGGGCGAGGACTTTGTGACCTTAGCTCAAGGAGAATACGGTGAGGACTTGTTGTCCTGAGCTGCGTGTTCAGGACTGGGTGTCCGGGACTGTGTGTCCTAAGGTTTAAATACCTAGCCGCTCCAACCAGACGTACAGTTGTCACAGCAACTGGAACTGGTCCAACACATCATTGTCTTCAACGAGTCACTGGTTTCATCTTCACTTCCTTTTCTTACTGTTACTCATTGTGAAGCCATTGCATGCCTGCTCTATCTTTTGTCTTCGCAACGTGAATGTATGATCTGTTTGGCTTCATAACTTCTTCCTACCTGATCCTTATTACACTGCAGCTGTTTGTCATTGTGCTTTCACTCTATTGAATACTTGACCATGGCTGGCCTAGTGTAATCTAACTTCCGCTGCATAGTGATAGGCATAATCTTCACTGTTTGTCTTCATAACTCCCACGTTTTGAAGACGTTCATAAAAATCGCCTATTCACCCCCCCTCTAGTCGATATAACGCACTTTCATGGATTGATTGGGTCATGTCAACTACTTGGGGGCGGGCAATATATACGTATTAAAGTAAGTGACCATATTGGGCCTTTCCTACTCATAAGGGCTTGAGACGGGGGGTGCTTTATCCCCCTTAATGTTTGATCTAGCCAATGATTCTCTAGCCATCCTAATGAATAATGTCAGGCGTCTGGTTTGATTAAAGTGGTGTTGTCAGAATATACTAAAAATGGTCTTAATATGTTGCAGTATGCAGATGATACCATTTTAAATTAGAGGATGATTATGATAGTGCTCAAAACCTGAAATTTATACTATGTTTATTCAAACAAATGTCTGGGCTCAAAAATTAGTTTCCATAAGAGTAGGTAGTTTCTGTTTAGGGAAGCAAGAGATAAAGAAGATAATTTTGTTGATATATTCACTTCCCATTATGTCTAGGCTCAAAATTAGTTTCCATAGGAGTAGGTGGTTTCTGTTTAGGGAAGCAAGAGATAAAGCAGCTAATTTTGTTGATATATTCACTTGTCCCATTGGAAGCCATTCTCTGAAATGTTTAGGAATGCATGTAGATGAGAAAAGAATTAGAAACAAACACTAACAAAATTGAGGATAGGATGGAAAATAAATGTAGCACTTGGCAAGGCAAGTTTCTGCCAAGTGGCAGTAGAGTTACTTTGATTCGATCATCTCTTATTGGCATACCTAACCTCATGATGTCCTTTTATGGGTTGCCAGTATGGGTAAATAAAAGGATGTATTTCTTCTGAGCTAGAATACTCTGGCAAGAAGAAGAAAAGAAAAGGAAATATTATCTGGTTATGTGGTCTAAGGTGTGTAGACCTACAGGTTTAGGAGGTCAAGGCATCCAAAGTTTAGCTATCACGATCCAGGCTTAGTTGTGTAAATTGTGGTGAAAATGTATAACACTAAGGACTTATGGGAAGAAATTCTCACAGAGGAAATATCAAATAAACCAATTTCTTGCTGGGATTAAACCTAGAATAGGGGACTCACAATTCTGGAAAGGCATGTTAAAATTCAGAAATCATTTCTTTTCCCTTTGTAAGCTCCCTGTTGGCAATGGAAAAAAGGATAGGTTTTGGGAAGATTGACAGCTAGGGGATAAACCACTTCAACTCAACTTCCCTAGGTTGACGTTTTGATAAAAACACACGCGTTGTTGATGTTTTTAGGAAAGGGATTGACCAAATCCAGTTCAGTAGAACTCTCCTAGGAGATCCCTTTGAATTGTAGAATCATATAAAGGATGTATGTTCTGCAGCTGCTCTCAATGATAAGAGGGACACTATAAAATGGACTTCAACAAAAAAATGGTGGCTATACTATTTAGTCATATTATAGAAACTTAACAGAAAATGGTGTTAGATTTTCACAGATTTATGTGGAAAACTAAAATTCCTCAAAGGATTAAAATCTTTATGTGGTTAGTTTTGCAAAACAACATCCTGACAAAGGACAATTGATCGGGCGGGGGCTAGGTTGGCAGCAAAGCTTGCCTTTTGTTGATTAGATGAATCTATTGATCATCTTTTTTTGAAATGGCATCTCCTTAGGATACTCTGGAACATTGTAAAGTGTGTTTTTAACTTGCTTGATATACATGGTAATGTAAGCTTTGCTTGGACCTTGGATATAAAATTTCCACGCTGATGGAAAATACTTGGCATTTGCTGGGATTTATGTGGTTTTCTAGACCATTTGGAAGATTAGGAATGGCACTATTTTATAACAAGAAAATCACTAACCATTGTGTCCCCATAAATATGATTGCTAGATGGCTGAATGATTGGAATATTTTGCAGACAAAACAGAAAAATAAAAGAAGGTTGACGTGGGTGGTAAAAATCCTAGAAATGACAAGTCTTTAAGGTGGTCCAAGGATGGCGTTTTGACGTGCTTCGGATCCAATGAAGCTCTATCTTTGGAGAAGATGTAGTACAGTAGAAGAAAAAGAAGAAAAATCATAATGTAGCAGGCACAGCGTGAAGTTGACTTCACAGAGCAGAAGAAAAAGAAGAAAAATCTGCAAACGTCTGATGCTACTCCCTGCTTCTATTAATACAAGGACATTTCATATTTTTATGTCTAACTTTGACCATCATTTTATCAATAAAATGCCAGTTATATGTCACAAAAAGTATACCACTGGATGCAATTTTCAAAGCACTTTTTGATAACATATTTTGATGACATTTAACCCATGTTTTTTTTACTAAAATGGCAAAAATTTAAATCAAAATTGACACGAAAAACGAAGTGGCCTTGTATTAGTAAATGGAGGGGGTATCTACGTGTGTTGATTCCTCCTTCTCTTTTAGCAGGCTTAGTTTGAAAACTTGCTCCATGGTAGTTAGATGTCTACTTAAACTTGTAATAGCTTCTGTATAGCGGTGTCTCAAACGTTTTTCATTTTCCTGGTTGCCTCGTGATGGCAATTCGGTAGCTCTCAGAGCTCACGTGTGCTGTTGACCTGGTTGATGTAGGGCACTTGGGATATCTAGCTCTTTGGCTACTCTCTTGTCTTTAGTATTTACGTGATTTCTATGAAATGAAATCAGGGGGGGGGGGGGGGGGGGGGGGGGGGGGCGTCTTTATTAAAAAAACATAATAATGTTCTCCCGATATACATATACATGATCAGTTCATAAGCACTGTAACAGCAATGGATAACTTTAACCAATGTTTGAAGCTCCATTAGACGTACGCCTCCAGCTCTTGGCATGTACAGCTTGCAAATGCCGTCAGGAAAATCACACCTTGCAAATATACACCGTCAGTTCATAAATTTGCCTGGTGGCCAGGAAAGCATTTTGGCTTTCAGTTTGATGCATTCAGGCGATCTCCCCTCTTGTGCTTACTTAACAAACTTTGTGAAAGAATGTGCGCTCGAGGGTCTGATATTTGCAATTTTATTGCCTTTTAGTTATCTATGCAGCATCATGCTGCTGCTTGTACTAAAGGCTCACTTGCACCTTAAATATGACATGGTTCGCTTAGCTCCTAAGAGATGGGATTTCCAATCAACGAGAAAATTAGCTAATCGAAATTCAAAAACAGGTTCATAAGGACAACCAACTTTTCAAAGGTCAGTACAATAGAGTATGGAACATGGCGTATTATATATACTGACTAAAGACACCTGAAAAGCCAGCAGCAGACATAGAAATTAAGCTAAAAGTCGAGCAGCTCCCGTACATTAGCTATTATATTAAGATAATGGATTGAAACGCAGATTACTGAAGTAGATCTATCTGATTCAGCCATTTCTCTAGGAAAATGAGCCTTCAGAAGAATCATTCCTCGATATGAAATTCATGCTGACGCATCCTATTTCTTCACATCTGGACACAGAGAGATGCTTGTTGCTTGATGCAGGATTTTTCAGGGGAGAACTGGAGATATTCTCATTGCTTGTTCATGCGCACAGTTACATACGGCCAAATTGCTGCTGTATACTGGAGCGGATTCCCTCTACTTTACCATATCTATAGTACGACAGAGTAGCCTCACATCACCACTTTCCACCAGACCGTGACTCCGCAAGCATCCACGGCCATGGAGATAGAGTGACACGCGACACCAGCGGAACGGACACGTACGGCTGCTAGGCGAACCCACGGCCGAGCGCAACCGACAAACCCGTGGAGCCGCGAGCCCGATCTACCACACCCTCGCCGCCCTCCCGCCGTCTCCGGCCAACTGCCCCCACTCGCCGGATTTCCAGAAAGGGGAAGAGGAAGCCAGCCGCCGACCATTCATCGCGGCATGCACCGACGTCACCGGCCATTGCACCCCGTAAAGAAGCCAAAGTAAAACGAGAGATTCTTGGACTGTGATGCCGTGTGAATGTATGAGCTGCACTTGCAAGCGTAGTACGTACTAGTATTTGCTTCGTGGTTGGCCAAGCACATGGGGAGAGAAGTGCGTGGACTTCTTGCGGTGGTGGAGTAAAAAAATCCTCTCTCTCTTCCTACTATACTCTTTTTCTTCGTGTTCTGGGACGTATCGACGTGGTGTGCTGCTGGATCTCGGAGGCCGGCCGGCGGGCGCGCGCGTCAGTCGAGGGGGTAGCATGTGTCCTCGCCGCCCGTGTTCCACAGGAAGTGCGCGTAGGCCGCCGCGTGGTGCCCGTTGCTGGGCTCGGCGGCAATGGCCTCCTGGAACGTCTCCTCCGCGGCCGCCAGGTCGTTGCGCGCCTTCCACAGGAACGTAGCGTACCACCCCAGCGTCTCCGCGTCCGCCGGCTGCTCCGCGCGCACCGCCCGCTTGAAGTAATGCTCCGCCCTGCGATCAGGAAAAACCACCGCCCGTCAGCGACGGTGAAAAGACGATGACATTGTGTCGAACAGTTTGGTGGCGCCATGGCGGGGCACGTACCGGTCGTGATCGCGCTGCACCAGGTACAGGAACTGCGCGAAGTTGGCGAGCAGCAGCGCGTTGCTCGGCTCCTCGGACACGGCCATCGCGTATCTCTGCTCCGTCTTCGCGTGGTCGGCCAGGTCCTCCGTGTCCATCTTCGCCTCCACCGGCGCGACGAGCTGCGCCAGGATGTCCGGGTCCATCAGCGCCTCCACGCGCACGCTCGCCTGCATTCTCGTCGCCTCGTCGGCTATCCTTTTCCAGATGATGAGCTCGTCCTCCGTGTCCTCCGCGGCCGCCCCCACCGGCGTCGCCTGTGACTCGTCCTGTGGAAGCACCGCGCCGCTTTGCCGGTACGAGGATTCGTCCGAGCGATCGTCGCCGGTGGCCCCGGCGACCGGCGGAGCCTTGCCGCCGCCGCCGCTGTTCCCGTCCACTGAGGCCGTGCGGCCAATGGAGAACATGTTGAGCGACACGCTGTCGAACCGCTGATCGGGACGGGACTGCTCCGCGTGCTGGGCGTCGAGCATTGCGACGGCCGCCACGGTGGGCTGGGGAGGCGGGAGGTTGGCGGCCATCGCGATGTTGTCGCCCATGGAGTAGACGGTGAAGTTGGCGAGGAGGAGCATGACGGAGACCATGAGGGCGGGGGTGCCGGCGAAGATGTGCTGGAAGAGCCAGACGAAGGAGGCGTCCATCTCGGCGTGGACGCGCGCCAGCACGCTCTGCATGTCCTCGTAGAAGAGCGTCTGCCGCATCTGCAGCGCGAAGCTCTGGAGCTCCCGGATGATGAGCACCATGGAGGAGAACGCCCGCCCCACAGCGCCGCGGCCGGAGCCGGACTCGCCGGCGCGGTCGAGCAGCCGCTCGTCCCACCGGCCGCGCTGGCCCTGCTGCCGTTTCTTGCGCTTGAGCATCCTGAGCGACAGCGGCAGCCCGACGCTGCTGGCGCTCCGCTCCACGCTGGCCGGCCAGCCGCAGCCGCCGGCGCCCGGGTGCAGCCCGACGGCGAGCTCCTGGATCCTCCTGAGGAACTCCTCGTCATCCCCGCCGTGGCTGCCGACGCTGTCGATGCTGGCGCTGAGGGCGCGCGTCACTATCGCGTGCCCGGCGCGCCGGCGGGCGATGCCGGCGCTCCAGGTCGCCAGCGACGACGACGACTGGGCCCTCGACAGCCTCACGCAGCCGCCGCCCAGAGAGGACGGGGAGGAGGGGGCCGCGACCTGGATGCCCATGAGTCACTCACCGCAACCTGGCGCCCGGCCACCACCGGAACGACGGTTGGGAAATGGCCCGCGGCTCGCGCCACAACGGTGAGAGGCTAAATGCAAGGGAGGGGAAGGGAGGGATGGGAGGGGAAACGAACGGTGGCCTTAATTCAGGATCCGGGAGGTGCCCTGGTCAACCTCCCCACCCAGACCCAGGGAGCTCGTGAAGCACTGGTATTACGGTGAGTCGGTGACCGCCTCCGCGGGAATTATATAGTCGTCGGGGACGGAAACGATATTTTGCCGTGCTTAATATAGAAACGGCCCAAAATTAGCGCTCACTCGGCGCAAATGGAAATGGCTCGAGGATGGAAGACGAAGAACGAGAAAAGGGACGGGGACGAGGGGGTGTTGGGCAGAGACGAAGAGTGTGTTCCGTCTAGTGTGCGTAGTGTGGGCAGGTCCTGCTATTTATTTCCCTGCCACCCAGTGCGTAGGCGTGGTCGCGGGTGTGCTCAAAGAATCTGCAGACCGCCGTCTCTCTCTCTCTTTCTCTTCCGTACGGCCGCCCTCTCTCATCAGTCGTCGTCTATGCGTTTTCATGGGTTGTAGTCATGTTTACAGAATTATATTTAACTTTATTTAAACTCGACAAAATTACTGATATCTCATGTAACAGTGAAATTTCTCACAATCGTCTTTTCCATGGTTATCAACCATTGTAACATGAAATATTTTCAGAATTTCAGTAAAGAGACTGCAGTTAGGTGGGAGCGGTGACACCTTACTTTTTATACTTTATTAAATATATATTTTGGTATTGTATATTAATTTATAAGAGCAACTCCAACGCAATAGACTTAAATGGACCCCCATTTTGTTCTTTTTTTCTTAGTTTGAATCGTCTGTCTGCTCGTTTAGTTCGGCCCGCGTCCAACGGGAGGCAGACGCTTGTGCATGTCCACATCGGCATTCAGTCGAACACCTGGTGGGCGAGCTCCCGCGCCACCTCGCCCCGCCCATGCGCCATAACGCTCGCCCTGCAGCTCGGCCGCGCCCCCGCGAGCTCGCCTCTACTGCCCCCGTGCTCCACATTGCACGCTCCGGGTCCCGCCTGCCTGTGCTCCGGGTCACGCGCTCGCGCCCGTGCTCCACGCGTGCATGCACGGCTAGCAGCGGCTGCTTGTGGCCCATCGCCGATCAGGAGCGCGGGGGGCGGCGGCGTGGGTGCCGCGAGCGCCCGCCAGTCGCGGCAGGGCCAGGCACAGCCGGGCGCGCCGACGCGAGGCCAGGGCGAGGCGAGTCGAGGACGGGCGAGAAGGCCACAACGAATCAAGGGCGGGCGCCGGGGGGCGTTGCTGGGCGCGGGGAGGAAAGGCCGGGCGCGCCCGGATGCAGCAGCGGGGCGCGCCCGGGCATAGCTGGGAGCGGCGAGGCGAGTCGACGACAGGCGCGGCTGGGCGCAGTGGGGCGAAACCGCGGCGAGGAGCGGGGTCGAGGAAGCAGAGGCCACGGGTGAACACGTCACCCGTCCGCATGGAGCTCTTCCCGTGCCACGGGACGAGGCCGGCGAGGCGCTCGCGGTGGAGGCACAGTGGCGTGGATGGGGAGAGACAAAAATGAGGAGAGAGATGGGTGTGATAGGTGGGTGGCCCCTCTTTGTTTTGTTTGGATCACAGATGGGTCACCACTCCCATGCAGCGGACAGATGCAGACGAGGAGACAGAAAATGTGTGCTTTGTGTCCGTCTTGGACCCAAATGTGTCTTAAATTTGGGACGGAAATGGCTCCGCGCGCACACAAAATGGACACAAAATAAAAATGGGTCTCTGCGTTGCGCAGTCGTTTTTGTCCGTGCGGACCCAAACGAATATGGACAGAGAAAATGGGTCGTCCGGTTGGAGTTGCTCTATTATCGTGTGTATATTACAAACTATACTCCTAAAAGGAAAGTTGATAGTCTCGCCTCACCTCCCGCCAACCTCTCGGCAAACTCTATATTACGTCTGTGAGCGTCGTATAGATGACCTTTCGATGAAGCGCGGCCAATTTGGGCCGGCCTATTTGACGCATTCATTAACTCAATCAAATCGCCATTTTCCTAAAATAATGTCATGCATTAACTCATTTAAATCAAATCTTTAAAAAATCTCTACTCCTAAAAGGCGAATTGGTAGTCTCGTCTCACCTCTTACTAACCCCTCGGCAAACCCTATATTACGCATGCGAGCATCAGACAGGAGACCTTTCAATGAAGTGTGGCCAATTTGGGCCGGCCCATTTGATGCATGCATTAACTCAATTAAATTAGCACTTTTCCAAAACAATATCATGCATTAACTCAATCAAATAAATTTTAAAAAAAATCTCAAACAATCCAAACTTTCCTTGTCCTCCACTATACATACCCAAATCAAATCAAATCTTACTCAAACATCAAATAAAATCAAAGTTGGCTGGCCCATTTGACGCATGCACACGTTTTTTTTTGTTTCTTCTATTTGTTTTTTGTTTTCATTTTTTTATGAACAACCTATTATTTTGTGCTCGGCACACTATCCAAATCGATACATCCCGAAACAAAATTCAACCAAATCGGCACTTTTCCAAAGCAACGTCATGCATTAACTCAATCAAATCAAATCTAAACAAAGTCTCAACTAAAACCAAATATTCCTTGCCTTCCACTGCTCATGCCCAAATCAAATCAAATCTTACGGAAACATCAACTATAAACAAAGTCATCTCGCCCATTTGACTCGTGTTTGCGTTTTTAGTTTTTGTTTTCCCCTAAGTTTTGTTTCCGGTTTACCTTTTCTTGGATTCATTTTTTCTATGACCAACCTATTATTTTGATCTCGACATACTATCAGAATCGGCACAGACCTATACTCCATGGTGAGTTAGTAGCTGATACGTCTCCAACGTAACTATAATTTTTGATTGTTCCATGCTATTGTGTTATCCATCTTGGATGTTTTATATGCATTATTATGCTATTTTATATAATTTTTGGGGACTAATCTATTAACCTAGTGCCTAGTGTCAGCTGTTGTTTTTCCTCGTTTTTGTCTTCTACAGAAAATCAATATCAAACGGAGTCCAAACGGAACAAAAGTTTTTGAAGATATTGACAAGAAGACACCCACGAAGCTTCAGGAGGAGGCCAGAAGAGCTACGGGTGGGCCACAAGCTCACCAGGCGCGCCCTAGGGGGCGCCCTGCAAGCTTGTGCCCCCCCCTCGTAGCCCCTCTAACCCTAACCTCAGCTCCATAAATACCCAAATATTCCCTGTATACCAGGGGGCACACCAAAAATACTTTTCAGCCGCCACAAGCTTCTGTTCTCGTGAGATCCCATCTTGGGGCCTTTTTCGGTACTCTACCGGAGGGGGATTCGATCACGAAGGGCCTCTACATCAACCTTGATGCCCTTCCGATGATATGTGAGTCTTGCGGTGTCCTGTTGGGGAACGTAGTAATTTCAAAAAAATCCAACGCACACGCAAGATCATGGTGATGCATAGCAACGAGAGGGGAGAGTGTCGTCCACGTACCCTCGTAGACCGTAAGCGGGAGCGTTATGACAACGCGGTTGATGTAGTCGTACGTCTTCACGATCGACCGATCCTAGTACCGAACGTACGGCACCTCCGCAATCTGCACACGTTTAGCTCGGTGACGTCCCACGAACTCACGATCCAGTAGAGCTTCGAGGGAGATTTCCGTTAGCACGACGGCGTGATGACGGTGTTGATGAAGCTACCGACATAGGGCTTCGCCTAAGCACTGCTACGATATGACCGAGGTGGATTATGGTGGAGGGGGCACTGCACACGGCTAAATGACCAATGATCAACTTGTGTGTCCATGGGGTGCCCCCTGCCCCCGTATATAAAGGAGCAAGGGGGGAGGTCGGCCGGCCCTAGGAGGGCGCGCCAAGAGGAGGAGTCCTCCTCCTAGTGGGAGTAGGACTCCCCTTTCCTAGTCCCACTAGGAGGGGAAGGAAGGAGTGGGAGAGGGGAAAGGCAAGGGGGGCGCTGTCCCCTCCCCTCCTTGTCCTATTCGGACTCAAGGGGAGGGGGCGCGGCCTACCTTGGCCGGCCCCTGTCTCTCTCCACTAGGGCTTGTTGGGGATATTACTACTAAGTATAAACCGGCCATGAGGGGCCTGGTTATCCCCACAATGAGTTAGTCATGTTTGAAGCCCATGAAGACAAGAAGTATGGCGCTTTACAGAGGAGATCTAACATGAAGGCCTAGGGCCCAAAGGTGGATTAGGGCCCGTAGATATAAACTGCCATATGATATGTAACTTATGTTGTAAGGCAAGGAAAGGTAGAAACCGAGCCGGGCACGTTTATGAGCCGGCCTCGGGATTCTGTAAACCACCGGGCGTCAACTTGTGTATATAAAGGGACGACCCGGCGGCGGTTTAGGGACAACAAACAATAACTCGAGAGCCAGGCAAAGCGGATTCGCTCCCTGGTCAACGAAACCCTAGCAATTCCATCACAACTGGAGTAGGCTTTTACCTTCATCGTAAGGGGCCGAACCAGTATAATTCCTTGCATCCCTTGTCCGCTTTAACCCCTTTAAGCTAACCCGTCGCGATGGCTCCACGACTAAGTCCTTTCACTAGGACATCTGACGTGACAAAACCACGACAGTTGGCGCCCACCGTGGGGCTATCGCACGATGGTTTCGAGATCTTGAAGGGCAGCTTCGAAGGACTCAAGGGATATGTTGTGGGCCGGATGACCAAGAGTTGTCGCGGCAAGCTCTACATCGACGACGCAGGCTGGGGCCCTGAGGCCTGCTCGATTGAGTACGGGTACCGGGTCCCCTTTGGCGGAATACACGTCTTCATTGGCAAGATCGGTGAACCGGGCCCTGAGCCGGACATCTGCACCGACATCGTCGAGACAGCTCAGCGTGCAAGACCTGCCCAAGTTCAGCCTGCCGTAAAGCGTGCCTTCATGGGAGTCATCCACGGAGCGGAATCTGAGGATAGATCGGTATCTGGTGGCGAAACCGCCGTTTACTCTGATGACGAGTCTTCAACCGGAGAGACCGAGTCGTTGTATCAGCTGCATGATGGCCAAATTAGTGGCGGTTCCGATGGTGACGATATTCCGGTCCTCTCTGATCCACCGAGCCAAGTTGTGATTTTTATGGCTGGTACGCAGTCGGTGCAGCATTCTTCTACCGCAATGGCAATGATTACCGGTTCAGTAGCTGCAACACCCGCTGGGGAAGGAGGCCCCGCGCCAGCACCGATTCAGGTTTTGTCCGATTTATTGGACACTTTGGCAACGTTGCTGGCGGTTGAGGTTAATCCGGTGGATCAGAATCAGCATGACGCAAAGATTGCAAAGGTGAAGGATCAGATAGCGCAAGCTAAGGTAGATCTGGCAGCAGAGAACACTAGGATGGCCGCAGAGCGGGCCGAGTTAGAGGCACAGGCTTATCGGCTTATGCTGGATCAGAGCGCATCAAATGATGTCATGAGGAGAAGGTACCGGTCTCACCTGCCTCCGGTTTACGAGGGAAGGAATCTCTTCAACACGCCAGGGGCAGGAACCAGCAACCAGCCAGTGGTAAACTGGGTGGAGGCACCTAGAACGGGGGCACCGGTTCAGCCGCGCGCGACGGATCCGCCTCGTCAGAACAATGTCCCATCACAGCACGTCCCAACGCCTCCAGGTCATTACTCTAACCCGTTGGATAACATCGTCGCCGCCGCTTCACGATTGGCAGCTCTCCCGATCGAAGGCGAGTCTCCAGTAGCAGTGGAAACACGACAAGCTAGAGAGCTCCTTCAGACAGCTTTGACCCAGCAACAGTCTTATTCATACAGTCGCGAGAGGATTCATTCCACCCCCCACCCAAGTCGGAGCTACAGCAGGCATATTGATGAACCGGCTGTATCAAGCAGTGCGTGAAATCTTAACCCGCCGTGAGGGCATAACCCGGCGGGTGGCGGCGCTAATGCCCAGGATGTGGTGGATCACGGTCGAGCACGTCGAGAAGCCGAGTTTGCAGCGCAATACACGGCTCGTCAGCTTACTTCGGTTCGTCCGACCACTTCAGTGGAGCCAGGTATGGTTTTTAGTTCTTTGGGGGTGTCGTGTCTCACCCCGGCCTTACGTAATGTGTGGCTTCCCAAGGATTTCAAGGGTCCTAGTAAGGTGCCCAATTACACTACCGATTTACCCCCCGAATCCTGGGTCGAGAGCTATGAGATGGCGATGGAGATGCTGGATGTGGATGACATGGCATGTGCTAAGTACTTCACCATGATGCTAGAAGGAACGACTCGTACCTAGCTGAAAAGTTTACCAGCTAACTCCGTTGGGTCATGGTCTGAGTTAAAAAGCCGGTTTATCCAGAATTTCAAAGATACGTGCAAGCAGCCCATGTAAATCATGGACTTAGCCACCTCTATTCAAGAGGAGGGGGAGTCTACAACCCATTGGGTAAAGCGAGTCTCAGCTATTTTGCATTCATCAGACCGCATCAATGTTGATACGGCAGTCTTGATGTTCGAAGGCAATTGCTAGTTTACGCCTTTGAAACTGAAGTTGGGAAGGCTCAAGCGTCACTGCAATGACATGGCAACTCTTATGGCAGCCCTGGTTAAGTATGCCAATTCGGATAGTACCAAAGACCCTGAGTCTGAGGATGAAAGGCCGGGCAAGGGAAAGAAGAATGACAGTGTCAAGGGGCAGCAGCAAAACCCGGTGGGTCATGGGAACAACGGTAAGCGCAAGGCGGATAATAACTTGGAATTTGTGGATAACACCAACACCCAGGATAATGGTCAGCGCCATAAGGGTAAACCGCCCCAGCAGGGTGGAGGATCAGGTCCCAATCTTGAGTGCCTGTTAAACCAGCCTTGCCCAAAGCACGGGTCGAAAGAAAGGCCAGCTACGCACCTTTGGAAAGACTGCTTTATAATGCGGGAATTTAAGAATTCGAATCTTTTCCAATACGACCATGGACCGCCCGGCGGTTCAGGTGGCGATTCTCATGGGCTGGGTTATGGTGGTGGCGGCTCCGGTTCAGGATTTCAAGGCAAGCAAACTGGACATGGCAATCAAGGCAGTCAGGGCAACCAGGGCAGTTATAATCATCAGGGGAGTCAGCAGCAACAACAATCGGGTTATCAGAGTAATCCGAAGGAGTTGAATAGCGGGCAGTATCATGCCTTTACCACTAGCTTATGTAAGCGCGATTAGAAGCTTCATAAAAGGGCAGTGAACTCCGTTGAACCGGCGGTGCCCCGTTACTTGCGCTGGTCTGAACATCCCATTTTATGGAGTCGAGAGGATCATCCACCCCGGGTTGATAATCCGGGTCATCTGGCCTTAGTGGTGGCACCTCAGGTTGGGGGGTATAAGTTCACCAAGGTACTCATGGATGGAGGAAGCAGTATCAATATTCTTTACTATGAAACCTTCCGTCGCATGGGGTTGACAGATAAAAATCTTAAACCGTCGAACACCGTTTTTCATGGTGTGGTGCGTGGTAAATCGGCGTACCCAGTTGGCAAGATAGCTCTAGAGGTTGATTTTGGAGATGAGCATGATTCAAGATCAGAGACGTTGACTTTTGAAGTGGTGAAAATCAAGAGTCCATATCATGCCATGTTTGGACGAGCGGCTTATGCTAAGTTCATGGCAAGGCCCTGTTATGTTTTTCTGCAACTTAAGATGCCAGGTAATAAGGGGACAATCACAGTACATGGGAGCAGGAAGATCGCTTTGGAATGTGAAGTAGGTGATGCGGCTTATGTTGAGTCGGTTTGTGCAACGGAGGAGCTGAAGTTCTATAAGGACAATGTTGATCCGACAGATATGACTTCTCTGAAAAAACCAACTACAGAGCATGATCTGGCGTTGAAGTTTAAATCGGCTGAGGAGACTAAGCTGGTTGATTTTGTTCCTGGCGATTCATCCAGGCAGTTCAGCATCAGCGCTAACCTGGATCCGAAATAGGAAAGCGCGCTCATCGAGTTTATCCGTGAGAACCGGGACATCTTCGCATGGAAACCTTCTGATATGCCAGGTGTACCGAGGGAACTCACTGAGCACACTCGTAATGTAGATCCTAAGTTTAAACCGGCCAGGCAGTTTCTCTACTGCTTCAATGAAGAAAGGCGCAAGGCTATTGGTGAGGAGGTAGCCCGGCTTTTGGCAGCAGGGTTTATTGTGGAGGTCTTTCATCCTGAGTGGCTAGCTAATCCGGTGCTGGTACTTAAGAAGAACGGCACTTGGCGTATGTGTGTGGACTACACAGATCTGAACAAGGCCTGTCCAGCTGATCCCTTTCCTCTCCCTCGTATTGATCAAATCATTGATGCTACGGCGGGTTGTGACCGTTTGTGTTTTCTGGACGCTTATTCTGGTTATCATAAGATCAAAATGGCAGTTAAGGACCAGGAGAAGACAACGTTTATAACTCCCTTTGGAGCCTTCTGCTATGTATCTATGCCTTTTGGGCTCAAGAGTGCCCAAGCGACTTATCAGCATTGTGTACAGAATTGTCTTCATAATCAGATTGGGTGCAATGTTCATGCTTATGTGGATGATATTGTGGTAAAGTCCAGATAGGAGGAAACATTAATAGATGACTTGAAGGAGACTTTTGATAACCTCCGGGTTTATAAGATGATGCTTAATCCGGCCAAATGTGTCTTTAGTGTATAGGCAGGCAAGCTCTTGGGTTTTCTGGTGTCTAACAGGGGCATTGAAGCTAATCCGGAGAAGATCAAAGCTATTATGTCCCTGGCTAAACCGGCGTGTATTAATGATGTTCAGCGTCTAGCGGGTCGTATTGCAGCATTGAGCCGGTTTATCAGCCATTTGGGAGAAAAGGCAATGCCTCTGTATCAGATGATGAACAAGACAGACCATTTCGTCTGGAGTGATGCTGCCAATGAAGCCTTGCAGAATTTAAAGCGGCAGCTAGCTGAGCCGCCTATCCTTGCTGCTCCTGTTGATAAAGAGCCCTTGTTGTTATATGTGGCTGCTAATGCCCGGGCTATTAGTATGGCTATTGTTGTGGAGCACAAGGAGGCTGGAAAGGAGTATCCGGTTCAACGACCGGTTTATTATATCAGTGAGGTGCTTATTGAGGCCAAGCAGAGGTACCCACATTGCCAGAAACTGGTGTATGTAGTTTTCATGGCAAGCCGGAAGCTCAAGCACTATTTTCAGGGTCATCCTATCACTCTGGTCAGTTCTGCTCCTTTGGGGGATATCATCCAAAATAGGGAAGCAACTGGTCGGGTTGCCAAATGGGACATTGAGCTTGGACCTCACAGGTTAAAGTATACGCCTCGCACAACAATCAAGTCCCAAGCACTTGTGGACTTCATCAATGACTGGACAGAGTTGCAGGCGCCAGAGGAAAAGCCAGATGACACTTATTGGACTATTCACTTTGATGGGTCCAGACAATTGGAGGGCTCGGGGGCTGGAGTCGTATTAACTTCCCCACGAGGTGATAAGTTTTGTTATGTTCTCCGTTTAATGTTCCCTTGCACTAACAATGCAGCTGAATATGAGGCCTTGCTCCATGGTCTTCGGATGGCTAAGGAGGTGAATTTAAGCTGGGTTAAGTGCTTTGGTGACTCGGACCTGGTAGCTCAACAGGTGTCTGGCACTTGGGATTCCAAAGATCCGCTCATGGCGGCGTATCGATGAGAGGTGGACATAGTGGCTGGTCATTTCAAGGGTTATCAGGTTGACCATATAGACCGGCGAAAGAATGAAGCGGCGGGCGCTTTAAGTCGCTTAGGCTCTCAACGTAAACCGGTGCCGCCCAATGCCTTTCTGGATGTGCTACATAATCCGTTGGTCAAACTACCTACAGAGGAGGATTTGGATGTTCCTGACCCGAAGCTCAGTTAGTGGCAGCTCTTCATGTTATCTCGGATTGGACGGTCCCATACTTGGCGTATATGAACCGGGGCGAGTTACCGGAGGACGAAACTTTGGCCAGACAGATAATCTGGCGATCCAAGTCAACGACCATTATCAATGGGGAGTTGCATCATTGCAGTGTTACAGGGGCGTTTCAGCATTGTGTATCTCCTCAAGAAGGCTGTGAGATTTTGCGTGAGATCCACGAAGGCGATTGTGGTCACCATGTCGGTTCAAAATCCTTGGTCGCTAAGGCTTTCCATCATGGTTTCTATTGGTTGACGGGTCATGATGATGCTGAGGATTTGGTAAAGAGGTGTGATGGTTGTCAGAAGTTTGCACGCCGCGCCCATGTTCTAGCTCAAGAATTAAGGATGATTCCAATCACTTGGCAGTTTGCAACTTGGGGGCTGGATATGGTTGGTCCCTTTAAGAGGTCCAAGGACAAAAAGACCCACCTTCTGGTGGCGGTTGATAAGTTCACCAAGTGGGTGGAGGCACAGCCAGTCAGTAAATGTGATGCAGCTACGGTTGTTCAATTCATCAAAAAGGTGATCTTCCGCTTTGGGTTTTCACACAGCATCATAACCGATAATGGTACTAATCTGTCCAAGGGTGCTATGGAAGAATTTTGTCAACGTGAGCACATCCGGCTTGACGTGCCATCAGTCGCTCACCCGCAATTTAATGGTCAAGCAGAGAGAGCCAATCAAGAGATTTTGAGAGGCATCAAGCCCCAGCTTATGGTTCCTTTAAAGTGGACGCCGGGTTGTTGGGTGGAGGAGTTACCTTCAGTGTTATGGAGTATCAATACCACATCGAATAGATCTACAGGTAACACACCTTTCTTCATGGTGTACGGAGCAGAGGCGGTTCTCCCTAGTGACATCCATCATGACTCGCCCCGTGTGGCGGCTTATGTTGAAGCTGATAATAAGAAATCACGTCAGGATTCACTGGACCTGTTAGATGAGGAGCGTGATATGGCAGCAGCTCATTCGGTGATTTACCAGCAAGACATGCGTCGTTATCACAGTCGTCGGGTTAAAACCAGAACTTTTCAAGAAGGCGATCTGGTGCTCCGGCTCATCCAGGATCAGACTGATATGCACAAGTTGTCCCCACCTTGGGAAGGACCTTTTGTGGTCAGCAAAAATCTTCACAATGGATCATACTACCTTATCGATATTCGAGAGCATAAAGACTCACGTAAATCGGAGGAGGAGACCCAACGGCCGTGGAATAAATCTCATCTTCGGCCTTACTATACTTGAGCCACAAGCTCTTCTTATGTACATAGTTATGACAATGTATATATTATGATCAATATAATAAACCGAAGCCTCAGCTAAAGCGGGGTCTCTGTTGTTTTTCTTACATCATGTGTGGTTACATGGGGGCTTCTGTTTACAAAGCGGAGTTCTATTTACCCATTGATCCGGCTTATAAAGCCATATATAGAAAAAGTCATTTGGGTGCTTGGTCATATTCGAACCATAGCTACACCTCTTGATCGGCATAAGGCCACCAGGGAAATCACTTGGGGGCTTGGTTGTATTTGAACCATAGCTACACCTCTTGATCGGCTTAAGGCCAAAAGGAAATCACGTGGGGCCAAAGAGAGTGTTGCAAAAGCACAACTCAAACATAGGCACCCACTGAGCACAACTCAAAATATTGCTCGGGGGCTCTTTGCTTCTCAAAGAACAAAGAAGTCTACACCATTGTAATAGGCTATCAAGCCAGGCTTGGAAGCCATGTGTATTCACCTAAAACCCCGGGTTATCCTGCCTTTTTAAGTAAGCCACTCCATCCAGGTAATCCTGGTATGACCCGCCGAACGTTTGACAAGTCAATCTCATAGACCCTGAACTTGTCAAAGTTAAAACGACGATTGGTTAATGTGAGGTCCATCTTAAAAGGCTTCGAAAAATGGTTTAACTCAGTGGCCTGGCAGTCCATGAAAAGCCTCGATTTTGGGCCTGGCAGCCCATGAAAAGCCTTGCATATTCTTTTTATGTTTTTATTTGCCAAGTTTTTTCCTTCTTTGGTGAGATTCATAATATCTTATGATAAACCGACGTTTATTGACCCAGGTTGGCTTTCAACGATAAGTTGCAAGTACATGATCAGTTATAATCCGGCATTTATTAACCCGGTCTGGTTTCGACTACAAGTCACCAACATTATATATGGATAAACCGGTGTTCGTTATAACCCGGTATGGTTTTATCATAAACCGGCAAAACATGGGAAGAGTTATCAATACTCAAGATTGAGGTTATCCCTCTTACTACACAAAAAGTTGGTCAAACCAACAGTGTGATTCAATATCACAGGTATCATCTTTTTTTATCTTTGATTATTTTTAAAGTACAGCCTTGGTTATAAACCCTGGCTATATATTTGGGCATCATGACCCGTCTTGCGGTAAACTGCCAGGACACTTTCAACTTCTTGTATGCAGGAACAGTTTGAATAACACCGCTACAGATTATGAACATAATATATCCTAAAGCATGATGGATTAATAGTATCAGGCAACATAAATATGCGCGATGGCATAGCAGACCAAGTATTTTTTTTGAACTAGCCTATTACAAGGTGCTTTAATGCCCAAAAAGAATAATTGTTTTCAGCAAGCGTGGTAGTACGCAGAAGGCTAAACCGGCCTCCGGATCATGACTCGTCATCAGGCTGACTTGAAGGTTGTGGATCGTCTTGCACTGGTGCATCCTCCTCCTCTCTACCAAGTGGCTGGAGGTCAATGGTTGGATTGGAACACAGCTTCATCGCTTATAAGGTTGGAGGGGTCAACATCATGGGCATAGGTGTGCTTACGAATTGGTGGAATAAGATCTTCTACATCATGTGTTGGCGCAGGAAGTCTTTTATGATCAGAATCATAAACTGGCTGATGGTGAGAGAGATCTGTTTATTCGGCCAATTTGCTCGCTAAGGGGCGCATTTCCTTTGTCAACCTTCAAAAATCATCATTGTTAAACTCTGAACTGTCCTCCTTTATGCCAGGATAGCCGCTGCCTATGTCCGACGAGTCAAGATCTAGTATCCATGCCTTAGCCCGAATTAGCGCAGTCAGCGCACCTGACCTTGCAGCTAATCTTTTTAACTCGTCCAACCAGGCAGGCAGCATTGATAGCTTCTCAATGGTTTCCTTTATCAAAGTTGGAGGCGGTTTGTTATGAGCAGCAGTACAAATGGCCCGTCGGGCTCCAGAATATAACTGCTCTATAAGAGTATAGGCACCCTTCAGCTTCATCCGCATGTCAGAGCCCAGATGGGTAATGCGAGTTCATGTGTCATTGGGAGCATAAGTAAACCGGTAACTGATGAGATATTGTATGTTGAAAACTTCAGGTGAGGATACTTACCAAAAATAGCAACGGTCATGGCATTTATCTGCCGCTTTAAACCGGTCAGCTCTTCGGCCACCGGTTTAAGGGTTGCCTTTGCGTCTTTAGTTCTCTTTTGCAATGTGGTTTTCTCTATGCCCCAATTCGCACGTTCCTTCTTAAAAGTTTCCTTCAGCTGCTCCATGGCTGCTAAGGCACTGGTCAGTTCCTCTTTTGCTTTGGAGGTTTCTGCTTGCCGGGATTTGATATTTTCTTGAAGATCAGCGGTTGGGCTTCCTTTTTGCTCAGCTCGGCCTATAAGAGAAAGACATATTATGAGGTGGCAGTGAATATTTGAAGTACCAAGCACATAACAAGTTATACACTTGGCACTTGGGGGATAATGCCTATTTTCTTCATTATCAGAAATTTTTTATAAGTCCCAAGCGCAATACAAGTATTATTCTTGGCACTTGGGGGCTAATGTACATTTTCTCAAAGTAACATTGGTCAAAGTCCCGATTCAGCTTGGAAAGATAAACCTGCCCTTGGGGACTATACAGGCGAAAGTTGAAGATTACAATTTTGAAGTACCGGTTCATCTTAAAAAGATCAATCGGCCCTTGGAGGTAAGCATGCACAGTTGAGATATTACAAAGTCCCGGTTTAGATTGGCATCATAAATCGGCCCTTGGGGGCTACTGGAGTTGGTATTTGAAATTGGACATAAGAGAGAAACAGTTATGTAGTTACCTCATATCGCTCCTTCATCAGATTCACTAAACCGGCTTCATAGTCGCGGGTTGTGTACAGACGGTTTAAAAAACCAGAATGAAGTTCTTGGGCATTGAGATGGGCGTAGCTTGACAAGTCTGTACTCCACTTGCCTTTGCCCATAGCAGAAAGTTCTTCCTTAGCACTATGCTTTGATAACGCAACTGGATTGCCAGGGGTTGTGTGGCCAGCGCTAGTATGTCATCTTCCTTGTCACCAGCAGCCTTTACTGGAGTTGACGATTTATCAGTGCCTTAGCTGGACTTGATGGTTTATCATCAGTTCGGACCGGGCTTGTCGGTTTATCAGCATGGCCTGTTGCATCAACTTCTACTTGTTCAACAACAAAGTCATGATCTTGAGGTGGCGGATCATCAAGCATGGCGTCAGCATTTGTTCCTTCCGGTTCTGGAGTTCTCTCTGGTTCAATAACCATATTGTCATCAGACGGTTTATCTACCCGAGCTTTCTTGCTGAGTCTAGCCTTGGCTCTGAAAGGAAAAGATATAAAGGTTAGTATAAAACGCAAGTATAAAGCGTCAAAATATTAAGTATAAAGTGTTTACCCAAGAACAGTTTTAAGAGGAGGGAGTTGTGAGGCCGTTGATTCGCCAGATGATGAATGAGGCGTTCCCTGATAATTTGAATCGGATGGATTAAGAGGTTGTCGGAAATAACCTGCCTTGGGATAAGAAGGATCGGAAGTGTGTGAGACCTCATATTGATGTTTCCAAACCGGAGTGTTCGGTAAACCGGCTGAAGTGACTACTTGGCCGCTGTGCCGGGTTGTGCGGTGAGCTTCGTGTTGCTGCTTCTTCAAAAGAAAGTGTGGGTCCAAGTGAGCTAGGGGGTGAGAAAATCTTACTTTCCTGATTGCTTGACGGATTTTTTGTGTTGGCAGAGGGTCTGAACCAGAGGAAAGGATAATTACCTCTGCGTCATCGACTTGGCTGCCTTCAGCGTCATCCTGATAATAATCATTGTCAATGAGGTGTATGAAAAACGAGCCAAGAGAGTCAAGTTCTACCTCTGAATCCGGATTATCCGGGTCATCATCAACGTTCGGTTCAGAGGGTTCAGCGGTTTTATTTTTGGCGGCTCTTTTAGTAACCTTAGTCTTGGGGCGAGGCGTCTTGGCCGATTTGTCCTGTGGTTTCCTCTTCCAGAACGTATCATCACCCTATCAAAGAGGGACAAAATTTTGAAAGAATATTCAAAGGTATCAAGACAAAACAAAAGGTTATATGATTCTTACAGTTGGCGGTTTGTTGGAAACGTAGAAAGGACTTAAATCAGTCTTGCTGCAGACAGCTCCGATTCATTCAGTATTTTCTTAACAGACTCAGTAACTTCAGCCTCTGTTAACTGAATATCAATATGTCGTTGAGGATCTTTGAGTCCCCTGTGTACTCACACATTAAATCGGGGTGTCGGTGCCAAAACCGGCGGATCTCGGGTAGGGGGTCCCGAACTGTGCGTCTAGGCTGGAAGGTAACAGGAGGCAGGGGACACGAAGTTTTACCCAAGTTCGGGCCCTCTTGATGGAGGTAAAACCCTACGTCCTGCTTGATTAATATTGATGATATGGGTAGTACAAGAGTAGATCTACCACGAGATCAGAGAGGCTAAACCCTAGAAACTAGCCTATGGTATGATTGTATGTTATGGTTGTTGTCCTATGGACTAAAACCCTTCGGTTTATATAGACACCGGAGAGGGTTAGGGTTACACAAGGTCCATTACAAAGGAGGAGATATCCATATCCGTATTGCCTAGCTTGCCTTCCACGCCAAGTAGAGTCCCATCCGGACACGAGACGAAGTCTTTAATCTTGTATCTTCATAGTCTAATAGTCCGGCCAATGGAGATAGTCCGGCTGTCCGGAGACCCCCTAATCCAGGACTCCCTCAGTAGCCCCTGAACCAGGCTTCAATGATGATGAGTCCGGCACACAGTATTGTCTTCGGCATTGCAAGGCGGGTTCCTTCTCCGAATACATCACAGAAGAATTTGAATACGAGGATAGTGTCCGACCCTGCAAAATAAGTTCCACATTCCACCGTAGAGAGAATAATATTTTCGCAGATCTAGTTTGCTGGCTTGTTTTGGCAGCATGACGTTATGTCATGGCCCGGTGATTATTCGAAATGTTTCTTTTAACCAGCCCCGCGCATAACGCGAGGTAGTTTTTCGACACGTCTTGTTAAAGCAGAGATCGTGTCCCCTTATTACGGGATTCTCATTAATGCAGTCGTGGGTAACCCAACCGTGTCTAGGACTCCTAGATTATAGGCAAGTCCTAAACAGCTACGGAGAGGACGCTTGATATTCACCCTCTTTATAAAGGGACGAGGTTTTCGCTTTTTCTCTCTCGTGCTCAATCGAACCCTTCTCCCGCCACGAGTTCTAACACCCAAAGCCTAGGTTAGGTGCTCCAGATCTTCAATCATGTCCGGATCCAGCCTTCAAGGCCGATGGATGCCCCCCTCCGTTACGGAAGAGGACATTAAGAAGTTGAGGGAGGCCAGATACCTGACCGCCGAGGTTTCGCATCGGCTGCCTGCTCAAGGGCAGATCGTCCCTACTCCCGAACCCAACGAGAATGTTGTGTTCGTCTCCCACTTCCTCCGAGGTCTAGGCCTCACTCTGGATCCTTTCGTTAGAGGTTTGATGTTCTATTACGGGCTAGATTTCCATGATCTAGCCCCGAACTCCTTTCTCCACATCTCGACATTTATTGTCATGTGTGAGGCCTTCCTTCGCGTTACCCCTCACTTCGGCCTGTGGCTCAATACCTTTGAAGTAAAGCCGAAGATGATCGAGGGGCAGCATGCAGCGTGCGGAGGTGCATCAATAGGCAAGATGGCAGGAGCTCCATGGCCGAAAGGTTCCTTTCCAGAGGTGTCTGAATTATGGCAACGGGAGTGGTTTTACGTCACGGCTCCCAGAAGTGCCAAGTGGGCAGCTGCCCCCGCTTTCCGCTCAGGCCCCCACCACTACTAATATCATGGATTAGCAGAGGTCTGAGCTGGGGTCCAGCCAAGGACGTGCCTATACTACAAAGCCGCATCCGAGATCTCTTCGAGTGAGATTTTAATTTGGCTGTGGTAATACAAGTTATGCTGGTTCGTCAAGTCCGGCCTTGCAGACGTCGGCCCCTTCGCTTGTGGGAGTTCAACCCAGAGGGACCTTGTGCCATTCAAAGTTTCCTCGGCCTGACACATGAGGAGATGTACAAGTCATTCTTCGGACCTCAAGTAGAGCGTCCAGATATTACCGAGGACGTGGGCCTAAGCAGTAACCATGCCGCCGAACAAGTAAGAAATCCTCTGGCCGAACACACTGTCTTTTATTCGTCACGAAGTTATTTCTGAGAGTTCGCCTTTTGACCAGGACTGGCTAACAAAGGCGAAGATGATTCGGTGTTTGGCCTCCCTCCCTGAGGGTTTGGAAAATCCGGTATTGGAAAAGATGCTCGAGGTCGCACCTTGCCTGGAGCCCTCGAAGGAAGATACCGGGGGGATAATACGGGCGGACGCGGCCCCCATCGCTGCCCGTTCCAACCGAGGGAATGAGCGTCCCCACGAAGGAGGACAACCAGGGGAGGAAAAGGACTGCTTCCGAGGATCCGGAAGCCGAAGCCTCCAAACAGGAGAAGAAGTCTCCCACAGAGGGTCCCGCCTCAGGGGGTGCTTTTGCCGCACAAAGTCCGCGGGGGGATCAGCCCTCCAACGAGTCGTAAGTGATCCAAAGTACTTTAATAGTAAAGGTATGCTATCTTTTTTCTCTGAGAAAATAACCACCGCATATATCTTGCAGTTCGGGCCTTAGCCCCTCTCACATGAGCTCGTCTTCGGGGGATCTTATTCCAGAGATGATGGAGAGCGAAACGCCTCCCCGGGACTCCTCTGCTCGAGAAGCGGGCGACCCCGAAGTGTCGTCACAGAGGGCCTCTCAGGATCCGGTGAGGCCAGAAGATAATCCCATAGACCCCTGAAGTCCCCAGTGTCCGACTCCCGAAGAGAGCAGACAAAAGAGTCCGGCACCATCTGGTGTGCGGTCGGACGTTCTAAGGGAGTTGGTGGGGCGAGCAGCCATCTCAGAAGAACACCGTATGCTGATGGGTACGATGATGGAGAGAATCTCGTCCGCCGAAAGCGGATTACATGAAGCCTTTATGAGTCTACTGACAGGCTTTGAGGTACGTGAGATAATATGTGATAGTACTGCACATGTTAGGTGTGCACTGTGTAGATAGTAGCCCCTGAGACTCTGGTTGTCGTCGAGAACGGCAGCGAACAGAGGATCATATTCCCAGGTAATAACCATACTACCCCTATGTGCAGGCGGTGGAAGCTCCGGTGGCTAGCCGGACTAGTGAGTTTGCCAAATTAAAACGGCAACTGGATGCGGCAGACGCCGACATCGAGCTTGTTAACAAGAGGCTTGACGAGGCACAGGGTAAGTGTTGTTATCTGGTGAATGCCACATAGTAAGAGCAGCATAATGCCAGTATCTTTAATATGTTGTGACTGCAGATGGAGCTGCCACCGTGGAAACCTTGTGGGCAGAACTTGTCCGAGCCAAGGAACAAGCGAGGATTAGTAATGCCGCTGCTTTGAAGGCGGCCGAAGAGTTGAAAGCCGAGAAGGCCGCACATTGCGAGAGCCAAGAGAAGATGGCCAAGATGGTCGTAGAATTAAAAGACACTGCCGACCGTTGCCGGGTCCTTGAAAAAGAAAACCGGGCGAAGGCAACGGACCTTGAGAAGGCCACGGCGGCGAACAAAGACACCTGTTCTGCTATGAGAGCGAAGAAGGAGGAGCTGCGAGAAGCCGGGGATATTGCGGCTGGGAACCCTTCATGTTACGGAGGAAGTTCGGAGATCCACGGTATGCCCCTCTGGATCGGCTGTGGAGTTCGGCAAATGCGTATATGGATTTGGCAGCGAGCGCTGCCGATGCAGCCAAGTACTTCCAAGGTCAGACAGATCGTGAAGTGGACAAGCTGTTCTGGTCGCAATTCCACGTTCCAGAGCGTCCGCTTTCATTGACTGACCAGCTAGCCGAATGGGCCGAACTGAATAGGTTGTCCGGACTCGCCATGAGGTCTGTTGTGGATTAGCTATGGCCGAAAAAGCCAAAGCCGAACATCTATTTCAGCTTAGTGCAGCAGTTCCTTGGTGCGGTGCCGCGCATTAATGCGATGAAGAGGTCGGCGTGCATAGAAGGCTCGCGGATGGCCCTTGCCCGTGTTAAAGCATACTGGGCGGAGATGGACGCTACCACTGTTGCGGCGCAGGGTTCGGCCATAGGCCGAGTGGCTGCCGAGCATTATTTATAGGAGGTTCTCGAGGGTGCTCGTTTAATAGAGGCCCAGTGCTCGAAGAATATTATGTTTGAGTGATATGTATTCTCATTGTAAACATAATGCTTTTATGAAGTTTTTATAAGGCTATGTTTATACTTTTTCCTGAAAGTAGTATGATGCCTCCTGGGCGGCCGTTTATGTATACATGTGTATAACCTGAAAGATTGCAGCCGTCGGCTTCAACCCCCACGCATATAATGCGGGGGTGCTCACAAAAAATGCGTGTTCACACTTAACCCAACGTCTTGGTCCTATTAAGGAGGTGATAGCGTAGCGAGCGAGGCAACCGGACTATAATGCTTTAACACTTTCACTTAGCCATAGGAGTTTGACAGTGGGGCTACTAGATAGCCCCTGGTGGCTCCGCACTCTCCCGATCGCGGGGTGCGTACATGCCTAGCTGGAAAACGGCCCTTCGTTAAGGCGGAGGAATTCTAACATTCCGATAGGTCATCGAGTGGTTGACCAGTCTCACGCTATATCATGACATTCAGTTTTCGGCTTTCTCTACTGAGGTGCTCGTCCGGATGAACCAGGGCACAATCGCAGTAGTTCTCCTGGTGCTACCTTAGCCGGTAAAGCGGAACGTAAGGCACCAAAACACAGGAGCCGGGCAAACCCAACATTTGACCAAAGACAATGATTCGGAGCTGATGCTTATAAGGCCAAACTCGCGATGCCGAACACTCCCTAAGGTATTCAGTCTTTATGGTATAAACCGGGCCTAAATAGTGCCCTTCGTAAGAAGCCCCTTGTGTCCAGGTACGTGCATTATTCTGACGTGGCCACATGCCAAGACGTCAGCATCCTTGTCAACTGTGCTGAGAATTCGGTGGATATGTATCAATAAGAGATAGTAAAAAAGGTTTACGCAAGGTCTTAATCTAAAAAGAATCCTTGGAGCGGGTCCCTGCTGCACGTCTGCGCCTGTGTCTCCGTTGTGCCGTATCCTGGACGGGTGTAGCACGATGATCATCTGTAAGAGAGAGGAACTTAGGTGAAAAAGTTGTCGTGCGAAAAGATAGTTTTTAAAGAAACCATATATAATTCAAGATGAGCAAAAATTGCCACTTGTCTGCGCACGTTGAGCCCCTTGTATTTGTAATAGGGGTGTGACCATTGATCCGGTATAAATTACATATAGCGGCGCCGGACTCGACTAACCGTGTCCGAGGTCTTGAAGACCTGTTAAATGCTTTATTTGGTGAGGCCATTTTTAGGGTGCGGCTAGCAGCCGCACGCTCTTCGGCGCGCAAAGATCGCTTAATACTTCCGTTTACTGTAATGATGCCACGTGGACCGGGCATCTTGAGTGTGAGGGAAGCGTAGTGCGGTATTGCATTAAAGCGAGCGAAAGCTTCGCGTCCGAGTAGTGCTTGATAGCCACTTTGGAACGGAGCGATGTGGAAGGTTAAATGTTCTCTACGGAAGTTATCGGGGAAGACGAATATAACTTTTAGTAGCAGGGAGCCCGTGCAATGAGCCCCTGGGCCTGGCGTTACTCCTTTAAAGGTAGTATTGCTATGGCAAATTTTTGTTGGGTCTATCCCCATTTCGCGGATTGTATCCTAATATATCAGGTTTAGACTGCTGCCACCGTCCATCAGGACTCGTGTGAAGTGGTATCCGTCAATTATTGGGTCTAATACCAGGGCAGCCCATCCTGCACGCCGAATACTTGCTGAGTAATCACGATGGTCGAAAGTGATCGGTTGAGACGACCAGTGGCAGGACTCCGCGGTGATAGGCCCTTGGGCATATTTTTCTGGGAGTGTCGTTTTGTTTCTTCCCTTGATCACGTGTAACACGTTTACTGTTTTGACTTCTGGGGGAAATTTCTTTTGTTCCCTAGTGTCTTGCTTGAGAGGCTCATCCTCGTCTTCGCTTGGTATATCCTCCCCCTTGTGTACGGCATTGAGCTTGCCGGACTGCTTGAAGACCCAACATTCTCTGTGGGTATGATTAGCAGGTTTACCAGGGGTGCTGTGGATCTGACATATTTGGTCCAGAATTTTGTTTAGGATGGAAATTCGTCTCTGGAGCCTTTAGAGGGCGGCTTTTGCTGACCTGGCCGAGAGCTTTTGAATCCAGCGTTTACTGTCGTGCTCTTCGTGCTGTCTTCTTTATTCCGGCGTTTGTT
This sequence comes from Triticum urartu, assembly GCF_056163025.1. Classification (NCBI taxonomy): domain Eukaryota; kingdom Viridiplantae; phylum Streptophyta; class Magnoliopsida; order Poales; family Poaceae; genus Triticum; species Triticum urartu. The sequence continues at coordinate 597,784,365 of NC_141875.1, read as the reverse complement.
ATTGCTGTTGCGCCGTGATTTCCCATTTCCATCTCTAACTTCAGATGTACTGGGGTCATTGGTGCTGCATCTGGCTAGCCAGCTGTCCTCACCCGCAGAAAAGCGGGTCATGAGGCTTGTTAATGCTGCCATTGTTCTCGGCTTTTCTTGGCCGAGGTGTCTGGCAAGCCATTCGTCACGGATGCTATGCTTAAAAGCTGCCAAGGCTTCGGCGTCCGGGCAGTCGACAATTTGGTTCTTTTTAGTAAGAAACATGTTCCAAAGTTTTTGGGCTGACTCTCCGGGCTGTTGAGTTATATGACTCAAATCGTCTGCGTCCGGAGGTCGGACATAAGTCCCTTGAAAATTTGCCCGAAAAGCGTCTTCGAGCTCTTCCCAGCTTCCAATGGAGTTTTCGGGGAGGCCTTTAAGCCAGTGACGAGCTGGCCCTTTGAGCTTGAGGGGTAAGTACTTGATGGCGTGCATATCATCTCCTCGAGCCATATGGATATGGAGGATATAGTCCTCAATCCAGACCCTAGGGTCTGTTGTTCCGTCGTATGCCTCTATGTTTACGGGTTTGAATCCCTCTGGAAATTCATGGTCCAGCACCTCATCGGTGAAACATAGGGGGTGTGCGGCACCCCTGTATCTGGGTGTACCGCGTTGTTTAGATGTTTGTTGTGTTACATTGTATGCTGGGGTGCGCTTGCGTGGTCCATAGATGGATCTGGTTGCGCCGTCCTTTTGGTGCGAGCCCTCGCGTGGATCGCGTATTGTCTTGTGAGTGGCATTGTTTGCCGCTCTATGTTGGCCGTGAGGTCGTCTATCCGGCTAGGTGGCTATTTTGATTTTTGGTTGTGGGGGGTCTGAGGCCTCCTCATCGAATTTAGGTAGCAACTTCCGCTTTGGGTAGCTCTTGGTGGGGCGATTGTCGCCGTACTTCGCTACTGTGTTGAGTACTTTACTCCATCTGATTTGCAGTGTGTCATGCGCAGCCTTGAGCCTTTGCTTCTGCTTTTTCAGACTCCTCGCGGTGGCAACAAGCCTTTGACGGGCATTCTGCTGCTCTGGGTGCCTGTCCGGCATTATGTCGTCCGGACTATTATCTTTGACAGAATTGGTTTGTTCGGTTTGATTCCCCGTATTGCCGTGGTCCGGCAGTGGTTCGCCCTGCTCCAACGCTGGGTCTGTATGTTCATTATTTCTGCCGAGGCGGGATTTGGCGCGGCGCTTGCGCCGCCGCTTTGACTGCTTCTCGAGGGAATAAGCCTTCGGTGCGTCCTTCCGTTCCTCGTCGTCGTCTTCTTTTGGTGTCTCCACCATGTATACATCATATGATGAAGTGGACGTCCAGCGTCCTGTGGGCGGTGGTTCCTCTTTGCCTCCCGCATCGTCGTCCATACCGCCGATGTCTTCGGAGTCGAAGTCAAGCATGTCGGTTGAGTTATCGAAAGTGGCTATTAAGTGGGTGGTGGGTGGGCGTCAAATTTCTTCATCGTCCGCATCCCAATCCTGTTGGCCATAATCCGGCCAGGGCTCTCCTGACAAAGAGAGAGACCTTAGAGAATTCAGAATGTCGCCGAAGGGTGAGTGCTGAAAGATATCCACGGCGGTGAATTCCATGATCGGCGCCCAATCGGATTCGATTGGCAGAGGCGCGGATGGTTCGGAGTCCGGGAAAGAGTCTGGCACCTTGGAGTCACAGGCTGCGCAGAGGGTTAGGCAGGTGTTTGGCTCGATCGCCGTTGAGACTGCAGCCCCTGAGGCGGTGTCTAACCACCCGTCCTCGATTGGCGCAGTTGGCTCCAAACTAAGGGTCGGAGCTGATGCGAGCGCGGCCTCTGGGGTACTGTTCGGCGGCAGAGCAAGGTCATACCCATCGCGACAGTGCGGCGCGCCCGGCTGTGGCTCGAATCCGTCGAAGATCAAGTCTCCGCGGATGTCGGTCGTGTAGTTCAAACTTCCAAATCTGACCTGATGGTCAGGGTCGTAGCTTTCAATCTGCTCCAGATGGCCATGCGAATTAGCCCCCAGTGCAAAGCTGCCGAATACGAAGATCTGTCCGGGGAGAAAAGTCTCACCCTGGACCGCATCGCTATCGATGATAGTAGGAGCCATCAAGCCTAATGGCGACGACACGGAGGAACTCTCAATGAAAGCACCAATGTCGGTGTCAAAACCGGCGGATCTCTGGTAGGGGGTCCCGAACTGTGCGTCTAGGCTGGATGGTAACAGGAGGCAGGGGACACGAAGTTTTACCCAGGTTCGGGCCCTCTTGATGGAGGTAAAACTCTACGTTCTGCTTGATTAATATTGATGATATGGGTAGTACAAGGGTAGATCTACCACGAGATCAGAGAGGCTAAACCCTAGAAGCTAGCCTATGGTATGATTGTATGTTATGGTTGTTGTCCTACGAACTAAAACCCTTCGGTTTATATATACACCGAAGAGGGTTAGGGTTACACAAGGTCGGTGACAAAGGAGGAGATATCCATATCCGTATTGCCTAGCTTGCCTTCCACGCCAAGTAGAGTCCCATCCGGACACGAGACGAAGTCTTCAATCTTGTATCTTCATAGTCTAACAGTCTGGCCAATGGAGATAGTCCGGCTGTCCGGAGACCCCCTAATCCAGGACTCCCTCATGGGGCGACGGCTTAATGGTAAGATACTCCAAGATATCCAGCAACGAGCAAAGTCAACTCCTATCAAACCATTAGCCACAAAAGCTCTGAGCTTGGCGAGTTGTGGCGCATATGTGGCCCGTTCCTTGGCAGTCAGCCATTGCGGAAATGGATGTGTGTTGGTAAGCCAGTGAGCACGATAACCGGCAGAGGGTTCTCATCATTAGGGGAAGTATCCTTACAGTAGAACCAAGTCTGGTTCCAGTCTTTAGGATGACTATGAAGTTTGGCGTGAGGAAAGCTGACGTCCTTCCTTTTCTGAATGGAAACGCCGCCAAGTTCAGTGTTGGGCCCATCTACAAATTCAGTACGACGGTTCAAGTAGAAAAAATCCCTGAATAATTCAATGGTCAGCTCTTCTTGCAGATGGGCCTCACAAAACACTTGAAAGTGGCAAATATTGGACAAAGAGTTAGGTCTGATATCTTGAGGGTGGATCTGGAAGCTGGCAAGCACATCACAAAAAAACTTGGATCCGGGCGGTTTAAAGCACGGCTCTTATGAGCAACAAATACCACCACCTCGCCATCCTTGGGGATAGGAGGATTTTCTGGACCGGGAACTCGCCAGCAGATTTCGCTTCGTTTGGGTAAAGCGCCAGTTCTGACGCATCCATCTAGTTGCTCTTCAGTAACCCGGGAAGGGACCCAGTTACAAGCATAAAATTGTTTGGCCATTTCAAATGAAAAGCTGGAAAAAGATCAAAGGCCGGATTAAGGTTTATAACAGATAAGCATAAAGCGACGCAAGATCAGAAGGGGAAGACAGATGTGGATGCACATTGTTAAACCGGAGGTTGATGCTATTATAAATGGTAAAGCGATTGGCGGTTTACAAGGGGACTAATGGTATATGGCAGATTATTTTCTAAAGGATAAACCGCCTACGCAGACAATGAAAGTACATATCTGAAGCAAAAAAGATGACTAAGTGAGGAAAAACAAGTTTCACAGTTTCACATTGGAATTTTGGGTCTACCACATGTCAGGAAAAGGAAAAGATTTAGACCTAAAAGTTGGTGCTTGAGCAGTTCGCAAAGTTCTAGATCGGTTTTTATACACAAAAGGCATGGTTTGATAGGCAAAATAAGGACTATCATTGCTACCGCACGGAAGTACATCAAGTTTGAAATCCGTCATATAGGATCTAATGAAGAACAAGGGTAGAACACCATGAAGCTTCTATGAACTCGCGAGAACCCTAGCGGATCTACAGTGGAAAAGAAGAGGAACTCACCAAACTTGTTGAAACAGCGGAGGCGCGCTGCATTTCTCTGGAACGTTCATGTTGATGCAGCGGCCAGGGATGAAGACGAGGGCGGAGCTTGACGACGGAGGCTACGCGTGAGGGTCAGGACGGCGCAAGGAAGAAGAAGCGAGGAGGCAAGAGGGGGAAATGAAAAGGACCCCCGGTCTTATTTATAAGGTGAAGGGATAAGTGACAGGCGCGAAAATCAAGGATCCCAAAAGATGGATATGTGACAGAGCTGTCGCCTAGATTATCGGAGGCTCATTAATGAAGGTGAGTATATCCAATTTTTAATAATAGGTGACGTCATGGTGGTTTATTACGAACCTGGAAGATGACGTCATGGCGGTTTACAAGTTTTATGCGAAGGTGCTGAAGGAGGAATTTTTCTAAGTGTTGAAGATTGACATCAACAAGTTCAAATCAATCTGGGGCCTAATGTTGGGGATATTACTACTAAGTATAAACCAGCCATGAGGGGGCGGGTTATGCCCACAATGAGTTAGTCATGTTTGAAGCCCATGAAGACAAGAAGTATGGCGCTTTACAGAGGAGATCTAACATGAAGGCCCAGGGCCCAAAGGCGGATTAGGGCCCATAGATATAAACCGCCATATGATATGTAAATTATGTTGTAAGGCAAGGAAAGGTAGAGACCGAGCCGGGCACGTTTATGAGCCGGCCTCGGGATTCTGTAAACCACCGGGCGTCAACCTGTGTATATAAAGGGACGACCCGACGATGGTTTAGGGACAACAACAATAACTCGAGAGCCAGGCAAAGCGGATTCGCTCCCTCGTCATCGAAACCCTAGAAATTCCATCGCAACTGGAGTAGGCTTTTACCTTCATCTTAAGGGGCCGAAGCAGTATAATTCCTTGCGTCCCTTGTCCGCTTTAACCCCTTTAAGCTAACCCGTCACGATGGCTCCACGACTAAGTCCTTTCACTAGGACATCTGCCGTGACAAAACCACGATGATACGTCTCCGTCGTATCTACTTTTCCAAACACTTTTGCCCTTGTTTTAGACTCTAACTTGTATGATTTGAATGGAACTAACCCGGACTAGCGCTGTTTTCAGCAGAATTGCCATGGTGTTGTTTTATGTGCAAAAAACAAATATTCTCGGAATGACCTGAAACTCCACGGGATGTCTTAGAAAAAACAATAAAAAATCCTCGCCAAAGATGAAGACCAGGGGCCCACACCCTTCTCACGAGGGTGGGGGGCGCCCCCCCCCCCCCAGGGCGCGCCCCCTACCTTGTGGGCCCCCTGGAAACCCTCCGACGCCAACTCCAACTCTATATATTCGCTTTCGGAGAGAAAAAATAAGAGAGAAGAAATCATCGCGTTTTACGATACGGAGTCGCTGCCAAGCCCTAAAACCTCTCGGGAGGGCTGATCTGGAGTCCGTTCGGGGCTCCGGAGAGGGGGATTCGTCACCGTCGTCATCATCAACCATCCTCCATCACCAATTTCATGATGCTCACCGCCGTGCGTGAGTAATTCCATCGTAGGCTTGCTGGACGGTGATGGGTTGGATGAGATTTATCATGTAATCGAGTTAGTTTTGTTAGGGTTTGATCCCTAGTATCCATTATGTTCTGAGATTGATGTTGCTATGACTTTGCTATGCTTAATGCTTGTCCCTAGGGCCCGAGTGCCATGATTTCAGATCTGAACCTATTATGTTTTGATGAATATATGTGAGTTCTTGATCCTATCTTGCAAGTCTGTAGTCACCTATTATGTGTTATGATCCGTTAACCCCGAAGTGACAATAATCGGGATACTTACCGGTGATGACCGTAGTTTGAGGAGTTCATGTATTCACTATGTGCTAATGCTTTGTTCCGGTTCTCTATTAAAAGGAGGCCTTAATATCCCTAAGTTTCCAATAGGACCCCGCTGCCACGGGAGGGTAGGACAAAAGATGTCATGCAAGTTCTTTTCCATAAGCACGTATGACTATATACGGAATACATGCCTACATTACATTGATGAATTGGAGCTAGTTCTGTGTCACCCTATGCTATGACTGATATATGATGAACCGCATCCGGCATAATTATCCATCACTGATCCGGTGCCTACAAGTTTCCCATATACTTGTTTACGCTTATTTACTTTTCCGCTGCTACTGTTACAATCACTACAAAATACCAAAAACATTACTTTTGCTGTCTTTAATTTTGTTGCCGCTACCACCACTATCATATTACTTTGCTACTAAACACTTTGCTGTAGATACTAAGTTTCCAGGTGTGGTTGAATTGACAACTCAGTTGCTAATACTTGAGAATATTGTTTGGCTCCCCTTGTGTCGAATCAATAAATTTGGGTTGAATACTCTACCCTTGAAAGCTGTTGTGATCCCCTATACTTGTGGGTTATCAAGACTAATTTCTGGCGCCGTTGCCGGGGAGCATAGCTCTATTCTTTGAGTCACTTGGGATTTATATCTGCTTATCATTATGAAGAACTTGAGAGATCCAAAAACCAAGATCTATCCCTCAACTACGAGGGGAGGTAAGGAACTGCCATCTAGCTCTGCACTCGATTCACCTTCTGTTATGAGTAAGCTAGCGACACCTACACCTGCTTCTGCTATTTGTTCCGATATGTCGCATGTTATTGATGATGCCACTTCTGCTATGCATGATACTTATGATGAAACTGCTTCTATGTCTAATACTACTGTGCCCCTTGGTGAATTTCTTGATGAACAAATTGCTAGGGCTAGAGAAAAAGAAATTATTGAATTTGAATACGATGATGATAGTGATGATGAAAATATGACTGTTATTCCTGAGGGCTATCTTTTTGATAAGGAATCTTCTGCCGCTATTTTTTCTTGCAAAGATAGATATGAGCTTAAGAGGTTATTAATTAAATGGAACAAAGAATCACTTAGAGATAAAATGAGACCCGACCCTGCTTTTGCTACTTCACCTATATGTGTTCCTGATAAGGATTATGAATTCTCTGTTGATCCTGATATAATTACTTTGGTTCAATCTGATTCGTTTTATGGCTATGAATCTGAAACTGTTGTGGCACATATTAGTAAGTTAAATGATATAGCTGTCCTGTTTACTAATAATGAGAGATCGCGTTACTTTTGTATACTCAAAATATTTCCGTTCTCATTAAAGGGCGATGCTAAGATATGGTTTAATTCTCTTGATCCTGGTTGTGTGCGTAGTCCCCGGGATATGATTTATTACTTCTCTGCTAAATATTTCCCTGCTCATAAGAAACAAGCTGCTTTGAGGGAAATATACAACTTTGTGCAAATTAAAGAAGATTGTCTCCCACAAGCTTGGGGGAGGCTTCTCAAGTTACTTAATGCTTTGCCTAATCATCCTCTTAAGAAACCTGAAATACTTGATGTATTTTATAATGGACTAACCGATGCTTCCAGAGATTACCTGGATAGTTGTGCTGGTTCTCTTTTTAGGGAAAGAACACCGGATGAAGCTGAAATTCTATTGAATAATATGTTGACAAATGAGAATAATTGGGCACCTCCTAAGCCAGCTCCTGCTCCAATTACTGAGTCTATTCCTAAACCAACTTCGAAGAAGAGAGGTGTTCTATTTCTCAGTCCCGAAGATATGCAAGAGACAAAGGAATCTATGAAAGAGAAAGGTATTACAGCTGAAGACGTTAAGAATTTACCTCCTATTGAAGAAATACATGGTCTTAATATACCGCCTGTTGAAGAAACTTATGATCTCAATTCTTTATTTACTGAAGAACCTCCTGATCCTGATATCCCGACACAGGTAGTAAAGGTAAATTCTCTCTATAGATATGATAAAGCTGAAGTTCCCCCTACTAAAATTGCTAGTCAGTGCTTGGATGAGTTTGATAACTTTATGTATAAGCAAGACGACTTCAATGCTTATTTTGGTAGACAATTAAAAGAAAATGCTTATATGATTAGACGCTTGGGTGATTACATGGTTGATATTAAAGGTGAACTTAAACTTGTTAGCAAACATGCCTCTATGGTTACCACCCAAGTAGAGCAAGTGCTTAAAGCTCAAAAAGAAGTGCTTGATGAAACGAATAGTAAGAAAAATGATTATGCTGTTAGAGTGGCTACTAGAACTAGTAGAATGACTCAGGAACCTTTGTATCCTGAAGGCCACCCTAAGAGAATCGAGCAAGGTTCTCAAAGAAATAATATTGATGTTCCTAGTTCTTCTAAAAAGAAGAAAAAGAAAAATGATAGAACTGTGCAAACTTCTAGTGAACCTATTGCTGAACCACCTGATAATCCCAATGATATATCTATGTCTGATGCTGAAACACAATCTGGTAATGAATATGAACCTAGTGAAAATGTTAATAATGATGTTCATCATGATGCTCAACCTAGTAATGACAATGATGTAGAAATTGAACCTGTTGTTGATCTTGATAACCCACAATCAAATAATCAACGTGATAAAAGAGACTTTGTTGCTAGGGAACATGGTAAAGAAAGGGAACCTTGGGTTCAGAAACCCATGCCTTTTCCTCCAAAACCATCCAAGAAAAAGGATGATGAGGATTTTGAGCGCTTTGCTGAAATGATTAGGCCTATATTTTTGCGTATGCGATTAACTGATGTGCTCAAAACAAATCCTTATGCTAAATATACGAAGGATATCATTACTAATAAAAGAAAGATACCGGAAGCTGAGATTTCCACCATGCTTGCTAATTATACTTTTAAGGGTGGAATACCGAAGAAACTTGGAGATCCCGGAGTACCTACTATACCCTGCTCCATTAAAAGAAATTATATTAAAACTGCTTTATGTGATCTTGGAGACGGTGTTAGTGTTATGCCTCTCTCTTTATATCGTAGACTTGACTTGAATAAGCTGACACCTACCGAAATATCTTTGCAAATGGCTGATAAATCAACTGCTATACCTATCGGTATTTGTGAGGATGTGCCTGTTGTGGTTGCAAACGTTACTATTTTAATAGACTTTGTTATACTTGATATTCCCGAGGATGATAGTATGTCTATTATTCTTGGTAGACCTTTTCTTAATACTGCAGGGGCTGTTATTGATTGCAACAAAGGCAATGTCACTTTTCATGTTAATGGTAATGAGCATACGGTACACTTTCCGAGGAAACAACCTCAAGTTCATAGTAGAAATTCCATTGGAAAAATTCCATCGATTATAATTGGAGGTTTTGAATTTCCTCTTCCTACTGTCAAGAAGAAATATGATATACTTATTATAGGGGATGTGCATATCCCCGTTGAGGTAACTTAGTGTTATTCGAAATTTCTCCGGTTTCATGATTATCAGAATGAGTTTGTTAACAAGACTTGATCAACCTAGTTAGTGGATTCTTTTTGATGAGCATGAGATGGATGAAACTAGAAGCACAAACTTCTGTACCCTCTCTATATTTTCTGTTATTTAGTAGAAATAAAGTAAAAATAGTATTTTTCTGTGTGTTTCCTGACTTATCCGTGTAATATAAAAATATCCCAAAAATAGAAGTCCTCAGAATGCCATGCCAATTTAATATGATTTTTTCGGGAATATTTGAGGATTTACTGTGCAAAAATTACCGCGGGAGGAGCTGCCACCTGGCCACGAGGGTGGTGGGCGCCCCCCCTATAGGGCGCGCCCCCTGCCTTGTGGGCCCACGGTGGCCCTCCTCCACTTATCCTAGCACCCATCTTCTTCCTCTGTCTCACACAAACCCGAAAAACCAACTCAAGCACGAGTTCCAGCCACTTTTGCTATGATTTTCGATCTCCTTGCTCAAAGCACCTCTCGCAAAACTGCTTGGGGAGATTGTTCCTTGGTATGTGACTCCTCCATTGGTCCAATTAGTTTTTGTTCTAGTGCTTTATTCATTGCAAATTTATGCTGCATAGGTGACCATGTTCTTGGGCTTGCATGTCAAATTTATATGGTTCCAAGTAGTTTTAATGATTGATATAGGCCCTAGGCACTTGTAGGAGTAGTTGCTATCAATATTATTGAGTTTGGTTCACTTTTATTTTGAAGTTACTAAAAAATTTAGAATTTTTCAGAAAATGATGAGGAGATTATTGAGGGGCTCATCGAGCCAAAGCTCGAAGGAAAAGGCACCGAAGCCTACGTATAATTTGCCGCGCACCGCGGAGATTCGGGCGTGTGAATGGCCTTCTGATGATTTCTTGAGAGCAGCCGGTATCTATGAAGATTTTCATGAATTGGCTCACAATGCAGGCCTCACCGCTTTCCTCCACGACCAATGCGATCAGTATCTCTTGCTCACAAATACCTTTGTGCAAAACTTTCATTTTCATCCTAGGAACTCACCACCTACGGTGGAGTTTCATTTATATGATGAGCCTAAGGAGATGTCACTTTATGATTTCTGTCGTATTTGTTTAGTCCCTTTTGAGGGCAAGACAGAAGAACCACACCATGATGATGTGGAGGGATTTATTAATAATATCACTGTAGGAGAAACCAGGAAGGTTTCCGATGCACGAATCACTAGCATACATTTTCCTGTTTTACGTTACTTTGCATTATTTGCTAGTCGTTGTTTAATTGGACGCAGAAACTGTGGAAACCTTAGTATCCCTGAAATAATTATTCTACTCCAAGGTTTATACAGTGATAACACTTTTAGTATGGGCGGTATTATTGCTAGACGATTAAATATGAACCGTACTAAGGGCCCCATCTTTGGAGGCATCTATGCTACACGCCTAGCCGCACATTTTAACATACCTATTAGGCATGCTGAGAAGGAAGAAAAGGTGCTGCCCCGTGTTTACCTAGATCATAAAAGTATGGTGGCACATGATTTTATTGTTAAGAATAGGGCAGGAGAGCTTAAATATCAATTGTTCTTTAATAAACATCATCCTGAGACTATTACCCTGCCTACTCCTTCTTTGTTTGATTTGACTGTAGGCACGTACCTTGTTCTGTTCACGGCTATTCACGCCTACCGGAACCCTGCACCAGCCGAGGAGCCAGAACCGGAACCACAATTTGATCCTTCACGGCAGTCTAACTATCAGTGGGATCCGGGGATGATTGCCAGCCAGTGGCAATCGGAGCCTTCTTCTTCCTCATCACAGTACGACCCCAACAACTATTATTATGGATATCAGTCAGGCCAGCCGTGGCCATAGACCAACTTAGGCCAAAAGCCTAAGCTTGGGGGAGTACGTATTTCTCACCGACATTACATTTATGTTCACACACACTCATTGCTAGATGTCGGTGCTCATACTTTTTCATTGTATTATCCATGCTAGTTTATTTTCTTTTTCCTGCTTTCTTCTTGTGTGTTTGTTAAACCTTAAGGAAAACCAAAAAAATTAGTAGTAGTTTATTTTTCTGCTGTAGTAGTAGTAATTAAAAAGAAAACCCAAAAATATTTCCCGTTCTTCTTTTGCTTGTTGGGAGCTTTCCCGTGTAAATAGTTTTATTTCTTTTCTTTGGGGGTCAGTAGGAGAAGACCATAATTAAATTGTTGAAGTGGCTCTTATATGCATTATTGTTGAATTAACCAAAGAGCCCATATTGCCTTGTCTTCTCCTGTTTATTGAATGCTTGCAGATTCCAGCTTAGTCCAATGCACGTACACTCTTATTATTATTCACACTGTTCGGTCGTGCAAGTGAAAGGCAATTATGATGATATATGATGGACTGACTGAGATGAGAAAAGCTGGTATGAACTCGACCTCTTATGTTTTTCTAAATATGATGAGTCCCGCGTTCTTGATTCAGCTTATTATGAATAAACATGTTTGCAATGACAATTAGAGATCATAGTTGCTTGTGCCATGCTTGATTAGCTATGAGTTATAATGGTTTACCTTGTATGCCAACATGCTATTGCGATGATTATGATGTGGTATGATGGGGTGGTATCCTCCTTTGAATGATTTAAGTGACTTGACTTGGCACATGTTCACGCATGTAGTTGAAACAAATCAACATAGCCTTCACGATATTTATGTTCATGGTGGATTATATCCTACTCATGCTTGCATCCAATGTTTATTAATTTTAATGCATGTACATGGCTGTTGTCGCTCTCTAGTTGGTCGCTTCCCAGTCTTTTGCTAGCCTTCACCTGTACTAAGCGGGAATACTGCTTGTGCATCCAATCCCTTAAACCCCAAAGTTATTCCAGATGAGTCCACTATACCTTCCTATATGCGGTATCTACCTGCCATTCCAAGTAAATTTGTATGTGCCAAACTCTAAACCTTCAAATAAACATTCTGTTTTGCATGCTCAAATAGCTCATGTATCAACCAAGGCGTCCTTATCTTCCGTGTTAGGCAGGTTATTCTCAAGATGAGTGGACTCCACTCCTCACTCACGAGAAAATGGCTGGTCACCGGGATGCCCAGTCCCATGCTTTATGCAAACTAAATCAAAATTAACTGCAAACAAAACTCCCCCTGGGACCTGATGTATGTTGGAGGCACTCGTTGTTTCGAGCAAGCCATGGATTGATGTTTGTTGGTGGAGGGGGAGTATAAACTTTAACATTCTGTTTGGAAACCGCCTATAATGTGTTTAGCATGGAAGATATCGCCATTTCTTAGTTGTTATGTTGACAATGAAAGTATACCGCTCAAAATACAATTTATCTCTATTGCAAAACCGAGCTCTGGCACCTCTACAAATCCATGCTTCCCTCTGCGAAGGGCCTATCCATTTACTTTTATGTTGAGTCATCACCCTCTTATTAAAAAGCACTAGCTGGAGAGCACAGCTGTCATTTGCATTCATCACTGTTAATTTATATTGGGTATGACTATGATTGGATCTCTTTTACCATGAATTACAACGTCTAGTCAGTCCTTGATCTTTAAAGGTGCTCTGCATTTATGTTTTGCGGTCCCAGAAAGGGCTAGCGAGATACCATCTTGTTATATCATATTATGATTGTTTTGAGAAAGTGTTGTCATCCGAGATTTATTATTATGACTTGCTAGTTGATTATGCTATTGATATGAGTAATTATGAGACATGAGAATTATTGCAAATGTGGTTAGTTATGATCTATGCTGAAAACTTGAATGCTGGCTTGACATAGTTACAACAACAAGAGCAAACAGAGTTTGTAAAAGTTTTTCTTTCTTTCAGTTTGTCAACTGAATTGTTTGAGGACAAGCAAGGGTTTAAGCTTGGGGGAGTTGATACGTCTCCGTCGTATCTACTTTTCCAGACACTTTTGCCCTTGTTTTGGACTCTAACTTGTATGATTTGAATGGAACTAACCCGGACTAACGCTGTTTTCAGCAGAATTGCCATGGTGTTGTTTTATGTGCAGAAAACAAATATTCTCGGAATGACCTGAAACTCCACGGGATGTCTTAGAAAAAACAATAAAAAATCCTCGCCAAAGATGAAGACCATGGGGCCCACACCCTTCTCACGAGGGTGGGGGGCGCCCCCCCCCCCAGGGTGCGCCCCCTACCTCGTGGGCCCCCTGGAAACCCTCCGACGCCAACTCCAACTCTATATATTCGCTTTCGGAGAGAAAAAATAAGAGAGAAGAAATCATCGCGTTTTACAATATGGAGCCGCCGCCAAGCCCTAAAACCTCTCGGGAGGGCTGATCTGGAGTCTGTTCGGGGCTCCGGAGAGGAGGATTCATCGCCGTCGTCGTCATCAACCATCCTCCATCACCAATTTGATGATGCTCACCGCCGTGCGTGAGTAATTCCATCATAGGCTTGCTGGACGGTGATGGGTTGGATGAGATTTATCATGTAATTGAGTTAGTTTTGTTAGGGTTTGATCCCTAGTATCCATTATGTTCTGAGATTGATGTTGCTATGACTTTGCTATGCTTAATGCTTGTCACTAGGGCCCGAGTGCCATGATTTCAGATCTGAACCTATTATGTTTTCATGAATATATGTGAGTTCTTGATCCTATCTTGCAAGTCTATAGTCACCTATTATGTGTTATGATCCGTTAACCCCAAAGTGACAATAATCGGGATACTTACCGGTGATGACTGTAGTTTGAGGAGTTCATGTATTCACTATGTGCTAATGCTTTGTTCCAGTTCTCTATTAAAAGGAGGCCTTAATATCCCTAAGTTTCCAATAGGACCCCGCTGCCACGGGAGGGTAGGACAAAAGATGTCATGCAAGTTCTTTTCCATAAGCACGTATGACTATATACGGAATACATGCCTACATTACATTGATGAATTGGAGCTAGTTCTGTGTCACCCTATGTTATGACTGATACATGATGAACCGCATCCGGCATAATTATCCATCACTGATTCAGTGCCTACGAGTTTCCCATATACTGGTTTACGCTTATTTACTTTTCCGCTGCTACTGTTACAATCACTACAAAATACCAAAAATATTACTTTTGTTGTCTTTACTTTTGTTGCCGCTACCACCACTATCATATTACTTTGCTACTAAACACTTTGCTGCAGATACTAAGTTTCCAGGTGTGGTTGAATTGACAACTCAGCTACTAATACTTGAGAATATTCTTTGGTTCCCCTTGTGTCGAATCAATAAATTTGGGTTGAATACTCTACCCTCGAAAGCTGTTGCGATCCCCTATACTTGTGGGTTATCACACGACATGGCCCATCAAGGCCCATTAGCCCCGGGGGGTTCCGGTAACACCTCCGGCACTCCGGTTTTCTCCGAGATCACCCAAAACCCTTCCGGTGTCCGAATATAGCCGTACAATATATCAATCTTTATGTCTAGGCCATTTCGAGACTCCTCTTCATGTCCGTGATCACATCCAGGACTCTGAACTACCTTCGGTACATCAAAACACATAAACTCATAATACCGATCATCATCGAACGTTAAGCGTGTGAACCCTACAGGTTCGAGAACTATGTAGACATGACCGAGACTCAATTCCGGTCAATAACCAATAGCGGAACCTGGATGCTCATATTGGTTCCTACAAATTCTACGAAGATCTTTATCGGTCAAACCGCATAACAACATACGTTGTTCCCTTTGTCATCGGTATGTTACTTGCCCCAGATTCGATCGTCGGTATCTCAATACCTAGTTCAATCTCGTTATCGGCAAGTATCTTTACTCGTTCCGTAATACATCATCCCGCAATTAACTCATTAGTTGCATTGCTTGCAAGGTTTATAGTGATATGTATTACCGAGAGGGCCCAGAGATACCTCTCCGACAATCGAAGTGACAAATCCTAATCTCGATCTATGCCAACTCAACAAGTACCATCGGAGACACATGTAGAGCACCTTTATAATCACCCAGTTACATTGTGACGTCTGGTAGCACACAAAGTGTTCCTCCTGTATTTGGGAGTTGCATAATCTCATAGTCATAGGAACATGTATGAGTCATGAAGAAAGCAGTAGAAATATACTAAACGATCAAATGCTAAGCTAACGGAATGAGTCAAGTCAATCACATCATTCTCTAATAATGTGATCCCGTTAATCAAATGACAACTCATGTCTATGGTTAGGAAACTTAACCATCTTTGATTCAACGAGCTAGTCAAGTAGAGGCATACTAGTGACACTTTGTTTGTCTATGTATTCACACATGCACTAATTTTCCGGTTAATACAATTCTAGCATGAATAATAAACATTTATCATGATATAAGGAAATATAAATAACAACTTTATTATTGCCTCTAGGGCATATTTCCTTCAGTCTCCCACTTGCACTAGAGTCAATAATCAAGATTACAAAGTAATGATTCTAACACCCATGGAGTCTTGGTGCTGATCATGTTTTGCTTGTGAGAGAGGCTTAGTCAACGGGTCTGCAACATTCAAATCCGTATGTATCTTGCAAATCTCTATGTCTCCCTCCTTGACTTGATCGCGGATGGAATTGAAGCGTCTCTTGATGTTCTTGGTTCTCTTGTGAAATCTGGATTCTTTTGCCAAGGCAATTGCACCAGTATTGTCACAAAAGATTTTCATTGGACCCGATGCACTAGGTATGACACCTATATTGGATATAAACTCCTTCATCCAGACTCCTTCATTTGCTACTTCCTAAGCAGCTATGTACTCCGCTTCACATGTAGATCCCGCCACGACGCTTTGCTTAGAACTGCACCAACTGCCAGCTCCACCGTTCAATATAAACACGTATCCGGTTTGTGACTTAGAGTCATCCGGATCAGTGTCAAAGCTTGCATCGACGTAACCATTTATGACGAGCTCTTTGTCACCTCCATAAATGAGAAACATATCCTTAGTCCTTTTCAGGTATTTCAGGATGTTCTTGACCGCTGTCCAATGATCCACTCCTGGATTACTTTGGTACCTCCCTACTAAACTAATAGCAAGGCACAAATCAGGTCTGGTACACAGCATTGCATACATGATAGAGCCTATGGCTGAAGCATAGGGAACACCTTTCATTTTCTCTCTATCTTCTGCAGTGGTCGGGCATTGAGTCTGACTCAACTTCACACCTTGTAACACACGCAAGAACCCTTTCTTTGCTTGATCCATTTTGAACTTCTTCAAAACTTTATCAAGGTATGTGCTTTGTGAAAGTCCAATTAAGCGTCTTGATCTATCTCTATAGATCTTGATGCCTAATATATAAGCAGCTTCACCGAGGTCTTTCATTGAAAAACTCTTATTCAAATATCCTTTTATGCTATCCAGAAATTCTATATCATTTCCAATCAACAATATGTCGTCCACATATAATATTAGAAATGCTACAGAGCTCCCACTCACTTTCTTGTAAATACAGGCTTCTCCAAAAGTCTGTATAAAACCATATGCTTTGATCACACTATCAAAACGTTTATTCCAACTCCGAGATGCTTGCACCAGTCCATAGATGGATTGCTGGAGCTTACACACTTTGTTAGCATCCTTTGGATCGATAAAACCTTCAAGTTGCATCATATACAACTCCTCTTCTAGAAATCCATTCAGGAATGCAGTCTTTACATCCATTTGCCAAATTTCATAATCATAAAATGCAGCAATTGCTAACATGATTCGGACGGACTTAAGCATCACTATAGGTGAGAAAGTCTCATCGTAGTCAACTCCTTGAACTTGTCGAAAACCTTTCGCAACAAGTCAACCTTTATAGACAGTAACATTACCGTCAGCATCAGTCTTCTTCTTGAAGATCCATTTATTCTCGATGGCTTGCCGATCATCAGGCAAGTCAACCAAAGTCCACACTTTGTTCTCATACATGGATCCCATCTCAGATTTCATGGCCTCAAGCTATTTTGCAGAATTTGGGCTCATCGTTGCTTCCTCATAGTTCGTAGGTTCGTCACGGTCAAGTAATATGACCTCTAGAACAGGATTACTGTACCACTCTGGTGCGGATCTTACTCTGGTTGACCTACGAGGTTCGGTAGTAACTTGATCTGAAGTTACATGATCATCATCATCAGCTTCCTCACTAATTGGAGTAGGAGTCACAGGAACAAATTTCTGTGATGAACTACTTTCCAATAAGGGAGCAGGTACAGTTACGTCATCAAGTTCTACTTTCCTCCCACTTACTTCTTTCGAGAGAAACTCCTTCTCTAGAAAGGATCCATTCTTAGCAACAAATGTCTTGCCTTCGGATCTGTGATAGAAGGTGTACCCAACAGTCTCCTTTGGGTATCCTATGAAGACACATTTCTCTGATTTGGGTTCGAGCTTATCAGGTTGAAACTTTTTCACATAAGCATCACAGCCCCAAACTTTAAGAAACGACAACTTTGGTTTCTTGCCAAACCACAGTTCATAAGGCGTCGTCTCAACGGATTTAGATGTTGCCCTATTTAACGTGAATGCAGCCGTCTCTAAAGCATAACCCCAAAACGATAGCGGTAAATCAGTAAGAGACATCATAGATCGCACCATATCTAGTAAAGTACGATTACGACGTTCGGACACACCATTACGCTGTGGTGTTCCGGGTGGCGTGAGTTGCGAAACTATTCCACATTGTTTCAAATGAAGACCAAACTCGTAACTCAAATATTCTTCTCCACGATCAGATAGTAGAAACTTTATTTTCTTGTTACGATGATTTTCCACTTCACTCTGAAATTCTTTAAACTTTTCAAATGTTTCAGATTTGTGTTTCATCAAGTAGATATACCCATATCTGCTTAAATCATCTGTGAAGGTGAGAAAATAACGATACCCGCCACGAGCCTCTATATTCATCGGACCACATACATCGGTATGTATGATTTCCAACAAATCTGTTGCTCGCTCCATTGTTCCAGAGAACGGCGTTTTAGTCATCTTGCCCATGAGGCATGGTTCACAAGTACCAAGTGATTCCAAAAGTTCATCAGAATGAAGTTTCTTCATGCGCTTTACACCAATATGACCTAAACGGCAGTGCCACAAATAAGTTGCACTATCATTATCAACTCTGCATCTTTTGGCTTCAATATTATGAATATGTGTATCACTACTATCGAGATTCATCAAAAATAGACCACTCTTCAAGGGTGCATGACCATAAAAGATATTACTCATATAAATAGAACAACCATTATTCTCAGATTTAAATGAATAACCGTCTCGCATCAAACAAGATCCAGATATAATGTTCATGCTCAACGCTGGCACCAAATAACAATTTTTCAAGTCTAAAACTAATCCCGAAGGTAGATGTAGAGGTAGCGTGTCGACCGCGATCACTTCGACTTTGGAACCATTTCCTACGCGCATCGTCACCTCATCCTTAGCCAATCTTCGCTTAATCCATAGCCCCTGTTTCGAGTTGCAGATATTAGCAACAGAACCAGTCTCAAATACCCAGGTGCTAGTGCGAGCATTAGTAAGGTACACATCAATAACATGTATATCACATATACCTTTGTTCACCTTGCCATCGTTCTTATCCGCCAAATACTTGGGGCAGTTCCGCTTCCAGTGACCAGTCCCTTTGCAGTAGAAGCACTCAGTCTCAGGCTTAGGTCCAGACTTGGGCTTCTTCACTTGAGCAGCAACTTGCTTGTCATTCTTCTTGAAGTTCCCCTTCTTCCCTTTACCCTTTTTCTTGAAACTGGTGGTCTTGTTGACCATCAACACTTGATGCTCCTTCTTGATTTCTACCTCTGCAGCCTTTAGCATCGCAAAGAGCTCGGGAATAGTCTTATTCATCCCTTGCATATTATAGTTCATCATGAAGCTCTTGTAGCTTGGTGGCAGTGATTGAAGAATTCTGTCAATGACACTATCATCCGGAAGATTAACTCCCAGTTGAATCAAGTGATTATTATACCCAGACATTTTGAGTATATGTTCACTGACGGAACTATTCTCCTCCATCTTGCAGCTGTAGGACTTATTGGAGACTTCATATCTCTCAATTCGGGCATTTGCTTGAAATATTAACTTCAACTCCTGGAACATCTCATATGCTCCATGATGTTCAAAACGCCGTTGAAGTCCCGGTTCTAAGTTGTAAAGCATGGCACACTGAACGATCGAGTAGTCATCAGCTTTGCTCTGCCAGACGTTCATAACATCTGGTACTACTCCTGCAGCGGGTTTGGCACCTAGCGGTGCTTCCAGGACGTAATTCTTCTGTGCAGCAATGAGGATAATCCTCAAGTTACGGACCCAGTTCGTGTAATTGCTACCATCATCTTTCAACTTTGCTTTCTCAAGGAACGCATTAAAATTCAACGGAACAACAGCACGGGCCATCTATCTACAACAACATAGACATGCAAAATACTATCAGGTACTAAGTTCATGATAAATTAAAGTTCAATTTAATCAAATTACTTAAGAACTCCCACTTAGACAAACATCCCTCTAATCATCTAAGTGATCATGTGATCCATATCAACTAAACCATGTCCGATCATCACGTGAGATGGAGTAGTTTTCAATGGTGAACATCACTATGTTGATCATATCTAATATATGATTCATGCTCGACCTTTCGGTCTCAGTGTTCCGAGGCCATATCTGCATATGCTAGGCTCGTCAAGTTTAACCCGAGTATTTCTGTGTGTGCAAAACTGGCTTGCACCCGTTGTATGTGAACGTAGAGGGGGCGCGCGGCCTGCCCTGGCCGGCCCCTCTCTCTCTCTCCACTAGGGCCCATCAAGGCCCATTAGCCCCGGGGGGTTCTGGTAACCCCTCCAGCACTCCGGTTTTCTCCGAGATCACCCGAAACCCTTCTGGTGTCCGAATATAGCCATCCAATATATCAATATTTATGTCTCGACCATTTCGAGACTCCTCGTCAAGTCCGTGATCACATCCGGGACTCCGAACTACCTTCTGTACATCAAAACATATAAACTCATAATACCGGCCGTCACCGAACGTTAAGCGTGCGGACCCTACGGGTTCGGGAACTATGTAGACATGACCGAGACTCATTTCCGGTCAATAACCACTAGCGGAACCTGGATGCTCATATTGGTTCCTACATATTCTACGAAGATCTTTATCGGCCAAACCGCATAATAACATACGTTGTTCCCTTTGTCATCAGTATGTTACTTGCCCCAGATTCAATCGTGGGTATCTCAATACCTAGTTCAATCTCGTTATCGGCAAGTCTCTTTACTCATTCCGTAATACATCATCCCGCAACTAACTCATTAGTTGCATTGCTTGCAAGGCTTATAGTGATGTGCATTACCGAGAGGGCCCAGAGATACCACTCCGACAATCGGAGTGACAAATCCTAATTTCGATCTATGCCAACTCAACAAGTACCATCGGAGACACCTGTAGAGCACCTTCATAATCACCCAGTTACGTTGTGACGTTTGGTAGCACACAAAGTGTTCCTCCGGTATTCGGGAGTTGCATAATCTCATAGTCATAGGAACATGTATAAGTCATGAAGAAAGCAATAGCAATATACTAAACGATCAAATGCTAAGCTAACGGAATGGGTCAAGTCAATCACATCATTCTCTAATGATGTGATTGATACATCTCCGTCGTATCTATAATTTTTGATTGTTCCATGCCAATATTATACAACTTTCATATACTTTTGGCAACTTTTTATACTATTTTTGGGACTAACATATTGATCCAGTGCCCGGTGCCAGTTCCTGTTTGTTGCATGTTTTTTGTTTCACAGAATATCCATATCAAACAGAGTCCAACCGAGATAGAAACTGACGGAGATTTTTTTGGAATATATGTGATTTTTGGGAAGAAAAACCAACGCGAGACGATGCCCGAGGGGGCCACGAGGCAGGGGGGAGAGCCCCTGACCCTCGTGGCCACCCCGTAAGGCGGTTGGTGCCCTTCTTTCGCCGCAAGAAATCTAATATCCGTATAGAGATCGTGTTAAAATTTCAGCCCAATCGGAGTTACGGATCTCCGGGAATATAAGAAACGATGAAAGGGAAGAATCTGAGAACGCAGAAACAGAGAGAGACGGAGAGACAGATCCAATCTCGGAGGGGCTCTCGCCCTCCCACACCATGCAGGCCAAGGACCAGAGGGGAAACCCTTCTCCTATATAGGGAGGAGTTCAAGGAAGAAGAAGACGAAGGGCCCCCCTCTCCCCTTCTCTTCCGGTGGCGCCGGAACGTTGCCGTGGCCATCATCATCACCGCAATCTTCACCAACAACTTCACCCCCATCATCACCAACCCTTCCCCCCTCTATGCAGCGGTGTAACCTCTCTCTTACCCACTGTAATCTCTACTTAAACATGGTGCTCAACGCTATATATTATTTCCCAATGATGTATGGCTATCCTATGATGTTTGAGTAGATCTGTTTTGTCCTATGGGCTATTTGATGACCAAGATTAGTTTGAGTTGCATGTTTTACTATTGGTGCTGTCTTATGGTGCTCTCCGTGTCGCGCAAGCGTGAGATATCCTCGTTGTAGGGTGTTGCAATACGTTCATGATTCGCTTATAGTGGGTTGCGTGAGTTACTGAAACACAAACCCGAGTAAGGGGGTTGTTGCGTATGGGATAAAGAGGACTTGATGCTTTAATGCTATGGTTGGGTTTTACCTTAATGATCTTTAGTAGTTGCGCATGCTTTCTAGAGTTCCAATCATAAGTGCATATGATCCAAGTATAGAAAGTATGTTAGCTTATGCCTCTCCCTCATATAAAATTGCAATAATGATTACCGGTCTAGTTATCGATTGCCTAGGGACAAATAACTTTCTCGTAACAAAAAGCTCTTTACTAAAACTAACTTAGTTGTGTCTTTATCTAAACAGCCCCTACTTTTTATTTACATGCTCTTTATTATCTTGCAATCCTATCCAACAACACCTACAAAGTACTTCTAGTTTCATACTTGTTCTAGGTAAAGCGAACATCAAGCGTGCGTAGAGTTGTATCGGTGGTCGATAGAACTTGAGGGAATATTTGTTCTGCCTTTAGCTCCTCGTTGGGTTCGACACTCTTACTTACCGAAAACTATTGCAATCCCCTATACTTGTGGGTTATCAAGACCTTTTTCTGGCGCCGTTGCCGGGGAGCAATAGCGTGGGATGAATATTCTCGTGTGTGCTTGTTTGCTTTATCACTAAGTAATTTTTATTTGCTGTTCTTAGTTGTTTTCTATCTTTAGTTATGGGTAGGAAACGCAAAATACCAAAAAAAATTAGTTGTACCTACTGAATCAATGGTTGAAGAACCACTCAAAATCTATCACACTCCTGAAGCTTATTACTTGGATCATCTTCTATCCCTATGTGCTCGTGCTGAAACCCCAACTAGCTTAGTTGAGGGCAAATCTTTAGATGAGCATGCTTGTTATGTGCGACACCATATATCTGAAAAAGGGAAACTTTTACTGGGTCAAATTCATCATTTGCAATGCTATGCTTGGAATTTATGTGAAATATATGATTTTACTTGTTGTTCTGAAAACCCTAAGAAACACCTTCCCTATCAATGTGAGTTTAGTGATAATGAAATCGTATCTTCGTATGCTAAGGGTGTTTATAATTACTATGATGTTCAACAAATTGAAGAATTTGTTGCTTTTAAGGGTGCTTACGAAATTGCTTCTTTGATTGAAAAGTATGATGCTACTCTTTACAAATCTGAAAATTTTGCCATACTTAAATATTGCTATGATAATTATGCTTCTAATGCCTATGTTGAACCATATATTGAGGACTACTCCGCTGTCCAAGAAGAGACTAATATTTTGCAGGAGTCTATGGAAGAAGAAACTGATGAAACTATGAGCTCATTGGATGAAAAAGATGAGGAGGAGAGAGAAGAACAAAAGGAGGAAGAGCGGATTAGCTACCCGTGCCCACCTTCTAATGAGGGTAACTCTTCAACTCATACATTGTTTAATTTCCCTTCATTCTTACCGAAGGATGATTGCTATGATGATTGTTATGATCCCGTTGATTCTCTTGAAATATCCCTTTTTGATGATGCTTGCTATGCATGTGGCCAAGATGCCAATATGAATTATGCTTATGGAGATGAACTTGCTATAGTTCCTTATGTTAAACATGAAATTGTTTCTATTGCACCCACACATGATAGTCCTATTATCTTTTTGAATTCTCCCAACTACACTATATCGGAGAAGTTTGCACTTATTAAGGATTATATTGATGGGTTGCGTTCTACTATTACACATAATGATTTTGATGAATATAATATGCATGTGCTTTCTGCTCCTACTTTCAATTATTATGAGAGAGGAACTATATCTCCACTTCTCTATGTTTCCAATACGATAAAATTGCAAGAAACTGTTTATACTATGCATTTGCCTTTACTATGTTTCCAATACGATTTGTTCTTTTATGACATGCCGATGCATAGGAAGAGAGTTAGACTTCGTCATTGCTTGAATTATGTTACTTTGTGCTCACTACTAAATTACAAATCATTGTTAATTAAAATTGGCTTTGATATACCTTGGGATCCGGGTGGATTCACTACTTGAGCACTATATGCCTAGCTTAATGGCTTTAAAGAAAGCGCTGTCAGGGTGATAACCCGGAAGTTTTAGAGAGTCATTTATTTATGTTAAGTGCTTTCATATAGTTTAAAAACAACAAAAATAAAGAGGGGAACCCAAAACTTTTTCAAAAAGGAAAGTGAAAGTGAGAGAGACAAGCATTGTTGAAGTGGGAGCTAGCCTTGAACTTTGTTCATGCTCACGGAAACTTTGTGAATCTTGATTACATAAAATTTTCAACAAAAATAATTATCCCCTTGCACAATTCCATTGTATTATAAAAATAATGTGCCAAGATTTGCCTTTAGGATGTTTACAATGCTTGTTGGTTTGTGCAGTGCAGGACAGAAACTTTGGTTGTAGTGCGTGATTTTTCATTTTTTACTAGAACGTCAAATGGTTCTGACTATTTTTGCACTATCTTTCTATAATTGCTTTTTATTTTTCATAATTTTGGTAGAATTTTTGGAGTACCAGAGGTATGGTGAATGTTCAGATTATTATAGATTGTTCTGTTTTAGACAGATTCTGTTTTCAATGCATAGTTTGCTTGTTTTGATGAAACTATCGATTTATATCAGTGGATTAAGCCATGTAAAAGTTATATTACAGTAGCTACAATGCTCAAACAAAATATGAATCGGTTTGCAACAGTACTTAGAGTAGTGATTTGCTTTATTATACTAAGGGATCTTACCGAGTTTTCTGTTGAAGTTTTGTGTGGATGAAGTGTTCGATGATCGAGAAGGTCTCGATATGAGAAGAGGGAAGAGAGGCAAGAGCTCAAGCTTGGGGATGCCCTAGGCACCCCAAGTAAATATTCAAGGAGACTCAAGCATCTAAGCTTGGGGATGCCCCGGAAGGCATCCCCTCTTTCTTCAACAAGTATTGGTATGTTTTTGGATTCGTTTCGTTCATGCGATATGTGCAATCTTGGAGCGTCTTTTGCAGTTAGTTTTCATTTTTATTTTATGCACCATGCTGGTATGAGATAGTCATTGGTTGATTTATAGAATTCTCTATGCACTTCACTTATATATTTTGAGTATGACTTTATAGAATGCTTCATGTGCTTCACTTATATCATTTGAAGTTTGGATTGCCTGTTTCTCTTCACATAGAAAACCACCATTTGTAGAATGCTCTTTTGCTTCACTTATATTTGTTAGAGCGTGGTCATATCTTTTGTAGAAATAATTAAACTCTCTTGCTTCACTTATATCTATTTAGAGAGATGACAGGAACTGGTCATTCACATGGTTAGTCATAAAATCCTACATAAAACTTGTAGATCACTGAATATGATATGTTTGATTCCTTGCAATAGTTTTGCGATATAAAGATGGTGATATTAGAGTCATGCTAGTGGGTAGTTGTGGATTAGTAGAAATACTTGTGTTGAGGTTTGTGATTCCCGTAGCATGCACATATGGTGAACCATTATGTAACGAAGTCGGAGCAAGAGGTATTTATTGATTGTCTTCCTTATGAGTGGCGGTCGGGGACGAGCGATGGTATTTTCCTACCAATCTATCCCGCTAGGAGCATGCGCGTAGTACTTTGTTTCGATAGCTAATAGACTTTTGCAATAAGTATGTGAGTTCTTTATGACTAATGTTGAGTCCATGGATTATACGCGCTCTCACCATTCCACCGTTGCTAGCCTCTCTAGTACCGCGCAACTTTCGCCGGTACCATGAACCCACCATATACCTTCCTCAAAACAGCCACCATACCTACCTATCATGGCATTTCCATAGCCATTCCGAGATATATTGCCATGCAACTTCCATCATCATCATATACATGACTTGAGCATTCATTGTCATATTGCTTTGCATGATCGTAAGATAGCTAGCATGATGTTTTCATGGCTTGTCCATTTTTTGATGTCATTGCTACGCTAGATCATTGCACATCCCGGTACACCGCCGGAGGCATTCATATAGAGTCATATCTTTTTTCTAGATATCGAGTTGTAATATTGAGTTGTAAGTAAATAAAAGTGTGATGATCATCATTATTAGAGCATTGCCCCAGTGAGGAAAGGATGATGGAGACTATGATTCCCCCACAAGTCGGGATGAGCCTCCGGACTTTAAAAATAAATAAAAGAGGCCAAAGAAGCCCACCAAAAAAACAAAAAAATGAGAGAAAAAGATAGAAGGGGCAATGTTACTATCCTTTTACCACACTTGTGCTTCAGAGTAGCACCATGTTCTCCATATAGAGAGAGTCTCTTGAGCTATCACTTTCATATACTAGTGGGAATTTTCATTATAGAACTTGGCTTGTATATTCTGATGATGGGCTTCCTCAAATGCCCGAGGTCTTCATGAGCAAGCAAGTTGGATGCACACCCACTTAGTTTCAGTTTGAGCTTTCATACACTTATAGCTCTTAGTGCATTTGTTGCATGGCAATCCCTACTCACTCACATTGATATCTATTGATGGGCATCTCCATAGCCCGTTGATACACCTAGTTGAGGTGAGACTATCTTCTCTTTTTTGTCTTCTCCACAACCACAATTCTATTCCACCTATAGTACTATGTCCATGGCTCACGCTCATGTATTGCGTGAAAGTTGAAAAAGTTTGAGAATGTCAAAAGTATGAAACAATTGCTTGGCTTGTCATCGGGGTTGTGCATGATTTGAATATTTTGTGTGGTGAAGATGGATCATAGCCAGACTATATGATTTTGTAGGGATAACTTTCTTTGGCCATGTTATTTTGAAAAGACACGATTGCTTTATTAGTAGGCTTGAAGTATTATTGTTTTTATGTCAAATGATAGACTATTGCTTTGAATCACTCGTATCTTAATATTCATGCCATGATTAGATATGTGATCAAGAGTATGCTAGGTAGCATTCCACATCAAAAATTATCTTTTTTATCATTTACCTACTCGAGGACGAGCAGGAATTAAGCTTGGGGATGCTGATACGTCTCCGTCGTATCTATAATTTTTTATTGTTCCATGCCAATATTATACAACTTTCATATACTTTTGGCAACTTTTTGTACTATTTTTGGGACTAACATATTGATCTAGTGCTCAGTGCCAGTTCTTGTTTGTTGCATGTTTTTTGTTTCGCAGAATATCCATATCAAACGGAGTCCAAACGGGATAAAAATCTGCGGAGATTTTTTTTGGAATATATGTGATTTTTGGGAAGAAAAACCAACGCGAGACGATGCCCGAGGGGGCCACGAGGCAGGGGCGCACCCCAGGGGGCAGGCGCGCCCCTGACCCTCGTGGTCACCCCGTAATGCGGTTGGTGCCCTTCTTTTGCCGCAAGAAAGCTAATCTCCGGATAGAGATCGTGTTAAAATTTCAGCCCAATCGGAGTTACGGATCTCCGGGAATATAAGAAACAGTGAAAGGGAAGAATTTGAGAACGCAGAAACAGAGAGAGACAGAGAGACAGATCCAATCTTGGAGGGGATCTCGCCCCTCCCACGCCATGGAGGCCAAGGAACAGAGGGGAAACCCTTCTCCCATCTAGGGAGGAGGTCAAGGAAGAAGAAGACGAAGGGCCCCCCTCTCCCCTTCTCTTCCGATGGCGCCGGAATGCTGTTGTGGTCATCATCATCACCGCAATCTTCACCAACAACTTCACCGCCATCATCACCAACCCTTTCCCCCTCTATGCAGCGGTGTAACCTCTCTCTCTTACCCACTGTAATCTCTACTTAAATATGGTGCTCAACGCTATATATTATTTCCCAATGATGTATGGCTATCCTATGATGTTTGAGTAGATCTGTTTTGTCCTATGGGCTATTTGATGACCAAGATTAGTTTGAATTGCATGTTTTATTATTGGTGCTGTCCTATGGTGCTCTCCGTTTCACGCAAGCATGAGGGATCCTCGTTGTAGGGTGTTGCAATACGTTCATGATTCGCTTACGGTGGGTTGCGTGAGTGACTGAAACATAAACCCGAGTAAGGGGGTTGTTGCGTATTGGATAAAGAGGACTTGATGCTTTAATGCTATGGTTGGGTTTTACCTTAATGATCTTTAGTACTTGCGGATGCTTGCTAGAGTTCCAATCATAAGTGCATATGATCCAAGTAGAGAAAGTATGTTAGCTTATGCCTCTCCCTCATATAAAATTGCAATAATGATTACCGATCTAGTTATCGATTGCCTAGGGACAAATAACTTTCGCGTAACAAAAAGCTCTTTACTAAAACTAACTTAGTTGTGTCTTTATTTAAACAGCCCCTACTTTTTATTTACATGATCTTTATTATCTTGCAAATCTATCCAACAACACCTACAAAGTACTTCTAGTTTCATACTTGTTCTAGGTAAAGCGAACATCAAGCGTGCGTAGAGTTGTATCTATGGTCGATAGAACTTGAGGGAATATTTGTTCTGCCTTTAGCTCCTCGTTGGGTTCGACACTCTTACTTATCGAAAACTGTTCCAATCCCCTATACTTGTGGGTTATTAGTGATCCCGTTAATCAAATGACAACTCATGTCTATGTTTAGGAAACTTAACCATCTTTGATTCAACGAGCTAGTCAAGTAGACACATACTAGTGACACTTTGTTTGTCTATGTATTCACACATGCACTAAGTTTCCGGGTAATATAATTCTAGCATGAATAATAAGCATTTATCATGATATAAAGAAATATAAATAAGAACTTTATTATTGCCTCTAGGGCATATTTCCTTCATGTCCTCACACCAGTGACAGAAGGGGTAGCGAGACACGTATTTGTATTGTTGCCATTAAGGATAAAAGGATGGGGGTTTTACCATACAGATTGGATGTATCCCTCTACATCATGCCTTCTTGCTTAAGGCGTTACTCTGTTCTTGTTAACTTAATACACTATATGCGTGGTGGATAGCGGTCGATGTGTGGAGTAATAGTACTAGATGCAGGCAGGAGTCGGTCTACTTGTCATGGACATGATGCCTATATTCATGATCATTGCCTTAGATATCGTCATGATTATTCAATTTTCTATTAATTGTTCAACAGTAATTTGTTCATCCACCGTATGCTTTCTTTCAAGAGAGAAGCCTCTAGTGAAAACTATGGCCGCCGGGTCTATTCTTATCATATTATTTTCAGATCTATAAAACCAAAAACTCAAAAATACCTTGCTGCAATTTATTTTTACCTTTACTTTATTTTGCACTTTCATTTATCTTTTATACATATCTCTATCAGATCTCATCCTTGCAACTAATCGTGAAGGGATTGACAACCCTTTATCGTGTTGGGTGCAAGTATTTGTTTATTTGTGCAGGTGCTATCATTGGAGACTTGTGTGTTCCTCCTACTGCACTGATATCTTGGTTCTCAAACTGAGAAAAATACTTATCTCTACTTTACTGCATCACCCTTTCCTCTTCAAGAGAAAAAACAACGCAAATTCAAGAAGTAGCAGTAGCATCGCCTCCATTCTGGCTAAACCTCCCCATCGACTTTTCTATCCCACCAATTTATTGAAGTCGGTTTTTACCCTACTGATCTACTTCCAGTTCTTATCTGCCAAATCTACACAAATCATGCAGATGGATGTTCGGTATATCTGGTAATGTCGTTATGGAAAGGAATCAATCACAGTGATATCTAATCACTCTTAAATACCAAATATATGTAAAGGAATCAATGTTTGATAACATAAGGTAATATTTATGTAATGAACTAATCACATGTCTATAATATCTATCTTTGTTATTAAAGGGTAATTATTATTAAATGAAGTAGTCCTCATTAGTACCCAAATCTCCCATCGATCAAAAGGATACCTCACCGATTTTTTATAGTTCCATTGGTTTCACGGAAAATTTATTCCTAATTCAGCCCACACCGTACGAGCCTCTCATCTCTCTCTCTCTCTCTCTCTCTCTCTCTCTCTCTCTCCAGCGATCGATTCCCCTCCACGTAGGGATCCTCTATAGAATGAGGTTGCGCCTTCACAGCTCGATTCCTCATCTCCCCTTGACAAGGGTTTCTATATCAAGCTGCATGCACCATGATGCACACCTACCTATGGATGTCACCCTTCTTCCACCATGATGAGTGAATCTGACCCCCAACAGCAACATGTGCCTGCTATGCGGTAACTCGAGGACCAGGCAACGCTCTCCCCAATGATTTAAAGTTGTCTACCTTGCAGCACCGGCTCGATTCGGCTCCTCTAGACTTGGTCCTTCTGTTGTTGATGTGTCGCAGGAGCCTCCACGAAGGCGGCCAATGAATTTGAAATTTGATGTATGATGGTAATAGAATTGTTATCGATTTTCTTTGTGTTTCTTGAAATTAAATGGTTTGTCATAGAATGTGATATTTCATAATAATGCTTGTTGAACGGCGAGCAATAATAAAAATGGAGAATAGCTACTGGAGATTCCTCGCGGTGGTTGCGGCCATAGCGGCATCACGAAGCAGCGGGTGGTGATATCGACGACCGCAACATCTGGGACTGGTAGGTGGTGGTGGCCCTGGGCCAGTGCATGGGCGGAGATGCTCCTCACAGCTGACATCTGGATCCGCTCCATTTAGCCGTGCACGAGCTTCTCGACTGTTCCTCGTGACGGAGGTGGCGACCGCGGCGTCGCGGAGCGAAGGGTGGTGGCGTTCCAGGTCCTACGCGCGGGCGGGCGTGCTTTTTAAGAGGGTCTGTTTTTTCTAAAGAAAAAGAATTTTATTCTTTTCTTTCTATACAAGATTTTGCACCTTCATAGAGTATATGTTTCATTTTAGTTAGTTGTGAGTGGTTTGCTTAAGTTTTCTTTGAACTAATTGAATTCTATCGAAGAAAGGCCATCATGTCTCTCTTGCGTTATTTATGAGATTACATCGAAGAAAGGGATTCATCAACTCAATATGATATTTCTTATGATTGAAACAAAATACATCCAACTCTTGCATCATATGATTTGCTTCTCTTTGGAAGTGTTTTCATTTGGCCTTCCTATTTGATCGTCAAGACTTAAGCATGCTAGAGAAACATTGGAGCTATATATTATTATATTGATTCATCAAAAGCCATAAAAGCCTCAGAAACACCTGTTTAAAAGCTTTTATGGTTTTTTGACCAAAATAAAAAGGCTGCAAATCACCCGCACTCATCCAAAAAAAACTGCAAAAATAAAAACAAAAGCCTAAACAAACCAGGCCTAACTAGTGACTGAATGGTACAAATTCGTTACGCGTGGTCAAATACTTGGGGAGAAGGCAAGAACGAGAAACTCCGTTCACGTGCCATTGTGTCCGGTGGCTGGTGGCCCTGCAAATGTGAAGCCTCGAGGCTTTGCTTCCCTCCGGCCGCCGTCTCACACGTGTCCGCCGTCGAGCCGCGGTGGCAATCGATCGCCAGGCTGCGCCGGACAGGGTCACCCACGCTCACATGGACTCGTGTGCACAGTAGTGATATGGGTGGGACTCGCGTTTAGTGCTTCGAAGCGTACAGTAGGCAGGCACCAGAATAAGATCACGTGCTGTTTTGTTTTCTTCGCTGGCCTTTTTAATTCAGAGTTTCAGCTTCCTGGCCTTTTTGATAAGAACGAAACAACACAGCTGTATAAATAATAAAATAAACATGTTAAGAAAAAGGTCGTGGTGATTAAAAGGCGCACCTTCTTGCTGTTTATCAACGACCAGCAAAGCATGCATGCTTGTTAAATCAAAAGTATAAAATCTTCTTACTTTTCTTCAAATCAGATGTATATAGAGAATCTTTAGTATACTTGTTCATTCATTTCAATTAGTACATAGTTTATATTGAAATATTCAAAACATCTTATATTTATGAATGGAGGGAGTACCACTTATCAAGTTTTTCATTAGCTCACGCACACGGTGGCCGCTCGTACACTGCACCCAGCGTGCTAGGTTTCTCCTGCCTCCTACCGGCGCCGCTGTTGGTCTACCTCGTCTCCTGTGGTCTTACGATCATGCGGGCACGGTGGATCCCAGCCCTTGCTGGCTGGAGGGCTCTTTTTTTCTACTTTTATAGTTTTGTTAGAGTTTGTGTCCTGCTTAGAGATGCGAGTCGGCGGCAGCTCTCTGTAGATCGAATAAGGTCCTCCCTGCCTAACCATCACCCCGGTGGTGTTTCTGGCATTATCGGAGGATGTGTGGAGGTTTGTCTTCGGCGGATCTTGTGGGATTCGGTCGGTGTTTGTCTTCGATGTATTCATGTGGACCCGGTTTTCGTTCGTTTGTGTTTATGTGTCTACAGGTTGGATCTTTTCGATCTACACTTCTCTTCATCAGTGGCGGTTGTTTTTCTGGTGCTAGTACTGTGGGGCATTAGCACGATGATTTCCCGCCTGTCTACTACAAGAAGGTTTGTTTGGCTCTGATGAGAGAGAAGAGATGACGGCGGCGCACCATCGGCTCGCTTCAGTGTTTGTAGCCATCGCTAGGTTGTCTACAAATCTAGATGTATTTTTTACTTCTTGTATTATTTGTACTACCTTAACAATTAATGAATAGATCAGAAGTTTTTCTCGCAAAAAAAGTTTTTCATTACCTTGGACGGTAGTTTCATGTGATAGAACAAACCTATCAGGGTACAAATACTAGACTTGGACTTGTGTTTGTATTTTCTTGTATTAATTTCAGACTTTCGGCAATGTTCTTTCAGCGAGTGTAGATGTCCCTGTTGACTATGAGATGCATGTGCTGACATTGGGCGTGTTTGGTTGCCTGGGTAGCTTTTGCCTGCATCGTATGGCGGATCCCGACTCAGCGTGGCCTTGATGGGCTGCTGCAAGGATTAGCCGAGATGACTGTTTGGTGAACTTGTATGATATGGCTGTATGAGCTACAGGTTCTTCTAGATGGGGGCTCAAATTAGTGCGGAACGGGAACACGCGCTAGGGCGGAGCAGAACGGGAAGCAGCTTGGAGGTGGGCGTGAGGGCCGGTGGTGGAGTATGTGGAGGCTGAGCTCACCTCACCATGCTTGGTGGCGGCGAGTAAGATGGAGAGGCTGGAGTTGGGCGTAAGGGTCAGTGGCGGACGGAGAGCGGCTGCGGCGTTGGCGCATCGCGAGCAGGAGCACGGGCGGGATGTGCGGCGTGGTGAGTAGCGCATCCGTGGGTCGGAGAGCGGTGCGGCGGCCGAGGACAAGAGCGGACTGGCGCGGTCGGCATCAGAGGATGTGGAGAAGGGCGGGGCGACGCTTGATGGGGGGCGACGACGGCACTTGATGTAGGGCGACGGCGACGCTTGATGGAAGGCGAACGGAGATGGCGGCGGTGCTTGACGAGATTCTCTGGTGAAGATGTTGGGAGCCGGCGGCGGCGCTTGGTAGCGAAAGGATGAGAAAGGAGAGGAAAAAAAGGCGACGACTGAGCCTGCACGCGAGATATGCAGGAAACCTGCATTTCCGCTCAGCCTGGTTGCGAGGCACTTTTTGCATTCATCGGGCCAGGCCCGGTTAGGCATGCAGGGTACCAAACATCCGGTATTTTGCATCGTGGGTGCGAGCCAGATGCAACACAAGAAACCAAGCACGCCCATCTCAAGATGACGGCTCAGTGTCTCGGAGGTCCTTAGGCCTTCCACTATGTGTTAGGTGCCAAAACTCTGAAAAGTTTACCACATACACATCTATGTCAGATACAAAATATTTAGCATCGCTCACACCATGTTGAGAAGTTAGCATCGATTGAAGTTTGGACCCACATACATAAAATAGTATAGACCAGACCAAGACACCCCACTGCCAGCGTCTCTCCTTCCTGGCTCACTGCCCTCCTTCCTGACTCACAGCAGTACGACGCCCTTACTTTATTTGCTCGATGGATTTGGCTTCGGAGCAAGTAGATGCTCCGGTGCCCATGAATTTTTATTTGGCATCCGCTTGACAATGTAGGGCATCGGTGCCAAATATCAAAAAACAAATTTGGCATCACTTTTGGCCTACATAGTGGAAGGCCTTATAGGAATAGAAAGAATGTATTTGCGCGTATATGAACATCTGTGATTGTATTGTGTTAGAAAAAATTCAACATTTTCATTACCGTTTCTTTTAGAAAGCATGCATTTTTCTTTGTTGAGAAATAAAAGAGTGTACGGTCTTTCTTGTTTTTAGATTTGACACTTTACAGTAGACATCTACTCTGTTAGGTGCTCACAGTGTACACCAGGGGCAGCCATACCCAACAACTAGAAGCGTAGTCCATTTGTTTTGGTCTTTCACCGTGCCAATCTAGCTATGATCCGACTTAGCAATCGCACAGCTACTACTTAAATGTCACAAGAGCAGCGAAAATAGTTCTTAGTTCAGAATAAACCGGAGAATGAAATTCAGCCGTGCAACACCGCGGGACTTCGGCGGCATGCATCTTTCAGATGCAGAGGTCACGGATGAACTTGTTTAAAAAAAAAGGAAATGTTAATGCCTACACATGTGGGCGTTTGCACATCGCCCACACGTCTCCATCACCATTCATTTTGCCACGTATGAATAGATGACATCAGCAGAAATTTTTTTGGTTTTCGGCTTAAAAATGTTGTATCTCCTAAATAAAAAAGCGAACTAAAAATCCGTTTTCACCATTAAATCCGTCTCGACGAGATCTTCAAAACTAGACCCCATGTTGATATGTTTCGACGAATTTTTTTTTGCCAGAAGTTGCCACGATGTTTACACTGCAATTGCCATAGGGCTTAAACTAGAGTTGCCATGTGGCAATTTTAGTTTGTAGATCATGGCAATTTTAGTATTTTGATGATGGCAACTCCAGTACTTTGACCATGAAAATTATTTTTTGTATGAACTATGATAATTTTACGTGCATGTATCATGGCAATTTTAGTTTATGGTTCATGGCAAGTCTAGTTTCTTAATTCCCCGTTTTATAAATGTCAAGATTTACTTTTAAATGTAAAAAAAATAGCTGAAACATATCATGGCAACTTCAGTGTAAACATCATGACAATTCATATGCAATAGACATGGCAACTTTTAATCCAAAAAAAATTTTATCAAAACATATCAACATGGGATCTGGTTTCGAAGATCTCATCGCGAGGGATTTAATGATGAAAACGGATTTTTAATCGGATTTTTTGTTTAAGAGATAAAACACTTTAAAAACTGAAAATCCAAAAAAAATCCTACATGCATGCGATGACGTGACAATCTGTTTACATTAAAAACATGTGGTGCGTTTCTCTTCCTGCCACACGTGTGGCAATTAGCACGACCAAAAAAACACGAGGGGACTGACGGTGGATCTACGCTGATAGCACCTAACGAAACGAGCAGGTACGTCATCACATGACACTACGGTCAGGCCACTGCAATTGCACGGTCCACGAGCGCACCCCGCTCGTCCACGCGTTCCTGAAAATCTTTCCCGGAAGCCATCCCACCCGCTCGTTCGTCCCCAGCCTCCTCCCGTCCATTTCCAAGTTGGCGGGTCGTCCTCCGCCTCGCACGGTACAAAAAATATCTCGACCAGCGGGCCGCGGTTACCAACGAACGGCTACGAGGGCGTGCGAGAGGGGGCCCGATGGGCGCCACGTTCCCATCGGCCGTCGTACGCATCGCCCCCGTCCGTAGATCGCATCGCGGAATCGGTTGGTCCTTCTCCTCCGAAGGGAACTGGACAGTCGAAAATGGGCACGCCTTCACGAGGACCACCGGTTCCTACGATCGCGGCCGGGCCACCCCCGGCCGGCGAGCGACAGAGACCGACGGCGGAAAATATGCGCCGCCGGCTAGCTCCCAAACCAGGGCGTGCAAGTTGGATCGCCATCGCCGGTGCACTCGGGAGTGACAAGTTGGATCTTCCCTCGTTGTTGATGGAGATGCGTGACTGTTTTCCTCCTCTACGCTGTTTGTACCGGTGCGTAGACAGACATACAGATACACTGTCTCTGTACTCTACAGGAAGCTGCCTGCCAGTTTCTGCGGCGCATGTAGATTGTAGAAGGCAGGGGTGAATTTAAGGACAAATGGTTCACTTCTAATTCCGTGATGAAAATGAAAGAAAGGAACAGAAGAAGCATATGTCCCTCGCTGCAAGTTGGCGTGCGTCGGTACTGTATGAAGTTACTTTCCTTTTCGTTCTCGTGTGATTCCAGGTGCACCATTTTCATCTATTTTCATGTGATTTTCAACTGTTTTCCTCTTTTCTCTTTTTTGTGCGGTGAACAACAATTTCACCACGGCGGAAGAAATTTCTTCTGTATGTGCCTCAGGTTAGTAAATGTATGTTCTGCTAACTATCTGCCTCCCTATGGTTTACGGTACACTGACCAGATCTACAAGTCTACCAAGTGCCAAAGAAACCAGTAGGCAACTACCATTCAATCTTTCCCCTCGGTTCCTAAATATACGTCTTTTTAAAGATTTCACTAGTATAGGTTCACTCATTCTGTTTCATAGTCTATAGTGAAATCCCTAAAATGACTTATATTTAAAAAAAAGAGAATACAAGGTACGTAATGGAATTTACGTCCAACATTTTGGGACAATGGGGTGGATGAATCTACTTCAGGAAATTTAGGGACAAGTCCCACACTGTGTGGTCACTGAGATTTTTGGTCCCGTTCCAATATTCAACCTACAGATCACACCTTGTGATAATGTGTGGCTTGAGAGGCTTCTACAGATTTCGATTCTTGCCATCATGCCCCACTCTTTTTGTCAGTTACACTAGACAGTGAAATAGCATCAACCTGGTAGATATCAAGGAAATCTCCAAAGATCCACTTGCCCTCCTGCCGAATCAAAATCTGTCAATTCCAGGCTTCTTGCAGCTTAAATGTCCTTCAGTTAAGAAATACTGATTTCAATGCTCATCACCCTCGATAAATCTTTTACTAAACGGATACTGCTTTGCTTTGCACTTCATTCCCCTTTACTTCCTCCGTACAAAGTTGAGTCATCTATTTTAGAACGAGGGGAATACATAGTTACTTAGTTTCAATAACCCTCGACAAGTATGAGCCTTTTCCTGCAATCCAGGAAACAGATGTTATAGAGCCGTAGAGCGACCACATCTTGGATGCAAAATGAGAACGAATGAACGAACCTCGATCAACTGGCATATCAGCACCTGTATCTCACGACATGGACCGCAGTACCCGTGTTTCTCCTCCGTTCAGCCCAAGATTTTTCTCGCCCGCGATGGCGACGTCCAGCGTGGTGAGTCCATGACCGGCTCACGTTAGGTAGCCATGCTTCGTTAAACGACAGCAGTGTCGCTCTAAGGCGTGACTAACAGTAGTTCACTTGTCGCTTCTCACGTGTACGTAGACTAGGACTGAATTTCAAGTTGCATCGTTGGCGTTATTTCGACCAGAAACATGGGAAGCTTTTAGTACATAGGATTTAGGGTTTAGGGTGAACTTCGATGTGATTCGATGGAGTAGACGGTAGCTGTTTTACATGGACCTCCTCAGTTTTCTCATGGAAATATATTTTTTTAAACAAAGACTAACGGAGAGCCCGGCTTTGAATTAACAAAGTCATCAACCGGCTAGGAATTACAGACACTCAACAGACCACATCGGCCCAACGATAGAGAGCACTCTAGAAAGCTTACAACTTGTAGCGACCAGATCTCAAACGGTCCAATCTCTGTGCTTCGGTGCCATCCCTGAATCAGTAATGCTGACACCACACAGTACTTGAAGGATTTATAACAGAGTAGCAATCACACACTTATTACATCAAAGGTCTTAAAAGAGAACTTATTACAATAAATATGGCTTAAGGCCATATAATAACGTTAACAGCGGAAGGCTTGGAAGATAAGTGAGTCCATCAACTCCAACGGCATCACTGAGTATAGAACCACGACCTAAAACTCCTTAATCGTCGTCTAAAAAGTCTGCAACATTAACGTTGCAGCCCGAAACGGGTCAGCACATGGAATATGCTGGCAATGTAACACATAGAGAGTAATGGAATGAAACAGCTATACTATATGCATATTTGGCTGGTGGAAAGCTCTATGGTTACAGTTTTGCGTAAAGCCAATTTTTCCCTACTGCAAAGGAATAAGTTTTATTTAAGTATCATGGTAATTGTTAAACATTGAGAATGGTTGACAGCATTCTCAATCCCAATTAAACATCATCATTAAAACTCAACAATTAACTTTAGAGTAACATGATGAGATTCACATGATAATCCAGGTATTAGATACTCAAGATGTCCATAACCGGGGACACGGCTAACCATGATTAGTTTATATGCTCTGCAGAGGTTTGCGCACTTTTCCCCGCAAGACTCGATCTCCTCCGTTGGTTTTCTCGCACTGCATGGTGTTTGAAAAACGGATGACCGAGACATAGTATTTCAGAAGCGCTAGCACCTTACGAACGGGTAGACCGTACCAACCTATATCCCCTACATCTGCTAGTCTACCATTGTAAGAGTTCGCACGACTTAATCAACTATGCTAGAGCCCATAGTAGCTTGTGGCTGCACACGAAAGTTTCTAGTATGAATAATCTCATGATCCCTTTGAGCCTGGGTGGCGGTCCAAAAAAAACAGACAATCGCTGGAATACCCAGGTGCCTCAATCCACCCAGATGTGTGTTTAGGTTGCCACCTTAAATAAACCATTAATTAACAAAGCTCACATCTGTCATGGATACACTCACCCAATCCACGTCTACTAGCATAGCATAGCAATAATAAGCAAACATAGAGTAACTCCCAAAGGTTTGATAATAAACAGGTAATAGGTTCTACCTCAACTACTCCCCAAACTCACAATTTAATTAGATCCTAATCATGCAATGTGTGAGGATTGATCTAATGCAATAAAACTAGGTAGTAGGAGGTATGATTAAAGTGTTACTTGCCTTGCTGATGATCCGGGAAACCTAGCGGTTCGAAGTAGCAAGCGGCGCACTCCGGGTACTCTATCGCAAACAAACAAGCACACAATAAGTACTCAATTAATGCACAGGTAAAACTCGAACAAGAGAACTAACCAGAAAGTTCAACTTAAGAACTCCGGTTGGCAAAAAGAATCAAAACGAGCGAAGAAACGAAAGACAAACGGCAAGAGAAACAAACTTCGTTTACTATTCTGGGTCTAAGGCAATTTTTTACAGTGGCAAAAACTTGTTTGAGTTGGTTAAACGGAAAGAGGGTTTCGAGACGAAACTCCAGGCGCTTGAATCGCCTGATTCCGATAAACGAGCGAAAAGTTAAACTAGAACGAACATCGGCTCAGAGATCGCGATCAGAAAAACCGCGGATTTAATCCGAAAAAAAGAAAAATGACGAACAGTTAACGAACGAAAGTTCGTTAACAGAAACTAAACAAAAACGCGTTCGTAAAAACGAACGGACGAACGGGCGCTCGCTAAATAAATAAACCGAAAAAAACCGATCTATTTATTAAAAAAACGAAACTAGGGTTTTCAAAAAAAACAAATCGGTTTTTTTCTCAAAAACCGGCCGGCGACTACCTCGGCGGCGGCGACTCTCCGGCGGGGCTCCGGCTCCGGCGGGGTGAGGAGAGGGCGGCGGGGCGACGGCTCCGGGCGGCGCGGGGCGGCGTGCGGCAGCGGCGGCGGCGGGCTGCGGTGCGGGGCGGCGGGGTGAGGAGAGGGCGGCGGCGGGGCGGCTATTTAAGAGGGGGGGTTGACTTGGGGGAGGGGGCGACGGCAGCGGCTCCGGCTCGGACTCCTCCTCGAGTCCGGCGGGAAGGCGGCGGCGGCTGGGCCCTTGGCCCAGTCGGCCGCGGGTCTCTTTTTTTTAAAACAATTTCACTGCGCCTAAAAAACTAGAAAAAATAAATAAAAATCTAAAAAATGCCAAAACAAATTTTCTCCGTCTAAATAAAATATTTAGAACAGGATGAACATTTTCTTGGCTCTAAATGCAATTTTTGAAAACGTGCAATTTTTTCTAAATTCGAATAAAATAGCAAATAAAACCAAAA
The DNA here is from genome assembly GCF_056163025.1 of Triticum urartu. Lineage (NCBI taxonomy): Eukaryota > Viridiplantae > Streptophyta > Magnoliopsida > Poales > Poaceae > Triticum > Triticum urartu. The sequence continues at coordinate 597,744,606 of NC_141875.1, read as the reverse complement.
TAAAATCTTATATGATTTTTTATTAAATCCTCAATATTTCTTTATTTTGGGAAAGTCATTTTATTCCCTCTCTCATATTTTTATAATAGAAATAATTGAAGATAAAATAAATAAAATCAAATGATCATATCTTCAAAATTTGAGAAAAACTCAAATATGAAAAATAACGAAATCCCCAACTCTCTCCGAGGGTCCTTGAGTTGCGTAGAATTTCTAGGATCAACCAGAAAAGCAATAAAATATGATATGCAATGATGATCTAATGTATAACATTCCAAATTGAAATTTTGGGATGTTACACAACTCAACGCAGTGCACAAGCACGAAAGGAAAAATAAAACAGAGCCCATTGCTTGCACTAGCCGAAGACAACAACAAAACGGGTACCAAGGGTAGCGACCGACAAGAGCAGGATGAGGACCTGCTAGTCCAGAGTGTGGGCATGAACTGGGCTAACTCCCAGGATGAAGAAATCCAAGCATCTTCCTCCTCTCACGCCGCAGAGGGACCCTTCCCTCTCACCTTGGATCGAAATACGTCGAACCAACGGACCTGAGAAGCGCTCACCCTAGAGCAGAAGAGATGCCGACATCGAGACTTGGATCAACCGCACAACACAACCCCTTGGACAATGCACCATACCGCTGCAACTTAGGACACCAGTAAACTGCAGGCCATCGGGAGCAGCTACTGAAGAAAGGCCAGCAAATCAAGGAAGACCGCAGAACGTCGAGGAGCAAGGCCCGTCGGCCATTGAAGAAGAGAACCGGGAGCCCAAAGTCGGAGACGTGTTGCTAATGCTGGGAAGGGGAACGCTATCCCCTACCGCCGGATCGAAGGCGCCGCACCGCCAGCCTTGAGCCAAACACGCCACAACCAGTTTGGCACCACCCTTGATGGGAACGGAGACAATGCCAGCCATGCAAATCCTGACGGAACCGCTGCCACCCAAAGCTCGGACCTTTGACACACCTCACCCGAACACGAACCCTACCCAGGCGGCACCTCCAAGGAGGAGCACGACATGAAATGCACGATTACCGCCCAATCCTAGCCAGATTTTGGGCTTTCACCCGGGAGGGGGGACGAGGGTGGAGAGGGAAGGACCTAGACTACACCTCCAAGGAGGAAGAACGACGCCAATGGCGTCGTTGTCGCCTGGCCGGTCAAGCTGACCAACGGGTTCCCGCAGTCCCAAGCCTCACCACCAAGCACACACCAGCTCCAGATCCGGCGCTCGCGAGACACTAGCAGCTGGAGACGGCGGTGCAGAGGGAGACAGACCTCAGATCTGGCGAGGAGGGGGAACTCCGCGCCCCAGCCAGCCCCCGTCGGCGGCTCCGCACTAGCATGGTCGAGCAAGCCGGCCAGAATCACCCGCAATCTGCTCCAGCCAAGAGGACGTCGTTGCCTCGCCAAGAAGGGCCACTGCCAGGAACGGAGCGCTAGAGGCCTTGCCGCCACCTCCCCCGGCGTCCACGGGATATTTCCCGGTGAGATCCTAAGGTGGCGGCAAGGGAGAGTGGGGGAAGGGGGCGGCGACACGGGAGGAACCCTACTCGTCACCCGTGTCACCCAGGCTGACGACGCGGGGGCCAGGGGAGTGTTTCCCAAACTGCTTCCTGTGATATTGGAGCTAGTCAGAGTACTAGAGCTAGCAGTGATTCTCATGGAAACATATATGAGGTATATGATTAGGAACCTGCTTAATGATTAATTTGACACTGATTGAAGGTAGAGGGTTACTATTTTTTTGAAAAGGAGGATGACCCCCGGCCCCTGCATCAGGACGATGCATACAACTATTTTATTAATTATGCACCAAGACCTTACAAAGTAATATATTAATAAGTCTGAAGTCACCATATTGACAACAGTTGTCGCTACTCCTATCCACTTGATGAGGGGATGCATATTGTCAGGCCACATATACAAACCTCACACCAAAGTCCAACATATTTTTTAGAGGAAAGGCAGAAACCCAACTTTATAAATAAAGCCATAAGGCAAGGTAGCAAGACAGCACAACCAGAACAACCAAACATCATCCAAAACACCGCGCAACATAAGACTGGCCAACAAGCCACATAGTTCATGGCATGCATGCCGGCAAACAGCCACAAGGAAGGCACATAGGCCAACAACCTACTAAAGAGTCCAACATCTAAAGCCGGAGGTCCCAACCAAGCCGAATTGCCAGGTCTGGGTTTCACACTGGCCTAGCGCACTCACATCGGGCACCACATGTGTGTGTCGCGGAGGCTGTCGCCATCTCATCCATCGAACCATCTTCAAATCATGTACTGACGCATCGACCTTGTAAGGCCTACATCGACGCCATCACGTCGCTAGACAACACCACCTCCCTACGCGCGTGCATCATCACGCACCCGTCGCCGAGACCCTGCAGTGCCACGCCGCCTAGACTCCACGTCGTCGATACGTCGAATGTAACGCCGCTCAATCGTTGGAACTCTCCACTGGTCTCTCGAGAAGATGCACACCTTCAAGAATGACGCCCCAAGGGGGAAACAACACAAGAGCGCCGCTATGATCCGATCAACTGATTTAGGGTTTCCCTTGGAGGTAGGTGATAGAGGTCCGAAACTTCTCCATGGCGATGCCTTCAAGAAGGGGATGAAAGGGAAGAGCGCCGCCATCGCCGGCCTTGTCAGCTATCAGAGAGCAAGGTTTTCACCCAGATTTGCTCGAAGAACCTCCATCAAACATCTTGTGCACGGACCACCACCATTCTTTGTCGGGGACTGGACGTTGAGGATCTAGGTCGCCGCTGCCTGACCGGCCGCTAGCACCACCATGATGCCTTAGCAGCTGACGCCATCACGCCCACCATGCTTACCTGTACACGCAGCCCAGAGCCACCGGCCCGCCCAAGCCCATCTGGGCCGCGCGAGGCCCACGCTCCTGGTTGCCGCAATAGGGGCACCTTTGCCGCGGGGAGACCGCGCCTCCACTGTCGCCGCCAAGCCGCGCAAGCCGCCGGGGTCCTGTTGCTCCTCGTCGCTGAATCTCCACCGAATCATGCGCCACCGCCGCGCGAGGGAGAAGACCCCACTGCCCACGTCACCGCCCAGGCTTCACCCGGCATGACCTCGGGCGGCGGCGGGAGGGAGGGGACGAGGGATGGAGGGGCTAGGGCCGGCGGCGCAGTCGCCCCCCGTGTCGCCTAGGGCCTAGGGTTGGCGACGTGGGGGTAGGGCTAATCCCTGCAGAATCTAAAGATCATATTTTTGGTCGTGCTCACTGACCATATTTTTGGAAAGACGGTGGAGCTGCATAAGAACGTTATTCCTAACACTGTTTCCCTCGGCAGACGGTGGACCTGCATTCAGCAGCTAGCACATGTCAATCAGTGGCGGAGCCAAGGGGGAGCGAGCGGGGGCCAGACCCCCCCCCCTATCGATCGGCCTCCCTCAACAATACTCAACGGGGACTAGTTTGTTTATTCCTAATTATTATGTGGCCATTAGCAAACACGTTGGCCTGACCTCTCTAGGTACGCAGTGTTGAATAGCCCAAGCCCACAATTGATAGCCCACAAACCACGTAATGGTTTGATGTGCTGGTCTGCAGGCCTTGAGAATACTTATCGATTGGACCGGTACACATCTTTTTGCCATCTGTTTGCGCAACTCCATCTCGATCGTTTTCGCAGCCGCTGCCACCGCCGCGGCGGAGCTAGGGCTTAATCGAGCGGCAGACCATCACTCCATCAGCAACATTGACGAGCTGACCGACGAAGGTGCGGCTTCCGCGCGCTGGTATATGAGTCTACCACATGCTGATGTACTCATTGGCAAACGTCTCCGCCTCTCACAGGTCACAGCACGGCTTGTGGGTCTGCCTAATCTCAACCAAAGGTATGCTACATAGATATATTATTTTACATTTAAAGTATACAAACTACTTCCTCCGTTTCAAATTATTTTTTTTAGATTTGTCTACATACAAATGTATCTAGATTCTAGATATGTTTTAGTATTAAATAAATCTGTATATATAAATCTGTACATAGATAAATTTATTACAAGTAATTTAGGACGGAGATTGTACTAGTTAGATTCAATTACAGATGATATACCTGCTTCTGCTTTTGTACTAACTAGAAGTCTAGAATTGCATAAAGCATGAGGAAGAAGAGACCACCAATACCTAACAACTGAAGCCATTTGTTTTAACCACCGGGTCTACTAATGAGAATGCAGAGCGGCATGTATATATTTTAGGAGTGAAATCACTACAAAGTTTGACGTTTGATGGTTTGATGGGTTTGTAGTGCATAGATATAATTTAAGCTAATAAAAAAATGTAGCTATTTCAATATAATTGCAAGAAAATTTTGACATTGTTTGTTTGATATCGACGCTATATTTAAGAATCAATATACTTTGGTCCTGCATTTCTTGCACGTGCATTGTTCTCTTCGCCCCCCATATGTTGAAATCCTGGCACATGTGCACGTACGTGAAGCCTCGGTACACCTCAGATATTTTCCCTCGCGGCATCTCGAGAGGCAATGGTCACCAACTCACCAACCAATCACGCATCCTTTGGCCCTGTTTGGTTCGGCTGTGGATTTCTAAAAGCAGCTGTGAAAAATCTGTTGTGAAAAAACAATTGTGAAAAATCTGATTTGAAAAAGATGTAGGTCATTTGGCAAACCAGCTGATACAGCCTTTTCAGATTTTGGCCCGCAGCGGAATCAGATTTTGGAAAGCACGTCCTGGGCTGCTTCCGTTTTTGGTTCAGATTTTGGCAGCGGATTTCTGGAATCGGATTCTGCTGGGTTCGCCCTTTGGTTTAGATTCTGCTGCGTGGCAGCGGAATCCGGCGATAAAAGCTGAACCAAACAGGGCCTTTGTCTTGTCCAAATGGCAATTTTCCAGCAGTGTCCCCACAAGTCATCCTGCTTTACTGTTTAGAAGCAGCAGCGACTAATCATAGTTCTGAATTTAACACCCATGGGCAAAAATACGTACCGCAACGTGAGGTGCCAACAAATTCATCAGAATGCCCCGTACCCCAGGGCTGCGAATATCAAGGAGTGCACTTGATAACCTGACCGTGTAACTGATGAGAGAAGAGTCAAGATCTTTTTGATGGCGCTATCAGTTGGCTTTTCAAGTGGCACAGGTCCGCGTAGTATAGTCTCCACTCTCCACTGCCGTCCGGCCGGACAGGGACGCCGTCGATGAGAAATCGCCAGCGACGCAGCGCCACCGATGGTCTCGTTCCATCTCGTAACCGTATCCCTGCACTTATCCTCCCCGCGGTTAAATGGCCACCCGTGAGGCCGGCCCTCACTGGCTGCTCCGCAGCGCACCAATCACCTTACCGGTTACATCTTGCATCTATCCTCTGGCTGTCCAAGTTCGATGTGCAAGTGTGCAACTCGTGTGTATTCTGAAGCGTCTCCCCTGTTCACACTTGCGATATCTGCTGGTACTAGCGTCAGTGAGGCATCGTTTCTAGAACCTTCCATACTTCAGAAGCTCGGAATTTGAGTCAATTACACAGATGATGCTAGAACTTGGCGCAAATGGTCACTTTAGTGTTAGAAATTGTGGTGTACATCGAAGTGGTGCAAAAACTTAGCTTGGCTGTGCAAATACAGTGCTTATCCTGTTTGCATACGAAATCTCTGGTGACTAGGGACATGGAAAAAATACTTCGTCCATGACTCGAACCCACGACCAGAAGCTTAAAAACAAGCTGGATAACCACTAACTATTCAAGTCATAGTCTTTAATATGGATAACGACGGAATATATATTTAGCAAGCATGCATGTGGAGTTAAATGGGCTGCACATATTGCGGCCCATGTTGCACGAGCTATTTTTTGAGATATTTGTAAAACGCAAGTACCAAAAATTATGTTCAAATATTTGGTCGCTATAAATATTATGTAAACAAAGAAATTTCAATATACAGCCGTGAATTATATATATATAATATGTAGTTAATATAGACATTTAAAAGTACTGAAATAAAAATAATAATGAATACAGAAAATGTATACACTCACGGATTATATTTAAATTTTAAAACGATGAATACAAACCTTTACTTAATATCTATGAATATTCAGATGTGTATAATTTTTACTCATGACTTATATTCAAAAAATTATATAATTTAAATGTAGACACGCTTGAATATTCATATCAACAGTTTAAATTTAAAATTATGAATATTTATAATTATACAAACATTGAACTATAGAAATGTGCGTATAATATTTGCAATGTTTGTATACCTAAAAATTATATAATATTTTCATTCGTAATTTCAAAATTTTGTATTATTTTTAATAAGACAAACATTTTTATAATTGATAAATATTATTTTCAATACACGAATGTTTTTGAAATAATATGTGCTTTTAAAAAATAAGTTAGTTAGTTTGTATGTAAGTAGTTTAAAAAGATATGAAAATATTTTAAAATAATACATAAATATTTTTATTTAATATACATTTTATATGTCCATATTAACTAAGTATTTTATAAAATACATGAGTGTGTATTTAAATGTTTCTATTTACTAATCATGGTTTGTTTGTATAAAATTTATAACACACAAAAATTTGAACATAACTTTTATTACTTATATTTTTAGCACAACATAATTTTCATTACTTACACTTACGAATATCTTATAAAAAATAGCTCGTGGAAAATGGGCTGCGATATCTGCAGCCATTTAAGCTTCAGGTGCATCACTGCTAGTACATACATATAGGTTTCTTCAGCCTGAACAGACCTGAACAGTAGAGTGGTTAGGCTGATTTGTTCTTTGGCCGGATCGTTGCAGGTTCGATACATGGGTGTTACCTTTTTTTGTAAGTTCAGAGTTGGTGGTGGTCCGTTCACCCTGAGCAGTTACCAGTAAGTTTTCTCGCAAAAAAATATTAAGCTACGAAAGTTTAATTATGAAGTACATATATGCATCTTGATCTTGATAATTTTAAAATGGTCTTGATATAAGCTAGTGTTTTCATGATTTTGCAAAGAAATTAGAAACTACACTGACATAAGCTAGGGTTTAAAAAGCTCATTATGAACTATTGAGTTTCGAAATTCTTATAGAGCTGACGTTGCCTCGGAGTGATTTTTCTCGGAAACACTCTCCGATGCATCTAATTCCATGTATGAATCTCAAAGAGATGACATGTGAGAAGGACGAGACTTACCTGCTCCCCGCGAGTGCGTCCATCCGTGCTCCCGTATACGTGACTTAATTTGATTGAAACAAAATAGGGTCTGGCCCCATCCTTTAAAATCAAGAGGGAAAATGATTAGATTAGAAAGAAGAAAAAACAGCTGTAGGATGAAGTGGAAGCATGAATGAAAACATGAAAAAAGAGCAGGCAAGTCTGATCCATGTGAGAATTGCCAGCACATAGTTCTCGCATGCACCCTCTCAGGGAACAATGCAATCATTCGCTTCCACACATCATCCCTAGGAAATGATCCAGGGTGGAAGGAGGAGGGCCCCATCCCTGAAATTCAGGGGGAGGGATGAATTAGGCGCTGGCACATTTGTCTGTACGACAGTTTCCGTAAGCATCATATGTAAGTGAAGCAATTTCGGTAGCATGACACCCGACAGAGGTAGCATCAGCAATTACAGGAAGCATGTATAGGAACTACTTCCGCTTGTTGTAGCATGTGTCATTAATACTTCCTCCGTTTCTAAATACTCTCTTCGTTCGAAAATACTTGTCGCAGAAATGGATATAAATGGATGCATCTAAAACTAAAATACGTCTACATATATTTATTCTTCTGACAAGTATTTCTGGACGGAGAGAGTATTTGTCTTTCTAGATATTTCAACAAGCGACTACATACGGAGCAAAATGAATGAATCTATACTCTAAAATATGTCTACATATATTCGTATGTAATAATCTATTTAAAATGACTAGAAAGACAAATATTTCAAAACGAAGTAAGTATACTACACAATGCAGCCTGTTTCTAAAACCGCCTCCGTTGATTCTACCCGCAGGCGGTTATTCTCTTTTTGGCAACATAAACCCTCAAAGATCGTACGCAAAGAGCGAAATCCCTTCATGCAAGAGCAGATATCGTCTTCGCTATAAGTAAGAGATAGCTCTAGCGGTGTGTATAGCGTTGGGTAACCGCCAATCGTGCACCCCCTCATTCGCACAAACGCTAAATGGTCCGTCCCAGCGTGCGTTGCCCATAATCAACCTGGCCATATTGATGACTTTTTTCAACAGTTATGTCATCCATATTTTTATTTTAGTCGGCCTTGTGTTAAAATACTTTTCAAAAATCATAAATAAATCAATGATTTCAAATAATGTTCCTGAACTACAAAAAATCTTCCTATATTTTAAAAATAAATTTGTATTTTAGTTTTGTTCTGATTAAACAAACATGAACTATAGAATATTCCAGGCTTTCCAAAATGTTCATTAATTCAAAATATTTCCATGAAATTTGCTTATTTATATGTCTTTTCGAAATATTCCTCAATTTCAAAATTATTACGAAAATTCCAAATATGTTCATGAATTAAGAAGGTGTTCACAAATTCACAGAAAAAGAGATTTTTAAAACATCCAGAATTTCAAAAACATTCCTCAACTTTCAATTACTTTCACAAATAATGTACAAATAAAATGAAATCTGAAACACTCGAAAAATGCGGTAATAAACAAAATAGAGTCAGTAAAATGCAGAGGGCCCCACCCATCTAGCGATATAGTTTTACACACAGGCAAATAGGATTGTGGAAAACTGCCGACCTGCCGCACAAAATATTATGGATATAACTGGGTTGGCCCATTTTAGCCTTATACACATCCTCGGTTTGGAAGCATTCTAGAAGGTTCCTGACAGATTCAAATCCAGTTTTCTTCTTTTTTTGGATGTGCTTTTTCAATAATTTCCATTTTAAAAAAATGTTTGGAAACCTCTTAAAAATTAGACTTTTAAAAATGTGCAGAAATTTTAAATAAAGTCAAGTTTTCCCAAAAATCGGAATTTCCAAAGATGTTCCCATTTTATCAATATTTCACAAAATACTTTTTTACTTATTTCTAAATTTATTTCATGACTTTCAATTTTTTTCGTAAATAAAGAAATGAAAAATTCAAAAACCGTTTGGGAATTTTAAAAGGTTCATGTCTTCAAAGATTATTTGCAATTTCAAAAAAATGTTTCCATTTTTTAAATTTCTTCAGGAATTCAAGAAAAAACGAGCATTTTCAGAAATTATTCAGTGTATCTATAAAAATGCTCTCAAAATTTAAAAAAATCAATTATTTTAAAACAAATCAAATTTTGAAATACATAATTTTCAATAACATCCACACATTTTGTGATAAAAATGATTGAAAACGAAAATGAGAAAAAAGGAAATGAAAATAATCGTGAACAGACAAGCACTTGTAGCGGACAACGAACAAAAAGGGCTTGTTGGCCCACCATCCTGCCCTATGCGGCCCTCCTCCAAATTGATGTAGTATACGTCAAATAGATTAGAGCAACTAGTCAAGGGGTGGCTGCCATCTTGGTGCTCAGAGATGGGGGACCTTGGATATTCAAGACATCTATGTTCTTAATCAACATCTAGTGATCATCATAATTTTGTGAGAATAAATTTCCTCTCGTTCTTCTGGCAATGCCATGAGGTTAGAGAGTTTTCTGCCCTTATAGATCCGATTATTTGAATCTGATGAGACTATACTGTGTCAAGCTTTTTTTGTTGATTTGATTCTTTGTGAAGGTGAAATATTCCATCGACATCATCGTGAAGATATAGTGATTCGACGGCATGCACTTCTAGAGGTTCATCCCCGGCCCAAGTACATTCATCGATTAAGACTTCCCATCTTTTTAGATAGGCGACTCAAGGCGCTTTCAAAAATCATTATTGATAATGTTCGTGCGGGTGAAAGAGTGACAATATCGTTGCTCCAGTCCAATTGCAGCCTCTTTATCGAAGTCTTTGGAGTATTCTTTTGAGCAGAGATTGATACCACGAAGAAGGTGTTTACAAAAGACTACATTATAATTCTTAGTCATAGGAGTTACTCTGTATTTTTTTGGATCTAGGTCCAAATGCGTGTACATGTAATTGTTATGAGTATAAATAAACTTACAGGTATTTCTCAAAAAAAAACTAATCAATGGGTTCCCTCAAAGAAGAAAAAACACTAGTCAAGGGGTACCCTTTGTGAGAGCTCCGCAAGGGTCACTTTGATGGGACGAGAGTGCGCCAAGTGGTGTGTGCATGCGCTGCCATGTGTCGCGTGGAGCTCCTTTTGGGAAAAAAATTGTACACATTTCTGGGTTTCAGATAGGTTTTTTCGTAGGTTTTCGGCTTTTCAGTTTTCCCTCGATTTTGAAGAATAAATTTTAACTTTTTTGTGTGATTTTTTCACAAGAAACACTGATTTGCTTTCGTGGAGATACAAAAATACTACCGCGAGAAGCACGACCGTGCCTCTCAGAAAAGAAAAAAACGCGTTTTTTTGCTTCCGCAAGAAACATAGATTTGATTATTGTTGAGGCACAAATTTCCTTCCATGAGAACCAAAGGAACACGAGGAAGGATCGAGTCCGGAATGATGATATACGAGATAGAGTTGGGGTAGCACCAATTGAAGAGAAGCTTGTCCAACATCGTCTGAGATGGTTTGGGCATATTCAGCACAGGCCTCCAGAAGCTCCGGTGCATAGTGGACGGCTAAAGCGTGCGGAGAATGTCAAGAGAGGGCGGGGTAGACCGAATTTGACATGGGAGGAGTCCGTTAAGAGAGACCTGAAGGATTGGAGTATCACCAAAGAGCTAGCTATGGACAGGGGTGCGTGGAAGCTTGCTATCCATGTGCCAGAGCCATGAGTTGGTTGCGAGATCTTATGGGTTTCACCTCTAGCCTACCCCAACTTATTTGGGACTAAAGACTTTGTTGTTGTTGTTGTTGAGAACCAAAGGAAAAAATGTGTTTTTTCCTTTCACGAGAAGCACAAATTTCCTTCTCGTCAAGGCACAAATATGCTTCCTTGAGAAGCATAGTTATGCCTCTCGAAAGAAGAATAAAACACCTTTTTGATTTCATGAGAAGCACAAATATTTTTCTCGTGGAGTCATAGATTTACTTCTACGAGAAGCATAGTTGTACCTCTTGAAAAGTGAAAATTACGTACTTTTTTGTTTCCATGAAAATCACATATTTGCTTCTCGTGAAGGCATAAATTTGCTTTCGCGAGAAGCACAAATATGCCTCTTGAAAAGAGAAAAAAAACCTGTTTTTTTTACTTCAACAAGTAGTACAAATTTGTTTCTCGCAGAGGCGCGAATTTGCTTTCGTGAGAAGCACAGTTTTGCCTCACAGAAAGGCAAAAAAAACATGTTTTTTTGTTTCCACGAGTTGTGTTTCTAATAAAGGAAAACAAGTGGAAAAAAAACCTATGCTTTCGGCTCCAGTTTTTTTGATTTTTCAGTTAAGTAAACTTTATCGATCAAGACGCGAGAAATCCAATGATGAAAACGGTTCAAAATTTGGACGCGCAGTGGAAAGATAAAACGTGTTGTATAAACAAATTTATGCAAAAGGGAAAACTCACAGGTTGCAACAAGTGGCCACCTACAGTGCGCCAGTCGTCGTGTGAGAATGTGGAGTGACCTTTACAAGAGGTACCCCCTTAACTAATGATTTCACAAATAGATCGACCTACATAGATGTCATGTTTCTAAGCTCGAGCTCAAATAAGATCGGGCGAGCAGTAAAATTCAAAATTAAAATATGAATCTTTTTGGGGTCAAAATTGACAAATATTTTGAGTGCTCACAAAATTTCATGAAGAAATGACATTTCTAGAAGTTGTGGAAAAAAACGATGCTCCAAAAATGTTATTTTTGAAAGCATTTTAGAGTGTTGATTATTTTTGGCACGTCTTCCACGAATGGAATTTCATGATAAAAAAATTGCAAGCATGCAAAACATTTGTCAAGTAGGAATTCTAAAGGATATGAATTTTGCAGAAAAAGTTCCTTTCGAGCCGTTTGATTTGTATGAATGAATTCATATTCGTAAGTCGGATAGGAACCAATCTTTCACATTTTAAGGAAGAAACAGTAGCATAGAGTCCATGAAAAAAATCATATCCTATGCATTAAATGATATCTATTTCTTTGAGATACATATCTCACCTTCTAGGATTTTCCTATCCCTATAATATTCCTATCATGTGAACCAGAAAGTTCTCATTGTTTTCAAAATTTATTTTCATTTTTCTTCTTCAGATTTTACTGTTCGCCACGAGCGAGCTCACCAGCAGAAGATGACTTTCGGACATATATCGACTTTTTTTTAAGGAAAGGCCATCATGGCTAGCTTTATTAATCATGGATAATGTTTACATCGTCTACTAGCTCCCTAATCAAAAAATCAGGAGGCTCATGCAACCAAACAGAAGAAACCTTATTACGATAACTGAAATTTGCTAGCACACGAGCTGCACGGTTACAAGAACGTAAACAATGCTTGTAGATGACCTTCCCGATCGAAGTACTTAAATCCACACATTCTGCAAAGAGCGTTGCTGCTTCATCCCACCATCTTGTTTGACCCGAACAGAAATTGATAACTTGTAAAGAGTCAGATTCCGCCTCCAGACAGCTAAATCCCAATGAATTAGCAAATGCCAATCCGTCCCTCATGGCCATGGCTTCCGATGTAATCGCATCTACTACCACTGGGAGGAACTTACATTGGGCCGCAATAAAAGTTCCCCTTACATCTCGTAGGACTACCGAGGTAGCTCCCATCCCTTCATCTAGGAAGAAAGCCGCATCAACATTCATTTTAACGGAACCTGGGCTTGGTTTTGTCCATTTCACTTCAGGCATGCTCAAGGGACCTGCATGTATTATTGCAAAATTGCGTATTATAGAAAGGACCGAAACCGACCATCTCCATGTTGGCGGAACCTGTTCATTATGAGTAATCTGCCTCCTTATCCAGCACAAATACCATGCCCCCACCATCAGACCTTGCTTAAGCTCGACATTAGGGTGTATGGATAGTTGATTCTCCGGTGGAGATAGAATATGTTCAACAATAACAGACCCCGACCGATCAACCACAGCTGAGTGTTCGATAACATCCATCATACCCAGTTGTCTCCACAGCTCCTTTGCATTAGTGCATAAGAACAACAGGTGTTTAAGATCCTCTGCGCCCTGATGGCAAATCGGGCAGGCCCCATCTGAGCCTACATGCCGGTTCATTAGGGTTGATTTTAGTGGGATGATCCCTCGCAATATTCTCCAACCAAAGATTTGAACTTTACGTGGCACATGAAGTTTCCATAGTGTATTCCAAGTATCCAAGGGTGCGGATCCAGTTGGGCTCTCTACCCTGTTTGCATGCGCCCTAAAAGTATGATTCCACTGAAGATGGTAAGCCGTTTTGACAAAGAAAATCCCTGTTCGGTTAGGTTGCCAAGCAATGAAATCTTCGAAGGCTTGCGGGTATAATGGGATTTGCATAATCCTTCGTACATCCACTGCCCAAAATATATCTCTTAGTAATTCCTCATCCCAAGTTCCATTCACCGGATCCATCAAGTCACAAACTCTTGTAAGGAGTGTTTGGTTACGAGGGGTGATCACTTTCCTGTCTGCGCTGGTAGGGATCCATGGATCGTTCCAGATATTCACATGTACCCCCGTACCAATTCTCCAAATATATCCTCTTCTGAAAGTTTCTAACCCTTTCAGTATACTCTGCCATGTGAAGGAAGACCCGTTTTTTGGGGTAGCTTCTAGGATACTCCCATTAGGGAAGTATTTAGCTTTCAGCACGCGAGCCATTAGGGACTCCGGCTCTGTCACAATCCTCTAGCATTGCTTTGCAAGCATTGCTAAGTTAAACGAGTATAGATCTCGAAATCCCATACCACCTTCACTTTTTGGGATGCAAAGTTTCCACCATGCCATCCAATGCATCCTTTTGTGATCCTCATCGTCTCCCCACCAAAACTGAGCTATGATGTCCGTAATTTCTTTACAAATCCCCTTTGGAATACAGAAAACTGACATAGCAAATACTGGGATCGCTTGTGCAACAGCCTTCAGTAAAATCTCTTTGCCCCCAACAGAGAGTTGTTTTTCCATCCACCCTAATATTCTTTTCTTTATCCTTTCAACAAAATGCCTGAAGCAATCACTCTTACCTGCCCCCACAATAGCTGGAAGTCCCAGGTATTTGTCTGACAAAGCTTCTGTATCAATATGAAGTATTTGACCAATTTCTGCTTTTGTTACCTCACTGGTATTAGGGCTGAAATATACGCTTGATTTAGCCAGGCTCACCATCTGTCTAGAACTTGCACAATAGGCATCCAGAACTTGTTGTAAGGAAGTTGCATTTAACACATCTGCTCTCACGAGAATTAGTGAATCACCAGCAAATAATAGGTGTGATACTGATGGTGCATTTCTACACACACTAATCCCATCCATGCCACCAACTTCTTCGTACTGCAACATGCTGGATAATCCTTCTGCACATAGAAGGAACAAATAGGGAGAAAGGGGATCCCCTTGTCTAATCCCCCTTGAGGGTATAAATATTTCAGTTTCTTGAGAATTTACCCTCACCTTGTATCTTACCGAAGAGACACACGCCATGATCATATCTATCCATTGTGTGTTAAACCCCAGTTTCTCCATCATTCTCCTAAGGAAGATCCATTCCACTCGATCATAGGCTTTATGCATATCTAATTTGACTGCACACAGACCAGCCGCCCCTGCCCTCTTATTCTTGATTTTGTGGACACATTCATAGGCAATCAAGACATTATCCGTGATAAGTCTCCCAGGGACAAAAGCACTCTGAGAAGGTGATATGATCTCAGGTAGGATACCCTTCAGTCTACCAGCCAACATCTTGGAAATGATTTTATAAAGCACATTACATAAGCTTATAGGTCTATATTGCGTGATTAATTCAGAAGAATCAACTTTGGGAATCAGCACAATAGACGTATCATTCCATTCCTCTGGAATCTGCCTTCTGTTAATAGCAAACAGAACTTCTTGGGTTATCTCATCTCCCAGAATGCCCCAATATTTTTTGAAGAAAATGACATGGAGGCCATCCGGCCCGGGGGCTTTAAGATCCCCAATACTGAAAACAGCTTTTCGCACATCGTCAGCAGTATAAGGGGTCATTAACATATCATTCATTTGATCTGTCACTTTAGTTTGCACTTTATTTATAACAGCAGGGTCTACAAAATTAACCTCGGATGTAAACAGGTTGTTAAAATAGCCTTTAATATGTGGCTTCAGGATGTCCATACCTTCCAGAATATTACCATTTTCATCCTTGAGCTTCTTAATCATATTCTTTTTACGCCTAGCACTTGCATAGGCTTGGAAAAACCCCATGTTGCGGTCTCCATGTTTCAGCCATCCCGCTCTTGATCGTTGCATGTAATGAATTTCTTCTAACTCAAGCAAGAATTCAATGAGCTCTGAGATCTCCTTCCTTTTCTCCTCACTAGCAGCATCCATTGGCCCAGTCATGACTTCCTCAAGCTCTCTTTGCGCTTTCCGGAGTCTCTTCTTTGGTTTCTTCAGCACCCTTTGATCCCAATCATGAAACGAGGTATGCATATTGTTTAGTTTCTCTTGGATGGTTGTAAGGTTCGGATTCAAATTTGCTGCATGCCATGCCTCTTGTACTAGCTCCGGAAAATCTCTTTCCCTTAACCATCTCGCTTCAAAACGCTTTGTCCGTTCTCCACCACTGTACGCAAGAGCATAGTATTCTGTATCAACCAAAATTGGACGGTGGTCTGAATGGTTATATAGCAGGTTTTGCAGTGCCGCCGATGGGTACAAAGCTTCCCATCCGGCGTTGATTAGCCCTCTGTCCAACCTCTCTCTGATTCCTCCCCTCTGCCACGTGAACCGATCGCCTTTAAAACCCATGTCCCGCAATTCACAATCGTCAATCACCGACTGGAAGGCCTGCATGTATTGCGGCAGTCTCGGGTTTCCTCCTTCCTTTTCAGACAAGAATTGTATTTCATTCAGGTCCCCAATCAGTAGCCACGGCAAATTGTTGTCCTGGTGCAGCCGGCGCATTCTCTCCCATGTTTTATGTTTGTGCGCCCATCTGAATTCACCGTACATCCCCGTACACCTCCACACTGAATGACTTTCATCTTCCACTTGTACGTCAATGAGCATCGGGTCTAACTTTAGTGGGAGTATCTTTATTTCCTTTTTCCATAGCATCAACAGGCCTCCCTTTCTACTATCACCTGGACAAACTATTTTATGATCCATTTTCAGTCTTCTCCTCAAACATTCAGCCGGATAGCTTTCTAGGTGTGTCTCCGACAAAAACATCACATCTGGGCTACAACTTCGCTGGACGTCCAGCAAAGCACGAACTGCCGGGGCGTTCCCAAGCCCCCGATAGTTCCAACTTAACAGTTTCATTGCTCCCGGCGGTCCCCTTCGAAAGGGGCCGCCGATCTCTTATCTGTTTCCTGCTCCATCTCCTCTACGTGACTCATCACTTCTCCATTCACTCCTTTGAGCTTCTTCCTGTTGGTACTCTTCTGGGGGGTAGTTGCTTGATTCTCCGAGTTACAAGGTTCTTTATCCTCTCCTTCATAGCGATGTACTAAGTTTGATACTACCGATTTCGTAGTATTGCCCACCGGTACCATGGCTAAATTTTTCTGCCCCTGCCGCCGTCGAATCCTCCGTTGTTCTTTTTCCCAAACAGATTCCCACCCCTACTATGTTCTCAGCATGTTCCATCCCTTTGGCATTACTTGCCTGGTGTGTTGCCAACGACTGATTTGTTTCTCCAACCTTCATCCCTCTCACATCCTGACTCAGGGTGGTGGTGCTTGGGTTTATCATATTCTCATCCTCCTCCCTTGCACTCCTCATTGCCGTATGGCCCACTGCATTAAATCTCCAACTCCCCTGGTATGTGGGATTCAGATCCACCTCCATGTTGCGGCCTCTGCCTCTGCCAAATCCTCTCCCGGACCCTCTTCCTCCTTCCTCTGTCTCATCATCACCCCTATCCGTACTTCTACCTATGCCTCCTCGGCCTCCTCCTCTTCCCCTCCTTGAGGCTAAAATAAAAGGGCCCCATTCAAATTTTGTTATGTCATGCTCTCCTGTACCACATTCCTCATACCAGTGCCCCATGAACCCACATGCATGACAGAAGGTTGGAAGTTTTTCAAACTTAACAAGATATTTATCAGTCTTCCCTGCTCTAGTTATTCCTACCTCCCTGGTAAGCTTTTTGTTAACATCCAGTTTCACCCTGGCACGAATAAACTCACCTACGAATCCATTGGGCAGTGTCACTTGTACCTCCTGAACTTCACCAATTCTGCTGACCAAGCTTCTCAACGCCGATGGGCTCCTTAGGACACCATTGGGCAGTTTATGGATCTGACACCACGTCTCCAGCTTATCTAGTTTCACCTTCTCCGGATTATCAAACCCATCATACTCCGTCAAAAGCAAGGCCGAGCCCTTAAAATCCCATGGCCCTTGATGCATCGCTTTGTTCCAGTCCCCCAGGCAGTTGAATTGAATTGAAAACAGATTTGTATTGATTCTCCTCTAAACCACCTGATGCGCTGCGTTCCAGGCCGCCTTCATGTCCGCAATCAACGCGCTCTGACTGAAGCTTTTGGTTGTCAACAGCCGCCCTAGGGCTAGCCACTTTGGCTTAATTTCCTCAACTTCAGCTTCATCTTCCCAGACTAGATCATCCACCTCCTCATCCTGGAGGTTCAATCTCTCCAGCAGTGTTGCCGCTTCTTCAGGGATACGATCTCCCGATCCACTCCCAGAACCAATCTCCGCCATGGCTGGGACTCTCCAACCTTGAAGCCCTAACTGCGTGCACCCAACTAGGGACAGGGGAAGCAGGCAGCAGGTTAGCAGGAACGGACTCGCCGGATTACACCCGACGACAATGGCTACTCTCGGTGGCGGCTCCCCCGGAGGACAAGCAAACCCTAGTCACGAGACCTAGGGGAAAAAACTAATTATAGCCAGTACATGCCTTAAAAAAAGCTAGAGCAAACATCGCTCGTAAATGTTGCCTGTGGGAGTTGCTATGAGTTGCTTCTAGCGAGTACTACGTGAAGCATCGCTCGCGCAGGACGCTTATGTGCTCATGCGCCCACTCTACATGGGCCTGGCCAAGCGTGTAAGAGTAGTGCTCGCAAGCGAACAGCATGTTTGTTTTTAATATTATTTGGGCCAGTTTAATTTTAGTTAAAAATAAAAAAAATTCATGAATTTCAAAAACATCCTCTTATTTAAAAAATCTTTCATGAATTTGAAAAACTTTAGGAATTTCAAAATTGTCCAGTGAAAATTATTCACGAATTTGGAAAAAGTTCATGAATTTTACATTCTTCATGTATTTGATTTTTTAATAATTTTTATGTAATTTTTTAATTTTGAAAAAAATGTTCACGAATTTGTACAAACTTCACAAATTGTATTTTTTTCCATATTTCAATAAAATGTTTTTGAATTTGTTATAATTAATGAACTCGAAAAGAAATTAGTGAACGTGATTTGGAAAAAATTCAGTGAAAATGTTTGTGAATTTAAAAATTGTAATGGATTAGAAGTAATTCGCAGACATTATTCTTGAAGTTGTATCAAACCGGAACCAGAACACCGTGCCTACCGCTAAAATGGGCCGGCCCACTTGCTCGTTGGTGCGATCGTCTTTTAGGGTTTCAGCGCCAATTTGCCGCTTCGAGCGGCATATAGGATTTGTTGGAGCCCGTGCTCTCAACATCAGTGGCGTAGCTAGAGGGTGGACCGGATGGTCCATGGACCACTCTAGAATTTCCTCATAGTTTGTATATAGTGTAGTAAAAATATATTTCTTTGAAAATAATTATATTTATGTAAAAATTTCCATTATTAGACCACTCTGGTGCTTCGGACTGGCTACGCCACTGCTCGACATTATGCTTCGCAGTAGCCTGTGCAGCTCTTGAAGTGGATCCTCCAAATTTGTGAGTTGAAGCCTTTTCTAGGTTTGCTTCAGAGCTTCTTCAGGTGCTTCGTCGGGCTTTACATAGTATATAGTTTTGTAGTGCTAATTGCCCACTTTTCCATAAGAGACCCGAAGTTCTCCTATTCCGGGCACAAGTTGACGCAAAGACCATGTATCACTCTTTGCGAGAAATACTAGCACCATCGCCCGGTCGAAAAGCTGAAGCGCAGATTAAGAGAAGTAAATACTAGCTTCATTGCCCGCTACAACATATATTGGTCGGCCCATTAAGCCGCGCTAGTATAGTGTGGGGCGTGGAACCAATGGCTGATTTTAGGAAACTTCTGGAAACTTGGGAAGGTTCCAGAAGTTTTTTTTATTCGGTTTTCTTTGTTCTTTTTCAAATTTACAAACATTTTTTATTTTTCTGAACTATTTTTTAAAATTCGTGAACATTTTTAAATTCACAAACATTTTTTCAAATTTACGAACATTTTGCTGATAATTTTCAAACCTCGTTCATTGATTTTTTTTCTAATTCATGAACTTATATCAAATTTGTGAAGATCTTTTCCAAATCTGCGAACATTATTTCCGGCTCCTACGGCCACCCTCCTCTGTTTCTGTCCGCCACCTCCTCTCTGTCGGCTCGAATAGAATAACGACCACCGATTCCCGTGAGATGGCAAAACATCACCGTGCTTCTCCGTGTTGATCTAAGAAAAACATCACCCTGTCTCCCGTGCCCCTCCTCGATTTCAACTCCTACCTTACCCTTCCACCTCTCGTTTTTTGTCCGTACTAGCCGAATACCGACTTGGGTCCTGTTGATATGTTTTTCCTACCATTAATTCTTTTTGATATGCTTGTCCTACCATTAATAATATTAAAAAATGTAGTGGTGAAGGCCAACGAGCTGCTGCGGAAATAAAATTAGTACCACCATTAACAATTCAGAGAAGAATGGCCAAGTCTCTAACCCGTACAGTGGTGGTGAAGGTGGGTGGTAGGCGATAGGAATGTGTCGTGCATTACAGTGTAACAGGTAGGAGTTGTTCCTCCTTTAATTTCTCAACATGATTCTTGAATCTTGATCGCAGTGTTGCCTCCTTTAGACAGTGCACATGCGTCTTATATTTGCCAGTTGGTTACACCAGCCTACCTACTCGATGCCGTGCTGTGGGAATCCACCGGATAATATTTACTTCTGAATCTGTAGGTTTTCCCTCTGGGTCACACCATCACTGTACGGCTAGGCAGGAATGTGTCCCGATTTGTCCTTGTTTTCTTTTATTATATCGCAATAGTTGGGAATAATGCTTCTATCACAAGTAAAACTGCGAGGTGCTGATTAAGCAGAAATGCACACGATGTTTCATGATACTGGCTAGCTATCGAACTGGCATGCTATAGGAAAACTGTATTGATGTTGACAGAAGGTGTGTTTACTGCACTTCATTCTTCGGACAACATTACATTTATTTTGCTCATATGTGTGTCAGCTTTTTAATGGCTGTGACCTGTGTCTACAAGTGCTTTTATGCTCCCCCAGCAGAATTATTTCAGATCCACAATTTGTGCATTTGATTGATAATGCCAACTGAAGAAACACCACTTTTGCCTTTCACCATTACTTTCAACGATTCACTTCATGTGCATTTCGTACGGCCTGCATTTTCCATCTTGCATCCTCACCAATTCACTTCATGTGAAGGGCGGCGAGCACGTTGGCGGCCGTTGCAAATTTGCCTCTCTTCATATGGCCTGCATTATCCATCTTGCATCCTCACCAATTGTTAAGTTCACACTGCATATGAAGGGCGGCGAGCACGTTAGCGACCATTGCTGCTGTCGCATGAGTAGGTCGGGGTTGGGCTAATGCGAGTGAACAGAGAGAGAATGATCAGCCAACTTTTTTCACTCCTCCAATGCCCTATGCTTAGTTGGCATTGGCCGGTGAGTTGGCACTACCCAGTTAGCGGTCAGTGTGGTCAGCTCCAACTCAGTAGCCAATGCCTAGGGTTGGGAGGAGTAAAAAAAAACTATCTGATCGAAGGGAAGTACATATTCAAGAAAGTTAACGGGTAACTTCCTGTAGGAATCCATTATCTTTCTTTCAAAAGAGTAGCAACATACTTCCTCAGTAACAAAATGTAAGATATTTTTTATGCCCTATGCAAAACCAAAAAACGTCTTACTTTTTGGTACAAAGGTTGTACCATTTTTTCTTAATTTTGATCCGTTGAGTGGTTTGTCGCCGCCGAGCTTGTGGTCAGCTTCTACACCCCCTTCCCTATCTCCAGAATGAGTTCACTCCTCACAATAGGAGCGCACAAATTGTTGCCCACTACTACTCAAACCGAATGGCCATTCTTTCTCTCGAGAAAACGGCGGAAGCATTGCCCTTCCACACTAGACGAAAAAAGAAGGATATGGACAGAGGTGCCGAGTTCTTCAAGGGAACTCAACAAAACCCAAGTGAGCTCACAACACACAACAACCTAATCGATGCCCTCACTTGCCCTAGCGCGGCCAAGCGCCATTTCTCGTTGCTTTCTATCCTCAAAAGCAAGTGCGGCCACCTAGAAATGGTTTAGAGGATCCTTTCGCTACATCGCCTCCTTCAATGCCGAGGAAATCACCGTGTCGCACCAGAGAAGGGACAATCTTTGCATAGGTGCACGACAATCTCAGAAGCCCTCAAGCATAGCTAGCAAATCGGACAGTGTGGCCACCCATGGACCGAAAGCATGCCGACAGTCAATTTTCTACATGGAGAACCAACAACGAGAAGATCTTGCATTTAGGCTTTGCATGCGCTGACCAAATCTACGTTGAAGGAAACTTGGGGTGAGACCCATGGAATCGGGCAGCATAGGCAGATACCGAAGTATATATTTTACCGATGATCCATTACCATGAGATGTTGTCCGCCTAGTTAGGGATGAGATTTGTCTAAGTTAAAAGTGTCCACAGGTTCAAAAACTCGCGGAGCTGAACCGGGGACTGCAAGAGGGCCACGAGCTGGATCCAATTATCATCCTGACGCTCCTTCATAACTGTCATGTTCTTTCGTGTAGTGATCTTGCAAAGCTCGGGGGTGCAAGTCTTCGCGGTCCTTTGCTGCTCCAACTGTCGTGCCAGAAGAGAACCCTCGCACCAGTGCCAATGGTGATGGTGGTAGAAGCTCAAAAGAAATCCATGTCTCTATTGTCACACGGCAGGGTGGAGCCCACCCACAGACGATCAGAGACATGCCACTCAAACCAAGGCCATCGTATTCTTAGTGCCCTGCCAAACTTCTTCCAATCCACAATTCCCAGTCCATGAAGCGCCTTCGGCTAAGAAACACTTGTCGAGTTGACCATGGAGTGCCTTCCTGGCACATTCTCGATATCCTCTCCATGTTGGACGAAGTTGCGTAAGATCTTGTTAAGCTTGTGAGTTACCCACTTGTGTAACGGAAGGTTGTGAGATGATACATTGCCATAGCAGTTAGAACAAATTTTGCCAGAGTCACCCTTCCTAGACATGCAAGGTTCTTGCCCTTCCCTCTAGGCAATCTGCTGGCAATCATGTCGATGAGGAGCTGGAGCTCAATCTTTCTGAGATGACGGGTGTGTAGCGAAAGGCCAAGACATTTGCTGGGAAAGAACCAATCTTAGCAAGGAATGCCAAGAGAATGTCCGAAAGGTCGACACCTTGATAGAGGATTGGAAAAGGGAGCAAAATGCCGAAAATTGCAGCCAGCTCCTCTTTAACTAGATTCGCAAAATCACGACATCGTCCGCCTAGAGGGAGATGCGACAGGTGGCAGTGCACTCTTATTAGCTTGAGGATTCCAGTGTCAAAAGCGGTCTTGGGAATCTTCTAGCACGAATCAATGGCCAGAGCTGGCCAATAGGTTCTACTATCTCCATCTGGTTATATTAGGCCCCCTAATATTATGGATCAAATTTTGATCATCTATGACTAATAATAATATGACTTACATACTATAAAAGGTATACTGTTGAATTTTTCTAAGTTTATGGTTAAAATCCCCTATAACACTATGCTCCCTAGTTTTAAAGAGCCCACATTCAATTGAGGTCTTCAATTAGAATTAGGTCATCCAATTTTGACCGAATGAACAATTTATCAAAGCTCTCTCATTTAGCAATTTTATAATATATACTATGCTTCCTAGTTTTTAAGGCCTCTCAATTGATTGAGGTCTTCAATTTAGAAATGGGTAAACAATTTTTTAAGGAGGTCTCTCATTCAACCATCAACAACCGCCCTACAAAAATATATCAAACCCGCGAAAAGGATCGATATAGTTGACTAGAGGGGGGGGGGTGAATAGGCAACTAACAATTTTTAGCTTTTCTTTAACAATTTAAACTTTCCATCAAAGTAGGTTGTCTAGATATGCAACTAGGTGAGCAACCTATATGATGCAACAACAACAAGCACACAAGCAAGCAAGGGATACAACACAATAAAAGCTTGCACAAGTAAAGGTAAGAGATAACCAAGAGTGGAACTGGTGGAGACGAGGATGTGTTACCGAAGTTCCTTCCCTTTGAGAGGAAGTACATCTCTGTTGGAGCGGTGTGGAGGCACAATGCTCCCCAAGAAGCCACTAGGGACACCGTATTCTCCTCACGCCCTCACACAATGCGAGATGCCGTGATTCCACTATTGGTGCCCTTGGAGGCGGCAACCGAATATTTACAAACAAGATTGGAGCAATCTCCACAACTTAATTGGAGGCTCCCAATGACACCACGAAGCTTCACCACAATGGAATATGACTTCACGGTGACCTTAACCATCTAGGGTGCTCAAATACCCAAGAGTAACAAGATCCATAAGGGATTAGTGGGGGGAATCAAATTTCTCTTGGTGGAAGTGTAGATTGGGGCCTTCTCAACCAATCCCTAGAAAATCAACAAGTTTGATTGGCTAGGGCGATAGATCGGGTGAAAATGGAGCTTTGAGCAACAATGGAGCTTCGAAGGGAAGATGTCAACTCTAAGAGGAAGAAGACCCCCCCTTTATATAGGGGAGCAAAAATCCAACCGTTTTTCTGCCCAGTCCGCAGTTAAGCGATACTACCGCTCCTAGGAGCGGTACTACCGCTTAGGCGGTACACCACTGCACAGCGCTAAGTCTACACAGAGTGTAGCAACGGTAGTGCCACTGAAGCGGTACTACCGCTGACAAAAGCGGTACTACCGCTTGGGTCTTAGTCCTGGAGATGCAGCGGTAGTAGAGGGAGCCATGGGCGGCAGTACCATGCCAAGTGGTACTACCTCCCTAGTGCCGCTCTACTACCGCTAGAGGCAAAGTCGGAACAGAACCTTGCACACGAGACCACCCCGCAAATGGTAGTGGAGACAGTAGTATGGGCTGTAGTACCGCTTAAGCGGTACTATTGTTGTACTACCGCCCTACTACCGTGAGAGAAAAATGGGCATCCGAAAGTTGCACACGCGGGGAGGCCTTAAGCGGTAGTACCATGGAAGTACCGGCGGTACTACTGTGGGCACAGGCAGTAGTACCGCTGGCAAGATGCTGAGAAAACCACAGAAAACACAGGAAGGGCTCCGGAGATGGGAAGGAGGCAGTGGGTGCATATGGGGTTGTATATGTGTTGATTCCACCCATACCTTTCCGAAGCAGACCCCCTCTTAATAGTACGGCTTTCCTACGACTCAAATCCACCAAAAAGAAACATAGAAAAACCCGCCGTCTTCGAAAGGCTCCAAGGGGCGTCGAATCATCTAGTGCCTAACCATGAGATATCTGAAAAGCTCAATGCACACGACTAGTTCGCAAATGCATTGTCATCAATCACCGAAACCACTTAGGGAGAAATATGCCCTTACAATCTCCCCCTTTTTGGTGGATTGATGACAATACGGGATTTGCTCATAGAGATATATAACGAGCATACGCAACCCAAGAATCTATAAAAGATAGACAGGCTCCCCCTAGATGTGTGCATTCAACTGATGTGCTTTGGACTGCACAACACACATACTAGGATCAACACCCCCCTATATTTTATAGATCGGACAATCCTTGCAATGATAGAAGGGACATTTAAGCAAGTAAACTAATAAGTCTAAAGATCAAACATTCACGCACATAGAGACATAATAAGATTAACTAGGGTAGCATAATAAGATTAACTAGGGTAGCATATGTCTTACATCATATGAAAGAGAGTCTCACAACAAACCAAAGCAAACAAAGAAAAGAGTTCACAAGCAGAAACACAAAGGCAGCAAGAACCAAGCTTGTGACTCGGCAACACCCTGCAGAAAGACAAATCCCCGGTCCTAAACCTCTCCCCCTTTGTCATCGAGACACCAAAAGGGGGAGAGAGTGACCTAACGCAACTAGTCTCCTCCTCAGAATCAGACCCATCAACAGACATCTCCTCAGACCGACCGGACTCCTCCTCGATCTCCTGATCCTGAGTTGGAGCAGAAGTAGCAGTATTGGACTCATCCGAGTCCGTCCAGTGAGAGTACCAAGAGATCCACTTGTCCTCCGGAGTGATACGGTCCTCAGAGCCATCTTGAACTGGGATCTCAAGCTTCCTCATGATCGCCTTCCTCTCCTAACGAGCCTTCTTGGCATCCACATGTGCCAAGTACATCTTGTGCTGAACATCGATCTGAAGGCAAAAGAGCTTCTTCACCTTATGCTTGATCTTGGTCACCCAACCTGATTGACCAGAAGAGTGCTTTGTGCTGGGAGCAGGACCACCATCATCACCTTGATCTTCTCCAGAAGCAGAAGATACAGCCGCCTCAGGACGTGCGGTAGAGGCCCAAAGCTCCTTCTGACGCAAGTTGAGAGCGTCATGAGGAGTCAAGGGTCCGTGCTCAAGTGGCACACCAGGTAAGGTGGAGTTCCAGGTAGACTGAATCAGCTTGAAGATGAAAGGAGCATAAATTGGGTAGTGATCTCCATAGGTAGCACTCACTAGCTCCTTCCACATGACGTGAGAGACATCCAAGACGGCATCCGTGCTCTTCTCAGAGTGGCACAATAGAAGCATATCCAAAAGATGGCCATGCACCATGTCCAAGTTGCCAATGCGAGGAAAAAGAGTTTGCCGGAAGATGCGATGCATAATATCAAAGAAAGGCTTGAGCTCCTTCTTGACTCCCTTCTCAGTCTTGGTGATAATCATGTGAGGTTTCAGCTCATCCTTGTGGGTAGGCCCCCCCTCGTGGTGAGGACGAAGGCCAAGAGGCTTCCTCAGCCCCTCGTCAGGATATCCAAGAAGAGCCATAAACGTGGACTCTTGGAGAATGCAAAGAGCAGACTTGTTGAATTGATGATCCACGGCTTCTCTAGGAGTGAAGTTGCTTGGGTCATGCGGGTAGAAACCTTGCTCAATAATTCTCCAAAGGTTAGTAGAACTATGATTTCAATGACGTTTAAAGCGATAGACCAAAGAGGCAAAATCCTCATTTTCACAAGCTTAGGAGGAGGACCAACATGATTCAAATGAGTGGAAGGAACCGGTCCTCCATAAGTGAGTGGAGGTTCAACATGGGCAAAGATGCCATTTCCACTTCTACCACTAGACAAAGGAACTTTATCACTAGTAGCTTCCCCCTTGTCGGAGTTAGCATCCGTCACCTTGTTAGTGTGATCGACCACTTCCAACGGTGCAGTGGATAATTTAAGACCATCAAGAATATTCTTAAGCATGCCTTTGACCTCGGCCGTCATGGAGGTTTTCAATGTGTCCAAGGCCACATTGAACTCCACATGAGAGACCGAGGTTCCCCCATCGGCCGTAGACGAGGACAGAATTACACCGGGGTGCTCCTCCCCACCTTCTATGGTGTCAACCATACTATTTGGACGACAAAGTCCTTAATAAAGAGACAAGGCTCTGATACCAATTGAAAGGATCGATATAGTTGACTAGAGGGGGGTGAATAGGCAACTAAC
The DNA here is from genome assembly GCF_056163025.1 of Triticum urartu. Classification (NCBI taxonomy): domain Eukaryota; kingdom Viridiplantae; phylum Streptophyta; class Magnoliopsida; order Poales; family Poaceae; genus Triticum; species Triticum urartu. The sequence goes on along the minus strand of NC_141875.1, from coordinate 597,717,553 downwards.
TTTTAGCTTTTCTTTAACAATTTAAATTTTGCATCAAAGTAGGTTGTCTAGATATGCAACTAGGTGAGCAACCTATATGATGCAACAACAACAAGCACACAAGCAAGCAAGGGATACAACACAATAAAAGTTTGCACAAGTAAAGGTAAGATATAACCAAGAGTGGAACCGGTGGAGACGAGGGTGTGTTACCGAAATTCCTTCCCTTTGAGAGGAAGTACGTCTCCGTTGGAGCGGTGTGGAGGCACAATGGTCCCCAAGAAGCCACTAGGGACACCGTATTCTCCTCACGCCCTCACACAATGCGAGATGCAGTGATTCCACTATTGGTGCCCTTGGAGGCGGCGACCGAACCTTTACAAACAAGGGTGGGGCAATCTCCACAACTTAATTGGAGGCTCTCAACGACACCACGAAGCTTCACCACAATGGAATATGGCTTCGCGGCGACCTCAACCGTCTAGGGTGCTCAAACACCCAAGCGTAACAAGATCCACAAGGGATTATTGGGGGGGGGATCAAATTTCTTTTAGTGGAAGTGTAGATCGGGGCCTTCTCAACCAATCCCTCGAAAATCAACAAGTTTGATTGGCTAGGGAGAGAGATCGGGCGAAAATAGAGCTTTGAGCAACAATGGATCTTGGAAGGGAAGAGGTCAACTCTAAGAGGAAGAAGACCCCCCTTTATATAGTGGAGCAAAAATCCAACCGTTTTTCTGCCCACCCCGCAGTTAAGCGGTACTACCGCTTAGGTGGTACACCACCGCACAACCCTAAGTCTATGCAGAGTGTAGCAATGGTAGTGCCACTAAAGCGGTACTACCGTTGACCAGAGGGGTACTACCACTTGGGTCTTAGTCCTGGAGATGCAGCGGTAGTAGAGGGAGCCAGGGGCGGCAGTACCGTGCCAAGCGGTACTACCGCCCTAGTGCCACTCTACTACCGCTAGAGGCAAAGTGGGAACAGAATCTTGCACATGAGACCACCCCGCAAGCGGTAGTGGAGACGGTATTACGGGCTGTAGTACCGCTTAAGTGGTACTACCGCCCTACTACCGTGAGAGAAAAATGAGCAACCGAAAGTTGAACACGCGGGGAGGCCCTAAGAGGTAGTACCACGGAAGTACCAGCGGTACTACCGCGAAAGTGATACTACCATGGGCACAGGCGGTATTACCGCTGGCAAGATGCTGAGAAAACCACAGAAAACACAGGAAGGGCTCCAGAGATGGGAAGGAGGCAGTGGGTGCATATGGGGCTGTGTACGTGTTGATTCCACCCATACCTTTTCGAAGCTGATCCCGTCTTAACAGTACGGTTTTCCTACGACTCAAATCCACCGAAAAGAAACATAGAAAAAACCGCCGTTTTCGAAAGGCTCTGAGGGGCGTTGAATCGTCTAGTGCCTAACCATGAGATATCTGAAAAACACAATGCACACGATTAGTCTACAAAACATTGTCATCAATCACCAAAACCACTTAGGGAGAAATATGCCCTTACACCCGCGCACCCTCCCACGACCTAGAAAAAAAGCGCCACCATGTGATATTGTAGCACTAATATACTACATGCAACCAACGACACAGAAATTTTTGCACATAAATATATGTTGGTTCGTGGATAACACAAAATCACACCACAAAAGGCCCATCAAATCACCGTATTATAAATAAAAATAAAACATACTCCATCATCTCCCCCACCTGCCAAACTAAACATTCCATTAGGTCCAAAAGGTATTATTTTTTGGAAAGTCAAATTTCTTGAACTTGAGCATGTTCAGAGTAAAAAAATATTGACATCCACAATATTAAACAAAAAAAGTATGGGAATTCATTTCATGATGAATCTAATCATACCGATTTGGTATATTTCTCTATTTTCTTACGAAAAAGCTGACATCGTAGTGTTTTCATTGATAAAGGAGTGGGGGGTTAAGAAATACAAGGTAATTACAGCAAACACCATCACGGGAAGACAACTCCAGCCTCCTCTACATCAACCTAGTCTGGTTCCCTAGGTCTATCTGTTGGAAATATGCCCTAGAGGCAATAATAAATTGGTTATTATTATATTTCATTATTCATGATAACCGTTTATTATCCATGCTAGAATTGTATTGATAGGAAACTCAGATACATGTGTGGATACATAGACAACACCATGTCCCTAGTAAGCCTCTAGTTGACTAGCTCGTTGATCAATAGATAGTTACGGTTTCCTGACCATGGACATTGGATGTCGTTGATAATGGGATCACATCATTAGGAGAATGATGTGATGGACAAGACCCAATCCTAAGCCTAGCACAAGATCGTGTAGTTTGTTTGCTAAAGCTTTTCTAATGTCAAGTATCATTTCCTTAGACCATGAGATTGTGCAACTCCCGGATACTGTAGGAGTGCTTTGGGTGTGCCAAACGTCACAACGTAGCTGGGTGGCTATAAAGGTTCACTACAGGTATCTCCGAAAGTGTCTGTTGGGTTGGCACGAATCGAGACTGGGATTTGTCACTCCGTGTAACGGAGAGGTATCTCTGGGCCCACTCGGTAGGACATCATCATAATGTGCACAATGTGACCAAGGAGTTGATCATGGGATGATGTGTTACAAAACAAGTAAAGAGACTTGCCGGTAACGAGATTGAACAAGGTATTGGGATACCGACGATCGAATCTCGGGCAAGTATCGTACCGATAGACAAAGGGAATTGTATACGGGATTGATTGAATCCTTGACATCGTGGTTCATCCGATGAGATCATCGTGGAACATGTAGGAGCCAACATGGGTATCCAGATCCCGCTGTTGGTTATTGACCGGAGAGTTGTCTCGGCCATGTCTGCATGACTCCCGAACCCGTAGGGTTTACACACTTAAGGTTCGATGACGCTAGGGTTATAGGGAAAGTATGTACGCGGTTACCGAATGTTGTTCGGAGTCCCGGATGAGATCCCGAACGTCACGAGGAGTTCCAAAATGGTCCGGAGGTAAAGATTGATATATAGGAAGTATGGTTTTGGCCACCGGAAGTGTTCCAGGCATCACCGATAGTGTACCGGGACCACCGGAGGGGTCCGGGGGTCCACCAAGTGGGGCCAGCGGCCCCGGAGGCATACATGGGCCAAGTGTGAGAAGGGACCAGCCCCTAGGTGGGCTGGGGCGCCTCCCCACCAAGGCCCATGCGCCTAGAGAGAAGAGGGGGCAAACCCTAAGGGCAGATGGGCCCTAAGGCCCATGCCTGGTGCGCCTCCCTCTCCCCCCCACTTGGCCGCCACCCCAAGATGGGGATTGGGGCTGCCGCCACCCCTAGGGTGGAAACCCTAGGTGGGGGCGCATCCCTCCCTCTCCCCTATATATAGTGGAGGCAAAGGGGCAGCGCAACACACGAAGTTCTTCCCCTGTTGGCGCAGCCCTACCCCTCTCCCTCCTCGTCTCTCGTAGTGCTTGGCGAAGCCGTGCTGGAGTTCCGCGCTCCTCCACCACCACCACCACGCCGTCGTGCTGCTGCTGGACGGAGTCTTCCCCAACCTCTCCTTCTCCCCTTGCTGGATCAAGGCGTAGAAGACGTCACCGGGCTGCACGTGTGTTGAACGCGGAGGCGCCGTGGTTCGGCGCTTAGATCGGAATCAACCTCGATCTGAGTCGCTACGAGTATGACTCCCTCATCCGCGTTCTTGCAACGCTTCCGCTTAGCGATCTACAAGGGTATGTAGATGCACTCTCCTTCCCGTTGCTAGATTACTCCATAGATTGATCTTGGTGATGCGTAGAAAATTTTAAATTTCTGCTACGATCCCCAACAGTGGTATCAGAGCTAGGTCTATGTGTAGTTTCTATGCACGAGTAGAACACAAAGCAGCTGTGGGCGTCAATATTGTCAATTTACTTGCCGTTACTAGTCTTATCTTGATTCGGCGGCATCGTGGGATGAAGCGGCCCGGACCAACCTTACACGTACGCTTACGTGAGACTGGTTCCACTGACTGACATGCACTAGTTGCATAAGGTGGCTAGCGGGTGTCTGTCTCTCCCACTTTAGTCAGATCGGATTCGATGAAAAGGGTCCTTATGAAGGGTAAATAGAAATTGACATATCACGTTGTGGTTTTCGCGTAGGTAAGAAACGTTCTTGCTAGAAACCTATAGCAGCCACGTAAAAAACTTGCAACAACAATTAGAGGACGTCTAACTTGTTTTTGCAGCATATGCCGTGTGATGTGATATGCCCAAAAGGATGTGATGAATGATATATGTGATGTATGAGATTGATCATGTTCTTGTAATAGGAATCACGACTTGCATGTCGATGAGTATGACAACCAGCAGGAGCCATAGGAGTTGTCTTAATTTATTTATGACCTGCGTGTCAACATAAACGTCATGTAATTACTTTACTTTATTGCTAAAGCGTTAGCCATAGTAGTAGAAGTAATAGATGACGAGGCAACTTCAAGAAGACACGATGATGGAGATCATGGTGTCATGCCGGTGACAACGATGATCATGGAGCCCCGAAGATGGAGATCAAAAGGAGCAAAATGATATTGGCCATATCATGTCTCTATTTGATTGCATGTGATGTTTATCATGTTTTACATCTTATTTTCTTAGAACGACGGTAGCTTAAATAAGATGACCCCTCACTAAAATTTCAAGAAAAGTGTTCCCCCTAACTGTGCACCGTTGCGAAGGTTCGTTGTTTCGAAGCATCACGTGATGATCGGGTGTGATAGATTCTAACGTTCGAATACAACGGGTGTTGACGAGCCTAGCATGTACAGACATGGCCTCGGGACACATGCGAAACACTTAGGTTGACTTGACGAGCCTAGCATGTACAGACATGGCCTCGGAACACGGAAGACCGAAAGGTCGAACATGAGTCGTATAGAAGATACGATCAACATGAGATGTTCACCGTTGATGACTAGTCCATCTCACGTGATGATCGGACACGGCCTAGTCGATTCGGATCATGTTTCACTTAGATGACTAGAGGGATGTCTATCTGAGTAGGAGTTCATTAAATAATTTGATTAGATGAACTCAATTATCATGAACATAGTCTAAATTGTCTTTGCAAATATGTTGTAGATAAATAGCTCACGTTGTAGCTCCCTGTTTCAATACGTTCCTAGAGAAAGATTAAGTTGAAAGATATTGTAAGCAATGATGCGGACTGGGTCCGTAGTCCGAGGAGTGTCCTCACTGCTACACAGAAGGCTTATGTCTTTGATGCACCGCTCGATGTGCAAACCCCTACAACGTCGTCTATGGATGTTGTGAACACCTGACAGACACATCCTGATGACTACTTGATAGTTTAGTGCACCATACTTTACGGCTTAGAATCGGGATTCCAATGACGTTGGACGCCATAGAACATATGAGATGTTCCAAGAGCTGAAATTGGGATTTCAGGCTCTTGCCCGTGTTGAGAGGTGTGAGACCTCTGACAAGTTCTTTCGCCAACAAGATGGAGGAGAATAGCTCAGCTAGTGAGCATGTGCTCAAAATGTCTGGGTGCTACAATCACTTAAATCAAGTGGGAGTTAAACTTCCAGATAAGATAGTGATTGATAGAGTTCTCTAGCCACTATCACTAAGCTACTAGATCTTCATGATGAACTATGACATGCAAGGGATGGAGTTGATCCCGGAGCTGTTCGCGGTGCTTAAGACCGCAAAAGGTAGAAATCAAGAAGGAGCATCAAGTGTTGATGGTTTGACAAGACCACTGGTTTCAAGAAGGGCAAGGGCTAGAATGGAAACTTCATGGATGGCAAACCAGTTGCCGCTCCAGTGAAGGAACCCAAGGTTGAACCCAAACCCGAGACTAAGTGCTTCTATTGTAAGGGGAACGGTCACTGGTAGCGGAATTACCCCAAATGCATGGTAGATAAGAAGGCTGGCAACTTCAACAAAGTATATACGTGTTATTAATGTGTACCTCACTAGTACTCCTGATAGCACCGGGGTATTGGATACCGGTTCAGTTGCTATTATTGGTGACTTGAAGCAAAAGCTACGGACTAAACGGAGACTGGCTAAGGGCGAGGTGACGATGTGTGTTGGAAGTGTTTCCAAAGTTGATGAGATCACCATCGCACGCTCCATCTGCCTTCGGGATTAGTATTGAACCTAGATAAATGTTATCAGGTGTCTATGTTGAGCATGAATATGATTAGATCATGTTCATTGCAATACGGTTATTCATTTAAGTTAGAGAATAATGGTTATTCTATTTACATGAATAATACCTTCCATGGTCATGCACCCTATGTGAATGGTTCAGTGAATCTCGGTCGTAGTAATACACATGTTCACGCCAAAAGATGTAGATAGTACCACTTTCTTGTGGCACTGCCGCTTAGGTCATATTGGCGTAAGATGCATGAAGAAACTCCATGTCGATGGATGTTTGGAGTCACTTGATTTTGAATCGCTTGACACATGCGAGCCATGCCTCATGGGCAGGTTGACTAAGACCCCGTTTTCAGGTACAATGAAACGGGCAAGTGACTTGTTGGAAATCATACATGCTGATGCGTGTGATCCAATGAGAATTGAAGCGTGCGGTGGATATCGCTATTTTCTCATCTTCACTGACGATTTGGGTAGATATAGGTATATCTACTTAATGAAGCACAAGTCTGAAACGTTTGAAAAGTTCAAGTGATTTCACAGTGAAGTTAAGAATCATCATAACAATAAGATCATGTTCCTACGATCTGATCAAAAGGGGATTTTCTGAGTTATGAGTTTGGCAATCACTTAAGACATTGTGGAATTGTTTCACAGTTGAAGCCACCTGGAACACCACAAGGTAATGGTGTGTCCGGACATCGTAATCGAACCCTATGAGATATGGTGCGATCTATGATGTCTCTTACCAATCTACCGTTTTCATTTTGAGGTTATGCATTAGAGACAACTGCATTCACTTTAGATAGGACACCATCTAAGTCCGTTGAGACGACGTCATATGAACATTGGTTTGGCAAGAAACCAAAGTTGTCGTTTCTTAATGTTTGGGGATGCGATGCTGAGGGCTTCAGCCGGAGAAGCTCGAACCCAAAGCGGACAAACACATCTTCATAGGATACCCAAGGGTGACAGTTGGGTATACCTTCTATCTCAGATCCGAGGGCAAATTGTTTGTCACTAAGAACGGGTCCTTTCTCGAGAAGGAGTTTCTCTCGAAAGAATTGAGTGGGAGGAAGATAGAACTTGATGAGGCTGTCGAACCTTTACTTCAACCAGAGAGTGATGCAACACAGAAAGATGTTTTCTGTGGCGCCTATGTCTGTTGAATAGGAAGTTAATGATAGTGATCATGAAGCTTTGGATCAAGTTGCTATCGAACCTCGTAGGTCGACAAGGATATGTACTACTCCTAAGTAGTATAGTAATCCTGTCTTATATATCATGTTGTTAGACAACAATGAACATATGAGCTATGGAGAAGCGATGGTGGGCCCGTATTCCAACAAATGGTTAGAAGCCATGAAATCCGAGATAGGATCCATATATCAGAACAAAGTATGGACTTTGGTGGACTTGCCCGATGATCGGCAAGCCATTGAGATAAATGGATCTTTAAGAAGAAGACGGACGTGGGCGGTAATGTTACCGTCTATGAAGCTCGACTTGTGGGAAAGAGTCTTTTCACAAGTTCAAGGAGTTGACTACAATGAGAATTTCTCACCCGTAGCGATGCTTAAGTCCGTCGGAATCATGTTAGCATTAGCTGTATTTTTCGATTATGAAATCTTACAGATGGATGTCAAAACAAGTTTTCTTACCAAGTTTTCGTAAGAAAAGTTGTATGTGATACAATAAAAGGTTTTGTCGATCCTAAGGATGCTAAAAGGTATGCTGGCTCTAGCAATCCTTCTATGGACTAGAGCAAGCATCTCGGAATCGGAATATATGTTTTGATGGAGTGATCAAAGCTTTTAGGTTTATACAATGTTTGCTAGAAACTTGTATTTACAAGAAAGTGAGTGGGAGCACTACAACATTTCTGATAAGTATATGTGGATGACATATTGTTGATTCAAAATGATGTAGAATTTCTGGAAAGCATAAACGGTTGTTTGAAGAGTGTTTTTCAAAGGAAGACCTGGATAAAGCTGCTTACATATTGGGCATCAAGATCTATAGAGATAGATCAAAACGCCTGATGATACTTTCAAAGAACGCACACCTTGACATGTTTTTGAAGGAGTTCAAAATAGATCAGTCAAAGAAGGGGTTCTTACCTGAGTTGTAAGGTGTGAAGTTGAGTAAGACTCAAAGCTTGACCATGGCAGAAGAAAGAAGAAGGACGAAGGTCGTCCCCTATGCTCTTGTCATAGGCTCTATACGGTATGCCATGCTGAAGTACCGCACCTAATGTGTGCCTTGCCACATGTCTGGCAAGAGGGTACAAAGGTGATCTAGGAGTGGATCACCAGATAGCAGTCAAAATTATCCTTAGAGGAATAAGGAAATGTTTCTCGGTTATGGAGGTGATAAAGAGTTCGACATAAAGAGTTACGTCGATGCAAGCTTAACACCTATCCAGATAGCTCTGAGTAGAGATACCGGATACGTATAATGGAGCAATAATTTGGAATAGCTCCAAGTGGAACGTGGTAGCAGCATCTACGATATAAAGTTTTGCGAAATACATAGGGATCTGAATATGGAAAGACCCGTTGACTACAACCTCTCTCACAAGCATAACATGATCAAACCCATAACTCATTGAGTATTAATCACATAGTGATGTGAACTAGATTAGTGACTCTAGTAAACTATTTGGATGTTGGTCACATGGCGATGTGACCTATGAGTGTTAATCACATGGCAATGTGAACTAGATTATTGACTCTAGTGCAAGTGGGAGACTGTTGGAAATATGCCCTAGAGGCAATGATAAATTGGTTATTATTAAATTTCATTGTTCATGATAACCGTTTATTATCCATGCTAGAATTGTATTGATAGGAAACTCAGATACATGTGTGGATACATAGACAACACCATGTCCCTAGTAAGCCTCTAGTTGACTAGCTCGTTGATCAATAGATAGTTACGGTTTCCTGACCATGGACATTGGATGTCGTTGATAACGGGATCACATCATTAGGAGAATGATGTGATGGACAAGACCCAATCCTAAGCCTAACACAAGATCGTGTAGTTTGTTTGCTAAAGCTTTTCTAATGTCAAGTATCATTTCCTTAGACCATGAGATTGTGCAACTCCCGGATACCGTAGGAGTGCTTTGGGTGTGCCAAACATCACAACGTAACTGGGTGGCTATAAAGGTTCACTACAGGTATCTCCGAAAGTGTCTGTTGGGTTGGCACGAATCGAGACTGGGATTTGTCACTCCGTGTAACAGAGAGGTATCTCTGGGCCCACTCAGTAGGACATTATCATAATGTGCACAATGTGACCAAGGAGTTGATCATGGGATGATGTGTTACGGAACGAGTAAACAGACTTGCCGGTAACGAGATTGAACAAGGTATTGGGATACCAACGATCGAATCTCGGGCAAGTATCGTACCGATAGACAAAGGGAATTGTATACGGGATTGATTGAATCCTTGACATCGTGGTTCATCCGATGAGATCATCGTGGAACATGTAGGAGCCAACATGGGTATCCAGATCCCACTGTTGGTTATTGACCGGAGAGTTGTCTCGACCATGTCTGCATGACTCCCGAACCCGTAGGGTCTACACACTTAAGGTTCGATGACGCTAGGGTTATAGGGAAAGTATGTACGCGGTTACCGAATGTTTTTCGGAGTCCCGGATGAGATCCCGGACGTCACGAGGAGTTCCGGAATGGTCCAGAGGTAAAGATTGATATATAGGAAGTATGGTTTTGGCCACCGGAAGTGTTCCGGGCATCACCGGTAGTGTACCGGGACCACCGGAGGGGTCCGGGGGTCCACCAGGTGGGGCCAGCGGCCCCGGAGGCATACATGGGCCAAGTGTGAGAAGGGACCAGCCCCTAGGTGGGCTGTGGCGCCTCCCCGCCAAGGCCCATGCGCCTAGAGAGAAGAGGGGGCAAACCCTAAGGGCAGATGGGCCCTAAGGCCCATGGCTGGTGCGCCTCCCTCCCCCCCCCCGCACTTGGCCGCCACCCCAAGATGGGGATTGGGGCTGCCGCCACCCCTAGGGTGGAAACCCTAGGTGGGGGCGCAACCCTCCCTCTCCCCTATATATAGTGGAGGCAAAGGGGCAGCCCAACACACGAAGTTCTTCCCCTGTTGGCGCAGCCCTACCCCTCTCCCCCCTCATCTCTCGTAGTGCTTGGCGAAGCCCTGCTGGAGTTCCGCGCTCCTCCACCACCACCACCACGCCGTTGTGCTGCTGCTGGACGGAGTCTTCCCCAACCTCTCCTTCCCCCCTTGCTGGATCAAGGCGTAGGAGACGTCACCGGGCTGCACGTGTGTTGAACGCGGAGGCGTCGTGGTTCGGCGCTTAGATCGAAATCAACCGCGATCTGAATCGCTACGAGTACGACTCCCTCATCCGCGTTCTTGCAACGCTTCCGCTTAGCGATCTACAAGGGTATGTAGATGCACTCTCCTTCCCCTCGTTGCTATATTACTCCATAGATTGATCTTGGTGATGCGTAGAAAATTTTAAATTTCTGCTACGATCCGCAACACTATCTAGCAGTGAGTTGGCCCTCCATCTGCCCGCCCTACTCCAAACGGCTGCCTCCTCTACGATCTTGGCGATCAGAGCCACGGCAGGAGAGCGTTGGTTCCTAAAAATCCTTGCGTTCCGTTCAATCCATAGGTTCCACCATACGAGCTGAACCAGGGAGCTCCAAGCTTTCCTCTCCTTTGATGGGAACATGCCATAGGGGTGGTCTGACCAAATCATCAGAGAGGTGGTGGTGGTAGAGGGGGCAAGGCCGAGCGACAGGTTGCATCTTCGCAAAACCCCTTGCCAGACCTGGACGGAGAACGGGCAGGAGGCGAGAAGGTGGGTGGCATCTTCCATCGGGCCAGCGCAAAGAGCGCAGGCAGGGTCATGCGGCCAACCCTTTTTGGCGAGCACGTCGGCCGTGTTGCAGCGTCCAAGGAGAGCGAGCCACCCGAATACTTTGCTCTTCCCAGGGGCGTCCGAATTCCAAATGAATTTGTCGAAGCTAGCCCGACAGCTACCCTCGAACTGAATGATATACGCCGATCTCGCACTGTAAACCCCATCAGCCGTCCATCTCCACGAGACCGAGTCAGGCTCCGTACTCAGCAAGGTCGAGCTGATTTCAGTCCAAAGGCTTATGAACTCTCTTGTGGCCTCCGGTGTGAGCATAGGCTGGAGGTGCCGGATCCATCTGCCCTCTTGCAGTGCTTGAGATACGGTAATGTTTTTCCTTGTGCACTGTCGAAAGAGGTGAGGGAAGCGCAGTTGGAGACAGACTCCGTTGTGCCAGGGATCCCTCCAGAAGGATAGCCGTGTCTCATCTCCGAGATGAAATTTGACGGAGGCATTGAAGAGGGCTCTAACTGTCGGGTCGACCGGAAGCTCGAGTCCGAGCCATGGATTGTTAGGGTCCTTCCAAGCTTGCCATAGCCATCGGACACGCAAAGCCACGCTGTGCTTGGCCAGGTCGAGGACACCGAGGCCACCGAATTCAGTCGGCCGGCAAACCAACTTCCAATTGGCGAGGCATTTGCCGCCCGAGGAAATCTCCTGCCCTCCCCAAAGGAACCCGCGGCGCACCTTGTCGATCAGAATTTAAGCAAACTTAAAAGGTTTGAATTTTTTAAAAAGTAATACACCTTATATTTTGAAACATAATGTGTAATTTTTTTAGGAAACCCAACAACACCGACGGCGTAGCAAAGCGCACCCAACCCTTCTAATCTAACTTTAAATATGAGGGGGACCAATAAACCAAGACACAGTAAGTACGTCTCTAAGATTCTTGTTCCGTTTAGATGGCTTGATCATTTGGCATGGCTTTACATGGAGAGTCTTATTTGATTTGACATGACGGTGCAACCTAGGCCGAGTGTATATTAGTGTTGCTCAACAACTACTACCTTACAACATCGACATGTAACGTGTCTCCATTTATGATCTGGATCTGATTTGTCAGCATGAGAGCGAAGTTTTGTTCCGTAGCGAACCAAAAGAGGGCAGTGGCCCATCCACCAGAAAGGGAACAAGGTCGATGCAGAATGGGAAATTAGCAGGACATCTCCAAACTCAGATACCGGTGGGAGTATTGCGCATGATAGGTGTTTACACGGCACCAACAGTAGAAATGTATTGTTCTAGAAGACCTACTCAAATGCTACAAGTCTTCGTGTAGAGCTCTCAACCAGGAAAATGTTCGGAACATATATGGAGTATGGTTAAATGTAGACTTCTAAAAAACGTCTTATATTTTGAGAATGAGGTAGTACTTCGAAGAATTACTAAATCCAGTTTTACAACCTCATATTATCGGCGATACGGAAATGAGTTTTGTCATCACAGAATGTACACTTGAATAACACAAGCACGGAAAGTTCAAGCCTTTCTGGTGGGAAAGAAACTCTGAGGGGTTCAACCATATCACCTGATTCTCCTTTCACGCGGTTGTTGTTGAAATTTCCAGTGCAGCAGGGGGCCGCTAGAAGACCACACCACAAGTGTCATTTGGTTGCCGCAGCCTTGAATGACCACGGAGCTTGGCCTGAATGAGATATGAAAAGTATATGCTTAGCATTTGGCAAAATGCACTTCATAATCTGTTCTAATAAAAACAGAATGAGTTCTCAAATCAAAAAAAAGGAGAACGGAAAAAAGAATGAGGTTTGTCCTGCGCTGGGCCTGAAGTTGGCTTCCAACTGGTCTGTATCTTTTCGTTGACTCTGGCGCGCCCCATGAATGAAAGAGGGCGGCGCGCCGGCGACGTACGCTAATCAATGGCTGGCAAGCTGCCGGTGTCAAGCACTGCACCTTGGAACTTCCCAACGAACTTTTCCGACTGGATTAAAGCCGCTTGTTGTAGATGAATGAATGGTTGAAAGGATAGTGTTATTCCCGGTACATCAGACTTCAAGTCCTAAGCTTGTGAAAACTACTCCCTCCATTCCATAAGAGCGCTTTTGACACTAGTATAGTGCCAAAAATGCTCTTATATTATAGAACGGAGAAAGTAATAAATTAGGCCAACTTTGTCGGTCTATCCTTAATATGGAATAAATTAAAAGGTTAAAATAAAAAGAAAGTCCAATAAAAGTAGGGTTAACTATCCTTTTGCTCTTAGTGGTGTCCATGTGCTCAGTTTTGCTCTCAGATGCGAATTGTTCTCAGTTTTGCCCCTAGTCCGAGCACAGCAACTATGACGAGGCCAAACGGCCATATTTGAGTCCATTCCGTCCGCCGGCGTTAGTGGTTGTGGGTCCGGAGCTTACACGTGGGACCACGTGGACGTGGGTCCCGAGCTTACATGTAGGCCCGTGCAACTAAATCCCCAAATCATTCTAGCTCACACCCATCCGCCCGGTCGGCTCTCCTGCGCCGCGGCCAGCACCTGCCCCGCCACCAGCTGCACGGCCTACTCCGCCGCTACCTCCCCGCGCCTATGCTCCACAGCTACCTGTGACGCCCACCACCTTCCTGCGACGCCACGGGTGGGGCGCCCGCCACCTGCTCGATCCGCGGCGCGGCCTCCTTCCGTGCGCCCGGCTGGAGCGCTCAAAGGTGAGGGGCTGCTGGAGCTATTTAAACTAGGAGGAAGAACCCTAGGGCGAAATGGTGAGCAGCGGCGACCCCGGAGTATTTGGCGAGGCAGGCATCGGGCCGGAGATCCGCCGCGTCCACGACTGGGTTCCCGAGGGGTAAGTCTCGCCTCTTGTTTAGATTGAGCTTATTTGTGCATTTGAACACTCGATTCGAGTAGGTTTGCCCAATTAGTGTGCTGATTGCGTCTCTGTTTTTCGCCGGTTAGGATGGAGTTGCGGTTTGCTTTCATGGTGCACATTAGAAGGGACCGGTACATGTTCGATGCAAAGGATAAGAAGAAATACCAAGGAGGTTTTGATTATCGGTTGCCAATGGCTAGTAATTGGAGTTTCGGACAATTTGGGGAGGTAATTTGTAGCCAATATCCTTGGGGTTTGCTTGATGAAGTGGTATACAAATACTATGATGGGGAAAAGAATTGGGTGTCAGTTAGTAATGATGAAGAGCTAGCTACCATGTTTGTTAGGCATAAAGAGAAAGATAATTTTCATGTGAGGCTGCAAGTTGATGTGCTTGAGCAGGCATTTGGACCTAGGATGGCGGGTGCAACATCTCGGGGAGAACCAAGTCATCATAATGGCATCTCTAGCCAGAACAGTTCAGTTGGTGCATGGCGACGTGGTGGCTCGACAAGTGTGGGCAACAGCAGTAGGGTCCCCCTTGAAGTGGAGCCTGATGGCTACAATTCTGGGGTTGATGAAGAGAAGCTATATTCTGATGTTATTCAAAATTTACGACGAGCACCTCAGACTGAAAATCAAGATGAGGCTCACAATGCAGTCCGTGTGGATGATGACGCGATGGGTGAGGACGAAGACCTTGCAGCTGTTGAATGGGACCCTTTGAACCCTCATATGGAAGAAGGTACAGTTTTTGCATCCATGAATGAGTGTAGAAATGCACTTGTGACATACTGCATCAAGGTAGAACGTACTTTCAAAGTTGACAAGAGTGATCAAGTACGTTACAGAGTGCACTGTCCGACTGAAGGTTGTCCATGGAGGCTGCTTGCATCTAAAATGCGTAATAGCACTAATGTTCAGGTCAAAGTGAAACCTTTTAAGCACACATGCCAGGAATCAACCCTTCGGAAGGATACAATCAGTAGAGCCAAGTCAAGATGGGTGGCAGAAGAAGTAAAGAAGTGGGTGAAAGAAAACCAGCAAGTGGGTCCAAAGGAATTGCAGAAGAACATCAAAATAAGTTCAAGATAGATTTACCATACATGAGGTTGTTCAATGGTAAACAACATGCTATGGATTCTATTTATGGTAACTAGCAGGAAAGTTTTCAATTGTTGTATTCATTCAAAGGTGTAGTGGAGAGGACAAGCCCAGGTAGTATTGTAGATATTGATCACCACACCGTGGAGTACACATTCAGGGGAGTGACAAAGACCAAGGAATGCTTTAGGAGGGTTTTTGTCTCCTTTGAGGCTTGTCGCCGGGGTTTTTTGGCAGGCTGCATGCCTTATTTGGCTATTGATGCCACTTTTCTCACAGGAACGTTTAAAGGACAGTTAGTAGCAGCTTGTGCAGTTGATGCACATAGTTTTGTATTTCCAGTTGCCTATGGTGTGCTGGAGACAGTGTCAGGAGAGCTGGACTTGGTTTTTGCATAATCTCCGCCGGGCTATTGCACATCCCAATGGGTTGGTCATTCATACAGATGCCTGCAAAGGTTTAGAAGTGGTCGTGGACAATGTGTTCCCTAGAGTAGAGCATAGGGAATGCATGCATCACCTTGCTGCAAATTTCATGAAGAAATTTAAAGGAAAGGTGTATACGGACAATTTATAGCCAGCATCTTTGACATGCAGTGTGAAGAAGCACAACTACCACTTGAGGCAGTTATACATGAATCCCAAAGTGAAAGAATACTTGGAAACACACCAATCCAAGTTATGGGCCAGAAGCCAATTCAATGAAGTGAGCAAAGTTGACTATGTGCACAATAATCTAGCAGAGTCTTTCAACTCAACAATCCAAAAACTAAAGGGTCATTATGTGGTGGATTTGCTTGACAGGATAAGGATAGAATACATGCAGAAATTTCATTATCGTGCAGGAATAGCCGAGGCAAAATTCATGGGCCACATTATCATCCCTGCCGTGATGAATGAACTGAAGCAGAAGACAACAGGCTTGGAAATGAACATGACTCTTTGCTCGGGTACCATAGCAGAGATATCATATTTGGATAAAGAGAAGAGGGAATGGAGATATCCAGTGGATTTAGAAGCTAGAACTTGTAGTTGTAGGCAATGGCAGATAACTGGGTTGCCATGCATTCATGCCTTGTTTTTCATCACTTCTCTCCCAGGTCCAGCAGGGAACATACAACAGTATGTGCATGATTACTACTCTGTTGCAAGGTTCAAAGCCACATATGCTTATGCCTTGCCTGCTATGGAGGGAAAACAACAATGGGACATGGTGGACCCTGGATTCAAGCTTTGCGCTCCAATTCTGAAGAGAGCAGCAGGTAGACCAAGGAAGAGTCGAATCAGACCTCGCAGCGAAGGAGCTGGACTTGGAGCGAGGAAGCGTAAGTGCACAAGGTGTGGTGGGTCTGGTCATTTTGGTAAGTATTGTGATAACACAGTAGATCCACCGTTCGGAGAGAGTTTCGATGAATGCTTCGATGAAAATGTTGGTCAGCAGCCGGTTGCCTCAACAGATGATGAAAATGATGGTCAACAGCCGGTTGCATCAGATGAGGATTTTGACGAGGTTCCAAATGATGATGGTCAACAGCCGCATGATTTTGACGATGATCCAAAATATCCTCCAAATAATGATTCAAGTGAGGCTCCAAATGGTGATCCAAGTGAGGCTCTAAATGGTGATCATGGTGATCCAAGTGAGGCTCCAAATGATGATCCAAGTGAGGCTCCAAATGGTGACCAACCTTCTGTTGTTGTGAGTTCTGCTAGGTATGTAAATCTTGCAAGGGTCAAGTACTACTGTACATCTATACCTTGACATGATCTCATTACCGTTTATGTTTTCCACAGCTCTATGGTAGGTTTGAAGAAGACGCGCAAGGTACCGACAACCAAGAGAAGAAGAGAAGAAACAATGAGCACAAGGTGCACGGGGAGCAAAGTGATGGCAAGAAGCTCAAGGAACAGACAGAAGCCCCAACGCTATCTATGAATAATTATGAAACATTATGAATAAGGGATGATGTTGTATTATGAAACATTTATCACTTGACATGTTGTATTTCTGTTGGATGATGTTGGACCTATGTTAGAAGTATGTTTGACATGATGTTTAAATATCTGTTGGATGATGTTTGAATGAGCACATGGTTTTTCCTTTTTTTGATTTTTTGAATTTTGTTTTGTTCATTTAAATTCTAGTCAAACCTAACTTTGACCAAGATTTAAACAAGTCTAAAACATCAAAATGAAAAACTAAGCCTGGATACTTCTTAGTCAATCCAAAATGAAGTTGTGGTGAGCTTTTTGAAATTTTCATGAAAAATGTGCTAAAAAGAGGGGTCCAAAGGTAGGGTAAACGGCCTCATTTCTAAGCAAAGTTTTTTTTCGACCTTGTCTAAATCAGCCAAATAACTTTCCTACACATATATTCTATATGTATAGACTATGTGCGCTGGTTTTTTCATTTTTTATTTTTTTAATTTGTTTTGCTCATTTGAATTCTGTCAAACTTAACTTTGACCAAGATTTAAACAAGTGTAAAACATCAAAATGAAAAACTAAGCCTGGATCCTTCTTAGTCACTCCAAAATGAAGCTGTGGTTAGTTTTTTGAAATTTTCATGTTCATTTCCCCAAAACACTTCTCTTCACTTCATACAAGAGAGTTTGAGATACTCGAGATATCATACAATACACATGAACTTATCATTTAAATGTATGTAAAGCTTGTCTATCAACTTAAATCGTTAGTATATGACATAAGAAGACTATGTGCGCAGGTTTTTTTTATTTTTCTGATTTTTATTTAATTTATTATGCTCATTTGAAATCTGGTCAAACATAGCTTTGACTGCTCCAAACCCCGCTAACCCTAGCGCTGAACAAGGACCATTCATCTAACCCTAGCGGCGATCAAGGGCCGTCGATCTAACCCTTCTAGAAGGAATCTGCGGGGAGGAGGGGGGTGATCCGCGATATGCAATCTGATTGGCTGGGAGATTGTTTTTTTAACAAATACCGGGCGCGCTGGATGGACCGTTGGGCCGTCTCGTTGTCTGGGCCTGAGACTGCAGTAAATAGCCCGTCTCAGCCTTTCCAGGCCTTGCATGCATGGAGGCGGCGACGTGGGTTTGCATGCGTGGCGGCGACGTGCATGCATGCGAGCGAGGCGCGCTAGGCGAGCTATGCTAGCGAGGCGAGCTAGGTGGTTCAGTGCAGTGGTTCAGGGCAGCGATTCACATGCACCGCCCGGTCAAAGAGCTATGCAGTGATTCAGATGCACGCACGCGCCCCATGCATCATTTTCGTGCAAAAATTTAAGTGTGCAAAACATAACGGATACACACACGCGTCCGGATTCACACACGCACCGTTCTCATCCTTTCTCTCTTCCTCTCCCACCCACAGGCCTATAAATGGGGTGCCTCTCTTCCTCTCCCACCCACAAGCCAGATCCGATCCTCTCCAACTTCAAACACCCAAGCGACCGAGCCCTCCCCAAGCGAGACCAAGTTAAGATGCAATTCAACGGGCCGACCTTCAACCGTCCGCCTGTCGTGCCGGAGCTGCGCTACCCACCGGGCGTGCTCGTGGAGAGGGAGCTCCATGTGTGGGCTATTTCAAGGTGGAGGGGTTCCGTTGAACTCACCCGCGCCTTCCTCAGAGCCGGCTATGCCCACCTCCCACGGGGCTCGCCGAGGATGTTCACCCTCAACGAGGTTCGTGACCGCGGCGGCATCGTCCTATTGCTCACGGTCACCTTCACCAACCCGTTTGACGCGCGCGAGCTCCTCGGCCAAGTATTTTGGTGCGGCTGCGAGGCCATCTTCTTCACCGTCTACAACATCTACACCAACTACGAGCGCATCTTCCCCGCTCCAGGCCAGATGCACTCCCTTCCCTACGACGAGGAGGAGGTGTGAAGATGAAGACGG
This sequence comes from Triticum urartu, assembly GCF_056163025.1. NCBI lineage: Eukaryota > Viridiplantae > Streptophyta > Magnoliopsida > Poales > Poaceae > Triticum > Triticum urartu. The sequence continues at coordinate 597,698,687 of NC_141875.1, read as the reverse complement.
TGTTGAAGGGGCGCGCGTGGCCAATGTGGAAGAAGAAGGTCAAGATGAAGATGTTCAAGCCCGGAGTCAAGCTCGTCATGTTTCGTTTTTTATTTTGTTTCTTTTCTATGTCGTGTCGTGTCGTGTCATGTTTCGTCATGTGTCTGTGAACTATCCGTGAACTTATCTAAGTTATTGCAATGGTACGGTGTGTTCCATCTTATCTAAGTTATTAGGGTTTATTATGTGTGTTAAAAAATGTCCGTGCCCAAACATATCATTTCTTCCCTAAACAAGTCATGAAGTTCGAGAACTTGTGGTTTTCATTAATGAAAATCGGAGGGGGTGAGAAGCCCTCTGTTTCTTTCAAACAAAAAGTCATGAACTAACATGCAAATTTATTCCCTTTAAATCCTAAACCAAGTGCCACTCTAACCCTAAACCAAGTGCCACTCTGACCAAAATCATGTGGTAGTGCAACATACATTTTCAACCTTCCAACCCTCCAAAATTTAAGTACAAAACAATGGAAAACCACTCTCACGCGTGTGCAAACATTCACGGTCTCACTATTTTTCTAAAAAAAATTCACAGTCTCACTATGTATACCTTCCTTCCCTACCCATGTCAAAGTCTTGCCATCTGTCCTAGCGGTTACCAGCGCAGCCCTAAACACCACAAACCCACGCGGTCTTGGGTTCGAGTCCCCAGCCGCACCAATTTTTTGTGCATTTCCACCCTTCATTTTTTAGACAAATTATGTTTTTCTCAATGTAATGCCCTTAAAAAATGTTCATTTATTTTGGCACCTGGCGTAAACCTCTACCAGAGCTGAGGCACATTTTCCATGACATTTTGGTCTTTGATTTAAATCACGGTGTATTTGAATTGGACTAATTAACAGCTCCAAAAAATTTCTAACCTTAATTGTTTGGCTCGGGAATAATTCAATTAGCTTCCACAAAAAGTTTCAGCATTATGATTTACTGCCTAAATTAAATCAGAATAGAAAACAAAAAAATACGCAAGAGAACCCCCGAATGGGCCTAACTGGATGCAGTTGGCCCATTAGTCTAGCCTGCACTTGGCTCTACGCTCTGAATTTGGCCCAAGAGCAACCTTTTTTTGGACAGAAAGGCAGAGCAGAGAGCTGCATTTCATTGATCAAAAGTTTCTGAATTCCTAATTTCTTCTCTTTTTTCCAACATATTTAAATGTTGGTCACTTCTTCTCTTTTTGTTTCAACATTTAAACAACTTTAACCAACATTTAAACTAGGTGAATTTCTCAAACAATTTCAAGATTACAAATTCCTCCATAATTCATGCCTTTCCATATATTTTCAACATTACAACCAGTGCGATTACCATACCTACAAATGCCCAAAAGTATTTGCAAATGGGTATTGGTAGTGCTTGATCTTCAAGCTTCCTCACCTTGTTCTTCAACATCCTAAGCTCAACAGCTAGCTCTCTGTCAGTGCGTGCTTCTCCCTCCATCTCTTCTTCCGGAGCTCGTGGTGCGGCCACTGCCGTTCGTGGCAGCATGCGCAACCATTCTTCATGCTCTTCTTGCAGTTCATTCATCAGAGTCTTGGCCAGAGCATCGACCCAAAGAAAGAAGCATGTCACCTGCATGAACACCAAATAGATCAACCCATTGCTCAAAGATCCCAACCACGAAAATGGTGCAATTGCCCCGATTCTTACCCCATTCTCGCTGCACACGTAGAACGGACGATTCTGGTTCCTCAGTGTCTGAGAAACCCTCCGATCAACGCCCGCCCGGCACCGCGGACAGATGAAGACAGGCATGTCCACACGCGCCCAGCTCTGCATCCGCGAGGTGGCGCGGGAGCTTGAGGAAGACATGGAGCTCGGAGCCAAAGGGGATCTCAACGCCGCCGCGCCCTCCACTGCTAGCTTCCCACCGCCGCGCCCTCCACAGCTAGCTTCCCACCGCCGTGCTCTCTCTCTCGCCGTGGTCACCGCCGTGCTCTCTGTCGCCGTGGTCACCGCCGCTGTCGCCCGCTTATATAGCACACCCGCCAACGGCTCTCTGATCAACGGCTCTCTGCTGGGTCCCACAAGCCACGCGTGCAATGGTCTGAATAAAATTGGCCGTCTCTGCCGCCTGGTCCCACCTGTAAGGGCCGAGTCAAAAGGTTGACCTGACGGAGATGGCAGAGTTCACGGAACGAGTCGGTGCGCACGGACTAGGGGCAAAACTGAGCACAATTCGCATCTGAGGGAAAAACTGAGTACATGGACACCACCGAGGGCAAAAGGATAATTAACCCATAAAAGTATATCAGAATCAATCCCTCCTATTAGATTTCAATAGAAGAGATAAATGCTTTATCGAAGGAAATAAGAAAAAAGGGTATGTTGCTACTCTTTTGAAAGAAAAAAAATAGGAATTCCTAAAGTAATGTCTAAACCCAAGGATTTCACAAATCAAAGATAAAGGATTCTAGAACAATTAAACACAATTTTCAATTATCTCAACAACAGAGTTGGATCAGATTTAGGAATAAAAATCAATTCATTTGAAATGAGACAAAGAAAAGAGTTTAAAGACGACTCAATTATTTTTAAAGGATTTTGGCTTCGAAGTTTGTCAGGCAAAATTAGCCCACTTGAGTCATGAGTATAAATGGAATTTGTTTTTTCTGTAAGGAAATTAATGCACGTCATAGTCTAATTTCTATTATTATCGACCGAAATTCGAATCATTTTCTCGAGCCGTATGAGGAGAAAACCTCCTATACGTTTCTAGGGGGGTTGTTTTGACATTGGTGCTCGCATTTTTCTAATTCAATGTCATGAAAGTTATATTATTGAATATCTCTTTCAAATACAAACCCAATAACATATATTTTTAGCATATACTTTATATTTTATGAGCCAAATAAATCGTAAAAATTTGATCCAAATACAAAAGAGCCTAATAAACCAAGACGGGGATGGTACTTTTGCGTTTCTTCTCAACTTCAATGGAAGAAGTATGATTTTTTTATGAATCAATCATTACTTGGTAGCCTTTCTTGTTGCAGAAAATATGTGTGGCATATGGAAAAATATATTGGTGACACATAATATGATGTGTATTTTTTCCTAAATGATTTAATTAGGACATAATTATTTTTCTTTTAGTAAAGGCATCAAAGGGGAATCTTAGATATTATTAATACTTCCTCCCTTCTGGTTTAGAGCATGGTTAATAGTATAGCCGACTACTGGCTATATATTATTGTCATGTCATCTATAGTCTTATAGTCAATATTTTTTTAGAAAAGGAGGATGACCCTCGGCCTCTGCATTTGGGCGATGCATACAACCACTTTATTAGTTATTCTCACAAGACCTTATAAATTCATACAATAGCAAGACTAAAGCCATCGTCTAAGCAACAACTGTCACTACACCTATCCAATTGATGAAGGGGCGCTGATAGCCTGAGCCTAATACCAAACAGACATCGCAGCCAAACCTAAACATCTAAGACATGAGGTCCCAACCAGGATGCCTGCCTGGTATGGGGCACCTACTAGTCCGGCGCACTCCTCAACCAGGATGCCTGCCGGGTATGAGGCCGCCGCAGCCACCTGCCACGAGTCCATCTTCAGAGCTGTACTGTTGCATCAACCGTGCCAGGTCTCTCTGCCATCAACGCCACCACGACGCCAGACAGCATCATCCTCCTGCGTGAGTCCATCCTCCCACATCGAACTCCGAATCTGCACTGCGCCACACTGTCAAGATCCGTCGCCATCAATGTATGGATGAAGCACCACTCCACCAAAGAAACCGTCTGTTGGTCCCGTGAAGCAAGGCGCAGCACCAAGTAGAAGGCCAAAATCGCACCGCCACCACGCCACCAGCAGCCCCGCCACCAAGAGCTGTTCCCAGCCACCGCCTTCAAGAAGGAACACGGCACCAGGGTGCCGTCAACGCCCAGAAGGGGAACAAAAGCTTTCGCCATAGCTCGAGGAGGAGGCGGAAGGGAGAGGATCCACCCCAAAGCCTCCAGGAAGGGGATCGGCGCCAAAGGCGTCGACTTTGGGGAGGCCGCTGCGCCAGCCAGGGGTTTCCCCCGGAACCTCACCCGCACGCCAGATCCGCCAGGACGGCAATAGGGGACACCGAAAGCAGCCGTCAAGGACCAGCGCCAGCACGGATCGGGACAGATCGGAGCAGGGGTGGATCTTCTACATGGAGCCATGACGGATTGCGAGGAGCCGCCACTGCGCCAGCGTCCGCAGCCCCCACGCCTCTCGCGCGCCCGTGGGAGGCTGCCCACCAGAGCCCGCCGGCTGCACCGCGTCCACCAGCCGGGGCCGTCGCCCCGGGGAGCCAAGGCCCTCCAACGGAGAGGAGGCGCCAGATCCCGCCGCCACCATCATTGGGGTCGAGCACCCGCGCCTCGGAGGCCCTCAGGCGGCGGCAGAGGGAGGGGAGGAGAGGGGGAAAGCGGCGGCGGCGCTAGGGTTGGCCCCGAGTCGCCTCAGAGGAGGCGACGCGGGGGGGGGGGGGAGGGGGCTTGAAATAGTTAGCATTAAATATATCTAGTGCTTTCTTTGTCCCACAATATAAGAATATTTTTCAAGCTAAAATAGCTTGAAAATCGTTCTTATATTATGGGACGGACGGAATACTATGAACCACCTTACACACTCATAAAGTTTCTAGGAGGATCCCCCCTTGCGTCATCCACGTGGGCGACCTGGGGAAAACCCTAGCTGCGGTCGCCTTCGCCCCCACTCCCGGCACTCCACCCCGCCGCCGGCACTAGGTGCTATTGAGCAAAGCTCGACAGATGTATGCGACGGGGGATTGGTTCCTCTTTTCTCAATGCATTGCTGGCGCGTGACGGCAACACGGGCAGTGGCGGTGGGCTGGCGCAGGGCCGTACGACACAAAGACGGTCGAGCAAGACGACGGTGTCTGCGGCGCGTTGGGGTACTATGGCTTTCCCATGGCGCGGCGGCTACAGGGAGCTCTCCTCGAGTGTGTGTGTGTGGCGTCCTGGCCAGGTCGGGTGGGACCTGGCTCCAAGCTGCTGCGCAGCGGGGGCGTGGACGACGTCCTGGCCGGGGCGCTAGACCTTGGAGCGTTGAGGTCCCAGTATGGCGGCAGTTGCTGCCTTGTTTTGCCCAGCCATAGATCCAGATCCGATTTTGTTCGGTGCCATGGGGCTTTCTTAGTGTCTTCTCGGGTGGCACGGGGATACAATCCACTGTGGTTGCCGGTGTTGGAAATATTCCCTAGAGAAAATAATAAAATGGTTATTATATTTTCCGTTCATGATAAATGTTTATTATTCATGCTAGAATTGTATTGACCGGAAACTTAAATACATGTGTGGATACATAAACAACACCGTGTCCCTAGTAAACCTCTACTAGACTAGCTCGTTGATCAAAGATGATTAAGGTTTTATAACCATAGACATGAGTTGTTATTTAATAACGGGATCACAACATTAGGAGAATGATGTGATGGACAAACCCAATTGTAAGCTTAGCATCAAATCGTATCAATTAGTTATTTGCTACAACTTTGGTAATGTCAAGTATCTGTTCCTTAGAACATGAGATCATGCCACTCCCGGATAACGGATGAACACTTTGTGTGCTATCAAACGTCACTTCATAACTGGGTGATCATAAAGGTGTTGTACAGGTATCTATGAAGGTATTTGTTGGGTTACATGGATCAAGATTGGGATTTGTCACTTGGTGTGATGGAGAGATATCTCTGGACCTTCTCGATAATACAACATCACAAGAAGATTGCAAGCATGTGACTAATGAGTTTGGTCACGGGATCTTGTATTACTGAACGAGTAAAGAGACTTGCCGGTAACAAGATTGAACTAGGTATGGAGATACCAACGATCGAATCTCGGGCAAGTAACATATCGTAGGACAAAGGGAATTGTATACGGGATTAACTGAATCCTTGATATCGTGATTCAGCCGATAAAGATCTTCATGGAATATGTGGGAACCAATATGGGCATACATGTCCCCCTATTGGTTATTGACCGGAGAGGAGTCTCGGTCATGTCTGCATGATTCTCGAACCCATAGGGCCGCACACTTAACGTTCGGTAGCACTAGGGTAGTATTGAGATATTAATAGTGGAAAGTGAAGGAAATATGCCCTGGAGGCAATAATAAAGTTGTTATTTATATTTCCTTATATCATGAAAAATGTTTATTATTCATGCTAGAATTGTTGAGGGAGTCCTGGATTAGGGGGTCTCCGGACAGTCGGACTATATCCTTTGGCCGGACTGTTGGACTATGAAGATACAAGATTGAAGACTTCATCTCGTGTCCGGATGGGACTCTACTTGGCGTGGAAGGCAAGCTAGGCAATACGGATATGGATATCTCCTCCTTTGTAACCGACCTTGTGTAACCCTAACCCTCTCCGGTGTCTATATAAACCGAAGGGTTTTAGTCCGTAGGACAACAACGACAACATACAATCATACCATAGGCTAGCTTCTAGGGTTTAGCCTCTCTGATCTCATGGTAGATCTACTCTTGTACTACCCATATGATCAATATCAATCAAGTAGGACGTAGGGTTTTACCTCCATCAAGAGGGCCCGAACCTGGGTAAAACATTGTGTCCCTTGCCTCCTGTTACCATCCGGCCTAGACGCACAGTTTGGGACCCCCTACCCGAGATCCGCCGGTTTTGACACCGACATTGGTGCTTTCTTTGAGAGTTCCGCTATGCCGTCGCCATCAGGAAGGATGCCTCATCCCGTCTTTAAAGATGGCACTGTTGCTAAGGGAGCTTTGGCTATCGGCCAAACTCTCCGGCTAGGTGGTTTTCTTATGACCGCCTGTTCGGCCGTTGCGCCGACGATGACTTCTCGGGTCATCCAAAGCAATCTTCATGTCAACTCGGAACTCGCCGAGCAGTTAGATCCAATGGAGCTATCTTCCCTAAACGAGCTCTTGGATCGCATCGCCGCCCTGGGAGTCGCTACAGACTACGATCAAATTGGGCCTAAACCCGATCTGAGAGAGATCAACTCTCCCCGGGTCACCCATCACGTTGCAGTGGTAGAGGAACAATGCGGCAACCCTTCATCTATCTTAAGGACTAGCTATGTCCGGATTCCTGATCCCTCCAAGCCGGATACCCGCGGAGGGGAGGACATCACTCAAGACCTGAACCTAGAGTCAGGCAGCGGGCTAGATTTACTAGAAAACATCCAAGAATCCAAACTTCCGAGTTCGAAAACTCCTTGGCCCCTGAGTCTCAGATTGGGTGAGGATTCGGGTTCAATTCCACCCACCCACCCAAACATAAGCGATCTATCCCAAATTAGGCAAGAGCCCGAAGAAACAGTACACAATTACTGGGCCAGATTCCTCCTGGTCATGAACAGGATAAAGGACTGCTGCGAGGAAGACACAATTTCATTCTTCTGCAATAATTGCACGGACAAGGGAATCCTCAACGCCATAAGTCGCCACGAAATTACATGCTTTGCCGACTTGGTGTCCATAGTACGAAAGTACTATGCGATGGAAAGCGCTTGGAAAACCGAAATAAAATTTTGGGATAATCCGGCCCTGAATACAAACCCAGTCCGAAATAAAAGGGTGCATTATCACAATACACCCGGGTTAACTACCAAAAAGCAAAGCCCTCTACGGGGCAAGGAACCGTACTGGAGGGATGGCTCAACGGACCCTGCAAAATTCATAGTACAACGGATGCAATACCAACGCACAACCTTAGAGCATGTTGGATACTCCGGCAGGTGGCCAAAAGTGGTGAGGATCTACTCCTCCCAAATACCACGGAGCACCATCCCGTGGACAACAATACAGTGTTAACGGTCTTTGAGACCTTCGCGTCAAATAATAGACGCAAGCGAACACTCCGCAGCATGGCCGAAATCTGCCACGTAGCAGCAATAAATCCTTGGAGTGACACGGCTATTATCTTCAATGCTAGTGACGAACCTAAATTCCAAACAGCCCGAGCACCAGCCGCACTGGTTCTCAGTCCAATCGTGGATGGCTTTCGACTCACCAAGGTACTCATGGACGGCGGCAGCGGATTAAACCTCATCTATGAGGAAACTCTTCAAAAGATGGAAATAGACTGGAGCCGCATTGAGCAAAGTAGCACAACCTTTAGAGGAATTATCCCCAGTCGGGAAGCACGCTGTGCTGGGAAAATCACACTAGATGCGGTATTCGGCACGCCGGATAATTACAGGTCCGAAGAAATTACATTCCAAGTGGCCCCGTTCAGCAGCGGATACCATGCTCTATTAGGGTGGGAGGCGTTTACAATCTTCCAAGCCATACCCCATTACGGGTACATGAAGCTCAAAATGCCCGGGCCCAACGGAATCATCACTCTTGCTAGTGATCCGGACATAGCACTCCGCGCCGAAAATAAGACAGCCGCACTGGCCCTCGAGGCACTATCCGAAGCCCTAGCAGCCGAGGAACTAACTACGCTGCGCTCCACGGTGAACAGGGACGACGTGATACTCGATAAAAGATCCAAGTCCACCTCCTTTAAACCGGCGGACGAAATAGTCAAATTCCAAGTCCAACCAACGGACCCTATAAAAACAGCTTCCATCGGGGCACAATTAAACCCTGATGTCGACGCCGCACTGCGAGAGTTCCTACGCGAGAACTGGGACATTTTTTCCTGGCACCCTTCAGACATGCTAGGAATCCCACGCAGGCTGGCCGAGCACAGCCTAAATATCCTAAAAGGATTCAAGCCAGTCAAGCAGGCTCTTCGAAATTTCTCCGAACCTAAGAGACAAGCCATGGGAGAGGAACTAGCCAAGCTATTGGAGGCCGGATTCATCAGAGATATAAAACATCCGGACTGGCTAGCGAACCTGGTGATGGTACCAAAGAAGGACAAATCCTGGCGCTTGTGCGTCGATTTTAAGGACCTTAACAAGGCCTGCCCAAAGGATCCCTTCCCCCTCCCCCGCATCGATCAAATCATGACGCTACCACAGGACACGATTCATTGTGTTTCCACGACGCATACTCCGGCTACCATCAAATTAAAATGGCATAGCCAGACCAAGCTGCAACGGTATTCATCACACCATACGGCCCATTCTGCTTCAACACAATGCCCTTCGGGCTCAAAAACGCCGAAGCAACATATCAGCGCATGATTCAGACATGTCTGGCAAACCAGATCGGCAAAACAGTGGAGGCATACATAGATGACATGGTCGTCAAAACCAAGCATGTCGAATCTCTCGTAGACGACTTGAGGCTCACATTCGATAACCTCCGAACATATGACATCAAGCTCAATCCGGAAAAATGCGTTTTCGGTGTAACAGCCGGAAAGCTCCTGGGATTCATTGTCTCCAGTAGAGGTATTGAAGCTAATCCGGCCAAAATCTGAGCGTTGTCACAGTTGGCTACGCCAACAGACCTCAAACAAATCCAGAAGCTAACTGGATGCGTGGCGGCTCTAAGCTGCTTTTTCTCCCGCTTGGGAGAAAAGGCCTTACCCCTTTATCGCCTCCTGCGCACCGAACACTTTGAGTGGACGGACGAGGCCACAGCCGGATTGGAAGAAATAAAGGCCATTTTGGCAACCAATCCGATCCTGGCCGCACCAAACATCGGCGAACCAATGATGTTGTATATTGCGGCAACTCATCAAGTTGTAAGCGCGGTGCTCGTTGTCGAACGGGAAGCGGACGGACACAAATTCCCTCTTCAAAAGCCGGTATATTATGTATCCACTATCCTCACTCCATGCAAATCACGGTACCCGCATTACCAAAAAATAGCATATGCGGTATTCATGGCATCACGGAAACTGCGACACTACTTTCAAGAGTGTTCGATTACAGTAGCCTCGGAAGTGCCACATAATGATATTATCAACAACCGCAATGCTACGGGCCGGATTGCCAAATGGGCCATTGAGATCCTCCCATTTGACATAACATACAAACCTCGCCGAGCCATTAAATCGCAAGTACTAGCCGACTTTGTCGCCGAATGGACGGAGGCCGAACTCCCTAAAGAGTACGGCGCATACTCCAATTGGATCATGCACTTCGACGGTTCCAAAATGCTGGCCAGTCTAGGGGCTGGCGTCGTCCTGACGTCCCCAACCGGAGATACCGTTCGGTACATACTGCAAATATTGTATACAGATTCCAACAATGCAGCCAAATATGAAGCTCTGTTGCACGGTCTTCGGATGGCAGTCTCCATGGGCATTCAACGCCTGGAGGTGCGTGGGGATTCAAACCTCGCAATATCCCAAATAAACGGAGATTTTGACGCCAAGGATCCAAAAATGGCGGCCTATAGAAACGCCGTCCTCAAAATGTCAGCTCGGTTCGAGGGACTCGAATTTCACCACGTGGCTCGGGAAAACAATCAGGCGGCGGATATCCTCGCCCGCATCGGCGCAAAACGCGACGCGGTCCCTCCCAACATATTTCTGGAAAGGCTCTTCAAGACATCCGTAGAATGGGAAGGGGACACCAGTAATAATAGTCCGGACCCAGCCAAAATACCCGATACCGAAATCTCTGACACAATCGGAGGCTCCGCCACCGAAATAACACCTTCAGCCGACGAAATAATGGCCATTATTGCCCCGTGGACAGAACCATTCCTGGCCTACCTAACTAGACAGGAACTTCCGAAGGACCAAAATGAGGCACGCTGCATAGTGCGGCGAACCAAGGCCTACAGGGTCCATGAGGGAGAGTTGTACAAGAAAAGCACTACCGGAGTCCTTCAAAGGTGCACCTCCGAAGAGGAAGGACGGAATCTTTTGGCAGAAATGGACGCCGGACTCGGCGGTCATGACGCCGCAGCCCGGGCTCTTGTAAGCAAGGCCTTCCGTACAAGATTCTATTGGCCAATGGCCTAGGCAGATGCACAGGACTTGGTCCAACGTTGCGCCGGTTGCCAGCTCTTCGCAAATCAAAGCCACATGCCCCACCGCCCTCCAAACAATCCCCATTACATGGCCCTTCGCGGTCTAGGGGCTTGATATGGTTGGACCCCTTAAAGGGGGAACCCACAAGAAAAAATACTTATTGGTCATGGTGGATAAATTCACCAAATGGATAGAGGCTAAACCGGTTAAAACAGCCAAATCCGGACCGGTGATAGATTTCATATCCGGGGTTGTACACCATTACGGCGTCCCCCACAGCATCATCACTGATAACGGCACGAACTTCACGGTCGACGAGGTAAAACTCTAGTGCAGCAAAATGGGCATCAAGCTCGATTATGCTTCAGTCTATCACCCACAAACCAACGGTCAAGTCGAACGAGCAAACGGTCTTATAATGAGCGGCATTAAACCCAGATTAGTGTGTTCCTTAATGGAGTCTGACACGCACTGGGTAGAGGAGCTCGACTCCGTACTCTGGGGGCTGCGGACCACGCCGAATCGTAGTACCGGATATACAACGTTTTTATGGTGTACGGCGCAGAGGCAGTCTTGCCCCGTGACATAATTCATGACTCACCTTGAGTGCGCATGTACAAAGAAAGAGAAGCCGATATCGATCGGCAGGACAGTCTGGACACCTTGGAGGAAGAGCGTGACGTAGCCAAAGCCCGTTCCGCATTTTACCAGCAACAGGCTCGCAGATACCAAAGCAGAGAAGTACGGGCCAAAACTTATAACGTTGGCGAACTAGTTCTACTCCTGCCGGATAAGAAAAAGAACAAGCTCGAGCCCAAATGGGAAGGTCCCTTCATTATCGACCAAGTTCTGACCGGTGGAGCGTACCGCCTGCAGGATGCATCGACTAGTCGACTCGAGCCGAACCCATGGAACGCAGCCAGGCTCCGAAGATTCTACGCCTAGCACCGGACTCTATGTTAGTCCCCTCCCTTTGTCCATTTTCTGCATATGCATCATCTGTCTTGTTTCCCTTTCTTTATTTTTCTTATTATTCCTCTAGGCCTTCAAGGGTCACCTTGTGCCTCACTTGTACATTACAGATGCGCTAGCCGCACTCTCCATACCTGGGGGCTTCTGTCACAGAAGCTTAAATTATTTACCTGGGCCTCACACCCAACACATGTGTTATACTTCCGCATGTACCTTTTTTTCACCATTATATGCATCGATATGACTTAAGTTTTGGCCAAGCTGGGTTGCCTGGCTCTTGTATTTATGCCCTACGTTCCCGTTAATTCGGCTAGGGCATAAGGGGAGCACCTCTGCGATTGTTACTGCCGGGTCAGCCGGATGTGTACCTCAGACTGGGTGAAGCCGAAAGCTAGCGTTCTTAAGGGAATATTCGGTCGGTGAACAAAATATGACTTCTATTTATTATCCATATCTGCCCCAGATGCTTTTTCTGCGCTTCTTATCGCAGTCCGGACATGCACTTTAGGGCATGCTTACCCAGGGAAAGGAACCCTTAACGGAACTATTCTCCCTGGAAGATGTTTCTTACTACCCATGTAATATAACATAACTAGTTGGGCACTTGTCTAATAAATCACTAATGACCCTTACGCCTGGTCTCCACACATACCCCGGTTCTTATATAACTAAGCGGGTATTCGGATTCACTCCGGACTATCGGGCCCGGAGGTTGAAGCGAAAAGGTCCGCAACGACAAATGATCTACAATCCGGCTAGAAGGCATTATACATGTCACTTTAATTACATAGTCATACAGACTGACTAAACTCCTCTTCTATACCATCCAACAGGTGGTCTAGCTTACAATCCTATTGGGAATACTTTGCGGCTAATTCTACTTGCCCATAAACTAAGCTAACGGGGATCTCCTTTCCGTCGAGCCCCACAGGTCCAACCTCGGCCATGTGATTTGGGTCTACCTTTGGTATACCGAGTCTTCACCATGGCCCAGGCCTCTCTGGCACCCTATCGGCAGGCTGATATCTTCCATAATCAGAGGCGGCGCCGTGCTCCCTTGAGCTTCTCCGTAAGCTCTGCAACGCCCTCTAGCAAGGAGACAGATGGCCACAAAGCCTGGGCAACACCTTGCATCACCTGCCGAACTTGTTCGTGCAGATGTGACAGCTCGAACAGAAGATCACCCGCAGATCCGGGCATTTCCTCCGCGGGACGACCCGTCAGCATACCTACAGACATAACGCTGTTAATCGACTTCCTCGCCAAACTATTTTTCAAAGTTCGTTCAAGCACTTACTAAATATGCTGTGTCGAAGCCGCCGATTCTCCTTCATGGAGTCCGACAGTTGGGCACGAACATCCTTTAGTTCCACGCCCAGCTTGGTGTTGGCATCTAGGAGATCATTCTTCTCCTGCCTCACCCTCGCAAGCACGCTCTCACCGGCCTTCAACTGACGTTGGAGCTGTTGCTTATCAGGATTTACTCCAGCGACATCTGCAACTTTATCGTCAGATCTGCATATACGCCGCATTCTATATGATACTTATCATTCGAAGGATATATTACCAGCGGGGGTCTCTTTGGGCTCCCCTGCTACGGCCAGTGCGGCCTGAAGTTGGGCTTTGCACTCTTCCAGCTCCTGGGACAGTTGGGTATTCTTTTCTGTAAGAACCTGCATAACAAATGATCCTTAAATCAGTTATTCTAACTGTTTCAAGTCTCAGGGGCTACTGATATATATAACCACCAAATTTTCTCACCCGTATGTATTTTACATACTGCTCCGTGGCTCTGGCTAGACCATTTTGAGCGGCATGGAGGTACGCATCTCCCGAGTTGAAGGAATCCAATGCCTCTTGGGAGAAACAAGCGTCACGAAGAAAAGTCCGGCGACGCCTGTGGTTCATGGCACTTTTCACCTCGGAATTGGTGGCGGACAATTTATCCGCATCCTCTATCGGAGGAGCACCCGACACAAGCCTCGCATTCGTTCCCGCCTCTGAATCCGGCCTTGGAGCCTGGCTGGTGGAGGCGCGATTAGTAGCCTCTCCGGATATAGTCCGGCGAGTGCTCCTTTTCCTAAAAAGAAGGCATGGGCATTAATATGCCTCCGAGAATAATGTCTTGGAATAAAAGACAGCACGCCGTACCGCTGCACCGGTGTCTCAATCCGGACTGCGGGTCTTTTCAGCCTGCCTGGCCCCGCGGCCCCTTGTTGGCTAGTCGCCGCGGGCTCGGCCTTCTGCCTCGAGGACCTCCCCTGCAAAACTCGGTTGTTACACGGTAATCAAAAACACGCAAGGACGGATCCCTTTTCAAAGTACCGGGACTTCGGTCTCAGTTACTAGTGAGGCTGGAAGTAGCCCAGGGTAATCGGCCGTAATGGCCACCAAAGCGTTGTCATTGCTCAATTGGTAAAATATCCCATCGATCAGCTCCACAGATATGTCCGGATCCTCCTAGGAGGCCGGGTCCAGGGATCGTCCAGGGTCCTCGGGTTGTGGAGGGGGGTTGTTTATCTCCCTTACAGCCTGGTGCAGCTCCTGCGTTGAAATCGCTAGACCGAATACTTAACTATGGGAAAATGAAACGGATGGGCGAGAAAAAGTCTCCGCTTACCTAGCTCGGAGGATTGTACATAGAAAATCCGCCCCGCGGGTTGACATGGAGGAATTCCTCCTCTTCTCCCTTGTACAAAGTGGATAAGATCTTTATTAGATCAGCAACCGATCCCGGCCCTTTACGGCCGTAGCGGGTGGCGTCATCCTCCCCGTTGAAATCCCACATGGGGTGGCCTCCAACTGAAGCGGCTGCACGCCCCGCATGATACATATGGCCATGACCTCGATCATGGTCAATCCAGATCAAGCTAAAAAACTTATCCGGCTCATCAGGTAAAGGACGTCCCTGTCATCTTCCTCCAGGGAGCTCCATGGACGCCAGCTCCGGCGCTTCTTCAAAGGAGCGTTGTCGAACTCAGGAAGGCCGATTCAAATAGGATCCGGGAGGGGGACGTCTTCTATATAAAACCATTCTGAAGGTCAGTCTCGGACGTATTCTTTGGGGTTCCGGACAGATAGCCGGTCCCGGCAATACGCCACACTTCGGCTCCGCCCACTTGATATATTGACCCCTTCTGAGAACGGGGCACAAGGAAGAACAGCTTCTTCCACAGCGCGAAATGAGCCTCACAGCCTAAAAACAGCTCGCAAAGGGCTACGAATCCCACGATATGCAATATGGAGGCAGGCGTAAGGTTGTGCAACTGGAGGCCGTAGAACACCAGGAGCCCCCGGAGAAACGGATGAATTGGAAATCCGAGTCCTCTTACCAAATGAGGGACAAGGCATACGCGCTCTCCCTTGGAGGGATTGGGAAGGCTCTCCGCTTGCTCTCCGCCATTATAGGTAGCGAGCCCGGCTCGAACCGGGACCATGCACGCTGGGGGAAGAAATCCTTTGGTCTGAAGCATCACTAATTTTCTGTGCGGGACAGAACATCTCCCCTAATCTCCAGGCTTGGGGCTAGGGGAGCAAGAGGAGGAGCTGCGTCAACCGGCCATGATGGAATGGATCTCTATCAGGTGCGCTCCGATGAAGGCTCGCCAAGGGAGGATGGTGTGATTTGGATCAGAATCCTAGTCTTTTTAATAGGCGGCTCATTCGCACAGCTAGGGGGGTAAATGTAAAAATACCCTGGCCCTTCACATTCCCTCGACACATGTAAAGTGGCCATTATGGGGCGTGGAAGCCAAGGAGTGCAACATTCACAAGGGGCCGCACACTATTTCAACAGGTACACGGAATTTGGAGAGGAACCCGCCTTGCAATGCCAAAGACAATACTGCGCGCCGGGCTCGTTGTCATTGAAGCCTGGTTCGGGGGCTACTGAGGGAGTCCTGGATTAGGGGGTCTCCGGACAGCCGGACTATATCCTTTGGCCGGACTGTTGGACTATGAAGATACAAGATTGAAGACTTTGTCTCGTGTCCGGATGGGACTCTACTTGGCGTGGAAGGCAAGCTAGGCAATATGGATATGGATATCTCCTCCTTTGTAACCGACCTTATGTAACCCTAACCCTCTCCGGTGTCTATATAAACCGAAGGGTTTTAGTCCGTAGGACAACAACGACAACATACAATCATACCATAGGCTAGCTTCTAGGGTTTAGCCTCTCTGATCTCGTGGTAGATCTACTCTTGTACTACCCATATCATCAATATCAATCAAGCAGGACGTAGGGTTTTACCTCCATCAAGAGGGCCCGAACCTGGGTAAAACATTGTGTCCTTGCCTCCTGTTACTAGGGGTGGGCATAAAAACCGACGAACCGAACACCGGACCGAAACCGACACCAAAAAAAACTGAATTTTCGGTTTATTTTATTAATACAGTGAAATTCAGTTTTCACTTTCAATAACCATACTAAGTTCGGTTTGTTCAGTTTTTGTCTCGGTTAGCCAAAGTAAAACCGAACTGTACCTTCGTGACAATACTCAGAAGCTGGCGCCGGTCTCTCGCACGCTGGACCAATGGCGCTTCGCGTTTTCACGTGCCCAACCATCCACTTCTGACATACCTACGCTAACTAGGCCGGTGCATTTACTAGGACTCCTACTTGCTGCTACGTATTGGATTTGACTTAAGCTAGATAGCACAGCCCGTCTGCAACTAGTATTTTTAATGTTTTTTTAGCTGAACCACACCAGTGCACTTCATGTACCGGACCATGGGCCAACGCCTGCATGATAAAGCCCATATGTGACTGTGCAACCAGCCGAGTCACATGTTTTCTTTAGTCCCACCTCGCTTGGGTGAAGTAAAGGAGCCGAGAGCTTCAGCTATATAAAAGGATGTTGCTGCCGCTTGTGAGGAAGCACATATGGCAATGGACTTCGGTAGAAACCGGAAACCGTACCGAACTTGTCGGTTAACCAAAGTTTCGGTTAGCTGTTTTAAGTTTCCATTTTCGGTTTATACTTTTGAAACTGAAACTGAGAAATAACCGAACGGTAGAAACCGATTTTTCGGTTTATACCGAACGCCTAGCCCTACCTGTTACCATCCGGCCTAGACGCACAGTTTGGGACCCCCTACCCGAGATCCGCCGGTTTTGACACCGACAATTGTATTAAACGGAAACTTGATACATGTGTGAATACATAGACAAAACAAAGTGTCCCTAGTATGCCTCTACTAGACTAGCTCATTAATCAAACATGGTTAAGTTTCCTAGCCATAGACATGTGTTGTCATTTGATGAACGGGATCACATCATTAGGAGAATGATGTGATGGACAAGACCCATCAGTTAGCTTAGTGTAATGATCGTTAAGTTTTATTGCTATTGCTTTTTCATGACTTATACATATTCCTTTGACTATGAGATTATGTAACTCCCGAATGCCAGAGGAATACCTTGTGTGCTATCAAACGTCACAACGTAACTGGGTGATTATAAAGATGCTCTACAGGTATCTCCGAACATGTTTGTTGGGTTGGCATAGATCGAGATTAGGATTTGTCACTCCGAGTATTGGAGAGGTATCTCTGGGCCCTCTCGATAATGCACATCATGATAAGCCTTGCAAGCAATGTGACTAATGAGTTAGTTGCGGTATGATGCATTACAGAACGAGTAAAGTGACTCGCCGGTAACGAGATTGAACTAGGTATGAAGATACCGATGATCGAATCTCAGGCAAGTAAGATACCGATGACAAAGGGAATGGCGTATGTTGTCATTGCCGTTTGACCGATAAAGATGTTCATAGAATATGTAGGAACCAACATGAGCATCTAGGTTCCGCTATTGGTTATTGACCAGAGATGTGTCTCAGTAATGTCTACATAGTTCTCGGGTCCGCACAATTAACGTTCGATGACGATTTGTATTATGAGTTATGTGTTTTGGTGGCCGAAGAGTGTTCGGAGTCCCGGATGAGATCATGGATATGACAAGGAGTCTCAATATGGTCGAGAAGTAAATATTGATATATTTGACGATAGTATTCGAACACCGGAATGGTTTTGGAGTGTTTCAGGTATATACCAGAGTACCGGGGGGTTACCGGAAACCCCCGGGGGAAGTAATGGGCCACATGGGCCATAGGAGGGAGGCAAGGCAACCCACAAGGGGGTGGCGCCCCCCCCATGGGGAGTCCGATTGGACTAGGGGAGGGGCGCGGCCCATCTTTCCTTCTTCCTCTCCCTCTTCTTCCCACTTTCCCCCTCCGATAGAAGGAAGGGGGGGGGTGAATAGGACTAGGAGTCCAAGTGGGTTTCCCCCCACTTGGCGCTCCCCTAGGCCGGCCTCCTCCCCACTCCCTCCTTCATATACAGGGGCAGGGGGCCCCTCTATACCACGCCATCATGCTAATGAAACTCTCCCTCGACACTTTGCTGGATCAAGAGTTCGAGGGACGTCATCGAGCTGAACGTGTGCTGAACTCAGAGGTGTCATACGTTTGGTACTTGATCGGTTGAATCGAGAAGAAGTTCGACTACATCAACCATGTTAAACTAATGCTTCCTCTTTCGGTCTATGAGGGTATGTGGACACACTCTCCCCCTCTCGTTGCTATGCATCTCCTAGATAGATCTGGCGTGATCGTAGGATTTTTTTTGAAATTGCATGCTACGTTCCCCAACAGAAAGCCCGAAGGTTGTTCCCAGATGTGATCCGGGACATCACGAGGAGCTCCAGAATGTTCCGGAGCTAAAGATTTATATATGAAAAGTTGTTGTCGGGGTTCCGGAAAAAATCTGGTTTTTGGGGGGTATTGTACCCGGAGGGGTCTGAAAGTCCTCTTAGTGTTCCACCACGTCCCATACAGTAGCTTGGCTGGAGGGGGCGGACTGGCCTTACTGGGCTAGGCACACCAGCCCCTAACTTGGCCCATGAGCCTAGGGGAAGGGAAACCCTAAGGGGAGGGCCCTCCAGTTGGCTTGGAGGGCACTCCTCCCCCCTTGGCCGCCGCCCCTGCCTTGGGAGGGGGGCTATGGCTGGAACACCCCTCCCTCACCCTATATATAGTGGGTAGGCGTAGGGGGAAGCCAACCCTTCTGCCCTTGCCCCGTCTATATCCCGCTACTCTTCCATATTCTCCGGTACATGCGTGGCGAAGCCCTGCCAGAATTCCGCTGCCACGGTCACTACCACGCCGTCATGTTGGTTTAGATATCATCCACCTCCTCTCCCTCACTTGATGGATCAAGGAAAGGACTCCACCGAGCCGAACGTGTACTAATCTTGAAGGTGTCGTCCGTTCGGCACTAGATCAGATTGGATCATGAAGAGTACGACTACATCAAATGCCGAACTCGTTTTCATTATGCTCCTTCATTGTTAGAGCAACTCCAACAGGGTGACCCAAATGGACGTGCGCTTTGTCCGCTTTTCTTCCTTTTGGGTCGGCCTGGAGGACGTGCACGTCCGCATTCTCAAATGGGTCGGCATGACCGCCCAACGGGAGGCGGACCCAAATCTATCGGCGTAGGAGAAAAACAACTCACAGAAATAAACATAAGTAAACATTAAGTGGCAGGTCAACTGCCAGCCAAAGTCCACTTAAACCTAATTAAACATTAATTAAAACATAAAAAATGTTTGCGCTGGCATGCTGCCGTAGACGTCATCAACCTTGCCCTTGCCCTTGACGTCGCCATCGCTATCACCGCCGGCGAGGTCGATGAAGACGGGAGCAGGGCCAGCCCACACGAACACCGCTTGGTACGCTACCAGGGCAGTCTCCTCCGACGTCTGCTGGGGCAGCGGCATTGTGGCTCGCTGGGCGCGCTCCTCCTCCTCCTCCTCAAGCTGCAGCACCTCGGCGTCGCGTTGCAGCAGCTGCTCGTAGCGCATGTGCAGCTCGTCGTGGGCCTCCTCATGGGCGAGCCAGTGCACCTTCCAGCGCTCAAGGTGGGCCGCCTCCTCCTCCGGTGTCGCGGCGTAGTGGACCGACAGCGCGCTCACCCACTCGCGGTACTGGAGGTCCACCTGTAGGCCTCCTCCGGCCAAGTGGGTGGAAGCAGGGAGCGCTTCCGCGTCGGCTCCGGATCTGGCTTGGGCTCGAGGACGGGCGGCGGCGGTGGTGGAGGCGGGACGAAGAGTGGGGTGTGGACGTAGTCCCCCGCCGCTGACAAGGCAAGGGCTTGCTCCAGCCCATCCTAATGCGCGTCCTCCTTGAGCCGGTTAGCCTCCAGCGCGTGCTGCAGGGCCTCCCGAGGGCGGCTTGGTACTCCACCTCCGACTCCATTTCCTCCGGCTCTACCCACGGGGGCGGCGGTGGAAACGGTGATGGGTCGGCGTCAACGCCTAGCCGCTATTGCTCCTCGTGTTCGAGGGCAAACCAAGCCTCCCAGTTGGGAGAGTCGGCGGCGTACTCGGGCAACCGCTGCTGCACCGGCGTGAGCTGCGTCCGACGCCTGCGCACCTCCTCGTCGTGCGCCTAGTGGGTCCGTGGAACCGTCGGCACCGGTATCCGGTGTGGATCCAGGTGCCAGTGGTGCGGCAACATGACGTCAGGGTAGGGCAGCGGCTGCCTGTACTCCCAGCGCCACCGCGCTTGGTGCACCGGGATGTGCAGACGTTGGCGACCTGGGCGGACACGCACCGGCGGCAGAGGAGGAGGGGGGAGGAGCACGGGAGGATGAGGCGCCGAGGGTGCACTTGCCCTTGCCGCTGCTGCTCCCGAAGAGGCCCATTGCTTGCTAGGGTTTGGTGGTGTCGCTAGCAAGGAAGCACAAGGGGTGGTGGGGGATAGATGTGGACGGAAGTGGATGAGGCCTGCCCCCGCCGCACACATGGTTAAAAAATGATGCTTCCATTGGCTGACTAGTGGCCCCATTGTCGATGGTCGTCATAAATTAGACGATAGACGGTAGTTGGGTGGCCTACAAGTGGGGCCGTGGCGGACACCGAGGAGACGTGTGGCGCGTCCGCTTCGCGTCCACACCGGCGCATTTCAGGCGCAATTTTGAGCCGGAAATGGGTCAGCGCGGACGCCAAGCGGACACGATTTGGGTTGATCGGCGTGTTGGGCCTCCACTTTTGTCTGTGTCGACCAAAATGGACACAGGCGGACAAAATGGGTCGCCTCATTGGAGTTGTTCTTACTCCTTCAAGCTATGATACGCCCATTTTTCATCATGTTTTCTTACTGTTATTTATGATGTTTTTATCCATAATAATGCTTTTTGGAGTAATTCTCATGCCCTTTCTCTCATAATATGCAAGGTATACACAGAGGGAGAATTCCGGTAGCTGGAAATCCGGACCTGAAAAAGCTACGTCAGGCCACCTATTCTGCACAACTCCAAACAAGCTGAAACTTCACGAAGATTTTTTATCAAATATATGATGAATATTGAAGCAAATAACTACCAGAGCGGGCCCACCAGGTGGGCACAACCCACGTGGGCGCGCCAGGAAGTGTGGGTTGTGCTCACCCAGGCCCACCTCCAGTGCCCATCTTCTGGTATATAAGTCATTTTGACCTAGAAAAAAAATAAGGAGAGGACTTTCAGGATGGAGTGCTGCGATCTCGAGGCTGAACTTGGGCAGGAGTACTTTTGCCCTCCGGCGGAGCGATTCCGCCAGGGGAACTTCCCTCCCGGAGGGGGAAATCATCGTCATCATCACCACAAACAACTCTCCCATCTTGGGGAGGGTAATCTCCATCAACATCTTCAACAACACCATCTCATCTCAAACCCTAGTTCATCTCTTGCGTTCAATCTTGTTATCGAAAATATAGATTAGTGCTTGTGGGTGACTAGTAGTGTTTATTACATCTTGTAGTTGATTACTATATGGTTTATTTGGTGGAACATTATATGTTCAGATCCAATATGCTATTTAATACCCCTCTGATCTTGAGCATGATTATCATTTGTGAGTAGTTACTTTGTTCTTGAGGTCACGGGAGAAATCATGTTGCAAGTAATCATGTGAATTTGATATGTGTTCGATATTTGGATAGTATGTATGTTGTGATTCCCTTAGTGGTGTCATGTGAACGTCGACTACATGACACTTCACCATATTTGGGCCTAAGGGAATGCATTGTGGAGTAGCAATTAGATGATGGGTTGCGAGAGTGACAGAATTTTAAACCCCAGTTTATGCGCTATTCCGCAAGGGACCGATCGGATCCAAAAGTTTAATGCTATGGTTAGAATTTATTCTTAATACTTTTCTTGTAGTTGCGGATGCTTGCGGTAGGGTTGATACGTCTCCAACATATCTACTTTTTCTCACGCTTTTCCTCTTGTTTTGGACTATAATTTGCATGATTTGAATGAAACTAACCCCGGGCTGACGCTGTTTTCAGCAGAACTACCATGGTGTTGTTTTTGTGCAGAAATAAATGGTCTCAGAATGGAACGAAACTTTTTGAGGATTTTTTATACCAATAATAAGAATTTCTGGAGCCAAGACCCACCAGAGAGGGCCCCCTGGGTGGGCACAACCCACCAGGGCACGCCCCCTCTCCTGGCGCGCACAGGAGGGTTGTACCCACCTAGTGGCCCCACTGATGACCTCCCTGATACTATAAAATCACATTATTCCAGAAAAATCAGGGAAAAAGAATTATCGTGATCCACGAGACGGAGCCACCGCCAAGCCCTGTTCTTCCTCGAGAGGGCAGATCTGGAGTCCGTTTGGGGCTCCGGAGACGGGGATCTTCGTCCTTCGTCATCACCAACCCTTCTCCATCGCCAATTCCATGATGCTCCCCACTAGGAGTTAGTAATTCCTTCATAGGCTCGCTGGTCCGTGAGGAGTTGGATGAGATTCATCATGTAATCGAGTTAGTTTTGTTAGGGCTTGATCCCTAGTATCCACTATGCTCTTAGATTGATGTTGCTATGACTTTGCCATGCTTAATGCTTGTCACTTTCGGCCCGGGTGCCATGAACTCAGATCTAAACCATTTATGTTATCATCATTATATCCATGTTTTAGATCCGATCTTGCAAGTTATAGTCACCTACTACGCGTTATGATCCGGCAACCCTGGAGTGACAACAACCGGGCCCACTCCCGGTGATGACCGTAGTTTGAGGAGTTCATGTATTCACTATGTGTTAATGCTTTGTTCCGGTTCTCTATTAAAAGGAGGCCTTAATATCCCTTAGTTTCCAATATGGACCCCGCTGCCATGGGAGGGTAGGACAACAGATGTCATGCAAGTTCTTTTAATAAAGCACGTATGACTATTTACGGAATACATGCCTACATTATATCGATGAACCGGAGCTAGTGCCGTATCGCCCTAGGTTATAACTGTCTCATGATGAATATCGTCTAACAAGTCACCAATCCAATGCCTATGAATTTATCGTTATTGATTTTGCTGCGTTACTACTGCTATCATCACTGTTAGACTTGCTACAAATTACTGCTATCACTGTTACTGTTACCATTGTTGATGTCACTACTATCAAAACTATCATATTACTGTGCTACTGATCATATTGTTGCAGATAATTAATCTCCAAGTGTGGTTGAATTGAGAACTCAGCTGCTAATACCTTCAAATATTCTTTGGCTCCCCTTGTGTCGAATCTATAAATTTGGGTTGAATACTCTACCCTCGAAAACTGTTGCAATCCCCTATACTTGTGGGTTATCAACACCTTTTTCTGGTGCCGTTGCGAGGGAGCATAGCTATATTTGTTGAGTCACTTGGGATTATTATCATATTATCACCATGAAGAATATGAAGAATCCAAATACTAAGATTTATGAAGGAATATGCCCTAGAGGAAATAACAAAGTTGTTATTTATATTTCCTTATATCATGATAAATTTTTATTATTCATGCTAGAATTGTATTAACCGCAAACTTAGTACATGTGTCAATACATAGACAAATAGAGTGCCACTAGTATGCATGTACTTGACTAGCTCGTTAATCAAAGATAGTTAAGTTTCCTAACCATAGACATGAGTTGTCATTTGATAAACGGGATCACATCATTAGAGAATGATGTGATTGACATGACCCATCTGTTAGCTTAGCACTATGATCGTTTAGTTTATTGCTATTGCTTTCTCCATAACTTATACATGTTCCTATGTCTATGAGATTATGCAACTCCCGAATACCGGAGGAACACTTAGTGTGCTATCAAACGTCACAACGTAACTGGGTGATTATAAAGATGCTCTACAGGTGTCTCCGATGGTCTTTCTTGAGTTGGCATAGATCGAGATTAGGATTTGTCACTCCGATTGTCGGAGAGGTATCTCTGGGCCCTCTCGGTAATGCACATCACTATAAGCCTTGCAAGCAATGTGACTAATGAGTTAGTTGTGAGATGTTTCATTATGGAATGAGTAAAGAGACTTGCCGGTAACGAGATTGAACTAGGTATGATGATACCGACGATCGAATCTCGGGCAAGTAACATACCGATGACAAAGGGAACAACGTATGTTGTTATGTGGTTTGACCGATAAAGATCTTTGTAGAATATGTAGGAACCAATATGACCATCCAGGTTCCGCTATTGGTTATTGACCGGAGATGAGTCTCAGTCATGTCTACATAGTTCGCGAACCCGTAGGGTCCGCACGCTTAATGTTCGATGACGATCGGTATTGTGAGTTTATGTGTTTTGATGAACCGAAGGTAGTTCGGAGTCCCGGATGTGATCACGGACATGACGAGGAGTCTCTAAATGGTCGAGACATGAAGATTGATATATTGGAAGGTTATGTTTGGACACCGGAATGGTTTCGGATGAGTTCGGGCATATACTGGAGTACCGATGGGGGGGGGGTTACCGGAACCCCCCAGGGCTTAATGGGCCTACATGGGCTTTAGTGGAAGAGAAGATGAAGTGGCCAAGAGGTGAGGCGCGCCCCCAAGCCCAATCCGAATTGGGAAGGGGGTCGCCCCCTGTCCTTCCTCCCCCTCTTCCCTTCCTTCCCCCTCCTAGTAGGACTAGGAAAGGGGGGGGGGACCTACTCCTAGTAGGAGTAGGATTCCCCCCTTGGGGCGCGCCATAGAGAGGCCGGTCGGCCCCCTCCTCCACCCCTTTATATACGGGGGAGGGGGCACCCCATAGACACACAAGTTGATCTTAGCCGTGTGTGGTGCCCCCCTCCACAGATTTCCACCTCGATCATATTGTCGTAGTGCTTAGGCGAAGCCTTGCGTTGGTAACTTCACCATCATCGCTAACACACCGTCGTGCCGACGAAACTCTCCCTCGGCCTCAGCTGGTTCTAGAGTTTGAGGGACGTCATCGAGCTGAATGTGTGCATATCGCGGAGGTGCCGTGCGTTCGATACTTGATCGGTTGGATCGCAAAGATGTTTGACTACATCAACCGCGTTACTTAACGCTTCCGCTTTCGGTCTACGAGGGTATGTGGACACACTCTCCCCTCTTGTTGCTATGCATCCCTAGATAGATATTGCGTGAGCGTAGGAATTTTTTGAAATACTGTGTTCCCCAATAGTGGCATCCGAGCCAGGTTTATGCGTAGATGTTATATGCACGAGTAGAACACAAAGGAGTTGTGGGTGTGGGTATATACATATTGCTTGACCTCACTAGTTATTTCTTGATTCGGCAGTATTGTTGGATGAAGCGGCCCGGGCCGACATTACATGACTGCGTTCATGATGCTGGTTCTACAGACGTGCTTTGCACACAGGTGGCTGACGGGTGTCAGTTTCTCCAACTTTAGTTGAATCAGATTCAATGAACAGGGTTCTTTCTGAAGATCAAAAAGTAATCACTATACCACGTTGTGGTTTATGATGCGTAGGTAAGAACGGTTCTTGCTAAGCCCGTAGCAGCCACATAAAACTTGCAACAACAAAATAGAGGACGTCTAACTTGTTTTTGCAGGGCATGTTGTGATGTGATATGGTCACGACGTGATGATATATAATTTGTTGTATGATATGATCATGTTTTGTAACAGTTATCAGCAACTGGCAGGAGCCATATGGTTGTCGCTTTATCTTATGAAATGCAATCGCCATGTAATTACTATACTTTATCACTAAGCGGTAGAGATAGTCGTAGAAGCAATAGTTGGCGAGACGACAATGATGCTTCGATGGAGATCAAGGTGTCAAGCCGGTGATGATGGTGATCATGACGGTGCTTTGGAGATGGAGATCAAAGGCACAAGATGACGATGGCCATATCATATCACTTATTTGATTGCATATGATGTTTATCCTTTATGTATCTTATTTTGCTTAGTACGATGGTAGCATTATAAGATGATCTCTCAGTAAATTTCAAGGTATAAGTGTTCTCCCTGAGTATGCACCGTTGCTACAGTTCGTCGTGCCGACACACCATGTGATGATCGGGTGTGATAAGCTCTACATTCACATACAATGGGTGCAAGCCAGTTTTGCACAAGCAGAATACTCGGGCTAAACTTGACGAGCCTAGCATATGCAGATATGGCCTCGGAACACTGAGACCGAAAGGTCGAGCGTGAATCATATAGTAGATATGATCAACATAGCAATGTTCACCATTGAAAACTACTCCATCTCATGTGATGATCAGACATGGTTTAGTTGATATGGATCACATGATCACTTAGATGATTAGAGGGATGTGTATCTAAGTGGGAGTTCTTAAGTAATATGATTAATTGAACTTTAATTTATCATGAAGTTAGTACCTGATAGTATTTTGCATGTCTATGTTGTTGTAGATAAATGGCCCATGCTGTTGTTCCGTTGAATTTTAATGTGTTCCTAGAGAAAGCTAAGTTGAAAGATGATGGTAGCAACTGCATGGACCAGGTCCGTAAATTGAGGATTATCCTGATTGCTGCACAGAAGAATTACGTCCTGGAAGCACCGCTAGGTGCCAAACTCGCTGCAGGAGCAACTCCAGATGTTATGAACACCTGGTAGAGCAAAGCTGATGACTACTCAATAGTTCAGTGTGCCATGCTTTATGGCTTAGAACCAGGACTTCAACAACGTTTTGAATGTCATGGAGCATATGAAATGTTCGAGGAGTTGAAGTTAATATTTCAAGCAAATGCCCGGGTTGAGAGATATGAAGTCTCCAATAAGTTCTACAGCTGCAAAATGGAGGAGAATAGTTCTGTCAGTGAGCACATACTCAGAATGTCTGGGTACCACAATCACTTGACTCAGCTGGGAGTTAATCTTCCAGTTGATAGTGTCATTGACAGATCTCTTCAATCACTGCCACCAAGCTACAAAAGCTTCATGATGAACTATAATATGCAAGGGATGGACAAGACAATTCCCGAGCTCTTCGCGATGATAAAGGCTGCGGAGGTAGAAACGAAGAAGGAGCATCAAGTGTTGATGGTCAACAAGACCACCAGTTTCAAGAAGAAGGGAAAAGGGAAGACGGGGAACTTCAAGAAGAACGGCAAGCAAGTTGCTGCTCAAGTGAAGAAGCCCAAGTCTGGACCTAAGCCTGAGACTGAGTGCTTCTACTACAAAGGGACTGGTCACTGGAAACGGAACTACCCCAAGTATTTGGCGGATAAGAAAGATGGCAAGGTGAACAAAGGTATATGTGATATACATGTTATTGATGTGTACCTTACTAAAGCTCGCAGTAGCACCTGAGTATTTGATACTGGTTTTGTTGCTAATATTTGCAACTCCAAACAGGGACTACGGATTAAGCGAAGATTGGCTAAGGATGAGGTGACGATGCGCGTGGGAAATGGTTCCAAAGTCGATGTGATCGCCGTCGGCACGCTACCTCTACATCTACCTTCGGGATTAGTTTTAGACCTAAATAATTGTTATTTGGTGCCAACGTTGATCATGAACATTATATCTCAATCTTGTTCGAGATGGTTATTCATTTAAATCAGAGAATAATGGTTGTTCTATTTATATGAGTAATATCTTTTATGGTCATGCGCCCCTGAAGAGTGGTCTATTTTTAATGAATCTCGATAGTAGTGATACACATATCGTAATGTTAAAGCCAAAAGATGCAAAGTTGATAATGATAGTGCAACTTATTTGTGGCACTGTAGTTTAGGTCATATTGGTGTCAAGCGCATGAAGAAGCTCCATTCTGATGGACTTTTGGAATCACTTGATTATGAATCACTTGGTACTTGCGAACCATGCCTCATCGGCAAGATGACTAAAACGCCGTTCTCGGGAACTATGGAGCGAGCAACAGATTTGTTGGAAATCATACATACTGATGTATGTGGACCGATGAATATTGAGGCTTGCGACGGGTATCGTTATTTTCTCACCTTCACAGATGATTTGAGCAGATATGGGTATATCTACTTGATGAAACATAAGTCTGAAACATTGAAAAGTTCAAAGAATTTCAGAGTGAAGTGGAAAATCATCGTAACAAGAAAATCAAGTTTCTACGATCTGATCGTGGAGGAGAATATTTGAGTTACGAGTTTGCTCTTTATTTGAAACGATGCAGAATAGTTTCACAACTCACGCCACCCAGAACACCACAGCGTAATAGTGTGTCCGAACGTCGTAATCGTACTTTACTAGATATGGTGCGATCTATGATGTCTATTACTGATTTACCTTTATCGTTTTGGGGTTATGCTTTAGAGACAACTGCATTCATGTTAAATAGGGCACCATCTAAATCCGTTGAGACGACACCTTATGAACTATGGTTTGGCAAGAAACCAAAGTTGTTGTTTCTTAAAGTTTGGGGCTGCGATGCTTATGTGAAAAAGCTTCAACCTGATAAGCTCGAACCCAAATCAGAGAAATGTGTCTTCATAGGATACCCAAAAAGACTGTTTGGTACACCTTCTATCACAGATCCGAAGGCAAGACATTTGTTGCTAAGAATGGATCCTTTCTAAAGAGGGAGTTTCTCTCAAAAGAAGTGAGTTGGAGGAAAGTGGAACTTGATGAGGTAACCGTACCTGCTCCTATTGGTGTCAAAACTGGCGGATCTCGGGTAGGGGGTCCCGAACTGTGCGTCTAAGGTGGATGGTAACAGGAGGCAGGGGACACGATGTTTACCCAGGTTCGGGCCCTCTTGATAGAGGTAAAACCCTACGTCCTGCTTGATTGTTCTTGATGATATGAGTATTACAAGAGTAGATCTACCACGAGATCAGAGAGGCTAAACCCTAGAAGCTAGCCTATGGTATGATTGTATGTTGTCCTACGGACTAAACCCTCCGGTTTATATAGACATCGGAGGGGGCTAGGGTTACACAAGGTCGATTACAAAGGAGGAGATATCCATATCCGTATTGCCTAGCTTGCCTTCCACGCCAAGTAGAGTCCCATCCGGACACGGGGCAAAGTCTTCAATCTTGTATTTTCATAGTCCAACAGTCCGGCTTTCCGGAGACCCCCTAATCCAGGACTCCCTCAGTAGCCCCTGAACCAGGCTTCAATGACGATGAGTCCAGCGCGCAGTGTTGTCTTCGGCATTGCAAGGCGGGTTCCTCCTCCGAATACACCATGGAAGAGTTTGAATACAAGGATAGCGTCGGACCCTGCATAATAAGTTCCACATGCCACCATAGGGAGAATAATATTTCCACAAATCTAATCTGCTGACGTGCTTTGGCCGCATGACATCACGCCACGGCCCAGTAATCATTAGAACCATTTTTATTTAACCAGCCTCGCACATAACGCGAGGCGGTTTCTTGACACGTCTTGTCAAAGCAGAGATCGTGTTCCCCTTATCACGGGATTCTCATCAATACAAACGTGGGTAACCCCCGTGCCTATTGGTATGACTCCTAGATCTTAGGTAAGTCTCGAACGACCACGAGGAGGACGCCCGATATTCATCCCCTTTTTAAAGGGACACAACCTTTTCTTTTTCCCTCATGTGCTCGATCGAATCCTTCCCCCGCCTCGTGTTCTAACACCCAAAGCTCCGGTCAGGTGCTTCGGACCTTCAATCATGTCCGGATCCAGCCTTCAAGGCTGGTGGGTGCCTTCCTCCGTCATGGAGGAGGACATCAAGAAGTTGAGGGAGGCCAGATATCTGACCGCCGAAATTTCTCATAGGCTGCCCGCCCGAGGGCAGGTCGTCCCTACTCCCGAATCCAACGAGAGCTTGTGTTCGTCTCCCACTTCCTCCGAGGACTAGGCCTCACTCTGGATCCCTTTGTTAGGGGTCTTATGTTCTATTACGGGCTGGATTTTCACGATCTGGCCCTGGATTCCCTTCTTCACATTTCGTCATTTATTGTCGTGTGTGAGGCCTTCCTCCGCATTACCCCTCACTTCGGCCTATGGCTCAAGACCTTCGATGCAAAGCCGAAGATGGTCGAGGCGCAGTATGCAGCGTGCGGAGGTGCTTTAATAAGCAAAATTGCTGACGCTCCATGGCCAAAGGGTTCCGTTCCAGAGGTGTCCGGATTGTGGCAACGGGAGTGGTTTTACCTCACAGCTCCCCGAAGTGCCAAATGGGTACCTGCCCCCACCTTTCGCTCGGGCCCCCACCACAACAGATGTCATGGATCAGCAGGGGGCTGAGCTGGGGTCTAGCCAAGGACGTGCCAATACTGCAGAGCCGTATCCGAGATCTCTTCGAGGGAGATTTTAGTCTGGTTATGGTAATGCAAGTTATGCTGGCTCGTCAAGCCCAGCCTTGCAAACGCCGGCCCCTCCATATGTGGGAATTCAACCCGGAAGGACCATGCACTATTCAGTATTTCCTCGGCATGACCCACGAAGAGATGTACAAATCGTTCTTCGGACCCCGAATAGAGTGTCCGGATACTACCGAGGACATGGGCCTGAGCTGCAACCACCCCGCTGCCCAAGTAAGTAATCCCCTGGCCGAACACACTGTCCTTTTGTTTATCATGACATCATTCTGATGAATCGCTCTTTGACCAGGAATGGATAGCAAAGGCGAAGATGATCCGGTGTTCGGCCCCCCTTCCTGAAGGCTTTGACAATTCGGTGCTGGAAAAGATGCTCGAGCCAGCACCTCGTCTAGTGCCCTCAAAGGAAGATGAAGGGGGGAATAAAGAGGGCGAAAGCGGGCCTCCATCGCTACCTATTCCAATAGAAGGAATGAGCACCTCTGCGAGGGAGGATAACCAAGGGGAAGAATCTGACATTCTCCCTCCCCGGGGAAGGAAGAGGACTACCTCTGAAGATCCAGAAACTAAGGTTTCCAAATGGTAGAAGAAATATCCGCCAGAGGGTCCTGCCTCGGAGGGTATTCTTGCTGCATAATATCCGCACGGGGATCAGCCCTCTACCGAGCTATAAGTAATCAAAAAGTACTTAATAGTGAAGATATCCTATCTTACTTCTGAAGACAATAATCGATGCTTATAAATTGTAGTTCGGATCGCAGCCCTTCTCGACAGAGTTCATCTTCGGGGGATCTTCTTCCGGAGATGATGGAGTGCGAAACGCCTCCCCCAGA
Source organism: Triticum urartu (assembly GCF_056163025.1). Classification (NCBI taxonomy): domain Eukaryota; kingdom Viridiplantae; phylum Streptophyta; class Magnoliopsida; order Poales; family Poaceae; genus Triticum; species Triticum urartu. The sequence continues at coordinate 597,667,392 of NC_141875.1, read as the reverse complement.
CTCCCCAACTCAAGAAGCAGGCGACCTTGAAGTGTCGTCGTGAAGGGTATCTCCGGATCCACTAGGGCTGGAGAATAACCCTTTGGCTACCCGGCATCCCCAGTATCCGGCTCCTGAGGGGAGCGACAGCAAGGGTCCGTACAGTGTGCGGTCAGACACGCTGAAGGATCTTCTGGGGCAAGCTGTCATCTCAGAAGCACATCGTACGCTAATGGGTACGGTGATTGAAAGGATTTCATCTGCTGAACGCGGTTTGCATGAAGCTTTTATGAGTCTGCTGAAAGGCTTCGAGGTACGTGAAACAATGTATGCCTTTAACAGTACCACATACGTTAGGTATGCCCATGCAGATAGTAGCCCCTGAGACTCTGGTTGTCATCGGGAACGGCGGCAAACAGAGGGTCATAGTCCCAGGTAATAACCATACCACCTTTATGTTCAGGTGGTTGAAGCTCCGGTGGCTAGCCGGACTGATGGGTTTGCCGAACTAAAGTGGCAGCTGGATGCGGCAGATGCCGACATCGTGCTTGTCAACAAGCGGCCTGACGAGGCACAGGGTGAGTGATTTTTCTGGTGGTCGTCACATAGTAAGAGCAGCATGATGCCAGTATCTTTAATATGTTGTGACTGCAGATGGAGCTGCCACCATGGAGACCCTTCGGGCGGAGCTTGCCCGAGCCAAGGAGCAAGCGAGGAGTAGCAATGCGGCCGCTTTAAAGGCGGTCGAAGAGTTAAGGGCCGAACAAGCCGTGCATTGCGAGAGCAATGAGAAAATAGCCAAGATGGTTGTAGAATTAAAAGATGCTGCTGACCATTACCGGTTTCTTGAAGAAGAAGACCGGGCAAAAGTGGCGGACCTGGAGAAGGCCCGGGTGGCTGCCAAGGAAGTCCGCTCCAAAATTAGAGCGACGTAGGAGGAGCTGAATCAAGCTACAGATATCGTGTCTGGGAAGCCTTCTTGTTGCAGACTAAGTTCGGAGATCCAAAGTATGATCCTCTGGATCGGCTATGGAGTTCTGCGGACGAGTACATGGATTTGGCTGCAAGTGCTGCTGATGCAGCCGAGTACTTCAAGGATCAGAAAGGTCCTGAAGTGGAGAAGCTGTTCTGGTCACAGTTTCACGCTCCAGTCCGTCTGCTGCTGCTGAATGAGCAATTGACTGGTTGGGACGAGCTCTTTAGGTTGTCCGGACTTGCCATGAGGTCCATTGTGGATCACCTCTGGCCAGGAGAGCCAAGGCCGAGTAGCTACTTTAGCTTAGTGCAACAATTCCTTGAAGCTGTGCCACGCATCGATGCTGTAAAGAGATCAGCGTGCATAGAAGGTGCACGGATGGCCCTAGCCCGTATCAAAACATACTGGGCGGAGATGGAGGCCACCACTGTTGTGGCACAAGGTTCAGCCATAGGCCGAGTGGCAGCCGAGCACTACTTTGAAGAAGTCCTTGAAGGCGCTCGCTCGATAGAGGCTCAGTGCTCGAAGAATATTATTTTCCAGTGACATGTAGTCCCATTGTACAAACAATGTTTTTTTTCTGAATTAATCAAGGCCGTATTTATACTTTTGCCCGAAAGTACTATGATGCCTCCTATGCGGCCGTTTATGTATATATGTATATAACCTGAAAGTTTGCAGTCGTCGGCTTCCGCCCCTGATACGTCTCCAACGTATCTATAATTTTTTATTGCTCCATGCTATATTATCTACTGTTTTGGACTATATTGGGCTTTATTTCCACTTTTATATTATTTTTGGGACTAACCTATTAACCGGAGGCCCAGCCCAGAATTGCTGTTTTTTTTGCCTATTTCAGTGTTTCGAAGAAACAAAATATCAAACGGAGTCCAAACGGAATGAAACCTTCAGGAATGTGATTTTCTCATCGAACGTGATCCAGGAGACTTGGACCCTACGCCAATGCATCAGAGAGGCGGTCACGAGGGTGGGGGGCGCGCCCCCCTGCCTCGTGAGCCCCTCGGTGCTCCACCGATGTACTCCTTCCTCCTATATATACCTACGTACCCCCAAACGATCAGAGAGGGAGCCAAAAACCTAATTCCACCGCCACAACTTTCTGTATCCACGAGATCCCATCTTGGGCCTGTTCCGGAGCTCTACCGGAGAGGGCCGTCATCACGGAGGGCTTCTACATCATCATAGCCCCTCCGATGAAGTGAGAGTAGTTTACCTCAGACCTTCGGGTCCATAGTTAGTAGCTAGATGGCTTCTTCTCTCTTTTTGGATCTCAATACAAAGTTCTCCCCCTCTTTTGTGGAGATCTATTCGATGTAATATTATTTTTGCGGTGTGTTTGTTGAGATCGATGAATTGTGGGTTTATGATCAAGTCTATCTATGAATAATATTTGAATATTCTCTGAATTCTTTTATGTATGATTGGTTATCTTTGCAAGTCTCTTTGAATTATCCGTTTGGTTTGGCCAACTATAATGGTAGTTCTTGCCATGGGAGAAGTGCTTAGCTTTGGGTTCGATCTTGCGGTGTCCTTTCCCAGTGACAGAAGGGGCAGCAAGGCACGTATTGCATCGTTGCCATCGAGGATAACAAGATGGGGTTTATTTCATATTGCATGAATTTATCTCTCTACATCATGTCATCTTGCTTAAGGTGTTACTCTGTTTTTAACTTAATACTCTAGATGCATGCTGGATAGTGGTCGATGAGTGGAGTAATAGTAGTAGATGCAGAATCGTTTCGGTCTACTTGTCACGGACGTGATGCCTATATACATGATCATGCCTAGATATTCTCATAACTATGCTCAATTCTGTCAATTGCTCAACAGTAATTTGTTCACCCACCGTAGAATACTTATGCTCTTGAGAGAAGTCACTAGTGAAACCTATGGCCCCCAGGTCTATTCTCATCATATCAATCTCCATCACTTTAATCTTGCTTTGCTTTTTACTTTGCCTGTACTTTTTACTCTGCATCTTTATACCAAAAATACCAAAAATATTATATCTATCAGATCTCACTCTCGTAAGTGACCGTGAAGGGATTGACAACCCCTAATTGCGTTGGTTGCAAGTAGCTATCGTTTTGTGCAGGTATGAGGGACTTGAGCATGGCCTCCTACTGGATTGATACCTTGGTTCTCAAAAACTGAGGGAAATACTTACGCTACTCTGCTACATCATCCCTTCCTCTTCGGGGAAATCCAACGCAAGCTCAAGAGGTAGCAGCCCCCACGCATATAATGCGGGGGTGGTCGCAAAAGTTGCATATCCACATTTGATCCAACGTCTTGGTCCGTTAAGGAGGTGATAGCGTAGCGAACGAGGCAATCGGACTATATTGCTTTAACACTTTCACTTAGCCATAGGAGTTTCACAGTGGGGCTACTATATAGCCCCTGTTACTACTGCGCTCGTCCAAATACGGTGCACGTACGTACATGACCGGGAAATGGCCCTTCGTTAATGAGGAGGAATCCCGAAGATTCCGATTAGTCATCGAGTGGTTGACCAGTCTCTTGCTATATCATGACAGTCAGTTTTCGGCTTTCTCTACTGAGGTGCTCATCCGGACGAACCAGGGCACAATCGCAGTAGTTCTCCCAGTGCTACCTTAGCCGATATGACGGAACATAAGGTACCAAAACGTGGGAGCCGGGCAAACCCAACACTTGACCAAAGACATGATTCGGAGCTGATGCATATAGGGCCAAACTCGCGACGCCGAACACTCCCTAAGGTGTTTGGTCTTTATAACATATACCGGGCTAAACAATGCCCTTTATAAGAAACCCCATGTGTCCAGGTACGTGCAAAATCCTGGCGTGGCCACATACCAATAACGTCGGCATCCTTCTCAGTTGTGTGGAGTATCCAGAGGATGTGAGCAACAAGAGACAGTAAAAAAGGTTTACGCAGGGCCTTAATCTAAAAAGAAACCTTTTGGCGGGTCCCTGCTGCATGTCTGCGCCTGTGTCTCTGTTGTGCCGTGTCCTGGACGGGTGTAGCACGATTGTAACCTGCAAAAAGGAAAGAACTTAGATGAAGGTTGCCGTGCCGGAAAGAAGAATGAGTTATCAGAATTCCAGAAAGGCCTAGTTGAGCCGGGCTGGCCCTGATTACACGCGGGAAGCCCCTGGTATTGCTTTATGAGGGTTTGAAAACCAATCTTATACATGTATGATGGAACGCCAAACTCGTCTAACCGTGTCCGTGGTCTTGGCGACCTGCTATTTTTCTGGTTGGTGAGGCCGTCTAGTGTGCGGCTGTTAGAGCCGCCGCGTACTCTTCCGTACATGAACAATGGTTGGTATTTCCGCTAACTGTAATGACGCCTCGTGGACCGGGCATCTTGAGCTTGAGAAAAGCATAATGCGGTATTGCGTTAAAACGAGCGAAAGCCGCCCTTCCGAGTAGTGCTTGAAAATCACTTCGGAATGGAGCGATGTGAAAAGTTAACGTTTCACTTCGGAAGTTATCGGGAGAACCGAATACCACCTCTAGTAGTAGAGAGCCCGTACAGTGGGCCTCTTGGCCTGGTATTACTCCCTTGAAGGTAGTATTACTGTGGCTTATTTGTGTCGGGTCTATCCCCATTTTGCGGACTGTGTCTTGATATATCAGATTGAGATCACTGCCGCCGTCCATGAGGACCCTTGTGAAATGGTACCCATTTATTATTGGGTCTAACACCAAGGCCGTCAGTCCTTCACGCCGGATATGTGTATCGTGATCCCTACGATCAAAAGTGATCGGGCAGGCCAACCAGGGGTTGGACCTAGGGGTGACGGGCTCAATGGCGCATGTGCATCGGAGTGCGTGATTGCTTCTCCTCCTTGTCACATTGATCACATTTACTGTTTTAACCTCCGGTGGGAATTTTTTCTGTCCTCCGGCACTTTGCTGGTGAGGTTCATCCTCGTCTTCGCTTGGTGTCTCCTCCCCTTTGTGTTCGGCATTTAGCTTACCGGCCTGCTTGAAGACCCAACATTCTCTGTGGGTATGATTTGCAGGTTTGTCTAGGGTGCCGTGAATCTGACAGAGTTTGTCAAGAATTTTGTTTAGGCCAGATCGTCCTTCTCTGCTGCCTTTGAAAGGCTTTTTCCACTGACCTGGTCGGGAGCCCCTGAATCCGGCATTTACCGCCGTATTATCTGGGCTACCTTCTTTATTTCGACGCTTGTTTTTGTTGCTTCGTGGCTTACCATTGCCATCCCTTACTTCGGATGTGCTTGGGTCGCTGGTGCTGCTACGGGCCAACCAGTTGTCCTCGCCCGCACAAAAGCGGGTCATGAGGCTTGTTAAAGCTGCCATTGTTCTCGGTTTTTCTTGACCGAGGTGTCTGGCGAGCCATTCGTCTCGGACGCTTTGTTTGAAAGCTGCTAAGGCTTCGGCGTCCGGACAGTCGACTATTTGGTTCTTCTTGGTGAGGAACCTGTTCCAAAGCTTTCGGGCGGACTCTCCGGATTGTTGGATTATGTGACTTAAATCGTCTACATCCGGAGGTCGGACATAAGTCCCTTGAAAATTGGCCCGGAAAGCGTCCTCGAGCTCCTCCCAACTTCCAATTGAGTTTTCGGGGAGGCTTTTCGGCCAGTTCCTAGCTGGCCCTTTAAGCTTGACGAGCCATATGGAGATCGTCTCCATGACCCTCCGTACTATGTTTGTTGTTTGCATCTTGATCGTTTTCTGCCACCGGGGTGGTGCAGTTGTCGTCTTTTCCGGAGTTGCGTGGACTGTTGTTATTACTGTTTTTGCTATGGCGGGACTTAAGGCGGCACCGCTGACGTCGGCGCTTGGGTTGCTTCTTGGAGGGGTCATCCTCCGCTTTCTCGTCACCATTGGCTTCGTTGGGGGTGTCCACCATGTCACGTCATGTGATGAAGTAGCGGTCCAGCGCCCTGTGGGTGGTGGTTCCGGTTCGTCTCGGGCTGCGTCGTCCATACTGTCGAAGTCCTCGGAGCGGAAGTCGAGCATGTCGGTTAAGTCGTCGACAGTGGCTACTAAGTGGGTGGTGGGTGGGCAGCGAATTTCTTCGTTGTCCGCATCCCATTCTAGTCGGACATAGTTTGGCCAAGGTTCTCCTGACAGGGAGAGAGACCTTAATGAATTTAGCACATTTCCAAAAGGTGAGTGCTGAAAGATATCCGCGGAGGTGAACTACATGATCGGCGCCCAGTCGGACTCGACGGGCGCGGATACGAGCGGCTCGGAGTCCGTGACCGAAGATGAATCCAGTGGTCCGCGGAGGTGAACTACATGATCGGCGCCCAGTCGGACTCGACGGGCGCGGATACGAGCGGCTCGGAGTCCGTGACCGAAGATGAATCCAGTGGTTCGGCAATATGGCTCTCGTAAGGGGTGAAGTCAGTATCCGGCTCTATCGCCACTGAGAGTGCGGCCTCCATGGCGGGGTCCATCCCTCCGCTCTTGGATGGCGCGACTTGCTCCGGATTGATGGACGGAGTAGCTGCGGATGCGATCTCCTGAATACTGTCCGACGACAGAGTTACGTCACGCTCGTCAAGACTGTACGGCGCGTCCAACATGGGCTCGAATCTGTCGAAGATCAAGTCTCTGCGGATGTCGGCCGTGTAGTTCAAGTTTCCAAATCTGACCTGGTGGCCAGGGGCGTAGCTCTCAATCTGCTCCAGATGGCCAAGCGAGTTGGCCCGCAGTGCAAAGCCGCCGAATATGAAGATCTGTCCGGGGAGGAAAGCCTCACCCTAGACCGCATCGCTAGCGATGATTGAAGGAGCCATCAAGCCTTATGGTGACGACACAGTGGAACTCTCAATGAAAGCACCAATGTCGGTGTCAAAACCGGCGGATCTCGGGTAGGGGGTCCTGAACTGTGCGTCTAAGGCGGATGGTAACAGGAGGCAGGGGACACGATGTTTTACCCAGGTTCAGGCCCTCTTGATAGAGGTAAAACCCTACGTCCTGCTTGATTGTTCTTGATGATATGAGTATTACAAGAGTAGATCTACCACGAGATAAGAGAGGCTAAACCCTAGAAGCTAGCCTATGGTATGATTGTATGTTGTCCTACAGACTAAAACCCTCCGGTTTATATAGACACCGGAGGGGGCTAGGGTTACACAAGGTCGGTTACAAAGGAGGAGATATCCATATCTGTATTGCCTAGCTTGCCTTCCACGCCAAGTAGAGTCCCATCCGGACACAGGACGAAGTCTTCAATCTTGTATCTTCATAGTCCAACAGTCCGGCCAAAGGATATAGTCCGGTTGTCCGGAGACCCCCTAATCCAGGACTCCCTCAGCTCCCTTATTGGAAAGTAGTCCATCACAAAAAATCGGTTCATGTGACACCTACACCAATTAGTGAGGAAGCCAATGATGATGATCATGAAACTTCAGATCAAGTTACTACCGAACCTCGTAGGTCATCCAGAGTAAGATGCGCACTAGAGTGGTACGGTAATCCTGTTCTGGAGGTCATGTTACTTGACCATGACGAACCTACGAACTATGAGGAAGCGATGATGAGCCCAGATTCCGCAAAATGGCTTGAGGCCATGAAATCTGAGATGGGATCCATGTATGAGAACAAAGTGTGGACTTTGGTTGACTTGCCCGATGATCGGCAAGCCATCGAGAATAAATGGATCTTCAAGAAGAAGACTGATGTTGGTGGTAACGTTACTGTCTACAAAGCTCAACTTGTTGCGAAAGGTTTTTGACAAGTTCAAGGAGTTGACTACGATGAGACCTTCTCACCCGTAGCAATGCTTAAGTCCGACTGAATCATGTTAGCAATTGCCGCATTTTATGATTATGAAATTTGGCAAATGGATGTGAAGACCGCATTCCTGAATGGATTTCTGGAAGAAGAGAAGTATATGATGCAACCTGAAGGTTTTATTGTTCCAAAGGGTGCTAACAAAGTGTGCAAGCTCCAGTGATCCATTTATGGACTGGTGCAAGCCTCTCGGAGTTGGAATAAACGTTTCGATAGTGTGATCAAAGCATATGGTTTTATACAGACTTTTGGAGAAGCCTGTATTTACAAGAAAGTTAGTGCGAGCTCTTTAGCTTTTCTAATATTATATGTGGATGACATATTGTTAATTGGAAATGATATAGAATTTCTGGATAGCATAAAAGGATACTTGAATAAGAGTTTTTCAATGAAAGACCTCGGTGAAGCTGCTTATATATTGGGCATCAAGATCTATAGAGATAGATCAGGACACTTAATTGGACTTTCACAAAGCACATACCTTGATAAAGTTTTGAAGAAGTTCAAAATGGATCAAGCTAAGAAAGGGCTCTTGCCTGTGTTACAAGGTGTGAAGTTGAGTAAGACTCAATGCCCGACCACTGTAGAAGATAGAGAGAAAATGAAAAATGTTCCCTATGCTTCAGCCATAGGCTCTATCATGTATGCAATGTTGTGTACCAGACCTGATGTGTGCCTTGCTATTAGTTTAGCAGGGAGGTACCAAAGTAATCCAAGAGTGGATCACTGGACAGCGGTCAAGAACATCATGAAATACCTAAAAAGTACTAAGGATATGTTTCTTGTTTATGGAGGTGACAAAGAGCTCGTCATAAATGGTTACATCGATGCAAGCTTTGACACTGATCTGGATGATTCTAAATCGCAAACCGAATACATGTTTATATTGAACGGTGGAGCTGTCAGTTGGAGCAGTTCTAAATAAAGCGTCGTGGCGGGATCTACGTGTGAAGCGGAGTACATAGCTGCTTCGTAAGCAGCAAATGAAGGAGTCTGGAAGAAGGAGTTCATATCCGATCTAGGTGTCATACCTAGTGCATTGGGTCCAATGAAAATCTTTTGTGACAATACTAGTGCAATAGCCTTGGCAAAGGAATCCAGATTTCACAACAAAACCAAACACATCAAGAGACGCTTCAATTCCATCCGCGATCAAGTCCAGGTGGGAGACATAGAGATTTGCAAGATACATACGGATCTGAATGTTGCATACCCGTTGACTAAGCCTCTCTCACGAGCAAAACATGATCAACACCAAGGCTACATGGGTGTTAGAATCATTACCGTGTAATCTAGATTATTAACTCTAGTGCAAGTGGGAGACTGAAGGAAATATGCCGTAGAGGCAACAGTAAACTTATTATTTATTTCCATATTTCATGATAAATGTTTATTATTCATGCTAGAATTGTATTAACCGAAACCATAATACATGTGTGAATACATAAACAAACAGAGTGTCACTAGTATGCCTCTACTTGACTAGCTCGTTAATCAAAGATGGTTATGTTTCCTAACCATAGACATGAGTTTTCATTTGATAAACAGGATCACATCATTAGGAGAATGATGTGATTGACTTGACCCATTCCGTTAGCTTAGCACTTGATCGTTTTAGTTTACTGCTATTGCTTTCTTCATGACTTATGCATGTTCCTATGACTATGAGATTATGCAACTCCCAATTACCGGAGGAACACTTTGTGTGCTACCAAACGTCACAATGTAACTGGATGATTATAAAGGTGCTCTACAGGTGTCTCCAATGGTACTTGTTGAGTTGGCATAGATCGAGATTAGGATTTGTCACTCCGATTGTCGAAGAGGTATCTCTGGGACCTCTCGGTAATGCACATCACTATAATTCTTGCAAGCAATGCAACTAATGAGCTAGTTGCGGGATGATGCATTACGGACACGAGTAAAGAGAAGAAAGGGAACTTCAAGAAGAACGGGAAACAAGTCGCTGCTCAAGAGAAGAAACCCAAGTGTGAATCTAAGCCTGAGACTGAGTGCTTCTACTGCAAAGGGAATGGTCACTGGAAGCGGAACTGCCCCAAGTATTTGGTGGATAAGAAGGATGGCAAAGTGAAATGTATATTTGATATACATTTTATTGATGTGTACCTTACTAATGCTCGCAGTAGCGCCTAGGTATTTGATATTGGTTCTGTTGCTAATATTTGCAACGCCAAACAGGGGCTACGGATTAAGCGAAGATTGGCTAAGGACGAGGTGACGATGCGTGTGGGAAATGGTTCCAAAGTCGATGTGATCGCCGTCGGCACAGTACCTCTACATCTACCTTCGGGATTAGTTTTAGACCTGAATAATTGTTATTTGGTGTCAGCGTTAAGCATGAACATTATATCTGGATCTTGTTTGATGTGAGATGGATATTCATTTAAATCAGAGAATAATGGTTGTTCTATTTATATGAGTAATGTCTTCTATGGTCATTCACCCTTGATGAGTGGTCTATTTTTACTAAATCTTGATAGTAGTGATACACATATTCATAGTATTGAAGCCAAAAGATATAAGTTTAATAATGATAGTGCAACTTATTTGTGGCACTGCCATTTAGGTCATATTGGTGTAAAGCGCATGAAGAAACTCCATGCTGATAGTCTTTTGGAATCACTTGATTATGAATCACTTGATGCCTGCGAACCATGCCTCATGGGCAAGATGACTAAAACTCCGTTCTCCGGAATGATGGAACGAGCAACAGATTTATTAGAAATAATACATACTGATGTATGCGGTCCGATGAGTGTTGATGCTCGTGGCAGGTATCATTATTTTCTGACCTACACAGATGATTTGAGCAGATGTGGGTATGTCTACTTAATGAAACATAAGTCTGAAACATATGAAAAGTTCAAAGAATTTCGGAGTGAAGTGGAAAATCATCGTAACAAGAAAATGAAGTTTCTACAATCTGATCGTGGAGGTGAATATTTGAGTTATGAGTTTGGTCATCATTTGAAACAATGCGGAATAGTTTTGCAACTCACGCCACCTGGAGCACCACGGCGTAATGGTGTGTCCGAACATCATAACCGCACTTTATTAGACATGGTGTGATCTGTGATGTCTCTTACTGATTTACCGCTATTGTTTTGGGGTTATGCTTTAGATACGACTGCATTCACATTAAATAGGGCACCATCAAAATCCATTGAGACGACACCTTATGAACTGTGGTTTGGCAAGAAACCCAAGTTGTCGTTTCTTAAAGTTTGGGGCTGCAATGCTTATGTGAAAAAGCTTCAACCTGATAAGCTCGAACCCAAATCAGAGAAATGTGTCTTCATAGGATACCCAAAGGAGACTGTTGGGTACACCTTCTATCACAGATCCGAAGGCAAGATATTCGTTGATAAGAATGGATCCTTTCTAGAGAAGGAGTTTCTCTTGAAAGAAGTGAGTGGGAGGAAAGTAGAACTTGATGAGGTAATTGTACCTGCTCACTTATTGGAAAGTAGTTCATCACAGAAATCAGTTCTAGTGATTCCTACACCAATTAGTGGGGAAGCTAATGATGATGATCATGAAACTTCTGATCAAGTTACTACCGACCTCGTAGGTCAACCAGAGTAAGATCCACACCAGAGTGGTACGGTACTCCTGTTCTGGAGGTCATGTTACTTGACCATGATGAACCTACGAACAATGAGGAAGCGATGATGAGCCCAGATTCCGCAAAATGGCTTGAGGCCATGAAATCTAAGATGGGATCCATGTATGAGAACAAAGTGTGGACTTTGGTTGACTTGCCCGATGATCGGCAAGCCATAGAGAATAAATGGATCTTCAAGAAGAAGACTGATGCTAACGGTAATGTTACTGTCTACAAAGCTCGACTTGTTGCGAAAGGTTTTCAACAAGTTCAAGGAGTTGACTACGATGAGACCTTCTCACCCGTAGCGATGCTTAAGTCCGTTCGAATCATGTTAGCAATTGCCGCATTTTATGATTATGAAATTTGGCAAATGGATGTCAAAACTACATTCCTTAATGGATATCTTAAAGAAGAGTTGTACATGATGCAACCAAAAGGTTTTGTCGATCCAAAAGGTGCTAACAAAGTGTGTAAGCTCCAGCGATCCATTTATGGACTGGTGCAAGCATCTCGGAGTTGGAATATACGCTTTGATAATGTGATCAAAGCATATGGTTTTATACAGACTTTTGGAGAAGCCTGTATTTACAAGAAAGTGAGTGGGAGCTCTGTAGCATTTCTGGTATTATATGTGGATGACATATTGTTGATCGGAAATGAAACTGAATTTCTGAATAGCATAAAAGTATACTTGAATAAGAATTTTTCAACGAAAGATCTCGGTGAAGCTTATATATTGGGCATCAAGATTTATAGAGATAGATCAAGACGCTTAATTGGACTTTCACAAAGCACATACATTGATAAAGTTTTGAAGAAGTTCAAAATGGATCAAGCAAAGAAAGGGTTCTTGCCTATGTTACAAGGTGTGAAGTTGAGTCAAACTCAATGCCCGACCACTGCAGAAGATTGAGAGAAAATAAAAATCATTCCCTATGCTTCGGCCATAGGTTCTATCATGTATGCAATGATGTGTACCAGACCTGATGTGTGCCTTGCTATAAGTTTAGATGGGAGGTACTAAAGTAATCCAGGAGTGGATCATTGGACAACAGTCAAGAACATCCTGAAATACCTGAAAAAGACTAAGGATATGTTTCTCGTTTATGGAGGTGACAAAGAGCTCGTCGTAAACGGTTACGTCGATGCAAGCTTTGACACTGATCCGGATGATTCTAAGTCACAAACCGGATATGTATTTTTATTGAATGGTGGAGCTGTCAGTTGGTGCAGTTCTAAACAAAGCGTCATCGTGGGATTTACGTGCGAAGCGGAATACATAGCTGCTTTGGAAGCAGCAAATGAAGGAGTTTGGGTGAAGGAGTTCATATCTGATCTAGGTGTCATACCTAGTGCATCAGGTCCAAAGAAAATCTTTTGTGACAATATTGGTGCAATTACCTTGGCAAAGGAATCCAAATTTCACAAGAGAACCAAGCACATCAAAAGATGCTTCAATTCCATCCATGCTCGAGTCAAGGAGGGAGACATAGAGATTTGCAAGATACATACGGATCTAAATGTTGCAGACCCATTGACTAAGCCTCTCTCACGAGCAAAACATGATCAGTACCAAGACTCCATGGGTGTTAGAATCATTACAATGTAATATAGATTATTGACTCTAGTGCAAGTGGGAGACTCAAGGAAATATGCCCTAGAGGCAATAATAAAGTTGTTATTTATATTTCCTTATATCATGATAAATATTTATTATTCATGCTAGAATTGTATTAACCGGAAACTTAGTACATGTGTGAATACATAGACAAATAGAGTGTCACTAGTATGCATCTACTTGACTAGCTCATTAATTAAAGATGGTTAAGTTTCCTAACCATAGACATGAGTTGTCATTTGATAAATGGGATCACATCATTAGAGAATGATGTGATTGACATGACCCATCCGTTAGTTTAGCACTATGATCATTTATTTTATTGCTATTGCTTTCTCCATGACTTATACATGTTCCTATGACTATGAGATTATGCAACTCCCGAATATCGGAGGAACACTTAGTGTGCTATCAAACGTCACAACGTAACTGGGTGATTATAAAGATGCTCTACAGGTGTCTCTGGTGGTGTTTGTTGAGTTGGCATAGATCGAGATTAGGATTTGTCACTCCGATTGTCGGAGAGGTATCTCTGGGCCCTCTCGGTGATGCACATCACCATAAGCCTTGCAAGCAATGTGACTAATGAGTTAGTTGCGTGATATTGCATTACAGAACGAGTAAAGAGACTTGCCGGTAACGAGATTGAACTAGGTATTATGATACGGACGATCAAATCTCGGGCAAGTAACATACCGATGACAAAGGGAACAACGTATGTTGTTATGCGGTTTGACCGATAAAGATCTTCGTAGAATATGTAGGAACCAATATGAGCATCCAGGTTCCTCTATTGTTTATTGACCGGAGATGAGTCTCGGTCATGTCTACATAGTTCTCGAACCCGTAGGGTCCGCACGCTTAATGTTCGATGACGATCGGTATTATGAGTTTATGTGTTTTGATGAACTGAAGGTAGTTCGGAGTCCCAGATATGATCACGTACATGACGAGGAGTCTCGAAATGGTCGAGACATGAAGATTCATATATTGGAAGGTTATTTATCGACACCAGAATGGTTTCGGATGAGTTTGGGCATATACCGGAGTACCGAGGGGTTACCGGAACCCCTCGGGGGCTTAATGGGCCTACATGGTCTTTTGTGGAATAGAGGAGGAAGTGGCCAAGAGGTGAGGCTCGCCCCCAAGCCCAATCCAAATTGGGAATGGGACCGGCCCGCCCTTTCCTTCCTCCCCCTCTTCCCTTCCTTCCCCTCCTAGTAGGACTAGGAAAGGGGGGGACCTACTCATAGTAGGAGTAGGATTCCCCCTTGGGCACGCCATAGAGAGGCCGGCCGGCCCCCTCCTCCACCCCTTTATATACGGGGGAGGGGGCACCCCATAGACACACAAATTGATCTTAGCCGTGTGCGGTGCCCCTCTCCACAGATTTCCACCTCGATCATATTATCGTAGTGCTTAGGCGAAGCCTTGCGTCGGTAACTTCATCATCACCGTCAACACACCGTCGAGCTGATGAAACTCTCCCTCGGCTCAGCTGGATCTAGAGTTCAAGGGACATCATCGAGCTGAACGTATGCAGATCGCGGAGGTGTCATGCGTTCGGTACTTGATCGGTCGGATCGCGAAGACGTTTAACTACATCAATCACGTTACTTAACGCTTTAGCTTTAGGTCTACGAGGGTACATGGACACACTCTCCCCTCGCATTGCTATGCATCCCTAGATAGATCTTGCGTGATCGTAGGATTTTTTTGAAATACTGCGTTCCCCAACAATTTATCCCTCTAAGACGAGGGGAGGTAAGGAACTGCCATCCAGTTGTGCTTTAGATTCACCTTCTGTTATGAGTAAACTTGCAACACCACCACATGCTATTAATCCTGATATGTCACAAGTTATTGATGATGCTACTTCTACTATGAATGATGCTTATGATGATGCTAGTACCTTGCTTGATAATGATGATGTGCCACTTGGTGACTTTCTTGATGAACAAATTGCTAGAGTAATACAACATGATGATATTGAATCTGATGATGAGCTTGAAACTGAAATTCCTGAAACACCTACTAGAACTAGCCTTGCTAGATATGAATTGGCTAAGGTACCGAAAGGTTATGTTATGAGTGAAGAAGCAACTAGAGATATTCTTGCTTGCAATGACAGAGATGATCAAGAGAAATTACTATGCAAGTATAAAGAAAAATCTTTGAATGCTAGAATGAAATTAGATCCTAAGTTTGCTACTTCACCTATCTGTTTTGCTGATAAGGATTATGAATTCTCTGTCGACCCATAGTTAATTAATTTGGTTGAATCTGATCCTTTCCATGGTTATGAAACTGAAACTGTTGTGGCATATCTTACTAAGTTGAATGACATAGCCACCCTCTTTACTCATGATGAGAAAACTCGTTATTACTTTATTCTCAAATTATTTCCTTTCTCATTAATGGGTGATGCTAAAGCTTGGTACAATACTCTTGCTCCTGGTTGTGTGCGTAGTCCCTAGGATATGGTTTATTACTTCTCTGAAAAATATTTTCCTACTCATAAGAAACAAGCTGCCTTACAGGAAATATTTAACTTTGTGCAAACCAAAGAAGAGAGTCTCCCACAATCTTGGGGAAGGCTTTGCCAGTTGCTTAATGCTTTGCCTGATCATCCTCTTAAGAAAAATGAAATACTTGATATCTTCTATAATGGACTAACTGATGCTTCTAGGGACTTCCTAGATAGTTGTGCTGGTTGTGTTTTCAGGGGATGAACTATTGCTCAAGATGAAGAACTATTGAATAACATATTGAAAATTTATGATGATTGTTATTCCTGAACTACCGCCTAAACCCACTCCGAAGAAGAGGGGTATATTATATCTCAGTCCTCAATATATGCAAGAGGCAAAGAAATCTATGAAGGAAAAAGGTATTAAAGCTAAGGATGTTAAAAATTTACCTCCTATTGAAGATATACATGGGCTTAATACACGACCAATGCCTAAGGTGGTAGAGGTAAATTCTCTTATGAAGTTTCATGAAAATGATAATCCTCACTGTCGGTGTCAAAACCGGTGGATCTCGGGTAGGGGGTCCCGAACTGTGCGTCTAAGGCGGATGGTAACAGGAGGCAGGGGACACGATGTTTACCCAGAGTCGGGCCCTCTTGATGGAGGTAATACCCTACATCCTGCTTGTTTGTTCTTGATGATATGAGTATTACAAGAGTTGATCTACCACGAGATCGTAGAGGCTAAACCCTAGAAGCTAGCCTATGGTATGATTGTCTGCTATCCTACGGACTAACCCTCCGGTTTATATAGACACCGGAGGGGGCTAGGGTTACACAGAGTCGGTTACAAGTGAGGAGATCTACATATACTTATTGCCTAGCTTGCCTTCCACGCTAAGGAGAGTCCTATCCGGACACGGGACGAAGTCTTCAATCTTGTATCTTCATAGTCCAACAGTCCGGCCAAAGGATATAGTCCGGCTGTCCGGAGACCCCCTAATCCAGGACTCCCTCAGTAGCCCCTGAACCAGGCTTCAATGACAATGAGTCCGGCGCGCAGTATTGTCTTCGGCATTGCAAGGCGGGTTCCTCCTCCGAATACTCCATGGAAGATTTTGAACACAAGGATAGTGTCCAGCTCTGCAAAACAATTTCCACATACCACCATAGAGAGAATAATATTTCCACAAATCTAATCTGCTGACGCGTTTTGACAGCACGACATCAAGTCATGGCCGGGTCATCATCCGAACCGTTTTTCCCCAACCAGCACTGCACATATTGTGAGGCGGTTTTCTTGACACGTCTTGTCGAAGCAGAGATCGTGTCCCCTTATTATGGGATTCTCATCAACACGGACGTGGGTAACCCACTCGTGCCCGTTGGTATGAGTCCCCGATTTTAGGTGAGTCCAAAACGGCCGCGAGGAGGACGCTTGACATTCACCCTCTTTATAAAGAGGCCAAGACCTGTCTTTTTTTCCTCTCACGCTCAATCGAATCCTTGCCCCGCCTCGAGTTCCAACACCCAAGGCTCAGGCCAGGCGCTTTGGACCTTCAACCATGTCCGGATCCAACCTCCAAGGTCGGTGGATGCCTTCCTCTGTCACAGAGGAGGACATCAAGAAGCTGAGAGAGGCCAGGTATCTGACCGCCGAAATCTCACACAGGCTGCCTGCCCGAGGGCAGGTCATCCCCACTCCTGAATCCAACGAGAGTGTCGTGTCCGTCTCTCACTTCCTCCGAGGGCTAGGCCCCGCTCTAGACCCCTTTGTTAGGGGGCTCATGTTCTATTATGGGCTGGACTTCCATGATCTGGCCCCGGATTCCCTCCTTCACATCTCGTCGTTCATCGTCGTATGCAAGGCCTTCCTCCGCATTACCCCTCACTTCGGCCTGTGGCTCAAGACCTTCAATGTGAAGCCGAAGATGATTGAGGGGCGACACGCAGAGTGCAGAGGTGCCATAATAAGCAGAAGCGCTGATGTTCCATGGCCAGAGGGTTCCTTCCCAGAGGTGTCCAGTCTATGGCAGCGGGAGTGGTTTTATATCACAACTCCCCGAAGGGCCAAGTGGGTAGCCACCCCTCCCTTTCGCTCGGCCCCCCCCACCACAACTGACATCATGGATCAGCAGGGGGCTGAGTTGGGGTCCAGCAAAGGATGTGCCGATATTGCAGAGCCGCATCTGAGATCTCTTTGAGAGAGATTTCAGCCTGGTTATGGTAATGCAAGTTATGCTAGTTCGTCGAGTCCAGCCTTGCAAACGTCGACCCCTCCGTATGTGGGAATTCAATCTGGAAGGACCGTGAACTATTCAGCACTTCCTCGGCATGACGCTTGAAGAGATGTATAAATTGTTCTTCGGACCCCAAATAGAGTGTCCGGACACCATCGAGGATACGGGTCTGAGCTGCAACCGCCCTGATAACCAAGTAAGTAATCCCATGGCCGAACACGCCGTCCTTTTATTTATCATGACATCATTCTGAAAAGTCGCTCTTTGACCAGGACTGGATAACAAAGGCAAAGATGATCAGGTGTTCGGCCCCCCTTCCCGAAGGCTTGGCCAATCCGGTACTGGACAGAATGCTCGAGCCGGCGCCTCATCAGGTGCCCTCAAAGGAAGATGAAGGGGGGAATAAAGAGGCCGAAAGCAGGCCTCACTCGCTACTCGTCCCAACCGGGGGAATGAGCGCCTCCGCGAGGGAGGATAACCAAGGAGAAGAATCTGACATTCCCTCTCCCCGAGGAAGGAAGAGGATCACCTCTGAGGATGCGGAAACCAAGGTTTCCAAACGGGAGAAGAAATTTTCACCAGAGGGTCTTGCCTCGGAGGGTATTCTTTCCACACAATGTCTGCACGGGGATCAGCCCTCTACCGTTCTGTAAGTAATCAAAAGGTATTTTAATAGTGGAAGTGTCCTACCTTACCTCTGGAGACAATAACCGAAGCTTATATCTTGTAGTTCGGATCGTAGACCTTCTCGACAGAGTTCGTCTTCGGGGGATCTTCTTCCGGAGATGATGGAGAGCGAAACGCCTCCCCCTGCTACCCCGCCTCATGATCTGGGCGACCTTGTAGTGTCGTCGCGAAGGGTCTTTCCTGATCCGCCAAGGCCAGAGGGTAATCCTTTGGCTACCCGGAGTCCTCAGTGTTCGGCTCCTAAAGAGAGCAACAGAAAGAGTCCGGAACCGTATAGTGTGCGGTCAGACACACTGAAGGATCTTCTGGAGCAAGCGGCCGTCTCAGAAGCGCGTCGTGCGCTAATGGGTACAATAATTGAAAGGATTTCATCTGCTGAAAGCGGATTGCATGAAGCTTTTATGAGTCTGCTGAAAGGCTTTGAGGTACGTGAAATAGTGTATGTTTTTGATAGTACCGCACACGTTAGGTGTGCCCTATGCAGATAGTAGCCCCTGAGACTCTAGTTGTCATCGAAAATGGCGGCAAACAGAGGATCATAGTCCCAGGTAATAACCAGTCCGCCTTTATGTGCAGGTGGCTGAAGCTCCGGTGACTAGCCAGACAGATGGGTTTGCCGAGCTAAAGCGGCAACTTGATGCGGAAGATGCCGACATCGTGCTTGTCAACAAGCGGCTTGACGAGGCACAGGGTAAGTGATTTTTCTGGCGATCAACACATAGTAGGAGGAGCATAATACCAGTATCTTTAATATGTCGTGACTGCAGATGGAGCTTTCACCATGGAGTCCCTTCGGGCGGAGCTTGCCCGAGCCATGGAACAAGCAAGGAATAGCGATGCTGCCTCCCTAAAGGCGGTCGAAGATCTGAGGGCTGAACAAGCCGCACATCGCCAGAGCAAGGAAAGAATAGCCAAGATGGCCGTTGAGTTGAAGGATGCCGCTGACCGTTGATACGTCTCCAACGTATCTATAATTTTTTATTGCTCCATGCTATTATCTACTGTTTTGGGAAATATTGGGCTTTATTTCCACTCTTATATTATTTTTGGGACTAACCTATTAACCGGAGGCCCGGCCCAGATTTGTTGTTTTATGCCTATTTCAGTGCTTTGAAGAAAAGGAATATCATACGGAGTCGAAACGGAACGAAATCAACTGGAGAAGTTATTTTTGGAAGGAAACACACCTGATGGACTTGGACCCCACGTCAGAAGATACGGGAGCTGCCCACGAGGGTGGGGGGCTCCCACCCTCCTAGGGCGCGCCCCCTGCCTCGTGGGGCCCCCGTGGCTCCCCTGATGTGCTTCTTCTGCCTATATAACTCCATATACCCTAAAACTTCCAGAACAGAACATATATCGGGAGTTCCGCCGCCAAAAGCGTCCG
This sequence comes from Triticum urartu, assembly GCF_056163025.1. Classification (NCBI taxonomy): domain Eukaryota; kingdom Viridiplantae; phylum Streptophyta; class Magnoliopsida; order Poales; family Poaceae; genus Triticum; species Triticum urartu. Next base: position 597,647,623 of record NC_141875.1, on the reverse strand, counting down.
TAGCCACCGAAAACCAATCTAGACCTGTTCCGGCACTCTGCCGGAGGGGGAAATCCTTCTCCGGTGGCCATCTTCATCATCCCAGTACTCTCCATGACGAGGAGGGAGTAGTTCTCCCTCGGGGCTAAGGGTTTGTACCAGTAGCTATGTGTTTGATCTCTCTCTCTCGTGTTCTTGAGATGATACGATCTTGATGTATCACGAGCTTTGCTATTATATTTGGATCCTATGATGTTTCTTCCCCCCTCTTCTCTCTTGTAATGGATCGAGTTTCCTCTTTTGAAGTAATCTTATCGGATTGAGTCTTTAAAGACTTGAGAACACTTGATGTATGTCTTGCTGTGAATATCTGTGGTAACAATGGGATATCACGTGCCACTTGATGTATGTTTTGGTGACCAACTTGCGGGTTTCGTGACATTGGGAACCTATGCATAGGGGTTGGCACACGTTTTCGTTGTGATTCTCTGGTAGAACTTTGGGGCACTCTTTGAGGTCCTTTGTGTTGGTTGAATAGATGAATCTGAGATTGTGTGATGCATATCGTATAATCATACCCACGGATACTTGAGGTGACATTGGAGTATCTAGGTGACATTAGGGTTTTGGTTGATTTGTGTCTTAAGGTGTTATTCTAGTACGAACTCTAGGGCTGTTTGTGACACTTATAGGAATAGCCCACCGGATTGATTCGAAAGAATAACTTTGAGGTGGTTTCGTACCCTACCATAATCTCTTCATTCGTTCTCCGCTATTAGTGACTTTGGAGTGACTCTTTGTTGCATGTTGAGGGATAGTTTTATGATCCAATTATGTTAGTATTGTTGAGGGAACTTACACTAGCGAAAGTATGAACCCTAGGCCTTGTTTACTATCATTGCAATACCGTTTACGCTCACTTTTATCACTTTTTACCTTGCTGTTTTTATAATTTCAGATTACAAATACCTTTATCTACTATCCATATACCACTTGTTTCACCATCTCTTCGCCGAGCTAGTGCACCTATACAATTTACCATTGTATTGGGTGTGTTGGGGACACAAGAGACTCTTTGTTATTTGGTTGCAGGGTTGCTTGAGAGAGACCATCTTCATCCTACGCCTCCTACAGATTGATAAACCTTAGGTCATCCACTTGAGGGAAATTTGCTACTGTCCTACAAACCTCTGCACTTAGAGGCCCAACAACGTCTACAAGAAGAAGGTTGTGTAGTAGACATCAAGCTCTTTTTTGGCGCTGTTGCCGGGGAGGTGAGTGCTTGAAGGTATATCTTTAGATCTTGCAATCGAGTCTTTTAGTTTCTTATTTTATCACTAGTTTAGTTTATAAAAGAAAACTATAAATAAATGGAATTGAGTTTGTCTCATATGCTTCACCTTTTTAATATCTTTCGTAATTATGATGGAAAGGAAAATTGTGCTCAAGTGCTAGAAGAAGAAATCTATAAAATGTTTGGCACTAAATATTTGAATGATGGACATGATTGCAATGTTGTTAGTATGAATTCCTTCAATATCCATGATGCTAATGATATGCAAAGCCACAAGCTTGGGGAAGCTATGTTTGATGAAGATGATATTTTTTGTCCCCCAAGTTTTGATGAGCAAATTTATTATGATGAAAGCATGCCTACTATTTATGATGATTATATTGATGAAAGTGGATTTGGAGAGGTCATGACTTTAATTTGTGATGAATCCACTATTCCGGAAGAGGTTCCAATTGATTATGAGAACAAAGTTGCTATCTATGATGATTATTGTGATGACTTGTATGCTATAAATAATAATGATAACCATGAAAATTGTCATCATGATTTTAGTTTTCAATTGGATTATGCCTCACATGATAATTATTTTGTTGAGTTTGCTCCCACTATTATTCATGAAAAGAATTTTGCTTGTGTGGAGAGTAGTAAATTTTCTATACTTGTAGATCATGAAAAGAATGCTTTATGCGATAGTTATATTGTTGAATTCATTCATGATGCTACTTAAAATTATTATGAGGGAGGAATATATGCTTGTAGGAATTGCAATAATATCAAGTTTCCTCTCTATGTGCTTAAAGTTTTGAAGTTATGCTTGTTTTACCTTCCTATGCTAGTTGATCATTGTTCCCACAAGTTGTTTGTTCACAAAATCCCCATGCATAGGAAGTGGGTTAGACTTAAATGTGCTAGTCATATTCTTCATGATGCTCTCTTTATGTTACAATTCTTATCCTTCATGTGAGCATCATTGAAATCATCATGCCTAGCTAGGGGCATTAAACGATAGCGCTTGTCGGGAGGCAACCCAACTTTATTTTTGTTCCTTGCCTTTTGTTCCTGTTTAGTAATAAATAATTCATCCAGCCTCTGTTTATATGTGGTTTAATGCTTTTAATTAGTGTTTGTGCCAAGTAGAACCTTTGGGAAGACTTGGGGGAAGTCTTGTTGATCATGCTGTCGAAAACAGAAACTTTAGCGCTCACGAGAATTGTTGCCATTTTTTATTGGAGAGTGATATTTAGTTAATTCTTCTTGCAGATGATTAATAGATAAATTACTCAGGTCCAGAAATATATTTGAGAATTTTATGAGCTCCAGAAGTATACGTTTGATCCAGATTACTACAGACCGTTCTGTTTTTGATAGATTCTGTTTTTCATGTGTTGTTTACTTATTTTGATGAATCTATGCCTAGTAAAATAGTTTATAAACCATAGAGAAGTTGGAATACAGTAGGTTTAGCACCAATATAAATAAATAATGAGTTCATTACAGTACCTTGAAGTGGTGATTTATTTTCTTATACTAACGGAGCTTACGAGTTTTCTGTTAAGTTTTGTGTTGTGAAGTTTTCAAGTTTTGGGTAAAGATTCGATGGACTATGGAATAAGGAGTGGCATGAGCCAAAGCTTGGGGATGCCCAAGGCACCCCAAGGTAATATTCAAGGACAACCAAGAGCCTAAGCTTGGGGATGCCCCGGAAGGCATCCCCTCTTTCGTCTTCGTTCATCGGTAACTTTACTTGGAGCTATATTTTTATTTACCACATGATATGTGTTTTGCTTGGAGTGTCAATTTATTTTGTTAGTATTTTCTTGCTGTTATTTAGAACAATGTTTTGCATCTGTTATTCCAATAAAAGTGGCATTGATAGTCTTTACTATGCCTATGTTACAAGTATACATGTTGCTGTTTGAAAATAGAAAGTTTACCGCTGTTACAATAATTCCCTAGAAAAGTAAGAATGTGATAAAATGTTGAAACCTTTTGCATTTTAAGATCTGATAAATTTAATACAGTGGGAATTTTATTTCATAATTTTTGGAGCTAGGGGAGTATGGATGTTGCAGCATTCTTTACAGACTATCCTGTTTAGGCAGATTGCTGTTATGTTTGCATTGTTTGCATATGGTTGCTTCTTTAATGATTCTATTTGAGGATAGGACTATTAAATATGCAGAGGCATTTAGTATGAAATGTTGAATAATAATTTTAGTGTTTTGCTATAGTAGAGTACGATAAGGTTTTTTGCAATGGTTTATACTAACTTATCTCACGAGTCCTTGTTGAGTTTTGTGTGGATGAAGCTTTTGAGATTTAGGGAGACCGTGATATGAGAGGAATTAAGGAGACACAAAAGCTCAAGCTTGGGGATGCCCAAGGCACCCCAAGATAATATTTCAAGAACTCTCAAGCATCTAAGCTTGGGGATGCCCCGGTTGGCATCCCACCTTTCTTCTTCAACAATTATCGGTTAGTATCGGTTGATCCTAAGTTTTTGTTTCTTCACATGATGTTTGCTATTATTAGATGTCATTTTATTTTGCTTTCCTTGCTTTTTGAATAGAGTACCAAGATCTGAAATTATTAAATGTTTGAGAGTCTTCACATAGTTGCATAATTATTCGACTACTCATTGATCTTCACTTATATCTTTCGGAGTAGTTTGTCATTTGCTCTAGTGCTTCACTTATATTTTTTAGAGCATGGTGGTAGTTTTATTTTGAAGAAATAGATGAACACTCGTGCTTCACTCATATTATTTTGAGAGTCTTAAATGGCATGGTAATTTTCTTAAAATCCTAATATGCTAGGTATACAAGATTAATAATAAAATTCTCTTATGAGTGTGTTGAATACTATGAGAAGTTTGATACTTGATGATTGTTTTGAGACATGAGGATGGTAATATTAGAGTCATGCTAGTTGAGTAGTTGTGAATTTCAGAAATACTTGTGTTGAAGTTTGTGATTCCCGTAGCATGCACGTATGGTGAACCGTTATGTGGTGAAGTCGAAGCATGATTTATTTATTGACTGTCTTCCTTATGAGTGGCGGTCGGGGATGAGAAATGGTCTTTTCCTACCAATCTATCCCCCTAGGAGCATGCGCGTAGTACTTTGTTTCGATAACTAATAGATTTTTGCAATAAGTATGTGAGTTCTTTATGACTAATGATGAGTCCATGGATTATACACACTCTCACCCTTCCACCATTGCTAGCCTCTCTAGTACCGAGCAACTTTCGCCGGTACCATACACCCACCATATACCTTCCTCAAAACAGCCACCATACCTACCTATTATGGAATTTCCATGGTCATTCCGAGATATATTGCCATGCAACTTTCCACCATTCCGTTCATCATGACACATTCATCATTGTCATATTGCTTAGCATGATCATGTAGTTGACACAGTATTTGTGGCAAAGCCACTGTTCATGATTCTTTCATACTTGTCACTCTTGATTCATTGCATACCCCGGTACACTGCCGGAGGCATTCATATAGAGTCATACTTTTTTCTAGTATCGAGTTGTATCATTGAGTTGTAAAAAAATAGAAGTGTGATGATCATCATTCAATAGAGCATTGTCCCAAAAAAAAGTAGAAAGACCATAAAAAAAAGAAAGGCCAAAAAAATAAAAAATAAAGGCCAAAAAAAATAAAGGCCAAAAAAGGGGGACAATGCTACTATCCTTTTACCACACTTGTGCTTCAAAGTAGCACCATGATCTTCATGATAGAGAGTCTCCTATGTTGTCACTTTCATATACTAGTGGGAATCTTTCATTATAGAACTTGGCTTGTATATTCCAATGATGGGCTTCCTCAAAATGCCCTAGGTCTTTGTGAGCAAGCGAGTTGGATGCACACCCACTAGTTTCTTTTGTTGAGCTTTCATATACTTATAGCTCTAGTGCATCCGTTGCATGGCAATCCCTACTCACTCACATTGATATCTATTGATGGGCATCTCCATAGCCCGTTGATACGCCTAGTCGATGTGAGACTATCTTCTCCCTTTTTGTCCTCTCCACAACCACCATTCTATTCCACCTATAGTGCTATGTCCATGGCTCACGCTCATGTATTGCGTGAAGATTGAAAAAGTTTGAGAACATCAAAAGTATGAAACAATTGCTTGGCTTGTCATCGGGGTTGTGCATGATTTAAATATTTTGTGTGGTGAAGATAGAGCATAGCCAGACAATATGATTTTGTAGGGATAGCTTTCTTTGGCCATGTTATTTTGAGAAGACATGATTGCTTAGTTAGTATGCTTGAAGTATTATTATTCCTATGTCAATATGAACTTTTGTCTTGAATCTTATGGATCTGAATATTCATATCACAAGTAAGAAGAATTACATTGAAATTATGCCAACTAGCATTCCACATCAAAAATTATCTTTTTATCATTTACCTACTCGAGGACGAGCATGAATTAAGCTTGGGGATGCTTGATACGTCTCCAACGTATCTATAATTTTTGATTGCTCCATGCTATTATCTACTGTTTTGGGCAATATTGGGCTTTATTTCCACTCTTATATTATTTTTGGGACTAACCTATTAATCGGAGGCCCAGCCCAGATTTGTTGTTTTATGCCTATTTCAGTGTTTTGAAGAAAAGGAATATCAGACGGAGTCGAAACGGAACGAAATCAACTGGAGAAGTTATTTTTGGAAGGAAACACACCTGATGGACTTGGACCCCACGTCAGAAGATACGGGAGCTGCCCACGAGGGTGGGGGCGCGCCCCTGCCTCGTGGGGCCCCCGTGGCTCCCCTGATGTGCTTCTTCTCCCTATATAACTCCATATACCCTAAAACTTCCAGAACAGAACATAGATCGGGAGTTCCGCCACCAGAAGCCTCCGTAGCCACCGAAAACCAATCTAGACCCGTTCCGGCACCCTGCCGTAGGGGGCAATCCTTCTTTGGTGGCCATCTTCATCATCCCGGTACTCTCCATGATGAGGAGGGAGTAGTTCTCCCTCGGGGCTAAGGGTATGTACCAGTAGCTATGTGTTTGATCTCTCTCTCTCTCTCGTGTTCTTGAGATGATACGATCTTGATGTATCGCGAGCTTTGCTATTATATTTGGATCCTATGATGTTTCTTCCCCCCTCTTCTCTCTTGTAATGAATCGAGTTTCCCCTTTTGAAGTAATCTTATCGGATTGAGTCTTTAAAGACTTGAGAACACTTGATGTATGTCTTGCCATGAATATATGTGGTGACAATGGGATATCACGTGCCACTTGATGTATGTTTTGGTGACCAACTTGCGGGTTTCGTGACATTGGGAACCTATGCATAGGGGTTGGCACACGTTTTCATCGTGATTCTCTGGTAGAACTTTGGGGCACTCTTTGAGGTCCTTTGTGTTGGTTGAATAGATGAATCTGAGATTGTGTGATGCATATCGTATAATCATACCCATGGATACTTGAGGTGACATTGGAGTATCTAGGTGACATTAGGGTTTTGGTTGATTTGTGTCTTAAGGTGTTATTCTAGTACGAACTCTAGGGTTGTTTGTGACACTTATAGGAATAGCCCACCGGATTGATTCGAAAGAATAACTTTGAGGTGGTTTCGTACCCTACCATAATCTCTTCGTTCGTTCTCCGCTATTAGTGACTTTGGAGTGACTCTTTGTTGCATGTTGAGGGATAGTTTTATGATCCAATTATGTTAGTATTGTTGAGGGAACTTACACTAGCGAAAGTATGAACCCTAGGCCTTGTTTACTATCATTGCAATACCGTTTACGCCCACTTTTATCACTTGTTACCTTGCTGTTTTTATAATTTCAGATTACATATACCTTTATCTACTATCCATATACCACTTGTTTCACCATCTCTTCGCCGAACTCGTGGACCTATACAATTTACCATTGTATTGGATGTGTTGGGGACACAAGAGACTCTTTGTTATTTGGTTGCAAGGTTGCTTGAGAGAGACCATCTTCATCCTACGCCTCCTACGGATTGATAAACCTTAGGTCGTCCACTTGAGGGAAATTTTCTACTGTCCTACAAACCTCTGCACTTGGAGGCCCAACAACGTCTACAAGAAGAAGGTTGTGTAGTAGACATCAACCGTTACCAGCTTCTTGATAAAGAAAGCCGAGCGAAGGCGACGGACCTGGAGAAGGCCATGGTAGCAGCCAAGGAAGACCGATCCAAAATCAGAGCGACGAAGGAGGAGCTGCGTCAAGCTGCGGATATTGTGGCTGGGAAGCCCTTCTTGTTGCGGACTAAGTTTGGAGATCCGAAGTATGCTCCTCTTGATCAACTATGGAGTTCTGCGGATGCCTACGTGGATTTGGCAGCAAGTGCTGCCGATGCGGCCGAGTACTACAAGGATCAAAAAGATCGTGAAGTGGAAAAGTGTAACGACCATACCTCGAAGGATTTGAGTCTCTGTGCTTACCGTGCTAGTCCCTGGATCGAACTCGCTAGCACACACAGTATAGATGAATACCAGAATAGCAAGTGCATCATTTATTAAAACGTATGATCCAGAGTATATAAAATAAAACAATCTGCATAGCACTTGGCTAGCTTTATTCAATCAAACATCGGAAAGTAGCAGGGAATAACGATGAGTCCCATCATAGCCCACTGGCGATGCTGAGTGCAGACTCGCGACCCTAACGGTACCTTACTCTTCGTCAGAATATCCTGCAACATGAGACGTTGCAGCCATATAGGTCAATACTTGGAATGTATTGGCAAGTTACACAGGAGTAATAATAAAGCAGACCTACATGTATATGCATAGTACAACAAAGGAAGGCTTGGGGGTTTATTTTGCAGAAAGCTGATTTTATCCTAATAACTACCTAATAGTCAAATTTTTATTCAGTTCTTTTATTACTACAATTAAATGCACAAGGTTGAGTTGGCAAAATCAACTCCAACCTACCCTTTTATTAAGTTGCCCAACAAATTTATTAAGTGTCACATCTGTCAAGATCATCCAACAACTGTAATGGCATAGTGGCTCAAATTTACCCATAACTGGAGGCATGGCTAATCATGATTAGTTTTAATACTCTGCAGAGTTTAGTACGCTTTACCCACTGGACCCAATCCGAAGATTGAGATGAAGTCTTTCATAAGAGGTTCCCTTAACCACCTGACGGCCACATCCCACCTACATATGCTACATCTGTCGACACTGTCTGGGCCAGGGTTCCAACAACTGATCAACTAAGCCAGAGCCCATATAGCCAGTGGCCGCACATGGAAGCTACTAGTCACTAAGTCTGTCTGATCTTTTTGAACCTGGGCGGCATTCCACTTAGGGTGCACTCTCATGAGCGCATGGCCTTAGAAAAGGTGCAAGACCCCATGATGCCTTCCCTCAACACCAAGCAATACCACTTCCGCCCAGAGGTGAGTTAAATCCTAAGTTACTACTCAATTTGTTAAATATATATAATCCTCACATAAACTCAATGAATACACGAACCACCCCCGTCTACAAAGCATAGCAACCTACCACTACCATGATTTGCAAAGACGGGAAGATAGCTCATCAGCATAGCAAAAATAATAGGGTCGTTGGCTCCACCTCTTATCTCCTTCTACGACATGTTGTAGTCGTCGCCATATTCAATATGTCACTTAGTCATATCTGCCTCACAGCGGGTCAGCACCTCCAAAAGAAAGGGAGGGAGGACTTCATTCAGTGACTCCGCGATCGCCCTCTAAACGATCAAAATAAGGTAAAGCTTGAAGATAAGTTTTGTACTCGATTAATTTCTCAGTCCCTCTAGTCGGGTGGGCACCGGCCGGCCGGATCCCCCTGAAAACCATACGTGTGGGTCTCCCCGCATGCGGCTCACGCCATTTGAGGTGGCCTATTCCTATACATGCATATATTCATAGTGTGATATAACTACATGCATAGAAAACAATAGGTAAAGGATGATCAACATGTAACTTGCCTTGGTTCTTGTTCAGAAAGTCACACTCCTGACAATAGTTCGCGTCGCACTCCGGACAATCTACACGTTTCACACAATTCAACAAATCAATCATCGGAACACGAATAGAACCAAAACAAAACCAACAGCAACAAAACCATTTTTAAAAATCAACAATAGAAGCTTAACAGCACCTAAATTGCACTACGGTCACAACGCAAAAAGAATCACTCGATTCCGATAAACGGTTTGAAAGTTACGGCCTCCGGAAGATTTAATTTGAATTTGAACGAATTCAAATTTAAACAGTGCAAACATGAGAAATTTTGGTACTGTGATAAAGTGCTGGTTTTTGTGAGTGCACAGGAAAAGGAATTACCTAAATTGGATATCTAGAAAAGAAGTTATACCTAATTGACTTTGGATGAAAAACTGAAAGAAGGAAAAAACAAAAACAGCAGAAAATTCCTGGGCTGTAGCAACTCCTGTGCGGTACTATAGCGGAGCGCCACGTGTCAGCTGCCGATTGGCTGGGCGCATGTGGTGTGCGCGTGTGCTCACCAGAACAAGGGAAAACGGCGACGGTGGTCGGGTGTCGGCGGCGGCGGCTCTCCGGCGGGTTTCCGGCGAGGGTGACGAGGCGGGCGGATGCGGCTGGGAGTGGCGGAGGCAGTGGTGGTGCTCAAAGGCGGCGGGGAGTACTCTGCAGGCGACGGCGGCGACGGAAACGCGGCGTGCTCCGGCGAAGTCGGGCGGGGTCGTTCCTCTCGCTCCGCTGCGAGTTGGGCAAGGCCAAAGTGTCAAACGGGTGCGAGGAAGAGAGAGGGATCGAACGGAGTAGGCGGTGCGGCTCTGCTCGTTCTTACGGCGGTGCAATCTTCCGGCGAACGGCGGCGGATGGCGGAGCTCCGGGCGAGATTCGTTTTGCCCCAGCGGCTCGTGCGGATGAGGAAGGGTGGGGAAGAGTGCACGGTAGGGTTCCTCGAGTTGCTGTCCTCGCGTGCGGCGGCCTTGGAGGGCACGGGATCAACCAGTGCGCCAGATCGATCCGGGTTCGGCCTCGGCGTGCGTGCGTGCATATGGCGCGCGGTGTCCAGCTCGATGGAGGGGACGAACAGGGGCGTGGGACCCGCTATCAGCGGCTGGAGGCGAGGTGGATCGGGCGCGGGTCGGGTGCGAGCGACGCTGCGGCGTACCGCTTCGCGGGCGGTGGGGTTTGGTGGGTCGCAGCTGTCTGGGCCGCGCAGTGCGCTGCGCTGCGTTTTTTTCTTTTTTTTTAAACACAAACCCTAGCAGCAAAAATAAATAAAATAACATACACAACATAAAATCTAAATAAAAATACCCAGACACACAGTAAAATCTATACTGCTAATATAAACTACAGGAACACTAGTTCCTCACCTAATGCAATTTTAGAAATTCATTTTGATGCAAAAGGCCACACAAACAGTAAAATAACACATAAATAAAATATTGTGGAGAACAATAAAAATACCAGGACATATCAGATAGACTGGAAATAATATTCTGCACATTATGAACATTTTTAAAAATAGGGGAGAAGTCATGTTATCTCCACTCCAAATAAATTGCCTTTTGTTGCATAATGATTTGAATATTCTGAAAAAGCAAATAATGCAATAAAAATATGATATGCATATGAATGATCTATTAACATCCTAATTTAGGAAAATTGGGATGTTACAAAAAGCTGTTCTGGTCACAATTCCATGCTCCAGTGCGTCCGCTGCTGTTGAATGAGCGAATGGCCGAGTGGGCCAAGCTCCATAGGTTGTCCGGACTTACCATGAGGTCTATTGTGGATCATCTGTGACCGGGAGGGCCAAGGACGAATAGTTACTTTAGTTTAGTGCAACAATTCCTTGGTGCTGTGCCGCACATCGACGCTATGAAGAGGTCGGCGTGCATAGAGGGTGCACGGATGGCATTTGCCCGTGTCAAAACATACTGGGCAGAGATGGAGGCCACCACTATTGCAACACAGGGTTCGGCTGTGGGCCGAGTGGCTGTCGAGCACTACTTTGAAGAGGTCCTTGAGGGCGCTCGTTCGATAGAGGCTCAGTGCTCGAAAAATATTATGTTCGAGTGACATATAATCCCATTGTGAAAACAATGTTTTATTGAATTATAAAGGATGTGTTTATACTTTTGCCTGAAAATATTATAATGCCTCCTGTGCGGCCGTTTATGTATATATGTATATAACCTGAAAGTTAGCAGTCGTCGGCTTCCGCCACCATGCATATAATGCGGGGGTGTTCGCAAAAAAACCGCGTATTCACACTTGATCCAACGTCTTGGTCCATGAAGGAGGTGGTAGCGCAGCGAACGAGGCAATCGGACTATATTGCTTTAACACTTTCACTTAGCCATAGGAGTTTGACAGTGGGGCTACTATATAGCCCCTGGTACTTCTGCGCTCGTCTGAATACGGGGCGCGTACGTATATGACCGGGAAACGGCCCTTCGTTAGTGCAGAGGAATCCCTAAGATTCCGCTGAGTCATCGAGTGGTTGACCAGTCTCGCGCTACATCATGACAATCAGTTTTCGGCTTTCTCTACTGAGGTGCTATCCGGATGAACCAGGGCACAATCGCAGTAGTTCTCCCAGTGCTACCTTAGCCGATATAGCGGAACGTAAGGTACCAAAACATGGGAGCCGGGAAAATCCAACATTTGACTACCAAAGACATGATTCAGAGCTGATGCATATAAGGCCAAACTCGCGACGCCGAACACTCCCTAAGGTATTCGGTCTTTATAACATATACCAAGCTGAATAATGCCCCGTAATAATAAACCCCGAGTGTCCAGGTACGTGCAATGTCCTGACGTGGCCACATGCCAATAACGTCCATATCCTTCTCGGTTGTATTGAGTATCCGGAGGATGTGAACAACAAGAGACAGTAAAAAAAAGGTTTACGGGGGTCTTACTATGAAAAGAAACCTTTGAGCAGGTCCCTGCTGCACGTCTGCGCCTGTGTCTCTGTTGTGCCGTGTCCTGGACGGGTGTAGCACGATAGTCATCTATAAAATAGAGGAACTTAGGTGAAAGTTGTCGTGCCAAAAATTGGTTATTATCAATAAACTATTAAAATTCAAGATAAGTCAAGTTCAGCCGGACTAGCCCTGATTACACGCGGGAAGCCCCTGGTACTGTTTATGAGGGTTTGATTATCAAACCAATCTCATGTATATGTAATGGTGCACCGGACTCGTCTAACCGTGTCCGTGGTCTTGACGACCTGTCATTTTTCCTAGTTGGTGAGGCCGTTAGTACTCGGCTGTTAAAGCCGCTGCACACTCTTCCGCGCGTAGAAAATGCTCAGTATTTCCGCTAACTGTGATGGTGCCACGTGGACCAGGCATCTTAAGCTTGAGAGAAGCGTAATGCGGTATTGCATTAAAACGAGCAAAAGCCGCTCTTCCGAGTAGTGCCTGATAGCCACTTCGGAATGGAGCGATGTAGAAAGTTAACCTTTCACTTCGGAAGTTGTCGGGAGAGCCGAATACAACCTCTAGTAGTAGAGAGCCCGTACAGCGGGCCTCTAGGCCTGGTATTACTCCCTTGAAGGTAGTATTACTGTGGATTATTTTTGTCGGGTCTATCCCCATTTTGCGGACTGTGTCCTGATATATCAGATTTAGACCACTGTCGCCGTCCATGAGGACTCGTGTGAGATGGTACCCGTTTATTATTGGATCTAACACCAAGGCAGCCAATCCTTTGGACCGGATGCTTGTCGCGTGATCCCCGTGATCAAAGGTGATCGGGCAGGCCAACCAGGGGTTGAACCTAGGGGTGACGGGCTCCATGGCGCGTGTGTCTCGGGGTGCATGTTTGCTTCTCCTCTTCGTCACATGGATCATGTTTACTGTTTTAACCTCTGGTGGGAATTTTTTCTGTCCTCCAGTGCCTTGCTGGCGAGGCTCGTCCTCGTCTTCACTTGGTGTCTCCCTCCCCTTATGTTCCGCGTTTAGCTTACCGGCCTGCTTGAAGACCCAGCATTCTCTGTGGGTGTGATTTGCAGGTTTATCGGGGGTGCCATGAATCTGACATAGTTTGTCAAGAATCTTGTTTAGTCAAGATGGTCCATCTCTGCTGGCTTTGAAAGGCTTTTTCTGCTGCCTGGTCGAGAGCCCCTGAATCCGGCGTTTACCGCCGTATTATCTGGGCTATCTTCTTTATTTTGACGCTTGCTTTTATTGCGTCGTGGTTTTCCATTGCCATACCTGACTTCGGATGTGCTTAGGTCACTGGGGCTACTGCCGGCTAACCAGCTGTCTTCGCCCGCGCAAAAGTGGGTCATGAGGCTTGTTTCAGCTGCCATTGTTCTCGGTTTTTCTTGGTCGAGGTGTCTGGCGAGCCATCCGTCTCGGACGCTGTGTTTGAAAGCTGCTAACGCTTCGGCGTCCGGACAGTCGACGATTTGGTTCTTCTTGGTGAGAAACCTATTCCAAAGCTTTCGGGCAGACTCTCCAGACTGTTGAATTATATGACTTAAATCGTCTGCATCCGGAGGTCGGACGTAGGTCCCTTGAAAATTAGCCCGGAAAGCATCCTCAAGCTCCTCCCAACTTCCAATTGAGTTTTCAGGGAGGCTTTTTAGCCAGTGCCGAGCTGGTCCTTTAAGCTTGAGGGGCAAGTAATTAATGGCATGGAGATCCTCTCCGCGAGCCATATGGATAGGGAGGATAAAGTCCTCAATCCAGACCCCAGGGTCTGTGGTCCCGCTGTATGTCTCTATGTTCACTGGTTTGAATCCTTCTGGGAATTCGTGGTCCAGCACCTCATCAGTGAAACATAGGGGGTGTGCGGCACCCCTGTATTGGGATGTGCCATGGCGTTCAGACGGTTGTAGTATTCGGTTTTGATTTTGTGCCGGAGCGCGCTTCCTAGATCGATAGATGGATCTGGTCATACCGGATTTTTGGCGCAAGTACTCACGTAGATCGTGTGTTAACTTATGTGCGACTTTGTTAGCCGCTCTATCGCGGTCACAAGGTGGTGGATCCGGCCGGTTGGCCATTTCATTTTTTGGCTGTGTGGGCTCTAAGGCCTTGTAACGCCCCGAGACCGATGCTCGAGAAGACTTCCATATATTCCGGGTTTCGCCGTGTGTTTCATTTGTGCCTGCCCTTTTATTTTTGCATTGCATCATGTCATCATGCCATCATCTCATAAATCTTTTGCAACTCAACTAAATAAATGGCATGGATCTTTGATCCATTTAAACCGAGGAAATTCACATGGTGATTCTCTTTAAAACATATCCTCTCAATATTTAGAGAGCTATAGTAAATATTCCAATTGTTTGAATTTACCGCAAACACACTTGCAAAATATCCCAATGCCTTTGTTATCTTAATTCTTGGTATCCAACTTTGCCCATGTTTTCTTTCATCGCTTTCCCGATCTCCACAAAAATTCTGAACATTTTTGGACTCTCCAAAAAATGTTTTGTTAATTCAAACTTATTTGAATCACATTCAAATGTGTTTGAATGCAATCCTTCCAAGCGGCGCCAAATCCATTTTCTCGGAATGAACTCATTTTTGTGAGTCTGGGAAATTTAACCGCATGCCCAAATGTTTTCTCTAACCCCTCCTTTTCCATTTTTCTCCTCTCTTTGCTTTCTGTTAAAGGAAATTGAGAGAGGTTAAGAAAGCAGAGCCCAGCGGCCTGCTTCCCCGCAGTCCAGTTGGGCCTCAGCAGCCCATCCGCGTCTTCTAAGGCCAGCCCGCACGCCCTCGTAACCCTAGGCCTTGATCCCACATATCCCTCTCCCTCGATTCCTTCCCCTCGCGCCGCCAGAAACCCTTTGCCTCAATCCCATCTCGCTCCTCTGCCCGATCCCCTGGCATCTCCCTCGCCTCCCTCCAGCGCCGTCTCTCACGCACGCTCCGAGCCAGGCAGCGCACGCAGCTCGATCCCCATCCCTTCTCTCCCTCGATCTCCTTTCTTACCCATCCCTCTCGTCCCCATCTTCCTCTCTCCCCTCGTCCAGTTCTCGCTAGCGCCGCCCAGGCCTCGCCCGACCCCCTGTCGCGGCCTCTTCAGGCGACCATGGCGCCCCGTTGGCCGGCGAGCCGCCGCTGCTGCTGGCACCCGCTGACCTCCCGCTTGCCTTCCCCGACGCGCACCTCTGCTCCCTTCTCCTCGCTGTGGTTCCCCCGTGCGCCTCCCCTGCTCCATTTGGTGGACTGCGAGGCATACCTTCGCAGTGTGCCTCCTCCTAAAGTCCAGCCGCCTCCTGACTCATGCCGCTGCCTCGCCCGCTGGAGCGCCGTCCGGCCAGAGCTCCCCATCTCCCATCCATTCATGCCTGCAGCAGCATCCAGGAGCCCGAGCTCCATCTTCCATGCCGCGTCCCAGCGAGAGGGGCTCACTGTTCGAGCATGCACGAAGAACCATGGCGCCCTCCAGAGCACCTCCCGTGCATGCCTCCACTCATCCTTGTCGGCCATCCGCGAGAAGTTTTGGCATGGCCATGACCGAGAACCCCGAGCATTTTGTTGCCTCTGTGCACCTTCGTTCCTGGAGTTTTGGACCGTCAAGACTTGCTACCGAGACAGGAACCGTCACAAGACGTTTCAGAGATCGCCATCGTTGGCCCCGAACTCCTACGGACATGTACGACCACGCGGATTCGCCAAGTACCACGACATCCGCAGCCCCTTGGAAACGTCAAGTTCGACTACCATAGCACCGAAGACCTTGGATGCTTGAACGAGTACCGAACGAAACGCCGAGTACCACTATCGCCGAGTACGACTACTTCCACGAAGATACGGGAACAACTACCATCGACCCTCGAAGCCTCCATGGACGTCAAGTCCCTCGACGTGATCCCAAACATCTACGGAAAATTGTGCAACTAAGAACGTGAAGGACTACCGCCACCAACATCACGAGTACCTCTACCGTCGTCATGTACCCCTACTTCCACTTCGAACGTCCCGAGAACGTCTACTTCCTCTACTTTGCACCGAACGAGAACCGTCCCGATTGCACGCTTCGAAGGTATAACCCCGAGACGACCGCCCGTGAATGAATGCATGTTGTATGAGATGCACCCTTGTTTTGCCTCGAGTCTGAACTATCGGTGCACGTTACCCCTCTTTTGCCTGCCACCGACATGTGGGAACTCGGTATCCGAGATCGCCCCACCATTCTTGCATGACACGCTCTCGTCACTTTCTTTGCACTGATGTCTCAATCGAGTTTCCAGAAACAGAAAGTTGTCGCGGCATCATTTTTGAATTCGTTGCCGTGGCACCCCTTTCGTTTCCGCCATGATGACAAATGCTTCATAATATGCTCTTGTTAACATTTTCTTAAAATTGCATAAACTTGTTCATGTCATCCGCATCATGATAACAACAATTAAAATGTTTAAATTGTTGTTGCAATAAATTACTAAGGCATATGGGGATTTACCGGATTCGTTATTTGTTATATCCGGCCCCATTTAAATTGATTAGATAGTATAGTTTTGTTATGCTTTACCTCTTGCCATGTTAATCAACATTTAATATTGTTGGGTACCTAAACGAGAGAGAACTAAATAATTGATGTGGTGTTTCGTCAATATGCAACTCGTTGCATCTTGAGCTCCACTTAATTTGTAGGATGGCTTGTGCACTTTGCCATGCCATGCATATTTAAACCGGACATGCATCATACTTGTTGTGCGTCATGCCATGATTATGTGATGGTTGTTTACTATGTTGTTTGCTTCTTTCCGGGTTACTTCTCGTGTTAGCTTCGGTTTCGTTCCGGAGTTGTGAGGATCCGTTCGACTACGCCCGTTTGTCTCCTTCATGGACTCGTTCTTCTTCCTTGCGGGATCTCAGGCAAGATGACCATATCCTCGAAATCACTTCTATCTTTGCTTGCTAGTTACTCGCTGTCAGTGTCAAAACCGGCGGATCTCGGGTAGGGGGTCCCGAACTGTGCGTCTAGGCGGAAGGTAACAGGAGACAAGGGACACTATGTTTTTATCCAGGTTCGGGCCCTCTCGATGGAGGTAAAACCCTACTCCTACTTGATGAATATTGATGATATGGGTAGTACAAGAGTAGATCTACCACGAGATCAAGGAGGCTAAACCCTAGAAGCTAGCCTATGGTATGATTGTTGTTCTTCGTCCTACGGACTAAAACCCTCCGGTTTATATAGACACCGGAGAGGGTTAGGGTTACACAGAGTCGGTTACAATGGTAGGAGATCTACATATCTATATCGCCAAGCTTGCCTTCCACGCCAAGGAAAGTCCCTTCCGGACACGGGACGAAGTCTTCAATCTTGTATCTTCACAGTCCAGGAGTCCGGCCAAAGGTATAGTCCGGCTATCCGGACACCCCCTAATCCAGGACTCCCTTAGTAGGCCCTGAACTAGGCTTCAATGATGACGAGTCCGGCGCGCATATTGTCTTCGGCATTGCAAGGCGGGTTCCTCCTCCAAGTACTTCATAGAAGATTTTGAACACATGGATAGTGTCCGTCTCTGCAAAATAAGTTTCCACATATTGCCATAGAGAGAATAATATTTACACAAATCTAATCTGCTGACGTATTCCGTAGCATGACATCACACCACGGCCAAGTCTTTATTCGAATCGTTTTACTGTCCCACCTCAGCGCGTCTAGCGAGGCAGTTTCCTTGGCACGTCTTGTCAAAGCAGAGATCATGTCCCCTTATTCCGGGATTCGCATCAATACGGGCGTGGGTAACCCAACTGCGCCATCGATTACGGCGCTTGGGAGATAAGCGAGCTTTACCAGGCTGGTGGGGACGCATAGTCGCGTCCGCCCATATAAGGGGATAAGGATCCACCTTTTCATCCATGCCTTCTTCCTCCTTTGCCTATCCATTTCCGCGCACTCGAGCTCCAGCGCCCAAGTCCGCACACCCCACCTCAACCTTCTCCAGCCATGTCCGGAGCGGGAGGCAAGTGGATGGTCTCCTCCGTCACGGAGGGACACATCAAATAACTAAGAAAGGCCGGATACTTGTCTAACGACATTGCGCACCGGCTTCCCGAAGAGGGGCAGCTCATCCCCACCCCTAGGCCCCATGAGAGGGTGGTGTTCCTCCCCCATTTCCTTCGCGGACTGGGCTTCCCTCTCCACCCATTTGTCCGGGGGCTCATATTCTACTATGGCCTGGATTTCCACGATCTGGCCCCGAACTTTGTCCTCAACATCTCGGCGTTTATCGTCGTGTGCGAGGCTTTCTTCTGCATCCGCCCCCATTTCGGCCTATGGCCCAAGACTTTCAATGTCAAGTCGAAGGTGGTGCACGGCACCCAGGCAGAGTGCGGAGGCGCCATGGTGGGCAAGATGCCCAACGTCCTATGGCTCGAGGGCTCCTTCGTGGAGACCCTAAATGGGTGGCAATCGGGGTGTACATCACCGAGCCGCGCGACCCTGAATGGGTCGCAGCCCCCGAGTTCCGATCCGGACCCCCTACGCGGCTCACCTCCTGGAAAGAGACGGGCCTGTCGTGGGGTAAAAAAGGAGAGCTGACCAGACTCCAAACATGCGTCCAAACCCTGGTGGACAAGAAGCTCAAACTTGTCAACGTAGTCTAGGTTATGCTCATCTGCCGGATCCTCCCGTGTCAACAACGGGCTTTCAACCTGTGGGAGTTCGACCCGGTGCAGCACCGAACTCTGAGCAGGCTCTTCGACACGACGTACGAAGATGCCTGGAAGGTGCTTTTCAAGGGCGCCGAGGCCCCCACATCCGCTACCGAGGATTGCGGATTCAGCACGCAGCGTCACGCTAGTGCGGTAAGCTGTTTTTACCTTTTACAGGGTATTAGTTTTTCATAGTTGGAATCCATGCGGGATCTAAGCTCCCTTACCTTTGACAGGATTGGCAGGAGACGTCCGGACAGATCAACTGTCCGGCTCCTTTACCCGAAGGCCCAGCGGATGCCCGCTTGGCGAAGCTGCTGGTTCCGGCACCCTATGTGGTGCCGGAGAAGAAGGTCAAGAAGAAGGCCACGGGGACTCGAAAGAGTGCCTGGCGCCTGGAGGTCTCGGATTCATCATCCGACGACTCCAAGACGCACTCCTCCCGTGAAGACGACGAGGAGGAAGAAGAGACCTCTCCCCCTCCAGTGGGGGGAGGAAGAAAAGGAAGGCCGTCCCAACTGGGGAGGCCGAAGGGTCCAAGAAGGGGAAGACCCTTCCTCCGGACTACTCCACCAACGCCGACGACGGTGAAGACGAGTGTCCGCACAGGGCCAAGCCCCTGGCGAGATCGTAAGTATTCGGACACCAGAGCAATTCATAGTGTTCCTTTGTTGCACAGCTCCTCCTTACGCCGAATATGACTATGCAGTCCACCCAAGGGCGGGCTCGACGAGTCGACGAGCGGCTCCCTAGATTCGTCGGATGTGAATTCGCTTCCGACGGCTACCTCCCCCACCCTACGGACGACGCCGAGGTGGCGTCCCAACAGGTTCCAAGCCAGGAGGAGGTGGTCCTGGAGGCGCCGCTAGGCGACCTCCTGGACTCCAGGCGTAAAGGGGATAAAACCCCCAAGGGCTCCGAGTCCGGCCTTGAGCCGGACACCGTGCCGGAACCTTCAACGGTTCTGGACTCCGGTAGGCAGCCTCCTTCCAAGAGGAGCAAGCCTGCCGAGCCGGTGACCTCCGTCCAACTGGAGGCACCGGACAATTTGCTGGAGGTGCTTAACGGCGCCTCCATCGACGAGGAGCACCGCACTATTATGAGTGCGGTGATCCAGAAGGTTCAGTCCGCCAAGAGCGGACTGACTAAAGTCTGTGCCAGCCTTCTAACAGGCTTTGAGGTAAGTAAAGAATATGTAAAAATATTACCGCATAGACAGTAGCCCCTGATGCTCTGTTCGGCGTTCGGAAAGAAAAGCCAAATAGAGGATCTAATAACATTCGCAGGAGTCTAACATAATCAAGTCAATATGCGTATGCAGGCTTCGCTGCTGGCCTCCGTCGCACTGACTGCGGAGGTGGATACGCTGAAGCAAAACCTCGCGCGGTCCGAGAACAAGCTCGGCCATGCCAAGAGGCAACTCGAGGAGAAGGAAGGTAAGTAATACCTTGCGCAAGTATATAGATGTGGTTGCAAAAAATGACAGGATCAACGTGCTATTATAGGGGCCACGGCCGAAGTGGCAACCCTTAAGAAAGTGCTGTCCGAGGCCGAAAACAAAGCGGCCGCGGAGCGCACAGAGAGAGGGAAGCAGGAGGCGCAGGTGGAGGAGGTGAAGAAAGAGCTATAGGCTCTCGTGAAAAAAACACGAGAGTTTGGAGCTTGACTCAAAGACGCAAGCGTCCAAGCTTGCGGCAGCCCTCGAAAGCGCGAAGTCTGCCAAGGCCGAAGCCCAGAAAACCCTCCAAGAAATTGAAGCGATGAAGAAGATAGCGGCGGGTAAGGCATTCATTATGCAAAGCAAGCACATGAAAGTGAATTACTTGTTACTTACCCGAGTCCGAAGCTCTCCAGGAGCGTTCGCAGATTTGCCCCGCAGTGCGTCTGATGCCGCCGCCTATTACCGAGCCGAGGAGGGGAGCTCGACGGAGAAGGTGTTCTGGTCTAAGTATGCTGAGGCCGGACACCTGGTGCCTTTGAGCGACCAGCTGAAGCAAATGGTCGAGCTCCACAAGGTGGCCGAACATGCCATAAAGGGCCTCATAGTGCGGCTTTGGCCTGAAGAGGCTCTGCCCGGGAGCTACTTCAGGCTGGTGAGGCAGCTGGTGGATGCATGTCCACGGCTTGAAGTAATCAAGCGCTCCATCTACATCGAAGGTGCCCATAGGGCGCTTGCCCGTGCTAAAGTGCACTGGGGCAAGATGGATGCGGAGAAGCTGGTGAAGGACGGGCCGCCGCCGGGCAAGGAGCATCGCGTCCCGGAAGCGTATTATGAGGGCGTCCTGAAGGGTGCCCGCCTTATAGCGGATGAATGCTCCAAAGATGTAATTTTTGAGTAAACTCGCATTTGTGATCCTGTACGCTGAAAACTTGTTCATATGCGCTAAGCAACGCTTTTGAATTTAAAATATTACCTTCTGTGTGGCCGTTTATCAAATTTGAGAGATGGCGAGTCGTCGGCTTCTGCCCCCATGCCGCGAGTGCTGGGGTGTTCGGGATAAACATGAGCGCTCTTTTTCCCATTCTTGGGTCCTTCGAGGGAGGCGCTCAACACAACGAACAAGGTAATCGGACTATAATGCTTGAACACTCTCACTTAGCCATAGAATTCTATAATTTTAAATTTTGGTGAAGCCCCTAGTGTTCGGAAGACCGAGTTCGGGGCGCTATCCACGCATAGGCCGGACAAAGCCGACTCCTCGCTCTAAGCGGCATAAGTCTTTAGGAACTCGAAAACCTCTCGAACAGCGACCAGCTCTCGCCTCATCATGACGGTCAGTTTTAGCTTTCTCTACTAAGGTGCTTAGCCCAGCTCAACTGGGGCACAATAGCAGTAGTTCTCCTAGTGCTACCTTAGCCGATATAACGGAACGTAAGGTACCAAAACATAGGAGCCGGGAAAACCCAACTATTGACCCAAGACATGATTCGGAGCCGATGCATATAATGCTATAAGTTCGGGGTGCCACACTTGTGAAAGTGTTCGGACTTCTCACACCGTATTGTGGGGTACTGAAGCCCCTGGCGTATTGGTCATACCAAAGTGTACGGGTGCAACATGTCATTAATGAACACATATTCATAAAAAAGAGTAATGCAATAATAGACGGAAGCTATGCATTGTTTATTTAAAAAGGCTGCGATCAAAGCAGAACGATACAAATAGTGCAATAAGCAAAAGATGGGACTATTTAACATGTCCTTTCCAGGGGCGAGATGCAAAATGGTATGTGAAACAGGTATACTGCTCGTTATAGAGACCACCTTAGACTTCCATAGTGCGGTGTAGCTTTCTGCTTCCCTGGTTGTATCGTTTCTGCGGCAATTGTACTGCCGGACAAGCCTTCCGAAAAACGGAGTCCTGAAAATAAGAGAAAATTAAGAAATCGGCAGCCCCTAGTGCGGTTTAAGCCGCGTTTGGGGTGTGCCGTGATGGTGCCCCTCCCCTTGTGCCCATGGTATTTCCAGAGAGTAGTTATGTACGCGCAACACTGGTTTCGCAAGTTCGCGAGGGCTGGGGTTGGGGCCGCATTGCTACGCTTGCTCAGAACGTGCCAGGCGGTCTTGTTGTAGGTTACTCCGGGGGCGCTTGGCAGTGTCCGGACGTTTAATGGCTGGACTGGAGAATTGCCTTGAGAGGCTGCTTTGTACTTCCGCTGCGAGAGCCGCCGTATGCTCCTCCGTTCGGAGAGAGCGTTCGGTGTTTCCATTGACCGTAATGACTCCTCGAGGGCCTGGCATCTTGAGCTTAAGGTATGCGTAGTGCGGAACCGCATTGAACTTGGCAAATGCGGTTCGCCCGAGCAGTGCGTGATAGCCACTGCGGAACGGGACTATGTCAAAGATTAACTCCCCGCTTCGGAAATTATCTAGAGATCCGAAGACCACTTCAAGTGTAACTGAGCCTGTACAGTTGGCCTCTACACCTGGTATGACGCCTTTAAAGGTCGTTTTAGTGGGTTTAATCCTCGAGGGATCGATGCCCATTTTCCGCACTCTATCCTGGTAAAGCAGGTTCAGGCTGCTGTCGCCGTCCATAAGGACTCTAGTGAGGTGAAATTCGTCAATAATTGGGTCTAGAACCAATGTGGTGAATCCGCCATGACAGATGCTAGTGGGGTGGTCCCTTCGATCAAAAGTGATCGGGCAGGAAGACCATGGGTTGAACTTTGGGGCGACTGGCTCCATCGCGTATACGTCCCTTAGCGCACGCTTCCGCTCCCTCTTGGGGATGTGGGTTGCGTATATCATGTTCACCGTCCGCACTTGTGGGGGAAAACCTTTCTATCCACTGTTGTTCGGCGGCCGGGGCTCCTCCTCGTTGTTGCTATGCAGCCCCTTGTCTCTGCTTTCGGCATTTAACTTGCCTGCCTGCTTGAACACCCAACAATCCCTGTTGGTGTGATTGGCTGGTTTTTCGGGGGTGCCATGTATCTGGCATGAGCGGTCGAGTATTCGGTCCAAACTGGACGGGCCCGGAGTATTTTTTTTGAATGGCTTTTTCCACTGACTGGGTTTAGAGCCTCTGAATCCGGCATTAACTGTCGTATCCTCAACATTGTTGTCGTTAATGCGGCGCTTTTGCTTGTTGCGACGCGACCTGCCACTGCTGTCCTTGGTATCCGAATTACCAGGACTCTTGGTCATGTTATTGCTGCAAGCTAGCCGGCTGTCTTCTCCCGCGCAAAAGCGGGTCATAAGTGTCGTGAGGGCTGCCATAGATTTCGGCTTTTCCTGTCCTAGGTGTCGTGCAAGCCACTCGTCGCGGATGTTATGCTTGAAGGCTGCTAGGGCCTCTGCGTCCGGACAGTCGACGATTTGATTTTTCTTGGTTAGGAACCGCGTCCAGAATTGTTTGGCCGATTCCTCTGGCTGCTGAATTATGTGGCTTAGGTCATCAGCGTCTGGTGGTCGCACATAAGTGCCCTGGAAATTGTCGAGGAATGCGGCTTCCAGGTCCTCCCAACAACCAATTGATTCTGCTGGCAAGCTGTTAAGCCAATGCCGAGCTGGTCCTTTAAGCTTGAGTGGGAGGTATTTGATGGCGTGTAGGTCATCACCGCGGGCCATGTGGATATGAAGGAGATAGTCCTCGATCCATACCGCAGGATTTGTTGTGCCATCGTATGATTCGATGTTCACAGGTTTGAAACCCTCGGGGATTTGATGATCCATTACTTCATCTGTGAAGCATAGTGGGTGTGCGGCGCCTCTATATTGGGCTATATCACGACGCAGCTCAAACGAGCTTTGTCTACTGTGTTCGGCCCGGTCGGATTTACTGTATCCAGAGTGACGATTACCGTCTCGTGTCGTGGGACACCCACACGATCCATAGATCGATCTTGTTTGCCTTGCCTTGTCCTCCAATATATCTCGCAGGTCTGGCACGTTTTCCCGTGCCTTGGTATTTTTTGAGCGGCGCCGGGGTGCGGCTTGAGTGGAGGGCTGAGAGGCCTCTCTGTCGCGGCCACGGGGTGGCCGGTCGGCCGCATCATGCGCTGGTGATGTAGGTTTAGGTGCTTCCTCCTCTAATCGGGGTAGCAACCTGCGCTTTGGGTAGCTCTTGGAGGGGCGTTCTAGTTCATACTCTTCGGCCGCAAGGACTTCAGTCCATCTGTCGGCTAGCAAATCTTGATCAGCTCTAAGCTATTGTTGTTTTTTCTTGAGGCTGCTCACCGTGGCCATAAGCCTGTGTTTGAAATGCTCTTGTTCGACGGGATCCTCCGGCACGACAAATTCGTCGTCGTCGAGGCTTTCCTCGTCTTCGGAGGGAGGCATATAATTATCGTCCTCGACCTCTCTGTCTGCCGCTCTCTCATGAGGGCTGGCTTCTCCATCCTCCTGTGCTGAATCTTGCTGGAGGTGGTTGTCTTCGGCACTGTTCGGGGTGTTATTATCTCCCGTGCCGGAATCACCGTTTTTGCTTTGGCGGGATTTAGAGCGGCGCCGCTGACGCCGGCGCTTAGGCTGCTTCTTGGAGGGGTCATCCTCCGCTGTTCCATCGCCATTGCCTTCTTTTGGGGTGTCCACCATGTATATATCATACGACGAGGTGGCTTTCCAGTGCCCTATAGGCGCTGGTTCTTGATCGTCTCCTGCATCGGCGTCCATACCGTCGATGTCTTCGGAGTCAAAATCGAGCATGTCGGTTAAATCATCGATAGTGGCTACGAAGTGGGTGGTGGGTGGGCATTGAATTTCTTCATCATCCGCATCCCAACCTTGCTGACCATAGTCCGGCCAGGGCTCTCCTGATAAATAGAGAGACTTTAGTGAATTAAGAATATCGCCGAAGGGCGAGTGCTGAAAGATGTCCGCGGAGGTGAACTCCATGATCGGCGCCCAATCGGGTTCGATCGGTAGGGGCGCGGAGGGCTCGGAGTCTGGAGAGGAGTCTGGCTCCTTGGAGTCACGGGCTTCGCAGAGAATAGGGCTGGTGTTCGGCTTGATCGCCGTAGATATTGCAGCCCCCCAAGCGGTGTCCAACCACCCATCCTCGATTGGCGCAGTTGGCTCCGAATTAAGGGTCAGAGCTGATGCGGGTGCGGCCTCCAGGGCACTATTCGGCGGCAGAGCTAGATCATGCCCATCGTGACAGTGCGACGCGCTCGGCTGCGGCTCGAATCCGTCGAAGATCAAGTCTCCGCGGAGGTCGGCCGTGTAGCTCAAACTTCCAAATCTGACCTGATGGCCAGGGCGTAGCCTTTGATCTTCTCTAGATGGCCAAGCGAATTGGCCCGCAGTGCAAAGCCGCCAAATACGAAGATCTGTCCAGGGAGAAAAGTCTCACCCTGGATCGCATCGTCGTTGATGATCGGAGGAGCCATCGGGCCTAAAAGTGACGACACAGAGGAACTCTCAATGAAAGCACCAATGTCGGTGTCAAAACCGGCGGATCTCGGGTAGGGGGTCCCGAACTGTGCGTCTAGGAGGATGGTAACAGGAGACAAGGACACGATGTTTTTACCCAGGTTCGGGCCCTCTCAATGGAGGTAAAACCCTACTCCTTCTTGATTAATATTAATGATATGGGTAGTACAAGAGTAGATCTACCACAAGATCAAGGAGGCTAAACCCTAGAAGCTAGCCTATGGTATGATTGTTGTTCTTCGTCCTACGGACTAAAACCCTCCGGTTTATATAGACACCGGAGAGGGCTAGGGTTACACAGAGTCGGTTACAATGGTAGGAGATCTACATATCCATATCGCCAAGCTTGCCTTCCATGCCAAGGAAAGTCCCTTCCGGACACGGGACGAAGTCTTCAATCTTGTATCTTCATAGTCCAGGAGTATGGCCAAAGGTATAGTCCGGCTATCCGGACACCCCCTAATCCAGGACTCCCTCACTCGCTCTTTTGCTATGCCTTTGCTGCGATACCTACCACTTGCTATATCATGCCTCCCATATTGCTAAGCCAAGCCTCTAACCCACCTAGTCCTAGCAAACCGTTGTTTGTCTATGTTACCATTGCTAGTTGCAGGTGAAGATTAGAGTTTGTTCCTTGTTGGAACATGGATATTGGTTGGGATATCACAATATCTCTTATTTAATTAATGCATCTATATACTTGGTAAAGGGTGGAAGGCTCGGCTTTATGCCTGGTGTTTTGTTCCACTCTTGCCGCCCTAGTTTCCGTCATACCAGTGTTATGTTCCTTGATTTTGCGTTCCTTACACGGTTGGGTTATAATGGGAACCCCTTGACAGTTCGCCTTGAATAAAACTCCTCCAGCATGGCCCAACATTGGTTTTACCATTTGCCACCTAGCCTTTTCTTTCCCTTGGGTTCTACAGACTCAAGGGTCATCTTTATTTAAACCCCCGGGCCAGTGCTCCTCTGAGTGTTGGTCCAACCTGTCAGCTGCCGGTGGCCACCAGGGGCAACTCTGGGCTGGCCTACCGGAATCTTGGACAATCCGGTGTGCCCTGAGAACGAGATATGTGCAGCTCCTATCGGGATTTGTCGGCACATTCGGGTTGCAGCTCCTATCGGGATTTGTCGGCACATTCGGGTGGCTTTGCTGGTTTTGTTTCACCATCGTCCAAATGTCTTGTAACCGGGATTCCGAGTCTGATCGGGTCTTCCTGGGAGAAGGAATATCCTTCGTTGACTGTGAGAGCTTGTGATGGGCTAAGTTGGGACACCCCTGCAGGGTTTTGAACTTTCGAAAGCCGTGCCCGTGGTTATGGATAGATGGGAATTTATTAATGTCCGGTTGTAGAAAACTTGACACTTAACTTAATTAAAATGCATCAACCGCGTGTGTAGCCGTGATGGTCTCTTCTCGGCGGGGTCCGGGAAGTGAACATGGTGTTGGAGTTATGCTTGAACGTAAGTAGTTTCAGGATCGATTCTTGATCACTTCTAGTTCATGGCCGTGCTTTGCCTTCTCTTCTCGCTCTCATTTGCGTAAGTTAGCCACCATATATGCTTAGTGCTTGCTGCAGCTCCACCTCACTACCCCTTTTCCCTACCTATAAGCTTAAATAGTCTTGATCGCGAGGGTGTGAGATTGCTGAGTCCCCGTGACTCACAGGTTACTTCCAAATCCAGTTGCAGGTGCCGTTGATACCATGCAGGTGACGCAACTGAGCTCAAGGAGGAGCTCAATGAAGATCTCGTTCATTGTGTTGTTTCGTTGTAGTTGATCAGTAGTGAAGCCCAGTTGGGGCGATCGGGGATCTTTTGCATTAGGGGTAGTCTTCTTTTATTTTGGTTCCGTAGTCGGACCTTGTTTGTTTTCTGGATGATGTAATGCTATATTCATGTATTGTGTGAAGTGGCGATTGTAAGCCAACTCTGTACCTCTTTCTTATTCAGTACATGAGATGTGTAAAGATTACCCCTCTTGCGACATTGCCTTCAATGCGGTTATGCCTCTAAGTCGTGCTCCGACATGTGGGAGATATAGCCGCATCGAGGGTGTTACAAGTTGGTAATCAGAGCCTTCCCCGACTTAGGAGCCCCCTGCTTGATCGAATCGCTGGCGTTGTTGAGTCTAGAAAAATGTTTTGAGTCTTTTAGGATTATATATATCGGAGAGTAGGATTCTTTTTACTCCTCAGTCCCTTCATCGCTCTAGTGAGGCTTCCTGACGTAGAGTTTTGACTCTTCTCTTCTCAAATATCACTAAAAAAATTTAGGATCACACGGGTATCTTGGAATCGTTCCGATAGTCTTGTGACGAGAACATTGTTCTTGGTGCCTCCTGACATTTAGGGGTTGTGGCAGTGTCCCGAGGAGTTGAGCTCCGAGGTGTTGTCGTCACAATTTTATCGTTGAAATTCTGGAATACCTGAGTTTCTCCGACATCGAAAATCTCTTTTATGCAGTTGTTGGTGAGATAACCTCAATGCCACCCAGTACTGGGGCGGGAGTTCGGGAGTATTGCCATAACTCGTATAATGGATGCTTTTCGAAGGTTGAGGTAAATGATTTCCGAAGGTTTCTTGGTTATGTGTTGAAGGATGGATACAGCTGGATGTAGGATTTGCTAGTTTTGGGTGAGATTTTATGCTTCCCCTGTATCCCCAACACCAGATTGCATAACCGGAAAGTTTCGAGAGTTTATAAGTGGGAATTCAAGTAGCTCTTAGGATATCTTTCCGACAGATGTATGATATGAAATTGGGGTTCGACGTCTAGTGGCCCGCCTATCCACGATTGTTTTTACAGTGGTCTCATTGTGTCTTAAAGAGTCCTTGGCTATGCTGACTCGGGGACGCTTCGTATGTCATGTGCACTGCCTTGTACATGATGGTGTTGTATGATCGAGCCCGTGTGGGCCCCACCATGAAAACTTCGGATGAAATCTCTATCATATGTTTGTTCCGGCTTATTCTGCAAGCCAATCCTTTGTTTTGTTTTTCAGTTCTGGTATTCGAGTTGCTTCAAAGTCAACTGCTGATTCCATACCTTTCCTAAGCGGTGTTCTCATATTTCTATGTGAATACCAATCTTTCTCGATCATCGAGTTTGTCATGTCAATCCTTGTCAACCGGTGTGCTTCTCTTCAAGTGGATCCAATCATTTCAATATCCACAAGACCAACTCCAAGTCTTCTCAACGGTGTTTGTCTCATCCGTTCCTAAGTTGCCTTTGTTTTCCCGCCCACCCACCCTTTTTCTTCGAGGACTCGGATTTCTAATCAAGTATCATCTTATTGATGTGAAGTCTTCCATTATTTTCCGTCAATGTTCTTATCTGGTGATTCTCAAGAAGATACTAACGGAGCTTCAAGTTATCATTATTCGTTCTCTTTCTTCTCTGGTGTATTCAATGCAAGCTTTCGGTGTTGATAATATCTTTTTCATGGGTTCACATGCTTTTCATGTTCGAAGTCCTTACCGAAGACTCTCTTAAATTGTTCACCCCTTTCTATTCATTTGTTCCGGAGTGCTGAAGATATCTCAGAAGGCTCGTCTTGTCATCCAAGATCCGTTCAACCTATTTCGAGGTCTTATCTTATTCAAGCCATTTAATTCAACCGGTGCTATCTCCTTTTCAAGTAATCAGTTCAACGGTGTTTCTCTTGAGTGGGTCCTAACCCACATGTCTTTTTCCAGGATCTTACCTGACTCTTCTAGTTTTTCCCAGAGTTATTCTCATTTCTTTCAAAGTTGACATAAGAATGAATTATCATCAGTCATATGTTCTTCTCTAAGATCTTTCAAATTCTTTTCGTTGTTGGTTCAACCTTTCTAATTTTCCATTCTAGAGTGCCTCAGCAACTCAAGGTGGTGTTTCTCGTCGTCATTCTCGGATTTTGTAGACCGAAGAAGAGTTCCTCTTAAATCCTTACCCGTTCTTTCAAAGACTCGTGATTCAAGATTGATGCCTTCCTCTCATAATTGTTTTCGATTGTGAGAATTCTTTTCACCTTCCGGAGCAATACAGGAGTCTTTTCAGTCTGATTCTCTGAAGGCCATCATTTCAGAATTATTCTTTCAGCTTTCAGCTCTCATTCTCGAAATCTTACCGGCGCATCATTCAAATATTCTCTAATCAGTTCGTGATCTATTCGTTTCACTGATATCTAAATCCCCTCAAGTATCTTCATTTGTTCTCTAATTCTTCCCGGTGTTTCTTTATCTTTTCTTCATTCATTTTCAATCCTACCGATGGTTCGTTCAAGATTTCTCTTCCTTTGTTGTTGTATCAATTCATTCGTTGTTTCAATCCTACCGGTGGTTCGTTGAAGACCTTCCCAAGTTGGCACTATATCTCGCTTAATCCTTTCTACGAGAATAAGTAGTATGCCAAATCCATTGCTTGTCATCAATCTAAATTGGTGAAGGATACGTGTTACGTAATTCTTATTCTTGTTTTCATCCAAGTGATTAATTCCTTATTCCGGAGGTTCATCATATCACATTCTCGGTTCGAGAGGCCTTATCTTTTATTTTCCAAGAGTTCCAAGCTCTCGCAATTATATCACCACGGAGATTCATCTAAATCATTGCAAGGATTCACCTTGCGGTTTCAACTTCTCTTTCCTTTCGTGTGATCATCCTTTTGTTACCGGAGTTCTTCATGGAGACACTACATGTTGGTTCATAAAGGATTTAATTCCTTCTCGAAGTGTTCATCAAGATTCTTTTCAGAGGAGCTCAAGCTTTCTTCATTTTGAAATCCGGAGTGCAATTCCTTCTACCGTATCATTGGAGGTGGTATTATGTCATTCTTATTGATTTGAGTTCATGTTTCATGATTCACATGTTGTTAAGAATGAGGTATTTTAAATCCATCAACCTCTTCGTTGAAGCTATCATGTGTCATGTTTCACCTAAAGCCTTCCCTAAGGTTTGCTACTATCTATGGTGCTTATAAATGACCCAAGTTCTTCATTTATCCTTCCGGTGAGATAAGTTTCTCGTCTTCTTGTTAATATCAATCCAATCTATTGTTTCCATTAGTGGTAGAAGTTCACCTCATAATTTCGAGATGTTCTCCATAACCCCACTACAAGCTTACTCTTTTCGTTGTTGTTTTTTCTAACAACTCCGTTATAACCCTCTTGGAAGGCTGCCTTCCAAGATCATTTGTGGCAGAAGTTGTCATTTTATTCTCAATTCTTTCTTTTCCCAATGATCCAACTTCTATTCTTTCATTCCGGAGGCATTGTGATGTTGTTCTTTTCACCCATCATCTCGTTTTGCCAAAGATCATGTTCTTTTCGTGCTTATCCTTTTTAACCGGAGTGTTGTGTCTATCATTCCTCTTCTAATCGGACTCTCATCCAAGTGCTTTCATTTTGCCAAGCTCATATTCTTTACCTTCCATTTCCAACCGGAGTGTTGTCGTAATTGATCCTTATCGCTCCTTGTACATCTCGTTTCTACCGGAGTGCTTTCATGTACTTCTTGTCCATTGCAACCCTTTTTCTTATGTCTTTCAACCTACAAGGTTCTAGTAATGTTCTTTGTTCCTCTTTTCTAACGGAGTGTTTTCAACTTTGTTCATCTCCATTGTATTCTTCTTTCCAATTGTTTAACCTCGCAAGGTTCTTTGGTTTCACTCATTGGTCTAAGAAGCAACTTTGTTTTACCTCTTCCTCTTCCGTTTTCTATCCGGTGCCATCCTAGATCTCGGGACGAAATCCTCTCATAGTGGTGGAGTGTTGTAACGCCCCAAGACCGATGCTCGAGAAGACTTCCATATATTCCGGGTTTCGCCGTGTGTTTCATTTGTGCCTGCCCTTTTATTTTTGCATTGCATCATGTCATCATGCCATCATCTCATAAATCTTTTGCAACTCAACTAAATAAATGTCATGGATCTTTAATCCATTTAAACCGAGGGAATTCACATGGTGATTCTCTTTAAAACATATCCTCTCGATATTTAGAGAGCTATAGTAAATATTCCAATTGTTTGAATTTACCGCAAACACACTTGCAAAATATCCCAATGCCTTTGTTATCTTAATTCTTGGTCTCCAACTTTGCCCATGTTTTCTTTCATCGCTTTCCCAATCTCCACAAAAATTTCGAACATTTTTGGACTCTCCAAAAAATGTTTTGTTAATTCAAACTTATTTGAATCACATTCAAATGTGTTTGAATGCAATCCTTCCAAGCGGTGCCAAATGCATTTTCTTGGAACGAACTCATTTTTGTGAGTCTGGGAAATTTAACCGCATGCCCAAATGTTTTCTCTAACCCCTCCTTTTCCATTTTTATCCTCTCTTTGCTTTCTGTTAAAGGAAATTGAGAGAGGTTAAGAAAGCAGAGCCCAGCGGCCAGGAGGCCTGCTTCCCCGCAGTCCAGTTGGGCCTCAGCAGCCCATCCGCGTCTTCTAAGGCCAGCCCGCACGTCCTCGTAAACCTAGGCCTCGATCCCACATCCCCCTCTCCCTCGATTCCTTCCCCTCGCGCCGCCAGAAACACTTCGGCTCGATCCCATCTCGCTCCTCTGCCCGATCCCCTGGCATCTCCCTCGCCTCCCTCCAGCGCTGTCTCTCACGCACGCTCCGAGCCAAGCAGCGCACGCAGCTCGATCCCCATCCCTTCTCTCCCTCGATCTCCTTTCTTCTCCATCCCTCTCGTCCCCATCTTCCTCTCTCCCCACGTCCAGTTCTCGCTAGCGCCGCCCAGGCCTCGCCCGACCCCCTGCCGCGGCCTCTTCAGGCGACCATGGCGCCCCGTTCGCCGGCGAGCCGCCGCTGCCGCTGGCACCCGCTGACCTCCTGCTTGCCTTCCCCGACGCGCACCTCTGCTCCCTTCTCCTCGCTGTGGTTCCCCCGTGCGCCTCCCCTGCTCCATTTCATGGACCGCGAGGCATGCCTTCGCAGCGTGCCTCCTCCCAAAGCCGAGCCGCCTCCTGACTCATGCCGCCGCCTCGCCCGCTGGAGCGCCGTCCGGGCAGAGCTCCACATCTCCCATCCATTCATGCCTGCAGCAGCGTCCAGGAGCCCGAGCTCCATCTTTCACGCCGCGTCCCAGTGAGAGGGGCTCACTGTTCGAGCATGCACGAAGAACCATGGCGCCCTCCAGAGCACCTCCCGTGCGTGCCTCCACTCGTCCTTGTCGGCCATCCGCGAGAAGTTTTGGCATGGCCATGACCGAGAACCCCGAGCATTTTGTTGCCTCTGTGCACCTTCGTTCCTGAAGTTTTGGACCGTCAAGACTTGCTGCCGAGACAGGAACTGCCACAAGACGTTTCAGAGATCGCCAAGTACCTCTATCGTTGGCCCCGAACTCCTACGGACGTGTACGACCATGCGGATTCACCAAGTACCACGACATCCGGAGCCCCTTGGAAATGTCAAGTTCGACTATCGTAGCGCCGAAGACCTTGGATGCTCGAACGAGTACCGAACGAAACGCCAAGTACCACTATCGCCGAGTACGACTACTTCCACGAAGATACGGGAACAACTACCGTCGACCCTCGAAGCCTCCGTGGACGTCAAGTCCCTCGTCGTGATCCCGAACATCTATGGAAAATTGTGCAACTAAGAATGTGAACGACTACCGCCGCCAAGATCACGAGTACCTCTACCGTCGTCATGTACCCCTACTTCCACTTTGAACGTCTCGAGAACGTCTACTTCCTCTACTTTGCACCGAACGAGAACCGTCCCGATTGCACGCTTCGAACGTATAACCCCGAGACGACCGCCCGTGAATGAATGCATGTTGTATGAGATGCACCCTTGTTTTGCCTCGAGTCTGAACTATCGGTGCACGTTGCCCCTCTTTTGCCTGCCACCGACATGTGGGAACTCGGTATCCGAGATCACCCCACCATTCTTGCATGACACGCTCCCGTCACATTCTTTGCACCGATGTCTCAATCGAGTTTCCGAAAACGGAAAGTTGTCGCGGCATCATTTTCGGATTCGTTGTCGTGGCACCCCTTTCGTTTCCGCCACGATGACAAATGCTTCATAATATGCTCTTGTTAACATTTTCTTAAAATTGCATAAACTTGTTCATGTCATCTGCATCATGATAACAACAATTAAAATGTTTAAATTGTTGTTGCAATAAATTACTAAGGCATATGGGGATTTACCGGATTCGTTCTTTGTTATATCCGGCCCCATTTAAATTGATTAGATAGTATAGTTTTATTATGCTTTACCTCTTGCCATGTTAATCAACATTTAATATTGTTGGGTACCTAAACGAGAGAGAACTAAATAATTGATGTGGTGTTTCGTCAATATGCAACTCGTTGCATCTTGAGCTCCACTTAATTTGTAGGATTGCTTGTGCACTTTTCCATGCCATGCATATTTAAATCGGACATGCATCATACTTGTTGTGCATCATGCCATGATTATGTGATGGTTGTTTACTATGTTGTTTGCTTCTTTCCGGGTTACTTCTCGCGTTAGCTTCGGTTTCGTTCCGGAGTTGTGAGGATCCATTCGACTACGCCCGTTTGTCTCCTTCATGGACTCATTCTTCTTCCTTGCGGGATCTCAGGCAAGATGACCATACCCTCGAAATCACTTCTATCTTTGCTTGCTAGTTGCTCGCTCTTTTGCTATGCCTTTGCTGCGATACCTACCACTTGCTATATCATGCCTCCCATATTGCTAAGCCAAGCCTCTAACCCACCTTGTCCTAGCAAACCATTGTTTGGCTATGTTACCATTGCTAGTTGTAGGTGAAGATTGGAGTTTGTTCCTTGTTGGAACATGGATATTGGTTGGGATATCACAATATCTCTTATTTAATTAATGCATCTATATACTTGGTAAAGGGTGGAAGGCTCGGCCTTATGCCTGGTGTTTTGTTCCACTCTTGCCGCCCTAGTTTCCGTCATACCGGTGTTATGTTCCTTGATTTTGTGTCCCTTACACAGTTGGGTTATAATGGGAACCCCTTGACAGTTCACCTTGAATAAAACTCCTCCAGTAAGGCCCAACATTGGTTTTACCATTTGCCACCTAGCCTTTTCTTTCCCTTGGGTTCTGCAGACTCAAGGGTCATCTTTATTTAAACCCCCGGGCCAGTGCTCCTCTGAGTGTTGGTCCAACCTGTCAGCTGCCGGTGGCCACCAGGGGCAACTCTGGGCTGGCCTACCGGAACCTTGGACAATCCGGTGTGCCCTGAGAATGAGATATGTGCAGCTCCTATCGGGATTTGTCGGCACATTCGGGTGGCTTTGCTGGTCTTGTTTTACCATCGTCGAAATGTCTTGTAACCGGGATTCCGAGTCTGATCGGGTCTTCCTGGGAGAAGGAATATCCTTTGTTGACCGTGAGAGCTTGTGATGTGCTAAGTTGGGACACCCCTGCAAGGTTTTGAACTTTCGAAAGCCATGCCTGCGGTTATGGACAGATGGGAATTTGTTAATGTCCGGTTGTAGAAAACTTGACACTTAACTTAATTAAAATGCATCAACCGCGTTTGTAGCCGTGATGGTCTCTTCTCGGCGGGGTCCGGGAAGTTAACACGGTGTTGGAGTTATGCTTGAACGTGCTTTGCCTTCTCTTCTCGCTCTCATTTGCGTAAGTTAGCCACCATATATGCTTAGTGCTTGCTGCAGCTCCACCTCACTACCCCTTTTCCCTACCTATAAGCTTAAATAGTCTTGATCGCGAGGGTGTGAGATTGCTGAGTCCCCGTGACTCACAGGTTACTTCCAAATCCAGTTGCAGGTGCCGTTGATACCATGCAGGTGATGCAACCAAGCTCAAGGAGGAGCTCGATGAAGATCTCGTTCATTGCGTTGTTTCGTTGCAGTTGATCAGTAGTGGAGCCCAGTTGGGGCGATCGGGGATCTTTTGCATTAGGGGTAGTCTTCTTTTATTTTGGTTCCGTAGTCGGACCTTGTTTGTTTTCTGGATGATGTAATGCTATATTCATGTATTGTGTGAAGTGGCGATTGTAAGCCAACTCTGTACCTCTTTCTTATTCAGTACATTGGATGTGTAAATATTACCCCTCTTGCGACATTGCCTTCAATGCGGTTGTGCCTCTAAGTCGTGCTCCGACACGTGGGAGATATAGCCGCATCGAGGGTGTTACAGGCCTCATCGTCGAATTCAGGTAATAGCTTGCGCTTTGGATAGCTCTTTGTGTGGTAACTTCCACCATATTTTGCTTCGTTGTCGAGCACTTCGTTCCACCTGCTGTTGAGCGTATTCTGTGCGGCCTTAAGACTTTGCTTCTGCTTTTTCAGACTCCTCGCTGTGGCAATAAGCCTTCTGCTTAGGTTGTCTTGCTCCGAGTGCGTTTTCGGGATGATGGGTGCATCTTCGTCCGGGCTGTTTTCCTTCCCAGAGGGGGTTTGATGAGGTTTATCCTCGGCGTCGCCGTGTTCAGACGTTGGATCTGTACTATGTTCGCCACTTGCTGCTTCATCTTGCTCTGCCGCCGGGGCAATGTGGTCATTGTTTCCTCTGGAGTCGACTGGAGTATTATTTTCTCTTGCGTTGTTATCGTTGTTTTTGCTGTGGCGGGACTTAGAGCGGCGCCACTGACGTCGGCGCTTGGGTTGCTTCTTGGAGGGGCCATCCTCCGCTTTCTCTTCGCCATTGCCTTCTTTGGGTGTATCCACCATGTATATGTCATGTGATGAAGTGGCTGTCTGGCGCCCTGTGGGCGTCGGTTCCTGTTCGTCTCCTGCATCTTCGTCCATGTCGTCGATGTCTTCGGAGTCGAAGTTGAGCATGTCGGTTAAGTCGTCGATAGTGGCTACTAAGTGGGTGGTGGGTGGGCAGCGAATTCCTTCGTCGTCCGCATCCCATTCTAGCCGGATGTAGTTCAGCCAAGGTTCTCCTGACAAGGAGAGCGACCTTAATGAATTTAGCACATCGCCGAAAGGCGAGTGCTGAAAGATATCCGCGGAGGTGAACTCCATGATCGGCGCCCAATCGGATTCGATAGGCACGGATGCAGGCGGCTTAGAGTCTGTGGCCGGAGACGAATCTAGTGGTTCGGTGACACGGTTCTCGTAAGGGGTGAAGTCAGTATCCGGCTCCATCGCCACTGAGAGTGCGGCCTCCATGGCTGGGTCTATCCCTCCGTCCTTGGATGGCGCGACTTGCTCCGGATTGAAAGCCGGAGTAGTTGCAGATGCGATCTCCCGAACACTATCCGACGGCAGAGTTACGTCGTGCTCGTCGTGACTGTGCGGCGCACCCGACATGGGCTCGAATCCGTCGAAGATCAAGTCTCCGCGGATGTCGGCAGTGTAGTTTAAGTTTCCGAATCCGACCTGATGGCCAGGGGCGTAGCTCTCGATCTGCTCCAGATGGCCAAGCGAATTGGCCTGCAGTACAAAGCTGTCGAATACAAAGATCTGTCCGGGGAGGAAAACCTCACCCTGGACCGCACCATCAAGCCTTATGATGACGACACAGTGGAACTCTCAATGAAAGCACCAATGTCGGTGTCAAAACCGGTGGATCTCGGGTAGGGGGTCCCGAACTGTGCGTCTAAGGCGGATGGTAACAGAAGGCAGGGGACACGATGTTTACCCAGGTTCGGTCCCTCTTAACGGAAGTAATACCCTACGTCCTGCTTGATTGTTCTTGATGATATGAGTATTACAAGAGTTGATCTACCACGAGATCGTAGAGGCTAAACCCTAGAAGCTAGCCTATGGTATGATTTTCTGTTATCCTACGGACTAACCCTCTGGTTTATATAGACACTGGAGGGGGCTAGGGTTACACAGAGTCGGTTAGAAGGGAGGAGATCTACATATCCGTATTGCCTAGCTTGCCTTCCACGCCAAGGAGAGTCCCACCCGGACACGGGACGAAGTGTTCAACCTTGTATCTTCATAGTCCAACAGTCCGGCCAAAGGAATATAGTTCGGCTGTCCGGAGACCCCCTAATCCTGGACTCCCTCACTCACAATATGCATCCTAGTCAATGCCTCTATGAGTTTGAAAACTATATTAGAAAACAAGATCACTTCAATGCAAATGTTATGAAACAATTGAAATACAATTCTGATATGATTGCTCTCTTGAGTGACTTGTTATTTAGAATATCAAATGATGTTAGAGGTGTTGGAAAACATGCGTCTGTGGTTCAAACTCAATTAGAACAAGTTGCTAAATCTCAAAGAGAATTGCTTGATGAAATGAATCATAATAGGCATGACTTTGTTGTTAGAGTTGCAACTAGAGGAGGTAAAATGGCTCAAGAACCACTTTATCCCGAGGGACACCCTAAAAGAATTGAACAGGATTCACAAAGAGCTAACATTAGTGCACCTAGTCCTTCTAAAAAGAAAAAGAAAAAGAATAATGATAGGACTTTGCACACTTCTAGTGAACCTGAAATAGAAAAACCTCCTGACAATGAAAATGAAACTTATATCTCTGATGCTGAAACCCAATCTGGTAATGAACACTCACCTAGTAATAATGAAAAAGATAATGATGAGGTTCATGAGGACTCTCAACTAACAAATGATAAAGAACAAGATAATTATGTTGAGATAGAACCACCTATTGATATTGATAACCCACAATCTAAAAATAAAAGGTATGATAAAAGAGACTTTGTGGCTAGGAAACACTGTAAAGAAAGAGAACCATGGGTTCAAAAACCTATGCCTTATCCACCCAAGTCAACTAAAAAGAATGATGATGAAGAATTTGAACGTTTTGCTGAAATGCTGAGGCCAGTCTTTTTGCGTACTCGCTTGACTGGTATCCTAAAAATGCCTCCATATGCAAAGTATATGAAAGACATCATCACAAATAAGAGAAAAATACCGGAAGCTGAAATCTCCACTATGCTTGCTAATTATACTTTTAAAGATGGAGTGCCTAAAAAACTAGGAGGTCCAGGAATACGAACTATACCTTGCTCTATCAAAAAGAATTATGTGAAAACGACTTTGTGTGATTTAGGAGCTGGTGTTAGTGCTATGACTTTCTCTTTATATAAAAGACTCGACTTGAATAAACTCACACCTACTAAAATATCTTTGCAAATGGCTGACAAATCAACTACCATACCTATCGGTATCTATGAGGATGTGCCCGTTGTTGTTGCTAATGTTACTATTTTGACTGACTTTGTTATATTTAAGATGCCCGAGGACGACCGCATGTCGATTATCCTTGATAGAACCTTCTTGAATACTGCAGGGGCTGTTATTGATTGCAATAAAAGCAAGGTCACTTTTCATATCAATGGTAATGAGCATGCGTTGCACTTTCCGAAGAAACAATTCCAAGTGAATGGTATTAATGTTATTGAAAAATCTCCGACAATCACTATTGGAAGTTTTCAAATACCTCTACCTATTGTCAAAAAGAAATACGAAATGATTATTGTTGGGGAAATGCATATCCCCATTGAGGTAACTTAGTGATTTACAAAAGTTTTTCAGTTTCATGCTAACCGAAACTGGTTGTTAATAAGACTTGATCAACCTTATTAATGAATCATTTTTGAACGGTATGAAGTTGATGAATTTAGTAAGCACTACTTTCTGTCCCTACCTTTTGTTTTCTGTTTTTATTAATTAAATAAAATAAAATGCCATGTTTTGTCTGTTTTCTGAATTTCCCGTGCAATAAAAAATGACCCACAAATAAAAGTTCTCATAATGCCCTGAAAATTTTATATGATTTTTGCCTGAACATTTAAGAATTTTTGGTGCAAAAATAACCAGAGGGGGTGTACCAGGTGGGCACAACCCACCTGGGCGCGCCAGCACCCCTTGCGCGCCTTGGGGGTTGTGGTCCCCACATGGGCCCCCTCACTTATCTCTTTAGCCCACATTGTCACCTACCTCCAGAAAAAATCACTCTTTCTCTCTCTCCCGTGTTCTTGCTCATTTTGCTGCCAATTTCGATCTCTTTGCTCGAAACTCCATTTCCGAAACTGTTTCGGGAGATTCTTGCTTGGTATGTGACTCCACCATTTGTCCAATTAGTTTTTGTTTTAGTGGTTTATACTTTGAATAATTAGCTATTCTTGGTGTTGTTGTAGATGTGCTTGCATGTTGAATTCTTAGTGTTCTAAGTATTTTGAATGCTTGCTATGGCCTCTATGTATCCCTATGAGTAGTTGCTATCAATCTTACAAAGTTTTGTTGAAAAAAATTTGTCACTCCAAAATTTTTATTTTCAGAAAATTGTACGCGGACATGATGAACCTATTTGGAAGGAGTTCTTCGAGGAGACGATCCTCGGGGGCATCCTCTAGTGATAGTTCTACCCGCCGGTCTTACGTTGAACCAAGTGAAAGTTCCACACGAGATGCAGCCACCAAAACATGCTTATGGCCTTGTGATGTGTATATGATGCAGGTGGGCATCAAGGAGGAATTTGAGCAATATGTTCACAATGTCGGTCTTGGTCCTTACCTCTCAAATAATTGTGAGCAACGCCACCTTCTCACTGAATCATTTGTCAAAGGACTTAAATATTTTCCACGTGAGTCTAGGGTGTCGTTTATGCTATGATGAACCATTTACTATTCCACTAGAAATTTTTTCTTACCATTGCAAACTTCCATTTGGGGGTTCTCTTGATGAGCCAGCAAAGGCTGAGTATGAGATCTTCTTGACTAGCCTTTACTACGGTGAAAATAGGGGAGTAAGGCAAGGAAGAATAAAGAGCATTCACTTTCTCGAAATTCAGTACCTTGCATTATTTAACCGGAAATGCATAGTAGGCAAGCAAGACTGTAGCATACTTTGTCCGCCAGACTTGAGCCTCATTCACACCGCTCTCACTCGTGAAAGGAATTATAACCTTGGAGCGATTGTTGCACGTAGACTTCAGCATAATGCCAAAAGTGGATGGTTCTATGGT
Organism: Triticum urartu; assembly: GCF_056163025.1. Taxonomy (NCBI): domain Eukaryota; kingdom Viridiplantae; phylum Streptophyta; class Magnoliopsida; order Poales; family Poaceae; genus Triticum; species Triticum urartu. Next base: position 597,606,973 of record NC_141875.1, on the reverse strand, counting down.
GGAATTTATGCCACACGTTTAGCACGAGGACCGGGTGTTTCACCTTTGCCCTTTGACCCTATCCTTCCCACTCGATATTTAGATTTTGATGCCTTAAAGGAGTATAAGATTCTAAAGGGAAGGGATGATAACTTCACTTATAATTTGTTATTTAACCAATCACATGTTGTGGACACATATTTGCATGCGCCTGCTCTCTTTGATTATCATAGCAAGGAAAGATATTTTGTTCTTGAGAGCGAGGCCCGAGCTCACAACGCAACAGTGTTGGCGACACGGCGTGCTGAGGCCTCTGTCTCGAGAGCCTCCGTGAGCTACCACGCCGACTACTACCCTCCAAGCTACTGATTCACTACCAACTTAGGCCAAAATCCTAAGCTTGGGGGAGTACATGTTTCTCACCGACATTATATTCACGTTCACATATCATTCCATTTGTCAGCGTTCACACTTTTTCATTGTATCATCCATGCTTAGATTTATTTTTCTTGCTTTCTTCTTGTGTGTTTGAAAAACTTTAGAAAAACCAAAAAAATTAGTTGTAGTAATTTACTTTCTATGCATGCTTAGTAGTAGTACTAAAAAGAAAATCCAAAAATATTTCCTTGTTCTTCTTTTGCTTGTTGGGAGCTTTCCCGTGTAAATAGATTTTCTTGTTTTTGATTTTTATTTACTTGCTGAAGAAAACCAAAAACTCCAAAAATATTTCAGTGTGTTTCTATGAATTTCTTTTATTTTATTCGAGTCTTACCGAGGAGAAGACCATGATGAAAATGTTGAGTGTCTCTCACATGAATAACTGTTGAACTAATAAGAGCCAATTTTACCTTGTCTTCTCTTGTTGAATAAAATGTTTGCATATTCCAGCTTAGTCCATGGCACTCTTGCACTATTATTATTTTCATATCATTCAGTCGTGCAAGTGAAAGGCAATAATGACGATATTCGATGAGCTAGCCGTGGCAAGGAGAAACTGGCACTACAAGAAATATGTCAACTTCTGACCTTCTGTCAGTGACCCTGGAAGAATTGGTCATAAATCTACGGCCATTTGAGACCAATTGGTCAAAAGCTCTTCTGGGGACTCCAAACCCTAAACCATAATGACCATTTTGGTCATAAAGGTCGTAATTTCCTTACACGAAATGGTCGTAAAGCAAACATCACTGGTCCGCTGCCTTATTTCTAGCTGATAACGACCAATATAATGGTCATAATTATGTAAATTGTGGTGCATTGCTATGACTAGGCACCACCTCATCAGTTTTTCCTATGTGCCATGTTTATGTGTCAGTTTTTGCCCTAGGTTGTGAAGCAGCCTATATTTCTTGCATTCAAAACATTTCCAAAAAATTAGGCATTCTTTACTATCCAAATCATTGTCTCACGAAAATATTCAACTCCATATGCCTGGTAAATCTTCCTCGGCAAATTTCCAGAGTTTTTGTTCAGCTTGAACTGTTGTGAAGGAAGTACTGGCTAGGCATATCCTAATGAGTTGATTTTTTGCCACATCTTCTATATTCCCAAATCATAGCTCTCCACAAAATTTGAGCCCCATCTAACAATCCATGTGAGCTCAGCATCCAATCTTTGTTTCTAGTGATATTTTTAGTTTGTGAAGCAACTATATTTTATGTAAATTTATAATTGCTGAAAATTTACCACGACATGACCCTGCCCATAGAACCTCCATCCACCAAATTTTAGCTCATTTATTCTAGCCAATTTCCCTCAGCATTCTTCCCAATTTTTTGTTCAGTGGAGAGCACTGTGAAGGAAGTACCATTTTCATGTATCCAAATGGTATGAAAATTTTAAAGTGGCTTCACATGCCCAAATTATCATCCTCCTCCAAATTTCAGACCAATCCATTTATTCATTTGAGTCTAGCTTCAACATCATATTTTTGTCCAGTGCGGTACGTTGCAAAGCAAATGCCACCTAGGCTCCTCCATTTGAGCTGAAAATTTGTGAAGAAAATCTTCTTAGTAGATGATCATCCTCAGCCAAAACTCACGCCCATTGGCAATGTGCATTTCTCATACCGCTAAAATGTTGGGGATATCTCTTATCGGGAACTTATCGGTCGACCCATGATAAGGGTTAAATCGGCCAGTTTATCGGCATATCAGCCGATTTATCGTCATATCGACTAATTTATCAGCCGATTTATCTTATCGGTCAGACAACAGTAAGCGATAAATCGGCTGATTTATCGAAATATCAGAAGATATCTTGAACAGTGCTGCTAATCAAACACTTGGCTGCTAATTCAGGTTTGAGCATAGTTCGGTCTCCTCGTTGGATTCTTTTGTTGTCATTTTCATCCTAGAACCTACCTGGGGAGTTGCCAACCCACTAGACATGCCTATGTCATCTAGGACGCATGGCAAAGCCACGGTCACGCGGTGACCACGCGGCGGTCATGCGAGTTTACGCACTCTGGAGTTGGGGCCCTCGGCCACCGTCCAAACCTTGACATATCACCACCAAACCATGTATTTCTGATTAAATATATACTTATGTATCTAGAAATGATTTTTGGAAAAAATAAAGAGCAAACTATAAGGCAGCTGCAGTTCAAATTTGACCCGCTTTGAGCTGAATCGACAAAAAATTATCTTTTTCACCAGAGGTGGATCAAAACTTTTGACACCCAACCATTTTGTCAATTGTGCATTAAATATGACCTAGTATTTTATAAAATTGATTTTGTCCAATTTTGCAACAAATATATGGTAGGTCCTTCACAAAAAAACTCATTTCGGGCACTCAAAAATGGAAAGTGAATTTTCCGTGCAAAGAAAATGAAAACTCCCTTAGGGAACATTGTTTGGAATTCCAAGATGCACCCTTGTGCACAATATGATATCATTTGAACAAACTATGCCATGAATTTGACCATAAGATTGATCATTTGGCATGAAAGCCATGAATCTTCATGCATGATAGCTCATTTCTGAGAACACTTTTTAAAATAATTGCCATATTACCGGTTTATTATTTTTCCTTGAAACTTGGTCACATATAATGACACAATGCGAAATTTTTCCAATTCTTTTGAATTTTTATGCCCGTTTCAAAATGTGGTCAAAACGACGGGCTTGACCGTTCCTAGCTAGTGGTTGAATATTGGAAAACTTTTGATGTTTCTCTGATTAAATAGATACTTATGTACCTAGAAATGATTTTTGGAAAAAATAAAGAGCAAACTATGAGGCAACTGCAGTTGAAATTTGACCCGCTTGCAACTGAATCGGTGGAAATTTGTCTTTTTCACAGGAGGTGGATCAAAGCTTTTGACACCCAACCATTTGGTCAATTGTGAATTAAATATGGCCTAGTATTTTATAAAATTGATTTTGTCCAATTGTGCAACAAATATATGGTAGGTCCTTCACACAAAAAATTCATTTCGGGCACTCAAAAAATGGACAATGAATTTTCTGTGCAAAGAAAATGGAAACTCCCTTAGGAAACATTGTTTGGAATTCCAAGATGCACCCTTGTGCACAATATGAGATCATTTGAACAAACTATGACATGAATGTGGCCATAAGATTGATCATTTGGCTTGAAAGCCATGAATCTTCACGCACTGTATTACAAGTTTATTATTTTTCTTGGAAACTTGGTCACATATAATGACACAATGCGAAGGTTTTCCAATTTTTTGATTTTTTTTTGAATTTTTTATGCCCGTTTCAAAATGCAGTCAAAACAATGGGCTTGGCCGTTCCTAGCTAGTGGTTGAATCTTGGAAAATTTTGATGTTTCTCTGATTAAATAGATACTTATGTACCTAGAAATGATTTTTGGAAAAAATAAAGAGCAAACTATGAGGCAGCTGCAGTTCAAATTTGACCCGCTTCTAGCTGAATCGGTGGAAATTTGTCTTTTTCACTAGAGGTGGATCAAAACTTTTGACATCCAAAAATTTGGTCAATTGTGAATTAAATATGGCCTAGTATTTTAGAAATTTGATTTGGTCCAATTTTGCAACAAATATATGGTAGGTCCTTCACAAAAAAACTCATTTCGGGCAACAAAAATGGAAAATGAATTTTCCGTGCAAAGAAAATGAAAACTCCCTTAGTCAACATTGTGTGGAATTAAAAGATGCACACTTGTGCACAATATGAGATCATTTGAACAAACTATGCCATTTAAGTTGATCATGAAACCTTTCAACATATCCCGAGAGTTGCTCTAGGGTGGTTTGCTTCACTGTATCCATATTGTGACAGGCCTTACCTCATATGTCATGTTGATTCCCATTTCTTTTATATCTGCTGGCTTAACGGGGTGCGGTAGATTATTATGACTGCAATATATGCCCGTCTCACAAGTCTGAGAGTTGTTTCTGATGGAGGTGTCACACTGACCACATTCCATGGAGTTGTGAACCAACTTTCTCGGTGGACACCAAATATCTTACTTCTTGCATTAGGTTGCTCAAATAGCTGCATGTCCCTCTGAATTCAACACAGTGTTGTGAATCATATTGTTTTCCTGACAGAAATCTGACTTCTGGCGGGGATTCCTGAATTATCTTGGCTAGCTCCATTGTCGTGAGTATCCAATCCATGCCAAGGTTTTTACTGCCGCCTGTCGGGACCAGTATAGTGGGGTACGGCCTTGTTACGATAGTATCCACAGACTTGACTGGCGGTGGAGGGTTTGGCCATACATATAATCTAAATTCTTCGTGTGACCATAGGTTCTATCGGGTGCAATATTTCGACAAGCATACTTCTATCCTTGTCTCCTTACATGGTAACATCATTTATATAGCAAGTTCATCATCTCTCAAATTTTAACCGTAGGGAAATGATCATCCGAACCCTTGCAAGAAATTGGCAAATAAATCAGTAGCCACCAGAACGGTCTTTACAACTCAGATCTGGGACATTACTGAAATAACTCAACCATGGCTCAAGACGGCCAAAAATCAGCTCAGAGCATGAGATCATGTTGATAAGAAGAAAGTGGCAGTTCCCTAAGATGGCCAAAAAGCAGCTCAGAGCATAGGGCCACTGTCACAAAAAGAAACTCAACAGCTGCACTAGACGGCCGGAAAGTAGCTTAGAACTCGTGACAGTTATTGAATAGAGAAATAAAGACGACATCCACCCCGGAAGGCCAAAAACAGCTCAGAACATAGGTGTGATGCCTTCACCAGAGAAAAGTAGACAAGGGCTCATCAGGATCATATACCAGGTTCACATGTACTTGTACAGAGCTTACTGTTGTCGTCAATCTTCATAGTCCTTTGTCACACTGAGGTGTATAACTGGCTTCCTTTTAACAATACTCATGTGGTTGTCAGATTCCATTTACATCATCGCTCGAGTGACTTGCAAGACCTTGGCAGCATGCTTACAGTATAAGTATTTGATTTACCGAGGTAGACACTTGTGTCTAGACTAGCTCATGTTCCTGAAAAAACTCTTGTTGTCGGGGATATACCCTGCGGTATGACCCGGTCGGATGTATGACCCAGCCGGACTTGGCGACTCACTGGTGACCCGCCCTGACTTGGCGACTCACTAAGTGACCCGCCCAGATCTCTCCACTCACGGATGACCCGGCCGAGCCAGGTGACTCATTGGTGACCTGGCCGGCGGGTCAGAGGAGCGACAAGACTCGGTGGCCCAACAGGCGGTTCATGGAAGGCCAGCTCTTGTTATGGTGGGCCGACTTAAGAGAAAAGCATAAGGAATATTCCCTTACAAAGGAAGCAAGACTAGGACTCCACTTGTAATAGAGTAATCCTAATCCTACTAGGACTAGTCATGTAACCCGCCCATTCAACTTATATAAGGAGGGGCAGGGCGCCCCAAGAGGGACAAGTTCCATGAGTTGGACAGATTAGGGTTAGACAAACAAGTCTATAGCTCTCGAGATAGAGCACCCTTGTAATCATGTTCGTCATCGTCAATATCAATGAAGCAGGATGTAGGCTTTTACCTCCACCATGAGGGGCCGAACCTAGGTAAAACCTCGCGTCTCTCGTCCCACTCAACCCCTCTCAAGCTACCACATAGATGCGTTGGCCTCACGACTAAGTCCTCACATTAAGGACATCTGCCGTGAAAATTCCACGGCAGTTGGCGCCCACCGTGGAGCCTGCGCACGGTGGTGTTGAGTTCTTGTAGGGATCTCTCAAAGGGATCGAGAAGCTGACAATTAATCAGATGAAAAAGATTCGGCATGGAACAATCGTGAAGGATAACCCGCCATGGAACAACCTTGAGCGGATCTAGCAAATCCATAGTTTGGTGGTCAAAATTGTGGTCAATTATGAATCCTGCAGTATGAAGAAAATTAGGGTTCGGTGCTTTGTGCACCACCCACACTACACTGCTATCACGTGTCGCCGAGTTCAACAGGAATTCTGCTTCAGCCGCCGTACACACAGGTCACGCGAACCGCTGAGTTTGACTGTTGTTCTACGGATACGTCAACAAGTCCCGAAGCAGGCGCCGCTAGTACTACTCGTGTCAAGCATCAAATTGGAGTTTTAGTACTAACGACAAGCTGCAATGCAACTTATGCATTCTGGTTGTTTTTTGGGCAACTCTTGGGCAAAGCAATCAAGTAAACCAATGCTCCAAAGAAGATCAATTCCGATCCGGGAAAGGAAAATGGCCTCGACCCGGACTCTGAGTTGCCCTGCTCCCCCGCTGTCCTACCTCAACCGGCCGCTTCGCCGGCCCCTCTCAGCAGCGACGTCAGGGGCCGCGAGAGTTCAACACGTATGTCATTAGGAGGCATTTTTGCTAAACGCCTCAAAATCATGGTATTGATGGCACTTTTAAAAGTGCCTACGAAGCTCACAGCCTTCAAGGGCAGTTTTAGAAAATGCCTTCTAAACAGGGGAAAACAAGGCGTTCTACAAAACTGCCGCGGAGTGTAGCCAGCGTTTTGGTGTGAAACAGCCCTCCCCACTGTGTTCCAAGGTAAAAAACAGAGGTCCTCCAAAAACAAAAAACAGAGGAACACCACGGCCACCGCAGCTTCTCCGTGTTGGGCGCCTCGTCGTTTTCGCCGCTGGCGCCTGCTCCGCCACCGGTGCTCCACGCCAAAGCCTCTGCATCCGCCATCCCCACTCCGTGCCTTCCCTCTCTCGTCCCCAATCTCAGGGTGGGATTCGTAGTGCATGGTGAAGAAGAAGGGGAGATCCAGGCTCGGAGAGGAGGAGGAAGATCAAGTGGTCCAAGCCACAAACTCATCAGCGGTGACCCCCTCCCCCCCCCCCCCCCGCCCCAACCCACGCCAGAGAAGCCCATGTCAGGTTGTTGTTGATCCGACGCTCTGCTGCGCACAAGGTGTTCGAGGTAATGCCTCTTCATTTTTGGAGTTCATTTTTCTTCCAGTTTTTGTTGGTGCTAGACTTATGGATGAAGAATCATTATGCTATGACATCTAGGATCAACTTGTACTGTGTGTCATGTTCTTTTTGTAATTATACTAGGAGTGTGGCAACTTGTCCTGTTGAAATTGGAGCTTGTTTGTTGTTGCCTTGTGTGCATGGTGGCCTTCTGTTCATGTTAGAAAACTGCACACAAGGAGTAAGCTATATAGATAGACTGATAATCAAACTACAGGTGCATTTGGCATTTCTATATAGAACATCCCTACATGTTATCTAGTGTATTGTGTTACTTCTAATCTTGTTGCATCAGGTTTCAGCTAAACTGTTTTCTTGCTACACGTGAGGTCTTCTATATAGAACATCCCTTTGATTCCGCTAATAGTAAACTGATATTGCTTTTATAAATTTCTCTTTGATGCATTCAAATATTTGTTGTAGAATTTTATGTGGTCTCTGCTTTAACGTGTCGTAGAACTTGGGTCTGTTCAGTTGAGAATGGATAAGAGTTGGATGCGAGCAGCAAGGTCTTCCGCTGAGTATTCTGAAGGAACTATCAACTTCATACAATTTGCTTTTCGTGAGTAAGCAAAAAATAGTAGGATTCTCTGCCCTTGCAAGATATGTGTGAACTCGCGTTGGTTAGGTGAACATGAAGTCTATGATCATTTGATTTGCGATGGATTCATGTCCGAATATACCACATGGATTCACCATGGAGAAAGTACGCGGCCCTCCAAAGCAACTACTGGTCCTAGTTCACAATTTGAAGAATATGCTGATAGTGATGAGATGGATGAGATGCTACTAGAAGGATTTGGGATGTACGATACTCGTACTTTAGGAGAGGAGCAAGAGTCTGAAGATGATTTGGATGATGACGCTGAGGCATACTATAGATTATTTAATGATGGACGCCAAGAGTTGTACCCAGGTTGCAAAAGATTGTTGAAGCTGCAATTTTTGGTGAGGTTGCTTCATATCAAGAATATGAGGGGAATGAGCAATGTCTACTTTGATGAGGTATTGACGCTAATTAAGGAGGCACTTCCAAAAGGTCAAGCGTTGCCCAAAAAATTTCATGGGGGCAAAAAGTTTGTGAGAGCCATTGGTGTTGGATATGATAATATAGATGCATGCAAAAACGATTGCATTCTATTTAGGAAGGAACATGCTGATGCCATATCATGTCCAGTGTGTGGCACCAGTAGATGGAAGAGTGTAAATACTGGAGTTGATGGAAGGCGTGTCCACAAGGTGCCTCAAAAGGTGGTTCATCATTTCTCGCTAAAGAAGAGACTCCAAAGGTTGTTCGCTTCTACAAAGACGGCATCGGATATGAGGTGGCACAGCGAAGGCTGCACAAAGGACGGCTTGATATGACACCCAGCTGATTCACCTGCATGGAAACACTTTGATGCTATTCACAAAGACTTCAGTTCAGAAGTTTGCAACGTTAGATTTGGATTGGGAGCTGATGGTTTCAACCCTTTTGGAAATATGAATCTGTCATATAGCATATGGCCTATTGTCTTGATCCCCTACAACCTTCCTCCATGGATTTGTATGAAGCAATCAAACTTTATCCTCTCTGTCATCATTCCTGGTAAAAAATCTCTAGGGAAAGACATGGATGTTTACATGCAGCTAACCATAGATGATCTTCTAGAGCTTTGGAATGATGGAGTCTGGACTTATGATGCCTCTCGATCTAAGAAGTTTCTCTTACGTGCCGCACTACTATGGACAATAAGTGATTGACCTGGGTGTGGATCTTTGTCTGGAGAAAATATAGCAGTTTTCTCCCATTGTCTATCAGAGACATGCTCTCTTTGGCTAAAGAATGGACACAAGAAATGCTTTATGCGACATCGTAGATTCTTGGAACCTAATCACGAGTTTTGATTTGATACTGAGTCATTTGATGGTTTTGAGGAACATCGAGAGCCTCCCGTTCCCCTTTCATCACATGACATTTCAATATTGACACAGGACATGAAAACTACGTATGGGAAACTACAGTAGAAGAGCAGCAGGAAGCTGAAGGAAATATGCCCTAGAGGCAATAATAAAGTTATTATTTATTTCCTTATATCATGATAAATGTTTATTATTCGTGCTAGAATTGTATTAACCGGAAACATAATACATGTGTGAATACATAGACAAACTTAGTGTCACTAGTATGCCTCTACTTGACTAGCTCGTTAATCAAAGATGGTTATGTTTCCTAACCATGAACAAGGTGTTGTTATTTTATTAACGAGGTCACATCATTAGTTGAATGATCTGATTGACATGACCCATTTCATTAGCTTAGCACCCGATCGTTTAGTATGTTGCTATTGCTTTCTTCATGACTTATACATGTTCCTATGACTATGAGATTATGCAACTCCCGTTTGCCGGAGGAACACTTTGTGTGCTACCAAACGTCACAACGTAACTGGGTGATTATAAAGGAGCTCTACAGGTGTCTCCAATGGTAGATGTTGGGTTGGCGTATTTCGAGAATAGGATTTGTCACTCCGATTGTCGGAGAGGTATCTCTGGGCCCTCTCGGTAATGCACATCACATAAGCTTCCAAGCATTGCAACTAATGAGTTAGTTGCGGGATGATGTATTACGGAACGAGTAAAGAGACTTGCCAGTAACGAGATTGAACTAGGTATTGGATACCGACGATCGAATCTCGGGCAAGTAACATACCGATGACAAAGGGAACAACGTATGTTGTTATGCGGTCTGACCGATAAAGATCTTCGTAGAATATGTAGGAGCCAATATGGGCATCCAGGTCCCGCTATTGGTTATTGACCGGAGACGTGTCTCGGTCATGTCTACATTGTTCTCGAACCGTAGGGTCCGCACGCTTAACGTTACGATGACAGTTATTATGAGTTTATGCATTTTGATGTACCGAAGATTGTTCGGAGTCCCGGATGTGATCATGGACATGATGAGGAGTCTCGAAATGGTCGAGACATAAAGATTGATATATTGGAAGCCTATGTTTGGATATCGGAAGTGTTCCGGGTGAAATCGGGATTTTACCGGAGTACCGGGAGGTTACCGGAACCCCCCGGGAACTATATGGGCCTTAGTGGGCTTTAGTGGAAAGGAGAAAGGGGCAGCCCAAGGTGGCCGCGCGCCTCCCCCCTCCCCTAGTCCTATTAGGACAAGGAGAGGTGGCCGGCCCCCTCTCTCTCTTTGCCCCCCTCGAGGGATCCTATTCCAACTAGGATTGGGGGGGGGGGAATCCTACTCCCAAAGGGAGTAGGACTCCCTTGGCGCGCCCTCCTTGGCCGGCCGGCCCCTCCCCCTTGGCTCCTTTATATACGGAGGCAGGGGGCACCCTAGGACACACAAGTTGATCCTTGAGATCGTTCCTTAGCCGTGTGCGGTGCCCCCTGCCACCATATTCCACCTCGATCATATTGTAGCGGTGCTTAGGCGAAGCCCTGCGACCGTAGAACATCAAGATCGTCACCATGCCGTCGTGCTGACGGAACTCCTCCCCGACGCTTTGCTGGATCGGAGCCCGGGGATCGTCATCGAGTTGTACGTGTGCTAAGAACTCGGAGGTGCCGGAGTAACGGTGCTTGGATCGGTCGGATCGGGAAGACGTACGACTACTTCCTCTACGTTGCGTCAACGCTTCCGCAGTCGGTCTGCGTAGGTACGTAGACAACACTCTCCCCTCTTGTTGCTATGCATCACCATGATCTTGCATGTGCGTAGGAAATTTTTTGAAATTACCGCGTTCCCCAACAGTGGTATCAGAGCCTAGGTTTTATATGTTGATGTTATATGTACGAGTAGAACACAAGTGAGTTGTGGGCGATATAAGTCATACTGCCTACCAGCATGTCATACTTTGGTTCAGCGGTATTGTTGGACGAGACGACCCGGACCAACATTACGCGTACGCTTACGCGAGAACGGTTTCCCCGATGTGCTTTGCACATAGGTGGCTTGCGGGCGACAGTCTCTCCAACTTTAGTTGAACCGAGTGTGGCTACGCCCGGTCCTTGCGAAGGTTAAAACGGAGTCTATTTGACAAACTATCGTTGTGGTTTTGATGCGTAGGTGAGATTGGTTCTTGCTTAAGCCCGTAGCAGCCACGTAAAACTTGCAACAACAAAGTAGAGGACGTCTAACTTGTTTTTGCAGGGCATGTTGTGATGTGATATGGTCAAGGCATGATGATGAATTTTATTGTATGAGATGATCATGTTTTGTAACCGAGTTATCGGCAACTGGCAGGAGCCATATGGTTGTCGCTTTATTGTATGCAATGCAATCGCGATGTAATGCTTTACTTTATCACTAAGTGGTAGCGATAGTCGTGGTAGCATAAGATTGGCGAGACAACAACGATGCTACGATGGAGATCAACGTGTCACGCCGGTGACGATGGTGATCATGACGGTGCTTCGGAGATGGAGATCACAGGCACAAGATGATGATGGCCATATCATATCACTTATATTGATTGCATGTGATGTTTATCTTTTATGCATCTTATCTTGCTTTGATTGACGGTAGCATTATAAGATGATCTCTCACTAAATTATCAAGAAGTGTTCTCCCTGAGTATGCACCGTTGCCAAAGTTCGTCGTGCCCAGACACCACGTGATGATCGGGTGTGATAAGCTCTACGTCCATCTACAATGGGTGCAAGCCAGTTTTGCACACGCAGAATACTCAGGTTAAACTTGACGAGCCTAGCATATGCAGATATGGCCTCGGAACACGGAGACCGAAAGGTCGAGCGTGAATCATATAGTAGATATGATCAACATAACGATGTTCACCATTGAAAACTACTCCATCTCACGTGATGATCGGTTATGGTTTAGTTGATTTGGATCACGTGATCACTTAGAGGATTAGAGGGATGTCTATCTAAGTGGGAGTTCTTAAGTAATTTGATTAATTGAACTTAAACTTATCATGAACTTAGTACCTGATAGTATCTTGCTTGTTTATGTTAATTGTAGATAGATGGCTCGTGTTGTTGTTCCCTTGAATTTTAATGCGTTCCTTGAGAAAGCAAAGTTGAAAGATGATGGTAGCAATTACACGGACTGGGTCCGTAACTTGAGGATTATCCTCATTGCTGCTCAGAAGAATTACGTCCTGGAAGCACCGCTAGGTGCCAGGCCTGCTGCTGGAGCAACACCAGATGTTATGAACGTCTGGCAGAGCAAAGCTGATGACTACTCGATAGTTCAGTGTGCCATGCTTTACAGCTTAGAATCGGGACTTCAACGACGTTTTGAACGTCATGGAGCATGTGAGATGTTCCAGGAGTTGAAGTTAATATTTCAAGCAAATGCCCGGATTGAGAGATATGAAGTCTCCAATAAGTTCTATAGCTGCAAGATGGAGGAGAACAGTTCTGTCAGTGAGCATATACTCAAAATGTCTGGGTATAATAATCACTTGATTCAGATGGGAGTTAATCTTCCAGATGATTGCGTCATTGACAGAATTCTCCAATCACTGCCACCAAGCTACAAGAGCTTCGTGATGAACTATAATATGCAAGGGATGAATAAGACTATTCCCGAGCTCTTCGCAATGCTGAAAGCCGCGGAGGTAGAAATCAAGAAGGAGCATCAAGTGCTGATGGTTAACAAGACCACTAGTTTCAAGAAAAAGGGCAAAGGGAAGAAGAAGGGGAACTTCAAGAAGAACGGCAAGCAAGTTGCTGCTCAGGAGAAGAAACCCAAGTCTGGACCTAAGCCTGAAACTGAGTGCTTCTACTGCAAGCAGACTGGTCACTGGAAGCGGAACTGCCCCAAGTATTTGGCGGATAAGAAGGATGGCAAGGTGAACAAAGGTATATGTGATATACATGTTATTGATGTGTACCTTACTAGAGCTCGCAGTAGCACCTGGGTATTTGATACTGGTTCTGTTGCTAATATTTGCAACTCGAAACAGGGACTACGGATTAAGCGAACACTGGCAAAGGACGAGGTGACGATGCGCGTGGGAAATGGTTCCAAAGTCGATGTGATCGCGGTCGGCACGCTACCTCTACATCTACCTTTGGGATTAGTATTAGACCTAAATAATTGTTATTTGGTGCCTGCGTTGAGCATGAACATTATATCTGGATCTTGTTTGATGCGAGACGGTTATTCATTTAAATCAGAGAATAATGGTTGTTCTATTTATATGAGTAATATCTTTTATGGTCATGCACCTTTGAAGAGTGGTCTATTTTTGATGAATCTCGATAGTAGTGATACACATATTCATAATGTTGAAGCCAAAAGATGCAGAGTTGATAATGATAGTGCAACTTATTTGTGGCACTGCCGTTTAGGTCATATCGGTGTAAAACGCATGAAGAAACTCCATACTGATGGGTTTTTAGAACCACTTGATTATGAATCACTTGGTACTTGCGAACCGTGCCTCATGGGCAAGATGACTAAAACACCGTTCTCCGGTACTATTGAGAGAGCAACAGATTTGTTGGAAATCATACATACAAATGTATGTGGTCCGATGAATATTGAGGCTCGTGGAGGATATCGTTATTTTCTCACCTTCACAGATGATTTAAGCAGATATGGGTATATCTACTTAATGAAACATAAGTCTGAAACATTTGAAAAGTTCGAAGAATTTCAGAGTGAAGTTGAAAATCGTCGTAACAAGAAAATAAAGTTTCTACGATCTGATCGTGGAGGAGAATATTTGAGTTACGAGTTTGGTGTACATTTGAAAAATTGTGGAATAGTTTCGCAACTCACGCCACCCGGAACACCACAGCGTAATGGTGTTTCCGAACGTCGTAATCGTACTTTACTAGATATGGTGTGATCTATGATGTCTCTTACTGATTTATCGCTATCATTTTGGGGTTATGCTTTAGAGACGGCCGCATTCACGTTAAATAGGGCACCATCAAAATCCGTTGAGACGACGCCTTATGAACTGTGGTTTGGCAAGAAACCAAAGTTGTCATTTCTTAAAGTTTGGGGCTGCGATGCTTATGTGAAAAAGCTTCAACCTGATAAGCTCGAACCCAAATCGGAGAAATGTGTCTTCATAGGATACCCAAAGGAGACTGTTGGGTACACCTTCTATCACAGATCCGAAGGCAAGACATTCATTGCTAAGAATGGATCCTTTCTAGAGAAGGAGTTTCTCTCGAAAGAAGTGAGTGGGAGGAAAGTAGAACTTGACGAGGTAACTGTACCTGCTCCCTTATTGGAAAGTAGTACATCACAGAAAACTGTTTCTTCGACACCTATACCAATTAGTGAGGAAGCTAATGATGATGATCATGAAACTTCAGGACAAGATACTACTGAACCTCGTAGATCAACCAGAGCGAGATCCGCACCAGAGTGGTACGGTAATCCTGTTCTGGAAATCATGCTGCTAGATCATGATGAACCTACGAACTATGAAGAAGCGATGGTGAGCCCAGATTCCGCAAAGTGGCTTGAAGCCATGAAATCTGAGATGGGATCCATGTATGAGAACAAAGTATGGACTTTGGTTGACTTGCCCGATGATCGGCAAGCAATTGAGAATAAATGGATCTTCAAGAAGAAGACTGACGCTGATGGTAATGTTACTGTCTGCAAAGCTCGACTTGTCGCAAAAGGTTTTCGACAAGTTCAAGGGGTTGACTACGATGAGACCTTCTCACCCGTAGCGATGCTTAAGTCTGTTCGAATCATGTTAGCAATTGCCGCATTTTATGATTATGAAATTTGGCAGATGGATGTCAAAACTGCATTCCTGAATGGATTTCTGGAAGAAGAGTTGTATATGATGCAACCAGAAGGTTTTGTCGATCCAAAGGGAGCTAACAAAGTATGCAAGCTCAAGCGATCCATTTATGGACTGGTGCAAGCCTCTCGGAGTTGGAATAAACGTTTTTATAGTGTGATCAAAGCATTTGGTTTTATACAGACTTTTGGAGAAGCCTGTATTTACAAGAAAGTGAGTGGGAGCTCTGTAGCATTTCTGATATTATATGTAGATGACATATTACTGATTGGAAATGATATAGAATTTCTGGATAGCATAAAGGGATACTTGCATAAAAGTTTTTCAATGAAAGACCTCGGTGAAGCTGCTTACATATTAGGCATTAAGATCTATAGAGATAGATCAAGACGCTTAATTGGACTTTCACAAAGCACATACCTTGACAAAGTTTTGAAGAAGTTCAAAATGGATCAAGCAAAGAAAGGGTTCTTGCCTGTGTTACAAGGTGTGAAGTTGAGTAAGACTCAATGCCCGACCACTGCAGAAGATAGAGAGAAAATGAAAGATGTTCCCTATGCTTCAGCCATAGGCTCTATCATGTATGCAATGCTGTGTACCAGACCTGATGTGTGCCTTGCTATAAGTTTAGCAGGGAGGTTCCAAAGTAATCCAGGAGTGGATCACTGGACAGCGGTCAAGAACATCCTGAAATACCTGAAAAGGACTAAGGATATGTTTCTCGTATATGGAGGTGACAAAGAGCTCATCGTAAAAGGTTACGTTGATGCGATCTTTGACACTGATCCGGACGATTCTAAATCGCAAACCGGATACATGTTTACATTAAACGGTGGAGCTATCAGTTGGTGCAGTTCTAAACAAAGCGTCGTAGCGGGATCTACATGTGAAGCGGAGTACATAGCTGCTTTGGAAGCAGCGAACGAAGGAGTCTGGATGAAGGAGTTCATATCCGATCTAGGTGTCATACCTAGTGCATCGGGTCCAATGAAAATCTTTTGTGACAATACTGGTGCAATTGCCTTGGCAAAGGAATCCAGATTTCACAAGAGGACCAAGCACATCAAGAGACGCTTCAATTCCATCCGGGATCTAGTCCAGGTGGGAGACATAGAGATTTGCAAGATACATACGGATCTGAATGTTGCAGACCCGTTGACTAAGCCTCTTCCACGAGCAAAACATGATCAGCACCAAGGCTCCATGGGTGTTAGAATCATTACTGTGTAATCTAGATTATTGACTCTAGTGCAAGTGGGAGACTGAAGGAAATATGCCCTGGAGGCAATAATAAAGTTATTATTTATTTCCTTATATCATGATAAATGTTTATTATTCATGCTAGAATTGTATTAACCGGAAACATAATACATGTGTGAATACATAGACAAACTTAGTGTCACTAGTATGCCTCTACTTGACTAGCTCGTTAATCAAAGATGGTTATGTTTCCTAACCATGAACAAGGTGTTGTTATTTGATTAACGAGGTCACATCATTAGTTGAATGATCTGATTGACATGACCCATTTCATTAGCTTAGCACCCGATCGTTTAGTATGTTGCTATTGCTTTCTTCATGACTTATACATGTTCCTATGACTATGAGATTATGCAACTCCCGTTTGCCGGAGGAACACTTTGTGTGCTACCAAACGTCACAACGTAACTGGGTGATTATAAAGGAGCTCTACAGGTGTCTCCAATGGTAGATGTTGGGTTGGCGTATTTCGAGAATAGGATTTGTCACTCCGATTGTCGGAGAGGTATCTCTGGGCCCTCTCGGTAATGCACATCACATAAGCCTTGCAAGCATTGCAACTAATGAGTTAGTTGCGGGATGATGTATTACGGAACGAGTAAAGAGACTTGCCAGTAACGAGATTGAACTAGGTATTGGATACCGACGATCGAATCTCGGGCAAATAACATACCGATGACAAAGGGAACAACGTATGTTGTTATGCGGTCTGACCGATAAAGATCTTCATAGAATATGTAGGAGCCAATATGGGCATCCAGGTCCCGCTATTGGTTATTGACCGGAGATGTGTCTCGGTCATGTCTACATTGTTCTCGAACCGTAGGGTCCGCACGCTTAACGTTACGATGACAGTTATTATGAGTTTATGCATTTTGATGTACCGAAGATTGTTCGGAGTCCCGGATGTGATCATGGACATGACGAGGAGTCTCGAAATGGTCGAGACATAAAGATTGATATATTGGAAGCCTATGTTTGGATATCGGAAGTGTTCCGGGTGAAATCGGGATTTTACCGGAGTACCGGGAGGTTACCGGAACCCCCCGAGAACTATATGGGCCTTAGTGGGCTTTAGTGGAAAGGAGAAAGGGGCAGCCCAAGGTGGCCGCCCACCTCCCCCCTCCCCTAGTCCTATTAGGACAAGGAGAGGTGGCCGGCCCCCTCTCTCTCTTTCCCCCCTCGAGGGATCCTATTCCAACTAGGATTGGGGGGGGGGGGGAATCCTACTCCCAGAGGGAGTAGGACTCCCTTGGCGCGCCCTCCTTGGCTGGCCGCCCCCTCCCCCTTGGCTCCTTTATATACGGAGGCAGGGGGGCACCCTAGGACACACAAGTTGATCCTTGAGATCGTTCCTTAGCCGTGTGCGGTGCCCCCTGCCACCATATTCCACCTCGATCATATTGTAGCGGTGCTTAGGCGAAGCCCTGCGACAGTAGAACATCAAGATCGTCACCACGCCGTCGTGCTGACGGAACTCCTCCCCGACGCTTTGCTGGATCGGAGCCCGGGGATCGTCATCGAGCTGTACGTGTGCTAAGAACTCGGAGGTGCCGGAGTAACGGTGCTTGGATCGGTCGGATCGGGAAGACGTACGACTACTTCCTCTACGTTGCGTCAATGCTTCCGCAGTCGGTCTGCATAGGTACGTAGACAACACTCTCCCCTCTCGTTGCTATGCATCACCATGATCTTGCGTGTGCGTAGGAAATTTTTTGAAATTACTGCGTTCCCCAACAGAAGCGACACCGTAATCAGGTAGATGAGAATGATACAAGCGTGCAGCAAGACACTTCAATATTCAGAAAGAGAAGTTGCTTCTTTCAGCTGCCATACTGGGAAACACTTCTATTGCGTCATAATCTGGATCCTATGCACATAGAGAACAATGTGTTTGAGAATATTGCCCATACCCTTTTGAATGTTAGCAAAAGATCAAAGGATAATCTAAATGCACGTCTTGACCTGTCAACATATCCTTTGATCATTTCTATATATCAAATTTCATTTGGTATCAAATTCACGATTGTCAATTTGGATACACAAGTGCTCTTTCTTGCAAGACTAACCAATGTAGGTAGATGATCTCAAACTACAAGTGGTGCTCCCAATCTTTGATGAGCTACATTAATCTTGAGCATCCCACACAAGTTCAACTACATGATCAAGTTCAACACCACCACTCAAGATATGTTATTCCATCTTAGAGAAGCTTTACCCCAAGTCATGGGTCAAAGCAACTCAACAAGATATGAATACATCAATGCGGAAACGAAAATGGTAACCCCATTTTGAGCTTAAACGACGAGTATGACCTACGATCAAGTGTTCTCACTTGACTCCTCAGTCAATATACTCTAACATAGATGACTTCGTCGCCAACCAATTCTAGATGAAGTTCTCAAGTGTTTCTCTTAATTCTTGCATTTGTCTCTTGCATGTTTGTTTCCCTTCTCTTTTCAAAAAAAACTTTATCTAGATTTTTTTCTTTTTCTTTGTTTTGTTCTGCATTCCCTGCATCAAATTCATTGCAAATCCTTCTGTTAATTCCTTGCAAATCTTTGTGAGATCTTATTTGCCTAAGTGAGTTGAGGTGAAAAATTGCCCTTCCTCTGTGTTAAACTCGGTCACACCGGTCTGTCACTCTCGGTCAAACCGAACCATTTCGGTGCAACCGAAAAATACAACTCGGTGTCACCGATTTCACTGCAGAGAAGACAATTGCCACTTGTTCCTGCACTTTTGTTGCAGCTCCACTCAATGATTCTTGTCCTTTACCAGCATCACACTCTAAATGCTCCTTTGCTTTGTGACTCAAGGACCAAATCTATTTTGACTCACAATCCAGAAGATCACTTCTTGGAAATTGATGTCAAAGAGGAAGAGAGAGAGATCACATCAAAGCTTACTCACTTAAAAAGGGGGAGAGTACTTCAAAGGAGGGAGAATGCTTAATCGTATCAAACGGAGAGAGAGAGAGAGAGAGACCACATATGCTTGGTATTCAAGAGGAGAGAAGTCACATGTCTTTAAGAGGGGAAAGACATGTTAGTTTGTCTTATGTTTCTGTGCTCTGATCTGTTTTGCTCTGATTTTCTGATTTTCTGTTCCCTGTATTCTCCCATTATCAAATATAAGATTCAGGGGGAGAAAAACATCTAAGGGAAGAAAATCTTGAATTCATTGCATATCTTTATCCTTGGGGACATGTCTATATCCAATAGGAGTACCTAGTACTCATTTCCTACATGTCATCATAGTCTTGGTACTCTTGTGGTTTGCCGTTTGCTATGTTTAGTAGATATATCTGTGTTATCTAACCTTGTTTACTCAGATTCATCTCTTCCTAAGCCAACTTAAGACCACAAGGTAAGTATATGCATCTCATCCATGTGCATGATGATCTCTTGCTGATGTACATATTGTTTGCAAGGACTCATGAACATGAAGGTACAATTCCTATATCCACATCATTTGCTCTGATGCATATAGCCAAGATACATGTAATTCATTGCTTGCTCTATCATGATTATGCATTCACATGCTCTTATACTCTGCATTTACAAGATTGCATACTTGTAGGGAGAGCCTATGCATGTTACATGTCTTTTTAAAACTTTACCTACTATTCCTTATATCTTTATCTAAAGCTTTGATGTATGTTGTCATCAATTATCAAAAATAGGTAGATTGAAAGCACAAGTGCTCCCTGAATGGTTTTGGTAATTAATGTCAACATATCTCTTGTTGGACTAATGTATTTATCTAGTATATTTCAGATAAGTTCAACAGATGAAGTGGCGTGGACAAGAGGATGTGGAACCCCTTTAAAATGCTAAGGACACATATTGGCTTAACCTCAAGACTCTACTTTTTTCATTTTAGTGATCCAAGATCACATTGAGTTCATAGGAAAAGTCAACACTATTAAAAGAGGATAATGTGTTGCTTAATGGCTTACTTGCTCAAAATGCTTAGTGATATGCTCCAAAAACCATCAACCACTTTCTCATATACACATATGTCCCAAATCAAAAAGTCAAACTCGGCCCTACCAATTTGATCCATCCGGCGCCACCGAGTGGAGTAAAAAATGCATTGCAAAGGTGCAAGACACCGTCTTTTACCTCTTTAATTACCCGACCCCAATGAGCTAAATGCAGGTAGAAATTAAAGAGACCATATGTAGAATATTATTGATCTTGATTACCGTGTGATGAGAGGGAAACATTTTTTTCTACTTTAAAATGCATCAGAAAGATAGAAATACACTTTTTTTCTTAATAAATTTTAAAATCAAACGTGTACTATTCACCGGACACAGGGAGTATTAGTGAGAACATGAGCAAGCCGGCTAGTAGTATACCACCTACCTGACGGCGAAATGGATTACTCAGGCAAATCACTAGCTAACCTTTTCCTAAGCGCTCCTTTGTCTTTCCGCGAGGAATCCACGCCTCGCGGGTCGCAGGTGCTTCACTATCGATGGCGCCGTGTACTACCAATCGCTCTCTAGAAGTAATGGCCTCTGAAGTTAGCTGCGACCTTGCTCGAAATTAAACACCGGCCGTACCGGCCTCCCACCACCACCAACCAGGCTTATATAACCACTCCCTCCCCCACGCTCCACTGCCATCACCTTGACTGAGATCGGGACGAGGCAATGGCGTCTCCGAGATTCAAGCCCGTGGAGGAGTGCAGCTCCGAGGGGAGGTCGGGGCAGACGGTGGCCGCCGACTTCGACGGCACGCTGCTCCGCTCCTCCAACGCCTTCCCCTACTACCTCCTGGTGGCGCTTGAGGCCGGCAGCGTCCTCCGCGCCGTGGCGCTGCTCCTGTCGGTGCCCTTCGTGTACGTGACCTACATCTTCTTCTCCGAGTCGCTGGCCATCAGCACCCTGGTGTACATCTCCGTGGCCGGGCTCAAGGTGCGGAGCATCGAGATGGCGGCGCGGTCGGTGCTGCCCAAGTTCTACGCGCAGGACGTGCACCCGGAGAGCTGGCGGGTGTTCCGGTCCTTCGGCAAGCGGTACATCATCACGGCCAGCCCCAGGGTCATGGTGGAGCCCTTCGCCAGGGAGTTCCTCGGCGCCGACCGGGTGGTGGGCACGGAGCTGGAGGTGGGCAAGTCCGGCAAGGCCACGGGGTTCATGGTGAAGCCCGGGGTGCTCGTCGGGGAGCACAAGAAGCAGGCCGTGGTGAAGGAGCTGGGCGACGCGGTGCCCGACGTCGGCATGGGCGACAGGGCCACCGATTTCAACTTCATGTCCATATGCAAGGTTCGATTATTCCTCCAACTCTCTCTTCTCTTCCCTTATTACTTGTATAATAAAATTGTTGTTCGTAGTTTTACTTGCACCGTGAACTCATGCGGATTCCTCGATACAGTTAGTAGTAGTAGTAGCAGCAGCCCTCTGTTTTTGTGCAGCTGCTAGCATTGCCATGAACTGCTATAAATTGCTTAGGCCTCGTCTAGACATATTTTTCTGAATGCCTTGTTCCTTTTTTCAAATAGTTGAATCTGAATATTAAAGGAAACTTGGCTACTAGTAGAAGTAAGCAGTAGCATCGTCAGCCAGTCTTGCGCCTGTCACAACGTAGGTAGGAGCAGTACACTGCCCCGTGTTGTCGAATGTTTAATCAGTCGCTGCCCGGTGCAAATTCGCTAGGGTTGGCAACCAACCAACTATGCGGCGACGACCTCAGACAGATTTGGCAAGTTGGTGGCCGGTAGGCACGAGCCGTTCGAGCGCGACGGCGACAGTCCGCTGCCACCGTCAGCAGCTCATCGGCGTCGCGATGGCGACCGGCAATTATAATCACGGCTTCCATTCCATTGCGCCTCCCGCTCCCACGGCCAGCACGGGCCACGGGAAAAGCTGCCGGTCTGGCTGGCGGAGTGAATGCGGCTGGGGGGCTCAATGAGTGAGCGACCTCCATTTACGGCGGTTTGGTGGGAATTAAGCTCTGTCCAGGGCGCATTCAAGGAGACGGATCGCGCCGCTTGCCGTTTCTGCGTGACAGTGCCGGACATGAAGGCTGGCGTGGGCGTGTCGCCCGGATCTCCTGTTATAAGGTGTTGTTTGGTTCTCTAGTCTTAGGCTGGTCATAGTAGGGATTAACTTATACTAGTGTCATGCGTATGATACTAGTCTAAGTTACTATCTTTATAGTGCAAAATATCTTAGTAGTAGTGTCATAGATTGTTTCATTTATTGCCTTATAGACTCATTTTACCTCCGAAAGCGCTATGTTACAGTAACATATTATGTTACTTCAAACACCCCTTTCCTCATTAAATACATGCCACATAAGCAAAATTATCTTGGGTGTGTTAAGTTACTACTTAAGTTACCCCACTATGGCTAGCCTTACGATTTTTCTAGTCTCAACTAAAAAGTTCCTAGTCCCTAAAAAGTTCATCCCTGTTTATTTCTAAAGACTAAAAAGTTCCTAATCCGTTTCTAAAGGTTATTAAATGATTATGTTGTCCTTAGTATATAGAAAACAGTTCTGCTATACATACGACATTTTCACGTCGGAAACACATACCATTGATGTTGCTTGTGCTTTCATCCAATCAACCAGCTCCATAATCAACCAGCTCCATCGAGAAAAGAAAAAGAATAAGAAAAGGAATGAAGCATGCTATATCGTGTTGACACATCACATCATCGAAGATCGTGTGCAAAGCAATTCCGTATATAAAAATATCAATCAAACAACACAATAGGGTGGCGGGTCAATGGATGTATGGAGGGACATTGTTAGAAAAGTCCCAAAAAGACTCTCCTTAAAAGTCTTCTTCATTTAATCCCAAATGTCTATTTTAGTCTTAAAAAATCTCTCCCATTTAATAAAAAAATCTCTAAAAGGAATTTTTTCTAATAGTCTCTACACAAAAAAAATCCCTGCAAACAAACACCCCTAAATAATCTGCTTCGTTTCTTTTTAATGGCTTCTTGCTACCGTCCTGACCGGGTCCGCAGAGACATAAATTTCTTCTGGGACCTTGCTGCTGGCAGAGTCCAGACGTCCAGTGCTGAGAGAGAGAGAGAGAGAGAATAACTAATTTCTCTCTTGGTGGGGTGGCTAGGCTGGCCACGTATTTATGGCGCCAGATTTGGAGTTAATTTGCACATCTGTTCTGGTACGAGCAGGCCTAGTACTGTATTTTGGCCTCGCTGCCTCACAGCTCACTGCTGCCTGTGATCTTCATTACTCCAAAGTAGTACTTCCTTCGTTTGAAAATACTTGTCTTAGAAATGAATAAAATAGATGTATCTATAATTAAAATAAATCTAGATACAACCATTTTAAAAACAAATATTTTTGGACAAAGGGAGTATAATTCAATTGGATCTTAATTCATGCTTATTACTTCCTCCTTTCCTAAATATAAGTTTTTTTAGAAATTCCATTATAAAGACTACATTCGCATGTATATAGATTTTTTAAAGTATAGGTTCACTCATTTTGCTCAATATGTAGTCTATAGTGAGTACTACTGAAGTTTTTTTAGCGAGTACTAGAAATAAAATTTACTTGCTCTTCCCTAAGAAACTCTTACTACCTCCGTCCTAAAATAAGTATGTGGTTTTGTTCAGATTTAAACTATTTAAGTACTCCTCGTCCTATAATGTAAGATGTTTTTTAACATTAATGTAATGTCAAAAAAGTCTTACATTATGAGACGGAGGGAGTAGAGCTTATTCTGAAATTGCACTAAGCTAGCAGTACTGAATCGAAAGCACAGCGATTCAAACCTACTATAATTCATTATGGTAAAGTACGACTGTACTGAGGTGGCACACATGGCGAAATTGATTGAGTATCCTGATCAAAATAAACAGTACACAGTACTTGCACTCTTTTGAAATTTTTGCACTTGGGATGCACGCTTAGAATGGCTAAACGAGCACCATGCGAGTATTCAGTCCAAGATAGAGTAGTTCAATTGGCCTTAATCGTTGGCTGCTTAATTAATTTACGGCGCTTTTCACTAGGGAGATGACTTGCACTCAAATTGCACTAAGCAGTACCGATTCAATAGCTAGCACAAGTGCACAACGATTTCAAATGTAATTCATTTGAGCAAGTACTTGTACAATTGTACCAAGATAATGGTACTTGGCCAAATTAATTGGGTATGCGGATCAAAATAAACAGTACACCCGTACTGAGATGCTGCACATGACAAAATTAATTGGGCATGCTGATCAAGATAAACAGTATACACAGTGCCGGACGCTGAGCACTCACTGTGGCTGTGCATGCAGGAAGCCTACCTTGTCACGTCGAGGAAGTACAGCCCGGTGCCCAAGAACCAGCTGCTGACGCCCCTCATCCTCCACGACGGCCGCCTCGTGCAGCGCCCGACGCCGCTGGTGGCGCTCGTCACCTTCCTCTGGATGCCGTTCGGCTTCGCCCTCGCCCTCCTCCGCGTGTACATCAACCTGCCCCTCCCGGAGCGCATCGTCTTCTACATCTACCACATGATGGGCATCCGGCTCATCGTGAAGGGGACCCCGCCGCCGCCGCCCAAGAAGGGGAGCCCGGGCGTGCTCTTCGTGTGCAACCACCGCACCGTGCTGGACCCCATCGAGGTCGCCGTCGCGCTCGGCCGCAAGGTGAGCTGCGTGACCTACAGCATCTCCAAGTTCTCGGAGCTCATCTCGCCGATCAAGGCGGTGGCGCTAACGCGGGAGCGCGACAAGGACGCCGAGAACATCCGGCGGCTGCTGGAGGAGGGCGACCTGGTGATCTGCCCCGAGGGCACCACCTGCCGGGAGCCCTACCTGCTGCGCTTCAGCGCGCTCTTCGCCGAGCTCACGGACCGCATCGTGCCGGTGGCGATCAACACCAGGGAGCACATGTTCCACGGCTCCACCGTGCGCGGGTTCAAGCTCATGGACCCCTACTTCTTCTTCATGAACCCGCGGCCGGTCTACGAGGTCACCTTCCTCAACATGCTGCCCAAGGAGCTCACCTGCGGCGGGGGCAAGTCGCCCATCGAGGTCGCCAACTACATCCAGAAGACGCTCAGCGACCAGCTCGGCTTCGAGTGCACCACCATCACCCGCAAGGAGAAGTACGGCATACTGGCCGGCACCGACGGGCGCGTCCCGTCCAAGAACAAGGACAAGGAGAAGAACTAGCGGATCTCTCGGGCTGGACTGCCTCGCGTCGCGCCGGCTACAGTGGTTGATCGTGGTTGTTGTTGTTTACAGTTTACTATGATTAATTGTTTGTTATTTGTCAGATCACTCACCGTTTCCAGGAAACTAAAAGGACCGTGTCGTCGTGTATTAGCTTGAGGTCACAATTGTCTTGTACCAATAATTGTTTCTTCGCCAAAAGGATGAGTAATTATATGGACGATTTTCAGAATCTTGTCTGCACAAATGAATGATTATATTTTTTTGAAAGGTCGCCGGGGCCAAACAGCCCACGTGAACATTTCATCTAGCGAAATGGCAAAAACATCATTTTTACACGGGGTTGCATGCCACGGGACTCGCGCAATGCTTGTGTCTTCAGCAATGAGACGCATCACGCGGATGTAACAGTTTGGAACATTGTTAGTGATTTCACTCTTTGACCGAAAATCCGCCCCTGCATCCGAGCTCACCTGAACCTGTATCGACTAAAAAAATCAAAACAAATATTAGAAAAATCCCAAAAAAAAATTGTGAGGTGCACTTCAATTTTCATATCATCTGGATATCTAAGGAGTTCTCGGCTTGTGTCTTCCGCGATGAGACGCATCACGCAGATGTAACAATTTGGAACATTGTTAGTGTATTCACTCTTTGGTGTTACCGTTGTAAAACTCCTTCACTAAAGGTGGCTGCCATGTCTTGGCGTCGATACCTTGCCTCGCGCACTATTGCTTTTCTATAAACTTTCGTAAATGAGCTTTGAGAAATAATTCTGGTGCCCCCCCCCCCCCCCCCCCCAACACCATCACCACACACGCGCGCGCACACACACACACACGTTGTTTAGAAAGAAAACAAGTGCAAAGTCCAAGCAAACAGACAAAGTAATAGGGGGAAACGAAAGAGGCCGGGGAGGTTAGTGATAGGCGAACCGAATTATGCGACACCAGAACGTAGAATTATGCGAGACCATGAGCCACAGTTGGGGACCGACAATGACATAGTCAAAAGACATCAGACAATCGAGACCGAGTGACAACAATGTTGTGTTGTCGACCTGACGGAGGATAGAGCATAGCCGAGGTTCGCAACACCGATGTGCCGCCTAGGCTTGAAGAGGCTATGCTTAGTTGAAGTCTCCACGAGAATTGCAATATGTTGTCAAGGCACCACTCAGTCTGGGTGTTTGGTAGAAATCTTATTTTTTTTTAACAATTGTTCTTTAAAAAAATCTTAGCAAAATTACAAACCAAAATTGGCAACCCAAATAGCTAACCGGCATTTGGTTAACCAATGATTTCGGTATGGTTTTAGGTGCATACCGACATATCGAAAGATGAATACTTCGCTTTGCGCCCGTGCCTTTCACCGCTCACACCCCGTCTCTTACATGGGAGCAACTAGTTAACGAGCGGTTCGAGAGCGCTCCGCGCGTGACAAGTGTCGCGTGCGGAGCGCTCCCGCAAAGGAAAACCACTTGCGCGGTTGGTTCCCGGTTTTCTCTTTCCGGTTTGTGGTTTGCTGCATTTTACAGTTTGACCCTCGAACTACCTGAATTATCTGTTTTCCCTTTCTGCACGAAAACACAAAAAAAATACCGGTTCGCGCGGTTGGTTCCCTTTTTCCCTTTCTTGTTTCCCTTTTTGTTCCCATTATATTTCCGGGTAATGGAGATTTATGGGGTAGTTACGGGCGGGGACTACCAACACTATCAGATGTCACCTTTCAAGTAAAGAAAAAAAAAAGCAACTTTTTAATGAAAAAAAGGAGTCTGCAGAATCATTCAATCACGTTGTACGTCGTCATGTGACATTTGATAATCATTTATTTTTCATAAACATCTTGAAGGGGGGCATAGGTCGAAGTGTGTGTTGGTCGTGTGGCGCGTTAGTCGTGCGGCGTGTGACACGGCGCCTCCGGCGCCAGGGAACCTCCGGCTCGCCTTCGGCTCGTTTAATTTTCATAAACATCTTGAAGGGGGGCATAGGTCGAAGTGTGTGTTGGTCGAAGTGTGTGTTGGTTGCGCGACGCGTTGGTCGTGCGGCGTGTGACACAGCGCCTCTGGCGCGAGGGAACCTCCGGCTCGCCTTCGGCTAGTTTAATTTTCATAAACATCTTGAAGGGGGGGGGCATAGGTCGAAGTGTGTGTTGGTCGAAGTGTGTGTTGGTCGTGCGGCGCGTTGGTCGTGCGGCGTGTGACACGGCGCCTCCGGCGCAAGGGAACCTCCGGCTCGCCTTCGGCTCGTTTAATTTTCATAAACATCTTGAAGGGGGGCATAGGTCGAAGTGTGTGTTGGTCGTGCGGCGCGTTGGTCGTGCGGCATGTGACACGGCGCCTCCGGCGCGAGGGAACCTCCGGCTCGCCTTCGGCTCGTTTAATTTTCATAAACATCTTGAAGGGGGGCATAGGTCGAAGTGTGTGTAGGTCGAAGTGTGGCACGGCGCCTCCGGCGCAAGGGAACCTGCTTGTTTAATTTTTATATAGCAGGTTGTGCTGAAGGCACGGGTTTGAATCATGTGTTTGAAGCATGTGCTGAAGTTTGTGCTGAACGTTGTGCTGAAGGCACGGGTTTGAAGTAATTGCAGTCACGTCTGTTTACGAGCTAGGTTTGTGCGTGCATTCACATGTGTGTATACTACGAAGGCATTGGTATGTTGCCTGCGGAGGCATGGGTTTGAAGCATGTGAAGTCACGTGTGTGTAAGAGCTAGCTACGGTTGAGGCGTTCTTGGTATGTTTGTGTGTGGATATTGCCCGGAGGCATGGTGACCAGGGTTTGGTGGCACAAAGGCCATTTCATCTCTGGAGCCACGGGAGGGTGGTCTCCAAAGTCACACGTAAGGCTATGAGTGTGTGTGTATATTGCCCGGAGGCATGGTGACCCAGGGTTTGGTGGCACAAAGGCCATTTCATCTCTGGAGCCATTGGAGGGTGGTCTCCAGCTCTGGAGGCACGGGAGGGTGATTTTCAGAGTCACGCGTAATGGTATGTGTGTGTCTGTGTGGATATTGCCCAGAGGCATGGTGACCCAGGGTTTGGTGGCACAAAGGCCTTGTCTTCTCTGGAGCCATGGGAGGGTGGTCTCCAGCTCTGGAGGCACGGGAGGGTGGTTTTCAGAGTCACGCGTAATGGTATGTGTGTGTGTGTGGATATTGCCCGGAGGCATGGTGACCCAGGGTTTGGTGGCACAAAGGCATTGTCTTCTCGGGAGCCACGGGAGGGTGGTCTCCAGCTCTGGAGGTACTGGAGGGTGGTTTTCAGAGTCACGCGTAATGGTATGTGTGTGTGTGGACATTGCCCGGGTGCATGGTGACCCGGAGTTTGGTGGCACAAAGGCCTTGTCACCTCTGGATGCACGGGAGGGTGGTCCCCAGAGTCATGCGTAATGGTTCGTTTTGGGAGTCAGTGTTGTCGTATAAATAAGAAGAGGCATTGTTGTTTATAGTTTACTGGCATTCTCTGGTGATGTAAGAGGCATTGTTGTCGAAATGCTTCTCTTTTCAACATGAACACGCAATTTCTAACTACATTACATAGAAATGTGAGTTATTGACAATTTTTTTGTCACATCTAGATAGAATTAGCCTCACGGGCTAAATCAAAAAGTTTTAGTCTTCATTTTTGCTCAAGATCTTGCTAATCTCGTCATCCATTTCACTAGCTTTGACTTGATTCATCTCGCTACTTAAGAGAATGTACATTGCCTCTGCCCTCCAATCTTCGACCTCATCCTGTGAAATTTTGCCAAGAAGAGAAGTATATTATTAGAGTTTGTGCATATAAGTTGTTTATAAGTGAATCTATATAAACTTACTGTCAAATCTTCTAGGTCTTGGACAAACTTTTCACCATTGTAGATGAATGCAAGTTTTAAAACAGCAAATGTTGATTCTCCCTTTTCTACCACTGGAACATCTTGTACGGTATGAATCTGCCATCTTGTACGCATGGGAGTCATTGTTTGTCCTAGTATGGTGTTGAAGACTTCTTTAAACCTAGGTACTTGGGAATATTGCATTTTGTAATTAATTGTTTTTATATTGCAACTTGTAAAACTGAAAAAAATTGTTATGTATAAATGCTTACGATTGCCAACTTATGAACATGATATTCCTCAAATTGTCTTTCTCTTTCTTCTGCAGCATCTTCATTTTCCTGAAGAACTCGATTTGCTTCATTTTCCTCCAATTCATCTACGTCTATATTTTCTTTCTCAAATTCCTCTGGAGTCATTTCTCGAGGATCAATAATGTGAACTCTGTTTTTGTATTTGTCCAGCACATATAGTACATAGCGGTCATGCTTCTCCATTGGAATGAATATCTGCATACAAAATACTTATTGCTTAGATGACAGTTTAATATAAAGTAATTTAATAGAATGCATATTTTGAGATTTTGTCAGGGAGGAAAGGGTTGTTACCATGTTTGCTGTTGAGAGCTTTTTCTGTTGATTTTTCTTGAGATACATGGGAACCAGCTGATTCTTTCTTTTTAGCAATTCAGTCTTAAATTTTTTAATACTAGTTTTGTGATGCTTTAAATCCAACATATGCTGCAAACAATAATTACGATGAAAAAAACTGTTAGAAAAAAAGCTGTGTAACAATATAAAAAGAGTAGTTGTTGCAATATAGACAAGATTTTGCTTTTTAAAATTTTACCTCTGCAAAGTTTGGGCCTAATATTACTCTGTCACTCTGTTTTGAATCTTGTCTACTTTCCCAGATTTCTGCTATGTCATTGAGGACCCTCTTTTCCATATGATGTGGTATGTTCGTTTGTGCTGGTCTTGGACCAAATACTGCCTTCAGTTGGGCTCCAGTTAGTTGCGTGCTTTCACTGTCCCTGCGGATGCGTCTAAATATAGTTTTGCTGCGACAGGGAGATTAAATAATTTTGGAGGTCACAGTCAATGAGAAACATATTTTTACATTATTTTTGGCCTCTGTGCAACTATTTTGAGGTGCAATAGAAAACAACTCACTTTTTGTATTCCTCCTGCCAGCTGTCGCTCATGACTAGATGGAAGAGGTTGGACGCCTCCGTTGTGTGTTGGAAGCAATGAGAATGTTTTGGGTATAGTCTGGTGCTTTGTCTTTTGTCCCTTTTAGTTTCATCTGTTTCTGTCACCGGAAGCAGGTATGTGATATGTAAGCTCTACTGATACGAAAGACATTGGTGAACCGTGGGATGGGTTGGTTATTACGAAAAAAAGATAAGTAGAAATTATTTTCTTACCTTTGTTGGTGGAAAAGAACTTTGAAGTTTCTGGTTTGAATTTTTTTGATTCTTCCAGGTAGTTCCTCGCACTTTACTTGGTTTGTTTCACCAAATATGGTTGTAAAAAGGAACTCTGGTTTCCACTCGGCATCAATGTTGCTTTGCTGCATGGAGGTCATTGGGTATTCTTTTATTTGTTCTTTCATGAGATAATTGAAGTATTCAAGTAGTGCTGCTTGTAAAAATTAAAATTGATGCTCTCGAACTATTCACTTACATCGAAATCCTCCTCTTCTTTTATGAGATCAATGCCATGCCAGTATTTTGCAAATTGAACCATGAAGTGTCCGCATTGGGTACCCTGCTGTTTTGGCACGTAAACTCTGTGGGGTGTTTCTGCTATCCTCGACCAGTTCGGTTCGCCGTTGGCTCGTAGCTCCGCTTCGACGTAATGCTTCTTCATGAGTGCGTGCATCCTTTTAATCTGTGATTACGGTTTGGTGTTATTGTTGGGTTTTGGCATTAAACAAGGGAATGTAGGAACTGTAAAACCAATTAGAAAACAAGGTTGAATTGACGTACCAGTTCTGGGTGATCCTTATGGTGTGTTTCCATGTTTTTTTCCGCCTCCGACTCTGTAATTCAGTGAGTCAAGTATGTCGATGGAGCTCGTGTACTTGTTGAGCACGTACAGTGTGTAGTGTTTATTTGTGTTGTGAGGTATCATAATCTGCGGTGTTTGGAGTCAGAGTGAGTTAAAGTTCATTCTTGTCAGGAGAATTAAATGACATGTAAATGTGCAATCTGTAGGAAAAATGAATTATGTTTGTATATTTCTATTAACTTACCAGCTTTTTCTTTAAAAGTTCCTTCCCTGTTACAAGGGGTGCAAACTGTTTCAATGCTTCGTCCTCATTGAATTCTACTAGTCCTCCTTCTTCTCCAATTTTAACACCGAGCACGATCTGCGACCAATTTTTTTCTAGTTTTTAGCACAATCTTTTGTAATCACTGAAATGATGCAATTGTTTTTGTCAAATTGGACTTTATACGTTTGCAAATTCTACGGGAAGTATTGCTTTATCAGTTGTGTTGTATTGTTGCTGCAGTGTCCATTCTTCGAATAATGCGTTTGCTATGGATCCCCCCATCTGCCTTGATCTCCTTTCCGTAGCTGTTCCATCATTTGTTTTCCTGTAATCCAATCGGGTCGCTTCGAGCTAATATATAGGTTTAGACTGCAAGCAGAAAAAGTTTATACATTGGTTAGGTTGGTTTAAAAAGGGGCAACATTTCTTTGTTTTTTTGTTGTGACAAGAGAAAGTACTTACTCTCCGCATTCGTCCTGTCCTTCTTTGCTGAATAGGTATTCATGAAGTGCTCTGGCTTTGTCCATAAATTTGAAATCTCCTGGGACAAAAGTAGGAATTTTCCCATGCAGCCTTGTTGAAGGCTTTACCGGTCTCTTCTTGACCGAGATTTTCTTGTCTGAGCTGTTCTCAGATGATTGAGGCATTGAATGCTCTCTTGATTCTTGCTGCAAGATTGTCAGATACGGCGTGGGATTTTTGTCGAATTCATAGCTTTCATATTGATTCATCCATGTTTTGATTACATCGAATTCAATGCCCATCTTTACATGCTCGTTGTATACCTCTAGTTGGAGCGGGTTAAGGCTTGAAAGAAATTCAGCAACTTTGTCCTGCTTTTCCATTGTTTTGGGTTTTAGGAAATCTAGAGAGATGGTGCTGTAGATGCCTTGCTGATTGCTTGTCGAGCCTATTTCTTCTGGAAGAAGAACATGTTGTTTCTTCTGCTCGGAAACCTGTTCTTGTGTATGTGGTGCGTCGTTGCTTGTGTGATCCTCTTTTAAATCAGTGCCTGTTTGTTCAAGTTGATCTGTGCTCGGGGTATTGCTATTGATATTTTGCTCGTCTGTTTGCTCTTCACAGTGGTGTGGTATCTTGTCGTCTGGTGGTGGTTGATCTGGTTCTATTGGTGGATCCTTTTCTTCGTGGTCTATGCAAGATTCTTGGGCGACGGCGTGTTTGCTGACATCCATAACCTCTTTGTGTTTACTGGATATATCAATAACTTCATGTTCTTTTGGCTTGGGATTTGGTGGAAACTCTTCTAGTACGCAACATTCTGTCTGTTGCATTTCTTTGTCTCCCATATGAACTTCATACTTCAGCATATCTGTTAGAATAAAAAAAATTAAAAAAAAGAATATTACTTCTTCTAGTGTGACCAAATTGTAAGGATTAGTTTCTGAAAAGACTAACCTGTTGTACACCTGATTAATGACAGTTTGGTATTCCCTCTGTGTTGACTGATTAGTTGATATAGAATTTTTTTCCTCAACTCTGGTACTTGTTCTGACTCTAAGTTTGCTGCTGTTCCATCATTGGAGTAGTGCTTCAGGTTCATGTACATATAGAATGCGCAATCCATTCTGCATGTAGAGGAATGGTACTAGTAAGATTGTTGCATTCAAGAAACGGAAAGAAGAGAAGTGTTGGAGCAATGGTAGTGGTAATTGTTGCATCGAAAACACGAAAGAACAGCTTCATTTCAGTAATTGCAGTATTGAATCTTTCGTTGAAAAAAAGAAAGAAGTGAAATGTTGCAAGTGCTTACGTGTCTTCTCCTGAAAGTGGCACCTGCAGTTTGACCCTCTTGAAATGGTCGATGCTTTTTTGTGAAAGCTGTAGCTCTGTGCTTGCGTGCTTCCATATTTTCATTAACTTGCTTGTTACATTGTTGAAGAATTCTATTGTGCCTGGATATGCAGTTGAAGAGTCAAGGAGTTCAAAGCGCTGTTTTTGCATGTTAACTGTAATGGTGAAGTAATGACTTGTATTTTCGTCTTGCTTAAATCCGCGCAACGAACATGGTAGAAGGAACTGCAAAACAAAAAATAAAAATAAAATATTTGGAAATCTTCTTATATTTAGAAACATAAAATAAAAAAGATAACCTTTCATAACATATATGCAAGCTGATATGCTTACCATGTTATAATCTTGCAGTTTTTCTTCTTGTTGCATGTTGAAAAATGATGTAAGCCTGGCAGGTAGTAATTTTTTTCTAATGTGTTCTTGATCATTATTTCTGTAGCACATTGGATCTTCGTCGTCGGCTTCCTTTATCGAGTGCTGCTTGTTTTGTCACGGGTAGACAAAGGGAATTTGTAAGTTCAGTTATAAAGTCATATATATTGTTTTAAACGTGATTCTTTTGCCGTGATCTTTACTTACAGTGTTGCTTAACGACAGAATCTTTCTCCCTGTGCCATTTAGTTGTTTTCTCAAGATTGTTAGCATGGGCTCGATTGCTTCGGTGCATACTGAATTACTGACCTTGAAACTTTCGGCGACATGGCCTAGATTGACATCAAACTTGTTCGTTGTAATGAAAAGCTCATCCCTGCAAAGTATATTTATAAAAATGTTTTAGTTTACACATGATACAGTCAAAATGATCGTGTGTAATAATGTGTTTTGTGTTAGTTTCATGAACTTACATTTCTCTCTGTGTCCACGGCTTGCATACAGCGTTGTACAGGTCTTCGATGGCTTTGTTGACGGAATCACTATCTTTGTCCCCTTTCTCCACTGTTCCTGCGATGATTTTGAATTTAATATAAATAGCTCCAAGTCACAAGATGACAAGATAGCAATTAAGTTTATATTGTCTTGCCTGCTTCGATGCTAGAAGATATGTGCTGTCCAGTGTTGTTCTTTTCTTGTTCTCCTTCTGCTTGTTGCGGCATATTTTGTTCTTCCTTTTCCATTGTACCCTTTTGTTTAGTTTTTTCTGCATCTTCATATGAGTCGTCTGTGTCTTTCTTAGTATCATATTTTTCCTTGTCAACCGTCGTGTCTTGCTGTTGGTCTTTTCCGTCTTGTTTTTTAGTCTCGACCTGGTTGGCACTGACCTCTCTGCTAGGGGAATTGGCATCGTTTGACGGTGTAGGGTTTTCTTCGATGGTTTCTTTTTCTTTCTCTGGAACAATGTGTGTGTCTGCTTCATTGCTTGTATGTCCGTGGCCGCCTTCTTCGTGTTTCTGCATTATCATTGAAAAAGCATTGAAAAAATTTAACTTGCTACTTTATTTCAATTATAGCAGATGTTATGGGAAAACAGCGAATTGTTTGGTGCCTTGTTTGAGCTTTTTTGATTGTGATTAAGTCATGTAGTGTTGTGGAAATATTTTTGTGTAACTTCACCTGTTGAGCTGTCGTTGGTGATGCTGACTGTTCCACCCGTTCTTCGTCGAGTGTAGTTTCTTGGGTATCCTCCTGTTCTTTGTTTTGGTGTTCATCATCACTGTCATGTTTTTTGTCTTGCAGCTGTTCAGTCATAAAGGTTGCTAAGTTTGAGTGCATTTTAGTTCTCATGGAACTACTTTATATTTTCGTAGAATCAGCTTATGTAACTTTACCTCCTCAATCGTTGCTGCTGAATGTTGTGCTTGTTCTTCGTTGAGTGGAGGTCTTTGGGCATCTTCTTCTTCATTCTTTTGTAGTTCATCGCTGGTGCCTTCGTTTTTTTCTTGTAGCTTTTGAAACACAGAGGTGGCTAAGTGGCAGTGCATTTGAGATTTCACATAGCTATTTTATACTTTGATAGGACCAACGTTTGTAACTTTACCTTTTCAGTCGTTGTTGCTGCTGCCGTCTCTGCTATGTGTTTTTCGGTGAGTGAATATTTTTGGGATTGGTCTTCTGTTACGTTGATGGCTGCCTTTTGAAGAACATATTGCCCTTCTTCAGTGTCCTCCTTTTGCTCATTGGTCTCCTCTCTCTGCTATGCAGGAAAGTAGTGAAATGTCAAATGCGTGTTTTTCAACTATAAGTTCATGAAGAGGTGTTATGTGTTTTCACCTCTGTATTTGTTGTTGTTACTGCTGATTCTTCGTTCAGTGGTGGTTTTGGGTCCTTTTCTTGCTCTTTATTTTGCTGTTCATCGTCACTGACCTTGTTTTTTTCTTGTAGCTGTTCAAACATAGAGGCAGGAAAGTGAGAGTCCATTGGAGTGAGTACAAATGTGTTAGGTTGAAGTTTATTTTATTCTGCACGCAGCAGTTTTATAATTTCATAGTTGCAGGTTTCGTAAGTTTAACTTTTCAGTTGTTGACGCTGCCGCTGTCTCTTGTAGCTGTTGTTCGGTCAGTGATTTTTTTGTGGTTGGTCTTCAGTGGCATTATTGTCTATCGTTTGAAGACCATGTTTGGGTTCTTCATTGGGCTCCCCTGGTTGTGTTTGAGGGTCTTGATTGTTGATGGTTTCTTGAGCTTCTTGTGTCTGCACCATCACAATTTTTTTTAAGAAATGGGTGCATTTCTGACTGTTTCAGTTACAATTTTTTATAAGACCTCTATCTTTGGAGTTGCAGGACTGTCTACTCCTTGTATTACGGCTTCTCCTTGTCTCGTGTTGTCCTCTAGTTTTTCCTGTTGAATGTCTATGGCAGTGCTTTTGCTTGCTTCCTCTTCCTGTTTAATAAAAATTGAAATTATAGATTGAACTTCATTTGTGTCTGAGCTTTGTAACCTCACCTCTTCAACCTCTTCAGATGTTGTTGTTTGAAGTGGTTGTTCTTCGAGATCAGCGTACTCGTTTGTTTCCTGCATTTGTTCAAAGAAAATGGTGAGACATCCCTTATAATATTTGTGTTGACGTGGCGGGGTGTATTAGGTAGTTGAGGCATCATAAAAATATTTTGAAAAGTGGTTGTTGTTGTTTAATTTTTACCTCCGTGTTGATGACTGGGTTATTTGTGCATGCATCTACTGTTTCTTTATCAGGTATAACAGTCTCTTGTTTCTCATCTGTTGGGATGTCTTGTGGTTTCTCCTTTGTACTCGTGATGGTGATCTGCAATGTTGTGGTGCTGGAAATCTCTTGTACACAAGGTTCCTGTTGTGTGCCCCCTTCGTCTGTTTGAGGTTCACTATGGGGTTCAATTTCATCACGGGTTGTCTCTTGGTCTTGCAGTGTTTGTGATACCTGGAGATCAAACAATATGAGTTTGCGGTTCACTTTCTTTCCTGCCATTTATGAGTTTTCGGTGTTGGTAATAGTGGGGTATGGAAGTTTACCTCCTCTTTGTTGTTTTCTTCTTCTTTGTCGTTTGTTATGCTAACGGTTGATTGTGGGTTAGGCTCTTGCATTTGTTTGGCTGGGCTTCTGACTTGATTGTTCTTCAGCTGAGCCTAAATTTTGTTGGAGGTTTGTCAGTTCACTTATAACTCTATCCGGTTTTGAAAGGAAAAATGGATGTTCATAATGACCTCTTCACAGGTTCTGACGTCAATCGTATCTTGTTCTTGTGTTGGGGTAGTTGTTGTTGTAGCATTGTCTGCTGTGAGTTTGCTTTGTTTGTTGTGTTCATTCGTGTTTTTGGGGTTGTTGACACCATCCTGCCGTTGGAGTTCATCTTGGCCTGGCGTGCTATTGGTACGTTCCTGAAAGCATTGAGGCAGTTCTTTTCAGTTTAGGTATGAAAACAGGGGTTTGCTTTAGTGTGTGCATGGCACCATGCATTAGTATTTACTTACCTATTTTTGCCGCTTTATCTTGTTCTTGTCAATGCCTATGTCCCTTGATTTTGCTCTTCTCTTCCTCTCTTCGTCTTTTTTTCTCCTTTCTCTTGGTTCTGTTGTGGCTACGATTTCGTTCGTGCGGTTGGCATCGGCTAGTCTACTTGAGGTTGCTGGATCTGCTTGCTCTAGTGTCTGCAGGGTCGTGTTGTCTGTGAGGTACCTTGTGCAAACTATGTCCTGAAACTGTCTGAGTTGTTCCAATGAATCCATCAGGGCAATTGTTTGTTGCCCGACTAGGTTCTTGTTCTTTTCATCCAGTATTTTTTCCTTTTTGTTGCATTGGTTTTCAGCCCTGGTGGTTACTGAGGGTATCTGATCTCCTTCATGGAGTACTTTTTGCAACAATTTGTTTATCCTTTGGAATTTTTCTTCTGCTCCTGTGCTGATGCTTTTGTTTGGTTCCCTGCTTCCACTGGTGCCGACACGTGGTTCCCGCCGGCGTTTGGGTGGAGGTGGTAGCAGTTTGGTCGTGTTCTGGTGTTGCTGTTGTTTGCGATGTTCTCCTGCTATCTGCCGAATTGAAGACGAAGTTGATGCTGTGTTGGCATAGAAGATCCTCTCTACTGTTCCTTTCCATGTCTGCATCATTTTGGTGGAATGTAGTTAATTAGAATGGAAACCATTTTGAAACAGGGAAGGACTGATTTATGTAGAATATAGCTATACCTGTATTTTGCCAAATTCATAGTCATCTAGTCATGCTTTTCCGTTCCTTTTCATGTCTGCTCTAGCTATTTTCTCTAGGTCACTCTCTTTGAGATGGTTTGCTCGTGGTAATGAGGTCTTGTCCATTGTCTTTGCAATCTTCCGCATTTCTTTTGTGTCGGTTGGCAGCAGCAGGGAGTCGAGGTACATGATTACTGGCCCCTGTGACAAACCATTGACATGCTTTTTGTTCTTTTCTTCCTGAGGCAAATCTCTGCGTTTCTGCCATGTCTTGGCTCCTTCCTTAATACATTCGACGATTACCTCACAGAAATCCATCTTTTCCATCTCTGGATAGTCCATGTCCTCAACCATTATAGCTTGTCGGGCGAAGATAGCGGCGCTTGACCCGCAGACAACGTTGTGGAAAAAAATAAGGAAAAATATTTTAACTGATTTCCTGTTTGACTGTTCGTCATCTAGTTCCACCAATTTATTTAGCTCCGTGAACAGTTCTTTTGGCCTGAAATCTGTATGTTTGAAGCCAAGGTCTGACATCAGTTTTTTCATTAAAATTGGGTTATTCGCTGGCCTTGGTGCTGACTTTTCTGTGTCATTTGGGTAACCAAACACCTTGTGTATAGCTTCCTTGGTAATCTTGAGTTTCTTGTCTTCGGTACCATCACCGAAGGTTATTGTCATGCTTTCTATGTCCAGGTTGTCGTAGATGTGTGCTGCAAGTGGTCTGCAGATGGAGCCCGTTATTTTGTAGTTCTCTATGCTGCCAAATCCTGCCATCCTAATATCTTCCTTGTGACGGTCTTTAAGTAAATTCCATGCTTTCTTGACATGAGCGAATGCTGCCCCTGCCTTGATTTGGTATTTCTCTTCGTCTGTTTCTTGCTGTTCTTCGTCAACTGTTGGTGCTGCCAATTCTTTTCCGCTTGTCTTTGTTCTTTTTCTGTCCTTTTGTCCTGATTTGTTCTGTTTCAGAAGAGAAAATGAAAGGTTTTTGTTAGAAAGGAACCTTAGATCCTGAGTCCTTAATAGTGGTATTCAAAATTAGTACATAAGTGTGTTTTTACATCGTCGTCATGTTCTGCGTCGGTGTCATGCTCGTCGGCATCATCGCCGTCTGTAGGAATGAAATCTGCTTCATGTTCCCTGTCATCCTCGTCATCATTGGTATCTGAACCTTTCATGTTGGTATCGTCTTGTTATTTTTCTACCCTTCGTCGTTTGTTTTTCTTCTTGTGTTCAACTTGTTTCTTCGTGGCGGTTGGTGCTATTGGCGGGAGTACCATTAGAGGTAATGGATGATTCTGCAAGGTACTAGTGTCGATGTTGGTTTCAGCATTGTCGTTTTGCTTTTGCCTTTTTGCTCCAGGAGTAAAAATAGTGCTTGTATCTGATTTCCTCTTTTTTTGCACGTTGCTGGATGTTTATTCTTGTTGAGCCTGGTGTAATTTATCATTTCTTCTGCAGGTGGTTTGTTCCTCATGTTTAGTTCTGTGGCCTTTTTCTGATGAATGAGGAGTCATGCTGCCTGTTTCTGCGCTGTGAATATCACCGTATTCGTGTCCTGTATAATGACTAGGTAACAGAAAATGATGTTCTTTTTGTTCGAAAATAGTTTATACACATTTAAAATATATGTCTTTCATGATTATGCATAAGAAATGTGAAACTCCCAAAGGGGATTTTTAGTTTTATTTTCTTGGGTTAAGATAGGTTATTACTATTGTTACCGATTGAGCTAATCAGGGGATGGAAGAAAATATTAATTAAGGTTATGAGTGCAGCAGGGGTAGTGAAGTTAGGGTGAAGCATTTTCTGAGACAAAAATGCACTCTGCAGGTGATATTTCATAATTGGAGGAATATCATCAATGATAGTTAAAGATTTATTGGGTAAGTTAAACTGTTTTTGAATTAAAAATAAGATAGTGTGTGAACATTTTTTATGTTTTCTATAAAGTTATATATAAAAAGTGGCAGGTAGTTTTATTTGTAGACATAGTTAAGTTATTGTTGTCAAGGATAGTAGTTAAGTTATTAATAACTCTCAATATAATTTTTTGTAGATGGACAGTGGAGACTTTTTGCTCAAACCTTTGACAGGAGCTTGCTGATTTGCATGCTCTTCAGCAGGGTCTTCGTCAATATTTTGCCTCGTTTCAGATTCTTCGTGTGGATTTGTCATTGCTGCATAAAAAATGGGCAGATGTTAGAAGCAGAGTCGAGTGTCACAGGAAAAAAAACCTGCGTGGTGTGAAAGCAATTTTGCATGGATAGAGAGGCACGGGTTGTTTTACCATTGAAGCACAGGGTACATCTATTCTTTGTTCACGGTATTTCACAGTAGAGGCACTTAATTTGAAAAATGGTTACATTGACCGGACAAGGGATGTAGAAAATCTCGTACGGTTATCAGTTTAGGCCTCTCAGGATGCTTGCGGGGTTTGGATCTATGGACGTATTCTAGTTACTGATGTTTCAGTTTTTTTACTTTTGAGCACAAATCGTATGGCGAAAATCCCAGGGCGGAGAGCAGTAACATTTCTATTAAATCTCGTCTCTGCGCTAGTTCAATTTGATAGGCAAATTCATTTAGGTTATTAGAAAACTCCTTGGTAGCGGTGGCTAGGGTTGCTGTTCCTGGAAGTTAAAAAATCACTATGATATACCCAATGGAATGGAGTGGGATAGAATGATAATTACCTTCAGTTGCTTGTGCTGTGTTCTTCGCTTTCATCCGCTTATTGTGTCGTTGCTTCTTTTTTGTTGCGATTTCCGCCGCCGCTGTTAAAGTCCTCGCCGTCGGTTGCCGCAGGCGGCGGGGTTATTGGTGTTGTCGCGGGCAGAGTGTGGCTATTTGTTTGTCGGATTTGAGTGTGGTTGGCGAACATGGTGGCGGTTGTCCGGTGACGCGAACTTGATTTCGAGTTTGTGTTTGTGTGCGGAAGGAAGGAGGAGAGCGTGCGGGAGTGATGAAGGTTTCGAGATTTACTTCGCGGAAGGGGAAGCAAGGTAATAGAAGAGGGAGGGAGAGATGGAAACCATCGAACCTTCTCTAATCTTCAGCCGTCAGTTTGGGCATCAAGATTCGTTATGCTTGGCTTGGTTTTTTTTGTGCTACAGTATCTTTTTTAGTGTTGAGACTGTTAGTTCTGAAGTGGAGCCTCTCAACAGGCATTTGGATGCAGGCACACGAGGCACATAAGTGCAGGTTCTACAGGCACATGGATGCAGGCACAGGAGGCACGGAAGTGTGGGTTCTACAGGCACTTACAGAGGGAAGCACAGGAGACATGGAAGTGTGGGTTCTACAGGCAGTTAGATTACCACGGGTCAGGCCAGTGTCGTATGAGGCACGTGGATGTAAGCAGCGGAGGCACAGAAATGCAACTAATACAGGCACGGACAAGCTGCTTCTCGAGGCACGGGTACCAACCCTGTGGATGTAGTACAAGAGTGCGGTGGCAGAGGCATGTGTTAGAATGCTCGGTTAAAGAGGCATGGTTGTGAAGTCTTGGGAGTGACGCGGGCATGGCAGTGGGACCATGTAAGAGTCACGGCGCATGTTTCGTTAGGCATGTGAGGCACGTTGGTTCAGGCACGGAATGTAGAAAAGGTGAATCGACAACTGGCACGTACGTGTGTTTTCTCAAATCATGGGTGTTGTCGGTGTCAAAACTGGTGGATCTTGGGTAGGGGGTCCCGAACTGTGCGTCTAGGCCGGATGGTAACAGGAGGCAAGGGACACGAAGTTTTACCCAGGTTCGGGCCCTCTCGATGGAGGTAAAACCCTACGTCCTGCTTGATTAATATTGATGATATGGGTAGTACAAGAGTAGATCTACCACGAGATCGGAGAGGCTAAACCCTAGAAGCTAGCCTATGGTATGATTGTTGAGATGTATGTTGTCCTACGGACTAAAACCCTCCGGTTTATATAGACACCGAAGAGGGTTAGGGTTACACAAAGTCAGTTACAATGGTAGGAGATCTTCATATCCGTATCGCCAAGCTTGCCTTCCACGCCAAGGAAAGTCCCTTCCAGACACGGGACGGAGTCTTCAATCTTGTATCTTCATAGTCCAGGAGTCCGGCTGAAGGTATAATCCGGCTATCCGAACACCCCCTAATCCAGGACTCCCTCAGTAGCCCCTGAACCAGGCTTCAATGACGACGAGTCCGGCGCGCAGATTGTCTTCGGCATTGCAAGGCGGGTTCCTCTTCCAAGTACTTCATAGAAGATTTTGAACACAAAGATAATGTCCGGCTCTGTAAAATAAGTTTCCACATATTTCCATAGAGAGAATAATATTTACACCAATCTAATCTACTAACGTATTCCGTAGCGTGACACACCACTGCCAAGCCTTTATCCGAGTCGTTTCATTATCCCACCTCAGCGCGTCATGCGAGGCGATTTCCTTGGCATGTCTTGTTAAAGCAGAGATCGTGTCCCCTTATCCCGGGATTCTCATCAATACGGGCGTGGGTAACCCAACCGCGCCATTGATTACGGCGCTTGGAGATAAGCAAGTTTTACCAGGCTGGTGGGGACATGTAGTTGCGTCCACCCATATAAGGGGATAAGGATCCACCTTTTCACCTACGCCTTCTTCCTCCTTCGCCTATCCATTCTTGCGCACTCAAGCTCCAGCGCCCAAGTCCGCACTCCCCACCTCAACCTTCGCCAGCCATGTCCGGAGCGGGAGGCAAGTGGATGGTCTCCTTCGTCACGGAGGGACACATCAAAAAGCTGAGGAAGGCCGGATACCTGTCTAACGACATCGCGTACCGGCTTCCCGAAAACGGGCAGCTCATCCCCACCCCTAGGCCCCATGAGAGGGTGGTGTTCCTCCCCCATTTCCTCCACGGACTGGGCTTCCCTCTCCACCCATTTGTCCGGGGGCTCATGTTCTACTACGGCCTGGATTTCCATGATCTGGCCCCGAACTTCGTCCTCAACATCTCGGCGTTTATCGTTGTGTGCGAGGCCTTCCTCCGCATCCGCCCCCATTTCGGCCTATGGCTCAAGACTTTCAACGTCAAGCCGAAGGTGGTGCGCGGCAACCCGGCGGAGTGCGGAGGCGCCATGGTGGGCAAGATGGCCAACGTCCTATGGCTCGAGGGCTCCTTTGTGGAGACCCTGAAGGGGTGGCAATCGGGGTGGTTTTACATCACCGAGCCGCGCGACGCCGAATGGGTCGCACCCCCTGAGTTTCGGTCCGGACCCCCTACGCGGCTCACCTCCTGGAAGGAGACGGGCCTGTCGTGGGGTAAGAAGGGAGAGCTGACCGGACTCCAAACCTGCGTCCAAACCCTGGTGGACAAGAATCTCAAACTTGTCAACGTAGTCCAGGTTATGCTCATCTGCTTGATCCTCCCATGTCAACAACGGGCCTTCAACCTGTGGGAGTTCGACC
Organism: Triticum urartu; assembly: GCF_056163025.1. Lineage (NCBI taxonomy): Eukaryota > Viridiplantae > Streptophyta > Magnoliopsida > Poales > Poaceae > Triticum > Triticum urartu. The sequence goes on along the minus strand of NC_141875.1, from coordinate 597,563,495 downwards.
CGGCGCGGCACCAAACTCTGAGCAGGCTCTTCAACACGACGTACGAAGATGCCTGGAAGGTGCTTTTCAAGGGCACCGAGGCTCCCGCATCCGCTACCGAGGATCGCTGATTCAGTGCGCAGCGTCACGCTCTCGCGGTAAGCTGTTTTTTCCTTTTACAGGGTATCAATTTTTCATAGTTTGACTCCATGCGAGATCTAAACTCCCTTACCTTTGACAGGATTGGCAGGTGACATCCGGACAGATCAACTGTCCGGCTCCTTTGCCCGAAGGCCCAGCGGACGCTCGCTTGGCGAAGCTGCTGGTTCCGGCACCCTATGTGGTGCCGGAGAAGAAGGCCGCGAAAAAGGCCGCGGGGACTCGAAAGAGTGCCCGGCGCCAGGAGGTGTCGGATCCATCATCCGACGGTTCCGAGGCGCATTCCTCCCGTGAAGACGAGGAGGAAGAAGAAGAGACCTCTCCCCCTCCAGCGGGGGGAGAGAAGAAAAGGAAGGCCGCCCTCTCTGGGGAGGCCGGAGGGTCCAAGAAGGGGAAAACCCTTCCTCCGGACTGCTCCACCGACGCTGACGACGGCGGAGGGGGTGGCAGCCCAGGGCCAAGGCCCTGGCAAAATCGTAAGTATCTGGATACCAAAGTAATTCATAGTATTCGTTTATTGCACAACTTTCCCTTACGTCGAATATGTTTATGTAGCCCACCCAAAGACCGTCTTGATGCGTCGTCGAGCGGCTCACTGGACTCGTCGGATGTGAACTCGCTTTCGACGGCTTCCTCCCCCCGCCCTATGGACGACACCGAAGTGTTGTCCCAACAGGTTCCAAGCCGAGAGGAGGTGGTCCTGGAGGCGCCACAAGGCGACCTCTCGGACTCCAGGAGTAAAGGGGATGAAACCCCCCCAGGGCTCCAAGTCCGGCTCTAGGCCGGACACCGCTCTGGAACCTTCAAAGGTTCCAGAGTCCGGCGGGGGACCTCCTTCCAAGAGGAGCAAGTCCACCGTGGCGGTGGCCCCCGTCCAACCGGAGGCGCCGGACAATATGTTGGAGGCGCTCCAAGGCGCCTCCATCGACGAGGAGCACCGCACTATTATGAGTGCGGTGGTCCGGAAGGTTCAGTCCGCCAAGAGCGGACTGACTGAAGCTTGTACTAGCCTTTTAACAGGCTTTGAGGTAAGTAAAGAATGTGTAAATAATATTACCGCATAGACAGTAGCCCCTGATGCTCTGTTTGGCGTTCGGGAAGAAAAGCCGAATAGAGGATCAAATAAAATTCGCAGGAGTCTAACAAAAATGAGTCAATATGCATATGCAGGCTTCTCTACTTGCGTCCGCCGCACTGACTGCGGAAGTGGACACGCTAAAGCAGAACCTCGAGCGGTCCGAGCAAGAGCTCGGGCATGCCAAGAAGCTGCTCGAGGACAATGAAGGTAAGAAATACCTTGTTTTTAAATATATATAAAAAGGTGCAATTGCAAAGAATGACAGGATTATCGTGGCTATTGTAGGGGCCACGTCTGAAGTGGCGACCCTTAAGCAAGCGCTGGTCGAGGCCGAGAAGAGGGCGGCCTCGGAGTGCACCGAGCGGGAGAAGTATGAGGCCGAGGTTGGCAAGGTGCGGCAAGAGCTCCAGGCTCTCATGGAAAAACATGAGAGTTTGGAGCTTGACTCAAAGACGCGAGCGTCCGAGCTCGCGGTGGCTATTGAAAATGCCAAGTCTGCCAAGGCCGAATCCCAGAAGACCCTCCAGGAGTTGGATGAGGTGAAGAAGATAGCGGCGGGTAAGGCATTCTTTATGCAAAGCAAACACATAAACGTGAGTTACTTGTTACTTACCCGAATCCGGAGCTCTCCAGGAGCGTTCGCAGGTCTTCCCCGGAGTGTGTCCGATGCCGCCGCATTCTACCGAGCCGAGGAGGGCAGCTCGGCAGAGAAGGTGTTCTGGTCTCAATATGCTGAGGCCGGACACCCCGTGCCCCTGAGCGACCAGCTGAAGCAACTGGTCGAGCTCCACAAGGCGGCCGAACAGGCCATGAAGGGCCTCATTGTTCTGCTGTGGCCTGGAGGGGCTCTGCCTGGGAGCTATTTCGGGCTGGTGCGGCGGCTGGTGGAGGCCTGTCCAAGGCTCGAAGTCATCAAGCGCTCCGTCTGCATTGAAGGTGCCCATAGGGCCCTTGCCCGTGCTAAGGTGCACTGGGGCAAGCTGGATGCTGAGAAGCTTGTGAAGGACGGGCCACCGCCAGGGAAAGAGCATCGCAAGCCCGAAAATTATTATAAGGATGTTCTGAAGGGTGCCTACCTTGTGGCGGATGAATGTTCTAGGGATGTAATTTTTGAGTGAAACTTGCTCGTTTTGTCCTGTGCGCTGAAAACTTGTTTATATGCGCTAAGCAATGTTGTTGGAATTTAAAATATTACCTTCTGTGCGGCTGTTTATCAATTCTGAGAGATGGCGAGTCGTCGGCTTCTGCCCCCGTGCCGCTAGTGCTGGGGTGTTCGGGGATAAACTTGAGCGCTCTTTTTCCCATGTTTGGGTCCTTCGAGGGAGGCGCTCAGCCCAACGAACAAGGCAATCGGACTATAATGCATGAACACTCTCAGTTAGCCATAGAATTCTATAATTTTAAATTTCGGCGAAGCCCCTGGTATTCGGAAGACCGAGTTCGGGGCGCTATCCACGCCTTGGCCAGACAGAGCCGGCTCCTCGCCCTAAGCGGCATAAGTCTTTAGGGACTCGAAAAACCTCTCGAACAGCGACCAGCTCTCGCTTCATCATGACAGTCAGTTTTAGCTTTCTCCACTGAGGTGCTCGACCCAGCTCAACTGGGGCACAATCGCAGTGGTTCTCCTAGTGCTACCTTAGCCAATATAGCAGAACGTAAGGAACCAAAACATAGGAGCCGGGCAAACCCAACTATTGACCCAACACATGATTCGGAGCCGATGCATATAATGCTATAAGTTTGGGGTGCCGCACTTGTTAAAGTGTTCGGACTTCTCACACCATATTGAGGGTACTAAAGCCCCTGGCGTATTTTGGCCGTACCAACGTGTACGGGGGCAACATGTCGTTAAGGAACATATATAAAAAGAAAAAGGTAATGCAAAAATAGACGAAAGCTATGCATTGTTTATTAAAAAGGGCTGCGATCAAAGCAGAATGATACAAATAATGCGATAAGTGGAAGGTTGGACTAGTTAACATGTCCGTTCCAGGGGCAAGCTGCGGAATAGTATACGGAACAGGTATACTGCTCGTGATAGAGACCACCTGGGAGTTCCGTAATGCCGCGTGGCTTGTTTGCTTCCCTGGTTCTTGCATCGTTTGTGCGGCAATTGAACTACCGAACAGGCCTTCCGAAGGATGGAGTCCTGAAAGTAAGAGAAAATTAAAAAATCGGCAGCCCCTGGTACGGTTTAAGCCATGTTTTGGGTGTGCTGTGATGGCGCCCCTCCCCCTGTACCCATGGTATCTCTAGAGCGTAGTTATGTACGCGAAGTACTGGTGTCGCCTTTTTGCGAGGTTTGGGGTTGGGGCCGCATTGCTATGCCTGCTCGGATCGTGCCAGGCGGTCTTGTTGTAGGTTACTCCGGGCGTGCTTGACGGTGTCCGGTCATTTAGTGGCCAGACAGGAGAACTGCCTGGAGAGGCTGCTTTGTACTTCCGCTGCAAGGGCTACCGTGTGCTCCTCCGTTCGGAGGGAGCGTTCCGTGTTTCCATTGACCGTAATTACTCCTCGAGGGCCTGACATCTTGAGCTTAAGGTATGCGTAGTGCGGTACCGCATTGAACTTAGCGAATGCGGTTCGCCCGAGCAGTGTGTGATAACCACTGTGAAACGGGGCTATGTCGAAGATTAACTCCTCGCTTCAGAAATTATCCGGAGATCCGAAGACCACTTCAAGTGTGACTGAGCCTGTACAGTTGGCCTCTACACCTGGTATTACGCCTTTAAAGGTCGTTTTGGTGGGCTTAATCCTCGAGGGATCTATGCCCATTTTCCGCACTGTATCCTGGTAAAGCAGGTCCAGGCTGCTGCCGCCATCCATAAGGACTCTAGTGAGATGAAATCCATCAATAATTGGGTCTAGAACCAATGCGGCGAATCCGCCATGACGGATGCTAGTGGGATGTACCCTTCGATCAAAGGTGATCGGGCAGGAGGACCATGGGTTGAACTTTGGGGCGACTGGCTCTACCGCGTATACGTCCCTTAACGCGTGATTCCGCTCCCTTTTGGGGACATGGGTTGCGTATATCATGTTCACCGTCCGCACTTGTGGGGTAAAACCCTTCTGTCCACTGTTGTTCGGCGGCCGGGGCTCCTCGTCGTCATCGCTATGCAGCCCCTTGTCTTTATTTTCGGCGTTTAACTTGCCTGCCTGCTTGAACACCCAACAATCCCTGTTGGTGTGATTGGCCAGCTTTTCGGGGGTGCCATGTATCTGGCACAAGCGGTCGAGTATTCGGTCCAAACTGGATGGGCCCCTAGGATTCCTTTTGAATGGCTTTTTCCGCTGACCGGATTTAGAGCCTCTGAATCCGGCATTAACTGCCGTATCCTCAGCATTGTCGCCGTTAATGCGGTGCTTCTGCTTGTTGCGACGCGACCTGCCACTACTGTCGCTGGTGTCCGAATTACCAGGGTTCTTGGTCATGTTGTTGGTACGAGCCAGCCAGCTGTCTTCTCCTGCGCAAAAGCGGGTCATGAGTGTCGTGAGTGCTACCATAGATTTCGGCTTTTCCTGTCCAAGGTGCCGGGCCAGCCACTCGTCACGGATATTGTGCTTGAAGGCTGCTAGGGCCTCAGCGTCCGGACAGTCGACTATTTGATTTTACTTTGTTAGGAACCGTGTCCAGAATTGCTTGGCCGATTCCTCTGGCTGCTGAATTACATGACTTAGGTCATCGGCGTCTGGGGGTCGCACATAAGTGCCCTGGAAATTGTCGAGGAATGCGGCTTCCAGGTCCTCCCAACAACTGATTGATCCTGTTGGCAAGCTGTTAAGCCAATGCCGAGCTGGTCCTTTAAGCTTGAGTGGGAGGTATTTGATGGCGTGGAAATCATCGGCGCGGGCCATGTGGATATGAAGGAGATAATCCTCGATCCATACCGCAGGATCTGTTGTGCCATCATATGATTCGATGTTTACGGGTTTGAAACCCTCGGGGATTTGATGATCCATTATTTCGTCTGTAAAGCAGAGTGGGTGTGCGGCGCCTCTGTACTGGGCTATATCATGACGTAGCTCCAACGAGCCCTGTCTACTGTGTTCGGCCCTGCCGAATTTGTGGCCGGCATGACGGTTACTGTCTCGAGCCGTGGGGCGCCCACGCGATCCGTAGATCGATCTTGTTTGCCTTTCCTTGTCCTCCAACATGTCTCGTAAGTCCGGCGCATATTCCCGTGCCTTGGTACGGGGTGCGGCTTGAGTGGAGGGCCGAGAGGCCTCTCTGTCGCGGCCACGAGGTGGCCGGTCGGCCGCATCAAGTGCTTCCTCCTTGAATCGGGGTAGCAACCTGCACTTTGGGTAGCTCTTGGAGGGGCGTTCGAGTTTATGCTCTTCGGCCGCAAGGACTTCAGTCCATCTGTCGACTAACAAATCTTGATCAGCTCTAAGCTGTTGCTGTTTTTTCTTGAGGCTTCTTGCCATGGCCATAAGCCTGCGTTGAAAACGCTCTTGCTCGACGGGATCCTCTGGCACGACGAATTCGTCGTCGTCGAGGCTTGCCTCGTCTTCCTAGGGAGGCATATAATTATCGTCCTCAACCTCTCTATCTGTCGCTCTCTCATGAGGGCTGGTTTCTTCATCCTCCTGTGCTAAATCTTGCTGGAGGGGGTTTTCTTCGGCGCTTTCCAGAGTATTATTATCTCCCGTGCTGGAATCACCGTGTTTGTTTTGGCGGGATTTTGAGCGGCGCCGCTGACGCCGGCGCTTAGGCTGTTTCTTGGAGAGGTCATCCTTCGCTGTTCCATCGCCATCTCTCTCTTTTGGGGTGTCCACCATGTATATGTCATACAACGAGGTGGCTTTCCAGGGCCTAGTAGGCGCTGGTTCTTCATCATCTCCTTCATCGGCGTCCATACCGTCGATGTCTTTAGAGTCGAAGTCGAGCAATTCGGTTAAGTCGTCGACAGTGGCTACAAAGTGGGTGGTGGGTGGGCTTTGAATTTCTTCATCGTCCGTACCCCAACCTTGCTGACCGTAATTCGGCCAGGGCTCTCCTGATAAAGAGAGAGACTTCAGTGACTTCAGGATATTGCCTAAAGGCGAGTGCTGAAAGATGTCCGCGGCAGTGAACTCCATAATCGGCGCCCAATCGGATTCAATCGGCAGGGGCGCGAAGGGTTCGGAGTCCGGATCCTTGGAGTCACGAGTCTCGCAGAGTACGGATCTGGTGTTTGGCTCAATCGCCGTTGGGGTCACAGCCCCCGAGGTGGCGTCCAACCGCCCATCCTCGATCGGCGCAGTTGGCTCTGAATTAAGGGTCGGAGCTGACGCGGGTGCGGCCTCCAGGGCATTGTTCGGCGGCAGAGCTAGATCATGTTCGTCGTGACAGTGTGGTGCGCTTGGTAGTGGCTCGAATCCGTCGAAGATCAAGTCCCCGCGGATGTCAGCCGTGTAGTTTAAACTTCCAAATCTGACCTGACGGCCAGGGGCGTAGCTTTCGACCTGCTCCAGACGGCCAAGCGAATTGGCCCGCAGTGCAAAGCCGCCGAATACGAAGATCTATCCGGGAAGGAACGTCTCACCCTGGACTGCATTGCTATTGATGATCGTAGGAGCCATCGAGCCTGACGGCGACGACACAGAGGAACTCTCATTGAAAGCACTAATGTCGGTGTCAAAACCGGCGGATCTCGGGTAGGGGGTCCCGAACTGTGCGTCTAGGCCGGATGGTAACATGAGGCAAGGGACACGAAGTTTTACCCAGGTTCGGGCCCTCTCGATGGAGGTAAAACCCTACGCCCTGCTTGATTAATATTGATGATATGGGTAGTATAAGAGTAGATCTACCACGAGATCGGAGAGGCTAAACCCTAGAAGCTAGCCTATGGTATGATTGTTGAGATGTATGTTGTCCTACGGACTAAAACCCTCCGGTTTATATAGACACCGGAGAGGGTTAGGGTTACACAAAGTCGGTTACAATGGTAGGAGATCTTCATATCCGTATCGCCAAGCTTGCCTTCCATGCCAAGGAAAGTCCCTTCCGGACACGGGACGGAGTCTTCAATCTTGTATCTTCATAGTCCAGGAGTCCGGCTGAAGGTATAATTCGGCTATCCGAACACCCCCTAATCCAGGACTCCATCAGGTGTGTACTCTCTGGATGCACAAATGTGTGGCGGGAGAGGCATGGGTCCGACTACTTGGTTACAGAACAACGTTCGTGAAGTCACGTGGGTGTGGCGTTACGGGGCACGTAAGAGTCTGGGCGAGTGCCACGTGAGGCACGTGGGTGCATGTACGTGTAGGCAAAGAAGTGAAGGCACCACGTTTGTGAAGTCACGTGGTAGTGCTGAAGTGGAGCCTTTCTACAGGCATGTGGATGCAGGCACACGAGGCACTGAAGTGCAGGTTCTACAGGCATGTTGACGCATGCACAGGAGGCCAGTGTTGTGTGAGGCGCGTGGATTTAAGCAGTGGATGCACGGAAATGAAGCCAACGCAGCCACAGACATGCTGCTTCTCAAGGCACGGGTATCAATCCTGTGGATGTAGTACAAGAGTGTGGTTTGAGAGGCATGTGTTAGAATGCTCTGTTAAAGAGGCATGGTTGTGAAGTCTCGGGAGTGACAAAGGCACGTACGTGTGTTTTCTCAAGTCACAGGTGTGCACTCTATGGATGCACAAACGTGTGGCTGCAGAGGCATGGGTCCGAGCGTTAGAATGCTCAGTTAAAGAGGCATGATTGTGAAGTCTCGGGAGCGACAAAGGCATGTACGTGTGTTTTCTCAAGTCACGGGTGTGCACTCTATGGATGCACAAACGTGTGGCTGCAGAGGCATGGGTCCAAGTGTTAGAATGCTTGGTCAAAGAGGCATGGTTGTGAAGTCTTGGGAGCGACAAAGGCACGTCGGAACAGGCTTGGAAGGCAGAAAAGGTGAATCCATAACAGGCATGTACGTGTGTTTTCTTAAGTCACGGGTGTTCACCCTCTGGATGCACAAACGTGTGGCGGTAGAGGCATGGGTCCGACTACTTGGTTACAGAACCAAGGTTGTGAATGTGAGGTGGGTGTGGCACGACAGGCCCCGTAGGAGTCACGGCAAGTGTCATGCGAGGCACGTGGTTGTACGCACATGAGGCAGGTCTTAGAGTGTATAGGAGGCACGGATTCTGGTACAGGGGGCACTGAAGTAAAAACACTGCTGTGACGGACACGAGACACTTAACTTGAAAATAGTTACAATCAAGGGACAATAGGCAGAGAAAATCTGGTGTAATTACCAAGTTTGAGTTCTCAGTATGCTCGAAGTATTTGGATCGTTTGAGGTATTATAGTTAGTGAAGTGGCAGATGTAGTACTTTTAAGCACATTTCATGTGGTGAAAATTTTGTAGCCGGGAGCAGTAGCGTTTCTATTAATTGTCGTGTGTACGGTACTTCAATTTTTGAGACAAGTTGATTTTGGTTAGTGCAAAACTCTGTTTTTTGTGGTGGATAGGGTTGTTGTCCCTGTAGAATGGAATGTAATGGGATAGATTGTTATTTACATTCGATTGCTTGTGTTCGGCTTCTCGCTTCCATCGGTCGATTCTGTCTGTTCGTTTTTTTTGTGATCTCCGCCGGCGGTGTTGAAGTCCTTGCTTCGTCGTCGCCTGGTGGGTACTTTGTGTTGTTGGGCGCATCGTTTGACGGTGTGTATCTTGAAGTGGGAGGGTGGTTGTCGAAGCGTGGTGGCGGTTGTTTTGCGAGGGGAACTCTACTTGGAATTTGGTGTAATGAACCTATGACGAGATCTTGTGGCAGTGTGGAATGTTTCGAGATTTTGCCGTGGAAGAGAGGAAGGAAGAGAATAGTGGAGGTGGGATAAATGGAAATGATGGAACCGTATGTAATCTTCGACGGTCTAATTTTAGTATCAAGATTCATGTCGCCTGGTTTTTTTCGCTATAGCATCTTAGTAGACGTGTGAGGCACGGAACACCAGGTTCTACAGGCACCGACGTTGTTATTTTAGAGGCACTGGTATCAACTCTGTGGATGCACAAATATGTGGTGGCAGGGGCATGCATCTGAAGACTTACTCAGAAAGTCACGGTTGTGAAGTCTTTAGAGTTACGAGCGTGTGTCGCCACGGGTAGTTTGGTAGTAGAGGCATCGGTGCGAATAGTACTCAGAGAGTATCTGTTGTGGGTCCGCATGTGTGAAGTCTGTGCAGCATTGGTCGTGTGGTAGTAGCGGTGTGCGCTGGGAAAGGTGCGAGCAATAACATTTGTTACGTGCTTAATCGGATGATTTAACGGTTGCTTTTTCCCGCCAACCGCGAGGGTTGCCACTCGGCGGTTGCCTTGATGCACAGCAACGACGAGCGCATGTCTTCGGCCCTCTCTACCACGACGAGGCCGCGTCCAACCGCCTCCTCCATGACCCAGACCTTAGTAGAAAAGGGTAACTGCGCTTCCATAGCCACTCAATTCTGAAAACATTTTTGCCGTTCCATCTCAACTAGCATCTCCTCACAATCTCTGTGTGACGACGGCCATCGCTGGAGGAGCGTAATGGCGGAGGAACCATCTGCCAAGCGTCCCCGTGGTGAGATGTCCGACCAGAGCACGGAGGTCGACGACGTTCAGGTCCCCGGTCAGAAGCACGACTACAAAGTGCACCTCAAGGAGGTTGACATCCACGGCAAGGAAAAGCTGGATGTCGTATGCACCAGCAATCCTGAGGAAGCTGACAAGATGATCAGCAGGATCCTGAAGAGGGTCTGCGGCTTGTACCCTCAGTACATTGGCGTTGATGTCGAGTATACCAGGGAGGACCAACCTCCGCAGAGGGCAGCGGTTCTACAGTTATGCGTGGAGGAACTCTGCTTGGTATATCACATCACAACGGCAACAAAATGGTGAACCATCCTACAGTTTCAACCTCTCCATGCTTCTATTTAATTATCTTTTCATTCGGAAATTTGATTAGATTGGTTTATTGACTTGATGTATCAGTGAAGTTTCTGAAGTAGATGCAGCACAATAGATTTTGAACTTGACTCACCAGATCAGTTTATGTATTTGATGCACTAGATTAATTTATGGGTTTGATGTATGAGATTATTTTCTGAACTTGATGTTCTAGCGTACTTTCTCTTCTAGTGTATTCAGTTTCTTGAATTGATCTGTTAACGTGGCTAAGAAGTAGATAGGTAATTGGTTCAAGTGTAAATTCCAAAAATAAAAATAAGCATGTACTTGATCGATACTTGATGAATCCACCTTAAATGTGCCATCCCCCTGCAGGCCCAAGAGCCTGTGCCCGTTCCTGAAGGAGGACAGGTTCTACACCTTTGCCGGCTTCAGTATTGAAGGTGACAAAGAGATGCTGCGAAGTTCTGGTTTGGAGATCAACCCCGACAAGTACATTGACATCCAGCGCAAATGGAGAGTTCCTTTCAAGGGAAGAAAGAGGTACCACTCTTTGGCTGATGTTGCAAGTAGCGTGATCCACCCATTCTACAAACAGATGAAGGATAAGATTGATAGAGTTGAAGACCATAAACTGTGGGGGATCAACCCATTGTCAAATTACCTCATTGAGTATGCAGCGATAGATGCGTACGCAATCTACGAGTCGTGGAAGAGAATTGAAAACATCAGAGAAGTTCTGGAGAGTGCAAAAGAGGCAGAGAAGAATTATGAAGATCCTTACTACGGGTACTAGTGACGATGAAAACATAGAAAACTGGTCATGGAGTTGCTTGTGTTTATGCTTGTCCTTTCTATTGTATCAGGTTCGTAGTTTAATTCTGTTAGAACAAAGGAGTTTGTAATGTCATCTGTATCAGGTTAAATAAGTTTCCTTATGTCAAGTTGTAGTTTGTTTATGTGATTGAGTAAGTTATTTAGCTTGCTAAGTACTATGTTTGTTCAGCAATCATGTGATTTTGAAGTAGTAATGTTGCTTTTTACTCTAAAACAACAAAATGCAAAGCAGTCTTTTTGCGCTGAGTACACTTTAGTTGTTTACACATGCGCGGCTTGTTGAGGAGTGGTAGGAGTGGTATGGGTCGGAATACGTAGTTAGAGAGGCACATGTTTGCAGTCTCTAGAGTCACCGGCGTGTGTTACTACAAGGATCGGAGGCACGTGGACGGGGTAGCAGAGTTGAGCTCCGAATACATAGTTACAGGGTCACGGTTTGGAAGTGAGTCAAGGTTGTGCGACGTCATGGGGCATGTAAGAGTCATGGCAAGTGTCATGTGAGAGAGGCACCTATATCCAGGTACGCAAGGCATGGGATTGCGACTTCTCGATGCACGGGTATCAATGTTGTGGGTGCACAATAGTTTGGTCTGAGAGGTATGTGTTGGAATGCTCGGTTAGAGATGCACTGTTCTGACGTTTGTGAAGAGACATGGGCGTGGTACCGTGTCCATGTAAGATTCTCATGGTGTGACACGTTAGGCACGTAGATGCAGTCACGGAAGGCACAGAGGTGAAGACCCAAGAGGCACGGAAGTGTGATACCAGAGGCATGCTTCCGAATAAGAAGTTAAGGAGTCACGGTTGTGAATCCTCTAGAAAGTCACACGTGTCTGGCATCACGGGCATGGAGTGTTGTGGGCCTTTGAGAGGCATTACTGGCTCTTGACCCTCTGGATGCATGGTGGTGTGGTCAGAGAGGCTTGCTTGCTAGTACTGAGGTAGGAAGGCACCATTGTGGATGCACAGGTGTGAGCTCTCTAACGGCGCTAGTCGGTGGGACCACATGCATTTGTTTGAATACTCATTTAGAGAGTCATGTTTGTACTCCCGCCAGACTCATTCTGTAGGTTGGTGGCATTCGGCAGCACACGGTTTCAGAAAGGGGGAATGTTTGTGAAACATCAAAGTCACCGGTGGTCACGCGTGAGTAGTATGTAGAGTCACGGCATGTCGACGTGATGTACGTATGTCTAGGGACGGACTTGGGTGGTTTATGGGGCTTGGTCATCAACTGTCTGGATTGATAGTTGGCACTGACACTGGCTTGTGTTCGAATGCTTGATTACTGAAGAATCAAGGAGGTACATCAATAAAAATAGTCGGTTGCTTCATTATTACAGTATGATGTGCGGTTAAACCGTCTTCTGGTGTTTCGATGGAGCTAGCCTCGTTCGCTTATCAACAACTTTTTATTGCGTGATGTCATCGTAGATCTTTCTAATCTCATCGCCCATTTTGCTGGGTTCGATTGTATTCTGATCGCTAAATACTAGCTTGCACAGTTGTTGTGCTTTCCATTGTTCCGTGCCATCCTACAAAAAGGCAAGTGAAAAAAAAGGAGAAAAAACACATCAGTATTAGGTCATGCATTTTTATGATACCTAGAAGATTTATTGCGAGTTTTAAGCGAAAACTTACGTCGAAATTATCAATCTCTTCGACGAAGTGGTTGCCATCAAAGAGATGCGCGAACCTTAGAACAACAAACGGGGTTTCACCTTTGTTCACCTTTGGAATGCCCTGTAAAACTTCAAGACCCCATTTTGTATTTTCCTTTTCGAATTTTTCACCCAGTAATATTTCGTATACTTCTTTAAACCTGGGAACCTGGGAATTGCATTTTTTTTGTTTTTAGAGATACATGTAGTGTAATTTGTAAAACTGAAAGATGGCGTTATTTACAATTCTTACCACTTTGTCTTTATGGTTGTGGTATGTGCGATGGTCCTTTTCTTTGATGGCTTCGTTGTTTTCCATTATAGCAATCTGCTTCATTAGTTTGCCATCATGCATGTGTCGACCACATTGATTTTTCAGGTATTCTTGTCTTCTCAATTCTTCAAGAGAGGTTTCTTCAGGTTCGATGATTTGAAGCTTCCTTTTATATCTGTCGAGCACTAATAGTGTGTAACGGTCTTCCTTTTCAAATGGCATGAATACCTGTGGTACAAAAGTTTTATTGTTAGAGGAGAGTTTAGAATATAGTATTCTGTTTTGAAATGCTTATTTTTATTTTGTTGTATGGAAAACACTATTACCATTTTTGCTGTTTTGAGCTTCTCTGATTGACATTTCTTAAGGAACAAAGGAACCAAGGCATCCTTTTCTCGTGTGAAATCAACTATGAAATCCTTCATAGATTTTCTTTTATCCTTTAAACCCAGAATATGCTACATGCAACAAATAAAAAATGATAAAAACGAGTTAGAAAATATAGATTGGTACCAAGAGATTAAACAATAGTTCGAAAATGATGAGTTCATATGATCACTGTGATTTTTTTTTTGAAATTTACCTCCGCAAAGCTTGGGCCTAATAATAGTCTATGTCTTTTGTGTATAGTTTGGTTGCTGCTTTCCCATGCTTCTGCTAACTCATCGAGCACCTTCTTTTCCATTCCTTGAAGATTTTTCTTGTTTGCAGGCCCAAATATTTCCTTTAGCTTTGATCCAGTAAAAGTTGTCTTTGGATGATCTCTCGAGAATACTACTTTTCTGCTTAAATTCAGGGAAATTTTTGTTGAGAAAGTCATTAACCAAGTACTTCCTTTTGATAAACAGGAATTTAAGGTTCTTTGCAGTTACCTTTTAATTTCATCCTGCCATGTGTCACTCATGACTATGTTGTAGAGCTCGTTTTCCTTATCCACGTGTAGAAACGAATGCCGGTGTTGCGGGTATTTCTTGCTGCTCTCTGACTGATGCTGGTTTTTTTACGTCTCGCTCTGTCAAAGCAGATAAAAAATTATGGCTGTTGTTTCTAAGAGAAATATTTGAAGCTCCAGTAATGTTGACTGATGGTAAAAATGAAAATAGTTATATTACCTTTCATGGGTGAAAAAAGGTTTGCAGTCTCTGGTTTGTAATCTTTGAGTTTTCCAGGAAGTTGATGGTCCCTTATTTGGTTGGTTTTACCGAATATGAGTGTGTATACGTACTCCGGTTTCCATTCGGCATTGACCTTGCTGGGCTGCAGGCATGTGAAATTGTATGGTTTATAGTTACGTGTTGTTCACAATTGTTAATAAACTAATTACGGTAATAAAGAAATCAAGTCATTTGACGTGTATGTAGTGGTAACTTACATGAAAATCCTCTCTGTCCTTGACCAGTTCTTTCCCATTATAGTATTTCGCAAATTGGGCTGTGAAGTGACTGCATTGTGTTCCTTCTTGCTTTGGTGTGCAGACCCTGTGAGGCCTTTCTGCTATCCTTTCCCAGTCTGGTTCGTTCTTGTGTTTTAGTCCGTGGTGCTTGTTCATCAGCACGGACATCCTTCTCATTTGTTATTGGATTATGGTTTTGTTGTTTGGGTGCGGCATTGAGGAAAGTAAGAGTATCATACTATCATGAGGAAAACATGAAATCAATGTACACAAAGTACGTACCAGTTCTTCTCGATGCACGTGGTGTTGACTCCAAGACAAATCGGCGTAGTTTACGTAGTTCAGTGAGTCAAGGATGTCGATGCTATCTCTGAACTTGTTCACAACATAGAGCGTGTAGTGTTTGTTTGTGTGGTGAGGTATCATGATCTACGTTGAGAGCGGAGATCATTGTTGATGTAAAAATTGAATTTCATTTCATTGTTGAAAGCTCAAAGAGAATAGGTCATGTGCTAAGTAATAATACTGAGCTTACCATCTTCGAATGGAGGATGTCTTTACCTCCCACGAGGAGTTCAAATCCTTTTAGTGCTTCATCCTCGTTGAATTCTGATAGCTCTCCGTTATCATAATTGAGACCGAGCACCAGCTTCAAGAAAGAGAGTGTGTGATTTTAGTTAAATATTCTATCGTAGTAATGGCGGTGGTATTTTTGTGTGTGAGGTATGCATACATTTGCGAAACCTGCAGGGAGTACAGTTGTGTCGTCTGGGTTGAACTGTTCTTGTTCTGCCCATTCCTCCAGTAATGCGTTTAGCATGGAGCCCTCCATCCGTGTTTCTCCTTTTCCTACTTGTTCCATGAAGGATTTTGCTGAAATGCAGTCTTCTCGGTTTGAGCTTTTATATTTATATAGCACTTGTGTGCAAGGAGGGTTTGGAAGTAGGTGAGTGAATTGTTAGTTGGATGTTAGAGAATCTGTAGCTCTCTGTAGTTGTTTCCATGGAACTAGGAGAATCTGCTTACCCTGCGCATTCTCTCTGTCCTTGTCGGCTCATCAGATATCTATAGAGTTACATGGCCTTTTCTCTGTAAATGAAATCTCCTGGAACAAGTGATGCAACCTTGACTTTCCCAGGTTCCTTGCTTGGTCATTTGAATGGCCTCTTAATTGAGATTATGTTTGCTGAGTTGATCTCTGATGATTGAATCGTTGAGGGTTTTGGGGATCTTGTCTGTACTCTTGGAAGATGCCTTGCCTTTTTCTTGTCATGACCTAACTACACTTGCTCGTTAGGCTGCCTAGGTGTTGGTGATTCCTTTTGTGTGCTGTTGTTTTTGATGCTCGGTTGTACTGAGATTGCAGCATCGCGTTTCCTCTGTTCAAGTATCTTTTCTGTTAAATCCTTCTTTATCTGCTTTTTTTCTTCCCGTGCATGTTTCACCTCGGGTGATGTTCCTGGTTTGTGATCTTCGTCAACAGGGTTCTTGTTCTGTTTGGAAAGCTCTTGTTGGTGAGTTGGTACGCTCTTTGTCCTGTTATCACCTTCTAAAGGAGAGCCTGTTATGTGTTCTGTCTTTTTATCTGGGGGTGGTCCTACCTGGTTCTATCGGTGGATCTTTTCTTTCGTCTTCCTTTTGTAAATCAGTGTCTGGCTGCGTGTGTTGTTCCCTCTATAAACCAGCATTTGTCTGAGCTTGTTCTTCCGTGAGTGTTTCTTCAGACGCTTTGGTGGTATCCTTGCTGCTCACATGATAATCTTCTTTCTCCTCATTGCTGTTTGTGTCATTAATGTCAATAACTTGTATCTCTTGAGCGCTCGTCCCAATTTGCTCGGGAGTTGGAGGAATCTCTTCTTGAATTATGTCACAATGTATTCGTTCCATTTCACTGTCTTCCATATCGACCTTAGAATTTAGCATATCTGTTAAAATAAAAAATAAAAAATTGTTGGTGTGTCTCTGAAAATTATATAAGTAGAATTTTACTTTGTTGTCTTGAGAAAGAGAAACCTTTGGTGTAGTTGATTAATGACAGTGCGGCCGTATCTCTGTATTGGCTGATTATTTGATATAGAATTTTCTTCCTCAACCCCGGGACTTGTTCTTTTGTTAGGTACACTGTTTCTCCACCATCGGTGTAGTGCTTTGCGTTCATGAACATGTAGAACGCACAGTCGAGTCTGCAGGTAGAAGGATGATTGGTTATTGTCGTTGTCCAAAGATGGTTGGGCAGTTTAGGTGAAGTTGTCCTAATGTCCTATGTTTTTTATGTATTGAATTAATAGTTAAATTGTTACAGTGAGTAAGGAAAAGGAGAAAGGTTTGTAGTGCTTACGTTGCTCCCTGAAGTGGCACCTGCATTTTAACCTTTTCGAAATGGTCAATACTACTTGGAGACAGCTGGAGCAATTTGCTTACTTGCTTCCATATCCTCTTTACTCTGTTTGTTACTGTGTTGAAGTAATCCATTGTTCCTTCATGTTCAACTGTAAAGAGTCAAGGAGTTCGAAGTGCTCTTTTTTCATGTTTATTGTAACAACGAAGTAGTGGCCCATACTCACAGCTCCTTCTTGAACAGGCCCGCCTATGCAAACTGGTAGAAAGAACTGCAAAACGGAAAATAAATAAGTAAGGGATCCTTCTTGAATTTAGTCATGATTTGTTGATCGTTAGTCGGAATTGTAGTGCCAAGATTGTATTTCTTATCTACAACATGAGATGTGCTTACTATGTCGAAATCTTGTAGTTTCTCTCCTTCCAGATCAAGGAATCTTTTAATCCTTTTAGGCATTGTCTTGTCTCTGACGTGTGCTTCGTCTTTATTTTTCAGCTCCAATGGATCTTCGTGGTTGGCCATGCGTATTGATGCCTGCTTTTTTTGTCACATGTGCGTAAAAGAGGTTTGTAAATTCAATTGTACAGAAAGTTTGATTGATCGATATAGTGATATTCATTTTTTGAAACTTGAGGTTTACTTATGGTGTTGTACGTTTATAGAATCTTTCTCTTTGTGCCCCTGAATTGCTTTTTCAACATCTGTAGCATGACTGCCATGGTTTCGCTGCGCACTGGCTTTCCAGACTTGAAGCTTTCCGCCATGAGGCTCACCGTTACTGTTGATGTCTCTGTATTTATAAAAATCTCATGCCTGCAACACACACACATATAATGTATTTATAAAAATCTCTGTATATATATTTACAGGTATACATGTAAAATCTTTAAGGGAGAAAATCATTGGAGGAATATAATTCGTTGGTGGTAACATGAACTTACCCTTTGTCCTCATTCGCTGTCATGACATTGTTGTACAGGCGTTCGATCCCTTCATCTTTTGTGTCTTCTTCGATGGACAGGTTTTGTATGATCAATGGTTCACGTTCTGTTTGAGTGCCATCCTGGCTTACCGTCATGTTTGTGGCGGCAACATCTTTTACAGAACAATGTTTCTTGTCTGATGGTGCGGCCTTTTTCTTGTTGTTGTCTGACTCTCTCTCTGGAATGTTTGCTGCATGGTCTTCCAATGCACCGTGGCCCTTTGCTTCTTTGCTTGTTACTGCGTGCGTGTCTTGTTGAGGTTTCTGCGTTGTCGTGTAAAAGCATGGTTAAAAAATAATTAAATATGCTCGTTATTTTCATTGTAGTTTAGTGTCCATTCCCTAAGAAAAATACTCAAATGTTTAAGTGTGTCTTTGAACGTTTTTTTGTAGCTTCACCTTTTCAGCCATTTCCGCCGGTGCTGCCTCTTCGAGCTTTTCTTCTTTGAGTGGAGGTTTTTGGAGCTTTTCTTCTTTGAGTGGAGGTTTTTGGAGCTCCTCTGGATCTTTTTCGTTTTGTTCTCCCATGGTGTCGTCGTTTTTTTCTTGTGGCTGTTGAGACATAGAGGTAGGTAAATGAGATTGCATTTGTGTTTTTGTTCACTTAAATATCTAATTTCCTTAAAAGCAGGTTATCTCACTTCACCTTTTCAGTCTTTTGCATCGACATTGACATCCCTGTTATTTCTTGCTCGGACAGCGGAGGTTTTCTGGCTTGGTCTACGGCGGTTACGCTGTCCGTTGTTCGAACAACATCTTCTGATTGTTCTATTCCCTTGTGTTGTTGTGTTTGTTGGTCTTGAATATTGGTGCTCTCCTTTGTTTCTTGCATCTCTCGGAACGCAAAAAAGTAATTAAAATGTGTCTGTTTTTTTATATGCTATAGAAAGAGGTTTTGTAGCTTGACCTCTACATTCAATCTCTCTTTTGTCGTTCCTGTCGCTTCTTCTCTGTCTTCTGTACTTTTTGTACATTGTTGAGCGGTAGCAGCAATTTCTATCGCTTCTTGAGGCACATCTTCTGCTTCATTTGTTTCTTTCTTCTGTTCAGTCAAAAAATGTAAATAAAGTTTGGACTTCATCTATGCATGCATAACTTTTTTTTAATGTTGTAGGAGCAGGTGCGTGTAGCTTTACCTCATTGGTCTTCGATGCTGGTGGCATGTCTTCTCCGTTGTATTTGTCATGTGACGACTTCTGTTTGGTCGGCGTACTGGGTACCATTTTAGTCGCCATTTGCCCTTGTTTTTTGGTTTGTTCTGTTTGTACCACTTGCTCTTCTTCGGGATGACCGTCCTCATTTGTTTCCAGCGTTTCATGAAAAAAGCAAAAGCATGGTTCATTCATTGCTTGTAATTCTTGTGTTACTGCGACAGGTTGTGCTGGGTAGTACATTTCTTATAAATTTTGGAGAAATGGTTCTTGTTGAATTTTACCTTTGCGCTGGTGGTTGGGATATCCGTTTCTGCGTCCACTTTTTCTTTGCTTTGTATACCAGCCTTGTGTGTGTCACCAGGTGCAGTCTCTGAGGCTTTCTCCCTTGTATCGGTCATCTGAAATGCTCTTGTGCTGGAGAGCTATTCTATATCAACTTTCTGTTTTGCATGGGCATCCTCTTCTCTTTGCTGTGCTTGTAATAGCTGATAGATGAAACAATATGAGTTGATGGCATTTGGGCGAGATGGGTTTGGAAGTTTTACCTCTTCTTTGTTGTTTTCTTCTTATTTTTGTGTCGTGCTGTTAACGGTCGATGCTAGATCAGCCTGTGCCTCGTTTGCAGGAGCGTTGATATGATACTTGTCCGGCTGGGTTTATATTTTGTTGCAGATTTGTCAGCTAACTCAAGACCGTTTCTAGTTTAGAGAGAAGAGACTTTTTAGAAAGAAGAGACTGATTTTTTATACTCACTTCTTTGCTGCCTCCGATCCTGTTCGTCTCTTGTACTGCTCCTGTTGATGCTTTTGAGGGAGCATCATCTGTTGTTGGGTTGCTTGTTCTATTGCTTCCATCCTCTTGCTCGATGTTCTTGACGACATGATACTGTTGGCCTTTATGTTTCGGTGGCATTCTCTTGTCGTGTCCCTGACAGAACTGAAGACATATTTTTTAGGTTCAAGTTTGAAAGCATCGCTTTCGAGTTACATGGATGATGTATTTGTTCTCATTTACCTGTTTTTCATCTTGATTCTCGGCTTCTGCAGCTACTTTTCTACCTTGTTTTTGATGTCCTTCAGCACTTGCTGTATTGGTTGATACATGCTCTTTTCTTTGCTCTTTTTGCACCTTGTTATGTTCTTTTGTCTCCCTCTGGCTAATTCTCAAGGTCTGTGTTCTTGATTTTGTTATTCTTTTCTTCCTTTCATACTTGTTTTGTTGGTCTTCTTCTTCCTTCTTCCTTTTTCTCCTCGCTCCTGGTTCTGCTGTGGCTGCGAGTTCTTTCGTGTGGTTGCCATGTACAAGTGCAGCTGTGGCTCCTACCTCTGCTCCATCCTGCAACTTCAGCGACGGCTCTTCTGGTAAGCTCATTGTGCAAACAATGTCCTGAAATTTTCTAAGTTGTTCGAGAGAATCAATCAGGGCCATTGTTTGTTGCACCACTGAGTTCTTCATGTTTTCATCTAATTCCTCCTCTTGTTCGCTGCATTGGTGTCCAGCCCTGGTCTTTATTCCTGGTATTTGTTTTGTTTCGTCGAGTGCTTGTTTCAACGTTTCTTCTATCCTTGCGAATATTTCATATGATCCTGTGCTGGTGCCTCTGACTGATTCCTTGCTTCCACTCGTGCTGACATGTGCTTTGTCCCGACGCTTGGTTGGTGGTGGTAGTAGCTTGGTCGTCTGCTGGTGCTCCTGTTGTTGTGCTGGTATTATCTGCAATGTATGCGAAGGTGTTGCTGTGCTGGCATAGAAGATCCTCTCTTCTGTTCCTTTCCATGTCTGCATTGTTTCGGCAGAATGGAGTTGGTTAGACTGGAAACCGTTTTTATAAGGTATAATGCATATTATTCAATAGGGATATACCTTTATCTTGCCAAATTCATAGTCATCTGGTCGTGCTTTTCCGTCATTTTTCATGTCTGCTATAGCTATTTTCTTTAGGTCACACTCTATTAGGTGGTTTGCTCGCAGTAATGATGTCTTGTCCATTGTCTTTGCAATCTTGCGCATTTCTATTGTGTTGGTCGGCAGCAGCTGGGAGTCGAGGTACATTATTACTGGTCCCTGTGCCAAACCATTGAGATGCTTTTTGTTCTTTTCTTCCTGAGGCAACAACCTGTGCTTCTACCATGTCTTGGCTCCTTCCTTAATACTTTCGACGATTACCTCGCAGAAATCCATCTTTGCCATTTTTGGATAGTCCAAGTCCTTGACCATAATGGCTTGTTTGCTGAAGGTAGGGGAGGTTGTTCCACAGACAACGTTGTGGAAAAAAATAAGGAAAAATATTTTAACTGATTTCCTGTTTGATTGTTCGTCATCTACTTTCACCAAGTTTTGTAGTTCACTAAACAGATCGTCGTGATGGAAATCCATTTTCTTGAGGCCAAGTTCTTTGATCAGTTCTTTCACTGAAGCTGGGCTCTTCTCTGGCCTTGGTGCTGACTTTTCCGTGTCGTTTGGGTATCCAAACACTTTGTGTATAGCTTCCCTGGTAATCTTGATTACTTTCAGCTGATCAGCGTCATCGAATGTTATTGTCATGCTTTCTGTGTCCAGGTTGTCGTAGATGTGTGCTGCAAGCGGTTTGCAGATGGAGCGCTTTATTTGGCATTCCTCTATGCTTCCAAACCCGGCCGTCCTAACATCTTGTTGGTGACGTTCTTTTAGTAATTTCCATGCTCTATTGACCTGATCAAATGCTGCTCCTGCCTTGATTTCGCATTTGTCCTTATTTGTTGTTGCCTCATGTTCATTATCCGTTGGTGCTGCCAATTCTTTGCCACTTGTCTTTATCCTCTTTGTCCGCTTCTGTCTTGGTTTTCCCTGTGTAGAAAAAGAGTGTTTTGTTATAGAGGATGGTTTGGTTTTCATGGGTGTAAAGCGGTAGGAAAAATCTATAGAGAAAATGTGTTTTACATCATTGTTGTTGTCCTCTGCGGCGCCACCGTTGTCCCCTGCGGCGTCATCGCCCTCTGCACGAAAGTGGTCATCATCATGTTTTGTGCCATCGTCGTCGTCGGCAGCATCATGCTCTGACTCTTTGCTGGCATCATCCTCGCCTTCTTCCAACCGTTGTCTTCTGTTTTTCTTTTTGGTTTTAGTTAGTTCATTTTCGACCCTTGTAACTGCTGGCGGGAGCACCATTAGAGGTCTTGGCTGCTGCTGCTGCTGCAAGGTAGCACTGTCGCTGATGAGTTGAGTTTTGTCCTTTGTCTTTTGTCTTTTTGTTATAGGAGGAACTACAGTCTTGGTTTCTGATGGCCTATCTTTTTGTAGCTCCCTGCTCGAAGTTGGTGCTGGCACTTGCTCCGGTGCTTCGTTGTCCATGTTCCGCTTCGTTCTTTTTTCTGACGGGTCAGGAGAGATGAGTGGTTTTTCTGGATATGCACTGTTAAGTTCAGACAAAATCGTTTCAATATCTTCTCCTGCACATCCGTCACCTGCACGATGATTATGTAACAAAAGGATTATGTAGCAAAATCGAAATAAATGGGATATAGTTTTCAAACCATGTCTTCCACGACTACACGAAAAAAATCTAAAACTTAATCTACATAGATTGATAAGATAGCCCTTTTCTTTCATTTCTTGAGCTAAAAAGGCGATCAATCCATTGTTTTCTTGTTATATCAAGTTTTTCTTCTAACTCTTGGTTTAGCCAATGAGTGATGGAAATTAGGGCCATGTGGTGAGCAGTATGGCTGCTGTTAATTCCATATCAGTGAAGGGAGGTCTTTTTCTATATTGAAAAAACACTACAAATGATATTCTGTAAATATAATTGTAAGGTTTAGAGGGTAAGATAAAATGTTCTTGAATGAATAATGATACACGTAGTGTGTGAAAAATTTCATGAAAGTGTAGTTCCCAAGATTGTGTGGGCGTAAGTGGTTAACTTACTGCTGCTACATAGTTTATAGTACCTTGCTGCATGGCAGGATGTTCTGTAGGTACCCTGTTTTCCTTATTACCATTCCTTACTGCGTAAAAATGCCCAGGCGTTAGCAGCAGTAGAAGCAAAATTTAACTTCACAGCAAAAAGAGGAGATACATCCCGTGGACACAAAAAACGGCACTGCCGGAGAGGCACAGATTGTTTCACGCTATAAGCACACATCTAGATCTATTATTGGAGCACGGATGTTGATATGAGAGAGGCACATAATTTGAAACAGATACAATCAACAGATATATAGAATCTTCTGTAAATAGAAGGTTTTGAATTTAAGGATGCTCTCATGGTTTGAATCTAGTGCGGTGTCCTAGATAGTTCTGGCATGCACAATACGTTTTAGTCAAATATCTTGTGAGTAGATTTCTTTGGCGGATAGTGGTAGCATCCTATTGCACGCGTGTCTACCTTATTTTAATTTTCTACAAGAGTCTAAACAGAATTTTTGGAAACGCGGTTTTGTGTGGCGGTTAGGGTTCATGTCCGTCAAAAAGGGGGAAAACCATTTTGATCGAACTGTGGTAATGGAATGTAATGGATTAGTATTTTTTTACCTTCGATTGCTTGTGAGGGATTCGTCGCATCCATCTGCTGCTTTTTCTCCTTGCTCTCTGTTGGTACCTCCGCCGTGAGCAGGGGTCGTCGCCGTCAGTCGCCGCCACCGCCGGGAGAGGTTTTTTATGCTTTCATGGGCACCCACCGACTGTGTGTATCTTGAAGTGGATGGCGGCTGGTGTGTGAGGCGGACGCGATTTGGATTTTTGGTTGGTCTGCTGGATTGGACAATGTGGGCAGAAGGAGAGAGCAGGGTGTTCGAGAGAGGGGAACTGGTGAAGTGTTCGAGATTTTTGGTGCGAAAGCAAAAGGAAGAAAGGAGTGGAGGGAGAGAGGGGAATGGTCCAACCGTCGCGAATCTTCGACCGTCCGATTTCACATCAAGATTGGTGTAACTTTCTGTTGGCTTCGATGCGGGAGCGTTTTTTATTTTAGTGTGGTGACATTGACATGGGCATGGTTTGGTGTCACCCAGAGTCACATTCGTGCCTGCGCGTGTTGCAGACGTTTTCTATGACGTGCCTGCGTCTCTTTGGACATCAAGATTGGTGAAACTTTCTGTGTTCATCCATGAACTTGTTTTTTGCTTGCCATCTTAGCTGTTAGTCGGTGGGATGTTAGCATTTTTTTGATTTTAGTGTTTTTGTGTGATCCACACGGGCATGGTTTGGCGTTACTCAGAGTTACGTTCATGGGTTTTTGTGTTCCAAACAATTCTGCTCGCCAGTTCATTTGGAGAGGCATGGCCATGAACTCATGGGAAGCATTTTAACGCATTGGTCAGAGCCAAGATACCACGGTTGTATGCTTTTGGTATTTCCAAATGATTTCGCTCGCTCATTCTCTTGGAGAGGAATGGATGTGAAAACGGCGGGGGCAAGTATTGTTATTAGCCAGAGTCACGTTTGTCCACGTGTGTGTTACATTTATTTTCTC
This sequence comes from Triticum urartu, assembly GCF_056163025.1. Taxonomy (NCBI): domain Eukaryota; kingdom Viridiplantae; phylum Streptophyta; class Magnoliopsida; order Poales; family Poaceae; genus Triticum; species Triticum urartu. Next base: position 597,539,327 of record NC_141875.1, on the reverse strand, counting down.
TGGCAAGTCACTGTGAGGTCCGTGGAAGTGAATCCGAGTTGGCACTGTGTTGCCAATGCAACAGGCACATTACTTGCGCTGTGTATGGAAATGTTTTCCTTCCTTTTTTGTTGAGAGTTGCGGTGGTGCGTTCTAGGGAGGCACTGTTTGTTATTAGAGAGAGTCACGTTGCATGGTTCTTTGTGTTCCAAACGATTTCGCTCGCCAATTCATTTGGAGAGGCATGGACATGAACTCATGGGAAGCATGTTAACGCATTGGTCAGAGTCAAGTTACCACGGTTGTATGCTTTAGGTATTTCCGAATGATTCCGCTCGCTCGTTCTCTTAGATGTGAAAACGGAGGGGGCAAGTAATGTTATTAGCGAGAGTCACGTTTGTCCACGCGTGTGTTACATGCATTTTCTCTGGCGAGTCACTGTGAGGTGCGTGGAAGTGAAGCCTAGTTGGCACTGTGTTGCTAATGCCACAGGCAGACTACTGACGCTTTCTATGGAAATATTTTCCTTGTCGACTCGTTCCTTTTTTTAGGGAGAGTCGCGGTTGTGCATTGCCGGGAGGCACTGTTTGTTATTAAAGAGCGTCACGTTCGTGCCTGCGTGTGTTACGGACGTTTTCACTAAGGTGTCGCCTCGAGAAGCGTGCAAGTTAATTCGCGGATATAGTAAGATTTTGATATAAATATCATTTCAAAAAATGGCAATGCATAATAGTATGAATTCGACAGTAATTTCTCTGGAATACAGTCAGACGTATACATTAAGTTAACTGTGTTTGAGATGTTTTTTTATTGAATATGTATGGACCATTTGAAAGAAGTTGGGTGGTTGTAGTGTGGACGAACGCACGGGGAGATGAAATGATAGTACTTGTCTTTCCCAAGCGTCCAGAGTTTGAGGTATTTAAGAGAGATTGTGAGAATTCGAGGCGTTGGTTACTCTGTTTGACCGTCTGACCGGTGTGCATGTGTTATAAAAAGGTACCTACTCATGGAACATTCCGCGTCCACAATTCTCCAGAGTCAGGCCCCTCTTCCTAGCTTGTAGCTCCTTGCTTGCGCCATGGCAGGTAAGAGGGGTTCTGGATGTTCAAGCAACCACGCAGCGAGGACCAAGGCCGCGGAAAGAAGGGAGAGGTCCCGCCGCTACGATGTAGCGGAGGTAGGGATATCTTGCCCCGTTGCCCAGGTGTCGAACGATCTCTCGCATGGAGGCGAATCCTCCCACAAGCACATTCGCCATGGAGACGATCTCGGCAAGATGGCAGTATCGAATTCCTTAGCCAGCGACGGCGTGCTCGATGAGCTAATTAAGCAGCAACAGTTCATCGCTCGGCTGGAGAAATTGGTGCAGCAGAGCAATGCCTCTATGGAGAAGTCCACTGGTCTCATATTTCGATCTTTGTATAAGAATGAGAAGCTTCTCAAAGAGCTCCACCAGAAGGATCAGGAGGCCGCCCGCTGGAAGAATCTGTATGAGCAGAGCCATGCGTTGGTGCAGAATCTGTCGGGCGAAGTGGAGCAGCTTATGGATGAGAATGCTGAGGTTCTCGTCAAGTACAAGAGCCTGGTTGAGGATTCGTATGCTGCTGTGAAGGAAGGTCATGAGGCGACGAAGAAGCAGATTGAGGATGCGCTCGCCCACCAGCCGATCAAGAACGCTGCTGGAGTGTAGGCAGAGAGCTTGAAGCGTATGTTTTTCTGTTGCATTGGGGCATGTGGCCTTTTGTACTTACATGAACCTGTAAAGCATTTATGCGTTGCATTGTCTTCGTGTTGTTTCGTTCTTTGGTACATGTAGATGAGTAGGCTCTGGGCATGGATGTCGCTAGTTAGCGTCGGTCGTGAAGTGAATACAGCGTCGGTTCTGTACCAGTTAGTGACATGAGTTGTGTACTAGCAATGGCATGGACGTTCGTGGTTCTGTGAAGGGTCACAGGCACGGGCGTGGTTCTGTTAAGGGTCACAGGCACAATCCTTGTTTTTAGAAGCCACGGCTCTGTGCTGAGTTGCGTGGCGCTTCTTTTATTAGAAGCACGGGCGTGAAGTGACTACAGCCACGGTTCTGTTCCAGGTAGCAACATGACCTGTGCACTGACGATGGCGTGGACGTTCGTGGCAGTGTTAAGGGTCACAGGCACGGGCGTGAAGCGCTAAAAGGCATGCTGCCCTACAAAATAGAGTCACGCTCTCAAGTGTTTGTGTTCCGAATTGTTCCGTCAACTCCATCAGACGGAGATGCACGGGCGTTTAGCACACAAAGGTTCTTTAATTGGGGAGACCCAGCGGAATTGGTTCAGATGTGAATACCCACTGTTTACTCTGTGAAGCACGGACTAGCAAATTCGAATAGGCACGTACGCAGGTGAATCCCATGGGGGCATGGTTTCGTCTTTCGCATAGTCACGTTCGTACGTTTATCATGGAAAGAAAGCAGAATGGGTTTAGATGTTAACGCTAGCTGTTTACTTTATGAGTGGCCGATTCGAGAGTAGAGTTGTTTAAAAGCGTAAGTTCCTTGTTTTTAGAAGCCACGGCTCTGTACTGAGTTGCATCGCGCTTCTTTTATTAGAAGCACGAGCGTGAAGTGACTACAACCACGGTTCTATTCCAGGTAGCGACATGACCTGTGCACTGACGATGGCGTGGACGTTCGTGGCAATGTTAAGGGTCAGAGGCACGGGCGTGAAGCTCAAAGAGGAATGGTGCCGTATGATATAGAGTCACGAGCGTGAAGTGACTACAGCCACGGTTCTGTTCGAGGTAGTGACATGACTTGTGCACTGACGATGGTGTGGACGTTCGTGGCAGTGTTAAGGGTCAGAGGCACGGGCGTGAAGCTCAAAGAGGCATGGTGCCGTATGATATAGAGTCACGCTCCCCTGTGTTTCTGTTCCAAGTGCTTCCGTTGACTCGATCAGAAGGAGATGCACGGCCGGTGATCCTACAGAGGCATAGCTTTGCATTACACATAGTCACGTTCGTTTCTTTAGCCTAGGGAATGGGTTGAGGTGCCAACACTAACTATTGACTCTGCTGTTAAAAGTTTGTTTGCTCATTTTCAAAAGCACAGTCACGCTTCTTTCTTGATGTTTCGTATATTATTCGATAAAGGCGTGGACTCGATTAGATGGAGAGGCACGGGCATGGTATTTTCTTATATAGAGTCACGCTCGTCTATGTTTGCGTTCTGAATAATTCCATTGACTCGATCATATGTAAACCCAGCGGAAAGGCATCGTTTGGTCTTACTCACAGTCACGTTTGTTTCTTTAATTGCGGAAACCCACTGAAAAGGGTAAGAGTTCCTTGTTTTTAGAAGCCACGGCTATGTGCTGAGTTGCATGGCGCTTCTTTTATTAGAAGCACGGGCGTGAAGTGACTACAACCACGGTTCTGTTCCAGGTAGCAACATGACATGTGCACTGACGATGGCGTGGATGTTTGTGGCAGTGTAAGGGTCACAGGCACGGGCGTGAAGCTCTAAAAGGCATGCTGCCCTACAATATAGTCACGCTCTCGTGTGTTTGTGTTCCGAATTGTTCTGTCAACTCCATCAGACGGAGATGCACGGGCGTTCAGCACACAAAGGTTCTTTAATTGGGGAGACCCAGCGGAATTGGTTCAGATGTGAGTACCCACTGTTTACTCTGTGAAGCACGGACTGGCCTATTCGAATAGGCACGTATGCAAGTGAATCCCATGGGGGCATGGTTTCGTCTTTCGCATAGTCACGTTCATTCGTTTATCATGGAAAGAAAGCAGAATGGGTTTAGATGTTAACACTAGCTGTTTACTTTGTGAGTGGCCGATTCGAGATTAGAGTTGTTTAAAAGCGTAAGTTCCTTGTTTTTAAAAGCCATAGTTCTGTACTGAGTTGCATCACGCTTCTTTTATTAGAAGCACGGGCGTGAAGTGACTACAGCCATGGTTCTATTCCAGGTAGCGGCATCACCTGTGCACTGACGATTGCGTGGACGTTCGTGGTAGTTTTAAGGGTCACAGGCACGGGCGTGAAACTCTACGAGCCATGGTGCCGTATGATATAGAGTCACGTTCCCCTGTGTTTCTGTTCCAAGTGCTTCTGTCGACTCGATCCGAAGGAGATGCACGGCAGGTGAGCTCACGGAGCCATAGCTTTGCATTATGCACAGTCACGTTCATTTCTTTAACCCAGCAGAATGGGTTGAGACGCCAACACTTACTATTGACTCTGTTGTTAAAAGCTTGTTTCCTTGTTTTCAAAAGCATAGTCACGCTTCTTTCTTGATGTTTCGTATATTACTCGATAAAGGCGTGGACTCGGTTAGATGGAGAGGCACGGGCATGGTGTGGTGTTATATAGAGTCACGCTCGTCTGTGATTGCGTTCCGAATAATTCCGCTGACTCGATCAGATGGAAACCCAGCGGAAAGGGTTCAGGTGTGAACACTCACTGTTTACTCAGTGAGGCACGGAATGGCTTGTTCAAGTGAAGCTGTTGTGGTGTATTCTTTGCACGGTGGTGGGTCCGAGGAAGTGACGGCGTGGTTGTAACGCCCCGGACGCACCCGCCGGTGGTCGTTACTCCTGGCGGGATCTAGACTGGCCCGACAGATCAATACTATTCTTTTCTGCGCACTTTGTCCTCACTCGTGCGCACCCGGGAGCAACTTCCCGGTCGGTCACCCATCCTGAAACTACTCCAAGCTGAGCACGCTTAACTTTGGAGTTCTTTCTGAATGGGCTCCCAAAAAAGAAGGAATTCCTTATTGATATGCGTAGTCTATCATCCCTAATAAGCCAGGCTATCACATACACCCCCACTCAAAGGAACCGACGTCCTCGTCGGGCCACAGGAACATTCCCTCTTGGCACATACGTCTGTGCATCCAGTCCGGTACATGTGCCATGCCGTGTGCCACGACGGGTCACAAACGTCATGCACAACATGACAACGCACCTGTCTGCAACCATGCGTGTAACCGCGAGGGTCGGCTCTGATACCAACTTGTAATGCACTGGACACACCCGCCGGTGGTCGTTACTCCTGGCGGGATCTAGATTGGCCCCACAGATCAATACTAGTCTTTTCTGCGCACTTTGTCCTCACTCGTGCGCACCCGGGAGCAACTTCCCGGTTGGTCACCCATCCTGAAACTACTCCAAGCTAAGCACGCTTAACTTTGGAGTTCTTTCCGAATGGGCTCCCAGAAAAGAAGGAATTCCTTATTGATATGCGTATTCTATCATCCCTAATAAGCCAGGCTATCACAGTGGTATTGTGAGGAGTCATGTTATGTTGTTTTCGTGTTCCAAATGATTCCGTTGAACCGTTCGCAACGGCAGGCACATCCGTGCATCGCGAAGAGGCATGGTTATGATTTACCAATAGTCACATTCGTGCGTTTATGGCGGAAACCCAACGGTTCAACGGCCGTCTCTTCGTACGGGAGTGAACACCATGTGGCTCCGCTCCAGAAACCTAACGGTGCGACGGGCGTCTCCTCCGGTGACGCCGTTCTAGCTCGTCGCCCGAGACTAGGTTCCAGCTATTTAAGGCAGACGGACGGAGTGTCGAAACCCTAGCCACATTCTACTCCTCGCTTCGTTCGCCGCTAGGCCTTCCACTCCTGTTGCTCATCATTATTCACTGACCATCTCCGCCATGGCTGGGCAGAAGGAGACTATTCCGGACCGCCGTGCCCTATCGCGGGAGGAGATCCAGGCTTGTGAGGGCTCCTCGTCTGTAAGTTCACCCTATTTCTACTTCTCCTTTATTCGTTTTTTGTTTCTTTTGGCTGCTTTGATTTAGTTTGTGAAACATGAATTATTATGGTCAGTTGACTCCTAATTTGATGTGGGTCTGTCTTGCTGATACTGATTTACAGTTAGTTGGAGGTAGGGTTAGTCTGCGTCATGGTCTTGAACAGAAGTCCCTTGCTGTAGAATTGGGGAGCAGCTGTGGCTCGAAAGAGATGGGAGTGGTGAGCGGAGCGGCGACGGGAATGGTGCACGTTGTTTCATTTGCAGAGGCTAACAAAACATGTGACGAGCTTGTGGAGATCATCCACCGGTGGCAGGAACTCTTCCAGGAAGCAAGGGAAGATTTGAAGAAGGCGAATGCCGGGATCGTAGAAATTACGGTTGAGAAGAACAATCTCCTTGAAAAGCACGTCCGGTCGTTGCAGGAATCGGTTGCAGCTGCGAAGCGACATGACGAGGATGTGAAGGCGCTGAAGAAGGAGATTTATGAACTGCGCTGGGAGCAAACCTGCAACAAGATCATTGGAGACTAGGTATACAGGGGCATCCCTGGCTGTTGTGTGCGTCTGGTGTTCTTAAGCAGTGGAGTGTAGTTTCTTACCTTTACTTGTGAAATTCTGTCAGCTACCTTGCAAACAAAATGTATTTTGGTTTCGAGTATCGTTGTAATTAGGCGCCATTACTTATGATGCACGGGACGTGAAGTCTCTGCATCTACGGTTGTTAACCTATTATTGTAATGACTTGTGTACTGATGAAGGCGTGTATGTTTGTGACATTACTGTGTTGCTGTGTTTCGGGTCACAGACATGGCCTTGCATCCCACAGATTCATGGTGTGGTTTTATATAGAGTCACGTTCGCTTGTATTTGTGTTCGAAATGTTTCCGTCGACTCGTTGAGAAAAATAGGCACGTACTCTGGTGAATCCCACAGGGGAATGGTTTCGTCTTTTGCATAGTCATGTTCATACGTTTATGATGGAAAGAAAGCAGAATGGGTTTAGATTTTAACGCTAGCTGTTTGCTTTGTGAGATTCGAGAGTTGAGTTGTTTAAAAGCGTAAGTTCCTTGTTTTTAAAAGCCACGGTTCTTTACTGAGTTACGTCGCGCTTCGTGTATTAGAAGCACGGACGTGAAGTGAATATAGCCGCGGATGATGACTTGTGCACTGTCGATGGCGTGGACGTTCGTGGCAGTGTTCAGGTCTTTTGCATAGTCACGTTCATACGTTTATGATGGAAAGAAAGCAGAATGGGTTTAGATTTTAACGCTAGTTGTTTGCTTTGTGAGATTCGAGAGTTGAGTTGTTTAAAAGCGTAAGTTCCTTGTTTTTAAAAGCCACGGTTCTTTACTGAGTTACGTCGTGCTTCGTTTATTAGAAGCACGGACATGAAGTGAATATAGCCGCGGATGATGACTTGTGCACTGTCGATGGCGTGGACGTTCGTGGCAGTGTTCAGGGTCACAGGCACGGGCGTGAAGCGCTAAAAGGCATACATCCCTATAATATAGAGTCACGGTCTCGTCCGTTTGTGTTTCGAATTGTTCCGTCAACTCCATCAGACGGAGATGCACGGGCATTCAGTCCAGAAAGGATTTTTAATTCTAGGGAACCACCGGAATTGGTTCAGATGTGAGCTCTCAGTGTTCACTCTGTGAGGCACGGATTGGCCTATTCGAATAGGCACGTACGCAAGTGAATCCCGTGGGGGCATGGTTTCGTCTTTCGCATAGTCACGTTCGTACGTTTATCTTGGAAAGAAAGCGGAATGGGTTTAAATGTTAACGGTAGCTGTTTACTTTGTGAGTGGCCGACTCAAGAGTCGAGTTGTTTAAAAGCGTAAGTTCCTTGTTTTTAGAAGCCACGGATCTGTACTGAGTTGCGAGGCGCTTCTTTTATTAGAAGCACGGGCGTTAAGTGACTACTGCCATGGTTCTATTCCAGGTAGCGACATGACCTGTGCAGTGACGATGGCGTGAACGTTCGTGGCAGTGTTAAGGGTCAGAGGCACGGCGTGAAGCTCAAAGAGGCATGGTGCTGTATGATATAGAGTTACGTTCCCCTGTGTTTCTGTTCCAAGTGCTTCTGTCTACTCGATCAGAAGTACTAATTTGATGTGGGTGTGTTTCCGCTGACTCCTAATTTGATGTGGGTGTGTTTTGCTGATACTGATTTACAGTCAGTTGGAGGTAGGGTTAGTCTGCGTCATGGTCTTGAACAGAAGTCCCCTTCTGTAGAATTGGGGAGCAGCTGTGGCTCGAAAGAGAAGGGAATGGTGAGCGGGGCAGCAACGGCAAGTGTTGTGAGGTCCTTGTTAGTTACTCTCAATAACCTGGTCGATGAGATGAATACTTTGGTTTCACTTCCAAAGGCTGACAAGACGTACGAGCAAGTGCTGGAGATCACCTACGCGTGGAAGAAGCTTTGCGAGGAAACAAGAGAAGATTTGGACAGGGCGAATGCCAGGATCGTAGAAATTACGGCTGAGACAAAAAATCTCCTTAGAGAGCACATCCGGTCATTGCAGGAATCGGCAGCAGCTGTGAAGCGACATGACGAGAATATGAAGGCGCTGAAGGAGGAGATTGATGAACTGCGCCGGGAGCAAAGCAACAAGAAGGTTGGTGGGGACTAGGTATACAACAGCGTCCCTGGCTGTTGTGTGCGTCTGTCATTGTTAAGCAGTGGAGTGGAGTTTGTTACCTTGTCTTGTGAAATTTCGGTGTCAGCTACCTTTCTAACAAAATGTATTTTGGTTTCGAGTATCATTGTAATTAGGTGCCGTTACTTATGATGCACGGGACGTGAAGTGTCTGCAGCCACGGTTGTGAACCTAGTATTGTAATGACTTGCGTACTGATGTAGGCGTGTATGTTCGTGGCTTTTGTGTGTTGCAGTGTTTCGGGTCATGGACTTGCACCCCACAAATTCATGGTGTGGTTTCATATAGAGTTACGTTCGCCTGTATTTGTGTTTGATATGATTCCGTTGACTCGTTCAGAAAAATAGGCACGTACGCAGGTGAATCCCATGGGGGCATGGTTTCGTCTTTTGCATAGTCACGTTCGTACATTTATCATGGAAAGAAGGCAGAATTGGTTTAGATGTTAACGCTAGCTGTTTTCTTTGTGAGATTTGAGAGTCGAGTTGTTTAAAAGCATAAGTTCCTTGTTTTTAAAAGCCACGGTTATGTACTGAGTTACGTCGCGCTTCGTTTATTAGAAGCACGGACGTGAAGTGAATATAGCTGCGGATGATGACTTGTGCACTGTTGATGGCGTGGACGTTCGCGGCAGTGTTAAGGATCACAGGCACGGGCGTGAAGCGCTAAAAGCATGCTACCGTATAATATAGAGTCACTTTCCCGTATGTTTGAGTTCCGAATCATTCCGATGACTCGATCAGATGGAGAGGCACGGGCGTTCAGTGCACAAAGGCACCGTCAGGTTCTTTCTTTAAATGGGGATACCCACCGGAATTGGTTCAGATGTGAACACCCACTGTTTACTCTGTGAGGCACCGAATAGCCTATTCGAGAGACGCTGGTGTGGTATATTCTTCGCACGGTCATGGGTCTCAGGAAGGCACGGCGTTTTATTGTGTAGAGTGACGTTAGTTTGTCTTGGTGTTCCAAATGGCGTGGTTTTGTGTAGAGTCTCGTTCGCCTGTATTTGTGTTCGAAATGATTCCGTTGACTAGTTTAGTACAAGAGGCACGGACATGAATGCCATCAGGGCATGGTTGGGTCTGTCGGAGAGTCATATTTCGTAAGTTTATTGTTGAAACAAAGCGAAATGGGTTTAGGTGTTAATGCTAAATGTTTACTTTGCAAGTGACCGGTTCCAGAGTCGAGGTGTTTAAAAGCGTAATATCCTTGTTTTTAAAAGCCACGTCTCTGTGCTGAGTTTTGTGGCTCTTCTTTTATTAGGAGGACGGGCGTTAAGTGACTACAGCTACGGTTCTGTATCAGGTATCGACATGACTTGTGCACGGATGATGGCGTGGACGTTTGTGGCAGTGTTAAGGGTCACAGGCACGGGCATGAAGCGGTAAAAGGCATGCTGCCCTATAATATAGAGTCACGGTCGCATGTGTTTGTGTTCCGAATTGTTCTGTCGACTCGATCAGACGGAGAGGCACCACCGTTCAGCGCACAAAGGTTCTTTAATTGGGGAGACCCTGCGGAATTGGTTCAGTTGTGAATACCCACTATTTACTCTGTGAAGCAGGGAATGGCTTATTCGAGAGACGCTGGCGTGGTATATTCTTCGCACGGCTATGGGTCCCAGGAAGGCACGGCGTCGCATTGTGTAGAGTGACGTTAGTTTGTCTTGGTGTTCTAAATGACTCCGTTGAACCATTCACACTGAAATACACAACTATATGCGTTACACGGAGTCACATTCGTGGCGTTCACTCGTATTCGGTGTGAACGCCTCTCCGGAAACCTAAGGGTCTGACATGCGTTTCCTCCGGTGACGCCGTTCTGAAGGAGGTGGAGGTATTTAATAGAGTGAACGCCACGTGTCCGTGCTGCGGAATCCAAAAGGACCGACGGCCGTCTCATCCGTCGGTGAAGCGAACGCCGCGTGTCACCCTTCCGTCTCCCAGGGTCAACAAGCAGTTATTTAAGCCGAGCGGCGTCCGCCACCACTAGACATCATCCTGCTTCTCCCTCTTTCACCGGCAATCTTAGGAAATCACCCATCTTCCTCTTTTCGCTTGTGACGTTCCCCGCCATGGTTCGTCACAAGATAACTACTTATGCGATGCTTACTCCCGAGCGTCGCTTTCAGTTGCAGGAGGACATCCGTTCGAGGCGCGCGACTCGGGTCGCAGCAGGCATGTCTCCAGACTCGCCGGGGCTGGAGGAGATTGGGGAGGTGGAGGAAGTGGAGGGGGATCCGTCGAAGCTCATGCAGGGAGTTGATCTAGTTGGGGGAGATGTGATGGAGGAAGAGGAGGGGGTGACAAGGATGAGGAAGACGATGTGGAAGTCATGGACGAGGATGACGAGGAAGGCGTGGAGGAGGATGACGAGGACGACGAGGAAGGCATGGACGAGGATGAGGAGGACGACGAGGAAGATGTGGACGAGGACGACGAGGAAGGCATGGACGAGGATGAGGAGGACGACGAGGAAGGTGTGGACGAGGACGATGAGGAAGACGTGGATGAGGATGACGAGGACGTCGAAGAAGGCTTGGGCGAGGATGACGAGGACGACGAGGAAGGCGTGGACGAGGACGACGAGGAGCGAGATGACGAGGACGTCGAGGAAGGCTTGGACGAGGATGACGAGGACGACGAGGAATGCGTGGACGAGGAAGACGAGGCGGAGTTCTATCTCGGTGAATCGGCCTTGATGGCGGAGCAGACCGCTATCCTGGAGTCCATCCAAGATGATGCGTATGTGGAGTCCAACCGACGCTTCCTCCGGGAAGAGCAGGCGAAGATCGATGTGCTCTTCGACGAGCTGGATGCGGAGCAGGAGGCGGAGGCCAACGACGTCGATGTCACAATGGAGATAGTGGACATCTCCGACGACGGGGAGTAGTGTAGTTTTGTTGGTAGATGTTTGCTTTTCCATGCTTTTTATGATTTTCATGTTTTATGTGTCTGTAAAGGTTGAACAATGTCAAGCAATCGTCGTTGTCAGAACGGAGACAGTTTCGTCTTAGTGTCAAACAATCGTGTTTTGTTCCTAAGTAGTAGTACTACACCGTCCAAAATAAATGTGTCAACTTTGCAGTACAATTCACATTGTACTGGTTAGTACAGTGTTGAGCGAATTAATTTGTGATGGAAGGTGTATGTTTTATTTCAAATTGCAGTTTTAAGTACCATATTTGTCTCGTAAGGCGTATGTTTTATTACACTATATTGTTTTATTATAGATTGCAGTTTCAAGTACAAAATAAACGTCTCAACTAGGGCACATATTTGATTCTAGAGATTTCAGTGTGGTTAGATTTGATTATGGTTTCAACATGGTTAGATTCTAGAGAGGCACTCAACAACATGCACAAAAAAGCCACAGATGTGCTTCTTCGACATTTATCCAGGACATTCGGGGTTTTATAAGTGTAGAAAGAATTTTTTTTTCACTTATATGTTGTGTGGCAGAGGCATGGCAATTACTTTTGTGAGAGGCATGAATGTGCCGACGGAACGGGCACGGTCACGTATCAAATAGGTGCAAGGTGATCCCTAATGTCTCCTTAAGGTATCATCTATACACTTTACTGTTACAAGCACGATCGTCGTTCTTGTTGAGGCACGGAGGTGAAGGATGGAGTATTTGCGTCAGCGATAGTCACGTCCTATATTAAGGAGGAAGCAAATCTTCACAACTGCGATATGTCGGAAGCTGGTTGTAAGGCACGCTCCTGCCTCTACGTTTTCGTTGACGTCACGTTTTTGTTCTGAGCAACCTTGTTAACATGTTATGCCCGAGAGAGGTACGGTGTTACCCGGCGTAGAGGCATGCACGTAACTAACTGGAGGCACGGAGACGTCATTTCAAGGGAGGTACGGACGCGAAAATGATCGTTATGCAAGGACGTGAAGGTGTGCCTCTGCTTTAAAGAAGCTTTCACTGGCACATTTTCATTGTGGGGGGCATGGACTATGAGCTCCATGTGTTTTCGAACGCATTAGACCTCATTAATGAACATATCAGAAAGAAGGTGAATCTTTTGGTTGACGTCTAGAATGTTGCGTAAAATGACGTGAATCCAAGTTACGCATGGTCCCCTTGGTATCAGAGGCACGTAGGCACGTAAGTGCCTATTGTGGTGCACTGGAAATAAACTTGTGCAAAAGACATGTAAACTGCAAGCAAACTACAAGGTTAACTGCGACACTAGCAAACCTAAATTTATAACAAGCAAAAGGCAGTCTTGAGCGAAAGCAAATCTAATGAGAAATCTAGAATGTTCTAGATAATTTTGTTTGCCGGGACCATCTGCTTCAGTAGTCGTAGTCGCCACAGGACCTAGCGCGCTTCCTGGTCTGCTCCTTGTCGAGTTTTGCCCGGCGAAGCCCTTCCTGGATGATGCTGAGGCGGTTCCATATCTCGTACGCAGCGTAAGCGTCCTTTGCCGCGTACTCGATGTGCCTCATGGACAGGGGCATGGACGCCCAGCGCTGGTGAGCTCTACGTCATGGACAAGGATGCCTGAGACGTCCCCAAGGGAGTTCATAGGCTTGGTAGCTGTAGGCACCCTCCATTCCTTCTGGATGTCGACGTAGTGGGCGATCTCCAGTCCAACGCGGCCGAGCATCTCTATGTCGCCGTCGATGGAGAAGCCAACAAACGTGTACCTGGGGTCCGCGAGGAAGTTGTCGAACTTGGTGCAGTTCTTGTCGGCCGCGCTCAGTTGGAAGAGCAGCACCGGATGATCCTTGCCGATGGAGAGCTGGACTAGGGCAGGTTTCTGATCTTCGCCATGGTCGTTGGTGTACTTCACATCAACTCCGACGATCTTGTGGCGCTCGAACTGGAGGTGTCGCTCGAACTGCTCAATGGTGGTCGCCGCCTTGTGCAAGTCGTTGGTGTGGATCACGTGCAACTTTGTGTTGCTGTGGGCCTGCACCTCCATGAATTCCCTGGTGAATCCCATCGGTTGGAGCAGTTGGTCCTCCTGTAATCAGATTTTTTGTGGAGAACAATGAGTGGGAGAGCAATGGCGATTTCTGTTCTTTGTGTGTGAGAAGGCCGCAGCGGGAGTCTAAATTTAAGGGCGGGGAAGTGGCAAAGGAGTGCACGATCTCACTATCGACGCGGTTGTGCACATCGTGGGTTCTGGATCGTGGGTTTTCTTTATAAAAAATAAAAATAAAATCAGTAGTTGCATTTATAAAAATGTCATATCTCCAGCAAGTCGTGGAGATGATCGTTGTCTTTCGTAGTTTGCTGTCAAATGTTAACTTTTACAATCTCGTGAGGCATGCAGGGGCAGTATGTATTGTAGAGGCACAAGTCTCTGACCAAGAGAAGCATGCTTCAAATGGAAGCTTTAACTGTCAGACACGGGGGCATGGTACATTTATTCGGAGTGGCAATTGTTTTCAGTGATACAATCGCTGGTAGGAGCAGTGCTGTGTTTCTTCAGAGGCACTGTTATGTGTCCGTGTTGCAGTTGACGCTACGAGACGGTCAGGAAGAACGAGAAGCAATGAGAGGCGGCGTCATGCAGCTACAAGAAGCACTCATATAGCTGGAGGCAAAACAAGAGGCACGGATACGATGCTACGTGATGCACGGAGTTGAAGCTATGTGATTTCACGGACGTCTATTCATGCTATGGTGCTATGTGAGGCACGGGCACAAACAAATAGTCGTGCACTGAAGTACCCACGCAAGGTCGTCCCTAAGGTGTCCTATACGCTTTACAGTTTCAAGCATGGTCGCCGTGCTTGCCGAGGCACGGAGGTGAATGATGGAGCCTATGCCTTTGCGATAGTCACCTGCAATGTCAAGAAGGAAGTAAATCTTCATAGACCCGATACGTCGGAAGCTGGCCGTAAGGCACGCTTCTGCCTCTGCGTTTTCGGTGACATCACGTTTAGTGCCAGCGGCTTGACGTAACGCACAGACTCTATAGGAGTGGAGGCACCGAAGAGCCTTCGTGGGTTTTTTAAGTAGCTAGTTGGTGTTATTGACGGACAACCGTGCCTCTATAGTGTTCTTCTCTGAGGATCACAGGCGTAAGCAGTGTTTTCGAAGGAGAATAAACACCTAACTACCTCTGTATTCAAAATGTTTTTCCAAAGTGTTCCATACGAACGACTATTAATATTTGTGTGTGCACTGGTTTGTTAGAACATTGTGCACTGCTTTTAGGAGCATTCTGTAATTGTTGTCCTTGCATTTCGACGCTGCATCCACAAAGGTACTAGTGCATTGCATGCTCGTCATTTTTGTGGATTGCTATGTGTACCTGCTCTATGCGTTACGCTAATCGTATAGTATCTGTATTGTGTTTATATTTTTTAGTTCACGCCAATATATTCTAATAATAGGAAACTGCAACATTACACTGGAAATGAACTTGTTCAGAAGATATGTAAACTAGAAGCACAATTACAAGGTTATCTGTACTGTGTTTATATTTTTCAGTTCACGCCAATATATTCTAATAATAGAAAACTGCAACATTGCACTGGAAATAAACTTGTTCAGTAGATATGTAAACTGTAAGCAAACTGCAAGGTTAACTGCGACACAAGCAAATCTAAATTTAGAAGAAGCAAACGGCAGTCTTGAGAGAAAGCAAATCTAACGGGAAATCTACAATGGCATGAGCAATCTTCTAGTTACTTTTCTTGGCCGGGACCACCTGCTTCAGTAGTCGTAGTCGCCCCAGCACCTTGCGCGCTTCCTGGTCTGCTCCTTCTCGAGTTTTGCCCGGTGGAGGCCTTCCTGGATGATGGTGAGACGGCTCCATATCTCATATGCAGCGTAAGCATCTTTTGCTGCGTACTCGATGTGCCTCATGGACAGGGGCATGCGCGCCCAGCACTGGTGCTCTGCGTTGGTGAGCTTCTTCTTCATGCTGTTGTAGTAGTCGTGGACAATGATGCCTGAGACATCCCCAAGGGAGTCCAGGCGCTTGGTAGCTGTAGGCACCCTCCATTCCTTCTGGATGTCGATGAAGTGGGCGATCTCTAGTCTGACGCGCCCGAGAATCTCTATGTCGCCGTCGATGGAGAAGCCAGCAAACGTGTATCTGGGGTCGGCGAGGAAGTTGTCGAACCTGGTGCAGTTCTTGTCGGCGGCGCTCAGTTGGAAGAGCAACACCGGATGATCCTTGCCGATGGAGAGCTGGACGAGGGCTGGTTTCTGATCTTCGCCAATGTCGTTGGTGTACTCCACATCAACACCGATGATCTTGTGGCGCTCGAATTCGAGGTGACGCTCGTACTGCTCGATGGTGGTCGCCGCCTTGTGTAAGTCATTGGTGTGGATCACGTGCAACTTGGTGTTGTTGTGGGCCTGCACCTCCATGAATTCCTTGATGAATCCCATGGCCTGGAGCAGTTGGTCCTTCTGCAACCTAGTTTTTCGTGGGGAACAATGAGTGGGAGCGCAATGGCGATTTCTGTTGTTTGTGTGTAAGAAGGCCGCGGCAAAAATCTAAATTTAAGGGCGGGGAGGCGGCAAAGGAGTGCACGATCTCACTGTCGATGCGGTTGTGCACATCGTGGCTTCTAGATCGGGGTTTCATCTCCCTGGTGGTGCGGTTGTGCACATCCCGAGTTTTTGATCATGGTTTTTCTTTATAAAAATTAAAAATAAAATCAGCAGTTATATTTTTAGCAACCGTCGTATATCCAGCAAGTCGGGGAGATGTTCGTTGTCTTGCGTAGTTTGCTGTCAAATGTTAACTTTTACAAATTATCTCGTGAGGCATGCCGGGACAGTATGTAGAGGCACAAGTCTCTGACCAAGAGAAGCATGCTTGAAGTGGCTGGTTTAACTATCAGACACACGGGCGTGGTACATTCATTGGGAATGGCAACTGTTTTCAGTGATACTTTCGCTGGTAGGAGCAGTGCTGTGTTTCTTCAAAGGTACTGTTGCAGCTGACGCTACGAGATGGACAGAAAGAACCAGAAGCAACGACAGGCGTGGATATGCAGCTGCAAGAAGCACTTATACAACAAGAGTTTTAAGTAGAGGCATAGATACGATGCTACGTCAGGCACGGAAATGAAGTTACGTGGTTCACAGACGTCAATTCGTGCTATGCTACGACGTGAGGCACGTGCACGAACAAATAGCCGTGCACTCAACTACATGCGCAAAAAACCACAGATGTGTTCCTGAGAAGCACCGGCCTTGCATGGTTTTGCCGCAAGGTGTGATTCGACATTTATCCAGGGCATTCCGGGTTTTACAAGTGTAGGAATAATCGTTTTACACTTATATGTTCTGTGGCAGAGGCACGGCAATTACTCTTGTGACGAAAGAATGAACGTCGAATGTACGTGACGTGAGGATTGACAATAGGCGTCCGTTTACTGTTTTCCCGGAATGTTTTTCAATTAACTTTGAGAGGCATGAATGTGACAACGGAACAGGCATGGTCATGTCTGAAATAGTGGCAAGGTGGTCCCTAATGTGTCCTGAATGTATCACCTGTAATGCTGCACTCTTACAAGCACCGTCATTATTTTTGCAGAGGCACGGACGTGAGAGTCATGAATGTGTCGACTCAACAGGCACAGTCATGCCTGAAATAGTTGCAAGTACGAGATGGGCAGAAACAACGAGAAGAAACGAGGGGCATAGGCATGCAGCTGCGAAACGCACTCATACATCGAGTAGCACAGCTAGAGGCACAGGTACGATGCTACGTGAGGCACGGACATGAATCTATGTGAAGGCATGGATGTTTAAGGTGACTGAGGCATAGTGTTGTGCGGTTGACAGAGGTGTATGCTTGAGCTCATCGCAACAAATTACTTGGCATGACGCTATTCTGCGGAGCACCATAGTGAAAAATATGTATACTACTGACGTGCGGAGCTAGCAACGTCACTAAACTATTCTGAAACATACTTCACCACAACCATTCATCCTCCATTATTATTCAGCGAATCCCTTTATTATTATCAGAGATAAATAAACTAACCCACGCAAGTGTTTCACCTTCTTTGACAGCGAACTTTCACCACCGTCCTCTTGGACGTAATTATATGCCCAGTTACATACCATGACATAACTAAATAACAAAACTGATCTGTACAGGCTGTTCAAAAGACAGACATAAACTACTGAACTAGGAAGTATAGCCACCGGCAACGCTCTATCAGGAAAGGTCGCTGATTATCATCCGCAGCAGCTTCATGTTTCCCAATGTTGGCCACCACTTTTCAATTGTGACAAGGACAATTGAACCAGCCTTTAGCTGAGCTTCCCGGGCAAAATCTGAAAAACCGGTCACCTCCATTCTGCTGTCAGCTCGTATGGAGTACGTTGTGCTCATGTCTATTGCATCATACATCTCTGTTAGGCTGATACCACCGTTTTGAGGTAGATATCCCAGGTTCACCTTTAGAAGCCTCACAACGGCAGACGGGATTCTCTGCAGATTGTACCGATATTAGTAGATAAAATTAATGTACAAGGACATAAAACATCGAAAATAGCAAACAAAACAATGGCAGTGGATCAAAACAAATATTAAATGACTAACCAGACGGCCATTTATGACATTGGTGACGTTTAGACGCTGCACAAAGGGTATGGTGGGGAAGTCGTCAGACTCAAACACATGGTATATCATCTGTCCTAATTGTCTATATGAGAGGTTAACGCCTCGACCGAACACTGTTTTCCCAATGTACTCCCTCTCCGAGTCATTTAGAAAATCAAGAGCTGCATGGAACAAAATAACTCAATTTCAAAAAAATTTGTTTAAATAGATGAACTCGGTATTTAAGTTTAAAATGAATGGTTAAATTCAATGCATGTGATCAAGTTGGGATGATAATCAACAGAATTGCAAAAAATGTTTTCAAAATAACTTTGACTGTAAGTATGTCACCAAACAAGATGGAAGTTTGTGCACTTACCTAGTGATGGTTTGGGGAGGGGCCTGTGACCTCCTCGGGAATCACTGAGTCTCAGATCTATGTCAATGGACAGACTCCCAGTATCCAGGTTTATGATGATTAGATCTCGATAATGAAGATCGTAGTCACTAATTAACTTTTCCCAGCCAGGTCCATGAATTTTAGACCGGTTAGGTTCATCGGTGATGTAGATCTCATATGACACATCCTCATTCGTGATCAATACTGGATTTCTTTGTTTTCCTTCTTCTTGGAATGCTTCCTCATTCCACCGATAGATTGAAGAAGTGACTTGCTGCCTGCAGTAGCATGGCACATACTGCGCAAGAAAAAAAAAATCTTACCAGGCATGTATAACCAAGACAGATAGCGCTTATCATATATGTACCAATTATTTTCAACAGGTTGCTATTTGATAAAACAAGGTACATCAAAAATTGAAAACATATCATGAAATGCTTAAATGTAGGCATTCCATTCAAACAATATGGTAGAAACTTTTATTTCCTTCATTAGAAAGATACACTAGTTGGTAGTAACTGATGGGCAGCATGGGGTGGCAAACATTTCTCCTTACCATGCATGTCTTGAAGCATCAAGGAAGATGCACTGTTGTCGCGCTGTGAAGAACGCCTGACTCTAGTCCGGAGCAACCGAAGTTGGTACATATATCACAGCGCATGGTTTCCCCTGTAATACATTGCAAAAAAATGTTTATATGAAATTCTCAACACAAGGAGAATTTCATTATCTTGAAAAACTATTCGGCTAAACCAACATTTTTACATAAATAGTCGTTCACAAGCAATTTCCTAAAAAGGATTTCTACTACTTGGTTTTAAAAGCAGCTTTAGCAAATGTATATTTCAAGACAAGACAGACAAAAAGGAGAAACAATAGTCTATCATCAGGCGTCTCAACGGAGTGTTTGTAACATTAAAATTATATGTAAATTGGTCGGAGCTGCACCCAGCAACAACGTCATCCGCGACCATACGCCACCATCGCCGACGCCAACCACCGGAACATGTGTGGCTAGGTGGTATTTGAAACGGGTGATCTATCAACGTTAATCGCTCACCTGTGACTTGGACTTCCGGCAATTTAAACTACCAACCTCCCTCGACGAAGTTCATCGCTCACCTGTGACTTGGACGCCGCAGGTCGCTGCAGCTCGTAGCATTCTCAAGCACAAACGCTGACTTCAAATCAACCCCACCCTTAAGAGGCACGGGTCCTGTACAGGTTTGGCCTCGTAATGCGTTGATTTGGTCTGGATCACAACGAATTTCCAGGCAATTCCTAGCATAACAGCGCAGATGCGTCGCTTTCAATCACGGAGAGACGAAACCAACAGGGAGGAAAACTGATCGGAGCGAAAAATTCACATAGAAATTAAGAGAAAATGGACTAACCCTGGATCTAGAGGGAGAATCGAGAGAGAAGAGACGATGAACGCTACAGCGGGTGAGTGGGAGTGGGTGTTCTAGGTTGGCACAAAGCAGAGCAGACAGTTATAATACGCGCCTACTCACTGGCATGGGGCTATAGGCTTATTATAGGAGCATAGAGGCACGCACGGACGGCCCCAACACGCACAGACGTACATGCATATAAGGCACAGTTTTGTTTCTGTTTTTGAAATTTTCTCAGTGGGGCGTTCACTGAGGCAGGTTGTGCACGTCCATGACGCACGACCATGCTTCTATTTTCCGAAGTATTTTTCCCTAGTACGGTCTCTCTGAGAGACAAGGACGTGAAGCCACGGTGCGCATCGTCGTGTAAGGATAAGAATGAGACGCACGGAAAGGCCTCTGTATTCTAAATGTACGTGCGGACGACGTACAAACGTCTTTTGTGTTCTCCTAGTTGTTTTGGAATGACATGGCCATTCCTAGTTGTGTTCTCCTAGTTGATTTCGCATGACACGGCCATTGCTAGTTTTGTTCTCCTAGTTGTTTTCGCATGACATGACCATTCCTAGTTGTGTTCTCCTAGTTGTTTTTGCATGACACGGCCACTCCGAGGGACAGTGGAGTGAAGCCACGGTGCGCACGGTTATCCAAGGAGAAAATGCAGTGAAGTGCCTCAGTTTTCGTAACACTTTAAGTTGCTTGTTCATTGAGAGAGGCACGGGTGTATGTTTAAATGACGCAAAAGACCGTGCTACTATTTTTTGAAATGTTCATTTCTGACACGGTCTCTCGGAGGGACACGATGTCTACAATTAAAAGGGGCATCAATTTTGTTCAATATGATAATGAGAAACGGGAACCCAGCATCTAAAAAAGTGATTGAAGGTTCGTTGCTGACCTTAAGTCATTATCACAGCATTCCAAATGTTTTCAGAGATGTGTTCACACGGACGTATGATTTTCACAACCTCTTGATGCACGTTCGTTTCCCGTGGGGTGCACGGACGTCCTTCGGAGAGGCGCAGTTGGAGCAGTTGCAGGTTTGCAGTGGACGCATGTTGCTTTTAAAAGACAGAATTTCATGCCAAGCAACTGAGATAAACAAGAGGATACTAGTTTGATTTTTGAGCATATGTGTGAGCTGATTTCTTTTATCATAGGGTCCAGAAACATATGATCGGTATTGAAAACAAAAAGCATGTACATAATTGCTTGACCATGTTTACACAATGCACTCATTCAATATAGCATGTACATATCTTCAGACCTATTTTTCAGCATCCACAGTTGAATGGATCTGGCAAATCCAGATATTCAACACCTGTGTTTTTAAGTCCATGTGCATGTGCTCGCAAGTTGTTGTTAATTTAAGCTCTGCGCAATTAGAAGCCCTTTTGTCCATCTGCAGTACCTCTTCTTGCCGTTTGTAAAATTCACGAGTGAAATTTCTGCGCAGGCCAAACTTAAGCCTGATGGTCAGTAGCATCCTAGCATTGAGAATAAAGAATGTCACAAATTCAGTGTTTGCATCTGTGACATCATAGTCTTCCAGCATTAATGTCCTCAAACAAATGTCATGATTATTGAGAAACACCCGCTGCTTTTGGCGCCATTCATTTGTTATACCTCTTTGATCCCATCCTCCCCCCTAAACACACGAGAAGAGTAAAGTTAAGAGTTAGTGCCAGTATATTATGCATATTTTGTGTGGGCTTTCAACTTGTGTGAAATCATCACCTCGATAAACAAGTTTTGCAAGCATTGAAAGCATCACAGCAAGTCAACAATCTGATCCAGGTTAAAGCATGTCTATGAGATAAACAAGGTCTTGACGGAATACAGCACCGCGTGTAGGCTACTTATGCAGAGACCCTTCATTGAGCACCTAACGTTATATTATTAGCTTGTGGATGCGAATCTCAAGTGCTTTTGAATAACGCAGGTCAAAGTAACGTGCAGAGGAAGTACCTGAACAACTGTAGTCCCAATGACGATATTTGTTTCACTGGGTAATTCAGAAATTTTTCCCAGTGTGTCCAGCACAGGTGCGGAAAAAACTGTTATCTGTAGTTGTGCATCTACAGAATCATGTAGCAGTCTCCGGAGGGAAGGCGCATCCTCAATGGTAAGTTTTCCTCCGTCGGAACGAATGCCAATTCTTACAAGCCTAGCTGACTTTATTCGTAGATAGCAGAATTTCTTGTTGCAAACAAGCAGCGGGCACTGCAGGGCAGGGCAACCGTGGTGGATGAACTTCTCCAAGGAGACATCCGATATATAAACCTCCACCAGTGAAAGTCTCCTGAGCAGTGGGAGGCAAAGCATTTCCACAAGATTGTCTTCTAGTTTGCACATGGCGAAGGTGATGGTGTGGAGAGACGAGCGAAATCTCGAGATGGATGCCGGTGGCGACTTCATAGAAGAAGGGATTCTGCGTGCTTGCCTGGTCACTAGGTAGAAGAACTTTGGGAATATATGATAGAACTCTAAAACCTGGAGTTGGTCCAGATTCCCAGTCAGGAACAACTCATCGACGCCACAAGGTTCACACTAGAGGTAGCTTATCGGGATGCAGAGGCGGCAAATCGGGCCCTTGTGATTGGAGAGGATAGATACAGGAAGACTGAAGCCATCTGCGACAGATTCTCCGCGGCAGTTGCAACTAAGATGTCGGCAGTGAGTTTCGACGTATATTTACTGGACGATTTGCTTGCTCGGGAGAACGCGGATGATTTGGCAATAGTTTTTTTTCCAGAGATCTGGTAGAACGAGTATCAAGGATCACACAAAAGTCGAGATCGAGTGGTGTGGTGCGCCATATGAGGCACCACCGAGATGCGAGCACTTGTGTGCGCATGCCTTCCTTTATGGGCAGACGAGAGATGATCTCGGATGGCATCGGGAAGATCGCTGATGCGGTCCGGACTAGACTCAACATGGTTCTCGGATCCAGTGGGCGAGCCATAGCCGCTCCTCTTAACGAGCTTAGAGGGCACGGGTACAGCGGCGAACCTCGTCTTGTTGCTTGAGGCACGCTTCTTCATCTCCATTGCCAAGCTCGTTCCGCCTCCGTTGCAGGTCTCTGTGCGGTGGATTTGGGAAAAGGGTTAGGGTTTTACGATCCATAAAGACGACAATATATATACGTACCTAATCTAGAAGATTTCGACAGACGTGGTGGAATAGTCACGGCGTAGACAGACGTGCGTCTTCACGAGGCACGGGTATCAACTGTCCAGATACAGATAAGTTTCATGGGGGAGGAATGTGTCCAAATACTCAGTTAGAAACGCATGGTTGCGCGGTCTGTAGAGACACGGGGGTGTGGCGCCACCACACGGGGGCAAATCTCATCTGAGGCACGTGCGTGCAGGCGGTGGAGGCATCTAATTGCAGTCTGTACAAGCACGAACCTCGTTGAAGCCTCCACAGAGCCAGCTATCAACTCCTTGGATGCACAAAAGTGTGGTGCCAGAGGCATGCCTGTGAACACTCAGGTGAAAAGACACATTTGTGAAGTCTCTGGATCCACGGCGGTGTGTCTCCAGCGGAACGTAAAAGCCACGGCTCGTGGCACGTGGGGCACAAGGGTGCAGGCTCTGGAGGCACCAAAGTCTAGCCTCTACAGACACGTACGATCGGCAACCCTCTGAATACACAAAATTTCGGTGGCAGAGGCATGGATCAGAATACTCAGCTATGGAGGCACGGTTGTGTATTCTCTGTAATCACAAGGGTCACGGCAAGTGTTTGCCTCTGCCACCAAAATGAAGCCTCTTAGGCACGTGTATTGAAACACCAGAGGCGCGTAAATGAAGCCTCTTAGGCACGAGTGTCAGCCCAATGGATGCACAAAAGTGTGGTGGCAGAGGCATGGGTGAGAATGCTCTACTGGAGAGGCACCGTTGTGAGCTCTCTGGACCCGCGGGCGTCTGGCTCCACGGGCACCTAACAGCCACGGCTTTTGTCAGCTATGGAGGCACGTAGACGCAGAAAAGTCCCTGACTCAGTATAAACCCTATCTGGGTGCAGAAAAGTGTGGAAGTAAGGGCTCTACATGCACGTGTACCAACCTTCTTAATACTCAGTTAGAAAACCACGGTTGTGAAGTTTCTAGACAAAGTCCGACCTTAACACAAAGAATAGCCGTCATGTCACGAGACACACGGTTTTATTGGCTACCAATCACGGACTTGCTTCGGTATTGGAAATGTTCTCACTGACGATTTCATTATCAGTGGGAACATCATACTATACTAAGAAAGAGTCAGTGTCGTGATGGTAAAATACTCAGAATCTTTCCACTGAAATAGTGACGTTTGCACAGTTACAACACTTTCGTTTGCACAGTTACAACACTTTATAATCAAGGATTGTTATGGCAAGCTTACAAAACGGTACAAAATATTACAAGGGTTGTCTGTTCATGTTCAGACGAAACGCACGTTCAAAAAGGGGCAACAACATGTTACCCTGCAAGCTTGGACAACTTACTCCAGCTCTGTGTTCAGCAGTCACATCTGAATGGGTCCGTCAAATCCAGGTATTCAACACGCGTGAGTTTTAAATAAAAGAACCAGTGCTTGCACGCTCCTGATACAGTCATGCCTTGTGCACTCATGAAGGCGTGGACGTTCATGCATTTCTTTGTTTCGGTGTTTCGGTCACAGGCACGGGCATTAAACGCTCAAAGGCATGGTCGGTGGTGTTTAATCTGTGAGGCACGGAATGACCTATGTGAGATAGCCTGTTTTTAAAAGTTTATTTCCTTCGATTTAAAAGCACGGACGTGAACTCCCTACGGACACGGTTCTGTATTAAGTTGTGTCACGCTTCTTTCTTGATGTTACGTATATTGTTCGATAAAGGCATGGACATCGTGGCTGTCTGTGTTTCAGTGTTAGGGGTCAGAGGAATGGGCATAAAACACTCAAAAGCATGGCCGATGGTATTACATGGAGTCATGATCACGGATTGAGAGGGAGCATGGTCGTCGCTTCCTTCCGCTCCGACGACAAGCACACCACTAGAAGGCAGCGTCGCCGACGGAGCCACTCTGGACCTCTTGGTACTACGAGCAGCGCATTCCATCTCCACATCCATTGCTACGGTGGCGCCGCCTACGACTAGTGTTCGGTGAGGTGGATCTGGAAGAGGCACGAGGAGAAGCCCATGGAGGCATACTTTAGTATTAGGCAGAGTCACGTTCATGTGTTTATTGCGCAAACCGTACATTTCATTAGCTAGACGGGCTTGAAGTCTCTGCAGCCACGGTTATGTGCGTTTGTGACTTTCTGTATTTCAGTGATAAGGGTCGTAGACACGGGCGTCAAATACACAAAGGCATCGTGTGGTATCATATAGAGTCATGTTCGCTTGTGTCTGTTTTCCAGATGATTCCGTCGAGTCGTTTAGACGGAGAGGCACGGACAAGAAGCCCATGGAGGCATACTTTAGTATTTGGCAGAGTCACGTTCGAGCATTTACTGCACAAATCGAACACGAGATAGACACTTAGCTTAGGTCTTCACTGCACACGTACAAAAAACACAAGGGCTTAAGAGAGGAGGAGGAGAAGATCTCAGAAAACAGAACGAGGATGAGGCACATGCACGTTTGTCAAGCCCACAAACGCATGACCTGTAGTTATCCAGAGTCACCTTGGTGTATCTTTGTGTTCCAAATGCATCCGTTGACTATATTACCAGGACAGGCACGGTCGGGATGTCGAGGGAGGCATGCGTGTGTTTTACGCGGAGCCATGTTCGTGCGTTGATTGTGGAAACACAACGTTTCGACGGGCATCTCCACCTACTCGGGTGTGAACTCCACGTGGCTCTACCGTGGAAACCCAAGGGTCCGATGGACGTCTCCTCCAGTGATGTCGCTCTGGCTTGTCGCCCGAGGCCAGGCTCCGACTATTTATGGCAGACGGATGGAGTTTCAAAACCCTAGCCACATACTCTTCCATCCTCTGCCCGCCGCCAGGCCATTCATTCCTCTTGGTGCTCTCTATCCTCGCCCTCTCCGCCATGGCTGGTCAGGAGGAGACTACTGCGGAACCCAGTGTCCAGACACTGTAGGAGATCCAGGCTGACAAGGGCTCCTCATCTGTAAGTTCACTCTACTTCCGCTTCATTCGTTTTTTCTTTCCTTCGGCTACTTGGTTTAGTTGTGAAACGTGAATAAGCCAGACGGAGTCTCGAAACCCTAGCCACATCCCCTTCGTCCTTTTGTGCGCCTCCAGGCCATCCACTCCTCTTGCTGTTCTCTATCCTGACACTTTCAGCCACGGCTGTGCAGAAGGAGACTCCTCTAGAGCACCATGTCCAGTCGCAGGAAAAGATCTCGGCTGGCGAGGGTTCCTCATCTGTGAGTTCGCTTTGCTTTGGCTTCATTCATTTTTTTTATTTCTTTTGGCTACTTGATTTAGTTATGAAACATGTATCATTGTGGTGAGTTTCATCCTGATGTTCACGAGGGTGCGTCCTGCCATCAATCTTACATCTTCTCCTTTGACCAGATGAAGAACCTGTTCAATGCTGTGGAAGACTTCTTGAAGATATCAACGAAGTTGGACGAAGAGAACAAAGCCGTCATTACACTTCTGATGCATGAGAAGGCGCAGCTCGAACATCAGCGCGATAAGCTAAAGCTGGAATCATACGTTATGAAGAAACAGATCGAGGAACTTCGTGCCGAGCAACCAAAAAAGAAGTCTCGCCGGACTAAGTAGACAGCAGCGACCCTGATCCTCGTATCTGAAGCTGTTAAGCAGTGCACTAAAAGTTTCTTATTTTGTCTTCCGTTACCTCGTGCCGTCAGTAACTTTGATAACAAGTGTGTTTTACTTTCCTGGGTCACGTTCATTCCAAGTTTATGGCTACAGATGAACATTAACGTAATGGTCAGTTCTAGAGACATTGTTTTTAAAAGCACGGACGTGAAGTCTCTGCAGCCAATGTTTTTGAACCAACTAGAGTCATGTCTTGTGCACACATGAAGGCACCGACATTCCTGCCTTTCTTTGATTAGTGTTTCGGGTTACAAGAAGGCATAGTCGGTGGTATTACATAGAATCACGCTAGCCTGTGACTGACGGAGACACACGGACGTTTAGTGTTAAGTTTCACAGGCAGGAGCATAAAACGCTCAAAGGCATGGTCGGTTGTATTACGGACACAAACTCTTGTAAATAAAAGTTCACAAGATATGGACTCTCTACGAACACAATTGCGTACTCAGTTGGGTCACGCTTTTTTCTTGATGTTACGTATATTATTCGATAAAAGCGTGGAGGTTTGTCGATGTATGTGTCATAGTGTTAAGGTTCACAGGCACGGGAGTACAGTCCTCAAAGTCATGGTATTGAATTATATTGAGTCACACTCGCCTGTCTTTGTGTTCCGAATGATTCCGTCCACTCGATCAGATGAAGAAGCCTGGTCGTTAAACCCACAGAGGCAAAGCTTTGTCTTACGCACAGCACGTTCGTTTTCTAATTGCGCAGAACCAGCAGAATTGGTTCAGATGAGGACACCCACTGTTTACTTTGTGAGGCACGGAATGGCTTATTCGAGAGACGCTGGTCTGGTATATTGCTCGCACGGTCGTGAGTCCCAGAAAGTCACGGCTTGCCATTGTGTAGAATCACGTTAGTTTGTCTACGTGTTCCAAATGAATCCGTTGAACTGTCCGCGAGCACAGGCACCGCCATGAAGCCCAAACATGCATGGTTATGCTTTACATGGGATCATGTTCGTGCGTTTATAGCGGAAACCTGCAACAGCCGCCTCATCCTTGATTCAGTGTTCCGGACACAGGCACGGGCATGAAGCGCTCAAAGGCATGGTCAGCGGTATTAAAATGAGTCACGCTAGACTGCGACTCAATCAGAGGAAGATGCATGTGCGTTTAGCCCACGGAGATGAACCTATGATGCATAGCCACGGACGTTTACTCTGCGAGGCACGGATTAGCCTATAAAAGAGATGCTTTCCTTGTATTTAAGAGCAAGGACGTGCAGTCCATACAGACACGGTTCCGAACTAAATTGTGTCACGCATCTTTCTTGATAAAGGCATCGATGTTCGTGGCTGTCTGTGTTTCAGTGTCAAGGGTCACAAGCACAGACATACAACCCTCAAAGGCATGGCGTGCTATTATATAGAGTCACGCACAAGGGTTTTCTGATTGTAATCCGAATGAGTCGGTGGGCTCGGTTAAAAGGAGAGGGATGGACATCCAGCCCTCGGAGGCATAGTTTGTTCTTACTCGGAGTCACGTTTATGCGTTTATTGCAGAAACCTAATAGGTTCGGGCGACTGTCCGTGTTAGAATTGTTTTTGTTGCATGACATTCGTGCCTTTATTGGGGAAACCCAACGCTTCGATGGGCGTCTCCTCAGATTTGGTTGTGAACGCCACATGCCGTTGCTCAGTAAACCCATTCGTCCGACGGGCATCTCCTCAATAAATAGTGTTGGTACCCTAGCTAATAACAACATATATCAACATTGGTCCTAGTTGTAGCTTCACAAGACCACTTATGCCACACATGGAGGACAGCATCGGTGCATGCTTTTTTTCGTGTGTCTGTGTCTGGATAAATGTCTTAAGGAAATTCAAATTGGTTCGGCCGAACACACTTCATCAGCCGAATTGGTTCGAATACCCGTGAGGCAGTTGGAAATGCAATTTTTTTCTATGGGTACCGACACCTAGGGTCCCCTCGTCATCCACACAAATGCGCCACCACATGTACCACATTTGGCTAAGTGCACCTAGTACTCCACATCATTTTCAACTTCTTCCTCCCCTTCTCGACTAGCGCCGCCGCCGCCAGCTCCCGACCACGCATCTCTTCATCTCCCGATCTGCGCGGCCGCCACCAACTACGGCAAGTAGGTGAGATCTCCCCTCACCCCCTCGCGAATCTTCTTCCCTTCCCAAACCACATGCGTATCCCTCCGAGTGCAGATCTAATCCAGAAATTTTATTTGATACATGCGGTAGATGATTAGTTGATAGATATGATGGTTCTTTGTTAGATTGATGGATGTCGTAGTGTAGGATCTGAGCCGTACCAGGGAAAAGGGAGGAAGCACCGTGTATTGTACTATGGTAGCGTACAATTCAACTTAGAGTTCAATATGTTCTTTGTAGAATGGAGGAAGCACCGTGTCGACTGGGCAAGTCACAGTGCCGGACCAGCCTTGTACTGCCACGCTGTTCGGCATCTACTTCCAGCCTACTTTTGTTTTTGCAGCGGTAACAATTTATATGAACCTTCCGACAGTTCATTAATTTTGTTTTTTATTACTATTTCCACTAATGCATTGTGTTTGTTATTTGTTTTTATCTTGCACAGATCATCCCTTGCAATGTGAGATTGGCATTTAATGAGCTCGTCGGAGACACCGTGACCTTCGACGCTCTTGGGGGGCCGTACACTATGCAGGTCGATAAGGGGCGAACGATAACCCAGATTGGAGGAGATGAATGGGATCACTTCATCGCCCGCTTGCGTCTTAGTGGGGGTGAATTGATCAGCTTCTCCTTCAAAGCAGAAAGGCCCAAGATTTCTATTATCTATCTGAATTTGATTTCCGATAGTGAGGATGAAGTTCATGAGGAGGACGATGGTGAGGATTCAAATGATGATGAGAACCCACTTGATGAAGCACTCTATGCCCAAAGACTGAAGCTGAGCGGTGATGAAACATGCAACCTCTAGGACATGCTTCCGCTACGTGAAGACTACGTCGAGATGCCATTCATGACACGCCTCACAAGGACGAATGTTAAACAGCCTATCATGGTATGTTACTTACTATGGTAATTACACGATATGCATGCTTAATAAGTGTACTATTTGATATGATATGCATGTTGTAGTACTGTGATATATCCTTATGTAGTGTAGTAATATGCGATGATGTGGTTAGTGTACGTAGTAAACTAATGGTATGCTTAATTACTGTAGTAATTTGATGATTAGCGTCTAGTGTAGTGATGCGATGATATATATGCTCAATGTTGAATCCAATGATATATGTGCCTTTAAGTGTATGATTTGGTGATAATTGCACGTGACATGCTCATATATCATACCAACTGTTTTCAGAAATTACCTAAGAGGTTATCTGTTAGTTGTGGCATCGAGACGCATGAAGAAGGCATGGCTGCTGGACTACGCCTTACCAGAACGGACTCCATCACCACCTGTGCCTACGCAGTGGACACGGACGGTCGCACTATCTTCAACCGGGCGGGGTGGAAGAAGTTCCTTCATGGCAAGAATCTTCGGGTAGGTCAGGGCATCCTACTCATTATTGCGAACACCCGTCGCTGTGACTTGAGGATGATGATCACCATCAACCTCATTTAGAACTGGCTGGGCCATGTTTCGATGTGAAATGAACTTGATATGTTAGCTCTTGTTTCCAAGTACTTGCCGTGTATTACCATACCTATTGAAATGAACTTGTTATGTTTCGGGCTTGTTTTGCTGTTGCCCCAGCGGTTATTTGAGACTTCCTTCAACTTGAAACTGTCTTGACTTGTTGTTGGATGCTTGGTGTTGTTGCTTTGTTTGAGACTTCCATCAATCCTATTGATGAGAAGGCGAAGGCGAAGCTCGCCCTTCAATACGACACATACGTTATGACAAGCTCAAGCTGGGCACAGGCAGGGCATGAAGTGCTCAAAGGCATGGTCGGTAGTATTATTACATAGACTCACGCTAGCCCGTGACTCTATCAGACGGAGATGCACAGGCGTTTGGCCCACAGAGCCGAACCTCTGTCTTATGCAAAGGCATCGTGTGGTATAACATAGAGTCATGTTCGCTTTTGTCTGTTTTCCAAATTATTCTGTCGACTCCGTTAGACAGAGAGGCACGGGTGAGAAGCCCATCGAGGCATACTTTAGTATTAGAGAGAGTCACATTCATGCGTTTGTTGCGCAAACCGAATAGAACTGGGTTCTGATATGAACACTCGCTGTTTACTTTGTGAGGCAATGAGTGGCAGATTAGGGAGACGCTATTTTTGAACCTTTGTCTTACACACAACCAGAGACGTTTTCTCTGTGAGGCATATGCGATGGGCGCTGTTTTTAAAATCTTATCTTCCTTGTATGTAAAGCACGGACGTGAACTCCCTACGGACACGCTTCCGTATTAAGTTGCGTCATGCTTCTTTCTTGATGTTACATATATTATTCGATATAAAAGGCATACACGTTCGTGGCTATCTATATTTCCTTGTATTTAAAAGATAGCAATGACACGCTTTTAAACAAAGCACAAGCACAGTGGTTCCATGACAAGCACATCTCAATTTGCATAAACGGCACTGTCGTGATTCTACGGGACGCTATGTTCTAGGCTGTGCACCATGTTTCCACCCAAACGTTCACCACAGGCTCATGGACATACACAGAGGAAGTGTCGTGCTGTGACAACAGACGCACGGTCTTACAGGTACAAGAGGCACGAGGAGGCATGTAGATTAACATCACCACAAATGAAACAGGCTATACATGCGCACGCATACAGAGAGATGCATAAAAAGTGGACTACAAGAGATAAACTAAGTTGGTAATACTAAACGACCGATGGTATTAATTAACAATGGAAATTAATGACAGGCATACGATATTAGAGTCAAATTCATAGTAGAGCACACACAATAAATAGAAGTCATGATCATGATAGATCGACTGGGTCACTGGAAACTCAAAAGTAGTAGTAGCTAGCATAAGTATATAGAACTTGCCTACAAGCATGTGGGATGTGGCTTGCAGCAAATGAACAGAGAGCCAAGGCAACGACCTAATCAAGGCGCCCGGGCTTGTGCCCTTGATTGTCTAGAGGTTGGACGAGAAATGGGGGCGGCGTCGGCGAGGTGGATGTGCTCCTGAACAAGCTTCGCCAAAGTTTGCCTGTGGTCGAAGTAGGCCGCCATGCTCGACTCGTGGACGGCGCTGCAGCTATCCTCGTGAACAATCTGTCCGTAGATCTGGCTCAACTTGTCGATGTCATCATGCATGTTGAGGCGCTGCGCGGCGAGAGCGACCTCCAGGTGATCCTCCGGCTGCGTCCCGACCGGGAGCTGCAGGGCCATCAGTGCGCGAAAGAGATCGTTCCCATGGAGGCCGGCGAGCCGGGTCACGGAAGCTGAGGCGAAGGCTCGGTCTTTACGGAGGCAACGCATGGAATGGAGGCGAGCAGTCCGGTCCTTCACCTTGCTGTTGGCGAAGCTGAACTTGTGAATGAAGTCTTCCAGTGCACCCTTGAGCCAGGCGGCGAAGCTGGCGTCGAAGAAGGAACACGCCGTGGCGGTCATCAGCAAACCCTGGAGGGGCTGCAGCGCGTTGGGCTGCGGGTTGCTCTCCCTGAACACCTCGATAAGATGTACGGTGGTCACCTGAATCGCCTCCATCGCTGATCTCTCACCGTCTCGCTCTTGCTCTGATAGCCAGATACTTGGATCGGAGTAGAAGAAGATGGATGGTGACGCTTTTAAGCAAAGCACAAGCACAGCGGTTCCATGACAAGCACGTCTCGATTCGCAGAAACAGCACTGTCATGTTTCTACAAGACACTATGTTCTAGAGTGGGAAGCGTGTTTCCACCCAAAACGTTCACCACAGAGTCACGGACATGCACAAAGAAAGTGTCGTGCAGTGATAACAAACGCACAGTCTTACAGGTACAAGAGGCGCGCCCGCCTCTGTATTGCAAAATACCTTACCCAACGAGTTATTTGGAGAGGCAGGGCCGTAACATCACACGTGACTGCGTATTCCAGATGATTTTAGTCGCTCGCTCTATTCACAAAAGGAAATCCAAACATACAGACGGTGCACAAAAACATGAAAACTTGATAGTTTTTTGAGCTTGTAAGTTGCTTGACGGCTGAAGATCACAAAAACAAGTTCCTGACAACCTTACAGACAATGGATAAAGTACAAGATCGAAGTCCAAACTGGAAAGCACGCAACAACACCTGTCTCTGACAGCCGGATAACCGTGTTCAACATCCACAGGTCAATGGATCCGGCAAATCCATGATTGGACACTGGTTTGTCCAGATGTGTACTTTTAAATCCAAGTTCATATGCCTACAATACCCTGACAATATAAGACGAGCACGTCTAGAAGCCTTGTTGCACCATTGAAGCACCTCTTCTTGATGTTCATAAAATCCTCCAGTGATGTTCTCTGGGGGGGAGAGAAACTTGAGCCTCATATTCTCTAACTCCTTTACGTTCCGAACAAAGAACTTTGCAAATTCAATGTTTTTGTTGCAGTGTACATATTTTTCCAGCGTTACTGTCTTCGGGCGAATGTCATGCTGTTTCAGAAACACCCGGTGCTTGTGGCGCCACTTATTTGTTACACCTTCCTCGCGGTATACTCCTCCCTGAAAATGCATGAAGAGTGAGAATACTCGAGGAGTACAAAAGGAGGTAGAGGCCTCAAATGTAGTACGTTGTGCATTGTATGTGCTTTCAATGTCTCTGGAAATCGTTACCTCGATAAGCAGGTTCTCTAGGCTAGGAAAGAATGGCATCAAGGCAACAACCTTGTTCAGATTTAATGACATGTGGATAAGCAGGGTCTTCACAAATTGAACCGCCATTGATAGGCTGACTACAGACAAAGCCTGCGACAAGCACACATCATAAAATTAGCTGGATAAAAGGTCGCATGACATGAAACTTCGACACTGCAAGGAATGCAAGTAAAGAGTATAGTGCAAAAGGTGAGCACCTCGATAACTGTAGAGCCAAAAACAATCTTGGATTCAGGAAATCCTTCATAAAAATTACCCAAACACTCAAGCTTAGGTGCATGAAAGACAGTTATCTGCAAGTGCCGGCTCTGAATATCGTGAATCAATCGTTTAAGTGAGGGCACATCCTCAACAACGAGTTCACCATTCTCACAAAGGATACAGATGACTTCAACTTTGCCTGAGTTTATTATGATGCAGTGGTCCAAGTTATTGCAAACAAGCAGGAGCCACTCGAGGGCAGGGCAACCATGGCTGACTATGCTTTGCAGTGAGACGTCTGATATATCAACTTCCAAAAACGAAAGCCTCTTGAGGAGTGGAAGTTTAAATGATCGTGCATACTTGTCAGGTATCTAGCAAAGAGCAAATGTGACAGTGTGCAGTGAGGAGGAAAACAACAGCGTGGAAGTCGGCGGTGAGGGCGCAGACAAAAAGATTTCATGTGGTAGTGTGATGGTTTTTCCAACAAAACCTGGGAACATGTAATAGAACTCGAGAACCTGGAGATTCTTCAGTCTTGGGGATCGAAGCCAGGCATCAACTGTAGAGGGTCTGCAGTGGAGGTAGCACGCCGGAATGCAGAGACGATGAAATGTGCCACCATGACTGGAGAGGATGGCTTCCGGAAAGCACGAACCATCAACGTCAGGTTGAAAACTACACCGAGTTCCAAAATATCTAATGCGAATGACATCCTTACTGGGGAGCATGGACAATACGTTGATATGAACTGTTTCTAGGGGCTTAAAAAGACATGGGACAGGGATCTCACTGCAGTCGAGATTCAGAGGAGCGGCGCGCCATAAAGGACGCCATCGACGTGCGAGCATTTGAGTGCGAACGCCTTCCTTAGTGGACAGACGGGAGATCACCTCACCGAGGATGGCGTCCGGGAGATCCCTGATGCGGTCGGGACCAGACTGCTCTTCTTGATCCTCGGATCCGGTAGGCGCACCCTCGCCGCTTCCAGCCGCTACCGCCAAACCACCAGAGGAAGGGGTCGCCGGTCCCGCGAGCCTCGCCCTCTTGGCGCTCGGGGCACCGGATTAGACCTCCATCTCCGTCTCCATTGCTGGGATCACGCCGCCTGCGAGCGCCGCTATCTGTGGCGTGGATCTGGACAGACGGTAGATCTGGAGAAATGGACTAGCCTGTCCATCTAGGAAACGACTTAAATACAGGTCCAGATTAAGTCAGGAGTTAAGTATTTAACCCGGGCCCTGCTGACTTGCTACATGTAGTACTTAACCCGGGCCCACAAATCGCATGTCATGTAATTATCCAGAGTCACCTTCGTGTCTTGTGTTCCAAATGCATCCGTTGACTATATTACCAGGACAGGCACAGTTGGGATGTCGAGGGAGGCATGCGTGTGTTCTATGCAGAGCCACGTTCGTGCGTTGATTGCGGAAACACAACGTTTCGACGGGCGTCTCCACCTACTCGGGTGTGAACTCCATGTGGCGCCGCCACGGAAACCCAAGGGTCCGACGGACGTCTCCTCCAGTGACGTCGCTGTGGCTCGTCGCCCGAGGCCAGGCTCCGGCTATTTATGGCGGGCGGACGGAGTTTCAAAACCCTAGCCACATACTCTTCCATCCTCTGCCTGCCGCCGGGCCATTCATTCCTGTTGGTGCTCTCTATCCTCGCCCTCTCCGCCATGGCTGGTCAGGAGGAGACTACTGTGGAACCCAGTGTCCAGACACTGCAGGAGATCCAGGCTGACAAGGGATCCTCATATGTAAGTTCACTCTGCTTCCGCTTCATTCTTTTTTATTTCCTTCGGCTACTTGGTTGAGTTGTGAAACGTGAATAAGCCAGACAGAGTCTCAAAACCCTAGCCACATCCCCTTCGTCCTTTTGTGCGCCTCCAGGCCATCCACCCCTCTTGCAGTTCTCTATCCTGACACTCTCAGCCACGGCTGTGCAGAAGGAGACTCCTCTAGACCGCCATGTCCAGTCGCAGAAAAAGATCTCGGCTGGCGAGGGTTCCTCATCTGTGAGTTCGCTCTGCTTCGGCTTCATTCGTTTTTTCTTTCTTTCGGCTACTTGATTTAGTTATGAAACATATATCATTGTGGTGAGCTTCGTCCTGATGTTCATGAGGGTGCGTCCTGCCATCAATCTGACATCTTCTCCTTTGACCAGATGAAGAACATGTTCAATGTTGTGGAAGACTTCCTGAAGATATCAACAAAGTTGGACGAAGAGAACAATGCCGTCATTGCACTTCTGATGCGTGAGAAGGCGCAGCTCGAACTTTAGCGCGACGAGCTAAAGCTGCAATCATACGTTATGAAGAAATAGATCGAGGAACTTCGCGCCGAGCAACCAAAAAAGAAGTCTCGCCGGACTAAGTAGACAGCAGCGACCCTGATCCTCGTATCTGAAGCTGTTAAGCAGTGCACTAAAAGTTTCTTATTTTGTCTTCCGTTACCTCGTGCCGTCAGTAACTTTGATAACAAGTGTGTTTTACTTTCCTGGGTCACGTTCAGTCCAAGTTTATGGCTACAGATGAACATTAACGTAATGGCCAATTCTAGAGACGTTGTTTTTAAAAGCACAGACGTGAAGTCTCTGCGGCCAACGTTTTTGAACCAACTAGAGTCATGTCTTGTGCACACATGAAGGCGCGGACATTCCTTCCTTTCTTTGATCAGTGTTTCGGGTTACAGGAAGGCATAGTCGGTGGTATTACATAGAGTCACGCTAGCCAGCGACTGACGGACACGCACGGGCGTTTAGTGTTAAGGGTCACGGGCACGAGCATAAAACGCTCAAAGGCATGGTCGGTTGTATTACGGACATGAACTCTTGTTAATAAAAGTTCAAAATATATGAACTCTCTACGAACACAATTGTGTACTCAGTTGGGTCACACTTTTTTCTTGATGTTATGTATATTATTCGATAGAAGCGCGGAGGTTTGTCGATGTATGTGTCAAACTGTTAAGGATCAAAGGCACGGGAGTACAGTCCTCAAAGTCATCGTATTGTATTATATAGAGTCACGCTCGCCTGTCTTTTTGTTCCGAATGATTCCGTCCACTCGATCAGATGAAGAAGCACGGTCGTTAAGCCCACAGAGCCAAAGCTTTGTCTTACGCACAACCACGTTCGTTTTCTAATTGCGCAGAACCAGCGGAATTGGTTCAGATGAGGACACCCACTGTTTACTTTGTGAGGCACGGAATGGCTTATTCGAGAGACGCTGGTCTGGTATATTGCTCGCAAGGTCGTGAGTCCCAGAAAGTCATGGCTTGCCATTGTGTAGAATCACGTTAGTTTGTCTATGTGTTCCAAATGAATCCGTTGAACTGTCCACGAGCACAGGCGCCGCCATCAAGCCCAGACAGGCATGGTTATGCTTTACATGGGATCTCGTTCGTGCGTTTATAGCGAAAACCCGCAGCAGCCGCCTCATCCTTGATTCAGTGTTCCGGTCACAGGCACGGGCATGAAGCGCTCAAAGGCATGGTCGGTGGTATTACAATGAGTCACGCTAGACTGCGACTCTATCAGAGGAAGATGCACGTGCGTTTAGCCCACGGAGATGAACCTATGGCGCACAGCCACGGACGTTTACTCTGCGAGGCACGGGTTAGCCTATAAAAGAGACACTGTTTTTAAAAGCTTATTTCCTTGTATTTACATGGGATCACGTTCGTGCGTTTATAGCGGAAACCCGCAGCAGCCGCCTCATCCTTGATTCACGATCCTTTACGCACGAAGACGACTTTTTGTGTGTCAATGTTTTAGGTCACAGGCACGGTTGTCAAACAAACAAACGCATGACCTGTAATTATCCAGAGTCACCTTGGTGTCTCTTTGTGTTCCAAATACATCCATTGACTATATTACCAGGACAGGCACGGTCGGGATGGCGATGGAGGAATGCTTATGTTCCGTGAGGAGCCACGTTCGTCCGTTGATTGCGGAAACACAAAGTTTCGGCGGGCGTCTCCACGTTTTCGGGTGTGAACACCACATGGCGCCGCCACGGAAGCCCAAGGGTCCGACGGACGTCTCCTCCGGTGACCCCGGTCTGGCTCGTGGTTATTTAAAGCGGACGGATGGCGTCTTGAAACCCTAGCCACACCCTCTCTCTTGGACTGTCCAGATCCACGCCAAAGATAGCGGCGCTCGCAGGCGGCGCGATCCCAGCAATGGAGACGGAGCTGGAGGTCTACTCCGGTGCCCCGAGCACCAAGAGGGCAAGGCTCGCGCGACCGGCGACCCCTTCATCTGGTGGTTTGGCGGTAGCGGCTGGAAGCGGCGAGGGTGCGCCTACCGGATCCGAGGATCAAGAAGATCAGTCTGGTCCCGACCGCATCAGCGACCTCCCGGACGCCATCCTTGGTGAGGTCATATCCCGCCTGTCCACTAAGGAAGGCGCTCGCACTCAAATCCTCGCACGTCGGCGGCGCCCTGTTTGGCGCGCCACTCCTCTGAATCTGGACTGCCGTGAGATCCCTGTCCCACGTCTTTTTAACCCTCAAGATCAAGTACATTTCGAGTTGGTCACCGCAAACTCCGCCACACCAGAGGAACTCATCCGCGTAACCTACACCGGAGCTTTTTTTAGAGGAGAACATGTCGGTGAAGATAATTCCTATGATGATTCATACCTTCCAGAGGCCATCCTCTCCGGGCGTCAGAGTGCAGTTCGCCGCCTGTGCATTCCGGCGTCCTACCTCGACTGCAGGCACTCCACGGTCGACGACTGGCTTCGATCCCCATGACTGAACAATCTACAGGTGCTCGAGTTTTACTACATGTTCCTACCATGCTTGAGACAACATGACATAGGGCCATTCTCATGCCCTTCACTCATGCCATCACCACCAGCATTAAACCCTCAGATTTCCTCCTCTCTCCAAACCATCGCCTTTGCTCTTTGCAAGTTACCAGACAATTATGCATGGGTGCTTAAACTACCACTGCTCAGGAGACTCTCGCTAGTAGATGTTGATGTATCAGACGTATCATTACAAAGCATCATCAGCTCTACTTCTCCTACACTTGAGTCTCTGCTGCTTGTTTGGACAGTCAGGCACCATTCCATCAGAATAAACTCACCTAACCTTATAAGCATCGGCATTTCTGGTTACTATGGTAAAATTGTTATAGAAGATGCCTCGCCACTTCAACGATTGCTTTATGATGGTGATTGCAAAAAGTTGCGGGTAGTTATCACCTCTGCTCCTAAACTACAGGTCATGGGCAAATTATCAAATATTTTCTGTGAATCCGGCATCACAAATGACCGTATAATTATTCAGGTACTGACTTTCAACAATACTTTCACCTCCATTCATTTGGTACGAACAAGTTCCATGCAATTCAACCTTTACTCTACTAATATTATGTTTTACTCTACATGAAGTGTTTGCCGACAGTCAGCACATCTACAGCGGTTCATTCCATCAAGAGGTTGTCTATCAGCATGGATTATGACCTGCACGTAGTCTTTTCCTTGGTGGAACACTTCCGAATCTTGGAAAACTTGTATACTGAGGTGATGCTTCTCACACAAATTGTAAAACACATACCATGCATGGTGCAGAACTCCATTCAACAAAAGGAAAACTTGTATGTAATGTACAAAGGTGTATATAATCATGGACGAGTATTAGGACAAAACTAAAAAGAAAGCTTTTATTACAATAGAGGTTACAGACTTATTCATTCCAGCAGAATCACTCTTTATCGAGCTTAACCATTTCGAATATTCATGTTTATTCAGGAAATAACCTCTAATGAAGAAACTCTTGCGAACGACTGTTCTTGCAAGCACCATCATGACGTTCGTTTGAAGTCACTGACACTGGAAAGCTATGTTCAACGCGACAAAAGCATTCGATTTGCAACATTCTTTATTCTCAACGCAGCACAGCTGCAGACTATGAGGATCAAGTTTCTTCTTCAGGAACACTTCATGGAGGAATTCTACAAACAGCAACAAGACGTGCTTCAGTGGGACAAAAAGGCTTCTAAACATGCTTGCCTTAGGTTGTCGCCAAGTTGCAACCACAGGAACTTGGATCTAAGGCACACATGTGTTGAGCACCTGGATTTAAAGGATCCATTCATTTGTAAGTGCTGAAAATAGTGCTGGAATTAGATGTTTCCGCCACTTTCCGGTTTGGAATTTACGTAGGTGTGCTGAAACAATGCCCGTACCTTTTTTGCTCAATCTGTAACCTTACCAACAACGAACTCGGTATTTCGGTAGATGGCTAAACGGTCTTTTTTCTCATGCCGTACATTTCATTAACTAAAAGGGCTTCAAGTCTCTGCATCCATGGCTATGTACATTTGTGACTTTCTGTGTTTCAGTGATAAGGGTCACAGGAAAGGGCGTCAAATCCGCAAAGGCATTGTGTGGTATTATATAGAGTCATGCTCGCTTGTGCTAGCGTTTGTGTTCCGAATGATTCAGTGAACCACGGTTTGTCAGCAAACACACAGACGATAATGATTTCGTAGAAAAGTGATTCGAGACGCATTGTTCTACCTGTGACACAGGCACGACCACGGCAAACGCACGGTTTGACACGAACCACACAACGACCGTGAAGTGATACGACGAGCACTATTCTACATGCCACACAGGCACGCCCGTGATTCCACGTGCTTCAGTAGCACGTAAAGATGTAATTCTTTCACAGGAAACGGCGGAAACCTACTGCCAAGCACTAGCACTATATGCATTTGTAAAACAGAAACGCAAACACAATTGTGACCTGTTGTGTTTGAAATCTTTGCTTAACAGAAGCACCGCGTGAAGGCACATGAAGTACAGTTGGACACGCATCGCAAGCACGATTATGCACATGAGGTACGGTTTGGCACAGTGCAGGGACAAAATTGCAGATGTCATCGCTGTTGCGCGTTTTTTAAAAGCACGGTCTTGCAATCTTTCTGTTTCAGTGTTTCAGTAATTAGGGTCATAGCCACGGGCGTCGAATCCATAAAGGCATCATGTGCTATTGAATAGAGTCATGTTCACTTGTGTTTGTGTTCTGAATGATTCAGTAGACTCGTCCAGACGGAGAAGCATGAACGAGCAGCCCATGAAGGCATACTTTAATATTAGGCAGGGTCACAATCAGGCGTTTATTGCGCATGGTCGATGGTATTACACAGGTTCATGCTCGCCTGCGAGACTCGATCAGACGAAGATGCACGGGCATCTAGCCCACGGAACTGAACCTTTGTCTTACGCACAGCCACGCGCGTTTACTCTATGAAGCACAGAAATGCCTATATGAGAGACACTCATTTTAAAAGCTTATTTCCTTGTATTTAAAAGCACAGACGTGAAGTCGATACAGACACGGTTCCGTACTGAATTGCGTCACGCTTCTTTCCTGATAAAGTCTCTGCAGCCACGGTTATGTGCATTTGTGACTTTTTGTATTTTAGTGATAAGGGTCATAGACACGGGCATCAAATCCACAAAGGCATCACGTGGTATTATATAGAGTCATGTACGATTGTGTCAGTTTTCCGAATGATTCCGTCGACTTGTTTAGTAGGAGAGGCACGAACGAGAAGCCCATGGAGGCATACTTGAGTATTTGGTAGAGTCACGTTCGTGCGCTTACTACAGAAACATAACAAAATTGGATTCAGATGTGAACCCTCACTGTTTACTTTGTGAGGCAATCAATGACCGATCCAAGAGACACTGTCCTTAAAAGCAC
Source organism: Triticum urartu (assembly GCF_056163025.1). NCBI lineage: Eukaryota > Viridiplantae > Streptophyta > Magnoliopsida > Poales > Poaceae > Triticum > Triticum urartu. The sequence goes on along the minus strand of NC_141875.1, from coordinate 597,498,070 downwards.
GGGCAAGAACTCTCTGCAACCACGGTTCTGTACCAAAGAGCCACTGTCAAACGCATGAAAGTCATGCAACGAGGGCCACACATCTAGTAGTAGAAAAAGCACTTTATCAGCTGGCGTTGCTCCTTTTCTACACGCACAGTAGGCTGGCTGTGAAAGGCACGTTATTCAAGCAGATAATTTTAATCAGAATGCCAGCACAAGGTCAAAAGCATGGACAGTGATACAGGTACATATATAAGACAGGCACCGTCGTACATACAAGACAGCACGCTTATACATGCAGCGCGCATCTTTCCACTGAAACATTAAATCTACTTTATGTCTCTTAACCTTGGTGCCACAGCATTTTACGGTCCTTCGGCCTTACAAAGCCGCAAAACCAAACATTTCCTTCATGACTGTACGCAACACAAAAATAGACAAGCCTACACACGGTGCAAAGACTACAACGATAGTCTTATAAAGTTTACATAAAACCCAAGCTCAAAAGAACGCAACAACAAATAACTCCATACACCTGGTCAACTAACACAAGGCCTGATTTCAGCATCCACACCTAAACGGAACCATCAAATCCAGGTATTCAAGACTCCTCTTTCTTAAATGCGGGCGCGCGTGGCTGCAACTTGATGATAATCTAAGACGTGCACGTTTAGAAGCCCTTCTATCCCACTCCAGAACCCTTTGTTGCTTTTCGTAAAATACTCCCGTGAACTCTGCAGGAGGGGAGGTAAACTTAATGGTCATGGTCTCCAGTTCCTTTGCACTAAAAACAAAAAACATCGCAAATTCAGCATAACTCCCAGAGCGAACATAATCTTCCAGCGATACTGTCTTCAGACAAAAGTCATGATGTTTGAGAAACTACTGGTACTTACGACGCCATTTGTTTTTTTCACCATGAGAAATCAATGATCCCTAAAATATAAATGATAGGTTGAAAATACATAGCGTCTATAAAAAGAGATACAGACCATCAAAAAACCAAATGCAACAATTAGTACTACCACCTCCGTAACAAGAAGTTAGACATAGACTTGTCTATATGTGGATGTATCCAACAATAAATCATGTGTAGGTACGGGAGCACCAATTTCAGTCAAAATTAAGACTAGCATTTCAAAAAGGAACGAGTACTACAGAATGCAAATTTCTGAAGATCATCACCTCAACAAACAAGTTCTCCAGTTTAGGAAAGCATTGCAGCAAATCAACGACAATGTCCACCTTATAATCAATGTAGATAAGCAAGGTCTTGACAGATTGACGCATTGTTGTCAGACTGACTGCCTTAACACCCTTGATGAAAAATAACAGAAGATGGATCACAAAACTAATAGCATAAAGGTTGGATGAAATAAAACTTGTTTCCTTGCAAATAAAGTTAAGCTGGAAGTATCATAAAAACTCAATACCTCAAGACACGTCAGACGACATGGATACGGTTCAGACGCAGAGACAACGGTTACCTCCAAGTCCTGACTCTGCATGAAGAATACAACAAAGACCATCAAATTAATAGAACAAACATCGGAACAAGTACAGCTCTGTTCTAGTATTAAGGAAAGTCAGTACCTCAAGACGCTTCGAGGGAGACACAAACACGAATTCACCCAACGTCTCTAGTTTAGGTGCAGAGACAATGGTTATCGAACAGTCGTCAACCAGACAATCAACAATCAACCGTCGAAGCGAATGGGCATTCTCAACAATGAGTTCCCCGTGTGGACAACAAATGCCAATGCTTACAAGGTTAGATGAGTTTATTGTGACATGACGACCTCCTCTATTGCAAACAAGCAGGAGAGACTCAAGTGCAGGGCAACTAGAGTGGATTATGCTTTGCAGCGACGCGTCTGATATATCAACCTCCACAAGCGAGAGTCTTTTCACCAGTGGTAGCTTAAGCGTCCCTATGTAATTGTCTGCTATTTGGCAAAGAGCACAGCCGAGGGTGTGGAGAGAGGTGGAAACCCGAAACACGAACTCCGGTGCCGAGGGCGTAGTTGAAGTGCATAGATCCATTAGAGTTACCTCTTGCGTCAGAAATTCTGGGAAGAGATAATAGAACTCAAGAACCTGGATATTGTTCAAATTCCAGGATCGGAGCCACGCATCAATGGTGGAGGGCCTGCACTGTAGGTAGCACGCCAGAATAGAGAGGCGTCTAACCAAGCCAGCATGGCCGGACAGAATGGATTCCGGAAGACTGACAACAGGATTTCCACAGAGCCGCGTTCCGTAATAGCATTTACGAATGGGATGATTGGTGAAGGCGCACAGATGAGATATGGTCTCGATATGAACTTTTTCACCATCGTGAAAAAGACGAGTGTCAGAGATCTCACGGCAGTCGAGATTCAGAGGAGCGATGGGCCACAAAGGACGCCAGCGACGAACGAGGATTCGAGTACGGATGCCATCCTTGATGGCAAGACGAGAAATGATCTCACCTAGGACACCATCAGCGAGATCGCTGATGCGGTCCGCACGACATCCCTCTTCTTCCTCATCGGATCGGGAGGGAGCACGGTTGCCGCTTCCATCCCCTCCAACGACCAGCACACCACCATAAAGGGGCATCGCCGGTGGCGCCACTCTCGACCTCTTGATGCTAGGGTGGAGCCGCCCATGACTAGTGCTCACCGAGGTGGATTTGGAGAAATGGATTACAGCTTGTCAATCCACGAGACGCCTTAAATACCCACGACGGGGAGCGGGGGGGTCCAGATTATTTACTTCTTCTATTTTTCTTTCTGACAGAGGGGCCCGGGTTAGGTACTACTCGTAGCAACTCAATGGTAGGTGACTGCTTCAAACATTAAATAGAACCACGGCTTTCAAGGTAGGAGATGCACTATTGCACACACAGACCAGGCATGGGGCGTGCCCATCCGTGTATTAATTATTTACGGCACACATTCAATAGAAGAATCTGTTTGACGCCGGAAGCATGGTTCTACAGTCATCTTGCCTCTACGAGAAGCAAAATTTCCCACGGACACGTTCACATTTAAGTCAATAGAAGATTCAAGGCCGTGCCTCTGCTTTGCAAATGATTCTGCTGAAACGCTCCTGTCACGGCTTGTCACATACCAGACACACGGTACGGCTTGGCATTGTCACGTACCAGACACACGGTCCTGCCTTTGGCATTGTGACGCACTATTCTACATGCCACACAGGCATGTACAACAGTTCGTGTCTACATTCGTGTCTCTTTGTGTTCCAGATAACTCCATTGACTCTAAAACCAGGAGAGGCACGGTATGGAGGCCCAGAGAGGAATGCTTGCGTTTTACGCGGGATCACAATTATCACAGGCACGGGAATGAAGCGCCTAGAGGCATGGTCTGTGGAATTACATAGAGTCACGCTAATCTTAGTCTTACGCACAGCCACAGGCGTTTACTCTGTGAGGCACAGAATGGCCTATACGAGAGACCCTGTTTTTAAAAGCGTATTTCCTTGTACAGGCATAAGCACGTACATACAGCATGGAGGCACGGGCGTTTACTCTGTGTTTTAGTTTCAAGGGTCACAAGCACGGGCATATAGCCCTCAAAGGTCTTCTAATTACATAGAGTCACGCACAGAGGTTTTCTAATTGTATTCACAATGAGTCGGTGAAGAGGCATGGTTTATTCTTACCCGGAGTCACGATTGTGCAATTATTATGGAAACCTAATAGAAATGGACAACTGTCCGTGTTACAATTGTTTTCGTTGTAAGATTTTAACTCAAATGCACGAACCGTCAAGTTTGTCAGTGTTTCAAGTCAGAGGTCACCTTCGTGTCTCTTTGTGCTCAAATGCATCCATTGATCTATAACCAGGAGTGGCAAGGTAAAGCTGCTCAGGGAGGCATGCTTGTGTTTTATGTGGAGTCACATTCGTGCGTTAATTGCGGAAAGCAAACGTGCGTGTTACAATTAAGTCACTAGAAGATTCAAGGCTGTGCCTCTGCTTTGTAGATGATTCTGCTAAAACGCGGACAAAACCAAGTGAATGAAGTGATGGCAGAACCACGGCTTTTCAAGAACGAGACACACAGTCCTGCCTTCGGCATTGTAAAGCACTGTTCTACATGCCACACACAGGCACGGCCATGATTCCACGTGCCTTAGTAGTAACAGCAAACGTCGTGAACCTACTGTCAGGCACTATATCCATTTGTAAAAACAGAAACGCAACCACAACTATGACCCATTGTGTTTGAAATCTTTGCATCACAGAAGCACCGCGTGAAGGCACATGAGGCACGGTTGGACACGCATCACAAGCACGGTTATTTGAACTACTTACAGTCATGCATTCATAATAGAAGAACATGCGTTAGAACAGGCGAGGCACAGTTACCACGAAAGCCGCGGTTATGCAGCCCAGAAGCACAACCCAGATTATATGCTTAAAAACGTATTCGTTCCATAACGGCGGGCGTGATCATGCAACTGTGAGAGTCACGGTTGAACACTCACCGGTGGCATGGCTGTGGCTGCCTGTGCCCTTAGGTTAATTTTATCTCTCTGTCACGCAGCAGAGAAGCATGCTTGTATGCTTACGACATCCACGTGCAAAAACTGAGGCGGCTGCGGAAAATAACAAGGAAACCTGTGTCTCTGATATTTTCGTCCGCAGAGTAAAAAAACATAAAGAAGCAAAAGGCGTTCTTATTTAAATTTGTTTTGTTTCTATAACTGTAGCAAATTAACTTACAACCCGTTCTTATAACCACAGCACAAGAAAATAAACAATCCCAACCAATTTCTTGCTATTGCATCGCTCCACGTGCGGCCTTGTTTTTGAATGTTCAATGATCCAGACTTCCTTCCCGACCCTTGTGCAAACCGACCCTTCTGCGTTGCTATTCAACCTATTTACCTGTAAAATTAATATTCATACATAAAAACAGAGTGAAAGATTGCAGTCATCACTATTTTTTCCTCACGTCTTGTTTAAGCTGCATTATTACCTTTTAATTTTTCTATTCATACTGTTCTTCGGTACCAAAAAGTCTCCACTCAGACCTTTCCTTTCTGGAAATGGACTGCGCAGATTCCGTGCCTTGTCCCGGGCTTCCCTGCATGCATTCTGTGTGCCTGGCTTGTGTCATGTTTGATTCTGGCGTAGATGCAAGACTTTGGTAAATGCTCCCTGCTGTCAGTGGGGTCGTTGGAATTGCCGGCATCTGACGTCTTCCTCCTGGGCTTGGAGTGCATTGTCCTGAGCCGTTTGATGTCCTCGATGGTGTTGTCGGTGTTGTCGGCCATTTCATTGACCTTGCCCTCTTCTCCAGCTGCGATTTCCTCTTTTCCTCTTCAATCCTCATCCTCTCTTGCACTTCTGGGTTATCCGGACAGTCTGTTTTCCTGTGACCCTTTTCTCGACAACGGCCGCACTTGGTTGCGGCTTTGAAGCCTTTTCCTTTCTTCTCAGAACCAGCTTTGATTCGATCTCCTTTTTTAGTAACCTTTGAGCCACTCATGGGAGGGTTCTTGAGAGTTTCAACAAGAATGCCTGTGTCTGGTTCCTCGGCAAGTGCCGCCATGACTTTTATTTTCATGTCTACCATACACTCACGCAGCACAAGGTATGCCTTCTCTTTTCTGCATGCATTTGAACAGATATCCGTCAACTCACTGTAAGCGAGGCCGAATCTCATAGTTTCATCGTCTTGTATGCTCATGCTATCACCTTGACTTGTAGACAGAACTTTCAGACTCTCTGATAGATTCTTGGTCCATCTGGGGATGACAAAGGATTTTGGAAGTTGATCAACCATGCCTGTTTGGTCCATCACCTTAAGCACATGGCAGCACTGAATGCCATCCCTACTCATTTTCTTGCAGCTGCAACTGTATATTTATTTTTGCTCATCCACATCTACCCCGAACTCAGACCTATCAAATTCCTCACCGGGATAAGGTCTCCACACTTTATCTCCAGGATCAATAATCTTTTTTTAAAATACTGCCTCCCCTTTGTCAGATCAGAGTACTTGAAGTAAGTTCGGTTCCGTAGCTCCAGCTGGAATTTCCTGAAAATTTCATTCGTGTATACTTGACTTGCTTGTCTTTCAATCGGAAAACCCGTCTCTAGTGATGGCGCCTTCTCTTCTGTTCGGTATCTTTTCTTATCAAGCGTGGCGAGGCAATTTTACTGAATCGTGTGATACGCTTCAACAAACCTTTTTATAGTGTCCGAGTGGTCGACGTAATTCTTCCACATAGAATTCGTGCTCTCACTGCGAGTGGTTGTTGACGAGAAAGGATAGAAACAGTCCTTGAAGTAGGCCGACACCCAAAAAGTTCGGAGTTCCCATAGCGTGTTCAGATGTTTGTTGCCTTCCGCCTTGTGCAGAGAAATTGCTGCTTTCCAGGCACGCTCAAACTCGTCTTGATCTAGTGAGTTTTTGACGATTCAAAATATATCATCAGACATCCCTGGGTGCTGCGCAAACACTACTGCGTTATTTTCCTTCAGGTTCTTCCTAATATGCCACCAGCAGAACCTGTGCCTCGTCCTCTGAAGAGCTTCCTTTATTGCAGTCTTCATCGCCTGGTCCTGGTCTGTTATTATGTATTTCGGCTCTTTACCTCCCATTGCCTCGACAAACATGCTTAGGAGCCACTTGAACGACCCTATTTTCTCATCCTTCAAAAGGCCTACCCCAAATAGGACGGTCGACCCGTGGTTGTCGACACCTATAATTGGTGCAAATGGCAAGCCATATATATTCGTAGAGAATGTGGTGTCAAAAGACACGAAATCTCCATACAGATCATAATTCATCTTACACAGGGAGTCTGTCCAGAACAGGCTGCGCACTACATTGTTCTTTGTCTCTTCCACATGGTGGAATCCCGGCCTCTGCCTCTGCATATCAGCAAACAGTTTCATGGTGTCTGTGATATCAGTGCCGCGCTCTCCAGCCCTCTCCCGGCATGCAATGTTGCTTATGTCAATCGTGTCGAACATAATTTCTCGCCTTGATTTCCCCATGGCAGCAAAAATCTGCATAACCTTCCTTGGTTCTAACCTCGCCTTCTGCAGCACTTGTATAAAGAATTTCTCCTGAGGTGTCATCTTCTTATAGCATCTCATGAATTTCAGCATCCAATCAGATGGGTGAAGCTCGTGGTTGTGCTCTAGATGCACGTTCTTCAGATACCATTTCCTCCTATCTGTATCCCTCTTGGCTGTTATTTGGACTCGGCAGCTTGTCCGGATCAAGCAGTTGCTCCTTCTCTCCTTAACATGTCTCTCAGTTGTTTTATTTTGCCCTTCCTTGGTGCACTGAAAAACCTGCTTGTCAAGCTGCTGATCATATGTCGATCTTCTGCTCGTTGATCGTTTGGCAGCAAAGCCAACCTTTCTAGCATATCTACAGAAAAAGAAAAAGCACTCATCCAATGATCTGAATACCATACCACCTTCTGGTTCGACCGCTTCGGTGACCTCCTGAATCGTTGGGTATATGAAATCTTTAAACATGTCATCCATTTCTTTCTCTACAATGGTCGGCGGCGCCATGATGATTCTGTCCACCGTGTCTTCGTTCTTCTAATCGCATTCACTTCTGACGACATCAGTCTCATCACCAGCCACAGGTCCACTTACAGCAGAGCTGCTGCTGCTCTGTTGTTTGTCACGCGCAGCAGAATCGTTTCTGCATGCCACAACCAAATCCATAAATGAGTCTGCCTCTCCAATGTTGGATTGTGCAATGTTGCTCCCTGTTTCTCCGGCACTCGAGCAACCAAGGGACTGTGCTACTTCTACCATGCAATCCGTGCTGGCACTGTACACTAATTGCTGCTATGAACGTTGCGTTTCCTTCGAAATGGATGGAGAACTATGACATTTCATTCCCTCGTCTGTTATCCCCTCCGCCAAATCCTGAACACATGGCAAGAAACAGAATTAGATATCCAGAGCAGCATATGGATTTTTTTTAATTTCTAAACAAAAGATTTATATGACTCATCAGGGCTCATCTGGTATACCAAAACCAGACCCGTGCCTCTTCAACGAGTATAAGCAGTACACCAGAGGCACTGTTCACATCACGAATGCGACCATGCTAGACACACATCTGCACAAAGAGGCACAGATGTGCTTCTGTTTACACCATACAACCGGAGACGCACAACAACATCCTATATAAAAGAACAACTGCACATACAGCCGTACAAGACGGACAGCCGTCCTCCTGTTCTCCACTTTACCCTGTTCTCCCATAAAACTGTTTGTGTGTTGAATTGAAAAAGCATAGTTCCGACGTCACCTTTGTTTTACCATGCCTCTCTTGTCCAGCAAATCTTGGCGACAACCTCCGTGCATTGGTGATTTTGCTGACGATTTTGAATGCCATCGAAGATCCTTTGGAAGGACCCCTCATGTTGAATGCCACAGGTGATCTTTTCAAAGGACCTTGCCTTATGTTTTCATCAATTTGTGGACTACCACGATACTTGCTTCCTTCCTTGTACACCTACGTGTGGAAGATACTGCAATTTAAATATACCAGACGAAAACAAAGAAAAAATTGCTCACAAAAAAATATACATTTGCTATAAATGTTGTTGCACGTTCGTATATGCTGTCACCTGTATTGCTTTCTGATTCTGCTGTATGGTAGAGCTTATTGCTGCTATGTTTTATTTTGTCGTTAGGCTCTTCTTGCTTGTGCAAACCATACCGAATCCTTGAACACCAATGCTTTTGTTGCCAATGATCCTTCTGCTTGCATCAAAGGAAATTTTGTTACCCTGCACCTCTTCATTATGACCGTTTACAAACGCTGGGCCGTCACAACGCCCTCTCTGCGCCTTTGTGGGCATCTGTGCCTTCAAACCAAAAAATAATGAGATGCACGTGCGACCAAAGCTTCCACATAGGTTAAAACCAGCGTTTGGTATTTTCGTCGTTACCTGGACAATCTTCTTAGAGGAGTCTCTGCTGCTTAGAATGCTCCTCTTGGCAGGTGTCTCTTGCACACCATGCTCCTGGTTGGGGCGTTTGCCAAGAACTTGTATCTCACTCTTGACTCCAATTATTCCAGCCCGCATGGCATGTGCGTGTTTGACAGCATATGCATCCTTGATCTTCTTCTCGTTTTGTAGTAATTTTTTTTCTTCCACCTCTCGATACTCAACTGCAAAGTAGATGCACATGATAAACAGATATTACAGATTCATCCAGGATATATAAATCATTTTTGTTTTTGTTAATGATCTACTATTTGGTGTTCTCAGTGGTGACACCTTGATAGCAAACGTCCTAGGAATAAAAGACCAAACACTAATGTTCAACTGCCTTACTATTACCTGCCTCCCATAATCCTTGCCGATGTCATTCAAAGACCGACCGTCCCTGTTGTCCTGACCAGATGACGCACTCCTGAACATCTGCCCCGAAAAAGAGACGTAAAAAATATAAAGGTTATAAACCTGCAGTATCAGTGTTGAAACTTTTCAAAGTCGTTACCAACAGAGATATATTTTTCATTAAACTACAACCTCAACAAAAGTGAGATCCTCTCATGCTAATTTTCTTGTGTAACACTTAACACAAAGATAACCATGAAACCTAACAAAAGTAACAACCTCATATTACAAGGACGAGAGGATACAAAACAAAAAACAAATTCAAATCAAAGCTACAGTGTAAAACTAAACAGTCTTATTCTATGAATCCCGACCACAACAAATTCATTAACGAATTGAATCTCGTGTATCAGGAATCGCCACACAAAAGGTGCGTTGATAAATTCTTTACTAACCTTTGATTGCCGAATCTTATGCGCTGACTGTTCGGAAGTCACACCTTTCTAAATTTTGGGGGGATCTGCTTCACTGCAGTTTGTCAGCGACCCCCTTCAATGATTTTGAATCTCGGAGAGAGAGAAAAGAGAAAGAGAGAGGGAGAGAGAGAGAGGCTACTTCGTTTTTTGCGTGCAGGAGAAGAATAACCTGATAGGTGGGGTGAGTTTTGCGACGCATGAAAGATGGGCATGTTTTTTGGGCGTGAGGAGATGTGGTAGGTCGACTTCACTTGACCATCCACGACACTGACAAGTGGGCTCTCAGTCACTAATTCCTCTAAGTCTCTCACTAACTTGTGGGGTCGGCCTTATATGAGTCCTACGAGGAGTACCTCCATCTGAGGTGTGAAAATGTGGTAGGTGGACTTCAAGCTCACACTGACATGTGGGATCTCAAATAGTTCCTCCAAATATTTGACTAACTTGTGGGGTCGTCCGCAGATGAGTTCCAGATCTCTCTCCATCTAGCATAGGTGGCGACAAGCGAGCTCTCCAAAGGAAAGCCAATCCTGATCCCTCCGCAGAGTTCGCTCGTCATTGAAAAATTATCGGTCTCCTTCATCTCAATCGCCGTGGATCTCCTGTTCAGGTAATCCATTGCATTCTCGCCATGATTATGCCACTGATTCAATGTTTGAACAAAAAAAGTACCAGTGCTAGCAATTCCGCGGGCTGCGTACACACCGCATGTGCGCAACACAACAGGTGGGGCGCGATTTGAATATCGGTTCCGCATCCAATTATCTTTAGCTGGTCCGTGCTCAAACTGTTGCGCCGTCTTAACAGCAGAGGGGTCGCGGATTTAAAATTAGGACTCAGCTAACCTCACTTTAACCATGCAAACTGCATGCTTGCGCCGTGGTTTTGCTAACTTGAGTTATATCTCCAGCCATGCAAAACTTAAGCACTCGTCTTAGCTAACCAACTAGAGACAGGTCAAATAATTTGTATAGATCCTCAATCTATAGCAGATATCCAAAGGATTTACGTCCATTTTTGCAAAGCAGTTACTAACTCAGAGTTAGAACCCGTCTTAGCTAACCAGCCCGTTGATGATAGTCTCACATGGACTGCTAACAACTGTCTTACATAGTTGACCTAGTTACGATGGCGTCTCATGACCTCTTATGTAGAGTTCGATGAGATGGATTCCACCCCACAGCTGTCGGAGACTCAGTCTCAGTCTGTCGATGGCACGGAGATTGTCACCCAAGATTTCATGGTTCATGACCAACTAGAGACAGAGAGACTAAGGATCGAGTTAAAACATGCAGCGCACAAAAAGCTTGTTGAAGAGTACAGGACAAAGAAGCAGCTTGCTGCCTCGAAGTAGGTGTTTTTTATCATGCATCTCGCGTGTGTCATTGAAATTTCTTTGGAAATCAATGCCTCTCATTCTAGCTGCATTTTTAATCACGGCTTAAATATTTATCTCTATTTTGTCGACTCGGCGTTTATATCTAAGCTTCTGCCAGAAAAAGCATGTGGTTAAACAATAAATTTGCTAAAGGTCATTTCTTATATCTGTCCGCAGAGCTACTGCAATGGGTGAATACGAAGAAGAGTTCAGCACAAAACTTTGCTTCTAGAAATTCATTTCTGTCTGTGAAAAGCTAACAGAACCACAAAAACATCTAGTCAGAGATATTGGTTTTGGGTACCTACTAGATCTGTGCTATCGCGAGCTTCCATGGTGTTTCGTTCACTGGCTTGTCCACTATTTTGATTGCCCTTCCAGGTGTTTCATACTGCCTAGTGGATACATATTCCTTATCAACTTGTACACCATGCACCGGACTTAGGAATTCCACTGGGCGGGCACAGTATCCCTAGAAAATACTTAGAAGCTTTCAGATGTCAGGTTAAGTCTGAAACTCGGTGTGCTGGGCATGCTCCAAACATCAGAGAGTTAACTGATCTAATAACCCCAGAGCTGACAGGAGAAGTGTTTCAACGGGTTTTCGTGATGTTTGCAACAGCGGTATTTCTATGCCCAATGACATATGACTGCGTTAGCCCCGACTATTTAGCCGCTCTAGAAGGACCAGCAAGTAACATATCATCATATGATTGGTCCAATGTTGTCACAGAGAAACTGGTGACATCACTCCAGACCTTCAAGGACAAAGGATTCATAGGCGCCCTGTGTGGCTGCCTCCTGATACCAGTGGTTCGTTCACTAACTTGTACACTTCTTTATACCCACAAGCAGATACAAGAACATGATTAAATTGTACCTCTTCCTCACTTGCAGATAACGTATTTTGAGTACCTGGATACGAAGATTATGGACCTGGAACCTGACACTCCTGCAAGACTTGTCATATGGGACACAGAGGCCGTTAAGAATTATGCTAACATAGACAGCCTATCAACGGAGGACGGAATTTTTGGGAAACACACGGTAAGTCAACTTTTCATCATTTTCCTTTGGCGAACTTTTCGACTCAACATAATGACTTACCTGCCATATATTAACTTAACTTGACTGTAATTTTTTCCTTCCACATGACAGCTGAAAGACATTAGGCGCACACCTTTCCAGCCACCGCCTGGCTTTCAGGCACCATTTTTCCAAATGAGTCCCAGACTAGAAGCCTACATAGAAGAATTTGTGCCTCAAGAAAAACTTTGTTCCATAAGTGATTTCCAGCTTCTGCACATGATTTTATGTTTGAAATGATGTTCCCTAAGTTTTTACGAAACAGATACATATCCTATTATGTTCATCCAGACAGTTTCCTATACTACGTTAGCTATGATTTTGTGTTAAAACCAGAAGTGCTTCCTATAGGACGTTAGCTGTGCTTTTGTATTAAAAACAGAAGTGCTTCCTATAGTACATTAGCTGTGCTTTTGTGTTCAATATAAAAGTGCTTCCTGTAGTACCTTAGCCATGCCTTTATGTTAAAACCAGAAGTGCTTCATATAGGACGTTAGCCATACTTTTGTGTTAAATATAGAAGTGCTTCCTATACTACGTCAGTTGTGCTTTTCTGTTAAAACCAGAAGTGCTTCCTATAGGAGGTTAGTTGTGCCTTTGTGTTAAAAACAGAAGTGCTTCCTATAGTACGTTAGCTGTGCTTTTGTGTTAAATGTAAAAGTGCTTCCTATAGTACCTTAGCTGTGCCTTTATGTTAAAATCAGAAGTGCTTACCATAGGACGTTATCTGTGCTTTTGTGTTAAATCCAGAACTGCTTCCTATAATACGTTAGTCGTGCTTTTGTGTTAAATATAAAAGTGCTTCCTATACTACGTTAACTGCGCATTTGTGTTAGATATACAAGTGCCTCCTATAGTACGCTAGCTGTGTTTTGGTGTTAAAACTAGAAGTGCTTCCTATAATACGTCAGCCGTGCCTTTGCGTTAAAACTAATAGTGCTTCGTATAGTACGTTAGTTGTGCTTTTGTGTTAAAACAAGAAGTGCTTTCATATAATACGTTACCCGTGCTTTTGCGTTAAAACTAACAGTGCTTCCTATAATACGTTAGTTGTGCCTTTGCGTTAAATATAGAAGTGATCCCTGTAGTACGTTACCTGTGCTTTTCTGTTAAAAATACAGGTACTTCCTATAGAACGTTAACTGTGCCTTTGTATTAAATATAGAAGTGCTCCCTATAGTACGTCATCCATGCTTTTTGTGTTAAAACTACAAGTGCTTCCTATAGTACGTTAATTGTGCCTTTGTGTTAAACAAAGAAGTGCTTCCTATAGTACGTCAGCTGTGCCTTTGTGTTAATTCTAACACTGCTTCCTACGACGGGAGATCAACCATGCTTCGTAAGGTAGGTCGACTGCGCTCTTTCAAGGAATGTGTTCACCATGATTCATGGACTTTGTTAGCTGCGCTTCCCGCAGCACACCATGTGTCCTTCTGCGCACATTATTCCATGCCCTTTCTGCAATTATTGACACAATGTACAGTAGTTCACAAGATATTTTTAATTTTCGGTATTAATAACTTATTTTCATTATCGGTGTTAATAATATCTGATGGTTTTTCTTTCAGTTCCAGGCCAAGATGAAAATTGACAAAGTTATCAATGAAATGTACACAGAACTTTTCTCGCGGTTTCAACCAGTTCTCGAGCAGAAATTGGAGAAGCTCCTTTCACTTGGTAGGGATCTTAGTGCTAAAGAAACCAAGACCAGAGACTAGGGCGTTTATTGTAACTTGCAACAGGACAACTCAAATGAAAAAGAAACTTTTTCATCACTCCCTTCAACATATTCTACGCTTCCAAGTTCTAGCACGACAAACAGTCAAAGTTCTTCCAGCAGTGGCTCAACCAGTGTCCTTCACGCCACATCATACTCCCTGGAAAATTTAAAGGGTTGTTGCGATACCCCTGACCCAGAATCCCAGAATCCGTACGACAAAGAGCAGTCCCAAATTTGTCTATCTTCACACCTAAAATCATCAACCCAAATTAAGTTGCTACTGGAAGTGAATAGGATCGACCACAACAAAGTGGACATTGATGAACAAGCCAAGATTCATCTGGACAAAGTACATAACCATCTGCACAACTGCCTTGATGGCTTGCCGGTCCATGAGCCATTTGTGTCAACATCCGAGATGCTGGAGAGCGGGGCAATTATAATGACAGGTGAAAATTCATCTGAGTGTTCTGTACCGATTGAAACCCAAAATTCTGCTGGAGGATCCGCAGACCACAACTCTCTAACAAGCCCACTGGAAAAACTCTTGGAGGAAACAGCAAAACATACTGCAACAGAAACATCAGCCTCGCACTCAGCGATTGACAAACAATTACTGACTGATCCAATCTCAGCAGATACACTTGGAGCACCTATTTATCACGTTGGGAAAACGTCACCAGCTACTGCATGGTCCAGTGGATCTGACAGCGCTCACAACAACTCTTCAACCAACACAAAAAGCCTCACTGTATCCCAGCCTGCACAAAAATCAAACAATGTCACTGGACAACGTTCTTCTTTGCTACAGGAGGATAAGGTCCATCTTGTTTCAACTTTGAGTGACGAGAAGAACATTGCTGAAACAGAATGCACAAGAGCTACTTCCTCTCTTCCTCCTACAGTAGAAGTCCCCACTGATTCTGCCAACGGTTCTGGCTCAGTACTGGAAACAGGAAAAACAATTCCATCCACTAGTGAGGCTCCACTGGTTGCTACACCATCTGTCAATGCAGAAGACAATAACATTGCAGAAGAACATGAACAGTGTACGAAGCAACCACCTATTGATCCCACAGACAACGTCCCTATTACCACAAGCGCACATCCGCCAGAACTAGAAAAACAAATGGCACCTTACAAGAGGTCCTTAAAGCAGTCAGAAGATCCAGGTAACAAGAGTACAACGCCTCCTATGAAAAGAGTTAGGATACTGGAGCCTCCACATAATTCAACAGAAACTGCAAACAACCAATCTCTACAAGCTGACAACCACAAAGGCCTCATTAGTTGTGGATTCATTGATGATGATCAAATATGGTCTGACCCATCTATCTATGAACAACTTGACAGAGTCATTGAACAAAAAAAGAAACAACCCTTTCATAACCAAGTAGCATCACAAGAATGCCAACCTGATACTGTCTCACACTTGGCCAATAATTCAAGCTCCTCAGCTAGATCTTCCCTTTCTAACTATCCGGAGCCACTTATACCCAGCAGATCAGGATCAATGTCAGGCGGTAGCCACCCCCACACAGGCCTTTGATACGTCATACTCTACAGGTTTAACTCAATCTGTCTTGTCCCAAAGTTTACCAGCAACTCCCTTGTCCCAGCACTACAACCAACCAGCTCCTAGTATCAAAAACCACTTCTACCGACATCCAGGTGCTCAGAATAACGACGGTTCAAACAAAAGCCTGCGCTCACCATATGCGATGAACAACCAAAGTCACAAGCAGTACCAGCAACAAACCAATGTCCGTGATCCCCACTACCCCCAACCCAATGATGCTCAGAATAACAGCACTACACGGTGCCAACAACGCCAACCTCAAGAGCAGAACAATCAGCAACCACACAGAGGCAGGTCTAATGGGCAAAGTTACAATGCCTTGCAACAACAGTTCAACAGCATGCAGTGTTCCTGACATCCTCTCCAGCATTTTCCAACAGATATTCCTTCAAGCTCAACCGGTAATCCAACTGTCAGAACATTAGAATTGCACATGCAGCACCAACCACAACGCCTAATGTTCCAAAGAAACAACAATTATAATGAGGGTCGTCTGCAAATTAGTAATGGTCAATTGAACTCCAGTGGTCATGTCTTCCAGCCTCACCAACATCATTCTGAGCTAGAACAGACTCGATTCATTGACCAAGGAAATGACCATCAAGATCACTGCCAACTTTTGGAAATAAGAGATTCCACAAACGAGGAGAAAGAAGTGTATGAAATAATCATCGACAATACGCCAGGTATCAAGCAAAATGATAGGTAATGAATTCGTTGTTCCTTTACAGTAAAGTTTTGGTCCCTTCGTTTAATAATGCAAATAGTTTCATCTTATCTTTAAAAAGAAAATCTTACGATTTAAAATTCATTTTTTTTACAGCAAGAGGATATTCTCCGTCGATCGACGTTGGGCCGATCATCGAAGTTTAGGTTTGTCAATGAAGGTATACGGATATATCCACTCATTCATGGTCGATGCTTACTCAGCGTTGCTGATGAAAGAACAATTCTACGCAACGCCAGCATTTGTGCACAAGCATATAATGTACATGGACGCTTCTGTAAGTTCTTGCTTCTCATAAATAATAATAACAAACCACAGTTACTACTACTACCACACTGAGTGACACAGCTACAATTTTCTGCAGGACAAATTTAAAGTTCTAGGAGCAAGCACAGAACTACTCAAGGAACAGATTGTGGAAAAAACTATTGGGTACAGACTGCCCAACAAATGTAACATCATGAGTTCACCCTACTCACTCTATCTGGCCAGTGTTCGTCTTTGATTCTACAAGTTTTTCTTGTTACAATGATATTATTCCCTGTCAATTGTTTTAGGTCTTAATACCTGTGAGAAAGGATCCACATTTTATCTACCTCGTCATCGTGAATCTTGTAATGCGTTGCTTCGAAATTTTGTGTCCTTACATCAATTGCGACGGTATAAAGGAACACTCGGACATTGTCATCGAAAACTTCAAGAGAGCTTACCATTCTGCTTACAACAACTATCCTCACACCATGGCCTCCTTTCATGTCAAACCTGTGTAGAGTGTATGTAACTCAGACAAAGAGTAAGTTTATTTTAACTGTAGCTCTACCTCATTTAAACCATGCATCTTTTTGTTCCACTACACATCCCATAACTACTGTTCACCTTCTAATCACAAACATTAATGCTCTCAATTTTCAGGGATGACAGTGCTATTTACACCATGCATTTGATGCCGCTCATTAACATGAATAACAATTCATTTTTTATCAATAATGTAAGTTCACTCTCATTGACAACACATCAACATACGTTCATCCAAGCCAGCTGAACATTAATTTTTGCAATAAATTTTATTAATTTGCACGGTTATGTGTTTGCAGATCCATGTGAAACGATGAGAGAACAACTAACTTACAAAATGATAACATCCAACTACAACACAAGACATGTATTTGAGGCACTGAGCATCGTCCTCAACAAGTACAATATCCGGCGCAAAAGAAGAAGAGTTGAAAGAAGATGACTACTGCTTAAATTTGCCTAAATTTAACTGGAGCCATCCGAACATTGTTTCAGCCAGCCATATCGACTCATATGTAGTCACAACAATGTTTCACCTATTTTTGTGTCCGTCCAAGATATCTGCTATGGATCCCGTTAAACACAGTTGTGCGTTCAAATGGTCAAGTCTTAAATTCCTGAACAGCAAACATTTACAAATAATAATCATATTTTTTTCCAAAAGTTCTAAACATGATATTCAACACATCACTTCCTTTGCACTAGAACACCACTCACTTCAATAAGACATAATAAAAGAAACAATTGAAACACAGAAGAAAAAAACTATCAATTCATAAGCATCTGACGAAGGAGCTAAATGACTCACCTCCAGTAATCCGGATCATAGAGGCACTGTCGTGCCTCTTATCCATGTAGAACGTGCCTCTCTAACCACAGACAACTAAGCTGACACACACAAGTGCGCCACCAGCTAACACAGGACTGTCCCCTCTCTACAGCTTAACACCGGTCCCTCCCCAAGCCAAATGAGTCATGGAAGCACGACCGTAACTCAAGTTAACGAAAGAAGAACCATCCTCTGTGATAGACGACTAAACTGAAAAAATACCAAAACAGAAGAACGACCGTGCCTTCAACTGTAAAATGTCCGTGACCTCACAAGTTTCAACGACGAGTCTCTCTCAGCAAATAAGTGAAAGCAGACGTTTCGAAGGAAAGGCACGACCATGCCTTTGAGTAACATCGTAGACGTGCCTTTCCGAGCGAACGTGTAAGAGAAAGCATTTGCGAACAACAGACAGAACTCTGACTCAACATAACATAGCACATGCCTCCACTAACTAAACAGACATGACTTCAATAGCAGAATAACTACAAATATTACAGAACATACAACCATGACAATGACTCATACTAACATAACGCAGTGCCTCTCCGAATTTAATACCGAAAGGAAAGATAACGCCTCTAGAACTTTAGCTGACGTAGTCATCGGAATTGTGTGCGTAACTATAAGTGTCGCGGAGATGAGGATGACGCGCTCCAACAAGAACAAGAGGGAAGAAGAGACGAGAAGGTGCGAGGAGCAGTGATGCAAGTGGCATCGGGTGCACTTACCGTGCGTGTGGCGTGGTCTGCGTCGTTAAACCATGGGTTGAAAGAAGCTGGAGCTTACCTCCCGCCACTTCCCCTCTCGAATTTTGTTTAGAAATGGTAGTTATCCTACATTCATTCAGAGGAAGAAAATTGCTCGGTTAATTAAAGAAAAACCATGGTCGCCTTCACGGCCATGCCTTTCAAAAACAAAGTACCACCACAGTAATAGAAAGACAGAAACGCAACCGTCGATAACACAATACTCCCAGAGCAAGTATCACACTGGATTACCGTGCCTAAAACAGAGAACATATACTGAAACAGACAACATATATTGAAACAGACAGCAAAGTGAGAAAATCTGAAGAAAAACCATGGTCGCCTTCACGGCCATGCCTTTCAAAAACAAAGTACCACCACAGTAATAGAAAGACAGAAACGCAACCGTCGATAACACAATACTCCCACAGCAAGTATCACACTGGATTACCGTGCCTAAAACGGAGAACATATACTAAAACAGACAACATATATTGAAACAAACAGCAAAGTGAGAAAATCTGAAGAATCTTAAACACACTCAAGCTCTGCATAAAACCATTTCAAACACACAACCACAACCATATATTCAATATAAAAATAACCGTGCCAAACACAGTACAAACACAAAGGAAAAGTAAAGCCCCTACCTGTTAGTGAAGAAGCTAGCAAACTAATAAGACCAGACCGTGCCTTGCCTAAAACAAAAACAATGCCTCCCTGAACAAACGACTGTGTGCTGCCTAGAATCACGAAAGTGCACATCTGAGTGCTCCTCTTAATACATCTCATCTTATACCAACTCATAGCAACAAATCATGGAGAAAAATATTCTTGAACGCACCCAATCAAGGAAAACAAAATGGAACGAAAATAAACTTAAATTTCCAAACTGGTCAACTCCATCCGGTTCAAAAGAAAACAACCACAATTACAAATTCATCAGTCTATGTAATACTACCCCATACAATAACTACGAAATAACCAATTAATCACACAATCCATCATGCCAGCACTTCCAACTGGACTACTCCTCAGAAACGTCCTCGCCATCTGAGATCAGGAAGACATCGACGATGCAGGATGTCCCTCATCGACAGAAACCGGCGGTATAGCTCATAGCTCACATACCCTTCCTAAAGGAAAATCAAATTAAAACATGAATATACAAAAAAACAAGTACTGTTCTAGCAACAAAGGCAGAAACTAACGAAAATGAAACCTTCACTTACAGTAGCTCCATATTTTAGGTGATCAAATCTAAGTGGCTTCCAATCCCAATAGTGACGAAGAAGTTCTGGAAAAGATGACTCCAGCTTCGAATAAGATTCGTCAATGATGGCTCCTGCTAAGTCCTCCATGGAGTCCCTTTCTTTGCCGCCTTTGATCATAAACTTCTCTTGGATGCCGATATGGTACCCTTCTGGAATTCTGATGAAATCTTGAAAAAGAGCATCTCTAATATTCCTGACGCCCACACTAGAGAAAGTTATACCTCTATTCTCAAGGAAATCCTTCAAGGCAGGGCACTCCATCCTGGCCCTGCAGAAGTGATAGAGCAAAACATGATTCCGCATAGCCAGTTGCATGACAGCGACTTTTCTACGCCCGTAAAAATCCTTTCGCGTGAACTCCATGCCGAGACCAACAAACTTGTGCTTCTCCTCGCGCAACCAGTCCTCATACAAGCGAATGATCTCCTCCACCTTACCAGGCTCGTTGGTATACCACACGTCGAGCTTCGTGTTACCATCGGCAACTATAGAATGGTACTCGGTGGTGTTCAAAAAGTCGCCATGGCAACAAGCAGCAAGGTGCCAATGGAGATTCCTAAGACCCTGCGACAAGGTTGGGGAGTGGCGAGGAGGCTGGGAACTGTCTGATGTTCTGTGGCTACAATACGACGTGAAAACCTCACAAACACGGCCAGAATTTAACCTTGGCGAGGGACCTTTGAGTTACAATACACATTAACGTGCGAACTAGGAACAGCGAATAGACGTTGTGCTTCCGAAGCTCATAAAACCATGCACTTCATAAAGTCACGACTGTGCACAAATAATTGATGCCGTGCAGACATCGAGGAGCCTCTAACTTTATTTTACGGTAACTGACACACAGAATAGTCACATCGAACAGCCGGCACATCGGTCATCAATTCCTCCTTTGAAAAAAAACCACCAACGAAAAAATCCAATGAAGCAAAAAAACAGCCAGCCGAACGCCTTAGATCCGAAGGCCAAAACTCATCTGTGCCTCATCTAGCTAGATTCACAACATTTGTCCCTCGATAGTCAAGGCTGGTTTCAGGTGAGGCCCGGGTATGCCGGCACAACACGCACATATGAGTCTATCAGGCACGAGTGTGCAGGCGCACGACGCACATACGTGTCTATTCCACAGGCACGTAGAGATACAGGCAGCAACTCACCGTAAACACGTGAATGCAGGCAACAAAGGCACAGAAACGTAACCTCTACATGCACGTGCTTTGTCTTGGCAAGGCACGAATACAACCTTGCAATTAACATCCTCGAGCCACGACTAGACACCCTGTGCGTATAGACATGGAATTGCAGCTTTTCTGACGCACAAGAACGGTTTTCGAATTGGCATTATCGACGCACATATACAAATCCTCTACATACAAATCATCTGGATGCAAAAAAGAGAGGTGGCAGAGGCATCGGTAAGAACACTCTGTTCGAGAGGCATGGTTGCAAACTCTCAAAAGGGGCGGCCATGTGACACCGCAGACACATAGACACGTGAAGTGTATCACATGAGGATACATCAAATACAATCAGCGAATCAACGGTAGAAGTGACCAGAGGCACGGACGTGTAGAAGCACGGGCACGACGAGTCATAGCCACCGCATCCCCTCACGGACAGGCATCTACCACCACAGGCACGTAGAGTCACAGCCAGCGTGTCTCCTGAGACAAGCGAATGCAGGTATAGGACGCATAGAACTACAGCGTATACAGGCATGGAATTACGACTTTTGTCACAGAGGTACGGCTTTCAAATTGGCGTTCTCGAGGCATGGATACAAACCACCTGAATGCATAAAAGAGTGATGGCAGAGGCACGACTGTGTAGTCTGAAGAGAAACTGTCGTGTGACACCACCACATAGAGACATCACGTGTGTCACATGAGGTGCGGTCCCGAATAACACAAAGACAGGAAACTAAAAAATATTGCCTCGTACGTTACCAGACGTGCATCTCTTGTGCGAATGTGTAAAACACAACAATACAAACACAAACAAACAGTGGTGAATATAAGCCAAACAAAAAAACACGCTTCTACCAGACAATACATATGCGTCCCCTCATGGACTGGCACCAGAGGCACGTAGAGTCACAACGAGCATGACGCCTGAGACACACAAATGCACGTACAGGAGACACCGAATTACAGCATGTACAGACATGGAATTGCGGCTTCTCATAGTTATCGAAGCATGGGTACAAACAACCTGGACGCACAAAAGAGTGGTGGCAAAGGCACGGATGCGTAGTGTCAAGAGGAACCGCCGTATGAAACAAGCACGTTACAGACATGGCGTGTCTCACGGATGTACATGCATAGATGGAAAGAAGCCATGGAAGTGAAGCCTGAACATACACGGATGAATGGATTCTCAAGGCACGGTCCTAAAGCACACAAAGAAACGAAACTAAAATGTTGCCTTGTACGTTAGCAGACGTGTCTCTCTTGTGCAAACGTGTAAAAGACAACAATACAAACACTATCAAACGGCACTGAATAAAAGCCAAACACAAAACGCACTTCTCCCAAACAATACATATGCGCAACTTCAACAGGTTCTCTAAATATACATGAACTCGCGCAAACGTCAACAATGAACTTGTAACATGAAAAAACATAAGAAATTATATTCACATAACATGAGACGGTACTCCATAGGATTGAACTAAAAGTACTAATTAATTATACAAAAAAATAAATGAAAGTCTTCCAGGAATCCATTCTGCTCATACCACCTGGATGACTATACTCAATAGCAGTTCTACTCAAAAGCATCAACGGCGTCCGGGGTCGGGAAGACAACGAGGATACATCATGTCCTTCATAGACAAAACTCGGCAGTAGAGCTCGTAGCTGACATACCCATCCTAAAATAAAAAGCGGATGAGAATGAAGATATACGTCAAGGGGAAAAGGTATTGTTGTTGCAATAAAACAAAGATATAAAGACGAAATTTTCACTTACACTTGCCGCATATTTCAGGTGTTCAAGGGAAAGCGGCTTCCAATCCCAGTAGTCATGCAGACCTTGTGGAAAAGACGTCTTCATACTCAAGTAAGATTTGTTTATGACGGCTCCTGCCAAATCTGCCATTGAATCCCTTAGGTTGCCTCCTTTGATCATGAGCTCCTCTTGAAGATCGATGTGACACTCTCTTGGGATTTTGAGGTAACTATTTGCGAGAACATCCCTATCGTTCCTGACGACGACACTAGCGAAAATTATACCTTTGTTCCGAAGGAAATCTTTCAGAGCAACGCACTCAGTCCTGGCCTTGCACAAGTGATAAACAAGAACATGCTTGCGCATCGCCAGTTGCATAACGGCAACTTTTCTAGTACGATCAAAATAATCCTCTCGTGTGTACTCCAGATCAAGACCAACAAACTTGTACATGTCCTCACGCAGCCATTCCTCATAGAGAGTAAGAATCTCCTCCACCTTGTGGGGCTCATTGGTGTACAACACATCGAGCTTGGTATTACCATCAGCATCTACAAAGATACGCTTAGTAGTGTTCCTGAAGTCATCCATGGAACCGAGGCTGAGACGACAATGGAGTTTGACTATGCTTCTCGTACGAGTCGAGGATGACGAGAGATACCTACCCTTCTCTAGAGGGAATAAGACGCAATAACCTCCAGGAATAGACCACTACTTAACCTTTGGGGAGAGCCGACTCAGTTACCAAAGCGCCCATTTAATTGCTAAGGTAACGCTGAATGGACGATTGTGCTTCTGCAGGTCGTGAAACCATGCACTTCAAAAGTCACGACTGCCACGCTGTAATCGAGGAGCACCTAGATTGACTCTACCACGGTATCTGGCACAATGAACACTAACAATAAATAGCCATCCCATAGGTCACCAGCACATCTTTTAACCGAGAGAACAATGAGAAGAAGCAAACAAGATGACCCTGTCGTACAAATACTACACGGGGACTGAACAAAAATAGAAGCACGGTTCGGCCAACACAAAAGCCACACACGTGCCTCCACTTTGCTTTAAAGACAAACCTCAGTGATATCAACAGACATGCATCTCTATGCCTGTCGATGCTTCTCACATACAAATAACTGTGGGATATCATATATATTCCCGCCTGAACCCAACGTACATAAAAACAGTGGCTCCCTGGGTCAACAACTGCTTGAAAAAATTACAATAACAGAGTCATGAACTGTGACTCCATTTCAGATATGAAAGTGCCTCTCATTAGGAACCATCATGCCTCCCCTCAATTTGCCTCACCCGACGTATCGACCATGCCTCTCCTGCTACAACAACCGTGCATCTAATAACATCATCACTGTTCCTCTCCTAAAGACACACCCAACCATATCTGATTAAACATGTGATTAAAAAAATTAAAACACAGAAGCAGGAGTATGCTTTTTAGCATGTATAACGGTGCCTCGCAAAAAGTATGTGAGGCAGCATAGGCACGTAAAAGACTCCACTCTGACGCAGCACAGCTGGACAACTATAATGGGAGTCAGCTGCACGAGTCAAACATCTCGTGTCCCCATAACACCTCGGGATACACGTACACCATCTATAACCAACATTCATTCCATTTCGCCGAATAAAAAATAAAACAAGAAGCACTCAGTACTACTCTTGCTCTCTCCCATCTCCTTTATATTTCAATAAGCTCCGACTCCCTCAGCCACAACACAACTCATTTGCCTTCTCCGATGCTTGCTTCTAGGGTTCGTGCTTCTTCTCTGTCTCCTGTTTCTAGGGTTCGTGCTTCTAACCCGCACACAATCGATTAATTTCTAACCCATACTTCTCTCGTAGATTGCTGGCCGTGGGTGCTTTCCCTAAGCTTCCCATCACAAGCCTTCTGCATTATTCGTCCACCTACTTCTAAGGTTCGTGCTTCTTCCCCGCACACAGTCTCATTTCAAACAAGTTATTGAAGAGTTTTTATTGGGTCTCTTGATTAACTTCCCAGCTGTCCTTCTCTCGTAGATTTTGCTAGCCGTGTGCGCTTGCCCTAAGCTTCCCCTACCCAAATCTCCTTTCGTCAACCCTCGCTCTTCTTCTGTCACAGGTAAAAAGCATATGCGTAAGCAGCATGCTCCGATCCGTATTTACGTTTTATGTTTAGGTTTTTCATTTGATAGTTATTGAAGTATCAGATTCGGTACAATGACTTCATTCTCTAATGGAATATAAAAACCATTTGAAAATCTAAACAAGTGTTATAAACTCTGTCATACTGCTTTTCTCGAAGGAGTAGATGAGAAGATTTATGGTAAATTTGTAGTTGTTGCCTGCCTTCAATATAGCTACCATATTTGTAGCTAGCCATTGTCTACCTTCCATGTTGAAGCTTGTTTTTAAATTGTTATGATATTCTTGTTTTCCTAACATAGCTTTTCTGAAATATTTAGGTATGATTTGCCCTGCCTGCCGCCAACCAGGCGGCCCTTGCGAACCACACCCTGAAGTTATCCAGGAGTTTGAGGTTATTCTTGATGAAAATTGCTGGAGCCGCATGGTTAGTAAGCATCACTAACAAATTAGTTGCTTACAACACAGTAAAAATCGTCACTGTCACTCATACCCCCTTACACCTACACTAGGTCCCCCTGCTGCCACTTATTCGCACCTGCCTTGTGTTTTCAATTTCCATTAGTTTGCTTGCCTACACCCTGATTAATATAGTCCATTAATTTATAATACAATTATGTTGTTATCTGTAATTCTTATCAAAAATTCATATCAAATTTAAGAAAACTTTTAAAATTAATAGTACGCAAGTTCAAATTTATACTAACAGGTTGTTATTTGCACTATTTTTTCCAGTATGTACCTTGTAATGTCAGAGCTTTTCTCGCTGAATACATCGAAGAGGAGAAGAAAGAAGCAAGAAGATTGCGTAAACAGCAAGTAGAACCAGCCCTTCTTACACATGAAGGAAGGTCTTACAATGCTTTGTTTAAGCATAGGGCGAACTACACAAAGTTCTGCGGTGGTGAGTGGAACATCTTTGCGGCTGATTATGAACTTCGTGCTGGAGACCGCATAGAATTTGAACTACCAGACGAGGGTCTCAATCTCGAAATACAAACATATCGAGATAACAAAAGGCTGCTTCCATTACCCCACGTTGGTAGGTATTTAATATTACAAACATTACAGACTTATCTTCTTTCGCTGTAATTTTATATGCATGAATCGAACTGAATAATATTAACCCCGTGTTGGATGTAACTTTATCTAACTTTAAAAGCTTTTTATTTTTCTAGCTCTGGATGATCTTTCTTCTGAAGATTTCGACCATGTTCACTGATGTGTCTACTCTAAGGATATTGAGCTCACCTACGACCAGACACGATTCTTTCTACAACGCATTTTCGGAGATACTTTCATCGGTTGCCCTCCGTTTGTCCATGTCCTGACTCACACTAACACCAAAGACTAAATCATGGTTGGTTACAACTGTCCTTGTTAAAATACCAAAAATATTTTGCTCATATGTAATATAAACAATATTGAGGTAATATTGCTTATATGTAAAATTATAAAAAACCTATTTATTCAAAACTAAAACAACAAAACATCTGTTGTTCTCTTAATATGTTGTTTTATCTGTTTACACACAAACCTGAACATGCCAAGAACTATGTTACTTCAAATATGGAATTTCTTAATGTCTGTGCACTCACCATATTCAGACATCCTTTTATTTATTGTCCAAGTGACAAATCAACGGTTTTAATTTCTATTTAATTTCGATTTTATTCTAGAAAATTCCGAGGAGCGTTGTCTCAACACTGAAGAGATGGGTGGGCATGCCAACAAATGGCAGGGTAACCCTTGAAGCTCTTGGTGAACATACACATGTCACCACTCCTTCATCATACTACATCTCCAAAAACGACGGCAGGATGGTAATACAAAAGTCTTCTTTCAGAGACTTCATATCAGCTGCATCCTTCATTGAAAAGAACGTTGTTCTAATCACTTTCAAAGAGCGAAATGACCATTCTGTGTCCATCATCATTCAGCGCATCATGTAGATTCCATCGGAACTAGCACGTAAAATGGAAGCAAACAGTGCATCTCCTAGAATGTTCAACGCTCATTTCATCATGATGCCTCCAGGAGCAAAACACTGATTACTATAAGTTTGCTACTTTGGATGGTAGAATAATTTAACTAGTATGGACCATGTGCTTGCTTGAACTATCGGAATATTCTTTTGTAACTTATGTAGCTCTTACACAATCAACTAGCTGTTTCAACCATCAGAATGATCCTTTAAAACAAATGTTGTTTGAACCATCCAAATGATTCAATCGAAAAAATGTAGTTCTAATCCTTTGAAAAGTTCACAATTCCAAAAACCAAAAAACAAAAAGATTCATTTTCAAAAAATGAAATGAAACAAGAATCAGTTCGTGATTCAAAACCTCTAGCAATACGATGTTATCAAACTTATTCAAACCATCTAGTGAAACATATCTCAATTAAAAACCAAACAGGACTACGTTTTCAAATCCAAACTATATTCAGTTCAACTTTTCCTAAACACACTTGTACACCGAATAACATAAAAACCGTGCCTCCCTAACCAAGAAAGATTATTAACTGAAAAAAACGTTTTACAACAAAGGCACGACCATGCATCTGCTGAATGTTTACTATCACAGCCAAAGATGCATCACGCAGGCAGCACGCAACGAATAAAAAAAATTCAATTTCGAAATTCTACGCCTGGAACCGCCGCGTGACTAGCAACTGCTCTTTGGCGGTTCCCTTTTTTGCACGACAAAACAACCCTTTCACTTTTCCGACTCCATTTCATCCTCTTCCTCGAAAGTTTCTCGCCGGCCGCAGTTCACCACCGCACACCTCCAGCCATGGACGACGGGAAACTAACAACATTCACCGAACACATCACTACCCACGGTACAACCATGCTCGAGGTGGTGTACACCAATGACCCAAGGACCGTGGAGCGGATCATCAACAAGTACGAAGAATGGCTAAAGGAGGAGAAGAACAAGTTCGTCGGCCTCGACCTCGAGCACACACGTAAGAGCAGTTACATACGACAAGGGATCGCCGTCGTCCAACTTTCCATGTGCCAGCATGTCCTTGTATACCACTACTGCAGGTCCGAGCGCTCCCAGGCGTTAGTTGACTTCCTGCAACGGAAAGCAGTAACTTTCACTAGCGTCGACACCAGGAACGACAAGACCATGCTTGCCCATGCATGCATCAGAATTCCAGATGAGCACCACGTCGACATCCAGAGGCTATTCCGCATCAAGGGTGGTGGAGAAAGGGACTCCATGGCTGACCTTGCAGTGGTCATCATCGACCCCTCATACAAGAACATGAAGAAATCATTCCCAAAGGAGAAGCACCAGTTCTGGGAGTGGAAGCCACTTTCCCCAATACACCTTGAGTACGCGGCAAAGGACAGGTATGTTAGCTACGAGTTGTACCGTAGAATCCTAATCATCAAGAATGGGCTACGTCACCTCCACCAACAACTAATGAAAGAAAGACTCCGCCCACGTAAGAACAATGACGAGGGATCTTCCAGTGGCTGGAAGCGCCGGAAGGGAAACAGTGGTTGGTAAATTGCGAGAAAATGGATGTCTACCTATGTTGTAAATATGTTTGTTGTTGCTCAAAGATGTTGTGTGTATTGTATTACTATTTTACATTTGAACTTTGAACACAGTGGTGTGCTCATGTACTAATTTGGATTGTATGAACCTATGTTGTAAATATGTTTGTTGTTGCTCAAAGATGTTGTGTGTATTGTATTACTATTTTACGTTTGAACTTTGAACACAGTGGTGTGCTCACGTACAAATGCATACTACGTTTTGCATGTCTAAATGCAATTAGTAAGTTATGTCTAAATGCAATTAGTAACTTATGTCCCAGTACTAAGCAAGCATATATTGTATCCATGATTATAGAATGAGAGATATCTCGCAGATATTGTATTATAATTTTCATACTCAACCTTTACAAGATGCATCGTGCATTTACAAGAATATGTGATGATATCGTTGTAAACTCTCAGTACAATGCTTATTAAACATTGGCATGAGCAATTCATAAATATTGCAGAAGATCATCCGGTACATAGTCACAAGCGACGATAACTTTGTTACCTTAACCACATTGGGAAAAAATCCTTGCCTCCATTTCACATCAAACACTGCTCCGTCGATTCAGAACATCCTTGCTATTCTGCACAGGTTCCTCTCCGTACACCAGTTCTGCACAATGCCACAAAACTACACTACTGCGTGCAACTGACCTATTTACAAGCGTGACTCACTAAGTATCTACTAAATCCATGCCTGTGGTGCCACGCACCCGTGACCCTAGAAACTACACACCTGTGCATCATTAACCGAACCCCTCTAACCAGATATTGGGACCGACGCCTCTACTGTCGTGCACCCGTGCCTCTAGAATCTTGACACCAGCAAGTGGGTTCAAAACCGTGCCTCCAGACAACCGTGCTTGTACTGACTGCAGTGCCTCTGTTTGCTTGATCAACGTGCCTCACTTGAAACCCAAAGTAACTCTACGTGCTCCGCACGCGTGATTGCCAATGCAACTTTGGTGCTACATAGATGCGTCTCTTAGTATACCCGTACCTCCACAACCGTGCTTGTACTGACTATAATTCCATGCCTCCGTTTTGCTCAGTCCACGTGCCTCACATAAAACCAACAGTAACTCTACCTCCTACACACACAGAAGCCTCTCGCATGAAACCCATAGTATCTCGCCCGTACAACTTTGGCACTGCACACATGTAGCTCTTAGTATACCCGTGCCTCCTCACAACCATGCCTACACTGACTTCAATTCTGTGCCTTCATTTGCTTAAACCACGTGCCTCACATAAAAGAGATACACAGCCGTGCCTCAGAGTAAACAACACACGTGCATCAACTGTATTCAAAACTATAACCCCGATTAAATAACATCCGTCCAAAAGAACATCTTTAAAAGAGATGCACAGCCATACCTCTTCTACAAACATATAACAGCAATGAACACTTAGGTTCTTAGGTCCATATCAATTCGTATAAAAATACAACATTAACCGTAGCATAGATTTTTAAACAAAAACCATTTATGTTCAAAGGCTATAACTAACATCACTGCGGCAGAAGATTGAAGATAACAACAAGCCTCCCATCACGCTCTTTGAAAGTTATCAGCACCAAGCTGTTTACTTCAATAGACGATGCCTGGAGAAAATCACTGAAACCTTCCTGTTTGAACACCATTCTACTACCCAAGCCAATGAAGTAGGAGCAAGGAGTGCTCACATATATATCATCATCACCAGATTCCAAAGTAACTTCAAGGGTTAAAACGCCAGTCGCAGGAAAAGTCACAAACTCCTTCAAACTCCTCACAACAATACCAGGAATAACCTGACAAAAACAACAAGCTATCAGAAATAGAACAAAAATTAAAAACTATAAACAGAAGAGATAATAAAAATAAATAAATAAACAGAAACAAAGAAAAACAGTGGAAAAAAATCTGACCATATGATGACAATTAACATTCATTGAATCAATCCTATGAACAAAAGGACAACACGGTATGTAGACATCATCAAATAGTTGACACCTCATGAAATACATCTGCTGGTAATTAAGAAAAACACCACGGGTGTAATAACAACTCCCAACAAGCTTCATCTCGGAGTCGCTCAAAGCATCAAGAGCTACAAAATATAATTACACAGGCTCAAGGGAACAGAAAAATCATCATGTGCAATAAAACAAGCTAAAAACTTCCTTAAAAATAAACCTTACCAACAGAAGGTAAAGGAGACAACGCATCTCCAAGACCAACACGATAAAAATCAATACCAATCCATGTTCCATAGTGTTCAAGCCTAATGGTCATTATATCATGAGGACGAACACCATAATCACTGACCAATCGTTCCTAGGAAGGACCATGGAATTTACTCCTCAACCGACCATGACTAAACAAAACACCATACAAATAACCCTCATTGCACTGAAAAGCAAGATCAGTATCTTCGTCACCCCTTCTTATGGCTAAAGCCCTGCACTCCTCGATGTAACGAGCAAGATGAGCTCTAACACTGCACGGAACATACTGCACAACAAATCAAAACAAGGATCATAATCAAAACCTAAACAGCATGAGCAGCACCAAAAGAAATAAAAGTGTGTGCCAAAAATTGAACAATTATAAAATGATATGCTTACAACACGCCTCCAACAACGCCGATCCAGGACCACACTGAACCCATCTACAGAAGAATCAACAGAAGAACACGGGCCACTAGGCATACGGCAAAAAGGACAAGCCATAACTGCAAGAAACATAATGATTATCAAGAACTAATCACACAAAACCCAGTTGAAACTTGACATCTGATAGTGTTGGTAGTCCCCACCCGTAACTACCCCATAAATCTCCATATCCTGGAAATATAATGGGAACAAAAAGAGAAACCCGAAAGGGAAACAGGGAACCCATGGAGGCAACCGGTAGGGAACGGAGATCACGCGAACGGGGAAGCACGGTCGACGCTAAAGAAGGACCGCCGTAAAACCAGGCAACAAGCGCGCCGGCCGGGACAGGGGCCGCCGTAACCACGCGACAAGAGCGGCGGCCGTGACGGACGAAGACGACGGCAAAGAAAGAACGGTGCCCCACGACGGTTCGCCCACACCAGAAAGAAAACAGATCTCAAAACAGATCAAAAGGTTTTACAAAACATTAAAAGTATAAGGACTAAAGTGAAAAAAGGAAAAACCACAAATGAAAACCAGAAACCGGAAAACAAGGGAGAAGCCGTGCGCGCGACAAGTGTCGTGCGCGGAGCGCATCGGAAAAGTCTCCCGACCACTCCACGCGTGACACTTGGCGTGGGCAGAGCGCTCCCCGACTAATCGTTGCGAGGAGCGCTCATCAATTAGTGATTTCGCTCTTACATAGCCGACATGCTGCCTCCTTCTACTTAGACAGGCCAAGTGGGACTAAACAATCAAGACCTTGTTTTTCTTCTCTTGTCGGGCTGCCGCACTTCACCAAGAAGTCCCTGGTCGTGTGGACCAACTCGCTTTCGGCCTTACACGCATGTGGCCATTTATGTTTGTTGTGGGCCTTGCATGTGTGCCAGGAGGCTGCGGCTATGGGCGGGCCCGTTGTTGTAGCTGTGTTTTCCACGGCTTGCTGGTTTATTTGGTTTTTTATTAATTTTTATTTTTTTCTATTTCTTTCACTTTTTATTTCCTTTTTCCTTCTTTCAGGTTTCTCTTTGTGGTTTTTTTCTTGATTTTCTTGGTTTTTCTCCATTTTTCCTTTTTTCAACACATGTCTACTTTTTTCATACACGTTATATGTTTTTTTATACATCTATTAACATTCTTATACACATTTAACATTTTCAGATACATGCTTTACATTTTTACAAAAACATGTTTTTGATATATTTTTCAATTAATTGTTAAACATTTTTCAAATACATGTTGGAATAGTTTTGAATTCTAAAAACAATTTTTAACTATGTAAACAGTTCTTCACACTGTGCATTTTTTTAAATGTCACAAACACATTTTTAACTCGTGAACATTTTTGAAACTCAGTAGGTGCACGAGACGAAAGGGGATGAGCCCCATGGCGATGATGATAATTATTGGTATTCTGTTTAGGTGATGGCAAAGAAATATGATGATGATTGAGTAATAGGGACAGTAGCGACGCGTGTTAAGATAGGTCTAGCATGTCGTGTACACGTACCTTGTACGTATGTAATTGCTTTGCCTCACGGAAAACCCTAAACCCTATTCTCAAACTTGGGACCATCCGATATGATCCCCGTCGCCGCACATTTCATGCGGTGCCTGTCTCTCATCGTGATGCTCTTCGTGAGACTGCCTGGCGTACAACGATAATTGATGAGCTCGCTGCCCTTCACCACAACAAGACTTGGGTTCTTGTGCCTCGACCGCGCGGAGTCAATATTGTTGGGAGCAAGTGGATCTTCAAAACCAAGCACCGTCCAGATCACTCTGTTGATAAGTACAAAGCTTGACTGGTCGCTCGTGGTTTCACCCAGCAGCTTGGCATTGACTATGGTGATACGTTCAGTCCAGTTGTCAAGCCGACCACCGTTCGACTGGTTCTTGCTCTGGTTGTGTCTCGCGGTTGGAGTCTTCGGCAGATTGATGTCAGCAACGTTTTCCTTCATGGGTATCTCTCAGAGGACGTCTATATGCAACAACCACCTGGCTTTAAGGATGCTCGGTTTCCCTCGCATGTGCGCAAGCTACATCGCGCTCTCTATGGACTCAAACAGTCCCCTCGTGCATGGTATGCTCGGCTTAGTGCCCGTCTTCTCGAGCTGGGTTTTGTCTCCTCCAAAGCAGATACATCTATATTTTTCTTCCTCTACCGTGATGTTCAGATCTATATGCTTGTCTATGTGGATGATATTGTCATTGCCGGATCTTCTCCACGTGTTGTTGATGGTCTTGTTCATTCCCTTGCGGCCAGTTTTCCTATCAAGGACCTCAGGCCGTTGGAGTACTTTCTTGGTCTGGAAGCGTCATACAATGCAGGGGGGATGACATTGACTCACAGAAGTATGCCTTGGATCTTTTGCACCGTGTGAGCATGGAAAATTGTAAGCCTACTTCCACACCGTTGTCTACTTCTAATCAGCTTGCACGAGTGTCTGGACAGTCTCTCAGTACCAATGATTCTTTCTGGTATCGCAGTGTTGTTGGTGGACTGCAGTATTTAACACTCACTCGTCCGGATATTTCATTCGCAGTAAACAAGGTGTGCCAGTTTCTCTCACAGCCCACCGATGTTCATTGGGAAGCTGTTAAGCGGTTTTTGCGCTATGTGTAAGGAACGTTGCACACAGGGATGGAGTTTCGCAAGGCTGTCTCTACTAGAATTAGTAGCTTCACTGATGCTGATTGGGCAGGATGTCCTGATGATCGTCGATCCACTGGAGGTTTTGCCATCTTTGTTGGACCGAACCTCATTTCCTGGAGTTCGAAGAAACAACCGAAAGTGTCGAGATCCAGTGTAGAGGCCGAGTACAAAGCCTTGGCGAATGGAGCTGCTGAAGCCATCTGGGTAGAGTCACTACTCAAAGAGCTTGGAGTGTCTCAGCATCGAGTTCCTGTTCTATGGTGTGATAACTTAGGGGCCACATATCTGACTGCCAACCCAGTTTTCCATGCGCTTACCAAGAACATTGAGAGTGATTTCCACTTTGTGCGCGAGCGTGTTGCTTCTGGAGCTCTTGAGGTCAGGTTCATTTCTTCTAACGATCAGCTGACTGATGTGTTTACTAAACCAGCCACCCGCAGATGCTAGACCGTTTTAGTATCAATCTAAATCTTGTACAGAGTAGAAGTTCAGTTTGAAGGGGAGTGTTAAGATAGGTCTAGCGTGTCGTGTACATGTACCTTGTACGTATGTAATTGTATATGTTGATGGTTATATATAGAAAGACGTAGAGAGGCTTTGCTTCACGGAAAATCCTAAACCCTATTCTCAAACTACGCGACAGTCTTATCTACACACTACAGTGGAACAAGATTGTCACCGATTTTGTCAATGAAAATTACCAACGCAAGCTAGTTGGCCAACCAATAAATCTCGGTTTGGTTGGAAACCCTGAAAAGTGTTGCTCCTGCATCGTGTCCTGGCTACGACTGCCTACATTTACAATGGAGAGGTACGCAGCAGAAATTCAGAATTTTCTCGATTTGTGTATTCACGACGAGCGGACGAGAGACAGACTGACGATTCTATTTCTATTACAGTGCATGGTGCAGTGGGTACTGGGTAGCTACCAGCTCCTTGCTACTGTTGGCTTGGTACACGGTGGCGTAAGACATACCATGTCTTATACATTATTTAAAAGGTACTAGCAAAAGGACCCGTGTGTTGCAACGGCAGAAAAAAAATCTTTATCATCAAAAGTAATTTTGCAAAGGAAAATTCGCCTCACATTCTTCTCCGTGGAGCAATATTCTTTCTCAAATATGTCTATGTGTTGCAATAGAAAACATGCCTGTGCGTTGCAACAGGAGAACAATAAATAATCAGTAACATGATCAAGCAGAGTGAGTGAACAGAAATACAACAATTGTATCATTCTAGGAACCTTCTCTGTCATCTATAAACATGATCAAGCACTCAAGATGAATAAATAGGTTGTCTAATAGAGCGAAGCACAACAAAGGGAATTCAGTTCACAAGACCTTTGAAAGAGATTGTTTAATTTATGAATTTTTCTTTATAAGGAGGAGGATCTAAAGCTTGATATCACATGAAGGTTAAATTCATGTGTGTGACTGCTGCTCTACAGCTCTCTATATCTCACTTTAAAGGCACGACACCCAAACCAAATATAAACATGTGAAAGTTCAGCCAAACCAAGAAGGAATAGTGTGCCAGGACAAATAAGTTATTGACAACACCTTGCAGTCCGGTGGTGGAATTTAAAGAATTATCTAAACCATTTGAATGAAAAACCGATGTACTAAATAGCTGAGGGCTTGACGGTGCCCACAGGCCATTACACTATGATGGTTGCTAGATAATTGACACAAATGAAACACGACATGTGACAAAATACAGCTAAACCATTGGACCTTCAAACAGAGTAGATAAAATGCACTCATCTACATTTTGGAAAAAGTTATATGAACCAACTTTATCTAGAGATGGGGAAACTACAGCTAAATGTTAAAGAAATGTGATAAGTCCGTAGCACGTACAAGAAAATAACTGCTTTAGTTAATGGCATATGTTGTGCTTTAATGCAGGCCCTAGTCGGGTCTGACTCCACCAATATTTAGTTGTTGCTTTTCCACTTACTGTGCAAGTAGTAGCAAGGGGCTGTTGTTCACTAAGAAATAGCTTATTGCTCCCCCCAAAAAATAGCTTATTTCTTTCAGATGAGGCCTCTTGAAATCATACTGTTGAAATATCATTAACAATAAAAAATGATGCATGTGTGATCTCGATAGTGGACTAAATGATCATATGGACAATTCAACATTGAGTGTGAATTGATCTGCTTGTCTTAAACAGGAAAGCTACATGGAATGCAGGTATGTAAGCCTTCTGTATGAGATGGGCAGATTAACCATGTGCATATGTTAACTTAAGTTCCCACTGGGACTTCTATGACCTGGAGTTCGAAATACAAATTATTTTAATAGTTTTCGAAAATGGCAGGTGTACTGAACAAACCTGTAACTTTGATGTCAGTATAGGTAGTCATTTTAACAAACATGTGATTGGCAGGTGTACTGAACAAACCTATAAATTTGATGTCAGTTTATTACCCACATGATTATGGCCACCATCAAATAATAAACCATTGGTGTTATAATAAAGAACATTTTCTATGAGATGAAGTGATAAACTTACGGAAGGGAAGAGGGAGATTAGCAATATACAATATGGAGTAATATGCAAGAGAAACAATACTTGAGCTTACCATGGAGTATGCATATAAGCAGAGGTTGTTTCCACTACGTCGGCCATAGCCGACAATGGCAATTACGATCTAATTAATCATCAGAGCACACAAAAACTTGATGCTGGTGTTTCAAGCCCAGGGGCGGGGCATGGTAGAATGGAGGAGAACGCCATGCCGCTACGTTCCCGTAGATTCAGTAGGCGCCGCTGCGTTGTCATGTCCTGGCGCTGCAGAGTGCGGCCCGGTGACGACACAATGCCCTCTTCAGAGAAATCCCAATTGTGATCCAGAGAAATTTGAGGAGAGCTCGCTCCTCCCCAAGATCAACACATATAGCACTACCCTTCAACGGCGTGTTGCAGGCTTGTACGCACGGAGGAGGAATCGGCAGGCGTTCATGCTTCATGAGACAGCAGGGGTCGGTTTCAGATGCTGAGGCCTGGCTGAAGCAACACAGTCGAGCGTGACTTGCATGGTCAGTGGCGATGGTCGACGCCTGTGGTATTGCGACAAGGCGTGGTGATCAAGGAAGAAAGTGGGGAAGAAGCTATGCGAGCGTTGTTCGCCACCGGCTACGCTTTGGCGACATTTCGTGGACTCGACCGCGGCGCCGCTGGAACTGAAATTATCTCCTACAGACGATCGGCAATATAGCAACAGAAGGCGCGCGTGGACGCTGATGATGGTGCCTGTGGTACGGGCGCAGTGGAGGAAAAGGTATCCCGACGACATGTGCCTCATTGGCTTGGCTTCCGCGGTTGCCTCGGCGAGGTCATGTACCCAGATGACTTCCGTGGGATCGTCCTCGTCTTACGCCTCTTCATCCAATGGCTTGGTCTGGTGCTTCTCCACAGCTTATTTATGAAGAGGCTAGGAAAGGCAAGAGGAAAATCAGAGTTTGACTCCACGTAAGAGAGACCTGGTCAGTATGCATATAGATTATTAGGTAAAGATTCCTACACAGGCATGAGTCAGATGAGAGTCCTGATGGTTTACGTCTAGCTCTTGGAACGAGGAGTCTTGCGTTCGAAGTCCAGCAACCCATCAGCGCATCATTGAAGGCCACATGTATTGCGGGTTGATTTTAAAAAATGTCAGGTTTTTTTTGACAAAAAGTGTACGACGGTGAATCCGACAAAGTCAATCCGTGCTTTATTATTAGGGAAAGATATCTTCGATAATCTAACACAAATGATCAAAACGTCCGTAAATGTTTGGATTAGACCCAATACGGATTATCAAGTTGGGTCGGATCTGTCCGGACTTCCAAAATCACATGGACTAACCTCAAATCGGAGTAGATATGGTAGAGTCCGGCGTAAAACTCTGTTCCGCTATCATGATCTAGGCCCCCTGCGCATTCACACGGAACATCGTCGGTCGTTTTCCTATCAGCATTCACGTTGGCGTGCCGTCCGAGTGTCATGTTGTGCTCACGACAGATGTCTTGGATAGGCTAATCGAGTGTGGTTGGGGCCAGAGGACATCGGTGAGTTCCGAAAGCGAGATTGCGGACAAGCGGTGCGAGACACACTATGTACCCAGGTTCGGTCCCCTCCAAGGGAGATAACACCCTAGTCCTGCCGGATCGACTATGAGGATCAAAAGAATTACAATGGTGCTCCTCGAGATGTTTGAATGGAGGAGGAAGAAGGAGCTAGCTCTCCTCTTCTCCTTGCATGTGTGTGTGGGCGTGTGTGTACTGAATGAGCCGACCCCCTCTCAGGGGAGCTCCTGGGAGGTCTTATAGCATCGCCTCCTAGGTTACAAGGGATAAAATAACATCATTGAAGGCCACATGTATTGCGGGTTGATTTTAAAAAATGTCAGATTTTTTTTGACAAAAAGTGTACGACGGTGAATCCGACAAAGTCAATCCGTGCTTTATTATTAGGGAAAGATATCTTCGATAATCTAACACAAATGATCAAAACATCCGTAAATGTTTGGATTAGACCCAATACGGATTATCAAGTTGGGTCGGATCTGTCCGGACTTCCAAAATCACATGGACTAACCTCAAATCGGAGTAGATATGGTAGAGTCCGGCGTAAAACTCTGTTCGGCTATCATGATCTAGGCCCCCTGCGCATTCACACGGAACATCATCGGTCGTTTTCCTATCAGCATTCACGTTGGCGTGCCGTCCGAGTGTCATGTTGTGCTCACGACAGATGTCTTGGATAGGCTAATCGAGTGTGGTTGGGGCCAGAGGACATCGGTGAGTTCCGAAAGCGAGATTGCGGACAAGCGGTGCGAGACACACTATGTACCCAGGTTCGGTCCCCTCCAAGGGAGATAACACCCTAGTCCTGCCGGATCGACTATGAGGATCACAAGAATTACAATGGTGCTCCTCGAGATGTTTGAATGGAGGAGGAAGAAGGAGCTAGCTCTCCTCTTCTCCTTGCATGTGTGTGTGGGCGTGTGTGTACTGAATGAGCCGACCCCCTCTCAGGGGAGCTCCTGGGAGGTCTTATAGCATCGCCTCCTAGGTTACAAGGGATAAAATAAGGAGGGCGGGGCCTTGGTGTCACCGTATCTGTCTTCTAGTGGGGCCCGTCGGCTGCACGCCACTGTGGCATGTCGTCGTCCTTGTCATGGAGCAGTTGGCACAGCGCCGGGCCGCACTGATGCTGGTCGCCCCGGTATCAGCGCATCATGGAAGGCCACATGTATTGCGGGTTGATTTTAAAAAATGTTAGGGGTTTTTTTTGACAAAAAGTGTACGACGGTGAATCCGACAAAGTCAATCCGTGCTTTATTATTAGGGAAAGATATCTTCGATAATCTAACACAAATAATCAGAACGCCCATAAATGTTTGGATTAGACCCAATATGGATTATCAAGTTGGGTCGGATCTGTCCGGACTTCCAAAATCACATGGACTAACCTCAAATCGGAGTAGATATGGTAGAGTCCGGCGTAAAACTCTGTTCGGCTATCATGCTCTAGGCCCCCCTGCGCATTCACACGGAACGTCATCGGTCGTTTTCCTACCAGCATTCACGTTGGCGCGCCGTCGAGTG
This sequence comes from Triticum urartu, assembly GCF_056163025.1. Taxonomy (NCBI): domain Eukaryota; kingdom Viridiplantae; phylum Streptophyta; class Magnoliopsida; order Poales; family Poaceae; genus Triticum; species Triticum urartu. The sequence continues at coordinate 597,458,579 of NC_141875.1, read as the reverse complement.
TCATGCTGTGCTCATGGCAGATGTCTTGGATAGGCTAATCGAGTGTGGTTGGGGCCAGAGGACATCGGTGAGTTCCGAAAGCGAGATTGCGGACAAGCGGTGCGAGACACACTATGTACCCAGTTTCGGTCCCCTCCGAGGGAGATAACACCCTAGTCCTGCCGGATCGACTATGAGGATCACAAGAATTACAATGGTGCTCCTCGAGCTGTTTGAATGGAGGAGGAAGTCGGAGCTAGCTCTCCTCTTCTCCTTGCATGTGTGTGTGGGCATGTGTGTACTGAATGAGCCGACCCCCTCTCAGGGGAGCTCCTGGGAGGTCTTATAGCATGGCCTCCCAGGTTACAAGGGATAAAATAAGGAGGGCGGGGCCCTGGTGTCATCGTCTCTGTCTTCTAGTGGGCCCCGCCGGCTGCACGCCACTATGGCACGTCGTCGTCCTTGTCATGGAGCAGTGGGCACAGTGCCAGGCCACACTGACGCCGGTCGCCCCGGTATCAGCGCATCATGGAAGGCCACATGTATTGCGGGTTGATTTTAAAAATTTTCAGGGGTTTTTTTTTTGACAAAAAGTGTACGACGGTGAATCCGACAAAGTCAATCCGTGCTTTATTATTAGGGAAAGATATCTTCGATAATCTAACACAAATAATCAAAACGCCCATAAATGTTTGGATTAGACCCAATACGGATTATCAAGTTGGGTCGGATCTGTCCGGACTTCCAAAATCACATGGACTAACCTCAAATCGGAGTAGATATGGTAGAGTCCGGCGTAAAACTCTGTTTGGCTATCATGCTCTAGGCCCCCCTTCGCATTCACATGGAACATCATCGGTCGTTTTCCTACCAGCATCCACGTTGGCGCATCGTCCGAGTGTCATGTTGTGCTCACGGCAGATGTCTTGGATAGGCTAATCGAGTGTGGTTGGGGCCAGAGGACATCGGTGAGTTTCGAAAGCGAGATTGCGAACAAGTGGTGCGAGACACACTATGTACCCAGCTTCGGTCCCCTCCGAGGGAGATAACACCCTAGTCCTGCCGGATCGACTATGAGGATCACAAGAATTACAATGGTGCTCCTCGAGCTGTTTGAATGGAGGAGGAAGAAGGAGCTAGCTCTCCTCTTCTCCTTGCATGTATGTGTGGGTGTGTGTGTACTGAATGAGCACTAGTAGAAAAAGGGTCAAACGTGAAGCACATTAGTGCCGGTTTGAATTTGAGCCGGCACTAATGTGTACATTAGTGCCGGTTCCAACGGCTAGCCGGGCCGCTGTCATTAGTACCGGTTCGTGGCGAACCTTTAGCACCGATTCATGCCACGAACCGGTACTAAAGTGAGTGGTGGCAGGATGTTGTTAGTCCGGGGCCCCTCCAGCACCTTTAGTACCGGGTCGTATCACGAACCGGTACTAAAGGTCGTCCTACATAGACCCTTCATCCACCCGAGCTCGCTCTGTTCTTCCCCTTTCCCCTCTCCTCTCTGTTCTTTTCCCTCTTCCTCTCAAGCTCATCACACATTTTGCCCAAGATTTGAAGGCCCACATCCATTCAAATGATCACAAAGGTTAGCAACTCTTTCCTTTCATCTCTCATTGCTAGATTAGCTCGTGCAATGCTTTATATAGTGATTGATTTTTGAGTTTAGTAATTTGGGAGGAATTATATATATGTGCTAGTATTTGATTTAATGCAATCTGAGGTCAAAAATAACACTTAGTTTTGCATATGTAGGTGTGGTTTACTTAGTACCTTCTAAATCTCCGTCGTAACCACCGTCAATCGCTTGCAACGTCCCATCGCCGGCACCACCTTGTGGTGAGCCTCTTGTTCATGAAGTTTTAAATAAAAAAAATGATGTTTGTGTGATTTGGATATATAGTTACTCGTATAATTATCTTACCCATACGTTGTTTGTTATGCATAGTGCCATGGTTTTGATATCCGTCCCGTCGGCCCTCGTCCAGGTTATGATTCGGATGTGGTATATTATCTTTTAAAACTATTCATTGCATTTCGTGTTTATGAAAAATTATGCCCATCAAGTTGACATAGATATTTGTATGTAGGAGGTAGTTGAACCCGAAATTCCAACCGACCCTATTGTCGAGAGGTTAAATTTAGTTGAAAGAGAAAACGAGGATTTGAAGGAAAAATTGAAAAGAATTGAGGGGGAGAAGATGGAATTGGAGTTGCATGTTGCCGATGTCGTCGATGATCACAAGATTAAGATGGAGAAAATGCGCTTGAAGATTAGAAAGATTAGAAAATATGCCATTCATAGTGAGGCTTGGTATCATTATGCTGTTGGATCAATTGTTACCTTAGTTGCGATCTTGATCGCATTTGTTGTTGCATTTAAATTATTTAGCTAGAGAGTTATTTGTTTGTTGCATTGAAGTGTTGTATGCTCTTTATGTATGAACTTTATGTATTGTATTAATTTGATGTTTTCGGTGCTGTGTATTGAACATGAGCCGGCAATGGATGTACGATGACCGATGCTCTCCCGAGTTCATTAATGGCGTGCGTACTTTTCTTCTTGCGGCTGAGGCAAACAAGCGAGCGGATGGTTTTATGCATTGTCCATGTGCTGGCTGTAAGAATGGTCGCAATTACTCTACGTCAAGAACCATTCACGTCCACCTGTTTGAGTCCGGTTTCATGCCCCACTATAATGTTTGGACCAAGCATGGAGAAAGAGGGGTTATGATGGAAGACAATGAAGAAGAAGAGGACGACGACAGCTATCCTGGCCATGGGTTCCCTGAATACGATGATACAACAATGAGGGAAGAAGCTGAGCCGGTAATGCGGGAAGAAGCTGAGCCGGCAATGCGGGAAGAAGCTGAAGAAGAGGCATCGGATGAGCCCGTTGATGATCTAGGTCGTGCCATTGCCGATGCAAAGAGAAACTGCGCAAGTGATTTGGAGAAGAAGAAGTTGCAGCGCATGTTAGAGGATCACAAAAAATTGTTGTACCCGAATTGCGAAGGTGACAAGAAAAAGCTAGGCACCACACTGGAATTGCTGCAATGGAAGGCAGAGAATGGTGTATCTGATAAGGGATTTGGAAAGTTGCTGGTAATGATAAAGGATATGCTTCCAAAGGACAACGAATTGCCCGAGAGTGCGTACCAAGCAAAGAAGGTTGTCTGCCCTCTAGGGTTAGAGGTGCAGAAGATACATGCATGCCCTAATGATTGCATCCTCTACCGCGGTGAGTACGAGGATTTGAACGCCTGCCCGGTATGCGGTGCATTGTGCTATAAGATCAGCCGCGATGACCCTGGTGATGTCGAGGACGAGCGCCCCAGGAAGAAGATTCCTGCCAAGGTGATGTGGTATGCTCCTATAATACCACGGTTGAAACGTTTGTTCCAAAACAAAGAGCATGCCAAGGCGATGCGATGGCACAGAGAAGACCGTAAGAAAGACGGAAAGTTGAGAGTACCCGCTGACGGGTCGCAGTGGAGAAAAATCGAAAGAAAGTACGGGAAGGAGTTTGCAGATGACGCAAGGAACATATGGTTTGGTCTAAGCGCAGATGGCATTAATCCTTTTGGGGAGCAGAGCAGCAACCATAGCACCTGGCCTGTGACTCTATGTTTGTATAACCTTCCTCCTTGGTTGTGCATGAAGCGGAAGTTCATTATGATGCCAGTGCTCATCCAAGGCCCTAAGCAACCCGGCAATGACATTGATGTGTACCTAAGGCCATTAGTTGAAGAACTCTTACAACTGTGGAATGGAACAGGTGTACGTGCGTGGGATGAGCACATGGGGGAAGAATTTGACCTAAAGGCGTTGCTGTTCGTGACCATCAATGATTGGCCTGCTCTCAGTAACCTTTCAGGACAGACAAATAAGGGATACCACGCATGCATGCACTGTTTGGACGATACCGACAGTATATATTTGGCTAATTGTAAGAAGGATGTGTACCTGGGACATCGTCGATTTCTTCCGAGCAGGCATCCCGTAAGAAAAAAAGGCAAGCATTTCAAAGGTGAGGCGGATCACCGGACGAAGCCTCGCCACCGTACTGGTGCTGATGTACATGATATGGTCAAGGATTTGAAGGTGGTCTTTGGAAAGGGTCCTGGTGGACAACCTGTTCCGAATGACGCTGACGGACGCGCACCCATGTGGAAGAAGAAATCTATATTTTGGGACCTGTCCTATTGAATATTGACCCGAGCATCCCGTTAAATGATGAAGATTTTTCATGGTTATGGCGCAAAGGGACACACGCGAAGAAAAAGTTTCACACCCAAAGATCTGGGATGTGATCGGCTTCACTATCATCACTTTCTTCTGTGTTTCACACCCAGGAGGGAATCTCTGTAATAGTTAGGGTAGTTATGTGTTTTGGCATTTGAAACGCGAAGAAATTTTATGTGCAAACAAATTCTTTCATGCCTTTACTGATTTTTTAAGCTAAATGACCCTGAAATTGAAAAGCATTTCAAATGAACTCAGAAAAGGTTGAAAGTTGGAATGGTATCATAATTTCACCCACATAGCATGTGCAATAGAGAGGGTTACCGCAAAAAGTGGATGCACTTCGTGTACTAAATGGACAATCTCTTTCGAAGTATCAGGGTTTCGGATGAAAACTCATCCGTTACAAAAGGCATTTCATTTTTTAAATAACCTAAGCATTACCAAATTGAATATAATGATAAAACACACTAATATTAAACATAAGAAAAAAGAATCACTGAAAAATCTATTCTCAAAGTTAAGTTATTCACAAACTAGTGATTCACACAAATTTCAAATAAATCAAAATTTAAACTATTCAAATTTGTAAACTACCGGTACTAACAGAAAGTTTGTAATTTTTTGTACCTAAAGCAAAAATATTCACAGAGAAACTCTAAACACAGCAAAAAAACAACTCAAACAAAAATAAATAAAGCAAAAAAAGAAAAAAAAAACCCACCTACTGCGCCACAGCGGCCTGCATACGACTAGAAACCCAACCTGTTGTTGGGCCAGGATGCAGGCCCGCAAAGGCCCAGTAGGCCCACAGGGAAGCACAGAACATTTAGGCCCAGTAGGCCTGCTTTGGAGAGGAGCTCGAGGGAGCTACCGCACTGGGGCTTATAAACCAGTGTGGACGCCCCTCGGCTAGCGAGGTGGGACTAAACATTTCGCACCGCACCTGCGCCAGCGCACCCCCTTTAGTACCGGGTGGTGGCTCAAACCGGTACTAAAGGGGGGTCTTTAGTACCGGTTGGAGCAACCAGCCGGTACTAAAGGGGTGCGGTTCCCGCCGCTTGGCCTGGCCAAAACAGGCCTTTAGTACCGGTTGGTGGCTCCAACCAGTACTAAAGGTCCATCCTATATAACTAAACACTTCAAAAATTTAAGTTTCTCATCTGCTTCTTCTCCTCTGCCCCGTCGCCCGCCGCCCCCGTCTCCATATCCCTCGTCGCCGCCCCGTCCCCGTCGTCGCCGCCCCGTCGTCCCCGTCCCCGTCGTCCCCGTCGTCACCGCCGCGCCGTCCCGGCCCGTCCCGCGTCGTCCCCGTCCCCGTCATCGCCGCCCCGGCCCGTCCCCGTCGTCGCCGCCCCGTCCCTGTCCCCGTCGCCGCCATCCCCGTCGTCACCGCGCCCGTCGCCGTCCCCGTCGACGCCCCCCGTCGCCTCTCGCCTCGCCGGTGAGCACACACACACACACACATTTTTTTAGTTTTTTAGTTAGAGAAATAGTTATAAAAATGTTAGAAATTTTTCTTTTTTTAGTTATAGAAATAGTTAGTTATATAGCATTGTTAGAAATGTTATAGAAATGATAAAATTGTTAGAAATTTTTCTGTTTTTTAGTTATAGAAATAGTTATAAGATAGTTAGAAATTTTTCTTTTTTTTAGTTATAGAAATATTAGAAATGTTATACAAATGTTAGTTATATGTATAGAAATGTTATAATTTTTTCTGTTTTTTAGTTATAGAAATATTAGAAATGTTATAGAAATGTTAGTTATATAGCATTGTTAGAAATGTTATAGAAATGTTAGTTATATAGCATTGTTAGAAATGTTATAGGAATGTTAGTTATATAGAAATGTTAGAAATTTTAGTTATCAAAATCCAATCATTAAAAAAATGTTACTTTTTGCGGGCATATAGCTAGTATTTGTTCTCGACGATGCCCGGCCCGCATCCTCGTCGTCGACCCGTCCGCGACGACGTCCGGCTGACCCATGTCCGGGACTGGGCTCCGCCGGGCTGGCACTAGGAGGTGATGCCTGGAGGGGCGCGCCGCTTGATGAGGAACCCGGCCCCGGGTCCCGTCGTCGACCCTGATCTCGTTTGGTGGCGTTCGCGTGGGCCAGTTTCGGTGCGGAGGGAGCCGGCCCCGCCGGAGGTGGTACGTCGCTGTGTCAGGGAGGAGGACGAGCACGTCCATCGCTACATGGTTGCGTTAGAGGGCGGCAGGTTCTCCAATACCTGGCAGTTTCTTCAGGGATCTCACTTCAGCTATGATCCTGTGAGGGTTCCTTCTCTTTGGGTGTCCACCGCCTGCGCTGCAGGAACCGCGAGTGTCCTAGATTCCTCTGTAGTATTCGATCTTTATTAGCTACCTAGCCAGTGATGTGCTCCATATATAATATTCGAGACGATGTATTCGAGATTATATATTATTCAAGACGATGTATTCGAGATTATATCTATTATTTGAGACGATGTATTCGAGATTATATCTATTATTCAAGACGACGTATTCGAGATTATATTCGATGATGCTTATTATGTACTATGATTGATTCAGTTTTTCCTTATTAATTGATTGCATCCATGCATTGTAATTTGAATATATTTCTTTTGGATTAGTTAAACAAAACATATGGCGGACAATACCGACAGAGAGGGAGAAGAGACCCTGTTCAATATCATACGCAAACCTATGGCGGACATTTTCTTTGGGAAACGCTCATGGAACATTTCACCCTACCAGATCATTTCACAAATGCAGATGTGGAGAAAGTCAAGGATGCTGCTCTTAGGAAGATGGCAGTTGCATTCAAGAACCACAAGATTCGTGAATGGGCCAAGTACGTCAATGGAGGAAGGAAGACTCCAGTATTCGAGGGAACACTAGAGAACCAAAGTGCTCATTGGAACGATTTCGTGAAATTCAAGGATTCGGAATTATCTAAGGAACGGTCAAGAATAAACAAGGCCAATGCCGCAAAAAAGGATAAGTTCCATAAGCTGGGGCCAGGTGGCTATGCGGTGGGAATGCCTAAGTGGGATAAGTCTGAGAAAGAGATGCTGGATGCAGGTGTCACTCCAGAAACATTGAGCTGGCCCCCCAGGTGCAGGACTTGGTTCTATGCGCATGGGGGGGGGGGGGGGGGTTGGACCCGAAGACAGGCAAAGTTTCCAAGAAGGCATGTCTGGACGGAGCCGAAGATAAGCTACTTGTTGCAATAGAAGAGGCTTGATCCGGGTTGTTCGAGCCCAACAGAGAGAACGACGAGCTTACGCGTGCCCTGGGAAATCCTGAACACCCGGGAAGAACACGAGGCATGGGCGCTATTCCATGGTATGAGGGGTTTTTGGACTGGAACACCGACTACAGAACCCGTGCGAGAAAGAAGATTGTGGAGGAGAAGAAGAGGAAGATGGAGGAGGAGCAGAGGAAGCTAGACTATGAACGCCTTCAAGGCCTAGAATCAGCGCACGCGGACTTGGCAATCAAATTCCAGCGGCAGCAGGAGCAGATCGACTCACTTAGCCAGCAAAGGGGGTCTCAGCAGCTAGCGGATGATCCACCAATGGATAGCACTGTCCCATCCATGCCGAGAAGTAGCGTGGGTTCCGCCCCGGGCGACGCATTGCTGGATAGCTACCCAGTGGATGACATCATGGAGAACACTAACTGCGAGCTACACTTCAAAATGAAGAACATATCCATGAAGGTGGCGGACGCCCTTGCTTTTACAAATCACCCCGAGGCAACCTTCCATTGCAACCCGATTCCAGCGGGCTATGCTCGTGTCTTGGTTGATGAGGTGGTGGACCAATATTCGGGGCTAGAGCTTGACATTCCTGGAGGTGACGATGAGCACACACTAGGAGAGGCCAACCATCGTATCATCCTATGGAGAAAGGATTGCATCATCTTTCGAAGGCCACCGACACCGCGTCATCCGACTCCTCGTCGCAGTCCGCCACCGAGTCAGCAGACTCCCGCTCCTCCAAGTCCACCAACGCGTCAGGCCACTCCTCCTCCAAGTCCGGCACAGCTTCAGGCCACTCCTCCTCCAAGTCCGGCAAAGCGTCAGGCCACTCCTCCTCCAAGTCTGGCACAGCTTCAGGCCACTCCTCCTCCAAGTCCGGCACAGCTTCAGGCCACTCCTCCTCCTCCAACTCAGCCACGTCAGCCGTCTTCGCCACCTCAGCAATCACGGAAGAGAGTCGCCTCAGCTATGGTGCGTAGCGGTACAAGTCGAGGTAGTACTGCAGGTACAGGCGGAGGCAAGCGATTTCAATATGGTCCAAGCCTCGCGCCTCTTCCGCAGAGGCCTTACGACAAGTCCGAGGAGGAAAACGTAGCCATATCGAACGCCGAGGTGGAAGCCCATTTTGCACCGAAACCGCCACCGCCACCAAGGGAGAAAGTGCCTGTGGAAAAGATTGACCACTTCATTCGTATGGCTAGACCACCAGCTCCCAAGCCTGTTGACACAGACTATGAGCGCCACCTCAGGAAGTTAAATCGAGCACGTCTACAGAAAGAGGCGAGCTCGAGCTCGAGCAAATCAGCTGGCAAAAAATGCGGTAAAACCGTTCCCCAGCTGGGAGAACAGGCGGCGCAATCAATCCCCCCGCTTGTTGTGCCAACAACACATGAGAGTAGGAGCGCCCAATATTATTGTGGGCAAACCGTTAACGTTCCCAGGGTGGGCGATGTGGTAATAACTGAGGAGCATATTGCGCAGGCTGAATCGATCGGGATCACTATTGGACAACTCCTCGATATCGAGCCCATGTCTCCGACTAGAGAGGAGGAAATAAAACGGAAATATGCCCGGGGCCAACCTTTGGTCGAGCCAGAGGAGGTCAATAAGCTCCCAACGAGAATGTATGCGTTGCATCAATGGTACATGGACATTACCAAGATTTCCAATCGAGAGTCCCTCATGGTGAATGTCAACGAGGAGCATTACTACCATAAGAAAGTTGTGACCGTTGAGTATTCAGAACTTTTTCAGCTATACAATAAAGACGCACTCGACAAATCTATCGTCAGTTGCTATTGTCTGTAAGTGATTTCTTTCTGTAATTTAAGTCTCAAGCTAGCTGATCATTTTGATCAATCATTACCTGTAATTATCCTCACTATATTCTTTTCTGTTGTATTATGCAGGATGAAGATTTATGAAATGAAAAAAGGTGGACGCTATGGCATTGGGTTTGTTGACCCAAATACCATTAATGAATACACATGGAAAATAGATCCATATCACGCAAAATGTGTAGAGGAAAGCATGCTACAGTTCTTCAAGGAACTCAAATACAATGAAGATATACTACTTCCTTACAACTTCCAGTGAGTCACACTGTCTTGTACTACAAATTCTGTTTTTCCCTACTAGCTATAGCTACATGTTTTTGCTTACATATGCCCGCTTAATTAAGACATGCAAACGTGTGTGCATGCAGATTTCACTGGATCTTGTTAATCATTAAAGTTGATGAAGGAACAGTTGAAGTACTAGACTCGCTACTTAAGAAAGCAAGTGACTACAGCATCGTGAAGGGGATAGTCAACAGGTAATTTCAATCATTATTAACTATATCTCGGCCTATTTAATTAGTTCGTCATTTCCTGATAACAACTATTTAATAACCCATTTATTCATTTTCTTTGTCGGCGGGCAGGGCTTGGGCAAAGTTCATCAGGGTCACTCCAGGCCCATGGAAACAAAGTCTGAAATGGTATCGACCCAAGGTAAGTAATTAAGTAGTACTAGCTAGCTGCCATCTCTTTAATTATCATGCTTGATTAATTATTATCTGCTCAAAATTCCATTCTCGTAAAGGCCCTGAAGCAGGCGCCGGGGAATGATCTATGTGCATACTACGTTTGCGAGAACATTCGCATGATGGCGTCCGAAAGGCGCAAATCTCAAAGACAGGAGTGGGTACGATATCGATTGTCAGAACACTATTCACAATTTTTACACCATTATCGATATCTACTCACACAACTAATACACATGCATATTGATCTCCTTCTTAATAGTTCAAAGAGGTGCGGGACAAGCTCCTAGCATAGGACCGCATAGAAGCAATTCAAGAGGAAATAGCGGGATTTTTGCTCAATCAGGTCATAGATCCCAAAGGAGAATACTATTACCCGCTACCGCCCCCATGAACCACTTCCAATTGTTATCGTGCTCCGAAGGCACCAATTAGCTAGGCTAATGCCACTGGCTCCGAAGGCACCAATTAGGAGAAATTGTATATATATACATGTGTGTATATATGTGTGAATTAATTAATGGTGGTTGTGAGACATTCGATGATATATATTATGATCGGTTCTACTAGAAATTCTATTTATGTATATGCATAACGTGTACAATATGTAGTATCGTAAAATACCAGCAAACGAAAAAGAATTAAATGGAAAACACAAAATTAAATGAAAAAGAAATCATAAACCCAACCCCCCCAACATTTTAATACCGGTTGGTGACACCAACCGGTACTAAAGGGCTCCCTACCCCCGAAGCTGGCTCGTGCCACGTGGTTGCCCTTTAGCACCGGTTTGTGCTGAACCGGTACTAAAGGGGGGGACCTTTAGTGCCTACATTTTAGCACCGGTTACCAAACCGGCACTAAAGGGCCTTACGAACCGGTGCTATTGCCCGGTTCTGCACTAGTGGAGCCGGGCCCCTCTCAAGGGAGCTCCTGGGAGATCTTATAGCATGGACTCCCAGGTTACAAGGGATAAAATAAGGAGGGCGGGGCCCTGGTGTCACCGTCTCTGTCTTCTAGTGGGGCTCGCCGGCTGCGCGCCACTGTGGCACGTCGTTGTCCTTGTCATGGAGCAGTTGGCACAGTGTCGGGCCGCGCTGACGCCAGCTGCCCCGGTCAGCGGAGCCGTGCGCACTATAGCCATGCCTTCCCCGTTCAGCGGTGAGGGGTGCACTATTGCTACGCTCTCCCCGTCGTGGGGAGTTGTCTTGTCATACGGTCAGATTGGACGGGCGCTGACCCGCCGCTTACTGGCTGCGGCCAGTCGGCCAGGGCCATGGCGTCGTGCCCAGCTGGACCGGAGCCGGAGGGCTGGCTGGAGGGCCAGCCAGACCAAGGGGCGCTTGCCGTCCTAATGTTTTGAAATTTTCTAAGTGTTGCGGAGTCTACCCGGGGTCATTCCCCTGACACCGAGCCTACTCTGACTATCCGCATTCAACCTTTGTCGCTTCGCTTGCCTCGGCTATATAAATCTGGGTGGCCACCCCCCCCCCCCAAATCACATTTCTAGGCCTATCCTCCCACTGTCTAAGCCTCCTAGTCTGCAATCCGTATGTTGCCATGGCGCGCAAGTTGGCCACGTGGTACAAGCATATCACATTAGAGCAGCGGAGATTAGCGTCGTGAACGCCCGATGCCATGCCCACATTGAGGCGAGCCAACCTCTCAGCTCTCCGGAGCCAAGCACGGTGGAGGACGAGGAGATGGAGGATGAGAAGGAGTACGACGATCCCATTGCCATGGTCGAGGTCGCGAAGGAGGAGGCGATGGTTGTCGACGCCACACCGCCCGGGGCCTCTCGGGGGAGCATCGCATGGCTGACGCTCAACTAGAGGCGGAGCGCTTAGATGCTGCATACACGGTGAAGCTCTTCACCGTCAACCCGGACATCGTCATGAGAACCAAGTGGTGCTCGCGTCTGTTAAGACCTACCACACAATCAGCCGCGAGGTTCGGTTCAAAGACACGCGTCGTGCCTCGTTCGTTGAGGAGCTCAAGGCCTCGCATGATGAGGCACCGGAGCAGCACAATATTGATGCCAAAGAAGCAGACATCGCCAGTTCCAACTCATTCACGCTGACAACCACCAACGACGAGGCCGGACCGTCCGGCACAATAGTCGTCGAACTCACATCAGACGAAGAGGAGTAGATTTTTTTTTTAAAGTTGTTTTTAGGAATCTTTTTTTGTGTAAAGACTAATAAAATATCAATGAAAAATCAGTATCCGCTTGTCTTTTGGCGATCCCGATTGGACGATCACCTCCCTTTCCGCTGTCCACGAACATTTGTTGATCGAAATTGCTTCACACACGACACTACTTACACGACTTGCAAACGATAGCATGATCTAGGAAAAAACCAATTGATCCTGCATGCAGCCTCACTGTTGGCGCTGCGATCGTGCATGCATCGGCCGCAATCTATCGTGTGTATAGCAGCGTTCTTTGTTGATGTCCATTGGAGGACTAGCATTGAAGATGCCCTAATTCTATGGCAGTCTTACAAGCTAGCTACTTCCTAGTTTGTACTAAATTAAACTTAAACTTTGTAAACTATGACCAAGTATACAAAAAAACTCTATATAAACTTGGCTAGAGTTACAAGTTTGACTTGACAAAATTTATATGCACTTTCCTAGGGAAAATTTAAAGGGACAATTGCATTTTTACCCCTAGTTGGTTCCTACCCACGGGTTTTGCCCTTACTTTTCGAGCTTGCTCAGTTTTGCCCTTACTTTTTCCGTCGTGGTCTCTCGAATGCCCTTTAACTGTTTGACCAAAACTTTGAAAATTCATAACTAATTCATATGAACTCAGAAAAATGAAAATAAGATATCAAAATGTTCAGATAAACATTACCTTTATGTGCATATCATTAGCATTCAGGACAAAAGCATCCTTTAAACTACCTAAGGTAATTAATGTCATTATCATTATTAAAAATAAAAAGGTATAAACAATATTTTTTTTCATGAATAAAAATGACATGCAAATGTAGGTGATGTTTTCTGAACATCCAGATATCTTATTTACATTTTTCTGAGTTCGTATCATCTTATGAAGAATGTTCTAACGACTTTGACCATTATTTGGAAACTCCATAACAAGTTGATACGAACTCAGAAAAATGCAAATAAGATATCTGGATGTTCAGAAAACATCACCTACATTTGCATGTAATTTTTATTCATGAAAAAATATATTTTTATACCTTTTTATTTTTAATAATGTTAATAACATTAATTACCTCAGGTAGTTTAAAGGGTACTTTTGTCCTAAATGCAAATGACATGCACATAAAGGTAATGTTTATCTGAATATTTTGATATCTTATTTGCATTTTTCTGTGTTCATATGAATTAGTTATGAATTTTCAAAGTTTTGGTCAAACGGTCAAAGGGCATTCGAGGGACCTCGATGGAAAAAGTAAGGGCAAAACTAAGCAAGCTCAAAAAGTAAGGGCAAAACCCGTGGGTAGGAACCAACTAGGGGTAAAAATGCAATTGTCCCAAATTTAAATGCACTTAATCTGAGGAAGAGGGAATATTAAACAAGTTCCTTAGAAATTAAACACGTTTATAATCCATGCACTTCATTTAATCTGCAACCACCTCATAGTTAAACAATTTATTTGGGAATTGGCTCGCGGGTGGGAAGCTATATAAGTTCTTTATTTTCTTGGGCAGTAGTGTGGCATGTTGATCTGTTTGAGTATCAAAATGACCATTTTTTCCCTCATTCAAAAGAGATTCCCTCATTATTTGCATGTTTAACTTATTGCCCTTCAATATTTTGCAGCCATAATCAATGCATTAGAGGACAGGCAGAGGACATATCCGGTGTTTGCATTCTATCTAACACTAAGAATGTTGTTGTGAACTTAGCTCAGCTGATTAGATTCCTTGTGGTGGAACCAACCCATTAAGGTTCAAATCCTAGACCTGGCATTGGTGCTCAAATTCTTCTGAATTTATTTTAGGTCTTTCGGCGATGTGCATTCAATGAATGAGATGTTCCCAATGACTACGAAGGCGTCTGTGGCGACTTCGGCAATCTCTGTTTGTATGAGTGCATGCGTCTGTATTGTGTTGAAAAAAACACTAAAACATTGCCTAAAATTTATATAAAAAATTTAAGACAAAATTTGATTTATGGTTTGAGAAAGCAAAAGGACAAATCTAACTATAAATAGTACCACTAAAAATGTGCGAATATAAGACCGATTTGCTTTTCTTTTCTTGAGTCGTGGATTGAGTTTTGAATGAAACTTTAGAGCATGATAATGGCATGTTATATCAATGTATTCATATAACTTTTTGCCATGTGTTGTTTGTGTAAGCAGCAACATAATGGAAGGAAGAAGCACTCGATACTCTCTTGGCAATAGGATGTCCATTGAATGGAGTCGAGAATTTATACTCCACTACGACATTGGGTGTCAAGTGAATGGAGTCTGAATTTATGCTCCATGATAGTAGTGGGTATCTAGTGAATGGAGTTGGAATTTTTTCCATGGCATAACAAAATTCGTAGTGCTTGAGAGTTTCTTGGAGTGTCTGTAAATCATTGTGATTTGTTGGTGTCACTTGACATAAACATGTATTCATTAATTATGTTGTTTGCTCGTGTGGTGTGTTGGTGGCCTCATTTGTTCTTAGATTTTGTTTTTAAAATTTGGAACTTCAAGAAATTGTAGCCCCAGTTTATAGATAAAGTGCATCCACAAGGTCCAAACATACAGCATGGGTAACAATAACATGTTCTACGCACATAAAGTCTGCTAGGTCACAACTCACAACACAACAAAACCCGACAGAAACAAAAGAAAAAGAGACAAAAGTCACTAACTAGTTGGCGTAAAAGGATGAGCCACTCCCTAAAGCTTGTCGATGAAAGAGTCGGCAGAGCCTCAATCCTTGGATCTAGCTAGTAACTGCCACTGCTGCAATAAGGCAATGAATTTAAGGACCGTGTCTATATCATGTCGCATATGTTCACCTGCAATCCCGAGTTTGTTGCTCCCTCTATCCATTTCATATAGGACCTAAAGCACATTTTGAGATTTACTTTGATCATGGCCAATAATATATTATGTGCACGATACCGTCGAATTCTTATGTGAAAGGGGTTTCAATCGTACAAATTTTGTATTATCATACATCTTATAAATTAATGATCTTATTATCAATGGTCAAAGTATATCTCAAAATACATATTAGACCCTATATATGTCAATATGTGGACGAAGGAGTATTAGGCCCTATATATATATATATGGATGGCGGAGTATGGATATTACACAAGGTTCAGGTGAGTGTGGCGAACAAAAACCATAGGTGGCACCACCTCCTACTGAAAAGCGCCGCAAGCATCACAATAAAGTCGCTTAGGGTTGTGGGGCAAGAGCTGCAACACATGGCCTCCCAGACGTAGCAACACAAGAAATGGGGCGTCACCATGAGAATAATATGTGTGCGTCGTTCTCATCAACTTCACAATGGGTCACATACCATCGTCCGAGCCATTTCACTTCCTAGCTTTTGTGACTGGGGAAGTGATACGTCTCCAACGTATCTATAATTTTTGATTGTTCCATGCTATTATATATTCTGTTTTGAATGTTTAATGGGCTTTATTATACACTTTTATATTATTTTTGGGACTAACCTATTAGCCCAAGGCCCAGTGCAAATTGCTGTTTTTTTGCCTATTTCAGTGTTTCACAGAAACGGAATACCAAACGGATTCCAAATGGAATGAAACCTTCGGGAGCGTGATTTTTGGAACAAACGTGATCCAGAGGACTTGGGGTGGACGTCAAGGAACGAACGAGGAGGCCATGAGGCAGGGGGGCGCGCCAATCCCCTGGGCGCGCCCACCACCCTCGTGGGCCCCTCGTGGCTCCACCGACCTACTTCTTCCTCCTATATATACCTATGTAACCCGAAAACATCCAGGAGCACCACGAAAACCTATTTCCACCGCCGCAACCTTCTATACCCGAGAGATCCCATCTTGGGGCCTGTTCCGGAGCTCCGCCGGAGGGGGCATCGATCACGGAGGGCTTCTACATCAACACCATAGCCTCTCCGATGATGTGTGAGTAGTTTACCTCAGACCTTCGGGTCCATAGTTATTAGCTAGATGGCTTCTTCTCTCTCTTTGGATCTCAATACAAAGTTCTCCTCGATCTTCTTGGAGATCTATTCGATATAACTCTTTTTGCGGTGTGTTTGTCGAGATCCGATGAATTGTGGGTTTATGATCAAGATTATCTATGAACAATATTTGAATCTTTTCTGAATTCTTTTATGTATGTTTGGTTATCTTTGCAAGTCTCTTCGAATTATCAGTTTGGTTTGGCCTACTAGATTGATCTTTCTTGCAATGGGAGAAGTGCTTAGCTTTGGGTTCAATCTTGCGCTGCTCGATCCCAGTGATAGAAAGGGAAGCGACACATATTGTATTGTTGCCATCGAGGATAACAAGATGGGGTTTATATCATATTTCTTGAGTTTATCCCTCTACATCATGTCATCTTGCTTAATGTGTTACTCTGTTCTTATGAACTTAATACTCTAGATGCAGGCAGGAGTCGGTCGATGTGTGGAGTAATAGTAGTAGATGCAGAATCGTTTCGGTCTATTTGTCACGGACATGATGCCTATATACATGATCATGCCTAGATACTCTCATAATTATGCACTTTTCTATCAATTACTCGACAGTAATTCGTTCACCCACCGTAATACTTATGCTATCTTGAGAGAAGCCACTAGTGAAACCTATGGCCCCTGGGTCTATTTTCCATTATATAAGTTTCCAATCTATTTTATTTTACAATCTTTACTTTCAATCTATATCATAAAAATACAAAAAATATTTATCTTATTATTATTATCTCTTTCAGATCTCACTCTCCTAAGTGACCGTTGATAACCCACAAGTATAGGGGCTCAATTGTAGCCTCTTTAGATAAGTAAGAGTGTCGAACCCAACGAGGAGCTAAAGGTAGAACAAATATTCCCTCAAGTTCTATCAACCACTGATACAACTCTACGCATGCTTAACGTTCGCTTTACCTAAAACAAGTATGAAACTAGAAGTACTTTGTAGGTGTTGTTTGATAGGTTTGCAAGAACATAAAGAGCACGTAAATAAAAACCAGGGGATGTTTAGATAAAGACATGATAAAGTTAGTATAGCGAGTGTGGAAAAGTGGTGGTAGGAATTGCGAAATTGTCCCTGATAACCCACAAGTATAGGGGATCAATTGTATCCTCTTTCGATAAGTAAGAGTGTCGAACCCAACGAGGAGCTAAAGGTAGAACAAATATTCCCTCAAGTTCTATCGACCACCGATACAACTCTACGCACGCTTGATGTTCACTTTACCTAGATCAAGTATGAAACTAGAAGTACTTTGTGGGTGTTGTTGGATAGGTTTGCAAGATAATAAAGAACACGTAAATAAAAAGTAGGGGTTGTTTAGGTAAAGACACAACTAAATTAGTTTTAGTAGAGAGCTTGTTGTCAAGAGAAAGTTATTTGTCCCTAGGCAATCGATAACTAGACTGGTAATCATTATTACAATTTTATTTGAGGGAGAGGCATAAGCTAACATACTTTCTCTACTTGGATCATATGCACTTATGATTGGAACTCTAGCAAGCATCCGCAACTACTAAAGATTCATTAAGGTAAAACCCAACCATAGCATTAAAGCATCAAGTCCCCTTTATCCCATACGCAAAGTACCTACTTACTCGGGTCTGTGCTTCTGTCACTCACGCCACCCACCATAAGCAAATCATGAACATATTACAAACCCTACAGCGGGGATCCCTCACGCTTGCGCGACACGGAGAGCACCATAGGACAGCACCAATAATAAAACATGCAACTCAAACCAATCTTGATCATCAAATAGCCATTAGGACAAAACGGATCTACTCAAACATCATAGGATAGCCATACATCATAGGGAAATAATATATAGCATTGAGCACCATGTTTAAGTAGAGATTACAGAGGGTAAGAGAGAGGTTACACCGCTGCATAGAGGGGGGAGAGTTGGTGGTGAAGGCGGTGAAGTTGTTGGTGAAGATGACGGTGATGATGATGGCCCCCGGTGGCACTCCGGCGCCACCGGAAGCAAGGGGGAGAGGGCCCCCCTTATTCTTCTTCCTTGACCTCCTACCTAGATGGGAGAAGGGTTTCCCCTCTGGTCCTTGGCCTCCATGGCATGGGAGGGCCGAGAGCCCCTCCGAGATTGGATCTGTCTCCCTGTCTCTCTCTGTTTCTACGTTCTCAGATTCTACCCTTTCACCGTTTCTTATATTCCCGGAGATCCGTATCTCCGATTGGGCTGAAATTTGAACACGATCTCTATCCGGATATTAGATTTCTTGCAGCTAAAGAAGGGCATCAACCGCCTTACAGGGTGGCCACGAGGGTCAGGGGCGCGCCTGCCCCCCCCCCTGGGGGGCGCCCCCCTACCTCGTGGGCCCCTCGAGCATCGTCTTGCGTTGATTTCACTTCCCAAAAATCACATATATTCCAAAAAAATCTCCGTCCGTTTTTATTCTGTTTGGACTCCGTTTGATATGGACATTCTGCGAAACAAAAAACATGCAACAAACAGGAACTGGCACTGGGCACTGGATCAATATGTTAGTCCCAAAAATAGTATAAAAAGTTGCCAAAAGTATATGAAAGTTGTAGAATATTGGCATGGAACAATAAAAAATTATAGATATGATGGAGACGTATCAACATCCCCAAGCTTAATTCCTGCTCGTCCTCGAGTAGGTAAATGATAAAAAAAAGATAATTTTTGATGTGGAATGCTACCTAGCATAATCTTGATCCTGTATCTAATCATGGCATGAATATTAAGATACGAGTGATTCAAAGAAATAGTCTATCATTTGACATAAAAACAATAATACTTCAAGCCTACTAATAAAGCAATCATGTCTTTTCAAAATAACAAGGCCAAAGAAAGTTATCCCTACAAAATCATATAGTCTGGTTATGCTCCATCTTCTTTACACAAAATATTCACATCATGCACAACCCCGATGACAAGCCGAGCAATTGGTTCATACTTTTTAACGTGCTTCAGCTTTTTCAACCCTCGCGTAATACATGAGCGTGAGCCATGGACATAGCACTATAGGTGGAATAGAATATGATGGTGGAGGTTGTGTGGAGAAGACAAAAGGGGAGAAAGTCTCACATCGACGCGGCTAATCAACGGGCTATGGAGATACCCATCAATTGATGTCAATGTGAGGAGTAGGGATTGCCATGTAATGGATGCACTAGAGCTATAATTATATGAAAGCTCAAATTGAAACTAAGTGGGTGTGCATCCAACTTGCTTGCTCATGAAGACCTAGGGCATTTGAGGAAGCCCATCGTTGGAATATACAAGCCAAGTTCTATAATGAAAATTCCCACTAGTATATGAAAATGATAACTCAAGAGACTCTCTATATGAAGAACATGGTGCTACTCTGAAGCACAAGTGTGGAAAAAGGATAGTAACATTGCCCCTTCTCTCTTTTTCTCTCATTTTTTGTTTTCTTTTGTTTTCTCTTTTTTTGGGCCTTCTCCTTTTTTGGCCTTTCTCTTTTTTTATTTTTTTGGTCTGGAGTCTCATCCCGACTTGTGGGGGAATCATAGTCTCCATCATCCTTTCCTCACTGGGGCAATGCTCTAATAATGATGATCATCACACTTTTATTTACTTACAACTCAATATTACAACTCGATATCTAGAACAAAGATATGACTCTATATGAATGCCTCCGGAGGTGTACCGGGATGTGCAATGATCTAGCGTAGCAATGACATCAAAAAACGGACAAGCCATGAAAACATCATGCTAGCTATCTTACGATCATGCAAAGCAATATGACAATCAGTGCTCAAGTCATGTATATGATCATGATGGAAGTTGCATGGCAATATATCTCGGAATGGCTATGGAAATGCCATGATAGGTAGGTATGGTGGCTGTTTTGAGGGAGATATAAGGAGGCTTATGTGTGACAGAGCGTATCATATCATGGGGTTTGGATGCACCAGCGAAGTTTGCACCAACTCTCGAGGTGAGAAAGGGCAATGCACGGTACCGAAGAGGCTAGCAATGATGGAAGGGTGAGAGTGCGTATAATCCATGGACTCAACATTATTCATAAAGAACTCACATACTTATTGCAAAAGTCTATTAGCCCTCGAAGAAAAGTACTACTATGCATGCCCCTAGGGGGATAGATTGGTAGGAAAAGACTATCGCTCATCCACGACCGCCACTCATCAGGAAGACAATCAATAAATACCTCATGCTCCAACTTCGTTACATAACGGTTCACCATACGTGCATGCTACGGGAATCAGAAACCTCAACACAAGTATTTATAAAATCCACAACTACCCACTAGCATGACTCTAATATCACCATCTTTATATCTCAAAACTATTGCAAGGAATCGAACATATCATATTCAGTGATCTACAAGTTTTATGTAGGATTTTATGACTAACCATGTGAATGACCAGTTTTTGTCATCTCTCTAAATAGATATAAGTGAAGCAAGAGAATTTAATTATTTCTACAAAAGATATGACCACGTTCTAACAAATATAAGTGAAGAAAAAGAGCATTCTACAAATGGAGGTTGTCTATGTAAAGAGAAACAGGCAATCCAAACTTCAATTGATATAAGTGAAGCACATGAAGCATTCTATAAAGCCATACTCAAAAGATATAAGTGAAGTGCATAGAGCATTCTATAAATAAACCAAGGACTACCTCATACCAGCATGGTGCACAAAAGAAAAATGAAAACTAAATGCAAAAGACGCTCCAAGATTGCACATATCGCATGAACGAAACGAATCCGAAAACATACCGATATTTGTTGAAGAAAGAGGGGATGCCTTCCGAGCATCCCCAAGATTAGACGCTTGAGTTTCCTTGAATATTTACTTGGGGTGCCTCGGGCATCCCCAAGCTTGAGCTCTTGCCTCTCTTCCTTCTTCTCACATCAAAACCTTCTGAATCATCGAACACTTCATCCACACAAAACTTCAACAGAAAACTCAGTAAGATCCGTTAGTATAATAAAGCAAATCACTACTCTAAGTACTGTTTCAAACCAATTCATATTTTGTTTTTGCATTGTGTCTACTGTAATATAACTTTTTCGTGGCTTAATCGACTAATATAAATTGATAGTTTCATCAAAACAAGCAAACTATGCATCAAAAACCGAATCTGTCTAAAACAGAATAGTCTGTAATAATCTGAACATTCACCATAACTCTGATACTTGAAAAATTCTGCCAAAATTAGGAAAAATAAACAATTTGTATAGGAAGACAGTGCAAAAATAATCAGAACTATTTGATGTTCCAGCAAAAAATGTAAAATCGCGCACTACAGCCAAAGTTTCTGTCCTGCACCATACAAACCATCAAGCAAATGTAAACATCCTAAAGGCAAACCTTGGCACACTATTTTTATTTCTAAACTTTATAAAAGAACACAACAGAAATAAATGACTCTCTAAAACTTCCGGGTTGTCTCCCTGGCAGCGCTTTCTTTAAAGCCATTAAGCTAGGCATATAGTGCTCAAGTAATGAATCCACCCGGATCCCAAGGTATATCAAAGCCAATTTTAATTAACAATGATTTAGCATTTAGTAGTGAGCACAAATTTAACAACGAAATATAAGTCTCTTCCTATGCATCGGCATGTCATAAAGGAACAATTCATGCACACATAGTAAAGGCCAATGCATAGTATAAATAGTTTCTTGCAATTTTATCATATTGGAAACATAGAGAGGTGGAGATATAGTTCCTCTCTCATAATAATTGCAAGTAGGAGCAGCAAGCACATGCATATTATATCTATCGAAATCGTCATGTGTACTAGTGAAACACAACCCATCAATATAATCCTTAATAAGGGCAAACTTCTCCGATATAGTGTAGTTTGGAGAATTTAAAAAGATAATAGGACTATCATGTGTGGGTGCAATAGCAACAATTTCATGTTTAACATAAGGAACTATAGCAAGTTCATCTCCATAAGCATAATTCATATTGGCATCTTGGCCACAAGCATCATCAAAAAGGGATATTTCAAAAGAATCCAAGGGATCATAACAGTCATCATAGCAATCATCCTTCGGTAAGCACGAAGGGGAATTAAACAATGTATGAGTTGAAGAGTTACTCTCATTAGAAGGTGGGCACGGGTGATCAATCCGCTCTTCCTCCTTTTTTTCTTCGCTCTCTTCCTCATCTTTTTCATCCAATGATCTCACAGTTTCATCAATTTCTTCTTCCATAGACTCCTGCAAAATATTAGTCTCTTCTTGGACAGCGGAGACTTTCTCAATAAGTGCATTAATTTCGGAATTGTATTCATAATTCTCATAACAATATTTGAGGATAGCTAAATTTTCAGATCTATAAACAGCATCATCAAAATCTTCAAACTCTTTACACATAGATTCAATTTCATAAGCACCCATAAAAGCAACAAATTCTTCTATTTGTTCCACATCATAGTAATCATATATACCATTAGCATAAGAAGCTAAGGTTTTATTATCATTGAATTTGCATGAAAAGGGAAGGTGTGGGGCCTTCATCCTAGAGCAACAAGTATAGTCATAACTCACGCATAATTGCCAAGCATACTACTTCAATATATGAATTTGATCCCATAATAGTTTCCCTTTTGTGTCAATCGGTAATTCCTAAAGTATTCACGTTGATCCAACGTTACTCCCATTAAATAATTAAATGGGGTTTTCTCAGGATTATCAAAGTAGTACATAATATCTTTCACATAACCAGCATCGAGGGTTTTAGGAGGTTCCCCATCTCCATGAGCAGAAAGTACACCTAATTTTTTTGGTATTTCGTGTTCCATATCCATAACTAAAGATAAAGAACAACTAAGAACAGCAAATAAAAAATACTTAGTGATAAAGCAAGCAAGCACACACGAGAATATTCACCCCGCGCTATTGCTCCCCGGCAACGGCGCCAGAAAAAGGTCTTGATAACCCACAAGTATAGGGGATCAATTGTAGCCTCTTTTGATAAGTAAGAGTGTCGAACCCAACGACGAGCTAAAGGTAGAAGAAATATTCCCTCAAGTTCTATCGACCACTGATACAACTCTATGCACGCTTGATGTTCGCTTTACCTAGAACAAGTATGAAACTAGAAGTACTTTGTAGGTGTTGTTGGATAGGTTTGCAAGATAATAAAGTGCACGTAAATAAAAAGTAGGGGCTGTTTAGGTAAAGACACAACTAAATTAGTTTTAGTAGAGAGCTTGTTGTCAAGAGAAAGTTATTTGTCCCTAGGCAATCGATAACTAGACCGGTAATCATTATTACAATTTTATTTGAGGGAGAGGCATAAGCTAACATACTTTCTTTACTTGGATCATATGCACTTATGATTGGAACTCTAGCAAGCATCCGCAACTACTAAAGATTCATTAAGGTAAAACCCAACCATAGCATTAAAGCATCAAGTCCCCTTTATTCCATATGCAAACAACCTACTTACTCGGGTATGTGCTTCTGTCACTCACGCCACCCACCATAAGCAAATCATGAACATATTGCAAACCCTACAGCGGGGATCCCTCACGCTTGCGCGACACGGAGAGCACCATAGGACAGCACCAATAATAAAACATGCAACTCAAACCAATCTTGATCATCAAATAGCCATTAGGACAAAACGGATCTACTCAAACATCATAGGATAGCCATACATCATAGGGAAATAATATATAGCGTTGAGCACCATGTTTAAGTAGAGATTACAGCGGGTAAGAGAGAGGTTACACCACTGCATAGAGGGGGGAAGAGTTTGTGGTGAAGGCGGTGAAGTTGTTGGTGAAGATGACAGTGATGATGATGGCCCCCGGTGGCACTCCGGCGCCACCGGAAGCAAGGGGGAGAGGGCCCCCCTTCTTCTTCTTCTTCCTTGACCTCCTCCCTAGATGGGAGAAGGGTTTCCCCTCTGGTCCTTGGCCTCCATGGCATGGGAGGGGCGAGAGCCCCTCCGAGATTGGATCTGTCTCTCTGTCTCTCTCTATTTCTGCGTTCTCATATTCTACCTTTTCACCGTTTCTTATATTCCCAGAGATCCGTAACTCTGATTGGGCTGAAATTTGAACATGATCTCTATCCGGATATTAGCTTTCTTGCGGCGAAAGAAGGGCATCAACCACCTTACGGGGTGGCCACGAGGGTTAGGGGCGCGCCCCCTACCTCGTGGGCCCCTCGAGCATCGTCTCGCGTTGATTTCACTTCCCAAAAATCACATATATTCCAAAAAAAATCTCCGTCCGTTTTTATTCCGTTTGGACTCCGTTTGATATGGATATTCTGCGAAACAAAAAACATGCAACAAACAGGAACTGGCACTGGGCACTGGATCAATATGTTAGTCCCAAAAATAGTATAGAAAGTTGCCAAAAGTATATGAAAGTTGTAGAATATTGGCATGGAATAATCAAAAATTATAGATACGACGGAGACGTATCAGTCCCTAAGCAATTGACTACTTTACTAGACCAATAGCAAGTTTTATGTGGGAGAGGCCACTGCTAGCATGGCATCCCTGACTTGGAATTCTATGCACTTATGATTGGAACTATTAGCAAGCATCTGCAACTACTAACGTTCATTAAGGTAGAACCCAACCATACATTAAGATATATTGGTCCCCCTTCAATCTCGTATGCATCAATTTATATGCTAGGTTGAAGCTTCTGTCACTCTTGCCCTCCAATACATAGTCCTATCAACATACAACTAACCCTATGGTGTGATCCATGCGCGCACTCATATCATGGGAACCAAAGGAAAGCAACATAACCACAAGCAAATTAAACCAATCATAGCAATTCATCAATTACCGATAGGACATCGAAAATGTACTCAGACATCGTAGGATGGCCACACATCATTGGATAATAATATGAAGCATAAAGCACCATGTTCAAGTAGAGGGTATAGTGGGTTGCGGGAGAGTAGACCGCTGTGGATAGATGGGGGAGGGCGATGAAGATGTTGGTGAAGATGATGGAGTTGTTGGTGTAGATCGCGGTGATGATGATGGCCCCGGCGGCGTTCTGGCGCCACCGGAAGAGAGGGGGAAAGAGTCCCCCTCCTTCTTCTTCTTCCTTGACCTTCTCCCTAGATGGGAGAAGGGTTTCCCCTCTGGTCCTTGGCCTCCATGGCATGGGAGGGGCGAGAGCCTCTCCGAGATTGGATCTATCTCTCTGTCTCTCTCTGTTTCTGCGTTCTCAGATCTGGCCTTTCACCGTTTCTTTTATAACCGAAGATCCGTAACTCTGATTGGGCTGAATTTTGGACACGATCTCTATCCGGAAATTAGCTTTCTTGCAGCGAAAGAAGGGCTCCAACCGCCTTACGGGGTGGCCACGAGGGTCCAGGGCGCGCCTGACCCCCTGGGGGGCGCCCCCTTCCTCGTGGCCCCCTCGGGCATCGTATCGCGTTGATTCTTCTTCCCAAAAATCACATATATTCCAAAGAAAAATCTCCGTTAGTTTTTATCCCATTTAGACTCCGTTTGATATGGATTTTCTGCGAAACAAAAAACATGCAACAAACAGGAACTGGCACTGGGCACTGGATCAATATGTTAGTCCCAAAAATAGTATAAAAAGTTGCCAAAAGTATATAAAAGTTGTATAATATTGGCATGGAACAATAAAAAATTATAGATACGACGGAGACGTATCAGCATCCCCAAGCTTAATTCCTGCTCGTCCTTGAGTAGGTAAATGATAAAAAAAGATAATTTTTTATGTGGAATGCTACCTAGAATAATCTTGATCATGTAGTCTAATCATGGCATGAATATTAAGACACGAGTGATTCAAAGCAATAGTCTATCATTTGACATTAAGACAATAATACTTCAAGCATACTAATAAAGCAATCATGTCTTTTCAAAATAACATGGCCAAAGAAAGTTATCCCTACAAAATCATATAGTCTGGCTATGCTCCATCTTCACCACACAAAATATTCACATCATGCACATCCCCGATGACAACCGAGCAATTGGTTCATACTTTTTAACGTGCTTCAGCCTTTTCAACCCTCACGCAATACATGAGCGCAAGCCATGGACATAGCATTATGGATGGAATAGAATATGATGATGGAGGTTGTGTGGAGAAGACAAAAAAGGAGAAAGTCTCACATTGATGCGGCTAATCAACGGGCTATGGAGATGCCCATCAATTGATGTCAATGTGAGGAGTAGGGATTGCCATGCAACGGATGCACTAAGAGCTATAAGTGTATGAAAGCTCAAATTGGAAACTAAGTGGGTGTGCATCCAACTTGCTTGCTCATGAAGACCTCGGGCATTTGAGGAAGCCCATCATCGGAATATACAAGCCAAGTTCTATAATGAAAATTCCCACTAGTATATGAAGGTGATAACTCAAGAGACTCTCTATATGAAGAACATGGTGCTACTTTGAAGCACAAGTGTGGTAAAAGGATAGTAACATTGCCCCTTTTTTTCTCTTTTTTGGCGGGCTTCTTTGGCCCCCTTTTTATTTAGGCTTCTTTGGCCTGTTTTTTTCTTGGGGCAATGCTCTAATAATGATGATCATCACACTTTTATTTACTTACAACTCGATACTAGAACAAATATATGACTCTATATGAATCCCTCCGGCGGTATACCGGGATGTGCAATGATCTAGCGTAGCAATGACATCAAAAAACTGACAAGCCATGAAAACATCATGCTAGCTATCTTATGATAATGCAAAGAAATATGACAATAAATGCTCAAGTCATGTATATGATGATGATGGAAGTTGCATGGCAATATATCTCGGAATGGCTATGGAAATGCCATGATAGGTAGGTATTGTGGCTGTTTTGAGGAAGATATAATGAGGCTTATGTGTGATAGAGCGTATCGTATCACGGGGTTTGGATGCACCGGCGAAGTTTGCACCAACTCTCAAGGTGAGAAAGGGCAATGCATGGTACCGAAGAGGCTAGCAATGATAGAAGGGTGAGAGTGCATATAATCCATGGACTCACATTAGTCATAAAGAACTCATATACTTATTGCAAAAGGTTATTAGCCCTCGAAGCAAAGTACTACTACACATGCCCCTAGGGGATAGATTGGTAGGAAAAGACCACCGCTCGTCCCCGACCGCCACTCATAAGGAAGACAATCAATAAATACCTCATGCTCCAACTTCGTTACATAACGGTTCACCATACGTGCATGCTACGGGAATCACAATCCTCAACACAAGTATTTCTACAATCCACAACTACCCCACTATCACGACTCTAATATCACCACCTTTATATCGCAAAACTATTGCAAGGAATCAAACATATCATATTCAGTGATCTACAGGTTTTATGTAGGATTTTATGACTAACCATGTGAATGACCAATTCATGTCATCTCTCTAAATAGATATAAGTGAAGCAAGATAGTTTAATTCTTTCTACAAAGGATATGCCCACGCTCTAACAAATATAAGTGAAGCAAAAGAGCATTCTACAAATGGCGGTTTTCTATGTGAAGAGAAACAGGCAATCCAAACTTCGAATGATATAAGTGAAGCACATGAAGCATTCTATAAAGCCATACTCAAAAGATATAAGTGAAGTGCAAAGATCATTCTATAAATCAACCAAGGACTATATCATACCTGCATGGTGCATAAAAGAAAAGTGAAACGTAAATGCAAAATACGCTCCAAGATTTGCACATATCGCGTGAACGAAACGAATCCGAAAACATACCGATATTTGTTGAAGAAAGATGGGATGCCTTCTGGGGCATCCCAAGCTTAGACGCTTGAGTCTCCTTGAATATTTACTTGTGGTGCCTTGGGAATCCCCAAGCTTGAGCTCTTTCCTCTCCTTCTTCTACTCACATCGAGACATCCTCGATCTTCGAACACTTCATCCACACAAAACTCAACAGAAAGCTCGGTAAGATCCGTTAGTATAATAAAGAAAATCACTACTCTAAGTACTGTTGCAAACCAATTCATATTTTGTTTTTGCATTATAGATACTGTAATATAACTTCTCCATGGCTTAATCCACTGATAGAAATTGATAGTTTCATCAAAACAAGCAAACTATGCATCAAAAACAGAATCTGTCTAAAACAGAACAGTCTGTAATAATCTGAACATTCACCATACTTCTCGTACTCCAACAATTCTACCAAAATTAGGAAAAATAAAAAAATTGTATATAAAGACAGTTCAAAAAGTTTCAGAACCGTTTGACGTTCCAGTAAAAAATGTAAAATCGCACACTACAGCCAAAGTTTCTGTCCTGCACCGCACAAACCAACAAGCATTGTAAACATCCTAAAGGCAAACATTGGCACATTATTTTTATAATACAATGGAATTGTACAAGGGGATAATTATTTTTGTTGAAAAGTGTATGTAATCAAGATTCACAAAGTTTCCGTGAGCATGAACAAAGTTCAAGGAGCTCCCCCACTTCAACCACGCTTGTCTCTCTCACTTTCACGTTCCTTTTTGAAAAAGTTTTGGGTTTCCCTTTTTATTTTTTGGTTTTTAAACTATATGAAAGCACTCAACAGAAATAAATGACTCTCTAAAACTTCCGGGTTGTCTCCCTGGCAGCGCTTTCTTTAAAGCCATTAAGCTAGGCATATAGTGCTCAAGTAATGGATCCACCCGGATCCCAAGGTACATCAAAGCCAATTTTAATTAACAATGATTTAGGATTTAGTAGTGAGCACAAAGTAACATATATCATGCAACAACAAAGTCTAACTCTCTTCCTATGCATCGGCATGTCATAAAAGAACAATTCATGCACACCTTGTAAAGTCCAATGCATAGTATAAGCAGTTTCTTGCAATTTTATCGAGTTGGAAACATAGAGAGGTGGAGATATAGTTCCTCTCTCATAATAATTGCAAGTAGGAGCAGTAAGAACATGCATATTATATCTATCGAAATCGTCATGTGTAGTAGTGAAACACAACCCATCAATATAATCCTTAATAAGGGCAAACTTCTCCGATATAATGTAGTTTGGAGAATTCAAAAAGATAATAGGACTATCATGTGTGGGTGCAATAGCAACAATTTCATGTTTAACATAAGGAACTATAGCAAGTTCATCTCCATAAGTATAATTCATATTGGCATCTTGGCCACAAGCAAAGCAAGCATCATCAAAAAGGAATATTTCAAAAGAATCAACAGGATCATAACAATCATCATAGCAATCATCCTTCGGTAACCATGAAGGGAAATTAAACAATGTATAAGTTGAAGAGTTACTCTCATTAGAAGGTGGGTACGGGTAGCTAATCCGCTCTTCCTCCTTTTGTTCTTCGCTCTCCTCATCATCTTCTTCATCCAATGAGCCCACAGTTTCATCAATTCCTTCTTCCATAGACTCTTGCAAAATATTAGTCTCTTCTTGGACAGCGGAGGAGTCCTCAATATATGGTTTAACATAGGCATTAGAAGCATAATTATCATAACAATATTTAAGTATGGCAAAATTTTCAGATTTGTAAAGAGTAGCATCATACTTTTCAATCAAACAAGCAATTTCATAAGCACTCTTAAAAGCAACAAATTCTTCAATTTGTTGAACATGATAGTAATTATAAACACCCTTAGCATATGAAGATACGATTCCATTATCACTAAACACACATTGGTAGGGAAGCTGTTTCTTAGGGTCTTCAGAACAACAAGTAAAATCATAAATTTCACATAAATTCCAAGCATAGAATTCCAAACGATGAATTTGATCCAGTAAAAGTTTCCCTTTTTGAGATAAGCGGTGTCGCACATAACAAGCATGCTCATCTAAAGATTTGCCCTCAACTAATCTAGTTGGGGTTTCAGCACGAGCACAAAGGGGTCGAAGATGATCCAGGTAAAAAGCTTCATTAGTGTGATAGATTTTGAGTGGTTCTTCAACCATTGGTGTAGTAGGTACAACTAATTTTTTTGGTATTTTGTGTTTCCTACCCATAACTAAAGATAGAAAACAACTTAGAACAGCAAATAAAAATTACTTAGCGATAAAGCAAACAAGCACACATGAGAATATTCACCCCACGCTATTGCTCCCTAGCAACGGCGCCAGAAAAAGGTCTTGATAACCCACAAGTATAGGGGATCAATTGTAGCCTCTTTAGATAAGTAAGAGTGTCGAACCCAGCGAGGAGCTAAAGGTAGAACAAATATTCCCTCAAGTTC
This sequence comes from Triticum urartu, assembly GCF_056163025.1. NCBI lineage: Eukaryota > Viridiplantae > Streptophyta > Magnoliopsida > Poales > Poaceae > Triticum > Triticum urartu. Next base: position 597,428,227 of record NC_141875.1, on the reverse strand, counting down.
TATCGACCACCGATACAACTCTAAGCACGCTTAACGTTCACTTTACCTAAAACAAGTATGAAACTAGAAGTACTTTGTAGGTGTTGTTGGATAGGTTTGCAAGAATATAAAGAGCAAGTAAATAAAAACTAGGGGCTGTTTAGATAAAGACACAATAAAGTTAGTATAGTGAGTGTGTAAAAGTGGTGGCAGGAGTTGCGAAATTGTCCCTAAGCAATTGACTACTTTACTAGACCGATAGCAAGTTTTATGTGGGAGAGGCCACAGCTAGCATGTCATCCCTGACTTGGAATTCTATGCACTTATGATTGGAACTATTAGCAAGAATCCGCAACTACTAACATTCATTAAGGTAGAACCCAACCATAGCATTAAGATATGTTGGTCCCCCATCAATCCCGTATGCATCAATTTCTATGCTAGGTTGAAGCTTCTGTCACTCTTGCCCTCCAATACATAGTCCTATCAACATACAACTAACCCTATGGTGTGATCCACGTGCGCACTCATATGATAGGCACCAAAGGACATCAACATAACCACAAGCAAATTAAACTAATCATAGCAATTCATCAATTACCGATAGGACAATGAAAATCTACTCAGACATCATAGGATGGCAACACATCATTGGATAATAATATGAAGCATAAAGCACCATGTTCAAGTAGAGGGTACAGCGCGTTGCGGGAGAGTGGACCGCTGTAGATAGATGGGGAAAGGTGATGGAGATGTTGGTGAAGATGATGGAGGTGTTGGTGTAGATCGCGGTGATGATGATGGCCCTGGCGGCGTTTCGGCACCACCAGAAGAGAGGGGGAGAGAGCCCCCCTCCTTCTTCTTCTTCCTTGACCTTCTCCCTAGATGGGAGAAGGGTTTCCCCTCTGGTCCTTGGCCTCCATGGCATGGGAGGGGCGAGAGCCCCTCCGAGATTTGATCTATCTCTCTGTTTCTGTGTTCTCAGATCTGGCCTTTCACCGTTTCTTTTATAACCGGAGATCAGTAACTCCGATTGGGATGAATTTTGGAGGACGCCCCCTACATCGCCGCCCTCCGCTGTGCACCCGTTGCCCCGACCCTGAGCCGTCCCCGACCTTGACGCTGCGTGCCCCTCTCCCTAACTCCGCTAGTGCCCGAGGTGAGCACCCCCTCCTCCTTCTCCTCCCCTACCTCTACCTAGCTAGGGTTCTTAGGGTTAAATTTCAGAGTTCATCTAATTAGTTAGGGTTCATCAAATTAGATGCTAATTATGGCAGTAGTTGTTAAATAGAATTAGTTTTAGAGTTCATCAAATTAGTTAGGGTTCAATTTTAGAGTTCATCAAATTAGTTAGGGTTAAATTTTAGAGTTCATCAAATTAGTTAGGGTTCATTAAATTTTAGAGTTCATCAAATTAGTTAGGGTTAAATTTTAGACTTCATCTAACTAGTTTTTTTACTGTTACTAGTAAGTGTTTAATAGAATTAGTAAGAAAATTAATATAACTAGTTGAACTAGTTTATTTTTAGTAAAAACTAGTTTATTTTTATTTATAGTAAGTGCTTAATTGAACTAGTTGAGTTAATACAACTATTTTATTTTTAGTATGAAAATTAATAGAACTAGTTTACATTTTTAGTTAAAGCAATTATTCCCGCATCGACGTCGACGATGCCTATCCCGCATCCTCGTCGTCGAGTCGGCGGAGGACACCTGTGTCACCAGATGGGCCATGCCCGGGACTGGGCTCCGCCAGGGTGGTACTGGGAGGCGCTACCTACCGGGGGGCGCAGGTTGGTGAGGAGTCAGCCCATCGTTGACCCGAACCTTCTTTGGTGGCGGTCGCATGGGCCAGTGACGGTCCAGAGGCTCGAGGACCCCGCGGAGGTGGTGCGTCACCGTGTCAGTGAGGAGGATGCGCTTGTCCGTCGCTACTTGTTTGCGTTGGAGCACAGGTTCTCCAATACCCGGCGGGTTCTCTAGAGATCTCACTGGAGCTATGATCCTGTGATGGTTCCTTCTCTGTGGGTGTCCACCGCCCGCGCCGATACCCGTCGTGCGCTAGGGTTTTAGTTGTATTAGTGATGTTATATGTATGATACTATTCGGGATGTATTAGTGATAATATTCGACGATGTACGGACGCATGAGATGATTTACTTTTGCTTATTGAATGCATGCTAATTTGAATACTTATTTATTTTACGATTTGGTTTTGCTTATTGAATGCTCATGTCAATATGAGTCCTATAAGATATTTTGAAATGTATATCTTGTGTTGCTCAAATAGGATATGTGCTTGCCCAAGTGGCCTGTCATGTTTGCAGGTTACAACTCCGAGTGGCCTATGTTTTGCCGGAGTGTTGATTCATTTCCGTTCCAGCAAATTTCAGGCGCTCGATATGTCCTATTTTAGCAAAGGTCATGCCGGATTTTTCCGTGAATTTTGGCATGACTTGTGCCAGAATATGTAGGAAATATCGAGTGCCCCGGATTTGTGTGTTGAGTATACTGGTAGTTTCCTTTGATCGATTTTCAATTAATGTTTCAACTATGAACATAGGAAATGTCTGACGATGAAAAGGATTTCGGTATTTGCGAATACTGCGAAGACGAGCGCGGCCTGTGCGACAGAATCTTCCTAGATGATGATAGGCGCTTCAGCATCAAGCTGGACGAGAACTTCAAAGTGGATACAGTAAGTCACAACGGCAAGTCTTTTTTCGTAATTAAGCATGACATCTTCTTCATTTGCTTCAATTATATATTTTTTTACTATTCTACTAGCGTATCCCCTCCTATGCAAGAGTTTTTGTCTTGGATAAGATAGGTTTCAGTCCTATGAAAACTACTATGGAGGTAAAGAGAGTTAACTTGAAGACCGAGTATGGTTATACTTTCCACGCAAAATTATACAACGCAGACACCTATACCTATTTTGAATGCAAAACTTGGTAAGCACTATGCAAGGCTTATGCATTTGAGCCTGATATGGTTATCACCTTTGATATTCGTCCCGAAGATGATATTGAAGGTAATATCGACATATGGGTCGATGTGCAGACGCCTTGAGTTATACCATTATGTGAGTTTCTCAGCCATATTTATGTCTTCGATATTGTTTATTCAAAAATAGTTGACAACTAATTTCTATTGACAGCTTATTTCCATTCAAGCAAACATGTCCGGCGCTTGGTAGACGTGACCGCCCACTGCCCGGGGCTGAACTAAACTGCGAGGAGATAGGCCATTATGTTTCATGGCTTAAGGATCTTCATACTGTCAAGACAAATTATTTTCCTGGACTTAAAAATCTTAGTACTCAAAACGTGCGACCAATAGTGTTCGTACTGAACTACGGTAACATCTATTTAGGAAATATGGTGAGATTTTTACTATTTGTCCTCAGTGCATCTTTTGCATACATTATTTTTTAAGCTAAACTTCATTGCTAAGTATGTTTCTATACGATGTTCTTCAATAGGGACTCCCGATGAATGTTGTGCCTCATTGGATCGAGACTAAAGGTCGCATGAGAATTGTTAGCTTACGACCAAGATTTCCTACAATGCACTTTAGTGCATCAAGATTTCTAATAGCGAGGAATGCTTAATAGTGAAAGACTCGAGCAAAATTGTGAACGATCGCAGAGAAGTACTAGGGGGCAGCAATCAGAAGCGCAACCCCTGATTAGGAGACAAGCTCATCTTCATACTCCAACTTGATGAAGCAGGAGTGCTACACATGTTTTATGTTATTTTAGCTAAGAGAGAGCAGCAGAAGTGATTAGCTAGCTAGAAATGAGTTATGATGATTAAATACCTAGTGTTGGTGGTGATTATTATTAGCTAGTGTTGGTGGTGATTAGATAGCTACCGCGGCTAGTGTTGGTGGTGATTAGCTAGCTAGAATGAGTTTGAAGATGATGACATGTGCTACACTATGACTATGATGATTAAATAGCTATTGTTGGTGGTAATGACTATGATGATGATTAAATAGCTTGTGTTGGCGGATTAGATTCAAGTGGAGGCAACATGTGGTGCACATCGAAAGTACTACTAGTCCAAACTAGATCAAGTTTGGATTAGTAGTATACTTTTGACATACACCACATGTTGTCTCCACTTGAACCTAATCCACCTTCATTTGACACACTGTTATGGACATATTTATATAACAACCTCATAATTGGTATTGTACCAAAATTTGTATAACGGTGTATAAATACATTAAAAATTAAAAAAATGAGAAAAGGAATACTAGTAGCGATGGAGAGTAAACACGCTACAACTAGCTATATTAGCAGTAGCGCTGGAGTGAACAAACACTGCTGCTATATGTCTTAGCAGCAGCGCGCGTAGCATGCGCTACTGCTAAGGAATAGCTGTAGCGCCTTATCAGTAGCGTGTCCTCCCACGCTACTGATAGGCAAAATACCCGCGCTACTGCTAGGGTTTTCCCTAGTAGTGAGGGCCGTTAAACGATAGCGCTTGTTGGGAGGCAACCCAATTTTATTTTATTTTTCCTTGCTTTTTGTTCCTATTTAGTAATAAATAATTTATCTAGCCTCTATTATGGTTGTGTTTTTTGTGTTTAATTAGTGTTTGTACCAAGTAGAACCTTTGGGAAGACTTGGGGAAAGTCTTTGCGATCTTGCTGTAAAAAACAGAAACTTTAGCGCTCATGAGATTAGCTACAACGTTTTGCTGGAGAGTGCTATTTAGTTGATTCTTTTTGAAGATGATTAATATATAAATTCCTCACGTCCAGCAATTTAATTCAGAATTTTTGGGGTTCTAGAAGTATGCATCTGATACATATTACTACAGACTGTTCTGTTTTTGACAGATTCTGTTTTTCATGTGTTGTTTGCTTATTTTGATGAATCTATGGCTAGTAATGGAGTTTATAAACAATAGAAAAGTTGGAATACAGTAGGTTTAACACCAATATAAATAAATAATGAGTTCATTACAGTAACTTGAAGTGGTGTTTTGTTTTGTTTCGTTAACGGAGCTCACGAGATTTTTTGTTAAGTTTTGTGTTGTGAAGTTTTCAAGTTTTGGGTAAAGATTTGATGGATTATGGAACAAGGAGTAGCAAGAGACTAAGCTTGGGGATGCCCAAGGCACCCCAAGGTAAAATCCAAGGACAAACAAAAGCCTAAGCTTGGGGATGCCCCGGAAGGCATCCCCTCTTTTGTCTTCGTTCATCGATAACTTTACTTGGAGCTATATTTTTATTCACCACATGATATGTGTTTTGCTTGGAGAATCTTGTATGATTTGAGTCTTTGCTTTTTAGTTTACCACAATAATCCTTGATGTACACACATTTTGGTAGAGACACACATGAATCGGAATTTATTAGAATACTCTATGTGCTTCACTTATATCTTTTGAGCTAGATAATTTTGCTCTAGTGCTTCACTTATTATATAGAAACTATTGATCTCTCATGCTTCACTTATATTATTTTGAGAGTCCTTTAGAATAGCATGGTAATTTGCTTTGGTTAAAAATTAGTCCTAATATGATAGGCACCCAAGATGGGTATTTCATAAAAGTGCATTGAATACTATAAGAAGTTTGATACTTGATAATTGTTTTGAGATATGGAGATGGTGATATTAGAGTCATGCTAGTTGAGTAGTTGTGAATTTGAGAAATACTTGTGTTGAAGTTTGTGATTCCTGTAGCATGCACGTATGGTGAACCATTATGTGATGAAGTCGGAGCATGATTTATTTATTGATTGTCTTCCTTATGAGTGGCGGTCGGGGACGAGCGATGGTTTTTTCCTATCAATCTATCCCCCTAGTAGCATGCGCATAGTACTTTCTTTTGATAACTAATAGATTTTTGCAATAAGTATGTGAGTTCTTTATGACTAATGTTGAGCCCATGGATTATACGCACTCTCACCCTTCCACCATTGCTAGCACCTTTATTACCACGCACTTTTCGCCAGTATCATACACCCACCATATACCTTCCTCAAAACAGTCACCATACCTACCTATTATGGAATTTCTATAGCCATTCCGAGATATATTGCCATGCAACTTTCCACCGTTCCATTTGTTATGACACGCTTCATCATTGTCATATTGCCATGCATGATCATGTAGTTGACATCGTATTTGTGGTAAAGCCACTGTTCATAATTTTTTCATACATGTCACTCTTGATTTATTGCATATCCCGGTCCACCGCCGGAGGCATTCACATAGAGTCATATTTTTTTCTAAGTATTGAGTTGTAATTCTTGAGTTGTAAGTAAAAAGAAGTGTGATGATCATCATTATTAGAGCATTGTCCCAGTGAGGAAAGGATGATGGAGACTATGATTCCCCCACAAGTCGGGATGAGACTCTAGACGGAAAAAAAGAAAAGAAAAAAAGAGGCCATAAAAAAGAGAAAAAGGCCCAAATTAAAAAAATAATGAGAGAAAAAAAGAGAAGGGGCAATGCTACTATCCTTTTACCACACTTGTGTTTCAAAGTAGCACCATGATCTTCATGATAGAGAGTCTCCTATGTTGTCACTTTCATAAACTAGTGGGAATTTTACATTATATAACTTGGCTTGTATATTCTAATGATGGGCTTTCTCAAATTGTCCTAGGTCTTCATGAGCAAGCAAGTTGGATGCACACCCACCTAGTTTCTTTTGTTAAGCTTTCATACACTTATAGCTCTAGTGCATCCATTGCATGGCAATCCCTACTCACTCACATTGATATATATTGATGGGCATCTCCATAGCCCGTTGATACGCCTAGTTGATGTGAGACTATCTTCTCCTTTTTGTCTTCTCCACAACCACCATTCTATTCCACCTATAGTGCTATGTCCATGGCTCACGCTCATGTATTGCGTGAAAGTTGAAAAGGTTTGAGAACATCAAAGTATGAAACAATTGCTTGGCTTGTCATCGGGGTTGTGGATGATTTAATATTTTGTGTGATGAAGATAGAGCATAGCCAGACTATATGATTTTGTAGGGATAACTTTCTTTGGCCATGTTATTTTGAGAAGACATGATTGCTTTGTTAGTATGCTTGAAGTATTATTATTTTTATGTCAATATTAAACTTTTATGATGAATCTTTCGGATCTGAACATTCATGACACAATAAAGAAAATTACATTAAGAAATATGTTAGGAAGCATTCCACATCAAAAATTCTGTTTTTATCATTTACCTCCTCGAGGACGAGCAGGAATTAAGCTTGGGGATGCTTGATACATCTCCAATGTATCTATAATTTTTTATTGTTCCATGCTATTATATATTCTGTTTTGGATGTTTAATGGGCTTTATTTTACACTTTTATATTGTTTTTGGGACTAACCTATTAACCCAAGGCCCAGTGCAAATTGCTGTTTTTTGCCTATTTCAGTGTTTCGTAGAAAAGGAATACCAAACAGAGTCTAAACAGAATGAAACCTTCGGGGGCATGATTTTTGGAACAAACATGATCCAGAGGACTTGGAGTGGACGTCAAGGAACGAACGAGGAGGCCACGAGGCAGGGGCGCGCCTACCCCCTGGGCGCACCCTCCACTCTCGTGGGCCCCTCGTGGCTCCACCGACCTACTTCTTCCTCCTATATATACCTACGTACCCCGAAAACATCCAGGAGCACCACGAAAACCTATTTCCACAGGCGCAACCTTCTGTACCTGAGAGATCCCATCTTGGGGCCTGTTCCGGAGCTCCGCTGGAGAGGGCATCGATCACGGAGGGCCTCTACATCAACACCATAGCCTCTCCGATGATGTGTGAGTAGTTTACCTCAGACCTTCGGGTCCATAGTTATTAGCTAGATGGCTTCTTCTCTCTCTTAGGATCTCAATACAAAGTTCTCCTCGATCTTCTTGGAGATCTATTCGATGTAACTCTTTTTGCAGTGTGTTTGTGGAGATCCAATGAATTGTGGGTTTATGATCAAGATTATCTATGAACAATATTTGAATCTTCTATGAATTCTTTCATGTATGATTGGTTACCTTTGCAAGTCTCTTCGAATTATCAGTTTGGTTTGGCCTACTAGATTGATCTTTCTTGCAATGGGAGAAGTGCTTAGCTTTGGGTTCAATCTTGCATTGCTCGATCTTAGTGACAGAAAGGGAAACGACACGTAGTGTATTGTTGCCATCGAGGATAACAAGATGGGGTTTATATCATATTTCTTTAGTTTATCCTTCTACATCATGTCATCTTGCTTAATGCGTTACTCTGTTCTTATGAACTTAATACTCTAGATGCAGGAAGGAGTCGGTCGATGTGTGGAGTAATAGTAGTAGATGCAGAATCATTTCGGTCTACTTGTCACGGACGTGATGCCTATATACATGATCATGCCTAGATACTCTCATAATTATGCACTTTTCTATCAATTGCTCGACAGTAATTCGTTCACCCACCTTAATACTTATGCTATCTTGAGAGAAGCCACTAGTGAAACCTATGGCCCCGGGTCTATTCTCCATCATATAAGTTTCCAATCTATTTTATTTTGCAACCTTTACTTTCAATCTATATCATAAAATAACCAAAAATATTTATCTTATTATTATTATCTCTTTCAGATCTCACTCTCGTAAGTGACCATGAAGGGATTGACAACCCCTTTATCGCGTTGGTTGCGAGGTTATTATTTGTTTGTGTAGGTACGAGGTGACTCGCGCATGGTCTCCTACTGGATTGATACCTTGGTTCTCAAAAACCGAGGAAAATACTTATGCTGCTTTGGTGCATCACCCTTTTCTCTTTAAGGGAAAACCAACACATGCTCAAGAGGTAGTAGGAAGGCACCTTAAAGGAGCTGCCAAAGATCTTAATCTAAGGGGCATGCAAATATGCAAGGCCTCCACCAAGTGCGGAGGCCTTGGATAGCCGACCAACCATTGGTACACTGAATGGAAAGAAAATTGGCTCGACGCGGTAGCAACAAGAAAAAAATGTTTGATCTGCTTGGAGGGATGGACCAAGCGGACGTCTCTTTTGTCTCAATTGACGTGCAAAACGAGATATTCCCATGCTCATTTCTCAAGACTTCTACGGCAGTCACTTACGGGGCAGTGCATATGGCGAAGAGAGAAGGGAGTTCTTCCTCGAGAGTTGTCTCGACGAACCATCTATCCAACAAAGAAATGGCTGATTCCCCCGTCCCCACAACATGTCAAGCTTTCTCGCACATAAGGTGTTAAATGGGCTAGATCGTCCGCCAAAACTATGACCCCCTCGCTTAGAACAGGTGAGGGGGGCTGCACCGTGGAGATACTTGGCCTTAAAGAGGAGGAGCGAAAGGTCTCCCTCGTCTCACATAATCTTCCAAACCACTTCCGTAGGATGGCGAAGTTCATCTCTTAGGAGGCTGTGATTCCCACATCACCTTAGTCTTTTGGGTTGCGCATGTGCTCCCATTAACCATGTGGTGCTTTTGCTTCTCGTTAGCCCCCTGCCAAAAGAAGCGGAGATCTCTTTTCCCATCTCCTCATGGACACCTTCTGTAATAAGGTACAAGCCCATGAGGAACATGGGGCCGGCTAAAGAGACAAGATTTGATGGGAATAGTCTTAGCACTCATACACGAAATTTAACCTCTACAGGGCTCCATACTAGACCTTTACCACTTGCTAGTTAGTTGAGATAATTGATAAGGATCCTCGTGTCCCTCACAAGGAAGCATAGGTGGGTAATGGGGAAGGACTATAGCGTTCAGATTATTGGTAATTCGCTTGCGGCTAAAGAGGCAAGAGTTGATGGGAATAGTCTTAGCACTCATACACGAAATTTGACCTCTCCAAGGCTCCATACTAGACCTTTACCGCTTGCTAGTTAGTTGAGATAATTGATAAGGATCCTCCTGTCGCTCACGAGGAACCGTAGGTGGGTAATTTTTCGAAAAGGACTATAGCTTGTGGTTCAGATTATTGGTAATTCGCTTCTACTCCCCAATTAGATATCCCATCACCACAACCTCACTCTTTGTGAAGTTGATCTTTAGCACTGACATTGCTTCCAAGCAAAGGATGAGGATTTGATGATGTCTAGTTCCTATCCCTCGACAATCACTGGAGGTGTGCATCACCGCATCGATCAAATGACCCAATAGACCTCGATGTGGCTAGCATCTCTTGCATCTACCGCATGGTTAAACAACAGGATCAAGGCCTCGCCCTCACGAGGATTTGAAATAGGGGCATGCCTCCCCATAAATGTTGATAGTCCTACTTTCGCTAGAGACCAACCGCATAATCCAACTGATTCATCTATAGTCGAAGCCTCTCCCCTTCAGAACTCAACGAAGGAAATGCCATTCGAATTGGTCATATGCCGTCTCGAAGTCAAGCTTAAGAAAAACGCCCGACCGACTTTTGGCCTTAACTTCATGTAAAATGAGAACCCCCTCCCGAATATTGCGACCATTTGTTAAAGCAAGTTGATTAAGATGGATTAACCAATCCACAATCAGAAAACACCCTGACCGCGTTATTCTTTCTGTCTTTAGTTTTTTTTCTTGCATCGGATATTGGATAATTTTGTTCGGTTATCATCATGATAATGTGGAACCCGGTCCTTCGCGGTCGTATGAAAAAATGTTATTGCTCGTGTAAGTCGAGAATGCACCGGAAGAAAATAATGTTTTACCTTCACTTCAAAATATATATGAATGCAACGTATAAACTTCATTTCATTTGACGATCCACCAATGCCTCATCAAAAGTACACAACCGAAAAAACACAAAAAAAAATACGCACACAGCTGTATGAAGAAGAACAAATTCAGCGGGCAGAATGAACAAGCATCAGAATTTCAGAAACCAATGTACGTAGGCAGACGCAAGACTATGCAGCGGCGGCAGTGGTGGTTGGGATCACGACTGGCCCCAGTGGCGGCGCCTCCTCCGGCGGCGGCGCGACGTAGCCGGCGAGGTCCCTTGGCTTGACGTTCACGCGGAGCCCGTTCTTCATGAACAGGGTGAGCGACATCTTCTGCTCCACCTGGTGCCCCGGCACGAGCTCCACCGAGTGGCGCAGCAGCACCGCCGACGCGATGGACTTCATCTGCAGGTAGGCGAGGTCCTTGCCGAGGCACGTCCTCGGCCCGCCGTTGAACGCCACGAAGCGGTACGCGTCCTTGACGGGCTCGAAGCGGCTGCCGTCCGCCGACAGCCACCGCTCCGGCCGGAACTCCACGCAGTCCTTGCCCCATATGCTCTCCATCCTCCCCACCGAGTAGATGGAGTAGGTGATCGCCGAGCCGGCCGGCACCACGGTGCCGTCGGGGAGCACGTCGTCTGCCACCACGTACTTGGAGTCCTGCGGCACCGACGGGTACAGGCGCAGCGTCTCCGACAATGCCGCCTTGAGGTACACGAGGCGGTCCAGCTCGTCGAAGTCCAGCGGCTCCTCCGCCCACCTCCCCGTGTCGTCGCCGCGCGTCTCCCTGAGCACGGACGCGATCTCGAGGAGCACCTTGCGCTCCACGTCGGGCCTCTGCATGACCGTCCAGAAGAACCAGCTGAGCGCGACGGACGACGTGTCGCGGCCCGCGAGCAGGAAGTTGAGCGCGATCCACTGCAGCACGTCCTCCGGGAACGCCTTGCCGTTGCTGTCGCGCTTCTTCATGAACCGGGACAGCAGGTCGTCGGACGGCGTGGCCTTGCGCGCCGCGATGGTCTCCGTCATGAACTGGTCCACCACCGCGAGGCTCTTGCGGAGGCTGTGCTCGCTGCCGATGCCCAGCGCCTTCTTGATCCGCCACAGGAAGCTGGGGAACAGAAACCTCTGCATGGTCGCCAAGGTGGCCTCGTCGAAGGCGTTGGCGAAGGGGTTCTCCGTCAAGCCCGGCGACAGCGTCTCGGGGTCCTTGCCGAAGGTCAGCCCGCAGATGTTATCGAAGGTGAGACGCAGCAGGAGGTCCTGGAGGTCGACGCTGGCGGCGGCGTCGCAGTGGTCGGCGAGGATGCGCCACAGGCGGTCCTTGATGGAGCGGTTGGCCCAGCGCGCCATGGCCTGGCGCAGCGTCCGGGTGGTGAACTCGAGCGCCGCCGTCTTGCGCTGGAGCAGCCAGGTCTCGCCGTCGGAGTTGAAGATGCCCTGGCCGAGGAGGTCGTGGAACGCCGCCTGCCACATGGGGCCCTTGGGGTAGTTGTCGAAGCGCGCGCGCAGGATGTGCTCCAGGTTCCGCGGGTTGCACGTCACCGTCACCAGCCCCTGCCGCCGCGCCAGGAACGGCAGCGGCAGGATGCACGTCTGGTACGTCGCCGCCTCGCCCGTGGCGCGCAGGTTGTCGGCGATCCAGTCGTGGACCCGCTTCCGGTTCACCACGACGCTGGGGAGGCTGCCCACCAGCGGCCACATCGGGGGCCCCGACAGCCGCCTCGACAGCGCCCAGAACCACACCATGTACGCCGAGGCCAAGGCCACGACCGTCACCGCGATGGCGCCGGGGTGCAGCTGCATCACGACGGCGTCCATTGCCGTGGCCATGCGCGCCACGTAAAAAAGCTTGTGACAGCTGATATAATTAACCACGGGAGGTGGATTTAGGCCTCGTGATTAACAAATGGCGCGGTGCGTGGTGAGTTGGGAAATGTGTTTGGCGCCCTGGCGTATATATATGCTCTGCACATTGGCCGTGTGGAAACGTTTCACCTGGCTGCAGTCTTGCAAGGTTTTGAATTCATGATTGGGCAAAAAACTAATGCGTTGCTCTCGTCCATACTTCTTGCCTTGATGGCCGTTCTTCTCAACAAGAAAATTTCTGGTGATGTCGCTCACTCTAATCCAGTGTGCGTGCGTGCGCGTAGAGTGAGTAAAATAATCATGGTTGGTGGCTTCGGGTAAAGAGTGCAGCAGAAAGGGAGGAGGTGTCGGAGGGTGTTGTGCTGCGGAAAATTCAGAGTGTTTGTTCGTTTGCCGTCGACCGCTCGCGTTTTCCTCTCTTGTTTGCGCAGACTAGAGAAAGGTAGCCCACAGTTTAACCAAATCTTTCCGTACGTGCTTGAGTTACTAGAAGCAGAGGAGGCAATGCAACGAGCTTGCAAGCGATAGCAGTAGCAGTGGGTGGGAAACATCTCCCCTTCCAACCATCATACAACCAACTGAACCAGAAAGAAACATATCAGACACATGTAGATTGGTACACAGGACAAGTGTATGCTTGTCCGCCCTCGGCCCTCTCTACCTATGTTCGCTCATTGATCCATCTGCACTACACTACAGGGTAATGGGCACTTTGCCGCGCTGTTCCTCGGTCCTGAGTTAAATCTTTTTTTTCTTTTTTCTTACGCATCCAATTTGCGGTTACAGGTGAGCATTTTTACACCGAAAACCAAAAAACCAAACCGAATTGAGTTGATCGATACTATTGGTTTATTCCATTTAATATGTTTGGTTCGGTGTTTCCATCGCTTGTTGTTTGGTGTTTGGATGTATCGTCAGTTTTCATCTTACATAAACTGAACTGATCATCACAAAATGGGCATTCCTTTTCTCTAATTTTCCTACTCTACTGGCACATACATGCATGACCCAAGACCCATGTACGATGCACGTCTCCACACAACCCAATCCACTTGTGTCAGAATCACTCTCGCTGTATTAGTTTTCATCCTCCAAATGACTTCAGTCTCTCAACCTAGTCGCCTCCCAACCTTGGGGTTAAATCTATTACCACAACGTCTGGCTACAACAGCTCTCCGACAAGTGCTCTTGTTGGCTTGGATCTCGAATGCCCGATCATTCCATTCTAGCTCTCCACCAACTCTAACATGATGTTGGTCTTCCACCGTGAATCCAGCCCGAGGAGCCTCGGCGGAGAAGAAGGAGAAAACGACCACCCGACCACTCATTGACGAACCAACAAGCTGCCACTACCCCCTCACAAACGCAAGAAGAAGAAAACGGTTCACCCCGTCCCTAGCAGCAAAATAGCCCACACATGTAAGATGTCCTATTTAGCGTGAAACACGTCGAAGGGCAACCAAATGCGATCGCCCCAGCACACTCGCTTCGACTAGCTACCTAGTCAGCCAAGTTGGGCCTCCGCTCATCCAAAGAGACGAATGAAGAAACTAGAGAGAAAGGAGAACGGGAAAATATAGAAAGAATATATAAAATGTTCCAACAAATAAAAATGTTGGAAAAATGTTTACAAATTTGGAAAAGAAATCACATATTAAAAAAATCATGAATTTTTAAAAATATCAACGAATTTTTAAAAAGTTCATGGGTTTTAAAAATGTTTTCTTGAATTAAAAATGTGCATGACCTTTAAAATATTCACAAATTAAAAGAAATCATGGATTTCAAGTGAAGTTTCCTAAATTTTTAAAATTTTCGTGAATTTATAAAATATTAAAAATGTTAATTTCAAAAAAATCACAATTTTAAAGTATATTCTTCGATTTCAAAATGCTCCACAATTTTTTAGAAAATATTTATGAATTAAAATACACATTAAAAAAGGAAAATGAAACCCTGTAAAATTGGCAAAAAACAACGGTCCAAGAATGTTTTATAACCTCCCAAAAGCGGTGGGAAATAGCCAGGTTCACCATAGGAGCGCGAAGTTCGAGTGCGATAGGCCCAATGGCAGCCCACAACCAATCTAGTTCCTGAAATATGAGGCCATGAACAAAAAATTATCTCGATGCACTACGAGCCTCCAGTCCGAGAGAGCTTGGAATCTAGAGGGATTTCTACTGAGTTTACTACCAAAATACATTGTAGTACTCCTTGTTTTCATAGCTTGGTCTATTTAGATGGAAAATGATAGGGATGGACCTCGATGATATAAAAACAAGGGACTCGTACTCCATTAATATGAACACATGTCATCTTTCTTGTGAACCAATGAACCAAATCTAAAGACATATCATCTTCCACGTGCCTCCCGAGGATACGAAGAAGCATCATCCGACGAGGGCGAGGCGAGAGGAGTTTATTCCACATCGATGGCAGCACCATTGTCTCGCCACCTCCTAACCAAGACCTACCTCACAAGAAAAAGGGAAACTATGGCTCCCATCGGCAGATCAGAGCCATCCTATACACCCTCGCCTACGGAGCCCACAAAGGAGGATGAGGCCGAGGATCTACCGGTGTGGGAGGATGGCGGCGGGGAAGAAACCTAGACCGCTGGTGGGGCTGGGGTTGTGTCCCATACTACTAATGTGTGGAATCTAACTCCAAAGGAAATAGAGCAAAAGGCCAATGTTGTTGAACGTAGGGCAAAAACCTAGAACCAATTGAAAACTTTAGGGTTTGGATGGTGAGTAGTGTGAGAGCTTGATTAGAGCCAGAGTGGTCCTAACCGCCGTGGCTCATATATTTGTTTTTCATAATACCTTTTTGACCCAAAACCATAGGGTAATCGCTCTACGTAATTTATTTAAATAAAGTATAAAGATACAAAAATACTAAAACAAAAGTACTATGAAATCACACAATGCCAGATCTAGGTATCATGATGGAAAGCTAGTCTATCTTAGCTATGTTGTTGGCCCCAAACTTGAAGAGCTTTTGTGAGACTGCCTTTGATACGATAACCAATGATCTTGATATCCTATTTCAGAAGAACTTATCCAGGAGATGATGATTGGGATGATATTCTTGAAAATTCTGTTGTTCCGCTGCATCCAAATGTTCCAGAATCCCATAACGAAAATATCTAAATAAAATTTACTAGGCAAAGAGGAAAACGGAATGATGTCATGCAAAACTAAGGTGCTATGCCTTCTGTTGGGGTGGATAGAATCCCAGCACTATAAAGCAAAGGGACAGTCCCAAAAGAGATGCATAGATGTTTCAGTGGTATCATCACCGCAAAGGGGAGGTGGAATGATTTCCTCTGCAACAGGCCTATAGTGTTCACTCTATCATCGAGTAAATTCCATTTATATTGGCCCCTCATATATGATTTAATCTCCTTTTGCACTTATGTGATGATACTCAAGCTATGTACTAGTTATTGAGGGTAACGAAAAGGAATACTAGAGATCCGATGGGACCTCCTCATTAAACATGTTGATTCTTTGCGATTAGACTAGGATTTGGCAAAAGTTACATTAACTAAATGTTTTCCTAGTCAATATTTTTCACCTGAGATTCAACGCGGATTAACTGTTCTGTTTAAGTTCCTTTGAAATGACATGTATGTACACCATTTACTTGCTAATTAACCGATTTTGACTTCAGTAAGTGGAAATAGATGTTATGAATCATTTATGGCATATTTTAACCAGAATGTCATGACGATGGACATAAATAACTAGAAATTCCAATATATTTGAACATATTAGACATAATTTTACCAAAAAGAAAGAAATTGTTTTATACTAAGACAATATTCTCCTCCCCACATAAGGTTAACCATAATGCTTGAATAAAACTAGTTAAGCAAATCCTACAAAATTCTCTTGTTGTTAGTATCCATGTCTACTCTTTGCCAGGTTGATTGTTCTTCTCAAAATCTTCTCGCTTGAATCATATTTTTAATTTTCAACATTTAACTATGTCGCTTGAAATTAATATTGAGAGTACATTCAAAAAAACTTGTTCTCTTACTCTCTATTAAACTCACAATCATGGCAGAGTAGTTACAAATTTTATAAGAATATTAGCAACTGAATTATCAATCAGAGTGGATTATCCCTAAAATTTAGTATTTTAGAGTTAAGCATCTTAACCGGAAAACACAAATATCGTAACAAAATTGAAGGAATTGATTCGGGGAGGGAAAAGGAGAGATCGAGTTTGGGGCATTGGGGTTGGAGGGGCTGGATCTCGTAGGTAGGAGAAGTAGGAGGTGAGGGGACCAGTGCTCGCTGTCGCCGGGGCAATGAAGAATGAAGCGCTAGGCAAGGGGGACTAGAGCAAGTAGCTGGGGGAGGCTAGAGCTAGCGATCAGGTAGGGGAGGAGGTTGATGGTGGCCGAAAGGAAGATAATGAGGTAGAGCAGGGAGTGGAAGACTATGAACAACAGGATCATCATGAGGCTTGGGGACTAAGTGAAATGACATGTAGATTCCTAACTGAGTTTAGGTATTGATGATAGATAATTAATGAAATTAATGAGGCCGACAAGTGTATGAATAGGTTTTAGTCCTACGTGTGAAGGTTGTTGAGCATTGGTGTCCCACCAAAAAAGTGAAGAAAAAAATCAAGCATGATTTAAGAGAGGTTATTTTATACTCCCTCTGTTCCAGAATATAAGATGCAGTAATTTTTGTTAGAGTCAAACATTTGTATGTTTGACCAAGATTATAGAATAAAAAAACAACATCTGAAATACCTAATATATAAAATATCAGAATACTTTTCAGGGAGTAGACAATACAAATTTGATATATTGGATATTGATATAATTTTCCCTAAAAACTTGCTCAAACATGCGAAGTATTGACTTTTCAAAAAACTAATGCACTTATTTAGGAAATGGTGGGAGTAATCTTTAGTATGGTTTTATTAAATTTAACAATCCGCACTACTAAGAGGGGGTGTGGTTGACGAAGTGCTGGCTACACCATATAGTCTTCCCATGCACCAAAGAAACAATAGCTGAAAAGCCAAAAAAACCATGTGTCCTCCCTGTCTAGTTATTTTCTGCTGGTGATACTTTCATGACATACTTTTGCTAGATTTTTCTTCGGTTCAGGAAATGTCCTTTTCTTCATACTCTTCTCCAACTTCCACCTCCACCAAGGTCTTCTGTTGCTCTTCTGATGCAAGTCTATAAAAGCAAAGCACTAGAGATAAATATAGCAAAGATGTTTGACTATGCATAATAAATGAGTAAATCATCTTATCAAATAGTGATGGAAAATGCATGTATTATCCATGCCATAGGGTCAAGGTTGTCAGTGACCAACCAACACATCACACCGGTGACCTATTGATGTAGAGAAGTTGCTGCATTAGGCGGTTGCCCTTCCCAACACGGACCATGAGCGCATCACTGCCCATACCCGAAGAGGTCGTCATAGGTGCCATCTTCTCTCCATCATCGGTGTGGAAAAGGGCGGGTTCCCCGATCTAGAAGCTGCGAAGTCAGATTTGGAATAATTTTTCTCTTTGTTTTTCATAGTGTGGCCTATAACTTTCTAGAAATTATGATTCTAATTTCCATGGAAGTCTAATTCTGGAAAATTAGGATCCACTGAAACTTTTATGCTCATATTTTTTGTAAGTTTACATGGATTTTTTAGAAGGTCACTAATCGAGGAACATAGTTGGTTGTTGCTGGAATTCAGATTTATTGCAAGTTTGTCGAAATTTCTGAAACTTTGTTTGGATTGTAAAGGTTGTTCAATTTTTTTCTAATAACCATGGAAACTTCTTAAAGTTTATTTGTAATATTTTTAATACTTGTTTAGATTATTCCGAGAAATTTCTAAATTTCTAATTGATTTACTTGAAATCATGCAACGAGAGAGTATGACATCACTACAATAGCTATCCGAGAGTGACTGCTAAGGCCAACTCCACCGCGTGACCCCAAACGGACGTCCGTTTTGTCCGGATTCTGTCTGTTTGGGTAGGGCGATGGGGTCGTGTCCGGGCCAGTCGTAGGATGCGGTGGTCGTACGCCCAGCGCGCAGACGCATCACGGCCGCATCCTGTCCGCGTGCATTTTTCTTTGCAAGTCCTTAACATTTTTTCATTATTCATTTTTGGTACATGAAAAATACATCATCACATTTTGACTAATAAAGCAAGAAAAAAAATAACCACAAGAATACATTTTAGAAGATACCCAACTTTCATAACTGCTCCCTTGAGTTGGGTTAGGGCCTTCTCGATGCACTCATTGTTGATCTGTGCAGAAGGCTCGATCTGGCATTCTCCTTTCTTCTACAAGCCAGAAGTAGATGTTGCTACCTCACACCTAGTGTCGTGTCTAGCCTCTAATCTAGCAACAAGTGCACTTGTCTCATTTACAGCCTCTATGCTAGCTAAAAGTGCACGAACATGTACTAAATTTTGTTCTATCAATATATCAATGTACTCTTCTTCCCAATACCAAAACTTGCATCCATGCTACACAATAAAATTTGTAGTTAGCACAACTAGTCAAAACTGGAGCATAAACCGAAGCTAAAAAGAGCACATACCACATCGTTTAAGCACTTGATGAACACACATCCGGAATGTTCCGGCGCTGTAGACACGCGGCGCACGACCATCCTTGGGCAGTGGTCGCACTTAATGAGTGGCAACACTGCGCCGGCGAGCTTTTGGGCAAGCACCGAGCCCGGCCGACCGCCATTCGTGTATCTGCTGGCGGACCACCGACGGTGCAGATCCGAGCGGCTAGAGGAGGAGCCACTGCCTGCTTGTGGCCTTGCGGCCCAGCCAGTCCATGGCGCGGCCCGGCCTCCCACAGCCGGGCGAGCTCAAGATCAACCGGATCCGCCCCAAATCCGGTCGGCAGGTGCGCAAACCAGGTGGCCTTGGTTGGGTAGCTCGGCGGCGCCGAGGGGAAGGGGCTGGGCGAGCGCGCGTCCGAACTGCACAACTGCAATGGCAGCGACGACGGTGGCGGCAGCAAGGGGAGGAGTGGGGAAGAGTGGAGGGGGGTGCGGCCGGAGGGAGGGAGGGGGCGGATAGAAAAAGGCCCGCCCTGTGCCACCGACGGGCGGGCCCGGGGAGGACACGCGCAGACGGCCCGCGCGTCCGCGTGGTGTCCGTTTCACCTCAAAAGCGGCAAAACTTGGGTCGCAGATGGGTCAAAAACGAACACAAAACGGACAAAAGTTCGTTTGCTTCCACGCGCTGGACCGTCTCGTTTGTCTGTTTTACCCCAAACGGACGGGGGCGGACAGGATAGGGTCGCGCGGTGGAGTTGGCCTAAGGGTATTCCTAGGCAGGTGGCCGCCATATACCATCACCCAACATAATGTATTTTACGGGCGCCCCTATGTCTCGCTTCAAGCGAGACAGGGGGATATGCTCGCGGCTGGGCGAGCTCCAGACGGGCTTGCCCAGCCGCGCGGGTACCACAGCCTGTTTTTTTGTTTTTTTTCTGTTTTATATATATATATATATATATATATATATATATAGCAAAACCACTGTTCAAAAACACATTTGAAAAGATGTTGAATAAGTATTAAAAAGTGTTGAACAAGAATTTGAAAAATGTTGAACAATTGTTCAGAAATATTGAATAAGTATTAAAAATGTTGAACAAGTATTTGAAAAATGTTAAATATTATTAAAACAATGTTGAACAAGTATCTAATTTTTTTGAATAAGTATTAAAAATGTTGAAAAAGTATTTGAAAAATGTTGAAATAGGTATTAAAAAATTCAAATGAGTATTTAAAAAATGTTGAACAACTATTTTAAAATGTTGAACAATTATTTGAAAAATGTTTAAAATAGTGTTGGGACAATGTTGAACATGTATACAAAAAATGTTGATCACTTGTTACAAAAAAGTTTTTGACATGTACGAAAATGTAGAGTGAAAACGAAAACAAACATAAGAAAACACAAAAGAAAAAAATGAAGAAGAAAAAGGAAACCAAACAAAAAAATGAAGAGAAAAAGAAAATGAAATAGAATGAAACAAATAAGTAGAAGAAAGGAAAAAGAATGAAAAAAAATGGAGACAAAAAAAGGAATGAAACAAAAGAAAACAAAAAAAGTAAAAATAAAAATGGAGAAGACCGGCTCTGTCGCCTCTAGTAAATCTCAATCTACTACTAACCAGTAACATGAAGTGGGGGGAGTGGGTTAGCTCGTGAGCCGCATTTGGTAGTGCTCTACCCTTTTGAAACTCGCACAAAGCCCGTTTCACGGCCCGACGGCATCATCTGCTCTTTTGGCCCACTCGAACAAAAAACTTGTTCGCTCAAAAAAAAATTCTTGCCATTCAAAAAAAAAAGGCACAAAAATCCTGTGAAATCACCGTCGTTTAGCCTTCGGATTTTCGGACTGTAGACCACTCTGCAAAACACAGGCAGGGAGGGCCATGCCGGGCTGTTCCTTTTGTTTTCTTTGAGGAGTTGAGCTATGTTGTTTTGCATTGGAGCTGCCCATCGAAGTGTTCAGTGTCCACTCTCGGAATTATTTGTGCGCAAGTGCTGCCACCCATGGGAAGCGGACACCGGATCATAGACTACTACCTATCTCGTCGGGAGGGGCGACGTGAATCGACCGCCTTCCGTTTGGCCACCCTGCATGGGGAATTTGCCGCCGCGTGCGGCCAGACGGAGCCGTCCAAACAGAGCCACGCCAACGCACCTCCTTAGGTCAAACGCAACCTATCCGTGCCCAGCTCCCATAGGCCTCCAGATTTGGTTAGTCCTGGTCACTCAATTTGGTGCATTAGTAGATAGATTTTTTTTTTATGAGGAGTAGATAGATAAGGTGGCGTTTGATTCGACCGGGGTTGGGCGAGCGCGCGCGCGTGCATGCAGCGGGCGTGGGGCGTCGCATCGAGATCAGGGTTCGATCGGTGGATATTGGGGAAGACAAGGGAGAACGGACACGGAGATGCAAGGCGAGGCCGGACAGCGAGAAGGCCTCACGCTGAGGACCAACTACCAGGTTGTTGTGCGCGCGGGCTTAAAAGAATCGGCGGCGGTCAGATTGAGGAGCTCGAATCTGTTTTGGACGAACGAGTCAGGACAATCTATGTCTTACTGACTTCATGCATGATCGGTCATAGTCGTGTAGCATTACTGCTGTCTAGCAAGCATCTAAAAATGAACGTAGGAAAATGTTTTTGTCAGATTCATACGTCTAGTTTGAGAACGCACTTTATATATAGGTACTCCTGCGACATCTATATCTACTTGTGCATTATTAGTACTATACTACACTTGCTATGATCAGTAGTACGTACTGTAGTATTTTTTGTGGAAGAAAAAAAAGTGTCATGTCATGTCCCGCGTGGGGGTGGATCTATCATGTTGGAGGGTACGTAACCACACCGGCCAGCCATGATGGTCCTTAAGCTCACTCGATTAATCTCCACAAATACCAATTAGCTTGGCCTTTCTATGCTGTTTTGTCGGGGCAAAGCAGCAAAACAGTATTATCTCGCAACAACAACAAATAAAGTAACAAAACAGTAATCCTAAAACCGTAGCATACTGAGTTACCGACCAAATACATACAGCGTGAGAGCAAATCATCCAGACCCACGATAATTAGCCCCAAACCATGCAACTTTGCTTTACCCTCCTCGAGCCAGCCCATCCATGCACACTTTGAAGCGAACACATACCTGGGCATGATGAGACGGATCTCCCCATGCATGCATGCACCCTCGTCAATCACTTTTGCCGCGAAAAGACGCACATGCACGTAGCCGGACGCGATCGAGAGGAGGAGGAGGAGGCCAATCATGTCCGCTTCCCTCCGTCCGTCCAATCCAATCGAGTCGTCACGCGAGAAAGGGTTACGAGACTACCCGCTTAAACTAATCCCGGCTGAATGGCTAGTGCTATCTGTGGCGTAGCGGTGGACCACGGCCGGTCAGGCGATCTCCCAAAGCTATAGCCGAAGGGCCGAAAGATCGGAGGCGAGGCGAGGGCCGAGACCGGCTGGGTCGATCGATCGCCTCGGGAATTGGCTCCCGCGCAGCACAGCACGGGTTTCCCGTGCACGGCGCGCTCGGGAACGCCCAAAGGCCGGAAAGCCGGCAGTGCCGGCCGCGGCCGGGCGCCACGACCGACGCGAGCTGCGACCGCATGCACGCACGCAACGGCATCCCGATCGATCATCGATCTCTCGCTCACACACACAGAGCAATCCGGTGCGCCGGTGCGAGCCATTATTCAAGCGGCAAAGCAAAGGGAACGAGGTGGCCTTGCCGCCGCTTTCCGGAGCGGCCGCTCGCGGTCTCGTTCCGGTTGCCCGGCCCTGCCGCGGCCGGGCGGTGTGGCCGGATCATTGGTATCTGCTGGAGGACGCCCCAAAAGTGTGACACCTTCCACAACTTTTCGGGAGCTCTTCGGAAAAGTTCTGGCTTCCGCGGACTTAACGGGAGTTCTAAGACTACGTACTGGTTGCTTACCTTATAAATGCAAAATGTAAAAAGCTTAATTAGGTTAGGTGGTGCCATGCGTAGGGTTTGGCACCCTTCTCTGCTGATGAGAGCGCGCATGCAAAGCAGACAGGAATTCAGCCGAATCGAGTGCCATGCACGTACGGTGCTTGCGTTTTGCATCAACTCGTATGCATATGTCTTCATGCATGATTGGGCGTGTCTGGCTAGTTGGTGCGGTTTGTGACTCGACGACTTGGATACACAAGTCGGCCTGTCCTCACGGAAGAAAAAACACAGTAAGAATGGAAATTGAAGCAGCGTGCCGCTACTGTTCCGCCTGTACAGGACGAGCCAAACGAGTGTGAGCTTTACTGTTTGACTAGTATAGAACAGATAAGCCCGGCCTACCCAGCATGTTACCGCCCTGACATCTCTTTTGATTTTCATGCCTGATCACGTTCACCCGTTGAAATTAGCAAGCGCGTAGTACAACTGACAGGTTTGACTGCAAACACACATATAGCTAATCTCCATGCGTGCGGCTGCCAATAATTAAGTTATGCAAGTGCATTTCCATCCTCTGATCCAGTATGTTAAGATAATGGAGCGAGCGATAAAATTACGAACTAGAATAATTTCTGAAATTAGCATCGATCTGTCTTGTCTTGTTGGCAGGTGCACTGCTTAATTGCTATATATGATAAAAATGCCAATCTGTCTTGTTGCCGTTTAACTTGTTCGTAAGCTAGCTAGCTAGTCAAGAAATCCACGCCTTCCATATTGAATTCACAGGCCGGCACTTCGATTGGGTTATACTACTACTGTAGATCAATGAACGAACTCCAAAACCAGATTGTCCATGCACCACGGGCCTGGTCCTCACCACGTACGATTCCCCTCGGCCAGTCACGAGTCACGACCCATGCAAGGAGCCAGGGATCTCCATGGAATAACGAACCCCAAATCAGCCGCATTATTGTAATCCTCAACTCGGCAAACAGGGGCTCGTCTAAGACATGATGCTGCGCGACACGATGGCGCTTAGATCTGCATGCATGGGCGACCAGGGCCCCATTGTTAATTGGGGCCTTAAGGATGTCGGGCACGGCGCACGAGGCGAGCTATGCTATCAGCAGTAGGGTTTTGCAAGCAGTGGCAGCTTTTGCGCATGTCTCCCTCCATCCCCTTGCTCGAGGAAAACAAAAGGAAAGAAACCGCGCACTGAGAGAGAGAGTGAGTGAGACCTTCGGATCCGCTACTGCCACTGCCACGACCACCGCCTCGGCCCTGCCCGGCCCTGCCCAATTATATAAGTGCCCCCTCTGCGCATCTATTGATTTCAGCATCGCTTCTGACCAGAAGAAGATCCCGGAAGAAACAAGATCGGTAGTACGAGAGACTAGCTAGCTAGCACAACAAAGTGGGGGTGAGATAGTAGAGCATTTTGAAGTTAGAGATAGATCATCCAGCTGCTCGATCGATCGGGCATACACCGTGGTGATCGACGGAAGTGCCTAGCTCAATCTTACAGATAGCTAGCTAGAGGTAGTGGCAATGGAGGCGCTGAGCGGGCGGGTGGGAGTGAAGTGCGGGCGGTGGAACCCGACGGCGGAGCAGGTGAAGGTGCTGACGGAGCTGTTCCGGGCGGGGCTGCGGACGCCGAGCACGGAGCAGATCCAGCGGATCTCCACCCACCTCAGCGCCTTCGGCAAGGTGGAGAGCAAGAACGTCTTCTACTGGTTCCAGAACCACAAGGCCCGCGAGCGCCACCACCACAAGAAGCGCCGCCGCGTCGCCTCCTGCTCCCCCGACAGCAGCAGCAACGAGGAAGAGACCGGCCGTGCTGCTGGCCGCGACGCCGAGCCCGCCGACCTCGTGCTCCAGCCACCCGAGAGCAAGCGTGAGGCCAGAGGCTACAACCACCACCCCCGGATCATGACATGTAAGTTAGCACCCACGTCGTTGTTCTTACGTAGAGCTTGGTTTGTTCCTAATGGAACAGTGTCCTTCGATCATCGGGCCGGTGCTGATCCATTTCGTGCGTGCATGCAGGCTATGTGAGGGAGGTGGCGGAGCAGGAGGAGGCGACGACGTGGGAGCGGCCGACCAGGGAGGTGGAGACGCTGGAGCTGTTCCCGCTCAAAGCAGCCTGCTACGACCTGGAGCTGGAGGCGGACAGGTTCAGCCGATACGTGAGGGGCGGCGAGCAGCAGTGCAGGGAGATCTCCTTCTTCGACGTGGCCACCGGACGGGATCCGCCGCTGGAGCTCAGGCTCTGCAGCTTCGATCGGTATCTGGTCTAGATCAACGTCGCACGGACGCACGCATGCATGTAGCTGCTTGTATCACCTGTCAGTCAGTCTACCTGACCATGGATGTCACACACGCATCATTGCCTAGTCCTCGATTCTGGCTACTATCGGCATCAAAAGCTGTACGAGAAGGGATACGGGCATGTGTTATAGACGCAAGAGGCACGACCGTAGCGTACGTAGTTGCTGGCAGAATCTGAGAGGATCAGAAAAGAGCTCGTAGAGATTTCCAGTCCCTTTCCGTTGATATTTCATCATGAGATGTACTGTTTCTTTTCTTCCTCCTTCCTTCCGGCCTGTTGCATGGTC
Organism: Triticum urartu; assembly: GCF_056163025.1. Taxonomy (NCBI): domain Eukaryota; kingdom Viridiplantae; phylum Streptophyta; class Magnoliopsida; order Poales; family Poaceae; genus Triticum; species Triticum urartu. The sequence continues at coordinate 597,402,603 of NC_141875.1, read as the reverse complement.
TACTATAATTAACCTGTGGCTGAAAACTGATGCTATATGACGTAGTATTATCAGTATATTACAAGTATGAAATCTGCAGTACAAGGTCTTGCCCTAGGAGACCCGAAATCTACAGTCAAAATATATGCATGTCAATGTTACAAACTTGGCTGCAACTCAAAAACTCAAGGCGTTAGGTGGGAAGCAGCAGTATGAACACATGATTTGACACAGTACATGGAATTCGAAATGTCGTCCTTCCTACATATATAATCCCCACCTAGTGTGTAGTGTGTACTACCCGTTAGACTGTCGTGCCGGGAGTACGTACGTCTTGTCCCTGGCCTTTTCAAGAAAAGGATTCTGACTTGCTCAGTGCATGTGGTAGTCAACTGTGTATGCTTCGCTCTAGGAAACTGCTGGGCGATGAGCCGCTTTGGAGGCTTGCCGTTGGACCCAGAGTTTCAAAGTTTGCAGCTAACTTTCCGGCCATCGGGTACATCTTGTTTGTTGACTTTCACACGCTGAGTAGTGTGGATCGAGAATCGGCACACTCGACGCACAAATGTGTGGCAGAGATTCAAATTGCCTGCCTGCAGAATCACTGCATACATTCTGCAGAATGTCAGGTTAGTTGGTGTCGAAGGCATAGGCAGAAATGGAGTTTAGCGCTCTGTTCCCACAGTATATGAGCAAATGAGCTTGGTTTTGCACAAATGAAACATGAGTATATTGTTAGTCTTCACGTTACAGAACTAATTTGAAAAAAATAGCAGCACTGAAATAAATTTAATGAAAAATACTGTATGAATGAAGTGTAGAAAATCGCTACACCTCAATGAAAAGCAAACACGAGCTACAAGCTCACGGACCACTTAGAGCATCTCCAACAACAGTCCTAAAGTTGTTATTGTACACCAAAATGTGGATTTTAAATCATCTGATTTTTTTTGTCTCCAACAACAGCCCAATAATAAGGGCACCACTGCTCCAATAGCTGCCCTAAAATAGGGCATCAAAACATAAAAACTACACTAGATCATTGCAGATTCGATCTAACATGCAAACATTCAAAGTTGTAAACCTGCAAACTTAAACATAGTTCGGGTACAAACTGAAACATAGTTCGGATACAAACATAAACATACTTCGACTATGAACTACCGCAAACTACGGGCAACTATGAGTTAGAGATTGTCTCGGTCGATGTCGGAGCCTAACCCTCGCCGTCTTCTGACTCGAGCTCGATCACCCTCGAGGGGCTGGCCTCGCCCTTCTTCCCGCTGCACCTAGTACCCATACTCCTCCCGCGTGAGGTGCGAATTTTCCACCACAAACCTCTCCATAGCAGGATCATCACTCTGACGTATGTCACACTGATCCAAGACGATTTGAGTTTCCTTCTTGTCTGAGGGTCACCATCTCAATATCGGGACCGATGAACTCCGCATCCGCCTGGGGTTCGATCTCTGGGAAGTTAAACTCCCACTTCAGCCGGCCAAGCCTATGACACCCAATGTCAAAGGCGTACACAGTGATGTCTGTCGTGTCAAACGTGCCAAGCCAATAGCGCCAGCCATCGCATGTGAGATCTGCCGAGTAACGGCCGGACACCCTCAAACGAACGCGGCGGGAGCCGCTCAAGCTCCTCGGTTGGTGGTGCGACAACATCATGGTGAAAATCTGGCTGTGCGAAGGTACGGCGGGGACGGCGGATTTGGTGGCCGAAGGTGCCAGCAACTGAAGGCAGGAGTGGCGGTGGTCGATCCGCGACGTGGAGGTTCGATGGTGGCAAATTTGGTGGCAGGGGGGCACGGGAGGCCAAATTTTGTGGCAGCGGAGGTGGCAGACTGCGAGTTTGGTAGCGGCGGATGCGGCGGGCTTCGGGAGTGCCAATGATAGGGGAGAGGAGGAGTGATGGATCTACGACGGGGTGGTGTGACGGCCGGAAGACGAAGGATTTGGTGGCGATGGTGCGCGTGAGAGGAAGCAAACACGTGTGCGGCTGCGGCTGGAAGTTTCAGTTCGCGGTTGGCTTGCGCGGGATTGCAGCCGGCTACAATTTTTGCATTTGGGCGGCCGCTTGCGTGATGTATTTTTTGGACAGTCCAAAAACAGGACAATAAATTTTTATATTTAGGACATCCGTTAAAACATGTTTTCTGGTCCAAGTGATGTATGATACGTATTTTTGGGCAGTTGCCCTATTATAGGGCTATTGTTGGAGATGTTCTGAATACGGCCATGATGGTAGGCAACTCGATCGTCTAGCAGAGAGGAGGGAGCCTCCTTGGGATCAAAGGGATATATTATAAAGCCCAGCATCCCGAAATCACTAATAAAGGGATACCCCTTGTTGGGAAACGTAGTAGAAAATAATTTTTTTGCGCCTACGCACACCCAAGATCAATATGAAGCATAATAGGTTGGGATCACGATCGTTACCTGTTGGGCAACGCAGTAATTTCAAAAAAAAATCCTGCCCACACGCAAGATCTATCATGATGATGCATAGCAACGAGAGGGGAAGAGTGTTGTCCACGTACCCTCGTAGACCGTAAGCGGAAGTGTTATGACAACACGGTTGATGTAGTCGTACGTCTTCACGATCCGACCGATCCTAGTACCGAAAGTATGGCACCTCCGGATCTGCACACGTTCGGCTCGGTGACGTCCCATGAACTCTCGATCCAGCTAAGTGTTGGGGAAGAGCTTCGTCAGCACGACGGCGTGATGACGGTGATGATGAAGCTACCGGCGCAGGGCTTCGCCTAAGCACTACGATGATATGACCGAGGTGGATTATGGTGGAGTGGGGCACCGCACACGACTAAGAGATCAATGATCAACTTGTGTGTTCTATGGTGCCCCCCTGCCCCCATATATAAAGGAGCAAGGGGATGGGGTCAGTGGCTCATAGGGTGCGCCCCAATGGGGGAATCCTACTCCTACTAGGAGTAGGTTCCCCCTTTCCTAGTCCAACTAGGAGGGGAAGGAAAGAGGAGGAGGGCAGAAGGAAAGAGGGGGCCGGCCCCCCAAGTCCTAAACTAATTCGGTTTGGGCTTAGGGGGCGCCCCACAACTCCCTTGCTTTTCTCTATTTCCACTAAGGCCCATTGACCCCCCCGGGGGGTTTCGGTAACTCCCCGGTACTCCGGTATTTATCCGATGACCCCCCGGAATCTTTCCGGTGTCCGAATATAACCTTTCAATATATCAATCTTTATGTCTCGACCATTTCGAGACTCCTCGTCATGTCTGTGATCTCATCCGGGACTCCGAACAACCTTCGGTACATCAAAACACATAAACTCATAATATTGATCGTCATCGAACGTTAAGCGTGCGGACCCTATGGGTTCGAGAACTATCTAGACATGACCGAGACTCATCTCCGATCAATAACCAATAGCGGAACCTGGATGCTCATATTTGCTCCTACATATTCTACGAAGATCTTTATCGGTCAAACCACATAAAAACATACTTTGTTCCCTTTATCATCGGTATGTTACTTGCCCGAGATTCGATCGTCGGTATCTCAATACCTAGTTCAATCTCGTTACCGGCAAGTCTCTTTACTCGTTCCGCGATGTATCATCCCGTAACTAACTCATCAGTAACATTGCTTGCAAGGCTTATATTGATGTGCATTACCGAGAGGGCCCAGAGATACCTCTCCGACAACCGGAGTGTCAAATCCTAATCTCGATCTATGCCAACTCAACAAACACCATCGGAGACACCTATAGAGCACCTTTATAACCACCCAGTTACGTTGTGACGTTTGGTAGCACACAAAGTGTTCCTCCGGTATTCAGGAGTTGCATGATCTCATAGTCACAGGAACATGTATAAGTTATGGAGAAAGCAATAGCAACAAACTAAACGATCATCGTGCTAAGCTAACAGATGGGTCAAGTCAATCACATCATTCTCTAATGATGTGATCCCGTTAATCAAATGACAACTCATGTCTATGGTTAGGAAACATAACCATCATTGATTAACGAGCTAGTCAAGTAGAGGCATACTAGTGACATTCTGTTTGTCTATGTATTCACACATGTACTAAGTTTCCGGTTAATACAATTCTAGCGTGAATAATAAACATTTATCATGACATAAGGAAATATAAATAACAACTTTATTATTACCTCTAGGGCATATTTCCTTCAGTCTCCCACTTGCACTAGAGTCAATAATCTAGTTCACATCATCATGTGATTTCACACCAATAGTTCACATCTTTATGTGATTAGTTCACATCTTCATGTGACTAGTACCCAAAGGGTTTACTAGAGTCAATAATCTAGTTCACATCGCTATGTGATCAATACCCAAAGAGTGATCATGTTTTGCTTGTGAGAGAAGTTTAGTCTACGGGTCTGCGACATTCAGATCTGTATGTATTTCGCAAATTTCTATGTCTACAATACTCTGCACGGAGCTACTCTAACTAATTGTTCCCACTTTCAATATGTATCCAGATCGAGACTTAGAGTCATCTAGATCGATGTAAAAAGCTTGCATCAACGTAAATCTTTACGACGAACTCTTTTATCACCTCCATAACCGAGAAATATTTCCTTAGTCCTCTAAGGATAATTTTGACCGATGTCCAGTGATCTACTCCTAGATCACTATTGTACTCCCTTGCCAGAATCATGCTAAGGTATGCAATAGGACTGGTACACAACATAGCATATTTATAGAACCTATGACTGAGGCATAGGGAATGACTTCTCATTCTCTTTCTATTTTCTGTTGTGGTCGGGTTTTGAGTCTTTACTCAACTTCACACCTTGCAACACAGCAAGAACTCCTTCTTTCACTGTTCCATTTCGAACTACTTCAAAATCTTGTCAAGGTATGTACTCATTGAAAAATCTTATCAAGTGTCTTGATCTATCTCTATAGATCTTGATGCTCAATGTGTAAGCAGCTTCACCGAGGTCTTTATTTGAAAAATTCTTATTCAAGTATCCTTTTATGTTATCCAGAAATTCATTATCATTTCCGATCAAAAATATGTCATCCACATATAATATCAGAAATGCTACAGAGCTCCCACTCACTTTCTTGTAAATACATGCTTCTCCAAAATTTTGTATAAAACTATATGCTTTGATCAGCTCATCAAAGCGTATATTCCAACTCCGAGATGCTTGCACCAGTCCATAGATGGATCGCTAGAGCTTGCACACTTTGTTAGCACCTTTAGGATTGACAAAACTTTCTTGTTGTATCATATACAACTCTTCTTTTAAGAAATCCATTAAGGAATGAAGTTTTGACATCCATTTGCCAGATTTCATAAAATGTGGCAATTGCTAACATGATTCGGACAAACTTAAGCATCGCTACGAGTGAGAAAATCTCATCGTAGTCAACACCTTGAACTTGTCAAAAACCTTTTTGCAACAATTTGAGCTTTGTAGATAGTAACACTACTATCAGCGTCCGTCTTCCTCTTGAAGATCCATTTATTCTCAATGGCTCGCCGATCATTGGGTAAGTCAATTAAAGTCCATACTTTGTTCTTTATACATGGATCCCATCTCAGATTTCATGGCCTTAAGCCATTTCGCGGAATCTGGGCTCATCATCGCTTCCTCATAGTTCGTAGGTTCGTCATGATCTAGTAACATGACTTCCAGAAAGGATTACCGTACCACTCTGGTGCGGACCATACTCTGGTTGTCCTATGAGGTTCGGTAGTAACTTGATCTGAAGTTTCATGATCATCATCATTAGCTTCCTCACTAATTGGCATAAAAAATCACTAGAACTGATTTCTATGATGAACTACTTTCCAATTCAGGAGAAGGTACAATTACCTCATCAAGTTCTACATTCCTCCCACTCACTTCTTTCGAGAGAAACTTCTTCTCTAGAAAGGATCCACTCTTAGCAACAAAGATCTTGCCTTTCGGATCTGTGATAGAAGGTGTGCCTGAAGGAAATATGCCCTAGAGGCAATAATAAGGTTATTATTTATTTCCTTATATCATGATAAATGTTTATTATTCATGCTAGAATTGTATTAACCGGAAACATAATACATGTGTGAATACATAGACAAACAGAGTGTCACTAGTATGCCTTTACTTGACTAGCTCGTTGATCAAAGATGGTTAAGTTTCCTAACCATAGACATGAGTTGTCATTTGATTAACGGGATCACATCATTAGGAGAATGATGTGATTGACTTGACCCATTTCGTTAGCTTAGCACTTGATCGTTTAGTTTGTTGCTATTGCTTTCTTCATGACTTATACATGTTCCTATGACTATGAGATTATGCAACTCCCGTTTACCGGAGGAACACTTTGTGTGCCACCAAACGTCACAACATAACTGGGTGATTATAAAGGTGCTCTACAGGTGTCTCCGAAGGTACTTGTTGGGTTGGCGTATTTTGAGATTAGGATTTGTCACTCCGATTGTCGGAGAGGTATCTCTGGGCCCACTCGGTAATGCACATCACTATAAGACTTGAAAGCATTGCAACTAATGAGTTAGTTGCAGGATGATGTATTATGGAACGAGTAAAGAGACTTGCCGGTAACGAGATTGAACTAGGTATTGAGATACCGACGATCGAATCTCGGGCAAGTAACATACCGATGACAAAGGGAACAACGTATGTTGTTATGCGGTCTGACCGATAAAGATCTTCGTAGAATATGTAGGAGCCAATATGGGCATCCAGGTCCCGCTATTGGTTATTGACCAGAGAGGTGTCTCGGTCATGTCTACATAGTTCTCGAACCCGTAGGGTCCGCACGCTTAACGTTTGTTGACGATATAGTACTATGAGTTATGTATGTTGGTGACCGAATGTTGTTCGGAGTTTCGGATGAGATCACGGATATGACGAGGAACTCCAGAATGGTCCAGAAGTAAAGATTGATATATGGATAGTAGTGTTTGATCTCCGGAAGGGTTCCGGAATTCACCGGAAGGGGTTCCGGATGTTTCCCGAAATGTTTGGGCACGAGAACACTTTATCTGGGCCAAAGGGGAAAGCCCACGAGGTTTTTGGAAAGCGCAAAAGGAAGTTTTGTGGAGTCCAGGGGCCAGATGCCAGGGTCCCTGGCATCTGGGTCCAGATGCCGGGAACCCTGGCGTCTGGCCCTGGAGTCCAAGAAGGACTCTTGCCTTTCGGGTGAAACCGACTTTGTGGAGGCTTTTACTCCAAGTTTCGACCCCAAGGCTCAACATATAAATAGAGGGGTTGGGCTAGCACCCAAGACACATCAAGAAACAGCAAGCTGTGTGCCGGCAACCCCGTCCCCTCTAGTTTATCCTCCGTCATAGTTTTCGTAGTGCTTAGGCGAAGCCCTACGGAGATTGTTCTTCACCAACATCATCACCACGTCGTCGTGCTGCCGGAGCACATCTACTACTTCGCCCCTCTTACTGGATCGAGAAGGCGAGGACGTCACCGAGCCGAACATGTGCAGAACTCGGAGGTGCCATGCTTTCGGTACTTGGATCGGTCGGATCATGAAGACGTACGACTACATCAACCGCGTTGATATAATGCTTCCGCGAACGGTCTACAAGGGTATGTAGACAACACTCTCCCCTCTCGTTGCTATGCATCACCATGATCCTGCGTGTGCGTAGGAATTTTTTTGAAATTACTACGTTCCCCAACAGTACCCAACAGTTTCTTTTGGGTATCCTATGAAGACGCACTTTTCCGATTTGGGTTTGAGCTTATCAGGCTGAAACTTTTTCACATAAGAATCACAACCTCAAACTTTAAGAAACGACAACTTAGGTTTCTAGCCAAACCATAGTTCATATGGCGTCGTCTCAACGGATTAGACGGTGCCCTATTTAGCGTGAATGTAGTTGTCTCTAATGCATAACCCCAAAACGATAGTGGTAAATCCGTAAGAGACATCATAGATTGCACTATATCCAATAAAGTACGGTTATGACGTTCGGACACACCATCATGTTGTGGTGTTCTAGGTTGCATGAATTTGTGAAACTATTCCACATTGTTTTAGTTGAAGACCAAACTCGTAACCCAAATATTCGTCTCCGTGATCAGATCATAGAAACTTTATTTTTCTTGTTACGATGATTTTCCACTTCACTCTGAAATTCTTTGAACCTTTCAAATGTTTCAGACTTATGTTTCATCAAGTAGATATACCCATATCTGCTCAAATCATCTGTGAAGGTCAGAAAATAACGATACCCGCCGTGAGCCTCAACACTCATCGGACCGCATACATCAGTATGTATTATTTCCAATAAGTCAGTTGCTCGCTCCATTGTTCCGGAGAACGGAGTCTTAGTCATCTTGCCCATGAGGCATGGTTCGCAAGCATCAAGTGATTCCAAAATCCCATCAGCATGGAGTTTCTTCATGCACTGTACACCAATATGACCTAAACGATAGTGCCACAAATAAGTTGCACTATCATTATTAGCTTTGCATCTTTTGGCTTCAATATTATGAAAATGTGTATTACTACGATCGAGATTCAATAAACCATTTATATTGAGTGTATGACCACAGAAGGTTTTATTTATGTAAATAGAACAACAATTATTCTTTGACTTAAATGAATAACCGTATTGCAATACACATGATCCAATCATATTCATGCTCAACGCAAACACCAAATAACATTTATTTTAGGTTCAACACTAATCCCGAAGGTAAAGGGAGTGTGTGATGGTGATCTTGTCAACCTTGGAATCATTTCCAACACACATCATCACCTCGCCCTTAACTAGTCTCTGTTTATTTTGTAACTCCCGTTTCGAGTTACTACTCTTAGCAACTGAACCAGTATCAAATACCGAGGGTTTGCTATAAACACCAGTAAAGTACACATCAATAACATGTATATCCAATATACCTTTGTTCAGTATGCCATCCTTCTTATCCGTCAAGTATCTAGGGAAGTTCCACTTCCAGTGACCATTTCCTTTGCAGTAGAAGCACTCATTTTCAGGCTTGGGTCTAGTTTTGGGCTTCTTCATGGGAGTGCAACTTGCTTGCCATTCTTCTTGAAGTTCCCTTTCTTTCCCTTGCCCTTTTACTTGAAACTAGTGGTCTTGTCAATCATCAACACTTGATGCTTTTCTTGATTTCTACCTTCGCTGATTTCAGCATCGCGAAGAGCTTGGGTATTACTTTCGTAATCCCTTGCATATTATAGTTCATCACGAAGTTCCAGTAACTTGGTGATAGTGACTAGAGAACTCTGTCAATCACTATTTTATCTGGAAGATTAACTCCCACTTGATTCAAGCAATTATAGTACCCAGACAATCTGAGCACATGCTCACTGGTTGAGCTATTCTCCTCCATCTTGTAGGCAAAGTACTGTCAGATGTCTCATACCTCTCGACACGGGCATGAGCATGAAATACCAATTTCAACTCTTGGAACATCTCATATGCTCCATGTCGTTCAAAACATTTTTCAAGTCCCGGTTATAAGCCGTAAAGCATGGTGCACTAAACTATCAAGTAGTCATCATACCGAGCTTGTCAAACGTTCATAACGTCTACATCTGCTCCTGCAATAGTTCTGTCACCTAGTGGTGCATCAAGGAAATAATACTTCTGTGCAACATTGAGGATAATCCTCATATCACGGAGCTAGTCTGCATCATTGCTACTAACATCTTTCAACTTATTTTTCTCTAGGAACATATCAAAAATAAACGGGGAGCTACATCGCAAGCTATTGATCTACAACATAGTTATGCAAATACTATCAGGACTAAGTTCATGATAAATTAAAGTACAATTAATCATATTACTTAAGAACTCCCACTTAGATAGACATCCCTCTAATAATATAAGTGATCACGTGATCCATATAAACTAAACCATGTCCGATCATCACGTGAGATGGAGTAGTTTTCAATGGTGAACATCACTATGTTGATCATATCTATTATATGATTCACGCTCGACCTTTCGGTCTCAGTGTTCCGAGGCCATATCTGCATATGCTAGGCTCGTCAAGTTTAACCTGAGTATTCTGCTTGTGCAAAACTGGCTCGCACCCATTGTATGTGAACGTAGAGCTTATCACACCCGATCATCACATGGTGTCTCAGCATGAAGAACTGTCGCAATGATGCATACTCAGGGAGAACACTTATACCTTGAAATTTTAGTGAGGGATCATCTCATAATGCTACCGTCGTACTAAGAAAAATAAGATGCATAAAAGATAAACATCACATGTAATCAAAATATGTGACATGATATGGCCGTCATCATCATGTGCCTTTGATCCCCATCTCCAAAGTACCGTCATGGTCTCCATCGTCACCGGCATGACAGCATGATCTCTGATAACCCGCAAGTATAGGGGATCGCAACAGTTTTCGAGGGTAGAGTATTCAACCCAAAATTATTGATTCGACACAAGGGGAGCCAAAGAATATTCTCAAGTATTAGCAGTTGAGTTGTCAATTCAACCACACCTGGAAACTTAATATCTGCAGCAAAGTGTTTAGTAGCAAAGTAATATGATAGTAGTGGTAACTGTGGCAAAAGGTAATGGTAGCAAAAGTAATATTTTTGGTATTTTGTAGTGATGATAACAATAGCAACGGAAAAGTAAATAAGCGAAGAACAATATATGGAAAGCTCGTAGGCAATGGATCTGTGATGGAGAATTATGACGGATGCGGTTGATCATGTAACAGTCATAACCTAGGACTAGCTCCAGTTCATCAATGCAATATAGGCATGTATTCCAAATATAGTCATACGTGCTTATGGAAAAAAACTTGCATGAAATATTTTGTCCTACCCTCCCGTGGCAGCGGGGTCCTAGAGGAAACTAAGGGATATTAAGGCCTCCTTTTAATAGAGTACCGGTACAAAGCATTAACACATAGTGAATACATGAACTCCTCAAACTACGGTCATCACCGGTAAGTATCCCGATTATTGTCACTTCGGGGTTAACAGATTATAACACATAATAGGTGACTATAGACTTGCAAGATAGGATCAAGAACTCTCATATATTGATTAAAACATAATAGGTTCAGATCTGAAATCAGGCCCTAGTGACAAGTATTAAGCATAGCAAAGTCATAGCAACATCAGTCTCAGAACATAGTGGATACTAGGGATCAAACCTTAATAAAACTAACTCGATTACATGATAAATCTCATCCAACCCATCACCGTCCAGCAAGCCTACGATGGAATTACTCACGCACGACAGTGAGCATCATGAAATTGGTGATAGAGGATGGTTGATGATGACGATGGCGACGGATTCCCCTCTCCGGAGCCCCGAACGGACTCCAGATTAGCCCTCCCGAGAGAGTTTAGGGCTTGGCGGCGGCTCCGTATCGTAAAACGCAATGAATCCTTCTCTCTTGGTTTTTTCTCCCCGAAAGTGAATATATGGAGTCCAGGTTGAGGTCGGTGGAGCGTCAGGGGGCCCACGAGGTAGGGGGCGCGCCCAAGGGGCAGGCGCGCCCCCACCGTCGTGGACAGGTGGGGCACCCCATGACGTGGATCTTCCTTCCAATATTCATTATATATTCCAAAATAATTCTCCGTTGATTTTTAGGTCATTCCGAGAACTTTTATTTCTGCACAAAAATAACACCATGGTAATTCTGTTGAAAACAGCGTCAGACCGGGTTAGTTCCATTCAAATCATGCAAGTTAGAGTCGAAAACAAGGGCAAAAGTGTTTGGAAAAGTAGATACGACGGAGACGTATCAATCTCCATCATCTTGATCTCTATCAACGTGTCGTCACATGGTCGTCTCGCCAACTATTGCTTTTGCAACTATTGCTATCGCATAGCAATAAAGTAAAGCAATTATATGGCGCTTGCATCTTATGCAATAAAGAGACAATCATAAGGCTCCTTCCAGTTGTCGATAACTTTAACAAAACATGATCATCCCATACAATAATTTATATCTTATCACGTCTTGACCATATCACATCATAACATGCCCTGCAAAAACAAGTTAGACGTCCTCTATTTTGTTGTTGCAAGTTTTACGTGGATGCTACGGGCTTCTAGCAAGAACCGTTCTTACCTACGCATTAAAACCACAACATAGTATAGTGATTGCTTTTTGATCTTCAGAAATAATCATGTTCATTGAATCCAATTCAACTAAAGTTGGAGAAACTGACACCCATCAGTCACCTGTGCGCGAAGCACGTCGGTAGAACCAGTCTCATGTAAGCGTACGCGTAATGTTGGTCTGAGCCGCTTCATCCAACAATACCATTGAACCAAGAATCAACTAGTGATGGCAAGCAATATGTATATACCCACGCCCACAACTCCTTTGTGTTCTACTCGTGCATATAACATCTACGCATAGACCTGGCTCTGATGCCATGGGGAATGCAGTAATTTCAAAAAAAAAACTACGCACACGCAAGATCTATCATGGTGATGCATAGCAAGGAGAGGGGAAGAGTGTTGTCCACGTACCCTCGTAGACCGTAAGAGGAAGCGTTATGACAATGTGGTTGATGTAGTCGTACGTATTCACGATACGACCGATCCTAGTACCGAAAGTATGGCACCTCCGTGATCTGCACACGTTCGGCTCGGTGACGTCCCACAAACTCTCGATGTCACAACCCTAGAGTTTGATTGCAATTAGTTTCATAAGCATCCTTGCATCATGTCTATATTTGTTTGAAACTTGAAATGGGGATTGCCTAAACCCCTGGCATCAAAGGAATTCACCAGGTTCACCTAAAATATTTTCAGTAAATCCAAATGGCTTTCAAAAATGTTCATCATTTATGGAAAATGTTGTAAACAGTAACCAGAGGTGATGCACATTTTTTCATGACCTATTTGGGCTCTGAATTAAATCATACTCTATTTGCATTTGGACATTTAAATGCTATAAAATATTTTAAATGTCCAAATAATCATAAACTTAAATGTTTACTGTTGGATATATTCCAAACAGTGGGCTTGAGCAAGTTCATGATTTTTGAGTGTGCCTAAGTATTTTTACTAAAGCCCTGGCACTACAGAAGAAATAGAAAACCAGAAAAGAATTAGAAAAAGAGAAAGAGAGGGAGAGAAAGAGAAACCACCTGAGGTTACCTGCACAGCCCACCTGGTGGCCCACTTACCTGGCCCAGCCCACCAGAGCCGCCACCATCTCCCACCTCGCGCCAGAAGGACGCGATGCATGTGGCCACCGCGCACCGGCACGCGCCCGGCCACCTCCTCCCTCCCTGCCTGCCTGGCTCCTCCTCGACGCGTCCGGATGACGCCACACGATCCCCAGAGCCGTCTGGCTCTCCCTCTCTCTCCCCCAAACGCTCTTCCCCTCCTCTGTTCTCCTCACCGAACGCGCCCGCCGCTGACGACGAGAACCACCGTGGCCACCGTCCACCCCTCGCCTTGCCGAAGCATCCAGAAGGACCGTTGTCGTCTCCTTCATCGTCTACACAAGTCCGTTCGACCGCGGGAGCACCGCAGCGACGTTTCTGCCTCATCTTCAACCTCGGGCACCCGAGCTCACCTTCGGTCGATTCGGCACCGCCAGGACCTCCCCGGGCTCGCTGACCTCCTCTTCGGCATCGCTGTGAGCACCTGAGTCGAACCCCCCTCTTCTCTGCTTCGTTCGCTCGCCGTAGACGCTGCCCCCTTGCTCACCGTAGCACGCCGCCACGCGAGCTTGACGCCGGCGTCACTCCAGTGACCATTTGGTCACGCGCGGGTGCCTAACGCACTCACCGCACCTCGTAGCGCCTCGCTAGTGCGTCTGTTTCCCCGCTAGCTCGCCGCAGCAGCAAAACCACCAATGGCCGAGCTCCAGCTGCCGCCCCGAGCTCGTTTCCGACGAGCTCCGGCCACCCCAGCTCACCCCGTCTGCTCCATCAGCTGCGCGCGAGCAGCAGCTCTTCATAGAGCCTCCTCATGCCCAAAACCATCGCTTGTGGGCGATTTTCAAAGCCCTCTGCCGTCTCTGGCCTCACCGGCGACGAACCGCGGGTCAACTCCGGTGGGGTTGACCCCGTTTGACTGGGGTTTGACCCCCCTGAGTCTATGACATGTGGGGCCAGCCCTAACTGGATTACTTAGGTGTTAGTTAGTGCTAATCACCACCGTTAGGTGTTAATCCCCTCGCTAAACTAACCCTGGGCCACTGACATGTGGGCCCAGCCCGGCTGACATTTTTTCTAGAATTAGTTTAACCCTAATTAACTCAGTTAACTAACTGAGTCACTGACCAGTGGGCCCCACTGGTCAGGTTTGACTTGGGCGGCGCCTGTTGACCTACTGACATCAGCATGACCTAATGCTGATGCAGTAATACATTTTCTGGATTTATTAATAATTCAGAAATTCCAGAAAATAGCTAAAACTTTGAAAAATCATAGAAATTCAACCGTAACTCCAAATAAGATAAATTATACATGAAAATGACCAGAAAAATCCAAAGAATCTGATTATGGCAATATCATGCATGTTTGAACAACTTATGCCTGCTGATCAGGTCAAATCAAATAAGTGGCATTTAAATAATCACATATGGAGTTGAATTTGAATCTTTGGTTCAAACCAACTTCATTTAATTTGGTTTTAGTTGCATTAGCTCAAATCACAGCATATGGACATGTCATGATCATGCATCATAATGTGCATTGCATTGATTGTGTCCTTCTCTGTTTGCGGGTAACCGTCCCCTCTGAGTCGATGAAGTTTCTGACGACGTGATCGATGACACTAATGAAGAGCTATATTATCTTCAGAAGTGCCAGGCAAGCAAACCCCCTTGTTCATTTCGATATAATCCCACTCTCTCGCTCCTGCTCTCTTTTACTGCATTAGGACAACAACGATTCAACTGTACCATGTTGCGGTAGCTGAACCCCTTCCTCTGCATGACCTGTCATTGCCACAGTAAATAGATGAAACCCACTAGCATGAGTAGGAGTTGTTTGAGCCCTGATGTGCCTACTCATTCATGCTTGTTTGTCATGCCTGCTATTGCATAGAGTTGTGTCAGGTCCAATTCATCGGGGATGAATCGGAGGTGTGTGAACATGTCCTACTGTTGAGAGCTAAGTGTGTGAACATGATTTGGTAAAGGTATCGATGAGAGTCCATGTAGGAGTACATGGTGGGTTGTTTCATTGAAGCCGTCCTTAGGAACTGAGTTCTGTGTTTGTGATCCATGAAACAGCTACTACCACACATTGGGCCCTGAAATATGACCCCGCTCGACTTACTGACCACTCTCGTCCTCTGTCCAGGAGTTGCAACTAGTTTCTGGTGTTTATAGGATATGTCTTGGCGGCCGTGCATAGCGCTGACCCTAGGGGTGGGCTATGATGCGGTAGATACACCGTGGCACGGTGTATCGGGCGCCCGTTTGGTGTCTCGGGAACCCCGCACACATCGTTTGGGGCTGTGAGCGAAACTCCGGCCAGATCTCCTCATGGATGGAACTCGAATAGGCGATAAACCTGGACTAGAGACTTGTGCGGTTAGTCAGGTCGTGGTGTACACCCACGTCGGCTTTCGCTTGAATTCTGCCGAGCACATGTCGTGTGCAAACGCTAAGTGGTGGAAACATGTGTGACGAAGTACACCCCTGTAGGGTTATAAATGATCTATTCGAATAGTCGTGTCTGCGGTAAAGGACTTCTGGGTTGCATATAACGGTTCATAGACAAGTGAAAGTGGATACTCTAAAATGCGCAAGATAAGCATGAGTGCTATGGATGGCGTTCTCGTAGGGAGACGGGAGCGGATCCATAGTGGTGTATTGATATGGTGAATATGTGGACTCGTGTGCACCACCTCAAAAGAGTTACTTATAGTCGTAGTTTAAGATAGCCACCGAGTCAAAGCTGGCTTGCTGCAGTTAAACTCCACCACCCCCCTTTGTTGATACCGATGCATATGTAGCTAGTTCTGATGTAAGTCTTGCTGAGTACTTTTGTACTCACGGTTGCGTAATTTATGTTTTGCAGAGAGACTTCAGTCTCGCTAGTAGTTTCGCGTGGACTTCGACGTTTAGCTTGATACCTCAGCTACGATCTTGTGCCCTCGGCAGGATCTGGTAGATAGTCAGGCTTCTTAGCCTTTTTCATTTATAGATGTCTGTACTCAGATATGTTAAGCTTCCGCATGTGCTTTGATTTGTATGCTATGATTCTTGGGTCATGAGACCCATGTTTGTAATATCTCGCTCCTCGGACCCTAATGAATAAATACTTGAGTCGTAGAGTTATGTTGTGATGCCATGTTGTATTTACACATATCGAGCATATTGTGTGTATGATTGAAATGCTTGGTATGTGTGGGATCCGACAATCTAGTTGTTTATCCTTGGCATCCTCTCTTATGGGGAAATGTAGTCTAGT
Organism: Triticum urartu; assembly: GCF_056163025.1. Taxonomy (NCBI): domain Eukaryota; kingdom Viridiplantae; phylum Streptophyta; class Magnoliopsida; order Poales; family Poaceae; genus Triticum; species Triticum urartu. The sequence continues at coordinate 597,386,235 of NC_141875.1, read as the reverse complement.
GCTTCCATGAGCCATAGTAGTCCGCTACAGCCCGGTTCACCGGAGTCCTGCTAGCCCAGCACTACTGCTCAGGACTCTTGACTGGCCGGCATGTGTTTCACTTCGTTCCTGTGTCTATCCCTTTGGGGAAATGTCATGCGGTGACATCCGGAGTCCTGCCTAGCCTGCTATAGCTCGGGTTCCTGGAGTCCTGTTAGCCTAGTGCTACAGCCTGGATTCACACGCTGCTGACCGACATGCTCGATGTGATTATGTATGCCTGTCCCCATAGGTTGGTGCCGCTTTGGGTTCACGACTAGCCATGTCGGCTCGGGTTCTCTGTCATATGGATGCTAGCGACACTATCATATACGTGAGCCAAAAGGCACAAACGGTCCCGGGCCATGGTAAGGCGACACCCGTGGAAATACCGTGTGTGAGGCCGTAAAGTGATATGAGGTGTTACCGGCTAGATCTATGTGACTTGGAATCGGGGTCCTGACAGCTTTGGTATCAGAGCCTGGCTGCCTGTAGGATTACCAAGCCAAACTGGTCGAAGTTGAGTCTAGAAATGCTTTAGTTATGTAAGGGAATTGATTGTGGAAGGGAACATAAGGCTCTTTTTACTCCTTTACCTTATGCCCTTCTAATCTGAGTCAACCTCTTTTTTTCTACGGGGTTAAGAAACTAGGCCTTCTCATCTATCTATCTATCAGGATGACGTGTTACTAATCCATAGACTTATAGGATTGATGGATTCATGTCTCAGTTCGGTTTCCAGTACTTCCGTGTGTTCCTAGTTGGTCTCGGAACCTTGATATTGTGTTGTTGAGTGGTTATGCCACCATTTTGCAGGATGTCTCAAATTTTTTGAGCATTTACAGCCGTTATGCTGTCCGAGTTATCCCAGATTTCTAAATAGTATGATGCATTTGCAAATCCCTTCATCCCGTTTCCGATGTCCTTTTGGGCCAGATTAAGAACACTAATTGGTGAGTTGAGGTACTCTGTTGCCTCGACATATATGTTGGAGCTATTATTATGACCCTGGGTGTTTTAGGGAGTCACCTAGTAATCGAGCCATGTTTTGTGTTCCCGGTGTGATGATTTTGGCCACCATTCTCGAAAGCATCCCGTGATGCCATTTAGTAGTAGGTATTCTATTCCTGGGTTCTTGAACCCGAGCTTCACCCTACTTACCTCCTGTTGATAGTGTTTGCTTGTTCCTTTAGGATATTTAGTAACCTTGCGACAGTCCTCGAGGTTCGTGGTATTTCTTCCTTCCAAATACCATGAACCGTTAAGGCAGAAGTTCTTTGAACCAAAATATCACAATCAGAGTACTCTTGAGGAGTTCTCCATTCATAATTGTGATTCTATCAGTTCTACCTTTCTGCATGGGTTATCTGGAAGAAACCTGTTGAACTTGGTTCAACATATTAATCTATGCATCCACAACTTAGAAAGATATATGTCCTCTTGAGTTGTCCCTCTTCATTTGTATTCCGACCATCGCCTATCAATTGATAGTCAGGAGTAATTATGCATCTGTGTTATCGATGCTTATTATTCTTGTGGTCCGTTAAGCCATTCTATTTCAGAATGACAAGGAGAAACAAACTCCAGTACCTCATCCATATCCAGGATTGGGTTAAAGTAGTTGTGTTCTGCAGATCAAATGCCAACCCAGCTTTTGCTCTATTCTACTCTGGAGTATTACCCCCTTTATGTCAGGATTGTCATGAGAATTGCACCATCTCTCATGAATTCTTGACGCAGTGATACTTCTTGCCATCATTTTTCATTCCTCGGTCCCGTGTTGTCGCAACCGGAATGCCGGCAAGTGAACCATGATGTATGAAATCAATACTCCTAGCAACCGTGTTGCTTGGTAGTTAATGGGCACTAATATCATTCTTAGTGTGTTGGTTATCGAAACACTATTCTAGGATTGATCGTGCTACCTTGTTCTTATTTTTGGTGCACTCTTCGATCTTTGAGTTAGGATTGAATCCCTTGCTCTTTTGATCACATCGTCTTCTCTGAAAAGCAAGATTGTTCTCGAGCTTAGTAACATATTGGTGGTTCGTGATTTTCCGAATATCTTCTCGGAAGTATCACCAGGTTGTTCCACGACTGTTATGTTGAGCTCGTGATCAAGTTGGTTTTCTTGTAAACCACCCTTTCTCCAAGAATTTGTGTCGGATACCCTGAGCTAGCTGGTTAAGCTAAACAACAACTTGGAGAGTTGGAAGGTAAAAGCTTGTCTGACTTAGTTCATGTTAAGGGATATCTTGTGTGTGTGTTGAAGAAAGATGATATCTCCATTGATTGGTCCTCGTGATCAGTTGTTGGATCTATTGCCTTGTCAAAACTTTGACTTGAGTATGGGCTATCGTCAAGTCAAATCAGAACCAACGATGTTCGTAATGTTGTCTTACTTGTGGTTGATCCCTCGAGCATACACCATTACATCCTTTGGTCTGACCAATGCTATCACCGTGTTCACATGATGGTGGAAGTACAGTGATATGGAAATTCCGATGAGTTGATGTTGAGCCCATCAGCAGCATTTTGTCTCCCCCATGATTCATGTTGAACATCAACCTAGTGTTGAAAACTTGTAAGCAATGCCTTCGTGTCCCGTTCATGAAGCATATGTTGGATGAAAGAAGTGACCTTCTCCGGTTCACGTGCATTTGGTGTAAGTTGCCGCCGTGAGTTTGAGAAAGGTTGTTTTTGTTTCCTCTGGTACCATCCCAAGTTAGCTATGCATGTGTGAATGTATTCTATGGTTTGGTAGATTAATTACCTCCACTCCATATGTATTCCCTAGCACACCAAGCCACTGATTGATTTGTTCAAGGAAAAGGAGTTGTTGTGCGAATACTAGTTCATGCACAAGGACTTCGATATCCTCAATGATGGTTCCCCACATGAACTCGGTAGTGTTTTGTTGTAAGACTTCTACATGGTCATGCTTGTCTTGGACAACATGTTCACATATATGTAGCAGAACCAGCTCATGTTTTGGAGTTTACTATCGTAGTTCAATTCCCGAGAATCTCGTAACATCGTCTCGTCGGTTTGTGTTGCAAACTTTATTTCCAGACATGTTGTCTGGAATATCCCGTTACCATCCAGATCTGAATCTCAGGCAGATATGATGGTTGGAGCTATTCCAAGATTTATGATGTAGGTCCCGACAAGGTTGATGTTCTGGCCGACACACCTAGCCGGAAGATCTATCGTTGTAGTATCTTGATTGAGCTATTTGACCATCTTCTCCATGAGGATTTAGTGCAACTTATTCTAGAAGTTGTTCCTCAGGGGTCGTTGTGCTCTCGGTTTCCTTGATTATGCTAGAACCATTCAAACAGTGGAATCACTCTCTACTGTTGAGTTTATCCCTAGTTACTAGAATCATTCCCAACATTTGCATTTTTTTCCCAGCTTGCACCGCCGTTGTGCCATTCTATCTTGGACTACCTTCTCGGTAATTCCTAGTCAGGATCATCTTCAACAGTGGTACTACCATGGGTCCCATCCATTTCCGATGATAAGCAAATCATCCATCGCGTTGTCTTCAACAAGGTAGTCCACATCATCCATTCGAATCCGGATATGCCATTCCTTTGAACTCCGCCAAACGATCGATTGTGATTGTCTTAGGCTGGTATAAAGAGTTTCAATGATCTAGATATCAAAAGTAATTCTTTTTGCCACTTAAGGGAATAATTCTACGAGTCACCTCCCCTAAGGTGCCCCATTATGGAATCATGGCAATTATTTCATCACTATCTTGAGATCTTGCCCCACCCTCTTCGGCGTGAGACTTTTGCCTACCCAGTAGAACCTTGTCATCTACCTCTTTCCATCACTCCTAGTGTGTGATTCGCGTCTCAGCTCATGAGATGTATCTATGTCTCATTCCGTGAGTTAATCCTGAGCTGCTCGATCTTTGAGAAGATCGATCCTTCTAGAGTTTCTTTTCCCTCTCGTTGTCATGTTGGTAGGAGTTCCTGGAGCAAGACTTCGAGACAATGAAGGTGGTCAAATCAACATTCTTATGGAGTGCACCCTGGCTCGTGAAGATTGTGTTGGTCCTGTGTCCCTTTTGTCTTCTCACCTCACGTCCTGAATCTCGGGACGAGATTCCTGTTTAGTGGGGGTGAGTTGTCACAGCCCTAGAGTTTGATTGCAATTAGTTTCATAAGCATCCTTGCATCATGTCTATATTTGTTTGAAACTTGAAATGGGGATTTCCTAAACCCCTGGCATCAAAGGAATTCACCAGGTTCACCTAAAATATTTTCAGTAAATCCAAATGGCTTTCAAAAATGTTCATCATTTATGGAAAATGCTGTAAACAGTAACCAGAGGTGATGCACATTTTTCCATGACCTATTTGGGCTCCGAATTAAATCATACTCTATTTGCATTTGGACATTTAAATGCTATAAAATATTTTAAATGTACAAATAATCATAAACTTAAATGTTTACTGTTGGATATATCTATACCTACTATTAAAGGGAATAGGTATTCTTGGTTTGGTTCAGTCCAACTATTAAAAGGAATAGATATTCTTGGTTTGGTTCAGTCCTTTTCATTTCGATGGGCCTTTTATGGGCTTCATAGAGTCCGCGAAAAATAATTAGGTCAAAATAAATTAACATTGTGGGAATTTAAACAGGACCTTCTATCTGGATCTTTGATGCAACAACCTATGCATCATTCACATTTAATAAATTCCAACTCGCTCTAAATATATGAGTGACGGTCCTCATGTTTAAGCGAATGAGCTAATTAAAGAAAGGATTGTAGACTTAAATAAAATATTTAAACGGATGTGGCTAACTAAAAAAGATTATGGGTAATTCATTTAAACGGATGTGGCTAATTAAAAAAGGATTATGGGTAAACCGGTGAAATAAATTAAAGAAAGATTGTCGTCTTAATAAATAGAATTTTCAAATAGATGAGGCTAATTAAAGGAAGGACTTGAGGTAAAAAGGTAGGATAGTTAAAAGGAAGGATCTGTATGCTTCAATGTGTTGGGGATATTAAATTAGAAAAGGAAGGATTTAATTCCCGACTAAAACGGGTGAGGACGTCACGGTAACTAAAGGAAGGAGTATACTTAGATGAAATCAGTGGGAGATTATGCCCAACAAAAAAATATGAACACGGCTAAATTGCATCGTATTTTTTATGTTCATTTTGTAGAAGGAGCGTTGCAACATTTTTTTCATAATGAATTCGGTGCCGTGGGACATTATACTTGCACAAAACATCAATTTTTTTCCGTTGCAACGCACGGGCATATGTGCTAGTTCCAAACAGTGAGCTTGAGCAAGTTCATGATTTTTGAGTGTGCCTAAGTATTTTTAATAAAGCCCTGGCACTACAGAAGAAATAGAAAACCAGAAAAGAATTAGAAAAAGATATATATATATATAGAGAGAGAGAGAGAGAGAGAAACCACCTGAGGTTACCTGCACAGCCCACCTGGTGGCCCACTTACCTGGCCCAGCCCACCAGAGCCGCAACAGTCTCCCACCTCGCGCCAGAAGGACGCGAGGCGTGTGGCCACCACGCACCGGCACGCGCCCGGCCACCTCCTCCCTCCCTGCCTGCCTGGCTCCTCCTCGACGCGTCCGAATGATGCCACACGATCCCCGGAGCCGTCTCGCTCTCCCTCTCCCTTCCCCCGAACGCTCTTCCCCTCCTCTGTTCTCCTCACTGAACGCGCCCGCCACCGCCGACAAGAACCACCGTGGCCACCGTCCACCCCTCGCCTTGCCGAAGCATCCAGAAGGACCGGCGTCGTCTCCTTCATCGTCTACACAAGTCCGTTCGACCGCGGGAGCACCGCAGCGACGTTTCTGCCTCGTCTTCAACCTCGGGCACCCGAGCTCGCCTTCGGTCGATTCGGCGCCGCCAGGACCTCCCCGGGCTCGCTGACCTCCTCTTCGGCATCGCTGTGAGCCCCTGAGTCGAACCCCCCTCTTCTCTGCTTCGATTGCTCGCCGTAGACGCTGCCCCCTTGCTCACGATAGCACACCGCCGCACAAGCTCGACGCCGGCGTCACTTCGGTGACCATTTGGTCACGCGCGGGTGCCTAACGCACTCACCACACCTCGTAGCGCATCGCTAGTGCGTCCGTTTCCCCGCTAGCTCGCTGCAGCAGCAAAACCACCAACGGACGAGCTCCGGCCGCCGCCCCGAGCTCGTTTCCGACGAGCTCCGGCCACCCCAGCTCACCCTGTCTGCTCCATCAGCTGCGCGCGAGCAGCAGCTCTTTGTAGAGCCTCCTCACGCCCAAAACCATCGCCTGTGGGCAATTTCCAAAGCCCTCCGTAGTCTCTGGCCTCGCCGGCGATGAACCGCTGGTCAACTCCGGTGGGGTTGACCCCGTTTGACTGGGGTTTGACCCCCTGAGTCTATGACATGTGGGGCCGGCCCTAACTGGATTACTTAGGTATTAGTTAGTGCTAATCACCACTATTAGGTGTTAATCCCCTCGCTAAACTAACCCTGGGCCACTGACATGTGGGCCCAGCCCTGCTGACATTTTTTTTAGAATTAGTTTAACCCTAATTAACTCAGTTAACTAACTGAGTCACTGACCAGTGGGCCCCACTGGTCAGGTTTGACTTGGGCGGCGCCTGTTGACCTGCCGACATCAGCATGACCTAATGCTGATGCAGTAATACATTTTCTGGATTTATTAATAATTCAAAAATTCTAGAAAATAGTTAAAACTTTGAAAAATCATAGAAATTCAACCGTAACTCCAAATAAGATAAATTATATATGAAAATGATCAGAAAAATCCAAAGAATTCGATTATGACATTATCATGCATGTTTGAACAACTTATGCCTGCTGATCAGGTCAAATCAAATAAGTGGCATTTAAATAATCACATATGGAGTTGAATTTGAATCTTTGGTTCAAACCAACTTCATTTAATCTGGTTTTAGTTGCATTAGCTCAAATCATAGCATATTGACATGTCATGATCATGCATCATAATATGCATTGCATTGATTGTGTCCTTCTCTGTTTACCGGTAACCGTCCCCTTTGAGTCGACGAAGTTTCTGATGACGTGATCGATGACACTGATGAAGAGCTATATTATCTTCAGAAGTGCCAGGCAAGCAAACCCCCTTGTTCATTTCGATATAATCCCACTCTCTCGCTCCTGCTCTCTTTTACTGCATTAGGACAACAACGATTCAACTGTACCATGTTGCGGTAGCTGAACCCCTTCCTCTGCATGACCTGTCATTGCCACAGTAAATAGATGAAACCCACTAGCATGAGTAGGAGTTGTTTGAGCCCTGATGTGCCTACTCATTCATGCTTGTTTGTCATGCCTGCTATTGCATAGAGTTGTGTCAGGTCCAATTCATCGGGGATGAATCGGAGGTGTGTGAATATGTCCTACTGTTGAGAGCTAAGTGTGTGAACATGATTTGGTAAAGGTATCGATGAGAGGCCATGTAGGAATACATGGTGGGTTGTTTCATTGAAGCCGTCCTTAGGAACTGAGTTCTGTGTTTGTGATCCATGAAACAGCTACTACCACACATTGGGCCCTGAAATATGACCCCGCTCGACTTACTGACCACTCTCATCCTCTGTCCAGGAGTTGCAACTAGTTTCTGGTGTTTATAGGATATGTGTTGGCGGCCGTGCATAGCGCTGACCCTAGGGGTGGGCTATGATGCGGTAGATACACCGTGGCACGGTGTACCAGGCGCCCGTTTGGTGTCTCGGGAACCCTGCACACATCGTTTGGGGCTGTGAGCGAAACTCCGGCCGGATCTCCTCGCGGATGGAACCCGAATAGGCGATAAACCTGGACTAGAGACTTGTGCGGTTAGTCAGGTCGTGGTGTACACCCACGTCGGCTTTCGCTTGAAGTCTGCCGAGCACATGTCGTGTGCAGACGCTAAGTGGTGGAAACATGTGTGACGAAGTACACCCCTGCAGGGTTATGATCTATTCGAATAGCCGTGTCCACGGTAAAGGACTTCTGGGTTGCCTATAACAGTTCATAGACAAGTGAAAGTGGATACTCTAAAATGCGCAAGATAAGCGTGAGTGCTATGGATGGCGTTCTCGTAGGGAGACGGGAGCGGATCCATAGTGGTGTATTGATATGGTGAATATATGGACTCGTGTGCGCCACCTCAAAAGAGTTACTTGCAGTCGTAGTTTAAGATAGCCACCGAGTCAAAGCTGGCTTGCTGCAGTTAAACTCCACCACCCCCCTTTGTTGATACCGATGCATATGTAGCTAGTTCTGATGTAAGTCTTGCTGAGTACTTTTGTACTCACGTTTGCTTAATTTATGTTTTGCAGAGAGACTTCAGTCTCACTAGTAGTTTCGCGTGGACTTTGACGTTTAGCTTGATACCTCAGCTACGATCTTGTGCCCTCGGCAGGATCTGGTAGATAGTCAGGCTTCTTAGCCTTTTTCATTTGTAGATGTCTGTACTCAGATATGTTAAGCTTCCGCATGTGCTTTGATTTGTATGATATGATTGTTGGATCATGAGACCCATGTTTGTAATATCTCGCTCCTCGGAGCCTAATGAATAAATACTTGAGTCGTAGAGTTATGTTGTGATGCCATGTTGTATTTACACATATCGAGCATATTGTGTGTATGATTGAAATGCTTGGTATGTGTGGGATCCGACAATCTAGTTGTTTATCCTTGGTAGCCTCTCTTATGGGGAAATGTAGTCTAGTGCTTCCATGAGCCATAGTAGTCCGCTACAGCCCGGTTCACCGAAGTCCTTCTAGCCCAGCACTACTGCTCAGGACTCTTGACTTGTCGGCATTTGTTTCACTTCGTTCCTGTGTCTGTCCCTTCGGGGAAATGTCACACGGTGACATCCGGAGTCCTGCCTAGCCTGCTACAGCCCGGGTTCCCAGAGTCCTGTTAGCCCAGTGCTACAGCCCGGGTTCACACGCTGCTGACCGACATGCTCGATGTGATTCATGTATGCCTGTCCCCATAGGTTGGTGCCGCTTTGGGTTCACGACTAGCCATGTCGACCCGGGTTCTCTGTCATATGGATGCTAGAAACACTATCATATACGTGAGCCAAAAGGCGCAAACGGTCCCGGGCCATGGTAAGGCGACACCCGTGGGAATACCGTGCGTGAGGCCGCATAGTGATATGAGGTGTTACCGGCTAGATCGATGTGACTTGGAATCGGGGAAGAGCTTCATCGGCACGACGGCATGATGATGGTGATGATGAAGCTACCGGCGCAGGGCTTCGCCTAAGCACTACGACGATATGATCGAGGTGGATTATGGTGGAGGGGGGCACTGCACACGCTAAGAGATCAATGATCAACTTGTGTGTTCTATGGTGCCCCCTGCCCCCGTATATAAAGGAGCAAGGAGAGGGGGGCGGCCTCATAGGGTGCGCCCCAAGGGGGGAATCCTACTCCTACTAGGAGTAGGTTCCCCCTTTCCTAGTCCAACTAGGAGGGGAAGGAAAGAGGAGGAGGGGGGAAGGAAAGAGGGGGCTGGCCCCCCAAGTACTAAACCAATTTGGTTTGGGCCTAGGGGGCGCGCCCCACAGCTCCCTTGCTGCCATCTATTTCCACTAAGGCCCCCATTGACCCCCCGCGGGGTTCCAGTAACTCCCTGGTACTCCGGTATTTATCCGATGACCCCCCGGAACCTTTTTGGTGTTCGAATATAACCTTCCAATATATCAATCTTTATGTCTCGACCATTTCGAGACACCTCGTCATGTCCGTGATCTCATCCGAGACTCCGAACAACCTTCGGTACATCAAAACACATAAACTCATAATACCGATCGTCATCGAACGTTAAGCGTGCGGACCCTACGGGTTCGAGAACTATGTAGACATGACCGAGACTCATCTCCGGTCAATAACCAATAGCGGAACCTGGATGCTCATATTGGCTCCTACATATTCTATGAAGATCTTTATCGGTCAAACCGCATAACAACATACTTTGTTCCCTTTGTCATTGGTATGTTACTTGCCCGAGATTCGATCATCGGTATCTCAATACCTAGTTCAATCTCGTTACCAGCAAGTCTCTTTACTCGTTCCGTAATGCATCATCCCGTAACTAAATCATTAGTTACATTGCTTGCAAGGCTTATGTTGATGTGCATTACCGAGAGGGCCCAAAGATACCTCTTCGACAATCGGAGTGACTAATCCTAATCTCGATCTATGCCAACTCAACAAACACCATCGGAGACACCTATAGAGCACCTTTATAATCACCCAGTTACGTTGTGACGTTTGGTAGCACACAAAGTGTTCCTCCGGTATTCGGGAGTTGCATGATCTCATAGTCATAGGAACATGTATAAGTTATGGAGAAAGCAATAGCAACAAACTAAACTATCATCGTGCTAAGCTAACGAATGGGTCAAGTCAATCACATCATTCTCTAATGATGTGATCCCGTTAATCAAATTACAACTCATGTCTATGATTAGGAAACATAACCATCATTGATTCAACGAGCTAGTCAAGTAGAGGCATACTAGTGACATTCTGTTTGTCTATGTATTCCCACATGTACTAAGTTTCCGGTTAATACAATTCTAGCATGAATAATAAACATTTATCATGATATAAGGAAATATAAATAACAACTTTATTATTGCCTCTAGGACATATTTCCTTCATTACCGTCACCGAGTTGCAGCGGAAAAAGAACGTGTTGGTGTATATCGTACTTGGAGTCCCTCGAACCTCCCACGAATAGTCCCTTGAACTGAAGACCGAAAGCACGACCTCTCTACTTGGTTATGCGGCCTTCACGACCCGGCAGCGCTTCGCCGTCCAGAGCTAATCATCGCCGAAGAATTAGAGGGAGGAGATTAGAACCACATAGGGCTTCAAATTATGAGGATTAGAGGATTAGTCTAGCTCTAATTAGTCAATTAGGACCAACTAGAACTAGAACTAGAAGAAGTATATGAGCCTCAAAAACTTGTGTGTTCAAAAGAGCTCAATACCTCAAGTATATATAGGTTGGGGGAGAGAGGGCAGCCAAGAGGAGGAGAATGACTCCCCTCCCCTTGCGCCAGTCAAGGAGGGGAGGGGAGTCCTTCCCCTTCCCCAATTTGTCCTCCTTCATAGGGGAAGGGGGCGCCTCCCCACTTGGGCCTTTGTGGCCCGAGTTGCCTTCCTCCACTTGGCCTTTTTAGGCCGTTGATATTACATTAAATATAAAATTGTTCTAAATACTTTCAGGCCATTTATATATAAGTTAACATCCCGAGAAACATTTTTCACCTATATATATTTATCGGTAATGCCCGGTATTACACAGTACTCTCTTAAACCCTTTGAGTGACCCCCAAACGCTTTCGGATCCTCTCGGAGCTATTCTGAATATTAATGAAACAATTCCATAAATATATTCTCATTACTCCCTTCCTACTAATACTCAGCAGATCATGATTGCCTTAAGCTTATGACCCCGTAGGTTCGGTAACTCATAGACATGACGAAACCGTTCGTTCAATAACCGGTTGGGAAACCGTGGATGTCCATATCGTTCCCTATGAGCACACTAATGATATTCAAGTGAACCTGTGGTTATCATGTGATGTTCCCTTTGCTTCGCGATACTTCACATAACCAAGGATGCATCGGCATCCTCCTGACACATCACTATGCTCAATATACCGTTATCCTCGTTCTCGGTTTTGCTCTTCTTTCTCGTTATCGTGTTCCGGCATCCCCCTGACGTAGTCACTTGTGTCTGGCCAGGCGATGATGGATGCCTTCACACCAATACGGCCCTAAGAATATCTCTCCATCGTCGGAGGAGCAAATCCCACTCTTGATCTATCTAGTCCCATATCAAACTTTCCGATGAAAAGTTGTTGCTATGATCACCGTGTTACAGGTGACGTTTGAGCAACCCCAAAGCATGTCATGCAGTAAGAAGTGACTACGATACTCTCATGGTCTAAGAAGCAAAATCACACGTTAACACTCCGTGTTATTACAATTGATTACAGACGATATTATCCCAATTCATAACATACAAGTTTGGGTCGATTCAATATTATCGTTCTTTCAACGTCATAATCTCCATGTTGTTTTAGGACTCTGGCATTACACTTAATGATATTCTAAGATACGGAAAACTTGATCACCAACAACATTTGAGCTAATCCTAGAGGCCAAACTAGGAACCTTGTATTTAATCGGTTATCATTTCACACGTGCATATGAGTTTTTCACTGAATCGCATATTCCAGGATCATAGCAGTTATAGTATAGAATATAAACTCTATAATTATGAACATGCAAATATAATAATACAAATATGATTGCCTCTAGGGCATATTTCCAACACCCCTTGGCCCTTGCAAAGGTCACCCTCATCTTCCCAGGTTGCAACAAGTGGCACATTGCATGTGCGCCACTTACCGCAACCTCAGACTTTTCCCTTTTTCGTAGATTTTTTTATTCAAAATGTTTTATCTCTGAAACCGTGCATCCAAATCAAAAAAACCTGAGCTGGAAGCATGGCTTTTTTTTCACGCTATTTTCCCTTTCGGAATGGCACAGTTGTGCCTCTCGCGGAAGCAAATCTGTGCCTCCATGAGAAGTAAAACTTTGCCTCTCGTGAAAGCAAAACATGTGTTTTTTTAGAGGCACAGTTCTTCCTCTCGTGGAAGCAAACATGTATCACCACGAGAAGCAAATATGTGACTCGTGGGGAAGAAAAAAAATGTGTTTTTCCCTTTCTGAGAGGCACACCTATGCCTCTCACGAAAAAAAACATGTTTTCCCCCTTTTTGAGAGGCGCACTTGTGCCTCTCACGGTAGCAAATTCATGCCTCCACGAGAAGTAAATCTGTGTCTCTCGTAGAAGAAGAAAAAAAAGTCCCGAGGGAGCGCCCAACACGCAGTTATCTTTGGCTTGTCTTCGTTTACTCTCTGGGTTTTTTCGCCTTTTCTTATTTTTCATATTTTTGTTTCTTTAGTTTCCTTCGGTTTTACCTATTTGTTTTGATCTATTTCGGTTTCTTTCTTTCTTGGATTTGCAACCGTTTTCTTTAGTATTTTTATTTTTATTTTTTACTCTTTAAAAACATCAATTGTTTCCCTTAAAAACATAGGGAAAACTGGGCAAAAGAGGAAAAGCCAAAAAAATATCTAAAACCAGAAAACGCGCATAGAAGAATAAAAAAATCCCGAGGGAGCGCCCAACACACGGTTATCTTTGGGTTATCTTTGGTTGTTCTCTGGTTTTCTTTGCTTTTCTGATTTTTTATATTTTAGTTTCCTTCGGCTTTACCTATTTGTTTAATTCTTTTTTGGTTTTCTTTCTTTCTTGGATTTGAAACAATTTCTTTGGTATTTTTCTTTTTATTTTTTACGTTTTAAAACTTGTCAAATTTATTCATACACATGGTACATTATTCGTATACATCAGAAATACATGTTTAATATTTTCAAATTCATTTTTTTTTCAAATTTTATATTTGATATATCTAGGTTTTTTACACATTTATAATTATTTAGTACATGTTTTGAATTATTTTTTAATACATGTTAATAAAATTCAAATACATGTTGAAATATAACTCTGAATTGTACAAACATGTTATTAAACTAATATTATTTTTACATTGTAGAAAGATTTTTGAAATGTCGTATTCATATGTTTTAGATGGGTGAACATTTTTTGAATGGTATAAAACATTTTTTTAATTACATGAACAATATTTTAAGTAGTATAGTTTTTTTCAAAAATATCACATACATCTCTAAATATGCAAACATTTTCTAACTAGCACATACATTTATTTAATGATACAAGCATTTTCTGAATGTTGAGCGAACATCTTTTTTACATTTCATGAACATTTGTTTAATGTGCAATGAACACATTTAAAAATTCAGAATATATGTATTTATTATTTTGTAAAATAAAAGGGAAAATAGATATGTGCGTGATGTTAGGATGACGAACCAAAATGACTACCAGGCCGGCCCACTACCTGCCTCTTTGTAGGCAAGTCGAGCTAATGCCTCGCATAAAGCGATGCGAGACATAGTCAGACCCTTATGTTTGGTATTTAGCGCATGGAACGTTGAGCAAAAATATGATCTCTGCGATTGCCCCGATGCTATGGCTAAGGCCCAATAGCATCGATCCCCTCCACCGGCTTGTGTGGTTGTTGAAAGCAACTAACTAAGGGGTACCCCTTTGTGGAAGCTGATTAATGGTCACTTTTGGTGGGCGGAGAACACGCCACTTGGTACCCTCTCAGCAGCCACCACATGTCACGTGCTGGGCTCTCTCTTGGGATTTTGTTTTTTTATTTCCCTGTACGTGTTTTCGGGGATTAGGTGAGTTTATTTCAGTTTTTTGGTTTGTTCTGGGTTTCCCGAGATTCCGGAGGAAAACAAATTTTGCGTGAAAATACACATTTCTTTGTGCTTTCATGAGAGGCACAAATTTGCTTCTTGAAGAGGCACAGGTCTACTTGCGCTAGAGGCAATGAGAAAAACATGTTTTTTTGCTTCCATGAGAGGCACGGATTTTCTTCTTGCAGAGGAACCGTTTGCTTCCACAAGAGGCACATATTTTCTTCTTGTGGGGGCACAGATTTACTTCTATGAGAGGCACGATGTGCCTCTTAGAAATGGGAAAGCATGTTTTTTCTTCTTTCGCGATAGGCACAAATTTGCTTCTTAGGGAGGCACGGATTTACTTCCGCGGGAGGCACACTTGTGCCTCTCGGAACAAAAAAAATCTAGAAGAGGCAAAAATTTGTTCTCGTGGAGGCACAGATTTGCTTGCGCAGCAAGCACATCTCTGCCTCTTGGAAAAGAAAAAGGAAAAAATGTGTTTCTCGCTACGGTTTTTTCTATTGATTTTTTCGTGAAAAAAAGTTTGTAAAAACCTGTTAACATGAGATCTAGTTTCGAAGATTTCGACACAAAAATCCAACGGTAAAAACGGTTTGGGATTTGGACACACAATTTAAGAGTTAAGCCATTCTAAAAACGAATGTAGATAAAAAGGGAAAACTCTCAGATTGCCACTTGTCGGCCCACAAGGAGGTGAGAGTGACCTTTGCCAGGGGTACTACTTAACTAGTGATTTCAGTGGTTGCCTCACTTCGGGTTTTCCTTAACACTCGCTTAAAAAACATTTGCTTGCTAAAAGAAAAACTAGCTCCAGTTTTTGCTAGGTTTGAATTTTTTCTGTCAATATAAAAATACGTTCACAAATTTAAAATATGTTCATGATTTCTTTTTCAAAATGTTCACCTATTTTTCGAAATTTTACAAAAAAATCACAAGTACAAAAAATCTTAACTGCTTTGAAATATGGCCACGACTTAAAAAAGCTCTTCAATTTGAAAAAATGTACCAAAGTTGAAAAATGCTTATCAAGTTTATCAAATACTATCAAACTTTAAAATGTCTATGGATTTCAAAAAGTTTATTTATTTTAAAATGTTCCAAATTACCAAAAATGCGTGATTTAATAAATGTTCATGACTCTAAAAAGGCCATTGACTTCTAAATTTAGTTAATTCAAAAAATGATCTCTGATTTTGTTTCCAAAATTAAAAATTGTTCATGAATTTTAAAAATTATCTGTATTGAAAAATAATATTAGCCAGATTCAACAAAATTAAAAAAATATCATAAGTAGTGAAAAAAATAATCTCATGGAAAACCAGGTAAAACCGGCATATGGAGGGAAGATTCTAGACCCTCTGCAAAACCGATGGGAAGAGATGTGAAAAGGCCACAATGGGATGGCCCATATAGCCTTCCGGCGGTGCAGGAGGGTACACGCTAGCTCGCCTCCCGCTGCCGGGAGCAACTATTTAGGGGGTAACTTGTGGAGGGTATCTTGGAGGACTTGTGTGGCACCAAAGGCCGCCGCATGGCTGCTGAGAAAGCGAGCAAGCGTGCTGCGAGATGAGAAGCCATGTTGGATTTTATTCCTAGTTTTTCTTTGAATTTTATTTTTATTTCCTCTATTTTCCCTGTTACTTTCTTATATTTTCGAATTTTTGTCTTTCCTGGGCATTCGATGATTTTTTCGATTTCCCTTTTGTCATGTACTATATATAGGAAGCACAGTGTGTTGTGGACATCACAAATGTGCCCCTGCCGGAGCAACTAGTATGTACGACGAAAGTGCACTTAATAAAACAAAAAATAGCACGCAAGCCCATGGTACACTGTAGCAGTTTAGCTATATATAGGCAAGCCCATTGTACACTACAATGGGTCGGGCCCTGTGCGCTGGCATCACGGGGATCCTATATAGCGCGTAGGGCGCTCCCTACCACCGTGGGGCGTACCAGCTAACCCCGCGCTTCTTCTGGGCCGGCCCATCTGGGGCGCGAGGTCCCTTTTTTTTCTCCTTTCCTTTTCTCTTCTGTTTTCCCTTTTTCTTTCCTCTTTACTTTTACACTTTTTTTGCAAATTTTCTTTTCAAATTCACAAACACTTTTTGGTTCGTCGGATTCAAAAAATGTTCATCATTTTAAGAAAATGCTCAACAATTCAAAAAAAGTTCATCGAATTCAACTTTTTTGTTTGTCGGACATATAAAATGTTCACCAAAATTCAAAAGTTGTTCACCGACCTAAAAAATGTCTAAATTCAAATTTTGTTCGTCATTACCAAAAAATGTTCATCAAATTCAATTTTTTTGTTTATCGGATTTAAAAATTGTTCACAAAAATTAAAAAAGTGTTCACTCATTTTAACAATGTTCATTAAATTCAAATTTTGTTCATCGTTTTAAAAAATGTTCATCGAATTCAACTTTTTTGTTCATCATCTTCAACAAATGTTCACAAAAATTGAAAAATTGTTCACCGACCTAAAAAATTGACAATTAAATTCATTTTTTTCATCATTTTCAGAAAATGTTCATCGAATTCAACATTTTTGTTCACTGGATATAAAAAATTTTCACCAAGATTCAAAAATTGTTCACCGATTTTTTAAAAATGTTAATTAAATTCAAATTTCGTTCATCGTAATTAAAAAATGTTCACCAAAATGCAAAAGTTGTTCACTGACCTAAAAAATGTCCATTAAATTCAAATTTTCTCCATCACTTTCAAAAAATGCTCATCAAATTCAAGTTTTTTGTCTATAGTATTTAAAAATGTTCAACAAAATTCAAAAAATTGTTCACTAATTTAAAAAAAATTCATTAAACTCAAATTTCGTTCACCATTTTCAAAAAATATTCATTGAACTCAACTTTTTTGTTCATCATATTTAAAAAATGTTCACCAAAATGCAATAATTGTTCACCGACCTAAATTAATTTCAAATTTTGTTCATCATTTTCAAAAAATGTTTGTCAAACTCAAATTTTGTTCACTGATTTCAGAATTTGTTCATGATATATAAAAAATGTTCATCATTATTAAAAGATGTTCATTAAAATTAGAAAATGTTCATTCTTTTTGAATCACAAATATTTTCTGAATTCAAGAACTGTTTTTATTAAAATTCACAATATTTTTGAATTTTAGATGCAATCCTGAATTATTTTAATAGAGAATAAAACAAAAATAAAAAATGAGAAAGGAAAAGGAAAAGTTAGAAAACAAAAACACGAATACGGGGGCAGCCGCCCAGCGCGTGGGCCGGACCAACTAGGCCCGCTGGGGGCGGGGGGTGCGCTCTACCGCGTCTGGGGGGCGGCCCACGCGACATATAGGTGCTCCCCTGGCATTAGGGCACCTCTTTTTCTCGCTTTACGCGAGCATAGGAGGAAGCCTCGCATCGGTGACGGCTTAGATGGGGCGTCCCAGTCACGCGGGAGGAAACAACCTGTATTTCCTTTTATTTTCTCTCTTGTTTTTTGCTTTCCTTTTTACTTTTATTTACACTTTAAAATATTGGTTTTGCTAAAACTCATTCTGCTGAGAAACTTTTTGGTCTCATTCATTTTTCGCACCATTAGATTCAATCACGTCACGATTCGTGTTTTGTCCAGGCGGAACCCTTGTGGCGACAAGGCGTGACCCATTTGTTTTGTCGCACGCCTGTGATGGGTTTTTGTCCCCTGGGCTTGTGTGGGCCTGTAACGTTGGGTCTGTTTTTTTTTTTACTTTTTGTCCTACAAGGTGCAGGGAACAAGTGACGTCCTTTTCTGCATTTCGTTTTTCTTTGTTGTTTTAGTTTTTATCCATTATTTCTATTTAACTTTCAATTTTACCTTCCTTTTTATCTTTTTTTTCACTTTTTTGGTTTTCATTTGTGGGTTGGGAGAGAAGATGTAAAAATATTTTGACTAATTTCTATGCAGATGAGATTTGGTTAATTTTTGAATTGCACTAGAAGATATTTTATAGTACTCTTTTTGTGTTCCAATTTTTTCTCTCATTTGTGTTTTCTTTTTTATGCTTATCATTATTCACATTTTTGACTCACAAAGAAGATGACAGCAAGATTCATTCTAGAATGGAAGAGAGCGTGAAAGAAACTATGGTTCCCATGATTTGCTTTATATCCTCCGACTACAGTACAAGGGAAGAGTAGTGGTTCTAGTTTCTTTTTTTCATTGAAATTTTTCGGGTTTTGTTGTCCTTTTTTGCAAGTTCATATTTTTACTCATGCTTCCCTTTCTCATTTTTCTTATTGATGTTCTTTCTTCTTCATCTATTAAAAAGTTCTTTTGTCTAGCGTCGCACCACAATAAGAAGCGTAATGCAAGACATGTAACCACAAGCGTTATAACTCGATTGCACCCGCATGAGCACAATGCCAATGCAACTCGGGTCAAGAGGGGGGTTGCCAGGGCCAGTTGGATGTCCATCACTAGACATGCATTTGCAAGTGTTGTAACCCGACAACAACTGCATGGCCATAAAGATACTGCAACTGATGTCAAGCAAGGGTTGTCGGGCCAGTTGCATGTCGACAACAACTCGATGTCACTTGCAACTAGGCAGTTTTTGTGTGATGTTTCATAATTGCCCCAATTGCAAGTCTACCATCGACTCGCAACTGCGAGCGCCCGCATGTCATTTGAAAGTAGACCATCGACTTGCAACTGTTCTTGTGTGTTGTTCTTATTGTTGCTCTAGTTGAAAGTCCACCATCAAATTGCAAGTGGGGGTGTTTACTCGATGTCACTTGCAACCCAACCCTAGGACTTGCAACTAGGTTGCTGTTGTTGTTGTTGTTGCGTGTGTGTGTGTGTGTGTGTCATTTCGTAATTGCCCCAGTTGCATGTCCACCATCGACTCGCAACTATGAGGACCCACATGTCGCTTGCAATTAGACCATCCACTTGCTACTAGTCTTGTTGTTGTTGTTGTTTTTGTTGTTGTTGTTATTGTTGTTGTTGTTGTTTGTTGGGGTGTTTACTTGATGCCACTTGCAAGCCAACCCTGGACATGCAATTGGTCTATTTTGTGTGTGTTGTTTTCGTAATTGCTTTAGTTACAAGTCCAGCATCGTCTCGCAACTGTGGGGCCCACATGCCACTTACAACTCGACCATCGACTTGCAACTCGGGGTGTTTACACGATGCCACTTGCAACTCAACCTTGGACTTGCAACTGGTCTGTTTTTCATGTGATGTTTCGTAATTGCCCAAGATGCAAGTCCGGGGTCGTCCTGCAACTGCGAGGCCCTGCATGTCAATTGCAAGTCGACCCTTAACTTGCAACTCGGGGGTGTTTACTCGATGTCAGTTGCAACTCAACCCTATACTTGCAAATGGGGCTATTTTTGTGTGTTGATTCGTAATTGCCCCAGTTGCAAGTCCAGGGTTGAGTCGCAACTACAAGGGCCCGCATGTCACTTGCAACCTGACCCTCGACTTGCAACTGGGGGGTGTTTACTCGATGTCACTTGCAATGCAACCCTAGACTGCAACTGGGGCGATTTTTTGTGTGTTGTTTTGTAATTCCCCCAGTTGCAAGGCCAGGGTCGAATCGCAACTGCGAGGGCCCGCATGTCACTTGCAAGTAGACCCTCGACTTTGCAACTAGGCTTGTGTGTTTACTTGATGCCACCTGCAAGTCAACCATGTACTTGCAATTGGTCTATTTTTTTGTGTGTTGTTTTCGTAATTGCTCCAGTTGCAAGTCCACAATCGTCTCACAACTGTGGGGCTCACATGCCACTTGCAACTTGACCATCGACTTGCAACTGGGGGTGTTTATTCGATGCCACTTGCAACTCAACCCTGAACTTGCAACTGGTCTATATTTTGTGTGATGTTTCGTAATTTCCCCAGTTGCAAGTCCAGGGTCAACTCGCAAATGCGAGGGCCCGCATATCACTTGCAACTAGGGGGTGTTTACTCGATGTCACTTGCAACTCAACCCTAGACTTGCAACTAGGGCTATTTTTTGTGTGTTTTTTCGGAATTGCCCCAGATGCAAATCCAGGGTCGACTCGCAACTGTGAGGGCCCGCATGCCACTTGCAACCCGACCCTCGATTTGCAATTTAGGGGTGTTTACTCGATGTCACTTGCAACTCAATCCTGGACTTGCAACTAGGGCAGTTTTTAGTGTGTTGTTTCATAATTTCCCCAATTGCAAGTGCACGGTTGAATCGAAACTGTGAGGGCCCACATGTCACTTGCAAGTAGACCCTCGACTTGCAACTGGGCTTTTTTGTGTGTACTTTGTAATTGCCTCTATTTCCAACTCCACCGTCGACTCCACCATGGACTTGCAAGTGGTTTATTTTGTGTGTGTTATTTTCGTAATTGCTCCAGTTGCAAGTCCACCATCGTCTCGCAATTGTGGGGCCCATACGCCACTTGCAACTCGACCATCGACTTGCAACTGGGAGTGTTTACTTGATGCCACTTGCAACTCAACCCTGGACTCGCAACTGGTCTATTTTTTCTGTGATGTTTCGTAATTGCCTTAGTTGCAAGTCCAAGGACGACTCACAACTGTGAAGGCCCGCATGTCACTTGCAAGTAGACCATCAACTTGCAACTGGGGTGTTTACTCGATGTCACTTGCAAGTCAACCCTACACTTGCAAACCAGCTATGTTTTGTGTGTTGTTTCGTAATTGCCCCACTTGAAAGTCGAGGGTCGAATCACAACTGCGAGGGCCCGCATGTCACTTGCAAGTAGACCCTCTACTTGCAACTGGGCATTTTTGTGTATAGCTTGTAATTGCCTCAATTGCAAGTCCACCATCAACTCGCAAATTTGGGGCCCGCATGCCACTTGCAACTCGACCCTCGACTAGCAAATGGTCTGTTTTGTGTGTGATGTTTCATAATTGCCCCAGTTGCAAGTCCAGGGTCGGCTCGCAACTGCGAGGGCCCACATGTCACTTGCAAGTACACCATCGTCTTGCAACTTGGGGTGTTTACTCGATGTCACTTGCAACTAGGGGTGTGATGAGTTTTTTTATCATGTGATAAACATTTTTGAATAAATGATTTTTCAAATATGTGGCTAACAATTTTGAATACGCGGCAAACATTTTTAAAATATGTGATGAAGCATGTTTTGAATATATGACTTTTTTCAAATATGTGATAAGCATTTTTTTACATATGAACGTGTCATATTTTTCTTTTCAACAGTATAATATTTTTGTTTTTGATGTTTAACATTTTTAGAACAATTTTTTTAAAGTATTTCTGGAAAATTAAAAAATGTGTGGGACAAAATTGGGCATGAGCCTATGCCAGAAGCATCCTGTTGTTGATTACTGCAGAACAAACATGCAGCTGCGCGTGACGCGGACAATGGGTCTAGTATTCTATTTTCCTTTTCATGAAACATGGACATGTTGTAACTTTTTCATGATAATTATTATTGGCTAGATGAATATATATTTTCCCAGTATACTTGCACACCACTACATTTGAATCATTCTTTATATGTTTTTTTATATATACTAGTAGTCCTTTTCGGTCATATTACTAGTCAATATTTTTGTACAGACCAAGTACAGTTTTCTATACACACTAGTTAATGTTCTAACTTTGTCTACCCGTGAAAGAAAAATCTAACTTTGTCAGTTCTTTATATAAAAATGTTGGGCTCATTGAGCTCGTAATATACAAGCCTAATGAATAGTACTTAAAAGGAAAATAGAAAAACCTTGTGGCAATGGAGTCGTAATACTCTCATCAGGGGGAGGGTTGTCGGGGCCGATGAAATCGGTTTCATTTTTATTATTTTTAGGTCTTTTTGTTGTAGTTGCAACCGCTCCAACCCGAGTGCAATTGCAACTCAGCACACCCAAGCGCAACTGCAGGACATATAATGTGGCCGCAATCGAGGGGAGGGGGAGGATTGTCGGCGCCGATGAAATTGGTTCCATTTTTAGGTCTTTTTGTTGTAGTTGCAACCGCTCCAACCCGGGCGCAATTGCAACTCAGCACACCCAAGCGCAACTGCGGGGCATATCATGTGACTGCAACCGGAGGAGGGGGAGGGGGGCTTGTCGGCGCCGATGAAATTGGTTTCATTTTTTTTGTAGTTGCAACCGCCCCAACCCGGGCGCAATCGCAACTCGACACACCCAAACGCAACTACAGAACATATAATGTGACCGCAACCGGAGGTCGGAGGGAGGGTTGTCGACGCCGATGAAATTGGTTCCATTTTTTAAAGTCTTTTTTGTTGTAGTTGCAACCGCTCCAACCCGAGCGCAATTTGCAACTCAGCACACCCAAGCGCAACCCGTAAGACATATAATGTCAGCCCCTTAATTATTATTATTATTATTATTAAAGTTTAATTTTTGTTTTGTAGTTGCAATTGCCCCAATTAGAGCGCAACCGTAACTCAGCGCACCCAAGTGCACCCGCAAGACATATAACGTGACCACAACCAACAGGTCAGGGGCAGTGTTGTCGGCGACGACGAAGCCTTTTTTAATCATTTTTTACGGGTCATTTGTCTTAGCGTTTTTTAAATGGTTGTTAGTACTCGTTGTTTTTTCAATATATCTTACTTGTAAAGATTTTTTTTTCACACACATAGAATCATGTCTAAGGATGAAAAACAGAAGTATAGCCACGGGTTCTTGTATATCCCTTTTCTTTTTTCTTTATCCTCAAGTCTATGGCAGGTTGCTCCTCCTTTAACGTATCTTTCCAGAAGCCCTCCCCCATTCTAGGGGGTGTTGTTACTGTTTCAAATCAGTGTGAAGTAGAGGAAGACAGGGGAGGGACGAGAGAACGTGCAGCACGGGAGCCCGCTCGTCCAAGGTTGCAGCGGTCCACATATAATCATTTTTGGCAAAGAGGCTCGCAATCCAAAACAAACAACCCAAAAAGGCCCACAACACAAAGGCCCACAACCCACAACAAACAACCCAGAAGTTACAACCAAAATGGGCTTTTTATTTGTTTCGTGCAGGGAGAAAGGAACAAGTCTGCTCGGTCTGCCAGGGGGGATCGGGCTGCGACAAACAACCAGCGACGTCATCAATACTTCATTCGACTGAGACCATTTTATATCTCATTCGAATGAGTTCCAGGCGCTCCCTTAAAATATTCTAGATATATATACAAAAACACTCTTCGAAAACTAATTTGAAAAATGTTGAATAAGTATTAAAAAATGTTGAACAAGTATTTGAATTTTATTGAATAATTATTAAAAATGTTGAACAAGTAACTTACAAATGTTGAATAAGTATTAAAAATGTTCAACAAGTTTTTGAAAATGTTGAATAAGTATTAAAAATTTGAACGAGTATTTGATTTGATAAATGATGAACGGGTATTTGAAAATGTTGAATAAGTACTAAAAAAGTTGATCAAGTATTTGAAAAATGTTGAATAACTATTTAAAAATATTCAGCGAGTATTTGAAAAATGTTGAAAAGGTATTTAAAAAATGTTAAAATAGGTATTAAAATGTTGAATAAGCACTCGGACAATGTTGAACGTGTATACAAAAAATGTTGATCACTTATTATAGAAAATGGTTTTGAAATATACTAAAATGTAGAGTGAAAATAGAGAAAAATCAGAGAGATAAGTAAAAAAACAAAAATAAAAATATGAAGAAAAAATGGAGAAGAAATAGTGGAAACCCTGCTCGATTCGAATTTAGTAGGTCCGACCTACTAGTCTAGATCAATGGCAAGCAGCCAGTGCAATCAATCGGTAGACCAAGGTTCGAATCCCACAAGCGCGCCATCCTTTTATTTCTTTTAGGTTCCGGTTATTGAGCTGGCTTGATACTGTAGTGTTCGACGCGAGAGTAACCTTTCGTCTCGCTTAATGCGAGAAATAGACGCGGCGCTGGCTGTATATGTTACCCTCATACTTGACACAAGGTCCCAGCTAATATAAGGAGTGCCACTATTTCTCGATAATAGTGAGACATAGGGGAGAATTGCTACAAGCAACCGCCCAGAATGTGTCGGCGCAGCAGAGACCACGGGCCTCTAGCGCTTTATTTCTTTCCCTTTTCCCTTTTTGCTCTTGTTTTCTGCTTTATTTGTTCTTCTTTTTCTTAGATTTTATAATGTTATAGATATATCTATTATAAAAATCACTTTACATACAGAATTGTAAATTGTTAATCATGTATTTAGGGAAATGTTAAATGTGTATAAAAGGTTTCTTTTGTAATATGTATGCATATATATATAGGAAAATGTTCCTTATGTACACAAAATGTGCAACTTTTTAATAAAAAGTAGACATATAAAAATACATGTTTAAAAATTTTCAAATATATATTTAAAATATGTTAAAGATGTATAGAAAATGTAATTGATCCATAAAAATAATGTACAATGTGTATGCAAAAAGTAGACAAAAAACATGTATTAGAAAATGTTCATGTAATTGACAATATTAAACATGTATCTAAATAGTTTTCAAGATATATAAAATAATGTACAAGGTGTATGCAAAAAGTAGACATCAAAATCATAATCACTAAAAAAGTTAACAATTTCCTAAATACTCCTGATTTATAAATAAATTTATAATATGTATAAAAAATTGATATCGAAAATATAAGATTCAAAAAATGTTTTATGTGTATACAAAATATGTTACATGTATTTGAACAAAATGTTAAACATGTATAAACAGTTTCCATATTCTTTCTGAAAAGAGAAAAGAAACTACCAGTGGAATTCAAAAATAGAAACAGAGAAAACGAAAAAGGGAACAAACAAAATTAAAGAAAAACCTAAAGAAACCAGTACAATAAATAGAATACAATGAAAATTGTAAAGGAAACAAAGAAAGCTGACAAAAACTAAGAAAGAAACGAGGAAAAATAAAAACGATGAAAAAGCAAAAAAAATTGTGCAAATCTATAAAGAAATAAAGAAAAACAGCAAGAAAAGGAAAACTAGGGAAAATAGTAAAAGAAGCATAACAACTGATGAAAAAAATGAAAGAAAAAAATGAAGAAAACAGGGAAGAAATGTAGAAAACCGAGAAAAAGAAAGTGGAAAAGGAAAAAACAACAGAAGAAACGAGCTAGCGTCATCGATCAAACAGCGAATAAAATACGAGATTCACTTCAGAGGATGAAACCCCTTCATGTGAGCGTACGAGATTCACTTCTGGAGATCCTATAGGGCGCGTCCTATTCGGCGCCTTAAGCGCCCAATATAGGCCACCTCGTACAGGACGCACACCCCCGATCACTCATCATCGCTATATGGGCCGGCCCTTCTATTTCTGTTTTGAAAACGCAAAAGCAAAAGAAAAGCGGCGGCACTGTGATTCGAACAGTGTACCTCCAGCTTCATCGTACACGACAAAAACCACCACGCCACCAAGACTAATCTAACAATGTACACCTTTCTAGTTCTTTTGTTCCTTGTACTTTTCTTTTATCATTTCCCTTTTTCCATTTTCTATTTTTCTTCCTTCCCTTTTCTTTTTTTCTTTCTTACTGGTTCGATGCAAAATCGATGAACTTTTTTCGAAGTTGATGAACTTTTTTCAATCTTGATGAACTTTTTTCTCAAATTTGATGAACTTTTTTCAAACTCGATGAACTATTTTTCAAACTCGTTGAACTATTTTCAAATTCGTGAACTTTTTTTTATCAAAAAGTGATGAACTTGTTTTAAATCCGTGAACTGTTTCCAAAATCTAGTGAACTTTTTTCTCAAATTTGATGAACTTTTTTCAACCCCAGTGAACTATTTTCAAACTCGTGAACTTTTTTTATCAAAAGTGACGAAGTTGTTTTAAATCCATGAACTTTTTCCAAAATCCGGAGAACTTTTTTCAAATTTGTGAACTTTTTTTATCAAAACCAATTAACTTTTCACAAATCCGTGAACTTTTTTTCCTCAAAATGGATGAACCTTTTTCAAAATTGATGAACTGTTTCTAAAAATGATGATTTTTTTAAATCCGTGACCTTTTTCAAAATAGATGATCTGTTTTTAAAATTCACGAATTCTTGTTCATTTTTTCGTTCCCCTTTTGCAAATAATTTGTGCTGCGGCAGAAACTCGGGGTCAAATAAAATGTTATCCTGGTGCAGTGGTTGAAGCCCCAAGTCCGTCAGGAATGCCATGTGGGTTCGAGTCCCTCTTTCTACATATTTTTTTGGACGTTTTTATTTTATTGGAAGCCGCGCGTTGAACGACCTCTTCGACTCGTTCTTGGGCCGGCCCGCATAACCTAGTGAGTGGGCGCTGGGTTCGTTTGCTGCCGCAGAAGGCGCCAGCGAGGAGCTCTCGCGCTCGCGAGCGCCGTGGCGCGTACCCCCCCCCCCCCCCCCCCCCCCCCCCGCCCGCTGCTGTTTGGCCGGCCCATTTCAGGGTTTAACCCCAACCGGTTTTTGGAAGGTTCTAGAACCTTCCCTGAACCAGGTTTTTATGTTTTTCTTTTGGTTTTTTATTTTCCTTTTTCTGTTTTCTTTTCATTTTTTCTTTACTTTTATGTTTTCATTTTTATCCTTGTTTTTCAATTTCCGAAAATCTATTAATTCACGATTTGTTTCTCAAAGCGTATTTTTTTGAATAATGAACATTTTTTACAAAATCGTGGTTTTAGTTTTACTAAATCGTTACTCTTAAATTATGAACATTTTTTTTGAAACTGTGAACATCTTTTAAAAACTCACGAAACATTTTTTTTGAAATTGTGAACAATTTTGTTTAGAAATTTGTGAAGATTCTCTTAAGTCATGATCATTTTTTTAAAATCATGAACATTTTTTTTGAAATAATGAACATTTTAAAATTAAAGACTACCTTTTCAAAATCATGAACATTTTTTTCAAACTCGTGAACTGTTTTAGAATTAGTGAACATTTTTTTGAATCTTGAATATTTTTTTCCAAGTTCATGAATACTTTTTGAATTAGCGAACATTTGTTTGATTTTTTTAAGTTATGAACATTTTTTAAGTTTGTGTACATTTTTTTCAAATTCATGAACAGTTTTTGAATTCCATAGAATTTTTCTGTAATCATGATTTACTTATTTTTTGAACTATTTTCAATTTCACGAACAATTTTTTGAAATCATGAACATTGTTTTAAATTCATGAACATTTTTTGTCAAATTCATGAACAACTTTTGAATTACCGAGCATCTTTTTGGAAATCATGATTTTTTTTGAAATCATGATTGTTTTATTTAAAATTAATACTTTTCTGAAATTTAGGACCTTTTGATATCCTGAATTATTGAAAAAATATAAAGAAAGAAAAGAAAAAAAAAGAAAAAAAGAAACATTCGTAAAAAGAACAGGCGGCGTCCCGGGCACACATGGGCCGGCCCAGAAGGGGAGCGGGTGGTGCGCGCCCGCTTCCTTCGCAGCGCGTGTTGGCGCGAGAGCTCTTCGCCAGCGCCTTCAGCGCCCGCTAGCGAACCCAGCGCCCGCTGCGTCGCTTGCATGGGCTTGGCCCAGCAACGCGCGCTGGCTCCCGCTCGCTAGCCGCCCACTCGATCGCTCGATCGCTGGTTCACGCAGCACGCTCGATCGCTTTTTTTTCTCTTCCCCAGAATTGCTACATTATGTCATGATTTTTCTTAGGAAAAAACCAACAGGTTTTCTACAGTACATACTCTGGTTCTTAGGAAAAAGTTCATTGAATTCGAAAAAAAGTTCACCGAATTTGCAAAAAAGTTCATCAATTTCAAAAAAAAATTGTCGAATACGAAAAAAAGTTCATCAAATTTGAAAAAAGTTCATCGAATTTAAAAAAAGTTCATCGAATATGAAAAAAGTTCATCGATTTTGAAGAAAAGTTCATCGGATTTGAAAAAGGTTCATCGAATTCAAAAAAAAGTTCATCGGATTAAAAAAAAGTTCATCCATTTTGAAAAAAATCGTCGAATATGAAAAAAGTTCATCAAATTTTGAAAAAGTTAATCAAATTTAAAAATAGTTCATCAAATTTAAAAAAACTTCATCTAATATGAAAAAAAGTTCATCGATTTTGAAGAAAAGTTCATCGGATTTGAAAAAAGTTCATTGAATTTGAAAAAAAATTCATCGGATTCAGAAAAAGTTCATCGAAGTTAAAAAAAGTTCGCCAGATTTGAAAAAAAAGGTTCATCGATTATGGAAAAAGTTCATTGAATTTGTAAAAAAAAAATCGTCCATTTTCCGGAAAAAAGTTAAGAAATGTTTGTTCTCGAATTTAAAAAAAGGAAAAAGAAAAGGCGAAAGAAGAAAATGTAGAAAAGATGTATATTATCACATTAAGCTTGGTGGCGCGGTGGTTGTTGAGTCGTCTCACTTATTGTTAGGTCGGAGGTTCGATTCTCTGTCGAGAGCGAACGTTGTGATGTGCCGGCCTGTTAGTAGCGAACGAAGGGAGGGGGTGTGCGCCCGATTATGGAAATAGTTGTATCGGGCGCAGCGGGCGCCGAA
This sequence comes from Triticum urartu, assembly GCF_056163025.1. Classification (NCBI taxonomy): domain Eukaryota; kingdom Viridiplantae; phylum Streptophyta; class Magnoliopsida; order Poales; family Poaceae; genus Triticum; species Triticum urartu. The sequence continues at coordinate 597,357,379 of NC_141875.1, read as the reverse complement.
TAGGATTTGGCTATAGGCGCTCCCATTCATTTCGCCAGAAACTCCTAAAAAAAATCATTTCGCCAGAAAGGAGGCATAGTCCCTCGGGTAATAAGCCCAATGCTATTTATCGGCAGTCGCCAGACATAGCTATGTCTCGCCTCAGGAATGGAGCTCCATATGTGCAGGAGTTTATTTTCTTCTGTGTGTTTCTTACCATTTTCACTGTTTGCAATGATTTACTTTCGTTTTTCTCTGGTGTCGGTGGTTCTTTTCATCTTTATTTCTCTTCGGCTTTCTCTGGTTCTTACTTCGTTTTCACCACTATCATTTGTTTTTCTTATTTCTCTTTCTTTTCCATTTTCAACACATGTCTACATTTTTCATATACGTTGTTCATCGCATACATCAAGAATATATTTTTATACCCATCGCATAATTTTCATATACACGAACAACATTTTTTTCAAACATATGTTTTGATATCTATTTTTCATATACAGTGTATATTTTGGGTATACATATAAAACATTTTTATATGCATTTAATATTATTAAATACATGATTAAGATTTTTTAAATATATGTTGTTGAACATGTTTCTGAATACGTGTTATTTTTTTTAAATCGTACTAAAAAAACATAGAAGCAGGGCGTACAAGGACTATTTTAAAGCTGCTATCACTCTCGTTGCTGCAAACTCATCATAGTCACTATTTTGGTTTATTTGTTTCTTGGGACTTTAACAGCGTCTGCAGAATCACAAACAGTTACTTCACATAAGAACTGTGATAACTTCTGTGTGATAGAAACGTTGTTCATAAATACTCTCCTCGGCTCTATATTGAGAGGATTACTATTTGGGATACTTACGTAAAAGTGCTACACCATCCAGTTTGGGTTGCAGGCTATCAACACCTATACAGTCGTAATGTCCTGATAGATTTTTCCGGTTTTGAGAAGATCCTAGAAGGTATTTCCTGGTTTTTGTTTGCTTTTATAGTGTTTTCTCTACCGGTTTTAATAGTTTTTCTTTCGGATTTCACCTGTTTTTGCTTTTTGTTTCCTATTTTCTTTTTTCTTTTTAACTATTTTTTCATTTCTCTTTTTCTTATTTTTATTATATCTCGTCGCATTTGTTCATGAATATTTATACATCTTTGACATTAACAAAATCATGAATATTTTTTAAAAGCCATGAATATTTTTTCAAATGCTTTAATATTTTTAAAGTCCGTGGACATTTTAAAGGCTGGAATATGTTTTGGTGGATATGGCACCAAAAAAAATGTATTTAGTAACTTCGTTCATTAATGAATCCAATGATGTGTTCTGGTGACATAACACATATTTTGTTAGTCAAATTCAAGAACTAAAATCCCATGTGTCCCATAAGCCCGGATAGAGGGAGTAGATGACTGAGCTATTTTAGGTTCCTCTACGATAGTGTGTAACTTCCCGCCTAAGGAATTCTCTTAGACGTTTAAAAGAATTACTTCATTTGTAAATATGAGGTGTACTATTTTTTAGAAGCCAAATATTTTTGTGTTTGATTAGTTTACAGATCAAATATCACATCTACAATATTAAATAAAAAAATACAATTTATGATGGATCAATGACACTAATTTGGTATTATAAATATTAACATTTTTCTTCTAAGAACATGGTCAATCTTTGTTTTGACTAGTTAAATAATACAATTCATATTATGGAATGGGATGAGTACTATTTTTCGCATGTTAAATGCAATTTCTTCTACACACTTATAAACATATCATATATTTTTATGTGATCTTGGCTGCAACGACAAGCAATCATCTATTAAATCATCAAATTCGCTTTCTCCCATTCCTTCATTTCGTCTCATGTGTTAGATATTGCCCTCTGCGGTTATAGCTTCACGGATGCAGGTAGGGATGGGCAAGAAAGGGACCCCTCCTGATTATTAGTAAGGCGGGCCTTCAATTCCACCTCGATCTTAAAAAGAATCGATTAAAATTTCATGAAACGTCTTATTTTCAAATAGTTGCGCTTAACCCCTCCCCCCACCCACCCTCGGGGTGTTTGTAGTGCCTAAGTATTGGAGTCGATCGGGAAGGGGCATACAAGTGACTACTCCTACTGTACCACACTACCACTAATAGAAAACAGGGCTTTAGTCCAGGCCGGGTAAGCCCATTAATCCCGGTTCAGTCACGAACCGGGACCCATGGGGGCATAGGTCCCGGTACGTGAGGCCAGGGGGTCGGCCGGGCCTCGTGGGGCATTGGTCTTGGTTCGTCTGGCCTCTTTGGTCCCGGGGTCAATGGTCCTCGCTCCTGGTCCACAACCATTGGTCTCGGTTCGTGGCTGGAACCGGGAGCAAATGGGGTCCTTTAGTCTCGGTTCCAGCCACGAACCGGGACCAATGAGATGCCTATATATGCCCCCTCGCCCGCGAGCAGAGCAATGGAGTGTTCTGTTTTTCTGGCCGGCCGTGCGAGAGCTTTGTGGTGCTCTAGCTCATCTCCTATGCACATGAGGTGTTCGTTGAAATGCCCGAGCCACACTTAAGCTTTCTCCTCTCGAAGCTCCTTGTCCAAGCTCCATTTTCCTCAAAATTTGTCTAGGTTTGGTGGCCCGTCCTGTCCCGTCCCCGTCCTCACCGTCGTCGACCGCCCGCGCCGATCTCGTCGCCGGCACCACCGTGGTGAGCCTCTTGATCGTATCTTCTTTCTAAAAAAAGTTCTTGTATGATTTAGATAGATACTTGTGTAATTTTCTTACTTTTATTATTGTTTGTTATTATATAGTGCGATGGTTTTGGTATCCGCCTCCATCGGCCCTCGTCTTGTCTATGATTCGGATGTGGTATATATATATATATATTATCTTTTATAACTATTTAGTTCATTTAGTGCTTATGACAATTATGCCGACCAACGTGACATAGATTTTTTTATCTAGGAGGTATATGAACCGGAAATTCCAACCGACCCTATTGTCAAGAGGTTAAATTTAGTTGAAAAAGAAAACAATTACTTGAAGGAAAAATTGAAAAAAAAATTGAGGAGGAGAAGATGATATTGGAGTTGCATGTTGTGGATGTCGTCGATGATCACAAGATCAAGATGGATGCAATGCGCTTAAAGATTAGAAAGATTAGAAAATATGCCATTCATACCGAGGCTTGGTATCATTATGCCGTTGGATCAATTGTTACCTTAGTTGCAATTATGATCGCATTTGTTGTTGCATTGAAATGTTTTAGATAGTTTCAATGTATGGTTTAATTAGATGCTCTGGAGAGCTATATGTTGTTCAGTGAGAACTATGTATGTACTTTGGTTTTAATGTGATAATGAACTTCTATTAATTTGGTCACTTATCTATTCATGATGTTCTGTGATGGTTTTTGACACACTTAATTATATATAATGCACGCAGATGAACTGGCAATGGATGTACGGTCACAGACGCACCTCCAAGTACATTGAGAGCGTGCATAATTTTCTCGCAGTGGCCGAGGCAAACAAGCAGAATGGTTTGATGTGTTGTCCATGCCCTATATGTGGGAATGCGAGGTCTTACTCTGACTCGAAAACCCTTCACACCCACCTGCTTTATAAGGGTTTCATGCCACACTATAATGTTTGGACCAAGCACGAAGAAAGAGGGGTTATGATGGAAGACATCGAAGAAGAAGAGGATGATGACAACTATGTGCCCCCTGAATACGGTGATGCCGCAACGAGGGAAGCTGAAGATCAAGAGGAACCAGACGATGTGCCTGATGATGATCTTCGCCGGGTCCTTGTTGAAGCAAAGAGACAATGCAAAAGTGAAAAGGAGGAGCTGAAGTTCGATCGCATGTTAGAGGATCAGAAAAAAAGGGTTGTACCCCAATTGCGAAGATGGCAACACAAAGCTCGATACCACACTAGAATTGTTGCAGTGGAAGGCAGAGAATGGTGTGCCTGACAAAGGATTTGAGAAGCTACTGGAAATATTGGAGAAGAAGCTTCCAAAGGATAATGAATTGCCCGACAATACGTACTCAACAAAGTAGGTTGTATGCCCTCTAGGATTGGAGGTGCAGAAGATACATGCATGCCCTAATGACTGCATCCTCTAGCCCGGTGCGTACGAGGATTTGAACGCATGCCCTGTATGTGGTGCATTGCGGTATAAGACCAGGCGAGATGACCCTGGTGATGTTGACGGTGAGCGCCCCAGGAAGAGGGTTCCTACCAAGGTGATGTGGTATGCTCCTATAATACCATGGTTGAAACGTCTATTCAGAAACAAAGAGCATGCCAAGTTGATGCGATGGCACATAGAGGACCGTAAGAAAGAGGGGAAGTTGAGAGCACCCGCTGATGGGTCGCGGTGGAGAAAAATCGAGAAAAAGTACTGGGAGGACTTTGCAGGTGACGCAAGGAACGTATGGTTTGGTTTAAGTGCAGATGGCATTAATCCTTTTGGGGAGCAGAGCAGCAATCACAACACCTGGCCCGTGACTCTATGTATGTATAACCTTCCTCCTTGGATGTGCATGAAGCAGTAGTTCATTATGATGCCAGTTCTCATCCAAGGCCCTAAGCAACCCGGCAACGCCATTGATGTGTACCTAAGGCCATTCGTTGAAGAACTTTTACAGCTATGGAATGGAAATGGTGTACGTGTATGGGATGAGCACAAACAACAGGAATTTGACCTGCATGCGTTGCTGTTTGTAACCATCAATTATTGGCCTGCTCTCAGCAACCTTTCAGGACAGATAAACAAGGGATACCACGCATGCACGCACTGTTTAGATGACACCGAAAGTATATACCTGGACAAATGCAGGAAGAATGTGTACCTAGGGCATCGTCAATTTCTTCCGACCAACCATGAAAGTCAAAAGAAAGGCAAGCATTTCAAAGGCGACGCAGATCACCGGAAGAAGCCCGCCATCCATACCGGTGATCACATACTTGCTATGGTCAATGATTTACAAGTAATCTTTAGAAAGGGTCCCGGCGGACTATCTATTCCGAATGACGCTGAGGGATGCGCACCCATATGGAAGAAGAAATCTATATTTTGGGACCTACCCTACTGGAAAGACCTAGAGGTCCGCTTTTCAATCAACGTGATGCACATGACGAAAAATCTTTGTGTGAACCTGCTAGGCTTCTTGGGCGTGTATGGGAAGACAAAAGATACACCAGAGGCACGGGAGGACTAGCAACGTGTGCACGAAAAAGATGGCATGCCTCCAAAGCAGTATGAAGGTCCTACCAGCTACGCTCTTACCAAAGAAGAGAAGGAAATCTTCTTTAAATGCCTGCTCAGTATGAAGGTTCCGTCTGGCTTCTCGTCGAATATAAAGGGAATAATAAATATGCTAGAGAAAAAGTTTCAGAACCTAAAGTCTCATGACTGCCACGTGATTATGACGCAACTGCTTCTGGTTGCATTGAGGGGGCTTCTACCAGAAAACATTCGATTAGCCATTGTGAAGCTATGTGCATTCCTCAATGCAATCTCTCAGAAGATGATCGATCCAGAAATCCTACCAAGGTTAAGGAGTGATGTGGCGCAATGTCTTGTTTGTTTCGAGCTGGTGTTCCCACCATCCTTCTTCAATATCATGATGCACGTCCTAGTTCATCTAGTCAACGAGATTGTCGTTCTGGACCCTGTATTTCTACACAATATGTTCCTCTTTGAGAGGTTCATGGGAGTCCTAAAGAAATATGTCTGTAACCGCGCTAGGCCAGAAGGAAGCATCTCCATGGGCCATCAAATAGAGGATGTCATTGGGTTTTGTATTGACTTCATTCCCGACCTTAAGAAGATTGGTCTCCCTCAATCACGGTATGAGGGGAGACTGACTGGAAAAGGCACGCTAGGAGGGGACTCAATAATATGTAGGGACAAGCATTCTTGGTCTCAATCACACTACACAGTTCTACAGATTTATACCTTGGTGACCCCATATGTTTATGAACACAAGAACATTCTGCGCACCAAACACCCAGAGCAGTGTGATGACTGGATTACATGTGAACACATCAGGACTTTCGGCAGTTGGTTGCAAACACATCTCAGGGGTGACAACACTGTTTCTGATGAGTTGTACTCGTTGGCTAGGGGACCATCTTCGACTGTATTGACTTACAAAGGGTACGAGATAAATGGGAATACATTTTACATGACCGCCCAAGATCAAAAGAGCACCAACCAAAACAGCAGTGTCCGCTTTGATGCAACAACCAAGAGGGGAAAGGACACATATTATGGTTACATAGTGGACATATGGGAACTTAACTATGGACACGATTTTAAGGACCCTTTGTTTCAGTGCAAATGGGTCAATCTGTCAGGAGGAGGGGTACACGTAGACCCACAGTACGGAATGACAACTGTGGATCTGAACAATCTTGGGTACACAGATGAACCATTCGTCCTAGCCAATGATATGGCACAGGTTTTCTATGTGAAAGACATGTCTACCAAACTGAGAAAAAGAAAAGATAAGGAAGCGAATACATCATACGATGAGCCAAAGCGCCACATAGTTCTTTCAGGAAAAAGAGAAATCGTGGGATTGGTGAAGGAAATATGCCCTAGAGGCAATAATAAAGTTGTTATTTATATTTCCTTATATCATGATAAATGTTCATTATTCATGCTAGAATTGTATTAACCGGAAACTTAGTACATGTGTGAATACATAGACAAACAAAGTGTCCCTAGTATGCCTCTACTTGACTAGCTCGTTAATCAAAGATGGTTAAGTTTCTTAGCCATAGACATGTGTTGTCATTTGATGAACGGGATCACATCATTAGAGAATGATGTGATGGAAAAGACCCATTCGTTAGCTTAGCACTATGATCATTTAGTTTATTGCTATTGCTTTCTTCATGACTTATACATGTTCCTCAGACTATGAGATTATGCAACTCCCGAATACCGGAGGAACACCTTGTGTGCTATCAAACATCACAACGTAACTGGGTGATTATAAAGATGCTCTATAGGTGTCTCTGATGGTGTTTGTTGAGTTGGCATGGATCGAGATTAGGATCTGTCACTCTGTGTATCGGAGAGGTATCTCTGGGCCCTCTCGGTAATGCACATTATGAGCCTTGCAAGCAGTGTGACTAATGAGTTAGTCACGGGATGATGCATTACGGAACGAGTAAAGAGACTTGCCGGTAATGAGATTGAACTAGGTATGATGATACCGACGATCGAATCTCGGGCAAGTAACATACCGATGACAAAGGGAACAACGTATGTTGTTATGCGGTTTGACCGATAAAGATCTTCGTAGAATATGTAGGAACCAATATGAGCATGCAGGTTCCGCTATTGGTTATTGACTAGAGATGTGTCTCGGTCATCTCTACATAGTTCTCGAACCCGTAGGGTCCGCACGCTTAACGTTTGATGACGATTTGTATTATGAGTTATGTGATTTGATGAACCGAAGTTTGTTCGGAGTCCTGGATGAGATCACGGACATGATGAGGAGTCTCGAAATGGTTGAGAGGTAAAGATTCATATATTGGAAGGTTGCATTTGGACATCAGAATGGTTCCAAGTGGTTCGGGCATTTTTTCGGAGTACCGGGAGGTTACCGGAACCCCCCGGGAGAAGTTATGGCCCTTATGGGCCATAAGAGGGAAGCACACCAGCCCACAAGGGGCTGGTGCGCCCCCCCCCCTTGGGCAGGAGGCCAATTAGGACTAGGAGAAGGGGGCCGGCCCCCCTTTCCTTCTCCTTATCCCTTCCCCCTTTCCTACTCCGTGTGGGAGGTGGAATCCTACTAGGACTAGGGAGTCCTAGTAGGACTCCACACCTTGGCGCGCCCCCTAGGGCCGGCTGCCTCTCCCTCTCCCTCCTTTATATACAGAGGTAGGGGGCACCCCAAAGACACACAAGTTGATCTTTTAGCCATGTGCGATGCCCCCCTCCATAGTTACACACCTCGGTCATATCGTTGTAGTGCTTAGGGGAAGCCCTGCGTCGGTAACTTCATCATCACCGTCACCACGCCGTCGTGCTGACGAAACTCTCCCTCGACCTCAACTCGATCAAGAGTTCGAGGTACGTCACCGAGATGAACGTGTGCAGATCGCGGAGGTGTCATATGTTCGGTACTTGGATCGGTTGGATCGCGAAGACGTTCGACTACATCAACCGTGTTACTAAACGCTTCCGCTTTCGGTCTATGAGGGTACGTAGACACACTCTCCCCTCTCATTTCTATGCATCTCCTAGATAGATCTTGTGTGATCTTAGGTAATTATTTTGAAATACTGCGTTCCCCAACAGTAGTATCAGAGCGAGGTCTATGCGTAGATGTTATATGCATGAGTAGAACATAAAGAGTTGTGGGCGATAATAGTCATACTGCTTACCAGCATGTCATACTTTGATTCGGCGGTATTGTTGGATGAAGTGGCCCAGACCGACATTACATGACCGCGTTCATGAGACTCGTTCTACTGTCGTGCTTCGCACACAGGTGGCTAGTGGGTGTCTATTTCTCCAGCTTTAGTTGAATCGAGTTTGACTATGCCCGGTCCTTGTTGAAGGTTAAAACAGCACACTTGACGAAAAATCGTTGTGGTTTTGATGCGTAGGTAAGAGAGGTTCTTGCTAGAAGCCCGTAGCAGTCACGTAAAACTTGCAACAACAAAGTAGAGGACGTCTAACTTGTTTTTGCAGGGCATGTTGTGATGTGATATGGTCAAGACGTGATTATATAAATTGTTGTATGAGATGATCATGTTTTGTAACCGTTATCGGCAACTGGCAGGAGCCATATGGTTGTCGCTTTATTGTATGAAATACAATCGCCATGTAATTGCTTTACTTTATCACTAAGCAGTAGCGATAGTCGTAGAAGCAATAGTTGGCGAGACGACAACAATGCTACGATGGAGATCAAGGTGTCAAGCCGGTGACGATGGTGATCATGACGGTGGTTTGGAGATGGAGATCAAAGGCACAAGATGACGATGGCCATATCATATCACTTATTTGATTGCATGTGATGTTTATCTTTTTATGCATCTTATTTTGCTTAGTATAGCGGTAGCATTATAAGATGATCTCTCACTAAATTTCAAGGTATAAGTGTTCTCCCTGAGTATGCACCGTTGCTGCAGTTCGTCGTGCCGAGACACCACGTGATGATCGGGTGTGATAAGCTCTACGTTCACATACAACTGGTGCAAGCCAGTTTTGCACAAGCAGAATACTCAGGTTAAAATTGACGAACCTAGCATGTGCAGATATGGCCTCAGAGCACTGAGACCGAAAGGTCAAGCGTGAATCATACAGTAGATATGATCAACATAGTGATGTTCACCATTGAAAACTACTCCATCTCATGTGATGATCGGACATGGTTTAGTTGATATGGATCACGTGATCACTTAGATGATTAGAGGGATGTCTATCTAAGTGGGAGTTCTTAAGTAATATGATTAATTGAACTTAAATTTATCATGAACTTAGTCCTGATAGTATTTGCATGTTGTAGATCAATTGCTCGCGTATAGCTTCCCCGTTTTATTTATGATATGTTCTTAGAGAAAACTATGTTGAAAGATGTTAGTAGCAATGATGTGGACTAGCTCCGTGATCTGAGGATTATCCTCATTGCTGCACAGAAGAATTATGTCCTTGATGCACCGCTAGGCGACGGACCTATTGCAGGAGCAGATGCAGACGTTATGAACATTTGTCAAGCTCAATATGATGACTACTTGATAGTGTAGTGCGCCAGGTTTTATGGCTTAGAACCGGGGACTTCAAAAATATTTTGAATGCCACAGAGCATATAAGATGTTCCGAGAGCTGAAATTGGTATTTCAGACTCATGCCCGAGTCGAGAGGTATGAGACCTCTGACAAGTACTTTGCCTACAAGATGGAGGAGAATAGCTCAACCAGTGAGCATGTGCTCAGAATGTCTTAGTACTACATTCGCTTGAATCAAGTGGGAGTTAATCTTCCAGATAAGATAGTGATTGACAGAGTTCTATAGTCACTATCGCCAAGTTACTGGTGTTGGGGAATGCAGTATTTCAAAAATATTCCTATGATCATGCAAGATCTATCTAGGAGATGCATAGCAACGAGAGGAGAGAGTGTGTCTACGTACCCTTGTAGACCGAAAGCGGAAGCATTGAGTAACGCGGTTGATGTAGTCGAACGTCTTCGCGATCCAACCGATCAAGTACCGAACGCACGTCACCTCCGTGATCTGCACACGTTCAGCTTGGTGATGTCCCTCGAACTCTAGATACATCTGAGGCCGAGGGAGAGTTTCATCAGCACGACGGCATGGTGAAGGTGATGATGAAGTTACCGACGCAGGGCTTCGCTTAAGCACTACGACAATATGACCGAGGTGGAAATCTCTGGAGGGGGGCACCGCACACGGATACGAAATCAACTTGTGTGTCTATGGGGTGCCCCCGTCCCCCGTATATAAAGGAGGGGAGGAGGGGGCCGGCCGGCCTCATGGGGCGCGCCCCAAGGGGGGGAATCCTACTCCTACTAGGAGTAGGTTCCCCCCTTTCCTAGTCCAACTAGGAGGGGAAGGAAAGAGGAAGAGGGAGAGAAGGAAAGCCCCCCCCCCCCAATTCGGATTGGGCTTGGGGGGCATGCGCCTCCACCTGGCCGCCTCCTCCTCTCTTCCACTAAAGCCCATGAAGGCCCATTAACCCTCCGGGGGGTTCCGGTAACCCCCCAGTACTCCAGAAAATGCCCGAACCTATCCGAAACCTTTCCGGTGTCCAAACATAACCTTCCAATATATCAATCTTTATGTCTCGACCATTTCAAGACTCCTCGTCATGTCCATGATCACATCCGGGACTCCGAACAACCTTCAGTACATCAAATCACATAACTCACAATACATATCGTCATCGAACGTTAAGCGTGCGGACCCTATGGGTTCGAGAACTATGTAGACATGGCCGAGACTCATCTTCGGTCAATAGCCAATAGCGGAACCTGGATGCTCATACTGGTTCCCACATATTCTACGAAGATCTTTATTGGTCAAACCGCATAACAACATACGTTGTTCCCTTTGTCATCGGTATGTTACTTGCCCGAGATTCGATCGTCGGTATCATCATACCTAGTTCAATATCGTCACCGGCAAGTCTCTTTACTCATAATGCATCATCCCGTAACTAACTCATTAGTCACATTGCTTGCACGGCTCATAGTGATGTGCATTACCAAGAGGGCCCCGAGATACCTCTCTGACAATCGGAGTGATAAATCCTACGATCTATGCCAACTCAACAAACACCATCGGAGACACCTGCAGAGCACTTTATAATCACCCAGTTACGTTGTGACGTTTGATAGCACACTAAGTGTTCCTCCGGTATTCGGGAGTTGCATAATCTCATAGTCATAGGAACATGTGTAAGTCATGGAGAAAGCAATAGCAATAAACTAAACGATCATAGTGCTAAGCTAACGTATGGGTCTAGTCCATCACATCATTTTCTAATGATGTGATCCCGTTCATGAAATGACAGCACATCTCTATGGCTAGGAAACTTAATGTTTTTTTATGAACGAGCTAGTCTAGTAGAGGCATACTAGGGACACTCTGTTTGTCTATGTATTCACGCATGTACTAAGTTTCCGGATAATACAAATCTAGCATGAATAATAAACATTTATCATGATATAATGAAATATAAATAACAACTTTATTATTGCCTCTAGGGCATATTTCCTTCAGTCTCCCACTTGCACTAGAGTCAATAAGCTAGATTACACGGTAATGATTCTAACACCCATGGAGTCTTGGTGTTGATCATGTTTTGCTCAAGAGAGAGGCTTAGTCAACGGATCTGCAACATTCAGATCCGTATGTATCTTGCAAATCTCTATGTCTCCCTCCTTGACTTGATCGCGGATGGAATTGAAGCGTCTCTTGATGTGCTTGGTTCTCTTGTGAAATCTGGATTCCTTTGCCAAGGCAATTGCACCAGTATTGTCACAAAAGATTTTCATTGGACCCAATGCACTAGGTATTACACCTAGATCATATATGAACTCCTTCATCTAGAGTCCTTCATTTGCTGCTTCCAAAGCAGCTATGTATTCTGCTTCACACGTAGATCCCGCCACGACGCTCTGCTTAGAACTGCACCAACTGACAGCTCCACCATTCAATAAAAATACATATTCGGTTTGTGACTTAGAGTCATCTGGATCGGTGTCAAAGCTCGCATCGACATAACCTTTTATGATGAGCTCTTTGTCACCTCCATAAACGAGAAACATATCCTTAGTCCTTTTCAGGTATTTCAGGATGTTCTTGACCACTGTCCAGTGATCTACTCCTGGATTACTTTGTTACCTCCCTGCTAAACTAATAACAAGTCACACATCAGGTCTGGTACACAACATTGCATACATGATAGAACCTATGGCTGAGGCATATGGAATGACTTTCATTTTCTCTCTATCTTCTGCGGTGGTCGGGCATTGAGTCTGACTCAACTTCACACCTTGTAACACAGGCAAGAACCCTTTCTTTGCTTGATCCATTTTGAACTTCTTCAAAACTTTATCAAGGTATGTGCTTTGTGAAAGTCCAATTAAGCGTCTTGATCTATCTCTATAGATCTTGATGCCCAATATATAAGCATCTTCACCGATGTCTTTCATTGAAAGATACTTATTCAAGTATCCTTTTATGCTATTCAGAAATTCAGTATCATTTTCGATCAATAATATGTCATCCACATATAATATTAGAAATGCTACAGAGCTCCCACTCACTTTCTTGTAAATACAGGCTTCTCCAAAAGTCTGTATAAAACCATATGCTTTGATCACACTATCAAGGCATATATTCCAACTCCGAGATGCTTGCACCGGTCCATAAATGGATCGCTGGAGCTTACACACTTTGTTAGCACCTTTTGGATCGACAAAACCTTCTGGTTGCATCATATACAACTCTTCTTTAAGATATCCATTAAGGAATGCAGTTTTGACATCCATTTGCCAAATTTCATAATCATAAAGTGCAGCAATTGCTAACATGATTCGGATGGACTTAAGCATCGCTACGGGTGAGAAAGTCTCATCGTAGTCAACTCCTTGAACTTGTCAAAAACCTTTCGCAACAAGTCGAGCTTTGTAGACAGTAACATTACCGTCAGCGTCAGTCTTCTTCTTGAAGATCCATTTATTCACTATGGCTTGCCGATCATCGGGCAAGTCAACCAAAGTCCACACTTTGTTCTCATACATGGATCCCATCTCAGATTTCATGGCCTCAAGCCATTTTGTGGAATCTGGGCTCATCATCGCTTCCTCATAGTTCGTAGATTCGTCATGGTCAAGTAACATGACTTCCAGAACAGGATTACCGTACCACTCTGGTGCGGATCTTACTCTGGTTGACCTACGAGGTTCGGTAGTAACTTGATCAGAAGTTTCATGATCATCATCATTTGCTTCCTCACTAATTGGTGTAGGAATCACTGGAACTAATTTCTGTGGTGAACAACTTTCCAGTAAGGGAGAAGGTATAGTTACCTCATCAAGTTCTACTTTCCTCCCACTCACTTCTTTCGAGAGAAACTCCTTCTCTAGAAAGGATCCATTCTTAGCAACGAATATCTTGCCTTCAGATCTGTGATAGAAGGCGTACCCAATAGTCTCCTTTGGGTATCCTATGAAGACACATTTCTCCGATTTGGGTTCGAGCTTATCAGGTTGAAGCTTTTTCACATAAACATCGCAGCCTGAAACTTTAAGAAACGACAACTTGGGTTTCTTGCCAAACCATAGTTCATATGGTGTCGTCTCAATGGATTTCGATGGTGCCCTATTTCACGCGAATGCAACCGTCTCTAAAGCATAACCCCAAAACGATAGCGGCAAATCAGTAAGAGACATCATAGCTCGCACCATATCTAACAAAGTGCGGTTACGATGTTCGGACACACCATTACGTTGTGGTGTTCCAGGTGGCATGACTTGCGAAACTATTCTGCATTGTTTCAAATGAAGACCAAACTCATAACTCAAATATTCACCTCCACGATCAGATTGTAGAAACTTAATTTTCTTGTTACGATGATTTTCCACTTCACTTTTAAATTCTTTGAACTTTTCAAATGTTTCAGACTTATGTTTCATTAAGTAGACATACCCATATCTGCTCAAATCATCTGTGAAGGTCAGAAAATAACGATACCCGCCACGAGCATCAACACTCATTGGACCGCATACATCAGTATGTATTATTTCCAATAAGTCTGTTGCTCGTTCCATTGTTCTGGAGAACAGAGTCTTAGTCATCTTGCCCATGAGGCACGGTTCGCAAGCATCAAGTGATTCACAATCAAGCAATTCCAAAAGCCCATCAGCATGGAGTTTCTTCATGCGCTTTACACCAATATGACCTAAACGGCAGTGACACAAATAAGTTGCACTATCATTATTAAACTTATATCTTTTGGCTTCAATACTATGAATATGTGTATCACTACTATCAAGATTTAGTAAAAATAGACCACTCATAAAGGGTGCATGACCATAAAAGATATTACTCATATAAATAGAACAACCATTATTCTCTGATTTAAATGAATAACCGTCTCGCATCAAACAAGATCCAGATATAATGTTCATGCTTAACGCTGGCACCAAATTACAATTATTCAGGTCTAAAACTAATCCCGAAGGTAGATGTAGAGGTAGCGTGCCGACGGCGATCACATCGAATTTGGAACCATTTCCCAAGTGCATCGTCACCTCGTACTTAGCCAATCTTCGCTTAATCCGTAGCCCCTATTTCGAGTTGCAAATATTAGCAACAGAACCACTATCAAATACTCAGGCGCTACTGCGAGCATTAGTAAGGTACACATCAATAACATGTATATCAAATATACCTTTCACTTTGCCATCCTTCTTATCTGCCAAATACTTGGGGAAGTTCTGCTTCCAGTGACTAGTCCCTTTGCAGTAGAAGCACTCAGTCTCAGGCTTAGGTCCAGACTTGGGCTTCTTCACTTGAGCAGCAACTTGCTTGCCATTCTTTTTGAAGTTCCCCTTCTTTCCTTTGCCCTTCTTCTTGAAACTAGTGGTCTTGTTGACCATCAACACTTGATGCTCCTTCTTGATTTCTACCTCTGCAGCTTTTAGCATCGTGAAGAGTTCGGGAATTGTCTTATCCATCCTTTGCATATTATAGTTGATCATGAAGCTTTTGTAGCTTGGTGGCAGTGATTGAAAAACTTTGTCAATGACACTATCATCATGAAGATTAACTCCCAGTTGAGTCAAGTGGTTGTGGTACCCAGACATTCTGAGTATATGTTCACTGACAGAACTACTCTCCTCCATCTTGCAGCTATAGAACTTATTGGAGACTTCATATCTCTCAATTCGGGCATTTGCTTGAAATATTAACTTCAACTCCTGGAACATCTCATATGCTCCATGACGTTCAAAATGTCGTTGAAGTCCCGATTCTAAGCCGTATAGCATGGCACACTGAACTATCGAGTAGTCATCATCTTTGCTCTGCCAGACATTCATAACATCTGGTGTTGCTCCTGCAGTGGGCTTTGCACCTAGCGGTGCTTCCAGGACGTAATTCTTCTATGCAGCAATGAGGATAATCCTTAAGTTACGGACCCAATCCATGTAGTTGCTACCATCATCTTTCAACTTAGCTTTCTCCAGGAACACATTAAAATTCAATGGAACAACAACACGGGCCATTTATCTACAACAACATAGACATGCAAAATACTATCAGGTACTAAGTTCATGATAAATTAAAGTTCAATTAATCATATTACTTAAGAACTCCCACTTAGATAGGCATCCCTCTATTCATCTAAATGATCACGAGATCCATATCAACTAAACCATGTCCGATCATCACGTGAGATGGAGTAGTTTTCAATGGTGAACATCACTATGTTGATCCTATCTACTATATGATTCACGCTCGACCTTTCGGTCTCAGTGTTCTGAGGCCATATCTACATATGCTAGGCTCGTCAAGTTTAACCCGAGTATTTTTCTTGTGCAAAACTGGCTTGCACCCATTGTATGTGAACGTAGAGCTTATCACACCCGATCATCATGTGGTGTCTCGGCACGACGAACTGTAGCAACGGTGCATACTCAGGGAGAACACTTATACCTTGAAATTTAGTGAGAGATCATCTTATAATGCTACCGTCAAACTAAGCAAAATAGGATGCATAAAGGATAAACATCACATGCAATCAATATAAGTGATATGATATGGCCATCATCATCTTGTGCCTTTGATCTCCATCTCCAAAGCATCGTTATGATCACCATCGTCACCGGCTTGACACCTTGATATCCATTGTAGCATCATTGTCGTCTCGCCAACTATTGCTTCTATGACTATCGCTACTGCTTAGTGATAAAGTAAAGCAATTACATGGCGATAGCAATTCATACAATAAAGCGACAACCAGATGGCTCCTGCCAGTTGCTGATAACTATGTTACAAAACATGATCCTCTCATACAAAAATTTATATAATCATGTCTTGACCATATCACATCACAACATACCCTGCAAAAACAAGTTAGACGTCCTCTACTTTGTTGTTGCAAGTTTTACGTGGATGCTACGGGCTTAGCAAGAACTGTTCTTACCTATGGCATAAAAACCACAATGTGGTGTAGTGATTGCTTTTTGATCTTCAGAAAGAACCATGTTCATTGAATCCGATTCAACTAAAGTTGGAGAAATAGACACCCGCCAGCCACCTGTGTGCAAAGCACGTCGGTAGAACCAGTCTCATGAACACGGTCATGTAATGTCGGTCCGGGCCGCTTCATCCAACAATACTGCCGAATCAAGAAACAACTAGTGACGGCAAGCAATATGTATATACCCACGCCCACAACTCCTTTGTGTTCTACTCGTGCACATAACATCTACGTATAGACCTGGCTCGGATGCCACTGTTGGGGAACACAGTATTTCAAAAATATTCCTACGATCACGCAAGATCTATCTAGGATATGCATAGCAACGAGAGGGGAGAGTGTGTCTACGTACCCTCGTAGACCGAAAGCGGAAGCATTGAGTAACGCGGTTGATGTAGTCGGACATCTTCGCAATCCAACCGATCAAGTACCGAACGCACGACACCTCCGCGATCTGCACACGTTCAGCTCGGTGACGTCCCTCGAACTCTAGATCCAGCTGAGGCTGAGAGAGAGTTTCATCAGCACGATGGCATGGTGACGGTGATGATGAAGTTACTGACACAGGGCTTCGCTTAAGCACTACGACAATATGACCAAGGTGGAAATCTATGGAGGGGGGCACCGCACACGGCTAAGAAATCAACTTGTGTGTCTATGGGGTGCCCTCCTCCCCCGTATATAAAGAAGGGGAGGAGGGAGCCGGCCGGGCTCATGGGGTGCGCCCCAAGGGGGGGAATCCTACTCCTACTAGGAGTAGGTTCCCCCCTTTCCTAGTCCAACTAGGAGGAGAAGGAAAGAGGAAGAGGGAGAGAAGGAAAGCCCGGCCGCGCGCCTCCACTTGGCCGCCTCCTCCTCTCTTCCACTAAAACCCATGAAGGCCCATTAACCCTCCGGGGGGTTCCGGTAACCCCCCAGTACTCCAGAAAATGCCCAAACCTATCCGAAACCTTTCCGGTGTCCAAACATAACCTTCTAGTATATCAATCTTTATGTCTCGGCCATTTTGAGACTCCTAATCATGTTTGTGATCACATCCGGGTCTCCGAACAACCTTCGGTACATCAAATCACATAACTCGCAATACATATCGTCATCGAACGTTAAGCGTGCGGACCCTACGGGTTCGAGAACTATGTAGACATGGCCGAGAGTCATCTCCGGTCAATAACCAATAGTGGAACCTGGATGCTCATGTTGGTTCCTACATATTCTACAAAGATCTTTATCCGTCAAATCGCATAACAACATACGTTGTTCCCTTTGTCATCGGTATGTTACTTGCCCGAGATTCGATCGTCGGTATCATCAAACCTAGTTCAATCTCGTCACCGAAAAGTTTCTTTACTCGTTCCGTAATGCATCATCTCATAACTAACTCATTAGTCACATTGCTTGCAAGGCTCATAGTGATGTGCATTACCGAGAGGGCCCAGAGATACCTCTCTAACAATCGGAGTGACAAATCCTAATCTCGATCTATGCCAACTCAACAAACACCATCGGAGACACTTGTAGAGCATCTTTATAATCACCTGGTTACGTTGTGACGTTTGATAGCACACTAAGTGTTCCTCCGGCATTCAGGAGTTGCATAATCTCATAGTCATAGGAACATGTATAAGTTATGGATAAAGCAATAGCAATAAACTAAACGATCATAGTGCTAAGCTAACGGATGGGTCTAGTCCATCACATCATTCTCTAATGATGTGATCACATTCATCAAATAACAACACATGTCTGTGGCTAGGAAACTTAACCATTTTTGATTAACGAGCTAGTCTAGTAGAGGCATACTAGGGACACTCTGTTTGTCTATGTATTCACACATGTACTAAGTTTCCGGTTAATACAATTCTAGCATGAATAATAAACATTTATCATGATATAAGGAAATATAAATAACAACTTTATTATTGCATCTAGGGCATATTTCCTTCCACTGGAACTTCGTGATAAACTATAATATGCAAGGGATGACGAAAATGGTTCCCGAGCTCTTCGTGATGCTGAAATCAACGAAGGTGGAAATCAAGAAAAGCATCAAATGTTGATGGTTGACAAGACCACTAGTTTCAAGTAAAAGGGCAAGGGAAAGAAAGGGAACTTCAAGAAGAATGGCAAGAAAGTTGTCACTCCCATGAAGAAGCCCAAAGCTAGACCCAAGCCTCAAACTGAGTGCTTCTACTGCAAAGGAAATGGTCACTAGTAGTGGAACTGCCCCAAATACTTGGCAGGTAAGGATGGCAAAGTGAACAAAAGTATATATGATATACATGTTATTGATGTTTACTTTACTAGTATTCATAGTAGCCCCTGGGTATTTCATACTGGTTCAGTTGCTATGATTAGTGACTCAAAACAGGAGTTACAAAATGAACAAAGACTAGTTGAGGGCGAGGTGACGATGTGTGTTGGAAATGATTCCAAAGGTTGATAAGATCACCATCCCACACTCCCTTTACCTTCGGGGTTAGTGTTGAACCTAAAATAAATGTTATTTGGTGTTTGCATTGAGCATAATATGATTGGATCATGTTTATTGCAATACGGTTATTCATTTAAGTCAACGAATAATTGCTATTATGTTTACATGAATAAAACCTTCTGTGGTCATACACCCACGGTGAATGGTTTATTGAATCTTGATCATAGTGATACACATATTCATGATATTGATGACAAAACATGCAAAGTTGATAATGATAATGCAAAATACTAGTGGCACTGCCGTTTAGGTCATATTGGTGTAAAGCGCATGACGAAACTCCATGCTGATGGGCTTTTGGAGTCACTTGATTATGAATCACTTGATGCTTGAGAACCATGCCTCATGGGCAAGATGACTAAGACTCTGTTCTCCAAAACAATGGATTGAGCAACAGACTTATTAGAAATAATACATACTGATGTATGCGATCCAATGAGTGTTGAGGCTTGTGGCGGGTATCGTTATTTTCTGACCTTCATAGATGCTTTGAGCAGATATGAGTATGTCTACTTAATGAAACACAAGTCTGGAACGTTTGAAAAGTTCAAAGAATTTCAGAGTGAAGTGGAGAATCATCGTAACAAGAAAATAAAGTTTCTACGATCTGATTGCGGAGACGAAATATTTGAGTTACGAGTTTGGCCTTCAGTTGAAACAATGTCGAATAGTTTCGCAACTCACGCCACCTGGAACATCATAACTGTACTTTATTAGATATGGTGCGATCTATGATGTCTCTTATCGATTTAGCACTGTCGTTTTGGGGTTATGCATTAGAGACAGCTGCATTCACGTTAAATAGGGCACCGTCTAAAATCCGTTGAGATGACATCGTATGAACCATGGTTTAGCAAGAAACCTAAGCTGTCCTTTCTTAAAGTTTGGGGTTGCGATGCTTATGTGAAAAAGTTTCAGCCAGATAAGCTCAAACCCAAATCGGAGAAGTGCGTCTTCATAGGATACCCAAAAGAAACTGTTGGGTACACCTTCTATCGCAGATCCGAAGGCAAGATCTTTGTTGCTAAGAGTGGATCCTTTTTAGAGAAGAAGTTTCTCTCGAAAGAAGTGAGTGGGAGGAAAGTAGAACTTGATGAGGTAATTGTACCTTCTACCAAATTGGAAAGTAGTTCATCATAGAAATCAGTTCCAGTGATGCCTACACCAATTAGTGAGGAAGTTAATGATGATGATCATGAAACTTCATATCAAGTTACTACGGAACCTCATAGGTCAACCAGAGTACGTTCCGCACCAGAGTGGTACGGTAATCCTGTTCTGGAAGTCATGTTACTAGACCATGGCAAACCTATGAACTATGAGGAAGCGATGATGATCCCAGATTCCGTGAAATGGCTTAAGGCCATGAAATCTGAGATGGGATCCATGTATGAGAACAAAGTATGGACTTTGATTGACTTGCCTGATGATCGATGAGCCATTCAGAATAAATGGATCTTCAAGAGGAAGACGGACGCTGATAGTAGTGTTACTATCTACAAAGCTTGAATTGTCGCAAAAGGTTTTCGACAAGTTCAAGGTGTTGACTACGATGAGATTTTCTCACTCGTATCGATGCTTAAAATTCTGTTCGAATCATGTTAGCAGTTGCCGCATTTTATGAAATCTGGCAAATGGATATCAAAACTACATTCCTTAACGGATTTATTAAAGAAGAGTTGTATATGATGCAACCATAAGGTTTTGTCAATCCTAAAGGTGCTAACAAAGTGTGCAAGCTCTAGCGATCCATCTATGGACTGGTGCAAGCATCTCAGAGTTGGAATATACACTTTGATGAGTTGATCAAAGCATATAGTTTTATACAGACTTTTGGAGAAGCTTGTATTTACAAGAAAGTGAGTGCGAGCTCTGTAGCATTTCTGATATTATATATGGATGACATATTGTTGATCAGAAATGATACTAAATTTCTGGATAGCATAAAAGGATACTTGAATAAGAATTTTTCAATGAAAGACCTCGGTGAAGCTGCTTACATATTGGGCATCAAGATCTATAGAGATAGATCAAGACGCTTGATAAATTTTTTCAATAAGTACATACCTTGACAAGTTTTTGAAGTAGTTCAAAATGGAACAGTCAAAGAAGGAGTTCTTGCCTATGTTGGAAGGTGTGAAGTTGAGTAATGACTCAAAACCCGACCACGGCAGAAAATAGAAAGAGAATGAAAAATCATTCCCTATGCCTCAGTCATAGGTTCTATAAAGTATGTTATGTTGTGTACCAGACCTATTGTATACCTTAGCATGATTTTGGCAAGGGAGTACAATAGTGATCTAGGAGTAGATCACTCAGCAGTCAAAATTATCCTTAGAGGACTAAGGAAATATTTCTCGATTATGGAGGTGATAAAAGAGTTCGTCGTAAAGAGTTACGTCGATGCAAGATTTTGACACCGATCTAGATGACTCTAAGTCTCGATCTAGATACATATTGAAAGTGGGAGAAATTAGCTAGAGTAGCTCCGTGCAGAGTATTGTAGACATAGAAATTTGCAAAATACATATGGATCTAAATGTTGCAGACCCGTAGACTAAACTTATCTCATAAGCAAAACTTGATCACTCTTTGGGTGTTAATCACATAGCGATGTGAACTAGATTATTGACTCTAGTAAACCCTTTGGGTATTAGTCACATGAAGATGTGAACTAATCACATAAAGATGTGAACTATTGATGTGAAATTACATGACGATGTGAACTAGATTATTGACTCTAGTGCAAGTGGGAGACTGAAGGAAATATGCCCTAGAGGCAATAATAAAGTTGTTATTTATATTTCCTTATATCATGATAAATGTTTATTAGAGTTGTATTAACCGGAAACTTAGTACATGTGTGAATACATAGACAAACAAAGTGTCCCTAGTATGCCTCTACTTGACTAGCTCGTTAATCAAAGATGGTTAAGCTTCCTAGCCATAGACACGTGTTGTCATTTGATGAACGTGATCACATAATTAGAGAATGATGTGATGGACAAGACCCATCCATTAGCTTATCAGTATGATCGTTTAGTTTATTGCTATTGCTTTCTTCATGATTTATACATCCTTAGACTATGAGATTATGCAACTCCTGAATACCGGAGGAACACCTTGTGTGCTATCAAATGTCACAACGTAACTGGGTGATTATAAAGATGCTCTACAGGTGTCTCCGATGGTGTTTGTTGAGTTGGCATAGTTCAAGATTAGGATTTGTCACTCCATGTATCGAAGAGGTATCTCTGGGCCCTCTCGGTAATGCACATCGCTATGAGACTTGCAAGCAATGTGACTAATGATTTAGTTACGGGATGATGCATTACAGAATGGGTAAAGAGACTTGCCGGTAACGATATTGAACTAGGTAATATGATACCGACAATCGAATCTCGGGCAAGTAACATATCGATGACAAAGGGAACAACGTATGTTGTTATGCGGTTTGATCGACAAAGATCTTCGTAGAATATGTAGGAACCAATATGAGCATCCATGTTCCGCTATTGGTTATTGACCAGAGATGTGTCTCGGTCATGTCTACATAGTTCTCGAACACGTAGGGTCCGCACGCTTAACGTTCGATGACGATTTGTATTATGAGTTACGTGATTTGATGAACCGAAGTTTGTTCGGAGTCCTGGATAAGATCACGGACATGACGAGGAGTCTCGAAATGGTCGAGAGGTAAAGATTCATATATTGGAAGGTTGCATTTGGACATCGGAATGGTTCCGAGTGGTTCGGGCATTTTTTGGAGTACCGGGAGGTTACCGGAACCCCCTGGGAGAAGTTATGGGCCATAAGAGGGAAGCACACCAGCACACAAGGGGATGGTGCGCCCCCCTTGGGCAGGAGGCCGATTAGGACTAGGAGAAGGGGGTCGGGCCCCCTTTCCTTCTCCTTATCCCTTCCCCCTTTCCTACTACGTGTGGGAGGTGGAATCCTACTAGGACTAGGGACTCCTAGTAGGACTCCACACCTTGGCGCGCCCCCTAGGACCGGATGCCTCTCCCTCTCCCTCCTTTATATACGGAGGCACGGGGCACCCGAAGACACACAAGTTGATCTTTTAGCCATGTGCGGTGCCCCCCTCCACAGTTACACACCCCGGTCATATTGTTGTAGTGCTTAGGTGAAGCCCTGCGTCGGTAACTTCATCATCACCGTCACCACGCCGTCGTGCTAAGGAACTCTCCCTCGGCCTCAACTGGATCAAGAGTTCGAGGGACGTCACCGAGCTGAACGTGTGCAGATCGCGGAGGTGTCGTACGTTCGGTACTTGGATCGATTGGATCGCGAAGACGTTCGACTACATCAATCGCATTACTAAAAGCTTCCACTTTCGGTCTACGAGGGTACGTAGACACACTCTCCCCTCTCGTTGCTATGCATCTCCTAGATAAATCTTGCGTGATCGTAGGTAATTTTTTTTGAAATACTGTGTTCCCCAACAATTGGAGGGCAAGACATACATGTCTGAAGATTATGAAAAGTTTCATGAAATTCCTCCCTTCAAAGTCAAGGCTGACATAAGCACCCTGTTACGATGAAGATGATCCATGGTTACGGCGCAATAAGCAAAGGACAGAAGTGAACAAAAGGTGAAGAATTTCTCTCCACAACTATTATGATGATGCCTTTGATCTAGAATATCAATGCAATTACATGTGAAGAAATGAAATGCCTTTTGTAACAGATGAGTTTTCGTCTGAAACCCTAATACTTTGAAAAAGATTGTCCATTTTGTACACGAAGTGCATCCAGTTTTTGCCGTAACCCTCTCAACTTTTTATAACATGCTATTTTGGTGAAATGATGATACCATGCCAACTTTCAACCTTTTCAGAGTTCATTTTTATTGCTTTTCAATTTTAGGGTCATTTAGCTTAAAAAATCAGTAAATGCATGAAAAATACCACATGAAGTCGGGAAGGGTTGAAAATTGACGATGTGGCTATGGATGGTTCATTTTGAACACACAAAAAGTCTGGAGTTCAAATAAGTTCAAAAAAATGAAATGCCTTTGTAACAGATGAGTTTTCATCCGAAACCCTAATACTTTAAAAGAGATTGTCCGTTTTGTACACAAAGTGCAACCAGTTTTTGCCGTAACCCTCTCAACTTTTTATAACATGCTATGTGGGTGAAATGATGATACCATTCCAACTTTCAACCTTTTCAGAGTTCATTTGTAGTGCTTTTCAATTTCAGGGTCATTTAGCTTTAAAAAAATCAGTAAATGCATGAAAAATACCACATGAAGTCAGAAAGGGTTGAAGATTGATGATGTGCCTTTGAATGGTGCATTTTGAACACACAAAAAGTCTGGATTTCAAATAAGTTCAAAAAAAATGAAATACCTTTGTAACACATGAGTTTTCATCTGAAACCCTCATACTTTGAAAAAGATTGTCCTTTTTGTACACGAAGTGCATCCAGTTTTTGCCGTAACCCTCTCAACTTTTTATAACATGCTATTTGGGTGAAATGATGATACCATGCCAACTTTCAACCTTTTCAGAGTTCATTTTTATTGCTTTTCAATTTTAGGGTCATTTAGCTTTAAAAAACAGTAAATGCATGAAAAATACCACATGAAGTCAGAAAGGGTTGAAAATTGATGATGTGCCTTTGAATGGAGCATTTTGAACACACAAAAAGTCTGGAGTTCAAATAAGTTCAAAAAACTGAAATCCCTTTTGTAACAAATGAGTTTTCGTTCGAAACCCTGATACTTCAAAAGAGATTGTCCATTTTGTACACGAAGTGCATCCAGTTTTGGTCGTAACCCTCTCAACTTTTTAGCAAATGCTATGTGGGTGAAATGATTATACCATGCCAACTTTCAACCTTTACAGAGTTCATTTGTAGTGCTTTTCAATTTCATGGTCATTTAGCTCAAAGAATGAACTAATAGCAAAAAGAATGAACTAAAAATAATCAATTAAAATATTCTGTTATGATCAATTAAAAGAAAACTATAATATTCTTCAATAGAAAAAAGAATCAACTAAAAAACTTTTATTAAACTCTAAAAGCAAAAGGAATCAATTAAAAAGCTTTTATAAACCTCTAGTATTTTTGAAACTAAAATTATATAAAATTTATGCAACTAAAATTATCAAAGTATTTTCTGTTCAAAACATTAAAAGCAAAAACAATTTTCATGAAGAATTTTTTTGTTAGAAACTTTAATAGCAAACTAAAATAACAAAATCTGTTTTTGATTAAAACAGATATTTAAAATAACCTAAAAATTACCAAATTAATTATAATGATAAAACACAGTAATATTAAATAGTAGGAAAAATAATCACTCAAAAATCTATTTTTATAGTAAAGTTATTCACAAACTAGTGATTCACATAAATTTCAAAAAAAATCAAATTTAAACTATTCAAATTTGAAAACTAATGGCACTAACCGAAAGTTTATAATTTTTGTGACCTAACAGCAAAAAGAATCACTAAAAAACTGTAAGTAGAAACAAAAGAAAATAAATAAAGCAAAAAACGAAAAAAAAACGGGAAAAAAATGCCACCTAGCTGCTGGGCCACCATGGCCTGAATACAACTAGAAAGCCAAGCATAGGCCAGGATTCAGGCCCACAGAAGGTCCAGTAGGCCCACAGGTAGATACAACTGTTTAGGCCCGTAAGCCTGCATTCGAGAGGAGCTCGAGAGGGCAGCGGCAGTGGGGCTTATAAACCACTCCGAGCCCCTCTCAACTAGCGAGATGGGACTAAACTTTTGGCCGCGGGCAGCACAAGGCCTTTGGTCCCGGTTGGTAGCACCAACCGGGATGAAAGGGGTGCATTGGTACCGGTTCGTGGTACCAACCGGGACCAAAGGTCCTTGTTTCCCGCCCTTTGGGCTGCTGAAAACTGAAATTTGGTCCCGGTTGGTGGCACCAACCGGGACGAAAGGGGGGCATTGGTCCTGGTTGGTGCCACGAACCGGGACCAATGCTTCGTGTATATAAGCAGCACTTGTAAAAATTTCCATTCAGTTCTTCGATCTCTCCGACGCCGCCGCCATGCTGCCCCTGCTCCGCCGTCACCGTCGCCGCCCTTGCCCCATCGTTGGTGTCGCCGTCGCCGCCCCCGACGCCATCGCCACGCCCCTGCCCCGAGCCCTCGTCACCGCACCCCTGACCCCGACGCCGTCGTCGTGCCGCCCCGCCCCCGAGCCCTCATCGACGCGCCCGACATCGTCATTGTGCCCCTTCCCCCAACGCCGTCACCGCCCCGGTCCGCGCTACGGTCCGGCCAGCCCCCTTCCTCCTTGTCCTCCTCTCCCCTAGCTTGTTCATATAAATTTTTTGATCATATGATTGTTAGATGATGTTGATGTTAGATATGATGATGTTGATGATAGATGATGTATGTTTTTTTTGTTCATATGATGATTTTTTTCATATATGTATTAATTTTTTTATTTAGGTTGTTAGTAGATATCGATTTTAGGTTAGTTGATTTAGTGCATTTTAGGTTAGTTGTGCTGTTAGTGCATTTTAGGTTAGTAGATTTTAGGTTAGTGGAGATGAAAAAGGAAAATAAGGAAAAAGAAGAAAAGAGGAAGAAGGAAGAAGAAGAAAAAGGAGAGGAAGAAGGAAAATAAGAAGAGGAAGAAGGAGAAGAAGAAGGAGAAGAAGAGGAGAGGAAGAAGATGAGAAAAAAATAAGAAGGGGAAAAAAAGAGGAGTCTATTCCTTCTCCTCTTTTTTTCTTCTTCTATTTTTTATTCTTCTCCTCTATTCCTTCTTCATATAATCTTTTTTTTCTTCTTCTCCTCTATTCCTTCTTCTTCTCCTCTTTTTTTCTTATTCTTACTCTTCTTATTTTTTGTCAGGAATGAGGGTGTCGAGGATTGCCGAGCGGTCGAGGGTCGGGAACTAGGGTAGAGGGTGGAGGTTCGCCGAGGGGTCGAGGGTCGAGGATCGCCGAGGGGTCGAGGGTCGCTATGCTGTGCTAGGAGGGCACCCAAACCCTAGAAAACAAGTGTTGTCGATCTCCTACCCCCTCCTGCCCCTACCTGACAAACTCTCGAGGCCACCCAAACCATTAGAAGAAAACTCCCGTAACTTTCGACATGAGGGGGGACGTCGATCAACCCCCTCTCGCCCGACCAACTCTCGAGGACACCCAAACCCTAGAAAAAAATGTTGTCGATCTCCTACCCCCTGCCGCCCCTACCCGACAAACTCTCGAGATTTATAAGAGATTTATCAAGAATGCCCACATTATGGATGTGCATAATTAGCTTGATCCATACTTTTCCTGATCTCATCTATGCTTATATATGTGCATGTTCTCTTGTGTCAAAGTATTGATGAAATCCATGGTTTCATCATTAGCCATAAGTAACATGCGCATGATGATATGAAGCTCTCCAAAGTTATTTTGGAACGGAGTACCGATAGGATAATTCGCTTTTTGGTACGAAGTTCAGCAAAGGCCTTCCAAATAGCGATATTCAGAAGGCTCTTGCTGAACTTCGTACCAAAAAGCAAATTATCTTATCCAGGACTCCGTTCCAAAACAACTTTGGAGAGCTTCGTACCATCATGCGCCTGTTACCTCTGGCTAATGATGAAGCCATGGTTTTCTTGAATCCTTTGACACTAGACAATGTGACATATATAAGGGTAGATGAGATCAGGAAAATATATGGACCATTTTCTGCACATCCAGAATGGCGCCATTTTGTTAAATCCCTTAAAGGTTAAGAGAATCCCTTGTTTGACATTCATGAGAGAGGCGATCCGGTCTGGTCGACGAACATGTCATGTGATAGGTAGTATTTTTTTGTTCACAGAAAACTCCGGTAACTCTTCAACATGAGGGGGGACATCAATCAACCCCCTCTCGCCTGACCAAACCCTAGAAGCATCGAGGCCACCCAAATTTACCAAGTTAAAAGAGCGTTGTCGAGGCCACCCAAACCCTAGAAGCGTTGTCGAGGTCACCCCAAACCATAGAAGCATCGAGGCCACTAATTAATATTCCTTGTTGTGATTAGCTAGTGAAATATCGTGGATGTCGCCTAGAGGGGGGGGTGTGAATAGGCGTTTTAAAATAATTACAGTTTAGGCTTGAACAAATGCGGAATAAACCTAGCAGTTAATTTGCCAAGCACAAAACCTAAAACAACTAGGCTCACCTATGTGCACCAACAACTTATGCTAAGAAAGATAAGCAACTATGTGATAGCAAGAAATATGACAAGAAACAATATGGCTATCACAAAGTAAAGTGCATAAGTAAAGGGCTCGGGTAAGAGATAACCGAGGCAGGAGGAGACGACGATGTATCCCGAAGTTCACACCCTTGCGGATGCTAATCTCCGTTTGGAGTGGTGTGGAGGCACAATGCTCCCCAAGAAGCCACTAGGGCCACCGTAATCTCCTCACGCTCTCGCACAATGCAAGATGTCGTGATTCCACTAAGGGACCCTTGAGGGCGGTCACCGAACCCGTACAAATGGCAACCCTTGGGGGCGGTCACCGAACCCGTAAACTTTGGCAACCCTTGGGGGCGGTCACCGGTACCCGTCAAATTGCTCGAGGCGATCTCCACAACCTAATTGGAGACCCCGACGCTTGCCCGGAGCTTTGCACCACAATGATTGAGCTCCGAACACCAACAACCATCTAGGGAGCCCAAGCACCCAAGAGGAACAAGCTCAAAGGTACCAAGCACCCAAGAGTAATAAGCTTCTCAACTTGTAACTTCCATGTATCACGTGAAGAACTCAAACCAATGCACCAAATGCAATGGCAAGGGCACACGGAGTGCCCAAGTCCTTCTCTCTCAAATCCCACCGAAGCAACTAATGCTAGGGAGGAAAATGAGAGGAAGAACAAGAAAGAGAACACCAAGAACTCCAAGATCTAGATCCAAGGGGTTCCCCTCACATAGAGGAGAAAGTGATTGGTGGAAATGTGGATCTAGATCTCCTCTCTATTTTCCCTCAAAAACTAGCAAGAATCCATGGAGGGATTGAGAGTTAGGAAGCTCGAAGAAGGTCAACAATGGGGGAAGAACACGAGCTCAAAGGATAAGGTTCATTGGGAAAGAAGACCCCCTTTTATAGGTGAGGAAAAATCCAACCGTTATGTGCTCAGCCCGCACACGAGCGGTACTACCGCTCCACGAGCGGTACTACCGCTCAGGTGGAAGAAACAGGGAAAAGGAGCAACAAAGCATGAACCTTAGGGCGGTAGTACCGCAGGAGACAGTGGTACTACCGCTGGGTTAAGCGGTACTACCACTCCCTTCAGCGGTAATGCCGTGCAGAACGAAGGGTAAAGGGAAAGAGGGAACCGGGCGGTACTACCGCGGAGGAAGGGCGGTACTGCCGCTAAGGAGCGGTACTGCCGCACTACTGCCGCAGTGAGATACCGCACAATCCGACACAGAAAAAGACCCCTCGAATCGACGCGGTAGGGACCTGGTAAGCCAGCGGTAGTACTGCTGCGGAGTCACCGCCGGTACTACCGCTGCGGAGCAGTACTGCCGCTTGTGACCCCTCAGCGGTACTACCGCTGGATACCACGGTACTACCACTGGGACCCTGACAAAACCACACTCAAGAAAACAAGAACTGCCATAACTTCTGCATATGAGCTCCGAATTGAGCAAACTCAAGCTTGTTGGAAACAAGACGACGAGGCAGGGGAGGTATGCCTAACAAAAAGAGGAGAGAAACCTCCAACCAAGAAGAATCGGCAAAACCTCCAAAAACGAAAACATCATAGAAGAGGCATGCGAACTCCGTTTTCGATGAACTCAAGCTTGTCATCAAGATGACCATAAGCTCTAAGATTCACAAAGAGAACCAAACAAGAACCAAGAAATATGAT
Source organism: Triticum urartu (assembly GCF_056163025.1). Classification (NCBI taxonomy): domain Eukaryota; kingdom Viridiplantae; phylum Streptophyta; class Magnoliopsida; order Poales; family Poaceae; genus Triticum; species Triticum urartu. Next base: position 597,327,280 of record NC_141875.1, on the reverse strand, counting down.
GCAAGGATGCAATGGTTTGAGCTCTCTACGAACGATACAATCAAGCTACTCATCGAGAGCCCCCCTTGATAGTACGGCAATCGATCCTATAACCCGGTTTCCCAACTACCATCATGAGACCGGTAAAATAGAAAACCTACCAAGGGCAAACCTTTGCCTTGCACATGGTCCATTTGAGCTAGATGATGACGATCTTGACTCCCTCAAGTTGGACCACCTTTCTTGATTGGGTTGACTCGATGAAGACTAGTTGATTGCTCCCCCATACTCTACTATGGGTGAGCCACTCTTCCGCACGTCTTCACAAGTCCATTGTCACCACAAAGGACGGCAAGCTTCAAGCATTTGATCTCTTCATGATGCTCCACTTGAACTTGCACACCGCAACCTTTCTTGATTGTGTTGACTCGATGAAGACTAGTTGATTGCTCCCCCATACTCCACTATGGGTGAGCCACTCTTCCGCACATCTTCACAAGTCCATTGTCACCACAAATGACGGCAAGCTTCAAGCATTTGATCTCTTCGTGATGCTCCACTTGAACTCGCACACCGCAACCTAACCCCACAAAGAACCCTCACGAAGACCATGGGTTAGTACACAAAGCGTAATTGGCAATGCTTACCATACCATGGGATCACTTGATCCCTCTCGGTACATCTTCTACGCTTTGTGGGTTGATCAACTTGATTCACTCTTTGACTTAGTCTTGATCAACCTCTCACAAGACCAATCTTTAGGTAATTCCGTGAATAGCACCTTGGTCGACACAAACTCTCCTTAAACCCAACACATGTACTCCAAGAAAAGCCTATGGACAAAACCTTCAAATATAACTCAAGGCAACCATTAGTCCATAGAGATTGTCATCAATTACCAAAACCAAACATGGGGGCACCGCATGTTCTTTCAGCTAGCTAGGTCTATGTTTGCCACTAATACATCCATCTCTCATGTTGTAATATTTGCAGAAACAATGGATCAAAGAGACTTAGAACAAGAGAGTTGTTGGGGGACATAATCCGCGACAGACATGATGTCTTGTCATTTCTCAACGACACCGATGGTCTGGAAGGAGAGGGTGAAGGCTCTGGTGATCGAACAATGGAGGAGGAAGGACATGATCATGTAGGCTCCGGTGACTGAATGTCGGTGGAAGAAGGAGACCGTGATGACGGCTCCGGTGACCGAATGGAGGAGGGAGCTGTTGCAAAGTCCGGTGAGGTATATATATTAATTAAGCTTGTGCTGACTAGCTAATTGATGCATTAATTGTTTTGGTATGTACATATATTGACTCTTCTTTCTTCTTTTATAGCCCTCCAGATCGAGCCAAACTTCGGTAATGAGACGAGGCCCGAAGAAAAGGTTGCGCCAGGATGAAAAGTTCACGATCACAGCAATCTCGGACAATGGCCAACCGATTGAACCCAGGCGGACCAAGGATGCATTTTCTGCTCAGTGCGGAGCTATTGTCAGGGACATGATCCCGATCAGCATCCAGCTATGGAATAAGCCTAAGAATGAAGACCCTCAAGTTTCTTATGTCAGCGATAGACAGAAAGATGATCTTTGGACCTCGCTGAAGGCAAATTTCACCCTACCGCCAGAGGAGGATCTGAATAAGCCAGTTATAGAGCCATTGGTCAAGGCGTGTGCTCTTAAGAAGATGGCAAATCTATTCAGGTGGAAGAATGAGTTGAAATCAACGTTTGTCGACAAATGGGAGACTCCAGAATTCACTGCCCGATTTGAGAAGATAAGAGATCACTGGGCCGCATTTTTGGCCTACAAGACATCGAACAAGAGTAAGAAGATGTCAGAGATAAATAAGATAAATGATGCAAAGAAGCTATATCACCATCACACGGGGTCGGGTAGCTACCTCAAAGCCCAGTCATTGTGGGACAAAACTGAGAATGACCTGATTGCTAAAGGGGTCGAACCAGAGACATTGAACTGGCTAGACCGTTCAAGGACTTGGTTCTTCGGGGTTGGGGGGAACTTTGGACCCTGAAATAGGGAAGTGCTTTTGGACGGACGAGCAACTTGCAATACCTGTCAAGAAGCGTTAGAAGTATATCGCCGCAGCGCAGCAAGGGATGTTCATTTCCGATAGAGAGAACGACGAGCTGAGTGAGGCCCCCGGGAATCCTGAGCACCTTGGACGAACACGAGGCACGCCAGGCTTCGTTGTGTGGAAGGTTGGGTTTCCCGGCGCAGGCGGTTACAAAACCTGGGAGAGGAAGAGGAAACTTGAGCTAAGCGAAATGCAGAAGCTCAATGCAAGAGTACTAAAGCTAGAGGAACAAGTTGAGAGCCAGCGAGCTGCCGGCCAACCATCTCAGCAGCACGAAGCTACCACAGAAGCTACCCCGCCTTCTCAGCAGAGAAGCAGCGTGGCTTCCATGGAGCTCGTTTAGCAGCCTGACTTCACGGCTCCTAGCTACCCCGTGGATGCTATCACGGAGGCTCAACATTGCCAGCTTATGACGAAATGGCAAAACCTCACCTTGAAGGCGGCTGTCAGCTCTGTTGCACCTCCTCAACCCAACGAAACTTTTCACCGCCGTCCGATTCCACATGGCTATGTTGTTGTGTTGGTGGATGAAGTAATGGAGGGATTTGAGGAGCTCGAGCTTGACCATCCTACAGGTGAAGGGGAGACTCAACTGAGTTATGCTCTGAGGACTACATGTCTATGGCGGAAGGAGTACATCAAACTTCCGAACTAGACGCCTCCACCTCCTCCTCCTCCGGTGAGTCAGGGCACTCCGCCTCCTCCTCCTCCTCTGTCGAGTGATCAAGGCACTCTGCCTCCTTCTACGGCTCCTCCGGTGCGTGAGGCCGGCACTCCGCCTCCTCCAGCAGGTCCGAGCAATCTGCGTCCTCCTCCACCTCGTCAGCAATGGCGGAAGATAGACGCCGCCGCTCCGGCTCCTCTGGCGCATCGGAGCGCTCCGCCTCGTAAGCAACAACGGAAGAGAGATGTCGCCGCATCGGCAGCTAGCAGTATAGCCAGAGGCGGGAGGCAATACAGATACGGTCCATCTCTCAAGACTCCAAAAAATTTACCATACGAGAGGACCGAGGAGGAAAATGCAAAGATCTGTGAAGCCCAAGTGAGGGAATTTTTTGCAAAGAAACCTCCATCGCTGAAGGAGATGATAGATCCGGTGAAAGCTCAGCACACTATCGATGCCCTGAAGCAACCAGCACCGCCTCCGCCAGATTCCAGTTATGTCCGCACTCTCAAAAAGGCATATCAAGATGCGTGGTGGTCGGGAACTACTTCCAGTGATAAAAGGTTAACAGAACGAAGAAGTGGGAAAAAATTCCCTAGCTCGGCAAACAGGCGAACCAATCATGCCCCCCACTCAAGGTGTCTAGCGATATCGTCGCTAATCTGCCGGGGATGGTGCCTGGTACCAATCCTGCTGATTACCTGGGCGATGATGTAGCGTTTGATACAATGGAGGTGGACGAATTCAGATACCAGTACGGGAAGCCTCTCGTCAAAGATGGAAGTCTGCCTCTAACAACGATGATGCGAAGATTCCATGAATGGTACATGAAAACCTGCAACGAGTCTGGGAAGGATGTTTTGACGATGAGAATTAAAGAGGAGCACGACCTCGTTGGAACTGGTCTGTTCTTTGTTGAATTTGACGAGTTATTCTAGTTATACAATCAAAAGGCCCTCGACCAAACACTCGTGACTTGCTACTGTCTGTAAGTACTACTTCTGTAATTAAGTCTCTGTATATAGCTCAACTCTTTCATTGCATGTGTATATATAATTATCCTCACTATATTATGCAGATTGAAGATCGTCGAATGCAGAAAAGCAGAAATCTATGACATTGGGTTCATTAACCCAAATATCATACATGAATGGACGGTTAAACACAATGTCACAGAAACCGAGGACAACTTGCTACAATCATTGCTAAAAAATCAAAGCAAAGATAAAATACTCTTTCCTTACAACTTCAAGTGAGTGTTACTGTCTTGTGCATATTCGGTTTCCCTTATTACTCGAGGTTATAGTAATGTAACTGATGAGTTATGCATGTGTGCGCAATTTCCACTTTATTCTCCTAGAGATTAAGCTTGAGCGGGGAGTAGTAACCGTCTTAGACTCGAGACGAAAAGATCCCGAGGACTATGCAGACATGACTCAAATGCTCCAGAAGTAAGTTCAATCGATCATTATCGCACCATATCGACAACTTTGTTCATGTCCTGATATCAAGTAATTATTTTCTTTGTCTGGCAGGGTTTGGAAAGAGTTCACCGTAATTTCTCCGGGACCGCCGAGTGAGCTGTGATTTACACGCGCTAAAGTAAGTACTACTACCTAGTTCCGCGCATCTCCCATTGATTCTAGCTAGTTTCATCAATACCATTTAGCATGCTTGCTTATCAGTTTGATTGACCTCTATTTCTCGTAAAGTGCTTGTGGCGGGAATCCGGGAATGATTTTTGTGGATACTACGTTTGCGAGTTCATCTACAACGCGACGGCCTCTAATAAGTAGGGCTACTCCGAAAAATAATATGAAGTGCGTAAGCAAAAATATTACCATCATTTGTGTTGAGTTTCATTCATATACATGTATTGACCCTCTTCTTCAATTTAGATCTGGAAGATGCGGGATGAACTCCTACCACAAGATCGCATACGAGCAATTCAAGAGGAATTGGTGGGATTCTTTCTTGACCACGTCATCAATAAAGCCGGAGAATACCATATGGAAATTGATATAGACATGAGATGTTAGGGATTGTAAGAGATCTTATATTGTATATATGTAGCTAGTAGCGTCGGATAGATATACGAAAACTTGTTGTTCGACAAATCTCTCGGATAAAGAGAGGTGCACTCCTCTTTGTATATGTTCATGACAATCTTGTGTAATTAATGGTTCCTTCATTTGCTTACTAGCTAGTGTGTCGAGTTCTCTCTATACGTATAGTAGCTAGCGTCGACCGAGCACGGTGATAAGAGAGGTCACTTCTCTCTATTACCTAGCTAACACAATATAAGAAACCCCTAAATTAACCCTCCAAAACCCCCTGACACCCCCCCCCCCTTTAAAAAAACAAAAACTCCTGCTCCAGCCAGCTGCTGACGCGTGGATGCCTTTTGGTCCCAGTTTGTGTTACCAACCGGGACCAAAGGTGCTCCTGCCTGGGCGCCCCGCAGCAGCCACGTGAAGCCCCTTCTATCCCGGTTCGTGAGCGAACTGGGACTAAAGGTTTTGGGCTTTAGTCCCGGTTCCAGAACCGGGGCTAATGGGCCTCTGGAACCGGGACAAATGGCCCATTTTCTACTAGTGTACACATTTACATAGCTTGCAAATGTCCAATATCTATCAGCACTTTGCTCGTTATCCCCGTCTCAACATCCCATCTTGTCTAACAGAGCATGACTTATCTAGAACAAGGGAGGAAACGAGGAGTGGAGCCTATCAAAACATTGTTGAGAAGAGCAGTTGTCAAGTTTAAAATTCGTTTTTGACAATTTTACAACCTAAATGCTAGGTTGATGACCCTACTTGTTCGGATCCATGTTCAACACAAGTTATTTGTGAACTCCGTGGATGAATTCATAAGGAACTTAGTGCAACATGGCTAATTTCACTGAGAAGAATCAGTAGAGAACATAAATCTTCTCCATGGAAACAAGTCCCTTTCAGCTTCAGTTTGGGTCATGTATTTATTTCTTCTTTTGCATATGTGGCCATATAAGTTGTTTCAGAACCTGATTCTTATGTTATATTGAGGTTGTGAACTAATTCCTATCTTTTGACTTTTCCACAACATTTGTTAAACATGACCTTGACTCAGGTTCAGTTATTAACCCAAGCATTCTTTTCCCCTTTTTTATTAGGAAAGGAGCAATCACGTACTACAACTTTTAACTAGTCAACAAAAGAGCCTGGCCGACGAATAATCCTATTTACAAACACAAACCCTTTCTTTGACCAGAGCAGAAATGGGTGATGTTTTTATGTTGCATGTTTGGCCCTTTGAGCGGAGTCCTTGGTCACCCTATACCCCCGAACATGCAGGTAGTCAACTCGGTGAAATTATGTATATGTGTCTGCTTGGTACGCGTGGCTAATCACCTCTCTTCGTTAGAGCAGGAAATAATGGTTACATGGGTTGGACTGTGGTTCACAAGAGGCTTTGTCTATATATTTTTAAACCTCTTTATGTAAGGCCTCTCTGAATGTTATAATAATATTGTTATATGTTTGATATGTGTGTCTACGAATGCAAATACTGGATACAGTACAACTTTATGTCTCAAATACATATTCATAATTTGCATAAGATGTCAAATACTCCGATCCTTATTTCTCTTTAAGAAAGCAATTATTTTATTATTTCGAAAAACTGACAACTCATAATGGACATAATAGAGCATCTACTACTAGAAACTAGAACACCATATCCAATAAATCACAATAAAAAATTCTTATCTAATTTGATGTAGTGAATTAGTTATTTAGTACCTGGTGGAGGAATCGCAGCATGACACGGCGTTTGGTTGTATTCTATCTTTGTGGTGGGGGTGTTATCGCTTGTATTGGCACCTATATAACATATTTGTGAGTCTCCTTTCTATCTTAGTACAAAAGGCATCCAATGTCCCCTCATAAAAAAACCATGCAATGCTCTTGCATCTTCTTGAAAAAGTTTTGGCTTCAGCCAAATGATCAACTGTACATTGATTTAGTCATTGCTTATTCCTAGATTCCAGGATGTCAGCTTACACAGTTAAGATTTTAAATCATAATCCTCAATTCTAAAATACTAACTCACTATCTATTTGCTCTCGCCAAGCACATCGACAAGTCATATATGTGATTGTAAGTTACATTTAATGCACTAAAATCTATCCATGCAACCATGCCACCTCAACAATCATACATATCAGGCATAAGTTAAATTATTTGCATTAAATTTTGTGTGCTAATGAATGGTTTACATGTTGGACACTCCTTGGAGGGGGAGCAAATGTTCGTAGTCCAGGCTTAACAAGTTTGTTAAAAATGACACTCCGTTTATTTTGCGGGTAAGGACACTTTGTACCATTCAAAAAAAAAGGACATTTTGTTAACTTCATTCTACAAGTTTTTTTCTCTTGTTGTACATTACATCTTTCACGTGCTTCACAGTATGTTTTATTGTTTCTAAAATGTAAATTGAGAAATCTTATACATATTTGCTTTCGCATTAGTTTATTTGTTTTTCAGCACACATTTATGAATCTGTTTTCGCAGTGTTTCCGTGGCAACAAGCCGGTATGATCTTGTTGCTCTATGATGTGTCTTGCCATGATTTTGTTTGCACTTATGGGTGGTACATTGGGAGTCTCCCATTCATTCTTATGCACTTTTTTTCTGTATCTTGTTAACTCTATTGGATCAAGGCGTTTCTGTAACAGAAAATCGATGGGACGCCTGTTTTCTCACAAAGATCAAACTATTGGATCAAATGCATCAAGCCATTGTGACACACCACATCACGGAAATTAGCTTGTCGGTGGCTGGGCTCGCACGAGGTGACAAATATTGACAAGCACAAGTGTTGAAAATGTAAGAGCGACAGATTCCAGAGTACAGAAGAGATGAGAAAGATGCATCCGGCCGTACGTATCATTTCCACAAGCTTAGATCAAATGCGCACACAGATGAAAGGCCAAGAACAAGAAGGGGGGAAATTACAGGGGGGAAGACGCTAGCATCCGCGCAGAGGGTAGAAACAGAATCAAAAAAACAAAACACTAGCGGTACTTCCTGGACGAGGAGTTCATGAACCTGATGCACTCCTCCACGGCTTCGCTCTTGTGGGAGTCATCGGCGACGGCCACCGGCCCGGACTGCCGCCTGCTGCTGTTCCTCGCCGGCGTATACTCCGGCGAGCGTGAGGCGGCACTGGAAGTGGAACTGGAAGAGCCTCTCCTGCTCGGGGCCGACCAGAACGCCGTGACGACGCTCACCCTCGCGCGCTGGTAGAACCTCGCGGCGGTCCACCGCGCGGTCCTCAGCAGGCGGCAGCCTCCGCGCGGCTGCCTCGGCCGGGCGTCCCGCTCCGACGGCGCCGCCGACCGGCCGCCGGACCTGCTGGCCTGGCGGGAGAACATGGGGTTGCCGCTGGTGGTGGTCTCCGGGCTGATCCTGGTGCACTCGCTGCCCTTCCTCATTGCCGACCGGAGGTATGGATGCCTGGCTTGCTTGCTTGCTAGCCCGAGATGGCGGGTCAGTGTCTACGTATCACACCAGGGTGGCCTAGGCACGCCTCGTTTTATACTATGATGAGGCAAGAGTATCTATGTAGCCTGCTCAAAGGAAAAGCAGGCTGGTACTGTACTGTGCTGCAAGAGTATGTGACAAGAGCATGAAAGGCAAGGCTCAGAAAAAGAAAAAGAGGCAAAGCGGGGAGACAAGCTAGTGAAAGGAAAGTTTGGTCTAATTGACCGCCAAAATGGTAGTCCTCCCGATCAGATCACGCAACCCCATGCCATGAAGAGGTGTACGCATCAGCTCTTCCAGATCCTTCAATATGACCGCCAAGGCCAAGGCTTTAGCTTGCAGCTTTCATTCACGAAGAGAAAACACGACAAGAAGGGGGTGGTGGGGGCGCACCGGCGCAGTATATTCTTGTTGCCTAGCGGTGGTGGTGGTGGCCGGAGAATATCTCCCGTGGAAGCGAGCGGCGCGGCGCGAGCAGATCTGGCGAACGCAGCCGAGGTGCCCTGAATGGGAGAGAAAAGGGAAAGGGCGGAAAAGGACGCGGTCGATGCAGCGAGGGAGGCGCTGGGCCGGGCGGCTCTTTTGAGGCCGGCAGGCCGGACCCCCTCCCGTCCCCGGCCAATGGCGCCGCGCAAGGCGACGCCCCGCCGCTGGGCCGGCCGGGGGGACATGGAATTGACGGGGCGGGGCACGCGACGGTGCTCTCGCTCGCCGCGACGCGAGGGACAGGGGTGGGAGCGCGCGCGCCGTTCTAGGCACGGTGACATGGGACGCGACGTGTGCGGCATGGCGGCATGCATGGACGACCGGACCGGTGGCCGCCGCGGGCGCCAATCATTGCGCAGTCGCGGGGGACGTTTTCTCTCGGGAAGTGGGGCGCTGCATGCATCGTCGCTGATCGATCGACGGGCAGGCAGGCAGGGCCCCCCTGCTCTGCGTGTCTGCTCCGGCAGACAGATCGCTGCGGGGCTGCAGTACGGCGGCGTGCCGGCAGGCAGCTCTGGCTCTGCATGCAGTCGTCTTTGCTTTCCCTGCTCGCTTCGGATGCTGATTGTTCCGGCCGAGCTGTCCTGATACAGGTTTCATGGTGTGACGGGGCACCTTGGAGACCGGGAGGTGCGGTTTTTCTTGTCGTTTTGAGAATCCAATCCATCCATCCCTACGCTTTGACTGGACCCGCCACGTAACCATCGGATGGTACGAGTAGTTTGCATGATTGTTCGGGCGCAAAATGAAAAAAAAAATTAGGTGCTTAGATGAGGTGCTAAGTATATTAAATGTCTTAGCAATTCAAGTTCCCAATACAAAGGTGCTAAGTTTTGGGGGGGTTAAATTTCGTGTTTTGATCCTTTTTCTAAAACCTATCCGAGATTTGACCCTACTTTAAAAAAAATCGAGATCTGACCATTTTGCTACCGTCAGGGACCATGACGCTAGGGTATAACAGCTTACCGCCAAGGTCCCTGGCGGTAGGGTTGTATGCCCTATCGCCAAAAACCTTCTAAGTACTGAACACAGTGCGTGCTCGTGCCTACCGCCAAGCACCTTGGCGGTAGGGTTGTGCAGGCTATCACCAGCCCGATTGGCGGTAGCGATGTTTCCTACCGTCAAAGTCTCTGGCGGTAGGCTGTTAAACCCTACCGTCATGGACTCTAGCGGTAGCAAAAGGGTCAGATCTTGACAAAAATTTAAACTAGGGTCAAATCTCGAATAGGTTTCAGAAAAGGATCAAAACACGAAAATTTGCCGCTTTTGGGTGCTAAGCTTCATGCATTTAATTAGTTGTACACTCAGAATTGTGCTTGCACCTAGGTATACGTGCTTGACATCGTTTCTTCTTGGGGTCATCATAGTGCTCTTTTTCTTCTTAACTAGCATGCCACATCAGATTTTTTTGCTTAGTTGACAACCTTAACACCTGTACAAGGTAAAGCATTGGGAGTGACCTTACTCCATGGCTCCATGCACAGTATTCCTTGGGAAATGACATGACGGTTTTTTATGGGAATCAAGAACGGCGACCGGCTTTGCATTGCATGGTTGACGAGCAAGCTTTACTGACGTTAACACGCCACCCTTAACCCTGCCTACGCTGATTTTGCGTGCTCGGACCAACACGTTATCTGCTGAAATCATACTACACGGCTCATCCAAATGGATTACCCCATACTGGTAAAACTGTTCGTGACCGTGAAATCCTGTTACTCCCTGACTGAATGTCCAAATCCGGAGGAACAAGACAGGGACCATTCATTCAGTTTCACTCATAACGCCCCCACAAAGAAAGTTTCACTCATAAGTATTTTTACGCGACATATGGTCCAGTACAAAAAAGACCTAAAGCATGGCGTGGTGGGTAGGAAAACATTTCACTCCAGTAGGTAGGTCGCCTTTCTTCTGGGAGGGTCTTCCATGATGCGGGACGCAGAGCTAAGGGAACTCGGCACGTTACAAAAGTTGCATTATTAGGGTCGTACGCAAAAAGGAAAAACAACCCAGTTACCCAAAGGCGCACTTCACCCAGGAACCTCGAAACGCAATCCAGGGTGCTAGAAGCCTTGACCGGTTCTTCTCACCGTCGCGTCGAAATTGACGCGGCAGATTTTCGTTTCTCTTCCGGCCCATGATTACGGGGCCTTCTTTACTCTTTTCTTTTTCAGTTTTACTTGGACTGGACTACATATACGAGGAGGCACTATTTTGCACGTAGGATGGTGTGAATGGCCACCAATCCCGCACAGCCCTGCAAATCAAATTCGAAAAAAGTTCTTAATTCCAAAACAGTTCATGAATTCGAAAAATGTTCATCAGTTTGAAATATGTACGGGATTTCAGAAAGTGTTCCTGAATTTCTAAAAATGTTCAAACATGCAAAAAAATTGTGATTTTCAAAAATTCTTCCTAATTTTCAAAAAAGATCATCTATTCGAAAAATGTTCATGAATAATCTTCACGAGATTCAAAATATGTTCGTCAAATCGAAAAAAGTTCATGCATTTAAAAAAGTGTTCCAAATTTCAAAAAAATATTCACCGGTTTTAAAAATATATTATTGAATTAAAAAATTCATAAAATTTCAAAAAATGCTCCCAAATTTATAAAACAATCTCGATATAAAATGTTCATAATTTCAAAAAATGTTCGTGAATTCAAAAAAAATTCACGATTTTCAATAAAAGTTCAAAATCTAGAAGTTGTTTGCAAAAGAAAAAAGTAAAGCAAAATTGAAATAAAAATTAAGGAGAGAAAAGTGAAAATTTTAAACCAAAAATAATAAGAAGAAACCCAAAAAAACAATAAAACAAATGGCTTGGTAAGGTTATAAAACCTCCCCAAAACCGGAAGTGGGAGCTGCGCTACTTGGACCGGCCCAAATTCATGTATCGACCAACCGGGGTGCGTTTGGTCGACAACGGTCAACAGAGGCTTCTCGTTTGGGCCCTTTTTTAGAGAAAACATGTAACATTTTCCATACTCATAACAATTAAAGGTAAATTGTTCATATCTAAGATCAAGAAAATACAAAGTAACTTATATGACTAAGAATTATAGTTAGAACTCATAGAATCACCTTATTTGTGGTATCAATCCTTGCTAGAGTAAATAATACCAAGACTTCGGTAAAGTGACTGTAATTGGACTGAAAAAACGATGTTGTCACTTGTTCCCTGTGGGAACATTACCAATAAAGATTTTTGAAAGCGCCTTGAGTCGCCCGTCTATAAAGTTGGGAAGCCCTAGTCAACGAAGGTATTTGGGCCGAGGATGATCCCCCAGAAGTGTTGGCTGTCGAGTAATAATATCTTCACCAAGGTATCCGTGAAAGATTTGACCCTAGCATAAACTCATTAAATTCGAATAATTAGATTTGCAAGGACACAAACTCCCAGACCCCATAGCACCTCCAAAAGTACAAGAGAAATTTTATTATCATAAAATGATAATCACTAGATGTTGACGAAGAACAGAGAACTCTCGACGACCACTAGCTGTAGCCGAGGGGACCAACCATTCCAACGTGGCGATGTCTGCTACAGCCTTCACGAAACCCTCGCGTCCTGGATTACTCTCCACAGATTTGTTTTACTTCCTTTCCCTAGTTAGTGACACCAGTAGTTGGTTCACTCGGGTCCTTGCTTGATCAGTTGACTGTTCACGGGTTACCTGGTTGACCGTTGGCCAGTCAACAGGTTGACGGTTGTTTTTTTTTAGAAAAGATAAAGGAATCGGATAAAGTTCATGGATTTGATAAAATAGTGCGTACATTTTGGAATACTTCATGGATTTGAAAAAAATGTTTGAGGATTTAAAAAGACTCATAAATATAAAATTTCTTTGTGAATTTGAAAATTGTCCATGATTTTCAAAAAAGTTCATGTATTTTTAAAAATTGTTCACGGATTTGAAAAAGTGTATGCATTTTGAAAAAAGCATTTATGAATTTTTAAAAAAGTGTTCATGAACTTGAAAAGGTTCACATAATTGAAAAACATCAACAATTTTAAATTTCCATGAAATTGAAGAAAACAAATGTCCATGAGTTTGAACAAATGTTCACAAATTTGGAAATATTACCTTCGCCCCAAATTAATTGTCTTAAACTTGTTAAGATATAGATATATCTAACACTAAAACGTGTGTACATGCCTTCGTATCATGACATACTGACAAAAGGTTCATGCATTTATCGAAACTGGATTACAGTCCTGTCCTGTAGGCATTTGGGGCCACTAAAGCTATATCTCTCCTAACGCGAGATCGTAGCTTCCCTCGCCCGCAACGCCACGTATATGGTCCGGCCCATTAGGGGTCGCTTGATCGTATGCTTCCGTGTTCATTTCGGTTGCTGTTGGTGTTGGGGAACGTAGTAACTTCAAAAAAATTCCTACGCACACGCAAGATCATGATGATGCATAGCAACGAGAGGGGAGAGTGTTGTCTACGTACCCTTGTAGACCATTCGCGGAAGCGTTATATCAACGTGTTTGATGTCGTCGTACGTCTTCACGTCCGACCGATCCAAATACCGAAAGCACGACACCTCCGAGTTCTGCACACGTTCGGCTCGGTGACGTCCTCGCCTTCTTGATCCAACAAGAGTGGCAAAGTAGTAGATGAGTTCCGGCAGCACGACGGCGTGGTGACGGTGTTGGTGAAGAACAATCTCCGCAGGGCTTCGCCTAAGCACTACGAAAACTATGACGGAGGATAAACTAGAGGGGACGGGGTTGCCGGCACACGGCTTGGTGTTTCTTGATGTGTCTTTGGTGCTAGCCCTACCCCTCTATTTATATGTTGAGCCCTGGGGTCGAAACTTGGAGTAAAAGTCTCCTCAAAGTCGGTTTCACCCGAAAGGCAAGAGTCCTTCTCGGACTCCAGGGCTAGACGCCAGGGTTCCCGGCGCCTACCCCCTAGACACCAGGGTTCCTGGCGTCTAGCCTCTGGTCTCCGCAAAACTTCCTTTTGCACTTTTCAAAAGCCTCGTGGGCTTTCCCCTTTGGCCCAGATAAAGTGTTCTCGTGCCCAAACATTTCGGGAAACATCCGGAACCCCTTCCGGTGAATTCCGGAACCCTTCCGGAGATCGAACACTACTATCCACATATCAATCTTTACTTCCGGACCATTCCGGAGTTCCTCGTCATATCTGTGATCTCATCCAAAACTCCGAACAACATTCGGTCACCAACATACATAACTCATAGTACTATATCGTCAACGAACGTTAAGCGTGCGGACCCTACGGGTTCAAGAACTATGTAGACATGACCGAGAAACCTCTCTTGTCAATAACCAATAGCGGGACCTGGATGCCCATATTGGCTCCTACATACTCTATGAAGATCTTTATCGGTCAGACCGCATAACAACATACGTTGTTCCCTTTGTCATCGGTATGTTACTTGCCCGAGATTCGATCGTCGGTATCTCAATACCTAGTTCAATCTCGTTACCGGCAAGTCTCTTTACTTGTTTCGTAATACATCATCCCGCAACTAACTCATTAGTTGCAATTCTTGCAAGGCTTATAGTGATGTGCATTACCGAGTGGGCCCAGAGATACCTCGGAGTGACAAATCCTAATCTCGAAATACGCCAACCCAACAAGTACCTTCGGAGGCACCTGTAGAGCACCTTTATAATCACCTAGTTACGTTGTGACGTTTGGTGGCACACAAAGTGTTCCTCCGGTAAACGGGAGTTGCATAATCTCATAGTCATAGGAACATGTATAAGTCATGAAGAAAGCAATAGCAACAAACTAAACGTTCAAGTGCTATGCTAACGGAATGGGTCAAGTCGATCACATCATTCTCCTAATGATGTGATCCCGTTAATCAAATGACAACTCATGTCTATGGTTAGGAAACATAACCATCTTTGATCAACGAGCTAGTCAAGTAGAGGCATACTAATGACACTCTGTTTGTCTATGTATTCACACATGTATTATGTTTCCGGTTAATACAATTCTAGCATGAATAATAAATATTTATCATGATATAAGGAAATAAATAATAACTTTATTATTGCCTCTAGGGCATATTTCCTTCACTCTCTCACTTGCACTAGAGTCAATAATCTAGTTCACATCGCCATGTGATTTAACATCAATAGTTCACATTACCATGTGATTAACACCCATAGTTCACATTGACATGTGACCAACACCCAAAGGGTTTACTAGAGTCAATAATCTAGTTCATATCGCTATCTGATTAACACCCAAAGAGTACCGAGGTGTGATCATGTTTTGCTTGTGAGAGAAGTTTAGTCAACATGTCTGCCACATTCAGATCCGTAAGTATTTTGCAAATTTCTATGTCAACAATGCTCTGCATGGAGCTACTCTAGCTAATTGCTCCCACTTTCAATATGTATCCAGATTGAGACTTAGAGTCATCTGGATCAGTGTCAAAACTTGCATCGACGTAACCCTTTACGACGAACCTTTTGTCACCTCCATAATCGAGAAACATATCCTTATTCCACTAAGGATAATTTTGACCAATGTCCAGTGATCTACTCCTAGATCACTATTGTACTCCTTTGCCAAACTCAGGGCAGGGTATACAATAGGTCTGGTACACAGCATGGCATACTTTATAGAACCTATGTCTGAGGCATAGGGAATGACTTTCATTCTCTCTCTATCTTCTGCCTTGGTCGGGTTTTGAGTCTTACTCAACTTCACACCTTGTAACACAGGCAAGAACTCTTTCTTTGACTGTTCCATTTTGAACTATTTCAAAATCTTGTCAAGGTATGTACTCATTGAAAAAAACTTATCAAGCGTCTTGATCTATCTCTATAGATCTTGATGCTCAATATGTAAGCAGCTTCACCGATGTCTTTCTTTGAAAAAATCCTTTCAAACACTCCTTTATGCTTTGCAGAATAATTCTACATTATCTCCAATCAACAATATGTCTTTCACATATACTTATCAGAAATGCTGTAGTGCTCCCACTCACTTTCTTGTAAATACAGGCTTCACCGCAAGTCTGTATAAAACTATATGCTTTGATCAACTTATCAAAGCGTATATTCCAACTCCGAGATGCTTGCACCAGTCCATCGATGGATCGCTGGAGCTTGCATATTTTGTTAGTACCTTTAGGATTGACAAAACCTTCTGGTTGCATCATATACAACTCTTCTTTAATAAATCCATTAAGGAATGCAGTTTTTTTTATCCATTTGCCAGATTTCATAAAATGTGGCAATTGCTAACATGATTCGGACAGACTTAAGCATAGATACGAGTGAGAAACTCTCATCGTAGTCAACACCTTAAACTTGTCGAAAACTTTTTGCGACAATTCTAGCTTTGTAGATAGTAACACTACTATCAACGTCTGTCTTCCTCTTGAAGATCCATTTAATCTCAATGGCTCGCCGATCTTTGGGCAAGTCAATCAAAGTCCATACTTTGTTCTCATACATGGATCTCATCTCAGATTTCATGGCCTCAAGCCATTTCGCGGAATCTGGGCTCATCATCGCTTCCTCATAGTTCGTAGGCTCGTCATGGTCAAGTAACATGACCTCTAGAACAGGATTACCGTACCACTCTGGTGCGGATCTCACTCTGGTTTACCTACGAGGTTCGGTAGTAACTTGATCTGAAGTTACATGATCATCATCATTAGCTTCCTCACTAATTGGTGTAGTAGTCACAAACAGATTTCTGTGATGAACTACTTTCCAATAAGGGAGCAGGTACAGTTACCTCATCAAGTTCTACTTTCCTCCCACTCACTTCTTTCGAGAGAAACTCCTTCTCTAGAAAGGATCCATTCAAAGCAACGAATATCTTGCCTTCGGATCTGTGATAGAAGGTGTACCCAACATTTTCTTTTGGGTATCCTATGAAGACGCACTTCTCCGATTTGGGTTTGAGCTTATCAGGTTGAAACTTTTTCACATAAGCATTGCAACCTCAAATTTAAGAAACGACAGCTTAGGTTTCTTGCCAAACCATAGTTCATACGGTGTTGTCTCAACGGATTTAGATGGTGCCCTATTTAACGTGAATGCAGCTGTCTCTAATGCATAACCCCAAAACGATAGTGGTAGATCGGTAAGAGACATCATAGATCGCACAATATCTAATAAAGTACGGTTATGACGTTCGGACACACCATTATGCTGTGGTGTTCCAGGTGGTGTGAGTAGTGAAACTATTTCACATTGTTTTTAACTAAAAGCCAAACTCGTAACTCAAATATTTTACTTCTGCGGTCATATCATAGAAACTTTTTTTTGTTACGATGATTCTCCACTTCACTCTGAAATTCTTTGAACTTTTCAAATGTTTCAGACTTGTGTTTCATCAAGTAGATATACTCATATCTGCTCAAATCATCTGTGAAGATCAGAAAATAATGATACCTGCCACGAGCCTCAATATTCATCGGACCACATACATCAGTATGTATGATTTCCAACAAATCTGTTGCTCGCTCCATTGTTCCGGAGAACGGAGTCTTAGTCATCTTGCCCATGAGGCATGGTTCGCAAGCATCAACTGATTCATAATCAAGTGATTCCAAAAGCCCATCAGCATGGATTTTCTTCATGCGCTTTACACCAATATGACCTAAACGGTAGTGCCACAAATAAATTGCACCATCATTATTAACTTTGCATCTTTTGGTTTCAATATTATGAATATGTGTATCACTACGATCGAGATCCAACGAACCATTTTCATTGGGTGTGTAACCATATAAGGTTTTATTCATGTAAACAGAACAACAATTTATTCTCTTACTTAAATGAATAACCGTATTGCAATAAACATGATCAAATCATATTCATGCTCAACGCAAACACCAAATAACACTTATTTAGGTTCAACACTAATCCCAAAAGTACAGGGAGTGTGCGATGATGATCATATCAATCTTGGAACAACTTCCAACACACATCGTCACTTCACCCTTAACTAGCCTATGTTCATTCTGCAACTCCCGTTTCGAGTTACTACTCTTAGCAACTGAACCAGTATCAAATACCGAGGGGTTGCTACGAACACTAGTAAAATACACATCAATAATCTGTATATCAAATATACCTTTGTTCACTTTGCCATCCTTCTTATCCGCCAAATACTTGGGGCAGTTCCGCTTCCAGTGACCAGTCTGCTTGCAGTAGAAGCACTCAGTCTCAGGCTTAGGTCCAGACTTGGGTTTCTTCTCCTGAGCAGCAACTTGTTTATTGTTCTTCTTGAAGTTCCCTTTCTTCTTCCCTTTGCCTTTTTTCTTGAAACTGGTGGTCTTATTGACCATCAACACTTGATGCTCCTTCTTGATTTCTACCTCCGCGGCTTTTAGCATTACGAAGAGCTTGGGAATCGTTTCCGTTATCCCTTGCATATCATAGTTCATCATGAAGTTCTACTAACTTGGTGATGGTGACTAGAGAATTCTGTCAATCACTATTTTATCTAGAAGATTAACTCCCACTTGATTCAAGCGATTGTAGTACCCAGACAATCTGAGCACATGCTCACTGCTTGAGCTATTCTCCTCCATCTTTTAGCTATAGAACTTGTTGGAGACTTCATATCTCTCAACTCGGGTATTTGCTTGAAATATTAACTTCAACTCTTGGAACATCTCATATGGTCCATGACGTTCAAAACGTCTTTGAAGTCCTGATTCTAAGCCGTTTAAGCATGGTGCACTAAACTATCAAGTAGTCATCATATTGAGCTAGCCAAATGTTCATAACATCTGCATATGCTCCTGCAATAGGTTTGTCACCTAGCGGTGCATCAAAGACATATTTCTTCTGTGCAACAATGAGGATAAACCTCAGATCACGGATCCAATCCGCATCATTGCTACTAACATCTTTCAACTTAGTTTTCTCTAGGAACATATCAAAAATAAAACAGGGGAGCTAAACACGAGCTATTGATCTACAACATAGATATGCTAATACTACCAGGACTAAGTTCATGATAAATTAAAGTTCAAGTAATCATATTACTTAAGAACTCCCACTTAGAAAGACATCCCTCTAATCTTCTAAGTGATCACGTGATCCAAATCAACTAAACCATGTCCGATCATCACGTGAGATGGAGTAGTTTCAATGGTGAACATCACTATGTTGATCATATCTACTATATGATTCACGCTCGACCTTTCGGTGTCCGTGTTCCGAGGCCATATCTGTTATATGCTAGGCTCGTCAAGTTTAACCTGAGTATTCTGCGTGTGCAACTGTTTTGCACCCGTTGTATTTGAACGTAGAGCCTATCACACCCGATCATCACGTGGTGTCTCAGCACGAAGAACTTTCGCAATGGTGCATACTCAGGGAGAACACTTATACTTTGATAATTTAGTGAGGAATCATCTTATAATGCTACTGTCAATCAAAGCAAGATAAGATGCATAAAAGATAAACATCACATGCAATCAATATAAGTGATATGATATGGCCATCATCATCTTGTGCTTGTGATCTCCATCTTCGAAGCACCGTCATGATCACCATCGTCACCGGTGCGACACCTTGATCACCATCGTAGCATCGTTGTCGTCTCGCCAATCTTATGCTTCCATGACTATCGCTACCGCTTAGTGATAAAGTAAAGCATTACAGCGCAATTGCATTGCATACAATAAAGCGACAACCATATGGCTCCTGCCAGTTGCCGATAACTCGGTTACAAAACATGATCATCTCATACAATAAAATTTAGCATCATGTCTTGACCATATCACATCACAACATGCCCTGCAAAAACAAGTTAGACGTCCTCTACTTTGTTGTTGCAAGTTTTACGTGGCTGCTACGGGCTGAGCACGAACCGTTCTTACCTACGCATCAAAACCACAACGATAGTTTGTCAAGTTGGTGCTGTTTTAACCTTCGCAAGGACCGGGCATAGCCACACTTGGTTCAACTAAAGTTGGAGAAACTGACACCCGTCAGCCACCTGTGTGCAAAGCACGTCGGTAGAACTAGTCTCGCGTAAGCGTACGCGTAATGTCGGTCCGGGCCGCTTCATCCAACAATACCGCCGAACCAAAGTGTGACATGTTGGTAAGTAGTATGACTTATATCGCCCACAACTCACTTGTGTTCTACTCGTGCACAACATCAACGCATAAAACCTGGCTCGGATGCCACTGTTGGGGAACGTAGTAATTTCAAAAAATTTCCTACGCACACGCAAGATCATGGTGATGCATAGCAACGAGAGGGGAGAGTGTTGTCTACGTACCCTTGTAGACCATTCGCGGAAGCGTTACATCAACACGGTTGATGTAGTCATACGTCTTCACGTCCGACCGATCCAAGTACCGAAAGCACGGCACCTCCGAGTTCTGCACACGTTCGGCTCGGTGACGTCCTCGCCTTCTCGATCCAGCAAGAGGGGCGAAGTAGTAGATGAGTTCCGGCAGCACGACGGTGTGGTGACGGTGTTGGTGAAGAACAATCTCCGCAGGGCTTCGCCTAAGCACTACGAAAACTATGACGGAGGATAAACTAGAGGGGACGGGGTTGCCGGCACACGGCTTGGTGTTTCTTGATGTGTCTTTGGTGCTAGCCCTACCCCTCTATTTATATGTTGAGCCCTGGGGTCGAAACCTGGAGTAAAAGCCTCCTCAAAGTCGGTTTCACCCGAAAGGCAAGAGTCCTTCTCGGACTCCAGGGCTCGACGCCAGGGTTCCCGGCGTCTACCCCTTAGACGCCAGGGTTCCTGGCGTCTAGCCTCTGGTCTCCGCAAAACTTCTTTTTGCACTTTCCAAAAGCCTCGTGGGCTTTCCCCTTTGGCCCAGATAAAGTGTTCTCGTGCCCAAACATTTCGGGAAACATCCGGAACCCCTTCCGGTGAATTCCGGAACCCTTCCGGAGATCAAACACTACTATCCACATATCAATCTTTACTTCCGGGCCATTCCGGAGTTCCTCGTCATATCTGTGATCTCATCCAAAACTCCGAACAACATTCGGTCACCAACATACATAACTCATAGCACTATATCGTCAACGAACGTTAAGCGTGCGGACCCTACGGGTTCGAGAACTATGTAGACATGACCGAGACACCTCTCTTGTCAATAACCAATAGCGGGACCTGGATGCCCATATTGGCTCCTACATACTCTACGAAGATCTTTATCGGTCAGACCGCATAACAACATACGTTGTTCCCTTTGTCATCGGTATGTTACTTGCCCGAGATTCGATCGTCGGTATCTCAATACCTAGTTCAATCTCGTTACCGGCAAGTCTCTTTACTTGTTTCGTAATACATCATCCCGCAACTAACTCATTAGTTGCAATGCTTGCAAGGCTTATAGTGATGTGCATTACCGAGTGGGCCCAGAGATACCTCGGAGTGACAAATCCTAATCTCGAAATACGCCAACCCAACAAGTACCTTCGGAGGCACCTGTAGAGCACCTTTATAATCACCTAGTTACGTTGTGACGTTTGGTGGCACACAAAGTGTTCCTCCGGTAAACGGGAGTTGCATAATCTCATAGTCATAGGAACATGTATAAGTCATGAAGAAAGCAATAGCAACAAACTAAATGTTCAAGTGCTATGCTAACGGAATGGGTCAAGTCGATCACATCATTCTCCTAATGATGTGATCCCGTTAATCAAATGACAACTCATGTCTATGGTTAGGAAACATAACCATCTTTGATCAACGAGCTAGTCAAGTAGAGGCATACTAGTGACACTCTGTTTGTCTATGTATTCACACATGTATTATGTTTCCGGTTAATACAATTCTAGCATGAATAATAAACATTTATCATGATATAAGGAAATGAATAATAACTTTATTATTGCCTCTAGGACATATTTCCTTCAGTTGGTCCAATTTTAGTGTTTTTTCTTTTTCTGTATAATAAGGTTGGAGTGGTCTATTTGTGTGTGTGTGTGTGTGTGTTATTGGTTTTCATTGTATTTGACATTTCTGTAATGGTTTTTTCTTGTTTTCCTTTGGTTATTTTGGCTTTCTCTTTTTTTCTTTTTGTTTCCGTGGGTTTCCTTTCTTTCTTTCCTGTTGCCTTTAGTTCGCTTTGTTTGTTTCTTTCTGTCGTATTTTTCTTTACGGTTTCATCTATTTTCTTTACCAGTTTTGCTAAAGCACATCTAGATGTGCCATAAGTATTGCACATCTAAGTCTTATGTCATTGATCTTATACGGAGATTCGTGTGGGAATTTTCGTTTCCTTTCCATACTTGATTGTGTCACTTAGATGTGCAATAACTATAGCACATCTAGATGTGCCCTAGACAAACCTTTTTTTTTTACTTTATACTATGTTACAGGGTTCCCGATTGGTTTCTTTAGTTTTTCCTTTTCTTATTCGCTTTTCTTTTCTTTTACCTTTCTTTCTTCGGGTTTTTGTTTCTTTCCTTTTTCACCTTTTTTCCAACAATTCTCTACATTCTTCATATACTTCAGGAACATTTTTTATGTATGTTTAACATTTATCAAATACATGATCAACACTTTCTAAAACATATGCCTTGAATTCTACTTTTTTCATACATTGTACATTTTTATGTATATAGTAGATATTTTTTTCATAAACGCACAACATTTTCTAAATACATGGTTAACATTTTTTCAAATAAATGTTTATTTCTAAGTTTTATAATATATTTATTAGGCATCTTTAACATTTTTCAAATATATGATCAACATCTTGTAAAATATAAGTTTTGATGTCTATTTTTTCATATAGATATTACCCTTTCCGTATATAGTAGAAACATTTTTAGACATGTAAGAAAAAAATTAAATACAAGATTAACATTTTTTTGAATAAATTTTTGTGTCTACCTTTTTAAAACATATATTTTTAATTATAATTTTTTCATACACATTGTAAATCTTTAGTATACACCAGGAAATGTTTTTATGTACACGTTTAACATTGTCCAAGTACATGATCAAATTTTTTTGTAAAACTTATTTTTTATGTCTATTTTTCCTACACAGATTGTATATTGTTTGTATACATCGGAAATTTTTTTATACATATTTAAAATTTTATTTAAATTCATGATTAATATTTTTTAAATATGGAAAAATTTAATTTTTCTGATTTCTAATTTCTTTCTATTGAATTTGTAATATTTTTGTATACATCGAAAACATTTTTTCTATTCACTTTTATTTTTTAATATATGATTAACATTTTCCAACTTTTCTATATAAAGCTATTTTGATAATAGATATATTTCGAAATACAAGTAAAAGCAAAAAAAATAAACTAATACAAAATTTTGAAAAGAAATGAAAAAAGAAACAAATCGCTGAATGAATATGCCGCGTTGGTCCGGATCAATTCGGCAGCTGCCTGAAGCGGGGCATCCTTCTTTGTCGCATTTAGCGAGAGATAGGGGTCGCTATCTGGGGGACCTCCTATCTACCGCATTCTTCACACTGGGCTAGCCCACGTGGGAGTTTTTTTTGAAAGCAGAGTTACGAGCAGTGTAAAAAGTCAGAAAAATGCGAAGCGAAAGATAGGACTCAAACTGACGATCCAGCTCTAGTAGACATAGGTAGCTAGGCACTTCGTCCGATTAATGTTCCTAGTATATAGGCGACGCGAAAAGTTTAGAACTAGCTAAATGGGCACATCGGCTTTTTTAACAAACACGCATGAGTTTTGAAAAATTCTGAACGATTTTCGAATTTGTAACCAAATTTTCAAAACCAGAACAAATTTTGAAATTGTGGACAAAATTTAAAAATTATAAACATTTTTTAAAATTCCGCAAACAAAGCCTACCTTGCGGGGGACCGAAGAATGGATCGTGTGCTACAGACCAAGCGCCGCAACCGGTTGAGTTTGTGAGCCTTACTGATAATTTGTCAACGTCCAAATTTAAGAACTAATCCACAACGCATATCTGAATTATTTTTGAAATTTCGAATTCAATTGTTTAGAAAAAGGAGTTTTTGTGAAACGCAAACACTTTTCAAATTTGCGAAAAGTTTTTAGCAAACTGAAACATTTTTGAAAATCAGTCACATTTTTCGAAATCATGAACACTTTTTTAACAAACAAGAACATTTTTGTAGTTCCAAAACAAATTCTTGGCAAACCCGAACATTTTTTAAACTCCCAAACAAAATTTGAAAACACGAACATTTAAATTTTTTTCTGAAATGGGAACATTTTTAAACTCCATAAAAATGAAAAGATGAACATTTTTAAAAATTATGAACATTTTTTGAAACAAAATTTCAAACTAATAATACGCAAGTAAATCCAGAAATTCATTTAGATTTTGAAAAATCATATAAAATAATCTATAACTCTGATGAAAATTGAACAGAAAAATATGAAGAATCTGAATATGCCATCCACCTACGTTTCCCCCCTCTCCTCTATTCTTTCGGTAGACTCCGAGACTGCCGCTGCCCCCCCCCCCCCCCCCCGTACGACTACGTCGTCGACGACCCATCCTTCTCAGCAGAGCTTCCGGGCAAGCAAAACCCCCTTGATCTTTTCGATATTTTCTATTCTTTCTCTCTACTTCTTGCATTAGAGAGTCGGAGTTCAGTTGGTGCCTTATCGATAGATCCTATTCTGTTGCATAGCATGTCTTTGTTAAACTGTTGGTCATACTTTACCTGCAATCCTACTATGCTTAGTATAGTCATGCTAGAGTTTCATCAATGCCCCTACACCTTGTCCGTTTGCCATGCTATATTATCAGGTCGTGATCCCTTCAGGAGATGATCATGGATATATTACATAATACTACAATACTTATGATAATATTCGGATTGGGGTTGAAGGGAAAGGTGGTTTCCATCCAGGTAGTGGTGGACCTAGGTTCCCAATGCCCCCCGAGTGATTCTTTATGGTGGAATGGCAGGGAAGGTAGAGACCACCTAGGAGAGAGGTGGGTCTGGGCCCTGGCCGGTGCCTGCAGTTATTTCATAATAACACGCTTAACGAGATTTAGGTATTTGATCTGAGACTGCCACTGACATATACACACTAACCGCCACGCGGGATAATGGTTATAAGGCCCTCAACGTCGTACGTTACTCCCGAAAGCTCGCTCAGATGTCACAATGGAGCGGGCTGATTGTTGGGGTGAGGCGTGGTATCGCCTATTGTGTATACAGAGGTGGGCTTGGTCCCCGGCCAGTCACGCAATGTGCAGGAGTGCTTAGGATGATGGGTCCATGACCCCTTCGCGCTTAGGATGTAGACCGACATGTTAACCTCTCTGGAGAGCCTAGGTAGGACTACATCATGTCGATTATCCGAGGTTGGGCATTATCCAGAAAAGTGTGTCCAGACAAAGGTAATCGAGCGTATCGGGTTATGTGGTGCATCCCTGCAGGGAAGACAAACGATTCGAATAGCCACGTCCACAGTAACGGAAGGCTTGGAAATGTATCCCGGTCTGATACTACTTAAACTGGATACTTGATAGAACACACCCAGTTAACAAACAGATACCCCAGGAGATCGCTTTCCCCCAGGGAGACGAGGAGAGGATCTCTGGGCAGGTTATTGCTATATGTATGTTCAAGATGACACCATATACACTCATCTCTTCTACTACTGAAAGAGGTAGTCTTCGTTAAGTTGAGCTCTCCACCTTATTATGGCATTTCTGCAGTTTAGTCCACATATATTACCCCATTCCTTTAATATCGATGCATATCTAGTATAGATCTGATTTAAGTCTTGCGAGTACTTTGGATGAGTATTCACCGTTGCTTTGCTACTCTTTTCATTCGAACCAGTTGCTGCAACAACTGGTAGAACCGCGGATGCAGGTTACCCCGATGGTGGTTACTACGTGGAGACCGACAACCAGGAGTAGTCCAAAGGTCTGATGACCCACAAGTATAGGGGATCAATCGTAGTCCTTTCGATAAGTAAGACTGTCGAACCTGACAAGGAGCAAAAGGAAATGACAAGTGGTTTTCAGCAAGGTAATTTCTGCAAGCACTGAAATTGTAGGTAAGAGGTAGTTTGATAGCAATATAATTTGTAATGAGCAAGTAAAGGTAACAGTAAATAAAGTGCAGCAAGGTAGCCCAATCTTTTTGTGGCAAAGGACAGGCCAAAACGATTTCTTATAATAAGCAAAATGTTCTTGATGGTACACGGGAATTTCACCTAGTCACTTTCACCATGTTGGTTTGATTCATGTTCGTTACTTTGATAATTTGATATGTGGGTGGACCGGTGAGGGAGTCCTGGACTAAGGGGTCCTCGGGCGTCCGGCTTGTTAGCCATGGGCCGGACTGATGGGCTGTGAAGATACGAAGACCGAAGACTGCACCCGTGTCCGGATGGGACTCTCCTTGGCGTGGAAGGCAAGCTTGGCGACCAAATATGTAGATTCCTTTATTTGTAACCGACCTTGTGTAACCCTAGATCCTCCCGGTGTCTATATAAGCCGGAGGACTTAGTCCGGAGGGAAGAGATATTCATTACCATAGCCATACAGGCTAGACCTCTAGGGTTTAGTCATTACGATCTCGTGGTAGATCAACTCTTGTAATACTCATATTCATTAAGATCAATCAAGCAGGAAGTAGGGTATTACCTCCATAGAGAGGGCCCGAACCTGGGTAAACATCGCGTCCCCTGTCTCCTGTTACCATCGACCTTAGACGCACAGTTCGGGACCCCCTACCCGAGATCCGCCGGTTTTGACACCGACATTGGTGCTTTCATTGAGAGTTCCACTTTGCCATCCTCAAAAGGTTTTATGGCCCCTTCAATCGTCAACAATGACGCTATCCAAGGAGAAACTTTCCTCACCGGACAAATCTTTGTGTTCGGCGGCTTTGCACTGCGGGCCAACTCGTTTGGCCATCTAGAGCAGATCGATAGCTACGCCCCTGGCCATTAGGTCAGACTTGGGAGCTTAAACTACGTCGTGGACATCCATGGAGATTTGATCTTCGCCGGACTCTAGACCGCGGTGAATGCTCCTGGTCACCTCGATGAACATGACCCAAATCTGTCATCAGACCACATTCAGGAGATAGCTCCTGTAACTGCTCGGGCCTTAGATCCGGAGCATACTTCGCCATCCAAGGACCGGAGGCTCAACCCCACCACGGAGGCCACAGATTCCCCGGCGTTGGAGCCGCACATGGACTTAACCTCACACGATATCTGTGTCACCGGAACTCCGGACTCGTCTCTCGTTATATGTTCCGCACCATGTAAGTTCGTGGACGCCGAACTTGATCGCTTGTCAATCTTCGAGTTCAGTGCCGCAGACATCTTCCAGCACTCGCCCTTGGGCGATGTGCTAAACTCATTAAAGAACCTGTCCTTGGCGGGGGACCTACAGCCGAACTGAAGGAAATATGCCCTAGAGGCAATAATAAAGTTGTTATTTATATTTCCTTATAACATGATAAATATTTACTATTCATGCTAGAGTTGTATTAACCGGAAACATGGTACATGTGTGAATACATAGACAAACATAGTGTCACTAGTATGCCTCTACTTGACTAGCTCGTTGATCAAACATGGTTATGTTTCCTAACCATAGACATGAGTTGTCATTTGATTAACGGGATCACATCATTAGGAGAATGATGTGATTGACTTGACCCATTCCGTTAGCTTAGCACTTGATCGTTTAGTATGTTGCTATTGCTTTCTTCATGACTTATACATGTTCCTATGACTATGAGATTATGCAACTCCCGTTTACTGGAGAAACACTTTGTGTGCTACCAAACATCACAACATAACTGGGTGATTATAAAGGTTCTCTACAGGTGTCTCCAAAGGTACTTGTTGAGTTGGCGCATTTCGAGATTAGGATTTGTCACTCTGATTGTCGGAGAGGTATCTCTAGGCCCACTCGGTAATGCACATCACTATAAACCTTGCAAGCATTGTAACTAATGAGTTAGTTACAGGATGATGTATTACGGAACGAGTAAAGAGACTTTCCGGTAACGAGATTGAACTAGGTATTGAGATACCGACGATCGAATCTCGGGCAAGTAACATACCGATGACAAAGGGAACAACGTATGTTGTTATGCGGTTTGAACGATAAAGATCTTCGTAGAATATGTGGGAGCCAATATGAGCATCTAGGTTCCGCTATTGGTTATTGACCGGAGACGTGTCTCGGTCATGTCTACATAGTTCTTGAACCCGTAGGGTCCGCACGCTTAAAGTTCGGTGACGATCGGTATTATGAGTTTATGTGTTTTGATGTACCGAAGGTAGTTCGGAGTCCCGGATGAGATCGGGGACATGAAGAGGAGTCTCGAAATGGTCTAGATGTAAAGATCGATATATTTGATGACTATATTCGGACATCAGAAAGGTTTCGAGTGATCCGGGTATTTTTCGGAGTACCGTGGGAGTTACGGGAATACGGGAATACATATGGGCCTTAGTGGGCTTTAAGGGAAAAAGAGGAGAAGCCGCGAGGGCTAGACGCGCGCGCCCCATGGCCCTAGTATGAATTGGACTAGGGGAGGGGCTGCACCCCCTCTTTCCTTCTCCCCCCTTCTCCTTCCTTCCCCTCCTAGTAGGACTAGGAAAGGAGGAATCCTACTCCTACTAGGAGGAGGATTCCTCCCCTCTTTGGTGCGCCTAGAGAGGTTGGCCGGTCTCCCCTTGCTCCTTTATATACGGGGGCAGGGGGCACCCTAGAACACAACAATTGATCATTGATCTCTTAGCCGTGTGCGGTGCCCCCCTCCATCATAATTCACCTCGATCATATCGTAGCGGTGCTTAGGCGAAGCCCTGCGTCGGTAGCATCATCATCACCGTCACCACGCCGTCGTGCTGACGAAACTCTCATGTGAAGCTTTGCTGGATCGGAGCTCGCGGGACGTCATCGAGTTGAACGTGTGCAGAACTCGGAGGTGCCATGCGTTCGGTACTTGGATCGGTCGGATCATGAAGACGTACGACTACATCAACCGCGTTGTGCTAACGCTTCCGCATTCGGTCTACGAGGGTACGTGGACACACTCTCCCCTCTCGTTGCTATACATCACCATGATCCTGTGTGTGCGTAGGATTTTTTTTTGAAATTACTACGTTCCCCAATAGTGGCATCAGAGCCAAGTTTTTTATGCGTAGATGTTGTATGCACGAGTAGAACACAAGTGAGTTGTGGGCGATACAAGTCATACTGCTTACCAGCATGTCACACTTTGGTTCGGCGGTATTGTTAGATGAAGCGGCCCGGACCGACATTATGCGTACGCTTACGCGAGACTGATTCTACCGACGTGATTTGCACACAGGTGGCTGGCGGGTGTCAGTTTCTCCAACTTTAGTTGAACCGAGTGTGGCTACGCCCGGTCCTTGAGAAGGTTAAAACAACACTAACTTGACAAACTATTGTTGTGGTTTTGATGTGTAAGTAAGAACGGTTCTTGCTCAGCCCGTAGCAGCCACGTAAAACTTGCAACAACAAAGTAGAGGACGTCTAACTTGTTTTTGCAGGGCATGTTGTGATGTGATATGGTCAAGACGTGATGAGATATATATTGTTGTATGAGATGATTATGTTTTGTTAAAGTTATCGGCAATTGGCAGGAGCCTTATGGTTGTCTCTTTATTGCATAAGATGCAAGTGCCAAATAATTGCTTTACTTTATCGCTATGCGATAGCAATAGTTGCAAGAGCAATAGTTGGCAAGACGACCATGTAACGACACATTGATATAGATCAAGATGATGGAGATCATGGTGTCATGCCGGTGATGATGGAGATCATGACGATGCTTTGGAGATGGAGATCAAAGGCACAAGACGATGATGGCCATATCATGTCACATATTTTGATTGCATGTGATGTTTATCTTTTATGCATCTTATTTTGCTTAGATCGGCGGTAGCATTATAAGATGATCTCTCACTAAATTTCAAGGTACAAGTGTTCTTCTTGAGTATGCACCGTTGCAAAAGTTCTTCGTGCTGAGACACCACGTGATGATCGGGTGTGATAGGTTGTACGTTCAAATACAACGGGTGCAAAACAGTTGCACACGCAGAATACTCAGGTTAAACTTGACGAGCCTAGCATATGCAGATATGGCCTCGGAACACTGAGACTGAAAGGTCGAGTGTGAATCATATAGTAGATATGATCAACATAGTGATGTTCACCATTGAAACTACTCCATCTCACGTGATGATCGGACATGGTTTAGTTGATATGGATCACGTAATCACTTAGAGGATTAGAGGGATGTCAATCTAAGTGGGAGTTCTTTAATAATTTGATTAACTGAACTTTAATTTATCATGAACTTAGTCCTGATAGTATTTGCATATCTATGTTGTAGATCAATAGCTTACGATGTAGCTCCCTATTTATTTTTGGTATGTTCCTAGAGAAAATAAAGTTGAAAGATGTTAGTAGCAATGATGCGGATTGGATCCGTGATCTGAGGATTATCCTCATTGCTGCACAGAAGAATTATGTCCTTGATGCACCGCTAGGTGACAAACCTATTGCAGGAGCAGATGCACACGTTACAACGTTTGACAAAGCTCGGTATGATGACTACTTAATAGTTTAGTGTAACACCCCGTATGTAACATGCCATATTTGTATTCCAACTCTTGCCATTTCCGGTACTAAGTTATGATTTTCCTCGTTGTCGGGTTTTTGTCTTCGTGTGCTTTTGTCTTTGTCATGCATCTCATATCATGTCATCATGTGCATTGCATTTGCATACGTGTTCGTCTCATGCATCCGAGCTTTTTCCCCGTTGTCCGTTTTGCATTCCGGCGCTCCTATGTCCTCCGGTGTCCCTTTCTACCTCTTTTCGTGTACGGGTGTTAAACATTTTTGGATTGGACCGAGACTTGCCAAGTGGCCTTGGTTTACTACCGGTAGACCGCCTGTCAAGTTTCGTACCATTTGGACTTCGTTTGATACTCCAACGGTTAACCGAGGGACCGAAAAGGCCTTGTGTGTGTTGCAGCCCAACACCCTTCCAAAGTGGCCCAAAACCCACCAAAACCCCTTCCATCACCTAGGCCGTTCGATCACGACCGCGTGGCCGCAAACCGTGCTCAATTTGGAGCCTCCTAGCTCCCTCCACCTCTATTTAAAGACCCCCCATTCCAAATCCCGGGTCTTCTTCCCCCAAACCCTAAAATTCGCTCGCGCCACCGCCGGACAATGTCCGTTTCTGGCCGGACAAGCCGCACCGCCACCCCGCACCAGTCCTGAGCGCCACGTGTCCTCCCGCCGACCCACCGCCGCCCGAGGCCCGCGAAGCCCACTCGGGGCCCCCACGGCCCATCGCCTGCGCCGCCGCTCGCGGGACCGAGCGCGCCGCCTCCCCGCCTCCTCTTGCCGGATCGCCGCCGCCACGCCATCGTCGGCCGGAGCAAAGCTCCGCCCCGGCAAGCTCCTCGCCGTGCTGCTTCCCCCCGACGCCGCCGCAGGACGTTGCCTCGTCGCCCCCTCGTCATCCGCGCCAAGTCCGGCTACCCGGCGAACCCCGCGTCCCTCTTCGGCGAGGATCCGGCCCAACTCTGGCGACCTCAACCCCGGCCATCCTCGAATCCGCCGCCGCTACAGTATTTCCGGCGAGATCCCGATCAGATCTGGATCCGCACTGCTACAGTAAACCCTAACTAAGGTTGATTTTTCCCTCTCTCTCAATGATTTTTGCACATGTTTTCAGCATCATAACTTCATCATAGTTGCTCTGATTCATGCGTGTAGCATATCAAAATGTTTGTCTCGACGAGTACTTCATTTCATCTCATTGAATCATGTTCATTTGAGCTCATCTTGATGCCCTAAATGCTGTTGGAAGAGGGCTATGTGATGTTAGTTTCAGATTCATATCAGCATTTGCTCATTTGTCATTTTTGCCATGATTGTTGTGTGCATCCTATGATCTTGAGCTCTACATGAGTTTTGAAGTATGCCATGCCATCTTTACAGGGATGTATGTCATTTATTTTTGTGATCTCTGTGGTGGCTAGCACAAGCATGCAAAGTAGCTTACTTAATGTTGCTGATTTCAGGGACTTAGAATTTCACTAAGTCCTTTTCCTGCTGTAACTTTTATGCCATGTGTTCATGTTGTTACCAAGTGATCCGTGCCTCTTTTGAGCATGATCAGTAAGGATGTTTTGTAGATATTGTGGTGCTCTATCCATCCATATCTTTGTTTGCCATTATGGAGCACCCTAGCTTGACTCAATCTAGCTCTACTTTTGCTATAAAATATTCCTGGCAGATTGTTAACATGTTTAGCAATTTTGCCGAGCTTGTCGTAGTTGATCCATGCATGCTATGTTGTTGTTCTTGCCATGTGTAGCTTCTATGCCATGTCTACTTGCTGGGTGTATGCTAGTTTTTCATGCAATGCCTTGTGGTGAGTGCATCGAGCTCGTAAACATGCCTACTTGATATCTATTTTGCCATGTTCCAGTTTTTCACTGTCTGAATCTGTTAACGATAATTGCTATGTTCACATGGTTGCCATTGTATTTTTTTGATCCCTTTTGGCTTATGGTAAGTAAGGGACTTTTGTTGTATGCTTTGAGTAGCTTCATTCCATGCCTTGCTTTTCCATGATATGTTCCGGTAGCATGTAGTTTTCGTGCTCTAAACATTGCTTCCTGATATTAAATTTTCCTGACTTGTTGTTAATTTCACTAAGTCTGAAACCTGTTATCTTTTGCACTTTTGCCATGCTTGTTTGAACCTGCTATTGAGTGAATTATCCGTAGCTCAGTGTTCATCTTTTGTCAAGCATCTTGAGTGGATCCCTTTCATGTATTTTTTTGCTATGTTAGAGTGCTATAGCATGTTGTTCTTGATGCATTTAGATGGTCTCGTGCTGTTAATCGCAGATCGGTGCCATATTTGTTTTGCTTGTCATTTCCAAACCGTGCATCCGATTCCGGTGATCTTTATATCGATTTCAACCGGAATCAACTCACCTTTCCAGTGGCACTCTTGGTTTTCCAAGTTGAGTCCAGGTTCAATCATTCCTTTCCAAATCATGCATATGCATCGCATACCGCATCCCGCATATCATGACATGTTTTGCATCATGTTGTTTGCGCATTGCACGTGGTTGATTGTGTCTCCCTTTGCTTGTTGTTCTTGCTTGGGTAGAGCCGGGAGACTAGTACGTGATCAAGGAGCCCGTCGAGTACGCTTACGAGGATCAAGTCAACTCAGAGAACTTTGCAGGCAAGATGACCATACCCTCGAAATCACTTCTATCTTTGCTTGCTAGATGCTCGCTCTTTTGCTATGCCTATGCTACAATACCTACCACTTGCTTATCATGGCTCCCATATTGCCATGTCAAACCTCTAACCCACCTTGTCCTAGCAAACCGTTGTTTGGCTATGTTACCGCTTTGCTCAGCCCCTCTTATAGCGTTGCTAGTTGCAGGTGAAGATTGGAGTTTGTTCCTTGTTGGAACATTGTTTATTGTTGGGATATCATTATTATATCTTGTTTATCTTAATGCACCTATATACTTGGTAAAGGGTGGAAGGCTCGACATTATGCCTAGTGTTTTGTTCCACTCTTGCCGCCCTAGTTTCCGTCATACCGGTGTTATGTTCCTTGATTTTTGCGTTCCTTACACGGTTGGGTTATAATGGGAACCCCTTGATAGTTCGCCTTGTGTCGTGGACTTGTCACGACAGATGTCCTTAGTGTCAGGACTTAGTCGCGAGGCCAACGCATCTATGTGGTAGCTTGAGAGGGGTTGAGCGGGATGAGAGATGCGATGTTTTACCCAGGTTCGGCCCCTCACGATGGAGGTAAAAGCCTACATCCTGCTTCATTGATATTGATGATGATGATCACGGTTACAAGAGTGCTCTATCTCGAGAGCTATTGTCTAAACCTAACTTGTCCAACTTGTGGAACTTGTGAATCTTGTCCCTTTTGGGGAGCCCTGCCCCTCCTTATATATGTTGGAGGGGCGGGTTATATGTAGAGTCCTATTAGGATTAGGACTAGTCTATCTCTAATACAAACCGGATACAAGTCCAGGTCTTAACTCCTTGTAAGATAAATGTTCCTCATGCCTTTCCTCTTAAACCGGCCCACCATTAACATAAACCGGCATGCTGGGCCTTGGGCCTTGTCATCCATCTGGAACACGCGCCGGGTCACCAATGAATCTTCAGGCTCGTGAATCGTCATACCAGTGAACCGCCAGACACGTGAACCGCCAATCACGTAAACCGCCAATCCTCTGGCGGTTTACCAATGAAATGCCTAGTCCGGCCGGGTTATACTTCCGGCCGGTTTACGCCGCGGGGTATATCCCCGACATTAGCACCCAAGTTTAGCTTGGATTTATCCATGGTAAACTTTATGCTGCAAAAATAAACACAAGAACAAATTTGACAGGTTGTGCTCCGGGTTAAGAATTCTTGTAAACCAGTACCTGATCACCCTTAAGTCCTTGTTATTTCCTCCTTCTGGGAAGTCTGGGTCAACAGACCAGCTTCATAATCAATTTGCCGACATTGGTTTGTCACAGAAATATTGTGAAGAATAACTCCTTTGATTCAGCTCCCAAAGCGCCGGTTTAAGAAATATGGGTCTTGAAATACTTATCTGATATTCAGCCGGTTTGAAGATGTAAAACTTGCCGGTTTAATATTACCAAAATGGCCGGTTTATAAATATTGATGGCACCGGGTCATAATTGTTGTTGACACCGGGTCATGTAATTGATCTTCCTGATTTGCTCAAAACTGATAAAATGAAGATGTTCCTCCTTTATATGCATAATACCTGTAGCTCCCAAGTCTTAAGAGGAGAACATAGTGATAACTTAAGACTTGCTCTAATAAGTGTTTCAAACTTGAAGAAATCCGGTTTGTTCATCTCAATCATATAGACTGAATACTCCATATATGTAGCCCCCAAGTGCCGGGTTGTCATGCTTGCAGCAAGCTGGGACTTGTAATTGCTTGGATTGTTGACAGGAGCAATTGGCAGCCCCCAAGGGCCGGCTCATTATAATATGATGAGTCGGGTCTTCAATAAGACTAGTAAAAATGACTTTGCATTAGCCCCCAAGTGTCATGGTGCATGCTTGCAGCGTCATGAGACTTGCATGTAATCTCAATTTGAATAATGTAGCCCCCAAGTGCCGGGTTGTAAGCCTGCAGCGACTCGGGACTATCCCTTCCATTGTAGAATAAATCATATCCTTTGATAAAATAATAGCCATTGCGCTAAAGCGACTTTGAAAACTCAATAATACTGGTTATTAATAACCATAAAAATCCAGCCATGTTGGCTATTCAAGATAATATAATCCGGTATGAAAACCTTATTCATTCAATATCATAATGAAAATCCAGCCAAGTTTGGCTATTTGAATAATATAACCTAATGATTTATAAGCGCATGATTCCAATGGCGCAATCCAAATATATATATATATATATATATATATATATATATATATATATATATACTGGCGACTTATAGTCCAAAGCCAGGTCGGGTTAACAAACATGTTTCTGCATACAACAAGTTTAAAGTGTCCTGGCGGTTTACCGCCGGACGGGTCATAATTCCCAACATATAACCCGGGTTTATAACCAAGGCTCCACTTTAAGAATAATCAAATATGAAATAGATCATATCTGTGACATTGAATCATATCGTTGGTTTACCAACTTTTTTAGTAAGGGTGATAACCCAAATCTTGAATACTGATAACTCCTTCCATATTGTGCCGGTTTATGATAAAACCGTACCGGGTTGTGATAAACACCGGATTATCCATATTCGATGCTGGCGACTTGTAGTTGAAACCAGACTGGGTTAATAACACCAGACTATAATTGATCATGTATTTTCAACTTGTAGTTGAAAGTCGAGCCGGGTTAATAAACACCGGTTTACTCCATAATAAGATGGTAACATAAAATCAAACCGGGCAGATAGTCTCCGGATTAAGATTTGACCGTGTTCCGCCAATTTGTAATCGACAGCCGAACCGGATTAACAATGTCAGTTTAAAAACGCAACAGAAGTAAAAGGAAATATTTATCAAAGCAAATTTCAAGCAAAGGGAATGATAAAACCATTTGTAAAAAGAGGCTATTGAGCCGATCAAATGGCGTTACCATGGCCGTACACGACCGAGCCCCCGACAGGCGTAGCTATGGTTCAAGTCAGCCAGGTCCCCAAATGAAACAATGGCATTATGCCGATCAAAAGGCGTGGCAATGGTTTGGGTTCGACCAAGCCCCCAAGTGATTCTGTGGCCTTAGGCCGATCAAGAGGCGTGACTATAGTTCAGACGTGACCACAAGTCCCCAAGTGATGCATTGGCATTACGCCGATCAAGAGGTGTAGCGATGGTTTGGGTTCGACCAAAGCCCCCAAGTGATGCTGTGGCACTAGGCCGATCAAGAGGCATGACTATGGTTCAGACGTGACCACAAGTCCCCAAGTGATGTTGTGGCTTTCCGCCTACCAAATGGCGTTGCTATGGTTCGGACACGACCAAGCCCCCAAGTGATATTGTGGCATTGCGCCGATCAAGAGGTGTGACTATGGTTCGGATACGACCAAAGCCCCCAAGTGATCAATAATATGATAAGCCAATAAGGCATGATACCCATGTTTGAACCGCGCATCATGGCAGCAGGTCCTCTTTGGCACCCTTTAACTTTTTGCAAGAGATAAATCCTTCTTGAACCGGATGTTAAACTGGATATTGAGAGCTTCAAAGCTTCGTGGAAGACATCTTTCCCTTGAACCGGATTTTAAACTGGAATCTTCATTTTCAGCCGGAAATTTTCTGACAGCCTTTCAACTCGAACTTGCGAGAAGTTAATTCCTTTTTGAACCGGACATTGTTAAACCGGATTTGAGAGCTTTAGAGCTTTGTGATATAATTTGTCCTACATTGAAGAACTTGCAAGACAAAGTAATGGCTCCTATTTTTTAAAAGAAAGCAATATATAATATAAAAATATACCAGATGGATTTCACCTGATGCGTCGGGTCAGAGATTATCACCGCGGAGTTGATGATCACCGGGTGAAGCTGAAATTACTCACAGGTGAGTCGGCCGCGGGAGCTAAGCAGATGAGCCGGCTCGGTGTTGTAAACCGGTGCGGACGAGCAAATTGTCCTTCATGCTGTAAACTAGTGCGGACGCGTGAACCGGCCGCGAGGGTGGACGGGCGAGTTGTCCGTGTCGTTGTGAACCGGTGCGGCCGCGAGAGATGGCCACGGCGTTGTAAACCGGCGCGGGAGTTCGTCGAG
Source organism: Triticum urartu (assembly GCF_056163025.1). Classification (NCBI taxonomy): domain Eukaryota; kingdom Viridiplantae; phylum Streptophyta; class Magnoliopsida; order Poales; family Poaceae; genus Triticum; species Triticum urartu. The sequence continues at coordinate 597,290,229 of NC_141875.1, read as the reverse complement.
TAACGACGACCACCTGTGCCAAAAGATGTTGGTGTGCCTCCATCTTCGAGGTATAATATCATTTTTTGTCATAAATAATTGCCCTGCATAAACAATATTGCGCACCAAGGCAAAGATAAACTTGTTCTTTGACAAAAACAACATGTGCTAATAAATCAAACTTGGATGGATATCACCTGATTTTTTATCGGATAGACAGGGACGGAGCAGTGCTGCCACGACTCTTGGCAGAGGTGACGGCTCAGGCAATAGAAAAAACCCAAAACCGGGCAGCTCAAGCCAAAGAATACGTAACGGTGACGACGATTTGGAAACACGGCAGCGCAACAGCTTGAGCAATAGAAGCAGAGACGAGCCGGGGGCCATGGGCGAGCCAAAGCTGGAGTCCAACCACTCACGCGCACTGGCCAGTTGACGGCGCGGACAAACCGAGCGGGTCGAGGTGCTGCCGTAGCTGCAGCAGAGACGGAGACCGTCGAGATGTCAGAATCGGAGTCCAATCCATATCCGGTTTATCTTTCCAAATCATGATCAGTTTGACTAATTCTATGTCCATGTCTTCCGGGTCATGGACACTGCAAAAGCCTCGAGCGTTGGGGACTTGTACCGACCGCCGTCCTTCGTTTGTTTGTTTGTTTGTTGGCGTTTAACACAGATCAATGACCAGCACTCGTGGACCTCTCTTTTGCAGGTTTTGAGGATGTGCATCTGCCACCGTTGTAGTAGGTACTAAACACTGTAGCTTAATGTGTCTAGTACTAGTTGAAGACTTGAAGTAATAGTATTTGGGCTGTTGTGCTACGCTCAAAAAAAATTCTTGCTGCCTCTCGAGACATACGTGGACAGCCACGGCCAGTCCGGCCTTTGTATCCATCTCGGATTCGACAACTTGGATAGATGCCTCGGCCTTTGTCCCAGATACGCGTAGCAACTTTTGGGTCGAATCCGCAATGAAAACTTCCATTACCTTGGCGACTTGCGGCGACATACATACGCATAACCCGAACTCTCGCCTTAACATTGCTCGCACTGCTCAAACCGGCTTTCTTTATGTGGAAATTTGTAAACTTCTCGAATCCTAGAAAAGATCCCTTCAAGAACTCAACGCCACCGTGCGCAGGCCCCACGGTGGGTGCCAACTGTCGTGGACTTGTCACGGCAGATGTCCTTAGTGTCAGGACTTAGTCGCGAGGCCAACGCATCTATGTGGTAGCTTGAGAGGGGTTGAGCGGGATGAGAGACGCGATGTTTTACCCAGGTTCGGCCCCTCACGGTGGAGGTAAAAGCCTACATCCTGCTTCATTGATATTGATGATGATGATCACGGTTACAAGAGTGCTCTATCTCGAGAGCTATTGTCTAAACCTAACTTGTCCAACTTGTGGAACTTGTGAATCTTGTCCCTTTTGGGGAGCCCTGCCCCTCCTTATATATGTTGGAGGGGCGGGTTACATGTAGAGTCCTATTAGGATTAGGACTAGTCTATCTCTAATACAAACTGGATACAAGTCCAGGTCTTAACTCCTTGTAAGATAAATGTTCCTCATGCCTTTCCTCTTAAACCGGCCCACCATTAACATAAACCGGCATGCTGGGCCTTGGGCCTTGTCATCCATCTGGAACACGCACCGGGTCACCAATGAATCTTCAGGCTCGTGAATCGTCATACCAGTGAACCGCCAGACACGTGAACCGTCAATCACGTAAACTGCCAATCCTCTAGCGGTTTACCAATGAAACGCCTAGTCCGGCCGGGTTATACTTCCGGCCGGTTTACGCCGCGGGGTATATCCCCGACACCTTGAATAAAACTCCTCCAGCAATGCCCAACCTTAGTTTTACCATTGGCCACCTAGCCTCTTTTTCCCTTGGGTTTCCGGAGCCCGAGGGTCATCTTTATTTAACCCCCCCGGGCCAGTGCTCCTCTAAGTGTTGGTCCAAACTAGAGCCCTTTGCAGTGCCCCCTCGGGGAAACTCGAGGTTTGGTTTTAGTTGTACGGAGCGCTCATCTGAGTGTGCCCTGAGAACGAGATATGTGCAGCTCCTATCGGGATTTGTCGGCACATTCGGGCGGTGTTGCTGGACTTGTTTTACCATTGTCGAGATGTCTTGTAACCGGGATGCCGAGTCTGATCGGATTGTCTTGGGAGAAGGAATATCCTTCGTTGACCGTGAGAGCTTGTGATGGGCTAAGTTGGGACACCCCTGCAGGGATTTGAACTTTCGAAAGTCGTGCCCGCAGTTATGGGCAGATGGGAATTTGTTAATGTCCGGTTGTAGATAACCTGAAACTTAACTTAATTAAAATGAATCAATTGAGTGTTTGGCCATGATGGTCTGTTTTCGGCAGAGTCCAGGAAGAGAACACGGTCTCGTGTTATGCTTGATCGTAGGTTGTTCTAGGATCACTTCTTGATCATAGTTGCTCGATCGTGCCTTTGCCTTCTCTTCTCGCTCTCTTTTGCGTATGTTAGACACCATATATGCTAGTCGCTTGCTGCAGCTCCACATCATACTTTTACCCTTCCTATAAGCTTAAATAGTCTTGATCGCGAGGGTGTGAGATTGCTGAGTCCCCGTGACTCACAGATTACTTCCAAAACCAGATGCAGGGACCGATGATACCGCTCCAGGTGATTCGACTGAGCTCAAGTGGGAGTTCAATGAGGACTCAGGACGATACTACGTGTCTTTCCCAGATGATCAGTAGTGGTGCCCGGTTGGGGCGATTGGGGACTATGTTGCATTTGGGGTTTATCTTTATTTTGGTTCCATAGTCGGACCTTGAGTGTAACTGGATGAATGTAATGACTTATTTATGCATTGTGTGACGTGGCGAGTGTAAGCCAACTATGTTATCTCTTTCCCTTATGTATTACATGGGTTGTTGTGAAGATTACCTCACTTGCAACATTGCTTTCAATGCGGTTATGCCTCTAAGTCGTGCTTCGACACGTGGGAGATATAGCCGCATCGAGGGCGTTACATTTAGTGCATCATGCTTTATGGCTTAGAACCGGGACCTCAAAAACGTTTTGAACACCACGGAACATATAAGATGTTCTAAGATTTGAAATTGGTATTTCATACTCATGCCCGTGTCGAGAGGTATGAGACCTCTGACAGTACTTTGCCTACAAGATGGAGGAGAATAGCTCAACCAGTGAGCATGTGCTCAGATTGTCTGAGTACTACAATCGCTTGAATCAAGTGGGAGTTATTCTTCCAGATAAAAAAGTGATTGACAGAGTTCTCTAGTCACTATCACCAAGTTACTGGAACTTCATGATGAACTATAATATGCAAGGGATGACGAAATTAATTCCCAAACTCTTCACGATGCTCAAATCGGCGAAGGTAGAAATCAAGAAATAGCATCAATTGTTGATGGTTAACAAGACCACTAGTTTCAAGAAAAGGGCAAAGGGAAAGAAACAAAACTTCAAAGAAGAATAGCAAGCAAGTTGATGCTCCCATGAAGAAGCCCAAAGCTAGACCCAAGCCTGGAACTGAGTGCTACTACTGCAAAGGAAATGGTCACTGGAAGTGGAACTGCCCTAGATACTTGGCGGGTAAGAAGGATGGCATAGTGAACAAAGGTATATTTGATATACATGTTATTGATGTGTACTTTACTAGTGTTTATAGCAAACCCCTCGGTATTTGATACTGGTTCAGTTGCTAAGAGTAGTAACTCAAAACGGGAGTTGCAGAATGAACAAAAACTAGTTAAGGGTGAAGTGACGATGTGTGTTGGAAGTAGTTCCAAGAATGATATGATCATCATCGCACACTCCCTATACTTTCGGGATTAGTGTTGAACCTAAATAAATGTCATTTGGTGTTTGTGTTGAGCATGAATATGATTTGATCATGTTTATTGCAATACTATTATTCATTTATGTTAGAGAATAATTGTTGTTATGTTTACATGAATAAAACCTTCTATAGTTATACACCCAATGAAATTGGTTTGTTGGATCTCGATTGTAGTGACACACATATTCATAATATTGAAGCCAAAAGATGCAAAGTTAATAATGATAGTGCAACTTATTTGTGGCACTGCCGTTTGGGTCATATTGGTGTAAAGCACATGAAGAAACTCCATGCTGATGGGCTTTTGGAATCACTTGATTATGAATCAGTTGATGCTTGCGAACCATGACTCATGGGCAAGATGACTAAGACTCCGTTCTCCGGTACAATGGAGAGAGCAACAAACTTGTTGGAAATAATACATACTGATGTATGCAGTCCGATGAGTGTTGAGACTCGCGGTGGGTATCATTATTTTCTGACCTTCACATATGATTTGAGCAGATATGGGTATATCTACTTGATGAAACATAAGTCTGAAACATTTGAAAAGTTCAAAGGATTTCAGAGTGAAGTGGAAAAACATCATAACAAGAAAATAAAGTTTCTATGATCTGATCGCGGAGACGAATATTTGAGTTACGAGTTTGGTCTTCAACTAAAACAATGTGGAATTGTTTCAAAAATTCATGCCACCCGGAACACCACAATATAATGGTGTGTCCGAACATCATAACCATACTTTATTGGATATAGTGCAATCTATGATGTCTCTTACCGATTTGCCACTATCGTTTTGGGGTTATGCATTAGAGACAGCTACATTCACGTTATATAGGGCACCGTCTAATCCGTTGAGACGACACCATATGAAATATGTCTTGGCTAGAAACCTAAGCTGTCGTTTCTTAAAGTCTGGGGTTGTGATGCTTATGTGAAAAAGTTTCAGCCAAATAAGCACAAACCTAAATCGGAAAAGTGCGTCTTCATAGGATACCCAAAAGAAACTGTTGGGTACACCTTCTATCACATATCTGAAAGGCAATATCTTTGTTGATAAAGAGTGGATCCTTTCTTGAGAAGAAGTTTCTCTCGAAGAAGTGAGTGGGAGGAATGTAGAACTTGATAAGGTAATTGTACCTTCTCCCGAATTGGAAAGTAGTTCATCACAGAAATCAGTTCTAGTGATCTCTACACCAATTAGTGAGGAAGCTAATGATGATGATTATGAAACTTTAGATCAAGTTACTACCGAACCTCGTAGGACAACCAGAGTATGGTCCGCACCAGAGTGGTATGGAAATCCTTTCTGGAAGTCATGTTACTAGACCATGACGAACCTACGAATTATGAGGAAGCGATGATGAGCCTAGATTCCGCAAAATGGCTTGAGGCCATGAAATCTGAGACGAGATCCATGTATGAGAACAAAGTATGGACTTTGATTGACTTGCCCGATGATCGGTGAGTCATTAATAATAATGGATCTTCAAGAGGAAGACGAACGCTGATAGTAGTGTTGCTATCTACAAAGCTCGAATTGTCGCAAAATGTTTTCGACAAGTTCAAGGTGTTGACTATGATGAGATTTTCTCACTCGTATCGATGCTTAAGTCCGCCCGAATCATGTTTGCAGTTGCCACATTTTATGATTATGAAATTTGGCAAATGGATGTAAAGACTGCATTCTTGAATGGATTTCTGGAAGAAGAGTTGTATATGATGCAACCTGAAAGTTTTTGTCGATCATAAAGGTGCTAACAAAGTGAGCAAGCTCCAGCGATCCATCTATGGACTGGTGCAAGCATCTCGGAGTTGGAATATATACTTTGATAAAGTGATCAAAGCATATGGTTTTATACATACTTGCGGTGAAGCCTGTATTTATAAGAAAGTGAGTGGGAGCACTACAACATTCTTGATAAGTATATGTAAATGACATATTGTTGATTGGAAATAATGTAGAATTTTCTGGAAAGCATAAAGGAGTGTTTGAAAGGAGTTTTTCAAAGAAAGACCTCGGTGAAGCTACTTACATATTGAGCATCAAGATCTATAGAGATAGATCAAGACACTTGATATATTTTCAATGAGTAAATACCTTGACAGGATTTTGAAGTAGTTCAAAATGGAACAGTCAAAGAAGAAGTTCTTGCCTGTGTTGCAAGGTGTGAAGTTGAGTAAATACTCAAAACCCGACCACGGCAGAAAATAGAAAGAGAATGAAAAGTCATTCCCTATGCCTTAGTCATAGGTTCTATAAAGTATGTCATGCTATGTACCAGACCTATTGTATACCCTGCCCTGAGTTTGGCAAAGGAGTATGATAGTGATCTAGGAGTAGATCACTGGGCAACGGTCAAAATTATCCTTAGAGGACTAAGGAAATATTTCTCGGTTATGGAGGTGATGAAAGAGTTCATCATAAAGAGTTACGTCGATACAAGCTTTTGACACCGATCTAGATGACTCTAAGTATCGATCTAGATACATATTGAAAGTGGGAGCAATTAGCTAGAGTAGCTCTGTGCAAAGCATTGTAGACATAGAAAATTTGCAAAATACATACGGCTCTGAATGTGGCAGACCCATTGACTAAATTTCTCACAAGCAAAACATGATCACTCTTTGGGTGTAAATCACATAGCGATGTGAACTAGATTATTGACTCTAGTAAACCCTTTGGGTGTTAGTCACATGGAGATGTGAACTAATCACATAAAGATGTGAACTATTGATGTTAAATCACATGACGATGTGAACTAGATTATTGACTCTAGTGCAAGTGGGAGACTGAAGGAAATATGCCCTAGAGGCAATAATAAAGTTGTTATTTATATTTCCTTATAACATGATAAATGTTTATTATTCATGCTAGAATTGTATTAACCGGAAACATGGTACATGTGTGAATACATAGACAAACATAGTGTCACTAGTATGCCTCTACTTGACTAGCTCGTTGATCAAAGATTGTTATGTTTCCTAACCATAGACATGAGTTGCCATTTGATTAACGGGATCACATCATTAGGAGAATGATGTGATTGACTTGACCCATTCCGTTAGCTTAGCACTTGATCGTTTAGTATGTTGCTATTGCTTTCTTCATGACTTATACATGTTCCTATGATTATGAGATTATGCAACTCCCGTTTACCGGAGGAACACTTTGTGTGCTACCAAATGTCACAATGTAACTGGGTGATTATAAAGGTGCTCTACAGGTGTCTCCAAAGGTACTTGTTGAGTTGGCGTATTTCGAGATTAGGATTTGTCACTCCGATTGTCGGAGAGATATCTCTGGGCCCACTCGGTAATGCACATCACTATAAACCTTGCAAGCATTGTAACTAATGAGTTAGTTACGGGATGATGTATTACAGAACGAGTAAAGAGACTTGCCGGTAACGAGATTGAACTAGGTATTGAGATACCGACGATCGAATCTCGGGCAAGTAACATACCAATGACAAAGGGAACAACGTATGTTGTTATGCGGTTTGACCGATAATGATCTTTGTCGGTGTCAAAACCGGCGGATCTCGGGTAGGGGGTCCCGAACTGTGTGTCTAAGACGGATGGTAATAGGAGGCAGGGGACACAATGTTTTACCCAGGTTCGGGCCCTCTTGATGGAGGTAAAACCCTATGTCCTGCTTGATTTATTCTTGATGATATGAGTATTACAAGAGTTGATCTACCACGAGATCGGAGAGGCTAAACCCTAGAAGCTAGCATATGGTATGATTGTATGTTGTCCTACGGACTAAAACCCTTCGGTTTATATAGACACCGGAGGGGGCTAGGGTTACACAAGGTCAGTTACAAAGGAGGAGATATACATATCCGTATTGCCTAACTTGTCTTCCACGCCAAGTAGAGTCCTATCCGGACATGAGACGAAGTCTTCAATCTTGTATCTTCATAGTCCAACAGTCCGGCCAAAGGATATAATCCGGCTATCCAGATACCCCCTAATCCAGGACTCCCTCAGTAGCCCCCGAACCAGGCTTCAATGACGACGAGTCCGACAGGCAGTGTTTACTTCGACATTGCAAGGCGGGTTCTTCTCCATATTTCGAATGTTTGTAAAGCAGTGTCCGACCCCGTAAATGTTTGGACCTCTTGGCTTCTGTGCCCAATAAGGGCTATTTTCCACGCGTCGAATGAATACGAGGCGCCAGGGCATTTTTACATTCGCCCCCCTAGCCAGGTAAATAAATTGTCTATTAAAAGGACGGGGATTCTCAGATCCGATCCACACCATCCTCCCTCAGCGAGAATCCATCAGAGCGTGCTTCGGAAAGATCCATTCTAGCATGGCCGACCTCCGCAGCTCCTCCTCCCACCCCCGTAGCCCTAAGCCCGGTGATTGGGAGAGGTGTTCCATCCCACACAGTCGATTAATCGAACTGCAGACTAAGGGATTCCTCCCTCCAGCATACATGGTGCCCGTTCGAGCTGGGCTTGCCACCTATAATGGCGGGGAGCAAGCGGAGAGCTTCCCCAGTCCCTCTACGGGGGAGCGGGTCTGCCTTGTTCCCTATTTATTAAGGGGACTCGGATTTACAATTCACCCGTTCCTCCGCGGGCTCCTGGAGTTCTACGACCTCCAACCACACAATTTCACCCTGTCTCCATTCTACACATCGTCGGCTATGTTGCTCTCTGCGAGTTGTTCCTGGGCTGCGAGGCTCACTTTGAGCTATGGAAAAGGCTATTTTGCCTCGTCCCTCGCACACAGAGGGGGTCACTTTATCAAGTGGGCGGAGCCGAAATATGGCGCATCGCCGGTACCGGATACCTGTCCGGTACCCCGAAGAAGTCGTCCGAAGACTGGCCTTCGGAATGGTTTTATATGGAGGATGTTCCCCTTCCGGACCCTACTCGGCGGGGTCTTCCTGAGTTCAGCAATGCCACTCTGAAGAAACGCCGAAGTTGGCGCCCACGGAGCCCCTAGGTGGAAGACAATGGAGAAGTCCTCTACCTGATGAACCGGATTAAAGCACTGGCTCAATCAGGATTGACAGTAATCGAAGTTATGTCGATTTGTATAAGGCGGGGAGTACAACCACTTCAATATCGTGGGCACCCCTTGTGGTGTTTTAACGGGGGGGGGGGGGATGATGCCACCCGCTGTGGGCGTAAGGGTCCGGACAATGCTGCCGCTTTAGCAAAAATTCTGTCCAAATTGTTCAAGGGAGAGGAAGAGGAGTTCATCCACATCAAGCCACGGGATGGATTCTGCATGTACAATCCTCCAAGCTGGGTAAGTTATATCTCCTTACTCCCATTTTCCCCGCATTCTTTGTCGTAAATATTCACCTTGCCACTTTGCGGCAAGAACTGCGAAAAGCCATAAAGGAGGTCAGCAGCCCTTCTCCACAACCCGAGGACCCTGACCGGGCCCTCGACTCCGGACTCGAAGAAGATCCGGTTATATTCGTGGAGCTGATAGACCGACAGTTCTATCAATTAAGCTGCGATGATGCCATGGTGGCCATTACAGCCGACTATCCCGGACTGCTTCCTGCATCGCACGTAAGAAAACCAAAAAATCCCAACTCCAAAAACTAGGATCCCCTGTTAGACACTTCACCTACCATATGCATATGGCATTTTTATAGGGAAGGCATTCGGGACGCCCTGCCGAACCCGCAGCAACTTGCCAACAAGAGGCAGCGAGGCCGGGCAAGCCAAAAAGGAAGGCGGTCAGGACGGAGATGCCGGTGCAAAGGTATAATAGAAACCCCGCTCCGTGGTTGTCGTCTTTCTCGAAATGTAACGACGCCCGTGTTTCTTTAACAGAAAAAAAGCTCGCTAGAATATGTCCGGCGATGTTGCTAATCACGCTTCCACCAGTCGGGCGCCAGGACCGGACATAGAGATGGAAGCCGATATGGGGCGGGCGCCGGATAATCCCCCTACAGAGGATGCGAATAGATTATCCGCTACAAACTCAGAAGTGGAAAGCACCATGAATCATAGGTGCAGCCGGGTCGTACTCCGCGACGCTTGTTTCTCACCAGAGGCATTTGATGCCTTCAATTCTGGAGAGGCGTACCTCCGTGCTGCTCAAGATGGTCTAGCCAGAGCCACGGATCAGTATGTAAAGGATGTACAGGTAAGTAAATCTGATGATTTATGTGTATCAGTAGCCCCTGAGACTTGAAACAGTTAGCAGAACTGATTTAAGGATCATCTTTATTGTGCAGGTTCTTACAGAGAAGAATACTAGGCTGTCACAGGAGCTGGAGGAATGCAAGACCCAACTGCGGGCCGCTGTTGCCGCATTGAACGAACCGAAAAAGTCCCCCACTGGTAACATTTACTTTAAAGAATGATGGTTGCCATATAGTGTGCGGTGTGACTGCAGATCTAACAATAGATGTTTCAGATGAATCCGGAGGACCAGCATGTCGTGCGACAGCTAGAGGCTGGCAAACACGTGCTGACTCCGAGAAGGAGAATAAGCGGCTTTGACGCGGCATTTTCAGTAAGTGCTTGAACGAATCCTTTTGAAGGAGTTCGGCGAAGAAGCTGACTAATAGCGTTATGTCTGTAGGTATGCTAACGGGTCGTCCCACGGAGGAAATGCCCGGGTCTGCGGGTGATCTTCTATCCGAGCTCTCACATCTGCATGAACAAGTTCGGCAGGTGATGCGAGGTGTTGCCCAGGCCTTGTGGCCATCCGTCTCCCTGCTAGAAGGCGTTGCAGAGCTTACGGAGAAGCTCAAGGGAGCGCGGCGGCGCTTCCGATTATGGATGATATCGGCCTGCCGTCAAGGTGCCAGAGAAGCCTGGGCCATGGTGAAGACGCGGTATACCAAGGCTGACCCAAATCACATGGCCGACGTCGGACCTGTGGGGCCCGACGGAAAAGAGATCCCCGTTAGCTTAGTTTATGGGCAAGTAGAATTAGCCGCAAAGTATTCCCAACAGGATTGTAGGATAGACCGCCCATTGGATGGTATAGAAGAGGAATTTAGTCAGTCTGCATGACTATGTAATTAAAGTGACATGTATAATGCCTTCTAGCCGGATTGTAGATCATTTGTCTTGGCGGACCTTTTCGCTTCAACCTCGGGACCCGATAGTCCGGAGTGTATCCGAATACCCGCTCAGTTATATAAGGACCGGGGTCTGCGTGGAGACCAGGCGTAGGGGTCATTAGTGCTTGAACAGACAAGTACCCAACTAGTTATGTTATATTACATGGGTAGTAAGAAACATCTTCCAGGGAGAATAGTTCCGTTAAGGGTTCCTTTCCCCGGGTACGCATGCCCTAAGGAGCATGTCCGGACTGTGATGAGAAACGCAGGAAAAAACATCTAGAGGCAGATATGGAAAATAAATAAAAATCATCTTTTGTTCACCGACCGAATATTCCCTTAAGAACACTAGCTTTCGGCCTCACCCAGTCTGAGGTACACATCCGGCTGACCCGGCAGTAACAATCGCAGAGGTGCTCCCCTTATGCCCTAGCCGAATTAACGGGGAACGTAGGGCATAAATACAAGAGCCAGGCAACCCAGCTTGGCCAAAACTTAAGTCATATCGGTGCATATAATGGCAAAAAAAGGTACATGCGGAAGCGTAACACATGTGCGGGGCACGAGGCCCAGATAAATAATCAAGCTTCTGTGAAAGAAGCACCCAGGTATGATGAGCGCGGCTAGCGCATCTATAATGTGCAAGCGAGGCATAAGTTGGCCTTTTAAGGCCTAGAGAAGGAATAAAAGAAAGAGAGAAAGAAAAACAAGGCAGACAATGGATATACAAAAAATGGACAGAGGAAGGAGACGAACATAGAGTCCGGCGTTAGGCGTAGAATCTTCGGAGCCTGGCCGCGTTCCATGGGTTTGGTTCGAGTCGATTATTCGATGCATCCCACAGACGGTACACTCCACCGGTCAGAACTTGGTCAATAATGAAGGGACCTTCCCATTTGGGCTCGAGCTTGTTCTTTTTCTTATCCGGCAGGCGTAGAAGTAATTCGCCAATGTTATAAGTTTTGGCGCGTACTTCTCTGCTTTGGTATCTGCGAGCCTGTTGCTGATAAAATGCGGAACAGGCTTTTGCCACGTCGCGCTCCTCCTCCAGGGTGTCCAGACTGTCCTGCCGATCGAGCTCGACTTCTCTTTCTTCATACATGCACCCTCGTGGTTAGTCATGAATTATGTCACAGGGCAAGACTGCCTCTGCGCCGTACACCATAAAGAAGGGTGTATATCCGGTACTATGGTTCAGCGTGGTCCGCAGCCCCCAGAGTACGGAGTCGAGCTCCTCTACCCAGTGCGTGTTAGACTCCGTTAAGGACCGCACTAGCCTGGGTTTAATGCCGCTCATTATAAGACCGTTTGCTCGCTCAACTTGGCCATTGGTTTGTGGTTTATAAACTGAAGCATAATCGAGCTTGATGCCCATTTTGCTGCACCAGAGTTTTACCTCATCGGCCGTGAAGTTTTTGCCGTTGTTAGTGATGATGCTGTGGGGGAAGCCATAACGGTGTACGACCCCGGATATGAAGTCTATCACCGGTCCGGATTCGGCTGTTTTGACAGGTTTGGCTTCTATCCATTTGGTGAATTTATCTACCATGACCAGTAAGTATTTTTTCTTGTGGGTTCCCCCTTTAAGGGGTCCAACCATGTCAAGCCCCCAGACCGCGAAGGGCCACGTAATGGGGATGGTTTGGAGGGCGGTGGGTGGCATGTGGCTTTGATTTGCAAAAGGCTGGCAACTGGCGCGGTGTTGGACCAAGTCCTGTGCGTCTGCCCGGGCCGTCGGCCAATAGAATCCTGTACGAAAGGCCTTGCTTACAAGAGCCCGGGCTGCGGCGTGGTGACCGCCGAGTCCGGCGTGAATTTCTACCAAAAGGTTCCGCCCTTCCTCTTCGGAGATGCACCTTTGAAGGACTCTGGTAGTGCTTTTTTTATACAGTTCTCCCTCATGGACCCTGTAGGCCTTAGATCGCCTCATTTTGGTCCTCCGGAAGTTCCTGCCTAGTTAGGTAGGCCAGGAATGGTTCTGTCCACGGGGCTATGATGGCCATTATTACGTGGGCTGAAGGTGTTGTTTCGGTGGCAGAGCCTCCGATTATGTCAGAGTGTTCGGTATCGAGTGTTGTGGCTGGGTCCGGACTAATATTGCCGGTGTCCCCCTCCCATACCATGGATGGCTTAAACAATCTCTCTAAGAAGATATTGGGGGGGACCGCATCGCGTTTTGCGCCGATGCGGGCGAGGATATCCGCCGCCTGATTGTTTTCCCGAGCCACATGGTGAAATTCAAGCCCCTCGAACCGAGCTGACATCTTTAGGATGGCGTTACGATAGGCCGCCATCTTCGGATCCTTGGCATCAAAGTCTCCATTTATTTGGGATATTGCGAGGTTCGAATCCCCACGCACCTCCAGGCGCTGAATGCCCATGGAAACTGCCATCCGAAGACCATGTAACAGGGCTTCATATTCGGCTGCATTGTTGGAGTCTGTATACAGTATCTACAGTACGTATTGAACTGTATCTCCGGTTGGGGACGTCAGGACGATGCCAGCCCCCAGTCCAGCAGCATTTTGGAGACGTCGAAGTGCATAATCCAATTGGAGTATGTGCCGTACTCTTTAGGGAGTTCGGCTTCCGTCCATTCAGCGACAAAGTCGACCAATACTTGCGATTTAATGGCTCACCGAGGTTTGTATGTTATGTCGAACGGGAGGAGCTCGATGGCCCATTTGGCAATCCGGCCCGTGGCCTCACGGTTGTTAATAATATCATTGTGTGGCACCTCCGAGGCTACTGTAATCGAACACTCTTGAAATTAGTGTCGCAGTTTCTGGGATGCCATGAATACCGCATAGGCTATCTTTTGATAATGTGGGTACCGTGATTTGCATGGAGTGAGGACGGTGGATACATAATATACTGGCTTTTGAAGAGGGAATTTATGTCCGTCCGCTTCTCGTTCGACGACGAGCACTGCGCTTACAATTTGATGAGTTGCCGCAATGTATAATAGCATTGGTTCGCCGATGTTTGGCGCGGCCAGGATTGGGTTGGTTGCCAGTATGGCTTTTATTTCTTCCAATCCGGCTGTGGCAGTGTCCGTCAACTCGAAGTGTTCGGTGCGCCGAAGGAGGCGATAAAGGGGTAATGCCTTTTCTCCTAAGCGGGAGATAAAGCGGCTTAGAGCCGCCACACATCCAGTTAACTTCTGGATTTTTTTAGGTCTGTTGGGGTAGTCAATTGTGACAAAGCTCGGATTTTGGCCGGATTAGCTTCAATACCTCTACTTGAGACAATGAAACCTAGGAGCTTTCCGGCCGGTACGCTGAAAACACATTTTTCTGGATTGAGCTTGATGTCATATGTTCGGAGGTTGTCGAATGTGAGCCTCAAGTCGTCTATCAAAGAGTCGACGTGTTTGGTTTTGACGACCACATCGTCTACGTATGCCTCTACTGTTTTGCCGATTTGTTTCTCCAGACATGTCTGAATCATATGCTGATATGTTGCGCCGGTGTTTTTGAGCCCAAAAGGCATTGTGTTGAAACAGAAGGGACCGTATGGTGTGATGAATGCCGTTGCGGCTTGGTAGGACTCCGCCGTCTTGATTTGGTGGTAACCGGAGTATGCGTCAAGGAAACCCAATGACTCATGTCCTGCGGTAGCATCAATAATTTGATCGATGCGGGGGAGGGGGAAGGGATCCTTTGGGCAAGCTTTATTGAGGTCCTTGAAATCGACACAAAGGCGCCAGGATTTATCCTTCTTTGGTACCATCACCAGGTTTGCTAGCCAGTCTAGGTGTTTTATTTCTCTGATGAATCCGGCCTCCAATAACTTGGCTAGTTCCTCTCCCATGGCCTATCTCTTAGGTTCGGAGAAACACCGAACAGCTTGCTTGACCGGCTTGAATCCCTTTAGGATATTGAGGCTATGCTCGGCCAGCCTGCGTGGGATTCCTGGCATGTCTGAGGGATGCCAGGCGAATATGTCCCAATTCTCGCGCAGGAAATCTCATAGTGCAGCGTCAACGGCGGGGTTTAACTATGCCCCGATGGAGGCTGTTTTTGTAGGGTCCGTTGGGTGGACTTGGAATTTGACTATTTCATCCACTGGTTTAAAAGAGGTGGACTTGGATCTCTTGTCGAGTATCACGTCGTCCCTGTCCACTTTGGAGCGTAGCGTGGTTAATTCCTCGGCCGAGAGGGCTTCGGATAATGCCTCAAGGGCCAGTGCGGCTGTTTTGTTTTCGGCGCGGAGTGCTGTGTCCGGATCACTGGCGGGAGTGATGATTCCGTTGGGCCCGGGCATTTTGGGTGTCATGTACCCATAATGGGGTACGGCTTGGAAGATCGTGAACGCCTCACGTCCTAAAAGGGCGTGGTATCCACTGCTGAACGGGGCCACTTGAAATGTAATTTCTTCGGACCTATAGTTCTCTGGCGTATCGAATACCACATCTAGTGCGATTTTCCCAGCGCATCGTGCCTCCCGACTGGGTATGATTCCTCTGAAGGTTGTGCTACTTTGCTCAATGCGGTTCCAGTCTATTTCCATTTTTTGAAGAGTTTCCTCATAGATGAGGTTTAATCCGCTGCCGCTGTCCATGAGTACTGAGTCGAAAGCCGTCCACGATTGGACTGAGGACCAGTGCGGCTGGTGCTCGGGCTGTTCGGAATTTAGGTTCGTCACTCGCATTGAAGGTAATAGTTGTGTCACTCCATGGATTTATTGCTGCTATGTGGCAGATTTCGGCCATGCTGCAGAGTGTTCGCTTGCGCCTATTATTTGACGCGAAGGTCTCAAAGACTGTTAACACCGTATTGTTATCCACGGGATGGTGCTCTGTGGTATTTGGGATAAGAAGATCCTCACCGCTTTTGGCCACCTGCCAGAGTATCCAACATGCTCTAAGGCTATGCGTTGGTATTGTATCCGTTGTGCTATGAATTTTGCAGGGTCCGTTAAGCCATCCCTCCAATACGGTTCCGTCGTATACGGAGCCGGATTATCCCAAAATTTTGTTTCGGTTTTCCAGGCACTTTCCATCGCATAGTACTTTCGTACTATGGACGCCAAGTCGGCGAAGCGTGATATGTCACGGCGACTTATGGCGTTAAGGATTCCCTTGTCCGTGCAGTTATTGCAGAAAAGTGAGACTGTGTCTTCCTCGCGACAGTCCTTAACCTTGTTCATCACAAGGAGGAATCTGGCCCAATAATGATGTACTGTTTCATGGGGCTCTTGCCTAATGTGGGAAATATCGTTTATGTCTGGGTGGGTGGGTGGATTTGAGTCCGGACCCCTACCCGATCTGAGACCCAGGGGCCGAGGGGTTTCCGATCTTGGAAGTTCGGATTCCGGTATGTTGCCCGATGAGTCTAGCCCGCTGCCTGACTCTAGGTTCAGGGTTTGGGTGATGCCCTCTCGTAAACGGGTATCCGGCTCAGAGAGCTCAGGAATTCGGACATAGTTAGTCTTCAAGATAGAGGGAGAATCGCCGCATTGTTCCTCCACCACCGCAACATGATGGGTGACTGGTGGAGAGTTAATCTCCCTTTGATCGGGTTTAACCTCAATCCGATCATAGTCCGTAGCGACTCCCAAGGCGGCGATGCGATCCAAGAGCTCGTTTAGGGAGGAGAGCTCCATTGGATCCATCTGCTCGGCGAATTCCGAGCCAACGTGGAGGTTGTTTTTGATGACCCGAGGAGTCATCATCGGTGCAGCGGCCGAACAGGCAGTCAAGACAAAACTGCCCATCCGAAGAGTTTGGCCGACAGCCAGAGCTCCCCCGACGGTAATGTTGTTTTTAACAACGAGATGAGGCATCTTTCCTTACGGCGACGTCACAGAGGAACTCTCAATGAAAGCACCAATGTCGGTGTCAAAACTGGCGGATCTCGGGTAGGGGGTCCCGAATTGTGTGTCTAAGGCGGATGGTAACAGGAGGCAGGGGACACGATGTTTTACCCAGGTTCGGGCCCTCTTGATGGAGGTAAAACCCTACGTCCTTCTTGATTTATTCTTGATGATATGAGTATTACAAGAGTTGATCTACCACGAGATCGGAGAGACTAAACCCTAGAAGCTAGCCTATGGTATGATTGTATGTTGTCCTACAGACTAAAACCCTCCGGTTTATATAGCCACCGGAGGGGGCTAGGGTTACACAAGGTCGGTTAGAAAGGAGGAGATATACATATCCGTATTGCCTAGCTTGCCTTCCACGCCAAGTAGAGTCCTATCCGGACACGAGACGAAGTCTTCAATCTTGTATCTTCATAGTCCAACAGTCCGGCCAAAGGATATAATCTGGCTGTCCAGATACCCCCTAATCCAGGACTCCCTCAATGTTCGTAGAATATGTGGGAGCCAATATGAGTATCCAGGTTCCGCTATTGGTTATTGACCGGAGACGTGTCTCGGTCATGTCTACATAGTTCTCGAACCCGTAGGGTCCGCACGCTTAAAGTTCGGTGACGATCGGTATTATGAGTTTATGTGTTTTGATGTACCGAAGGTAGTTCGGAGTCCCGGATGAGATCGGGGACATGACGAGGAGTCTCGAAATGGTCGAGACGTAAAGATCGATATATTGGACGACTATATTCGGACATCGGAAAGTTCCGAGTGATCCGGGTATTTTTGGGAGTACCAGGGGAGTTACGGGAATACGGGAGTACATATGGACCTTAGTGGGTTTTAAGGGAAAAAGAGGAGAAGCCACGAGGGCTAGACGTGCGCCCCCATGGGCCTAGTCCGAATTGGACTAGGGGAGGGGCTGCGCTGTTGGAAATATGCCCTAGAGGCAATAATAAAAGGATTATTATTATATTTCCTTGTTCATGATAATTGTCTTTTATTCATGCTATAATTGTGTTATCCGGAAATCGTAATACATGTGTGAATAATAGACACCAACATGTCCCTAGTAAGCCTCTAGTTGACTAGCTCGTTGATCAACAGATAGTCATGGTTTCCTGACTATGGACATTGGATGTCATTGATAACGAGATCACATCATTAGGAGAATGATGTGATGGACAAGACCCAATCCTAAACATAGCACAAGATCGTATAGTTCGTTTGCTAGAGTTTTCCAATGTCAAGTATCCTTTCCTTAGACCATGAGATCGTGTAACTCCCGGATACCATAGGAGTGCTTTGGGTATACCAAACGTCACAACGTAACTGGGTGACTATAAAGGTATACTACGGGTATCTCCGAAAGTGTCTGTTGGGTGACATGGATCAAGACTGGGATTTGTCACTCCGTATGACGGAGAGGTATCACTGGGCCCACTCGGTAATGCATCATCATAATGAGCTCAAAGTGACCAAGTGTCTGGTCACGGGATCATGCATTACGGTACGAGTAAAGTGACTTGCCGGTAACGAGATTGAACAAGGTATTGGGATACCGACGATCGAATCTCGGGCAGGTAACATACCGATTGACGAAGGGAATTGTATACGGGGTTGCTTGAATCCTCGACATCGTGGTTCATCCGATGAGATCATCGAGGAGCATGTGGGAGCCAACATGGGTATCCAGATCCCGCTGTTGGTTATTGACCGGAGAGCGATCTCGGTCATGTCCACATGTCTCCCGAACCCGTAGGGTCTACACACTTAAGGTTCGGTGATGCTAGGGTTGTAGGGATATGTATATGCAGTAACCCGAATGTTGTTCCGAGTCCTGGATGAGATCCCGGACGTCACGAGGAGTTCCGGAATGGTCCGGAGGTAAAGAATTATATATAGGAAGTGCTATTTCGGGCATCGGGACAAGTTTCGGGGTCACCGGTATTGTACCGGGACCACCGGAAGGGTCCCGGGGGTCCACCGGGTGGGGCCACCTGCCCCGGGGGGCCACATGGGCTCTAAGGGGTGAGCCTTGGCCTATATGGGCCAAGGGCACCAGCCCCAAGAGGCCCATGCGCCTAGGGTTCAAGAAGGGAAGAGTCCCAAAGGGGGAAGGCACCTCCGAGGTGCCTTGGGGAGGAGGAATTCCTCCCTTGGCCGCCGCCCCCTAGGAGATTGGATCTCCTAGGGCCGGCGCCCCCCTAGGCCCCCTATATATAGTGGGGAGATGGAGGACTTCTGACCCACGCCTTTGGTGCCTCCCTCTCCCTCTCCAACACCTCCTCCTCCTCCTCCATAGAGCTTAGCGAAGCCCTGCCGGAGTACTGCAGCTCCATCACCACCACGCCGTCGTGCTGCTGCCAGAGCCATCTTCCTCAACCTCTCCTTCCCCCTTGCTGGATCAAGAAGGAGGAGACGTTACGCTAACCGTACGTGTGTTGAACGCGGAGGTGCCGTCCGTTCGGCGCTAGGATCTCCGGTGATTTGGATCACGTTGAGTACGCCTTCCTCATCCCCGTTCTTTGAACGCTTCCGCGCATGATCTACAAAGGTATGTAGATGCAATCCAATCACTCGTTTCTAGATGAACTCATAGATGGATCTTGGTGAAACCGTAGGAAATTTTTTGTTTTCTGCAACGTTCCCCAACAGTGGCATCATGAGCTAGGTCTATGCGTAGTTCTCTTGCACGAGTAGAACACAATTTGTTGTGGGCGTAGATGTTGTCAACTTTCTTGCCGCTACTAGTCTTATCTTGCTTCAACGGTATTGTGGGATGAAGCGGCCCGGACCAACCTTACACGTACGCTTACGTGAGACCGGTTCCACCAACTAACATGCACAAGTTGCATAAGGTGGCTGGCAGGTGTCTGTCTCTCCCACTTTAGTTGGAGCGGATTCGATGAAAAGGGTCCGTATGAAGGGTAAATAGAAGTTGACAAATCACGTTGTGGCTTTCACGTAGGTAAGAAAACGTTCTTGCTAGAACCCTATTTAAGCCACGTAAAACTTGCAACAAAAATTAGAGGACGTCTAACTTGTTTTTGCAGCAAGTGCTTTGTGATATGATATGGCCAAAGTTGTGATGAATGATGAATGATATATATGTGATGTATGAGATGTTCATGCTATTGTAATAGGAATCACGACTTGCATGTCGATGAGTATAACAACCTGCAGGAGCCATAGGAGTTGTCTTTATTTTTTTGTATGACCTGCGTGTCATTGAGAAACACCATGTAAATTACTTTACTTTATTGCTAAACGCGTTAGCCATAGTAGTAGAAGTAATAGTTGGCGAGCAACTTCATGGAGACACGATGATGGAGATCATGATGATGGAGATCATGGTGTCAAGCCGGTGACAAGATGATCATGGAGCCCCAAGATGGAGATCAAAGGAGCTATGTGATATTGGCCATATCATGTCACTATTATTATTTGATTGCATGTGATGTTTATCATGTTTTTGCATCTTGTTTGCTTAGAACGACGGTAGTAAATAAGATGATCCCTCATAATAATTTCAAGAAAGTGTTCCCCCTAACTGTGCACCGTTGCAACAGTTCGTTGTTTCGAAGCACCACGTGATGATCGGGTGTTAGATTCCAACGTTCACATACAACGGGTGTAAGACAGATTTACACATGCAAACACTTAGGTTGACTTGACGAGCCTAGCATGTACAGACATGGCCTCGGAACACAGAAGACCGAAAGGTCGAGCATGAGTCGTATAGAAGATACGATCAACATGAAGATGTTCACCGATGTTGACTAGTCCGTCTCACGTGATGATCGGACACGACCTAGTTAACTCGGATCATGTTATACTTAGATTACATGAGGGATGTTTATCTAAGTGGGAGTTCATTGAATAATTTGATTAGATGAACTTAATTATCATGAACTTAGTCTAAATTTTTTACAATATGTCTTGTAGATCAAATGGCCAACGTAGTCCTCAACTTTAACGCGTTCCTAGAGAAAACCAAGCTGAAAGACGATGGCAGCAACTACACGGACTGGGTCCGGAACCTGAGGATCATCCTCATAGCTGCCAAGAAAGATTATGTCCTACAAGCACCGCTGGGTGACACACCTGTTCTCCCTGCAGAACAAGACGTTATGAACGCTTGGCAGGCACGTACCGATGACTACTCCCTCGTTCAGTGCGGCATGCTTTACAGCTTAGAGCCGGGGCTCCAAAAGCATTTTGAGAGACACGGAGCATATGAGATGTTCGAAGAGCTGAAAATGGTTTTCCAAGCTCATGCCCGGGTCGAGAGATATCAAGTCTCCGACAAGTTCTTCAGCAGTAAGATGGAGGAAAACAGTTCTGTCAGTGAGCACATACTCACTATGTCTGGGTTGCATAACCGCTTGACTCAGCTGGGAGTTAATCTCCCGGATGACGCGGTCATTGACAGAATCCTTCAGCCGCTTCCACCGAGCTACAAGAGCTTTGTGATGAACTTCAATATGCAGGGGATGGAAAAGACCATTCCTGAAGTATTTGCAATGTTGAAATCAGCAGAGGTAGAAGTCAAAAAGGAACATCAAGTGTTGATGGTGAATAAAACCACTAAGTTCAAGAAGGGCAAGGGTAAGAAAGCCTTCAAGAAGGACGGCAAGGGAGTTGCCGCGCCCGGCAAGCAAGCTGCCGGGAAGAAGCCAAAGAATGGACCCAAGCCTGAGACTGAGTGCTTTTATTGCAAGGAAAGTGGTCACTGGAAGCGGAACTGCCCCAAATACTTAGCGGACAAGAAGGCCGACAAAACGAAAGGTATATGTGATATACATGTAATTGATGTGTACCTTACCAGTACTCGTAGTAGCTCCTGGGTATTTGATACCGGTGCAGTTGCTCACATTTGTAACTCAAAGCAGGAGCTACGGAATAAGCGGAGACTAGCGAAGGACGAGGTGACGATGCGCGTCGGGAATGGTCCAAGGTCAATGTGATCGACGTCGGCACGCTACCTCTACATTTACCTTCGGGATTAGTTTTAAACCTTAATAATTGTTATTTAGTGCCAGCTTTGAGCATGAACATTGTATCAGGATCTCGTTTAATTCGAGATGGCTACTCATTTAAATCCGAGAATAATGGTTGTTCTATTTATATGAGAGATATGTTTTATGGTCATGCTCCGATGGTGAATGGTTTATTCTGAATGAATCTCGAGCGTAATGCTACACATATTCATAGTGTGAATACCAAAAGATGTAAGATTGATAATGATAGTCCCACATACTTGTGGCACTGCCGCCTTGGTCACATAGGTGTCAAACGCATGAAGAAGCTCCATGCTGATGGACTTTTAGAGTCTCTTGATTACGAATCATTTGACATGTGCGAACCATGCCTCATGGGTAAAATGACCAAGACTCCGTTCTCAGGAACAATGGAGCGAGCAACCAACTTATTGGAAATCATACATACTGATGTGTGTGGTCCAATGAGTGTTGAGGCTCGCGGTGGCTATCGTTATGTTCTCACCCTCACTGATGACTTGAGTAGATATGGGTATGTCTACTTAATGAAACACAAGTCTGACACCTTTGAAAAGTTCAAGGAATTTCAGAGTGAGGTTGAGAATCAACATGACAGGAAAATCAAGTTCCTGCGGTCAGATCATGGAGGAGAATACTTGAGTCATGAGTTTGGCACACACTTAAGAAAATGTGGAATAGTTTCACAACTCACGCCGCCTGGAACACCTCAGTGTAATGGTGTGTCCGAACGTCGTAATCGCACTCTATTAGATATGGTGCGATCTATGATGTCTCTTACCGATTTACCGTTATCTTTTTGGGGGTATGCTTTAGAGACTGCCGCATTCACTTTAAATAGGGCTCCGTCGAAATCCGTTGAGACGACACCGTATGAATTATGGTTTGGGAAGAAACCTAAGCTGTCGTTTCTAAAAGTTTGGGGATGCGATGCTTATGTCAAGAAACTTCAACCTGAAAAGCTCGAACCCAAGTCGGAAAAATGCGTCTTCATAGGATACCCTAAAGAAACTATTGGGTATACCTTCTACCTCAGATCCGAAGGCAAGATCTTTGTTGCCAAGAATGGATCCTTTCTAGAGAAGGAGTTTCTCTCGAAAGAAGTAAGTGGGAGGAAAGTAGAACTTGATGAAATATTACCTCTTGAACCGGAAAATGGCGCAACTCAAGAAAATGTTCCTGAGGTTCATGCACCGACTAGAGAGGAAGTTAATGATGATGATCATGAAACTTCAGATCAAGTTGCTACTGAACTTCGTAGGTCCACAAGGACACGTTCCGCACCAGAGTGGTACGGCAACCCTGTCATGGAAATCATGTTGTTAGACAACGGTGAACCTTCGAACTATGAAGAAGCGATGGCGGGTCCGGATTCCGACAAATGGCTAGAAGCCATGAAATCCGAGATAGTATCCATGTATGAAAACAAAGTATGGACTTTGACTAACTTGCCCGTTGAGCGGCGAGCCATAGAAAATAAATGGATCTTTAAGAAGAAGACAGACGCGGATGGTAATGTGACCATCTATAAAGCTCGCCTTGTCGCTAAGGGTTATCGACAAGTTCAAGGGGTTGACTACGATGAGACTTCCTCACCGGTAGCGAAGCTGAAGTCCGTCCGAATCATGTTAGCAATTGCCGCATTCTATGATTATGAAATATGGCAAATGGACGTCAAAACGGCATTCCTTAATGGTTTCCTTAAGGAAGAATTGTATATGATGCAGCCGGAAGGTTTTGTCGATCCTAAGTATGCTGAGAAGGTATGCAAGCTCCAACGCTCGATTTACGGGCTGGTGCAAGCATCTTGGAGTTGGAACATTCGCTTTGATGAGATGATCAAAGCGTTTGGGTTTACGCAGACTTATGGAGAAGCCTGTGTTTACAAGAAAGTGAGTGGGAGCTCTGTAGCATTTCTCATATTATATGTAGATGACATACTTTTGATGGGAAATGATATAGAACTCTTGGACAACATTAAGGCCTACTTGAATAAGAGTTTTTCAATGAAGGACCTTGGAGAAGCTGCTTATGTATTAGGCATCAAGATCTATAGAGACAGATCAAGACACCTCATAGGTCTTTCACAAAGCACATACCTTGATAAGATATTGAAGAAGTTCAATATGGATCAGTCTAAGAAGGGGTTCTTGCCTGTGTTGCAAGGTGTGAAATTGAGCTCAGCTCAATGTCCGACCACGGCAGAAGATATAGAAGAGATGAGTGTCATCTCCTATGCCTCAGCCATAGGCTCTATTATGTATGCCATGCTATGTACCAGACCTGATGTAAACCTAGCCGTGAGTATGGTAGGAAGGTACCAAAGTAATCCCGGCAAGGAACACTGGACAGCGGTCAAGAATATCCTGAAGTACCTGAAAAGGACTAAGGAAATGTTTCTCGTCTATGGAGGTGACGAAGAGCTCGTCGTAAAGGGTTACGTTGACGCTAGCTTCGACACAGATCTGGATGACTCTAAGTCACAAACCGAATACGTGTATATTTTGAATGGTGGGGCAGTAAGCTGGTGCAGTTGCAAGCAGAGCATCGTGGCGGGATCTACATGTGAGCGGAGTACATGGCAGCCTCGGAGGCAGCGCATGAAGCAATTTGGGTGAAGGAGTTCATCACCGACCTAGGAGTCATACCCAATGCGTCGGGGCCGATCAAGCTCTTCTGTGACAACACTGGAGCTATTGCTCTTGCCAAGGAGCCAGGTTTCACAAGAAGACAAGGCACATCAAGCGTCGCTTCAACTCCATTCGTGAAAATGTTCAAGATGGAGACATAGATATTTGTAAAGTACATACGGACCTGAATGTAGCAGATCCATTGACTAAACCTCTCCCTAGAGCAAAACATGATCAACACCAGAATTCCATGGGTGTTCGATTCATCACAATGTAACTAGATTATTGACTCTAGTGCAAGTGGGAGACTGTTGGAAATATGCCCTAGAGGCAATAATAAAAGGATTATTATTATATTTCCTTGTTCATGATAATTGTCTTTTATTCATGCTATAATTGTGTTATCCGGAAATCGTAATACATGTGTGAATAATAGACACCAACATGTCCCTAGTAAGCCTCTAGTTGACTAGCTCGTTGATCAACAGATAGTCATGGTTTCCTGACTATGGACATTGGATGTCATTGATAACGAGATCACATCATTAGGAGAATGATGTGATGGACAAGACCCAATCCTAAACATAGCACAAGATCGTATAGTTCGTTTGCTAGAGTTTTCCAATGTCAAGTATCCTTTCCTTAGACCATGAGATCGTGTAACTCCTGGATACCGTAGGAGTGCTTTGGGTATACCAAACGTCACAACGTAACTGGGTGACTATAAAGGTATACTACGGGTATCTCCGAAAGTGTCTGTTGGGTGACATGGATCAAGACTGGGATTTGTCACTCCGTATGACGGAGAGGTATCACTGGGCCCACTCGGTAATGCATCATCATAATGAGCTCATAGTGACCAAGTGTCTGGTCACGGGATCATGCATTACGGTACGAGTAAAGTGACTTGCCGGTAACGAGATTGAACGAGGTATTGGGATACCGACGATCGAATCCCGGGCAGGTAACATACCGATTGACGAAGGGAATTGTATACGGGGTTGCTTGAATCCTCGACATCGTGGTTCATCCGATGAGATCATCGAGGAGCATGTGGGAGCCAACATGGGTATCCAGATCCCGCTGTTGGTTATTGACCGGAGAGCGATCTCGGTCATGTCCACATGTCTCCCGAACCCGTAGGGTCTACACACTTAAGGTTCGGTGACGCTAGGGTTGTAGGGATATGTATATGCAGTAACCCGAATGTTGTTCAGAGTCCCGGATGAGATCCCGGACATCACGAGGAGTTCCGAAATGGTCCAGAGGTAAAGAATTATATATAGGAAGTGCTATTTCGGGCATCGGGACAAGTTTCGGGGTCACCGATATTGTACCGGGACCACCGGAAGGGTCCCGGGGGTCCACCGGGTGGGGCCACCTGCCCCGGGGGGCCACATGGGCTGTAAGGGGTGCGCCTTGGCCTATATGGGCCAAGGGCACCAGCCCCAAGAGGCCCATGCGCCTAGGGTTCAAGAAGGGAAGAGTCCCAAAGGGGGAAGGCACCTCCGAGGTGCCTTGGGGAGGAGGAATTCCTCCCTTGGCCGCCGCCCCCCTAGGAGATTGGATCTCCTAGGGCCGGCGCCCCCCCTAGGCCCCCTATATATAGTGGGGAGATGGAGGACTTCTGACCCACGCCTTTGGTGCCTCCCTCTCCCTCTCCAACACCTCCTCCTCCTCCATAGAGCTTAGCGAAGCCCTGCCGGAGTACTGCAGCTCCATCACCACCACGCCGTCGTGCTGCTGCCGGAGCCATCTTCCTCAACCTCTCCTTCCCCCTTGCTGGATCAAGAAGGAGGAGACGTTACGCTGACCGTACGTGTGTTGAACGCGGAGGTTCCGTCCGTTCGGCGCTAGGATCTCCGGTGATTTGGATCACGTCGAGTATGCCTTCCTCATCCCCGTTCTTTGAACGCTTCCGCGCGTGATCTACAAAGGTATGTAGATGCAATCCAATCACTCGTTGCTAGATGAACTCATAGATGGATCTTGGTGAAACCGTAGGAAATTTTTTTGTTTTCTGCAACGTTCCCCAACATGCGCCCCCTCTTTCCTTCTCCTCCCCTTCTCCTTCCTTCCCCTCCTAGTAGGACTAGGAAAGGAGGAATCCTCCTCCTACCCCCTTTGGCGCGCCTAGAGAGGCCGGCCGACCTCCCCTTGCTCCTTTATATACGGGGGCAGGGGGCACCCTAGAACACAACAATTGATCATTGATCTCTTAGCCGTCTGCGGTGCCCCCTCCACCATAATCCACCTCGATCATATCGTAGCGGTGCTTAGACGAAGACCTGCGTCGGTAGCATCATCATCATCACCATCACCATGCTGTCGTGCTGACGAAATTCTCATGTGAGGCTTTGCTGGACCGGAGCTCGCGGGACGTCATCGAGTTGAACGTGTGCAGAACTCGGAGGTGCCATGCGTTCGGTACTTGCATCGGTCAGATCATGAAGACATACGACTACATCAACCGCGTTGTGCTAACGCTTCCGCATTCGGTCTACGAGGGTACGTGGACACACTCTCGCCTCTCGTTGCTATACATCACCATGATCCTGTGTGTGCCTAGGAATTTTTTTGAAATTACTATGTTCCCCAACACGAACTATGTCCGGTTCGAACTAGGGGCTGACGGTGGAGAATTTCGCTTCCCACCCGACACCCACTTCATAGCCACGATCGAGGATTTAACCGACACGCTTGATTACGGCTCCGAAGAAATCGACGGTATGGACGACGATGCTGATGAGGAGCAAAACCAAAATCCACCATTCATTGGACGCTGGACAGCCACTTCTTCATACGATGTGTAAATGGTGGACACACCCAAAACAACCAACGACGATGACAAAGAAAATCCAGTCAAGAATAAACCTCCTGAGACACAGCGAAAGCGCCGGCGTCCTCGACGCCGCTCTAAGTCCCATCGTTCAAAAGACAGCAATGCTGGCACCGGAGAAAATAATACTCCGGACGACGCTGATGATAATCCCCAAGTGCAAGGAATCATCGTAGCAATTTCCAAAGGTGGAAGTGATAAGTATGGAGTGTCGAACCCACAAGGAGCTAAAGGTAAGATCAATATTCTCTCAAGCCCTATCTGCCACTGATACGACTCTACGTACACCGAACGGTTGCTTCCAACTAGCAACGAGAAATAAAACTACGTTCTGGGTATGAAGTTGATAACTTTGCATGATATCAGAGAGCTAAAATATAAAAGTAGGTGCTGTTATGATGAAGTTATAATATATTACTAAATATTATAAATAACGAGTGTGGAATAATGGTGGATCGGTGTACGGAGTTGTCCTAGGCAATCGTTAACAAGACCGGTAATCACTATTGCAGTTTCATATGAGGGAGGGGCATAAGCTAACATACTTTCTCTACTTGGATCATATGCACTTATGATTGGAACTCTAGCAAGCATCCGCAACTACTAAAGATCATTAAGGTAAAACCCAACCATAGCATTAAAGCATCAAGTCCTCTTTATCCCATACGCAACAACCCCCTTACTCGGGTTTGTGTTTCAGTCACTCACGCAACCCACTATAAGCGAATCATAAACGTATTGCAACACCCTACAGCGGGAATCCCTCACGCTTGCGTGACATGGAGGGCACCATAGGACAACACCAAAGTAAAACATACAACTCATACCAATCTAGATCATCAATCAACCCAAAGACAAAAGATATCTACTCAAAACATCATAGGATGGCAACACATCATTGGATCATAATATGTGGCATAAAGCACCATGTCCAAGTAGGGATTACAGTGGGGTGCAGGAGAGTGGACCGCGTAAAAGAGATGAGGGTGATGATGATGATGGTGATGTTGATGAAGACGGTCACCGCGGCGATGATTCCCCTCCCGATGGCACTCCGGTGCCATCGAGAGAGAGAGGAGGAGAGGTTCTCCCCCTTGTGCTTCCTCCTCCATGGCCTCCCCCTAGATGGGGAGAGGTTCTCCCTCCGGTCCTTGGCCTTCATGGTGATGATGGCCCCTCCGGGATCCTCCTCCATGCCCTTCGGTGATGACGGCCCCCTCCGGCAGGGTGCCGGAGAGGGCCTAGATTGGTTTTCGGTGGCTACGGAGGCTTCTGGCGGCGGAACTCCCGATCTAGGTTAATTTTCTGAGGTTTCTGTATTTATAGGAATTTTTGGCGTCGGTCTCACGTCAAGGAGGTGCCCGAGGCGTCCATGAGGCAGGACCACACGCCTGGGGGGGGGGGGCGCCCCCACCCTCGTGGACGCCCCGGGACTCTCCTGGCCCAAGTCTTTTACTCCGGGGTCTTCTTTTGGTCCATAAAAAATCATCAAAAATTGGCACGTCAATTGGACTCCGTTTTATATTCCTTTTTTGTAAAACTCAAAAACAAGGAAAAACAGAAACTGGCACTGGGCACTAGGTTAATAGGTTAGTCGCAAAAATCATATAAAATAGCATATAAATGCATATAAAACATCCAAGGTTGATAATATAATAGCATGAATACTTCATAAATTATAGATACGTTGGAGATGTATCAGCATCCCCAAGCTTAATTCCTGCTCGTCCTCGAGTAGGTAAATGATAAAAGAAATAATTTATGAAGTGTGAATGCTAGCAAGTGAATAAGTTTCATCAATGATAGTTTCAATCACTTTTTATAACATCATTATATATCATAACAGTAGCTCATCTTCATAAAACTTTTCATGATCAAGTAACAAGCTTTTCACATGTTAAAGTATAGATCATAAACTCTCTTGAAACTAACAAACTATATTCTCAGTCATCAAACAATTGCAATTCATCTTATTTTCGGGAAGGGTCTATGTCAGAGCTTTGATTTAGCAAACTCCACATACTCAGCTATCATTTAGTCTTTCACAATTGCTGACACTCACGTGCTATTTATGGGTTCAAAGTTTTAATCAGACACAGATAAAGATAGGGGCTTATAGTTTTGCCTCCCAACGTTTTACCTCAAGGGTAATGTCAACAACAATAGTTCATGAAAACTTACATCCAATTGGATATATATATATATATGATGATCTTTCCAACACAATGTGCTTGCCAAAGGATAAAATGTAAAAAGGAAAGGTGAAGATTACCATGACTCTTGCATAATGGTAGAAGATAAAAGTAAAAGATACGCCCTTCGCAGAGGGAAGCAGAGGTTGTCATGCGCTTTTATGGTTGGATGCACAAAATCTTAATGCAAAAGAACGCCACTTTATATTGCCACTTGTGATATGGACCTTTATTATGCAGTCCGTCGCTTTTATTTCTTCCACGTCACACGATCGTATAAAGCTTATTTTCTCCACATTAATAGATCATACATATTTAGAAGGCAATTTTTATTGCACACACCGATGACAACTTACTTGAAGGATCTTACTCAATCCATAGGTAGGTATGGTGGACTTTCATGGCAAAACTAGTTTAAGGAATGTTTGGAAGCAAAAGTAGTATCTCTACTTGGTGCAAATAATTTGGCTAGCATGAGGGGGAAAAGCAAGCTCAACATGTTGGATGATTCAATACAATATACTTTATTTCGAATATAAGAAAACATAACCCATTACGTTGTCTTCCTTGTCTGACATCAACCTTTTAGCATGTCATATTTTAATGAGTGCTCACAATTACAAAAGATTTCCAAGATAGTATATTTATATGTGAAATCTCTCTTCCTTCAATATTCTTTCATGAATTGTTCAAGTGACCAATTCTACGTTTGCTAACTTTCAATAAGTTTACTACCTATACTTATTCTATGTGAAGTCATTACTCCCCATGGTATAAGCATATGAAACATATATAAATTCAGATTTATGATATTCAATTGTTCAACCATTTACTCATAGGATATACGTGAAGCACGTGAGTAAATGACAAACTACTCCAAAAGATAATGGTGAAGGACACTGAGTAGTCAAATAATTAAATAGCCATGTGAGGATTCTTTTTCATTTAATAATTCAGATCCAATGATTTTATTCAAACAGCAATTAAAAATGAAAATACGCTCCAAGAAAAACACATATCATGTGACGAATAAAAATATAACTCCGAGTAAGGTATACCGATAGTTTTGAAGACGAAAGAGGGGATGCCTTCCAGGGCATCCCCAAGTTTAGGCGCTTGAGTCTTCCTTAAATATTACCTTCGGGTGCCTCGGGAATCCCCAAGCTTAGGGTATTTCCACTCCTTATTCTCCTCATATCAATATCTCACCCAAAACTTGAAAACTTCAATCACACAAAACTTAACGGAACTTCGTGAGATAGGTTAGTATGATAAAGAGTAAACCATTCACTTTGGTACTGTCAAATACAAGGTTCATAATTTTTCTCACACAATGCCTACTGTACCATATCATTTCTAGAATTTATATTGAGAAATATAAGTCATAGGAACTAGAAAACAAGCAAACTATGCAATGAGAACAGAATCTGTCAGAGACAGAACAGTCTGTAATGATCTGAACACTAACCATACTTATGCTACTCAAAAAATTATGAAATAAATTGGTGGACGTGAGGAATTTGTCTATTAATATTATGCAAAAATAATCAGCACCAAAGCACTCTTCTGTAAAAATGGCAGCTAATCTCGTGAGCGCAAAGTTTCTATTTTTTACAGCAAGATCACATTAACTTTCACCCAAGTCTTCCCAAAGGTCTTACTTGGCACTTTATTGAAACAAAAGTTATAAAACATGATTACTGCAGTATATTAACCATGATAACACAAAAAACAGTAAGGGTAAATATTGGGTTGTCTCCCAACAAGCGCTTTTCTTTAATGCCTTTTAGCTAGGCATGATGATTTCAATGATGCTCACATAAAAGATAAGAATTAAAACATAAAGAGAGCATCATGAAGAATATGACTAGCATATTTAAGTCTAACCCACTTCCTATGCCTAGGGATTTTGTGAGCACACAATTTATGGGAACAAGAATCAACTAGCATAGGAAGGAAAAACAAGTATAACTTCAAAACTTTAAGCACATAGAGAGAAAACTTGATATTATTGCACTCCTACAAGCATGTATTCCTCCCTCATAATAATTTTCAGTAGCATCATGAATGTTTCCAACAATATAACCATCACATAAAACATTCTTTTCATGATCTACAAGCATAGAAAATTTTCTACTCTCCACATAAGCAAAATTCTTCTCATTCGGAATATCGGGATCACTAGTTCCTAGAGTTGACACTCTTCCAAACCCGCTTGAGATGATAGTATTATTCATACTCCAAAAGATATAAGTGAAGTTCATGGAGCTTTATACAATTAATATAAACTAACCAATGTCCAAGCTCAAAATGTATAAGTGAAGCACATGAAGCATTCTATAAAACCATACTCAAAAGATTTAAGTGAAGCACAAAGAGCAATTCTATAAGATCATACTTAAAAGATATAAGTGAAGCTCATGAAGCATTCTATAAATCAATTAAGGGTTATCTCATACTAGCATGGTTCTTAAAGAAAAAAGAAAAACACAAAGGACACAAATCATGTGAACAAAACAAAAACTGAGGTATACCGATAATTGTTGAAGAAGAAAGATGGGATGCCAACCGGGGCATCCCCAAGCTTAGATGCTTGAGTATCCTTATAATATTTGCTTGGGGTGCCTTGGGCATCACCAATCTTGAGCTCTTGCCTCTCTTTATTCTTATCACATTGGTAACTCCTCGTTCTTCGAACACTTCATCCATACAAAACTTTAACAAAAACTTTGTGAGATCCGTTAGTATAATAAAGCAAATCACTACCTTTAGGTACTGTTGTGAACTCATTATAAATTCATATTGGTGTAATATCTACTGTATTCCAACTCATACATGGTTCATACCCTCCGATACTAGCCATAGATTCATCAAAATAAGCAAACAACACGCGAAAAACAGAATCTGTCTAAAACAGGACAGTCTGTAGTAATCTGGAAGTTTAGTAAACTTCTGTGACTACAATAATTATGAAATAAATTTGACAATTTGAGAAATTTATACAGAAGTAATGTGCAAAAAGTTTCAGAACTATTTGAATTTCCAGTAAAAAATGTAAAATCACGCGCTACAGCCAAAGTTTCTGTTTTTGTTCTGCACATAGTAAACAAGCAATCTAATCATCCTAAAACCAAAGCTTGGCACATTATTTTTATAATACAGTGGATATATACAAGGGGATAATTATTTACAGAGAAACTTACATGAAAAATTCTACATTGTTCCCATGAGCATGAACACAAGTGCTCAAGGTCGACCCTCACTTCTTCAATGCATAACTTTCCAATCACTTCTCTTTTTGAAAAAAAATTTAGTCATGAGGGGCAAGTAATAATTTTTTTGTATTTTCATTCTTTAATTTTTTTGTATGTTTCACCCACAACTAAACAGAAACAAAAAAGGAAAAACAAAATCTACTTAGTGAAGAAAGCAAACAAGCACACACGAGAATATCAACCCCACGCTATTGCTCCCCGGCAACGGCGCCAGAAAAGAGCTTGATAATCCCCAAGTGCAAGGAATCATCGTAGCAATTTCCAAAGGTGGAAGTGATAAGTATGAAATGTCGAACCCACAAGGAGATAAAGGTAAGATCAATATTCTCTCAAGCCCTATCTGCCACTGATACGACTCTACGTACACCGAAAGTTTGCTTCCAACTAGCAACGAGAAATAAAACTATGTTGTGGGTATGAAGTGGATAACTTTGCATGATATCGGAGAGCTAAAATATAAAAGTAGGTGCTGTTATGATGAAGTTATAATATATTACTAAATATTATAAATAGCGAGTGCGGAATAATGGTGGATCGGTGTACGGAATTGTCCTAGGCAATCGTTAACAAGACCGGTAATCACTATTGCAGTTTCATATGAGGGAGAGGCATAAGCTAACATACTTTCTCTACTTGGATCATATGCACTTATGATTGGAACTCTAGCAAGCATCCGCAACTACTAAAGATCATTAAGGTAAAACCCAACCATAGCATTAAAGCATCAAGTCCTCTTTATCCCATACGCAACAACCCCCTTACTCGGGTTTGTGTTTCAGTCACTCACACAACCCACTATAAGTGAATCATAAACGTATTGCAACACCCTACAGTGGGAATCCCTCATGCTTGCGTGACACAGAGGGCACCATAGGACAGCACCAAAGTAAAACAATATAACTCATACCAATCTAGATCATCAATCAACCCAAAGACAAAAGATATCTACTCAAAACATCATAGGATGGCAACACATCATTGGATCATAATATGTGGCATAAAGCACCATGTTCAAGTAGGGATTACAGCGGGGTGCGGGAGAGTGGACCGCGTAAAAGAGATGAGGGTGATGATGATGATGGTTATGTTGATGAAGATGATCACCGCGATGATGATTCCCCTCCCGATGGCACTCCGGTGCCACCGAGAGAGAGGGGGAGAGGTTCTCCCCCTTGTGCTTCCTCCTCCATGGCCTCCCCCCTAGATGGGGAGAGGTTCTCCCTCTGGTCCTTGGCCTTCATGGTGATGATGGCCCCTTCGGATCCTCCTCCATGCCCTCCGGTGATGACGGCCCCCTCTGACAGGGTGCCAGAGAGGGCCTAGATTGGTTTTCGGTGGCTACGGAGGCTTCTGGCGGCGGAACTCCTGATCTAGGTTAATTTTCCGAGGTTTCTGTATTTATAGGAATTTTTGGCATTGGTCTCACGTCAAGGAGGTGCCCGAGGCGTCCACAAGGCAGGACCACACGCCTTGGGGGGGGCACCCTCGTGGACGCCCCGAGACTCTCCTGGCCCAACTCTTTTACTTCGAGGTCTTCTTTTGGTCCGTAAAAAATCATCAAAATTTGGCACATCAATTCGACTCCATTTGATATTCCTTTTCTGTAAAACTCAAAAACAAGGAAAAACAGAAACTGGCACTGGACACTAGGTTAATAGGTTAGTCCCAAAAATCATATAAAATAGCATATAAATGCATATAAAACATCCAAGGTTGATAATATAATAGCATGAATACTTCATAAATTATAGATACGTTGGAGACGTATCAGCCGAAAATAATGAAGATCTTGCTGAGGTAACATCCGAACAGGAGGAGCAAGAAAACGGGCAAGCCAGCCCCAACGAACAGGCCAGGCCCAACGACTCGGAGGATGGTAGTTATCGTCCGCTCTTCGAGGATGAGGAAAGCCTCGCCAATGAAGATTTCATCGTGCCCGAGGAACCTCTCGAGCAGGAGCGCTTCCAGTGCTAGCTAATAGCCACCGCAAGGAGCCTGAAAAAGAAGCAGCAGCAGCTTCAAGCTGACCAAGATCTGCTCGTCGACAGGTGGACTGATGTTCCGACAGCCGAAGAATACGTCCTCAGACGCCCAGCCAAGAGTTACCCGAAGCGAAGGTTGCTACCTCAGTTCGATGAAGAGGCGCTGGAGCCCATACCTCCCTCGCGTAATGCGGCCGATCGACCACTACGCGGTCGGGACAATGCGGCGGACCGACCACCACGTAGTCAGGATAGAGCGGCAACTCAGGCCGAACAGCAGCCTGCCCCACCGCCACGTAAAGATAGAGACAAAACAGTTCGGGGTCATACATACGACCTCCGATAGACCCTGGATAGTAGAGCAGGATATACCCGATCGATCTATGGATCGTGAGGATGTTCCTCGACACGTGATGATGGCTGCCTATTTGGACGTGACAAACCTAGTCACGCCCGAGCCGACAACCGCAGACGGACTCCAACGGAGCTACGTCGCGATGCGACCAGGTATAGAGGCGCCGGTAACATCCCAAATTTTCAATTTGGAATGTCATACATTAGATCATCATTGCATATCATATTTTATTGCATTTCGGCTTAATCCTAGAAATTCTACGCAACTCAAGGACCCACAGAGAGAGTTGGGGATTTTGTTATTTTCATATTTGAGTTTTCTCAAATTTTGAAAGGAGGATCATTTGGTTTTGATTATTTTCCCTTCCTAATATTTCAAAAATAAAAATATATGAGAGGAGATAAAATGACTTCTCCAAAATAGATGAAATATTAGAGGAAAAATATTAAAAACCAAATAAATATTTTATTTGGATTTTATTGCAATTTTATTTGAATTAGAAAAATTGCACGTTTTCAAAATTGCATTTTAGGACCAAGAAAATGTTCATCTTATTCTAAATATTTTATTTAGACGGTGAAAATTTGTTTTGGAATTTCTAGGTTTTTATTTATTTTTCTAGGATTTATTTTCGGCGGAACGTTATTTAAAAAAACTGTTCGCATGCCCGACTAGGCCGAAGGCCCAGCCGAGCAGGGCCAAGCCCGCGTCGCCGCCGTCTCCCGCACCGGCTCGGGACCAGAGTCCCGAGCGAAGCCGCCGCCGCCGCCCGAGTCTGGGAGGAGCATGCCTCTCGAGACGGCCCCTTCCCCAAGCCAGCCGCCCCCTTCTCTTAAATACCGCCGCCATCGACCCCCACCACCACCACCCGAGCCGCCCCGCCAAACCCCGCCGCCAGCGCTGCCGTTCGCGGCCGCCGCTGCCGCCAGCCGTTGCGGCCCCGCCGCCGCCCGAGCAGCCCGCCGCCCCACCGGACCCGGCCGGAGCCGCGGATCTCGCCGGAGCCCCGCCGCCGCCGGTTTTTGAGAGAAAACCGATTCGGTTTTTTTCCAGAAAACCCTAGTTTTCGTTTTTTTAGAATAGATCGGTTTTATTTTTTCAGTTTATTTATTTAGCGGACATTCATTCGTACGTTCGTTTTAACGAACGATGTTCACTCGTTAGCCGCAGACAGCGGACGTTCGTTCGTTAGCCCGTTCGTCAGTTTTTCTTTTTCTCGGATTTTTCCATGATTATTTTCGATCGCGATTTCTGATCAGATTTTCGTTTTAGTATAACTTTTCGCTCGTTTATCGGAATCAGGTGATTCAAGCGCCTAGAGTTTCGTCTCGAAACCCTCTTTCTGTTTAACCAACTTAAACAAGATTTTGCTACTGTAGAATTCGACTTTAGTCCATATTAGTAAATGAAGCTTGTTTCTTTCGTCGTTTGAGTTTTGTTCCTTTGTTTGACTTGATTCTTTTTGCAAAACGGAGTTCTTAAGTTGAACTTTCTGGTTAGATCTCTTATTTGAATTTTACCCATGCCCTTGCTTTATTGCTTATTGTATGCTTGTTTGTTTGCGATAGAGTACCCGGAGTGTGAAGCGTGCTACTATGAATCTCTAGGTTTTGCAGGTCATCAGCAAGGCAAGTAACACTTTGGTCATACCTCTTTACTCCCCAATTTTATTGCATTAGTTCAACCCTCAACAATTTCATGGTTAGGATCTGAATTAAATTGTGGGTTTGGGAAGTAGATGAGGTAGTACCTATTCACCTGTTTATTATCAAACCTTGGGAGTTACTTCTACATTGCTTATATTACTATGCTATGCTCGTAGACGTGGTTTGGGTTTTGAGAGTTTTCATGACAGATGTGAGCATTGTTAAATAATGGTTAACTTAAGGTGGCAACTTTAATACACATCTGGGTGGATTGAGGCACCTGGGGAATTCCAGTAATTGCCTGTATTTTTTGGAAATCCTAGGGTACAGTGTGATTTTCCTATGGACTGCCACCCAGGCTCAAAGGGATCATAAGATTATTCATGCTAGAAACTTTTGTGTGCAGCCACATGCCATTATGGGCTCTAGCATAGTTGAGTAAGTTGTGGGAAACCTTTCCATGATGGGCTAGCAGATGTAGGGGATTGTAGGTGTACCGGCCTATCTATCGGTTAAGGGGACCTCTCCGGAAAGACTCTGTCTCGGTCATCCATTTCTCAAACATTATGTAGTGCGAGAAATCCAACGGAGGAGATCGAGTCTTGTGGGGAAAAGTGCACAAACCTCTGCAGAGTGTACAAACTAATCATGGTTAGCTGTGTCCCCAGTTATGGACATCTTGAGTACCTGGTTCTTGGATTATCATGTGGATCTCATCAATCTTAATTATAAAATTTGATTGGGTTATTAATTACTTTTAAATAGGATTGAGATGGGGTTTACCATTCTCAATGTTTAACAACCACCATGATAGTTAAATAAAATTTACTCCTTCGCAGTAGGGAAAAATCGGCTTTTCACAAAACATATGAACCATACAGCCTCCACCAGCCATATATGCATGTAGTGATAGCATTATTCTGTTCATTACTCTTTTGTGTTACCTTGCCAGCATATTCCATGTGCTGACCCGTTTTTCGGTTGCAACGTATCATGCAGACTTTTCAGACGACGAGTAAGGAGCCTTAGGTCGTGATCTTTCACTCAATGATGCCATTGGAGTTGATGGACTCACTTTATCTTCCAAGCCTTCCGCTGTTATCATAATTAGATGGCCTTAAGCCATATTTATTGTAATAAGTTCTATTTTGAGACATTCGATGTAATAAGTGTGTGATTGCTACTCTGTTATAAATCCTTCAAGTACTGTGTGTGTCAGCACTACCGATCCAGGGATGACACTTATGCACAGATATCAGACTTTTTGAGGTTTGGTCGCTACAAAGATGGTATCAGAGCACACGTTGACTATAGGACATGACCACTAAGCTAAAGTCCTAGATCACTACTCTATTCTCATTTCTGACTCCTCTCAATTTTCTACTCTTTAGGATGGCAGATGCAAGGATCAAGTTCACGCAACCGGATGAAGACAGCCCTTTTGGACGCCACTTGAAGGAAGTTACTAGGTACCTGAACATTGGAATACCAAGCTTCACCGGGACTTACAACGCCACTTTACCAGAAGAGGAGCGTTGGACAATTCAAGTTCAAGTTCCAGGAAGGACATTTGCGCCAGTCATTGAGCCCATAGAGTTTTCTTTTGATGCACCAACCTGGAGTCTAGGAAAGAGTATGGCAGCTCACATCACCATGGGACGCATTGGAGAAGTTTACCACAATGATCTCAAGGACACTATCTACTAGATTTGTGGGCGCCGAGATGAGAAATGGGAGATGATCAGCACCAGGAAGGATAGATCGATTGCCTCTTTCATCCAGGAGTTAAACCAGCACATTCGACGCCAGGAGAACCAGATGTGTGCAGGCATGATAGATTTGAAGAAGGCAATGACAAGGATCACGGAGCTGGAGGAAGAACTCAAGGACACACACGAAGATTATGAGGAGGAAATCGTCGTACTAGTGGAGAAGAATGACGACCTAACAAGGAAGCTAGGAGTTTTCATGGGAGATCCCGCGCCAGGAGGAGAAGATGATGATTCCACTTGCCCAGAGAACTACATCATCATCGACGACACTGACTCGGACCTCGATGATAGCGATGATGACTATGTTGATGAAGCTGGAGTAGATATCATGGAGTCTTCTACCGAGCAATTTTTCTAGTCGACTACCATATCAGTAGTAGTATTCCCCCATGTAAGTAGTATATTCCAAGCACTTTGTAATGATAGTTCTAGACCGATTGTATGCCCTTGCTTGATTGATTGAGTGATATGATTGTGTTTGTCTCATGTGCATATGGGTAGTGTTTCCTCACTAGACCTCATTCTATTCTATTCTCTTCCCTCTAAACCCTCAGATGCCTCCGAGACGTGACCCCAGATTTACCTTTCCACCGGAGCTCACTCAGTTGAACCAGCAGCAGAATACCCTGATGCAGTTGTTAGTTCAGAACCAAGGCAACAACAACAACAACCCACCACCACCCCCAGTTGACAATTTAGCCCGTTTTCTGAGGTTGCAGCCGCCGGTGTTTTCCAGTAGCACCGAGCCGATAGTTGCAGATGATTGGCTCCGCAAGATTGGAAGGGAGTTAACCACTGTAGGATGCACAGATGCTGAGAAGGTGCGTTTTGCCGCGCACCAATTGGATGGACCAGCAGCCTCATGGTGGGAGAATTACACCATCACCTATCCTATAGCCACTGTTACATGGGACCAGTTCCAGCAGACTTTTCGCACTGCCCATGTATCAACATGAGTTATGGCCATAAAGAAGCGTGAGTTTCGCAACTTACGCCAAGGAGGACACACCGTTAGCTAGTATGTGGATGACTTTAGCAAGCTAGCACGTTATGCCCCAAATGACGTTGCTACAGATGCAGCTAAGCAGGAGAAGTTTCTGGAAGGACTGAATGATGAGCTGAGCATGCAGTTGATGGTAGCAACCTTTAATAAGTACCAACAGTTGGTAGATAGAGCTCTCATGATTGAAGGGAAGCAGCAGCAGATTGATAACCGTAAGAGGAAGTATGGACAAGGGAAGTATAATTCTGGAGCCCAGCAGAGACCCCATTTCACCCCGAACTCGGGAGGACTTGTTCATAACCATGGAGGCCACACTCATAATGGAGGAAGTTCTCACAATCATAGTGGCCCCAAGAACGGAAATGGTAACGGAGGAAGTAGCGGACAGAACCATTCCAACCCGGCAACACCCGCCAAGAAGGATCTAAGCCACGTCATTTGCTAGAAATGCCAGAAGACCGGACATTACGCCAATGAATGTCCTGAAGCCAAGAATGGAAATGGCAATGGAAGCTCTGGGAAGAAGACCAACCCTTTCAACAGGGGACAAGTGAACCACGTTAACGTGGAAGAGGTTGAAGCTCAGCCAGATGCAGTAATAGGTAAGTTTTTGGTTAAGTCATTTACTGCAGTCGTTCTTTTCGATACTGGTGCATCGCATTCATACATATCAAGGGGATTTGTGGATAAGTAGAAACTGCCCACCAAAGTTCTTAGTACACCTATGTTAGTGAGCTCGCCAGGAGCAGAGTATATGGCAAGCCAAGGATGTTTTCAGATACCGTTGGCCATAGGTAGGCACATTTTTCCCTCAGATCTGATAATATTGGAGTTGCAAGGTTTGGATGTGATACTGGGTATGGATTGGCTATCGATGTATGGAGGGAACATTGATTGCGCCAGTAAGACAATTTTGCTCACCACCCCAGAAGGAAGAATGATCAAGTATGTATCCCGGCATATTTCTAATAGGACGCAAGTAAATTCCTTATCTGGAGTTGTACAGGAGGAAGTACCCATGCTGAAGGATTTTCCGGATGTATTTCCAGAAGAGTTGTCAGGCATGCCACCGGATAGAGACATTGGGTTTTTAATTGAGCTTTTGCCAGACACAGGGCCAATATCTAAGAGACCGTACAGAATGCCCGCAAAGGATTTGGAAGAAATTAAGAAGCAGATTAAGGAGTTACTGGATAAAGGTTATATTCTCCCAAGTCCATCACCTTGGGGATCACCAGTACTTCTAGTGGAGAAGAAGGATGGATCGTTAAGGATGGTTGTTGATTATCAAGGACTGAATGAGGTGACGATTAAGAACAAGTACCCACTGCCGATGATCAATGATTTGTTTGACCAGCTGCAAGGAGCTAAGGTGTTTTCCAAGATCGATTTGCGATCAGGGTATCACTAGCTGAAGATTCGAGAGCAGGATATACCTAAGACAACTTTTACCACGAGATATGGGCTGTATGAGTATACCGTTATGTCATTTGGTCTGACTAACACACCTGCCTATTTTATGAATATGATGAACAAAGTGTTTATGGAGTTTTTGGATAAGTTCGTTGTGGTGTCCATTGATGATATACTGGTCTACTCAAAGAATGAAGAAGAACATAAGGAACATTTGCGATTGGTACTTGAGAAGCTCAGAGAACATCAGTTATACGCCAAGTTCAGCAAATGTGAATTTTGGCTGAAGGAAGTTGGATTTCTTGGACACGTTATATCCGGAGAAGGAATAGCAGTAGACCCCACCAAGGTTGTCACCGTGACAAACTGGGAGTCATCCACGTCAGTTGGAGAGATCTGGAGTTTTCTTGGACTCACAGGATACTACCGGAGGTTCATTGAGAATTTCTCAAAGATTGCAAAGCCCATGACGGAGTTGTTGAAGAAGCACACCAAATTTAAAGGGACTGAGGAAGGCGAGGCCAGTTTTCAGGAATTAAAGAGACGCCTGGTTACATCACTGATGTCTACTACACAACCTTCTTCTTGTAGACGTTGTTGGGCCTCCAAGTGCAGAGGTTTGTAGGACAGTAGCAAATTTCCCTCAAGTGGATGACCTAAGGTTTATCAATCCGTAGGAGGCGTAGGATGAAGATGGTCTCTCTCAAGCAACCCTGCAACTAGATAACAAAGAGTCTCTTGTGTCCCCAACACACGTAATACAATGGGAAATTGTATAGGTGCACTAGTTCGGTGAAGAGATGGTGATACAAGTGGTATATGGATGGTAGATAAAGGTTTTTGTAATCTAAAAATATAAAAACAGCAAGGTAACTAATGATAAAAGTGAGCATAAACGGTATTGCAATGCGTTGAAACAAGGCCTAGGGTTCATACTTTCACCAGTGCAAGTTCTCTCAACAATAATAAAATAATTGGATCATATAACTAGCCCTCAACATGCAACAAAGAGTCACTACAAAGTCACTAATAGCGGAGAACAAACAAAGAGATTATGGTAGGGTATGAAACCACCTCAAAGTTATCCTTTCTGATCGATCTATTCAAGAGTCCGTAGTAAAATAACACGAAGCTATTCTTTCCGTTCAATCTATCATAGAGTTCGTACTAGAATAACACCTTAAGATACAAATCAACCAAAACCCTAATGTCACATAGATACTCCAATGTCACCTCAAGTATCCGTGGGTATGATTATACGATATGCATCACACAATCTCAGATTCATCTATTCAAACCAACACAAAGTACTTCA
The DNA here is from genome assembly GCF_056163025.1 of Triticum urartu. Classification (NCBI taxonomy): domain Eukaryota; kingdom Viridiplantae; phylum Streptophyta; class Magnoliopsida; order Poales; family Poaceae; genus Triticum; species Triticum urartu. Next base: position 597,248,096 of record NC_141875.1, on the reverse strand, counting down.
AAGAGTGCCCCAAAGTTTCTACTGGAGAGTTGAGACGAAAACGTGTGCCAACCCCTATGCATAGATTCCCAAGGTCATGGAACCCGCAAGTTGATCACCAAAACATACATCAAGTGGATCATAGAATAGCCCATTGTCACCACGGATATCCCACGCAAGACATACATCAAGTGTTCTCAAATCCTTAAAGACTCAATCCGATAAGATAACTTCAAAGGGAAAACTCAATCCATTACAAGAGAGTAGAGGGGGAGAAACATAATAAGATCCAACTATAATAGCAAAGCTCACGATACATCAAGATCGCATCACCTCAAGAACACGAGAGAGAGAGGGATTAAACACATAGCTACTGGTACATGCCCTCAGCCCCGAGGGAGAACTACTCCCTCCTCGTCATGGAGAGCACCGGGATGATGAAGATGGCCACCGGTGAGGGATTGCCCCCTCCGGCAGGGTGCCAGAACAGGTCTAGATTGGTTTTTGGTGGCTACGGAGGCTTCTGGCAGCGGAACTCCCGATCTATTGCACTCTCCGAAGTTTTTAGGGTATATGGGTATATATAGGAGGAAGAAGTACATCGGTGGATCTCCGGGCTGTCCACGAGGCAGGGGGCCGCGCCCCCCACCCTCGTGGGCAGCCTGGGACTCTCCTGGTCCAACTCCGATACTCCGTGGGCTTCTTCTGGTCCAAAAATAAGTTCCGTGAAGTTTCAGGTCAATTGGACTCCGTTTGATATTCCTTTTCTGTGATACTCTAAAACAAGGGAAAAAACAGAAGCTGGCACTGGTCTCTAGGTTAATAGGTTAGTCCCAAAAATCATATAAAATAGCATATAAATGCATATAAAACATCCAAGGTTGATAATATAATAGCATGGAACAATAAAAAATTATAGATACGTTGGAGACGTATCAGCATCCCCAAGCTTAATTCTTGCTCGTCCTCGAGTAGGTAAATGATAAAAACGGAATTTTTGATGTGGAATGCTACCTAACATATTTCTCTATGTAATTCATTATTGTGGAAGAATATTCAGATCCGTAAGATTCAAGACAAAAGTTTAATATGGACATAAAAATAATAATACTTCAAGCATACTAACAAAGCAATTATGTCTTCTCAAAATAACATGGCCAAAGAAAGCTATCCCTACAAAATCATATAATCTGGCTATGCTCCATCTTCACCACACAAAATATTTAAATCATGCACAACCCCGATGACAAGCCTAGCAATTGTTTCATACTTTTGATGTTCTCAAACTTTTTCAATCTTTACACAATATATGAGCGTGAGCCATGGATATAGCACTATAGGTGGAATAGAATGGTGGTTGTGGAGAAGACAAAAAGGAGAAGATAGTCTCACATCAACTAGGCGTATCAACGGGCTATGAAATGCCCATTAATAGATATCAATGTGAGTGAGTAGGGATTGCCACGCAACGGATGCACTAGAGCTATAAATGTAAGAAAGCTCAACAAAAGAAATTAAGTTGGTGTGCATCCAACTTGCTTGCTCACGAATACCTAGGGAACTTGAGAGGCCCATTGTTGGAATATAAAAGCCAAGTTTTATAATGAAAATTTCCCACTAGTATATGAAAGTGACAAAACAAGAGACTCTCTATCATGAAGATCATGGTGCTACTTTGAAGCACAAGTGTGGTAAAAGGATAGTAGCATTGCCCTTTTTGCCTTTCTTTTTTTATTTGGCCTTTCTTTTTTTATTCGGCCTTTCTCTTTTTTTGGGACAATGCTCTATTAATGATTATCATCACACTTCTATTTATTTACAACTCAAAGATTACAACTCGATACTAGAACAAAGTATGACTCTATATGAATGCTTCCAGCGGTGTATCGGGATGTGCAATGATGCATGAGTGACATGTATGAAAGAATTATGAATGGTGGCTTTGCCACAAATACAATGTCAACTACATGATCATGCAAAGCAATATGACAATGATGGAGCGTGTCATAGTAAACAGAACGGTGGAAAGTTGCATGGCAATATATCTCGGAATGGCTATGGAAATGCCATGATAGGTAGGTATGGTGGCTGTTTTGAGCACGGTATATGGTGGGTGTATGATATTGGCGAAAGGTGTGCGGTATTAGAGAGGCTAGCAATGGTGGAAGGGTGAGAGTATGTATAATACATGGACTAAACATTAGTCATAAAGAACTCACATACTTATTGCAAAAATCTATTAGTTATCGAAGCAAAGTACTACGCGCATGCTCCTAGGGGGATAGATTGGTAGGAAAAGACCATCGCTCATCCCCGACCGCCACTCATAAGGAGGACAATCAATAAATACATCATGCTCCGACTTCTTAACATAACGGTTCACCATACGTGCATGCTACGGGAATCACAAACTTTAACACAAGCATTTCTCAAATTCACAACTACTCAACTAGCATGACTCTAATATCACCATCTCCATATCTCAAAACAATTATCAAGTATCAAACTTCTCATAGTATTCAATGCACCTTATATGAAAGTTTTTATTATATCCCTCTTGGATGCCCATCATATTAGGACTAAATGCATAACCAAAGCAAATTACCATGCTGTTTAGGACTCTCAAAATAATATAAGTGAAGCATGAGAGTTCATCTATTTCTTCAAAATAAAACCACCGCCGTGCTATAAAAAGATATAAGTGAAGCACTAGAGCAACAACAAACTACTCCGAAAGATATAAGTGAAGATCAATGAGTAGTCGAATAATTATGCAACTACATGAAGACTCTCTAACATTAAATAATTTCAGATCTTGGTATTTTATTCAGACGACAAGCAAAACTAAATAAGATAAAATGACGCTCCAAGCAAAACACATATCATGTGGCAAATAAAAATATAGCTCCAAGTAAAGTTACCGATGAACGAAGACGAAAGAGGGGATGCCTTCCAGGGCATCCCCAAGCTTAGGCTTTTGGTTGTCCTTGAATATTACCTTGGGGTGCCTTGGGAATCCTCAAGCTTAGGCTCTTGCCACTCCTTATTCCATAGTCCATCGAATCGTTACCCAAAACTTGAAAACTTCACAACACAAAACTTAAAGTAGAAAACTCGTGAGCTTTCTTAGCGAAAGAAAACAAAACGCCACTTCAAGGTACTGTAATGAACTCATTATTTATTTATATTGGTGTAATATCTACTGTATTCCAAATTCTCTATGGTTCATACCCTCCTATACTACTCATAGATTCATCAAAATAAGCAAACAACACATAGAAAACAGAATCTGTTAAAAACAGAACAGTCTGTAGTAATCCGTAACTAACGCAAACTTCTGGAACCCCAAAAATTCTAAAATAAATTGCTAGACGTGAGTAATTTATATATTAATCATATTCAAAAAGAATTAACTAAATAGCACTCTCCAATAAAAAATGGCAGAAATTCTCGTGAGCGCTAAGGTTTCTGTTTTTTACAGCAAGATCAACAAGACTTTCCCCAAGTCTTCCCAACGGTTCTACTTGGCACAAACACTAACTAAAACATAAAAACTCAATCATAAAAGAGGCTAGATAAATTATTTATTACTAAACAGGAGCAAAAAGCAAGGAATAAAAATAAAGTTGGGTTCCCTCCCAACAAGCGCTATCGTTTAACGCCCCTAGCTAGGCATGAAGATTTCAATGATGCTCACATAAAAGATAAGAATTGAAACATAAAGAGAGCATCATGAAGAATATTACTAGAACATTTAAGTCTAACCCACTTCCTATGCATAGGGATTTTGTGAGCAAACAACTTGTGGGAACAATAATCAACTAGCATAGGAAGGCAAAACAAGCATAACTTCAAGATTTTCAACACATAGAGAGGAAACTTGATATTATTGCAATTCCTACAAGCATATATTCCTCCCTCATAATAATTTTCAGCAGAATCATGAATGAATCCAACAATATAGCCGACACCTAAAGCATTCTTTTCATGATCCACAAGCATAGAAATTTTATTACTCTCCGCATAAGCAAGATTCTTCTCATTCGGAATAGTGGGAGTAAACTCAACGGAATAACTATCATGTGAGGCATAATCCAATTGAAAATTAAAATCATGATGACAAGTTTCATGGTTATCATTATTCTTAATAGAATACAAGTCATCACAATAATCATCATAGATAGCAACTATGTTCTCATAATCAATTGGAACTTCTTCCGAAATAGTGGAATCATTACTAAATAAAGTCATGACCTCTCCAAATCCACTTTCATCAATATAATCATCATAAATAGGAGGCGTGCTATCATCATAATAAATTTGCTCATCAAAACTTGGGAGGCAAAAAATATCATCTTCATCAAACATAGCTTCCCCAAGCTTGTGGCTTTGCATATCATTAGCATCATGGAAATTCAAGGAATTCATACTAACAACATTGCAATCATGCTCATCATTCAAATATTTAGTGCCAAACATTCTAATGCATTCTTCTTCTAGCACTTGAGCACAATTTTCCTTTCCATCATTCTCACGAAAGATATTAAAAAGATAAAGCGTATGAGGCAAACTAAATTCCATTTTTTGTAGTTTTCCTTTATAAACTAAACTAGTGATAAAATAAGAAACTAAAAGATTCGATTGCAAGATCTAAAGATATACCTTCAAGCGCTAACCTCCCCGGCAACAGTGCCAGAAAAGAGCTTGATGTCTACCACATAACCTTCTTCTTGTAGACGTTGTTGGGCCTCCAAGTGCAGAGGTTTGTAGGACAGTAGCAAATTTCCCTCAAGTGGATGACCTAAGGTTTATCAATCCGTAGGAGGCGTAGGATGAAGATGGTCTCTCTCAAGCAACCCTCCAACCAAATAACAAAGAGTCTCTTGTGTCCCCAACACACCCAATACAATGGTAAATTGTATAGGTGCACTAGTTAGGCGAAGAGATGGTGATACAACTGGTATATGGATGGTAGATAAAGGTTTTTGTATTCTGAAAATATAAAAACAACAAGGTAACTAATGATAAAAGTGAGCATAAATGGTATTGCAATGCGTTGAAACAAGGCCTAGGGTTCATACTTTCACCAGTGCAAGTTCTCTCAACAGTAATAACATAATCGAATCATATAACTAGCCCTCAACATGCAACAAAGAGTCACTCCAAAGTCACTAATAGCGGAGAACAAACGAAGAGATTATGGTAGGGTACGAAACCACCTCAAAGTTATCCTTTCTGATCGATCTATTCAAGAGTCCGTAGTAAAATAACACGAAGCTATTCTTTCCGTTCAATCTATCATAGAGTTCATACTATAATAACACCTTAAGATACAAATCAACCAAAACCCTAATGTCACCTAGGTACTCCAATGTCACCTCAAGTATCCGTGGGTATGATTATACGATATGCATCACACAATCTTAGATTCATCTCTTCAAACCAACACAAAGTACTTCAAAGAGTGCCCCAAAGTTTCTACCAGAGAGTCAAGAAGAAAACATGTGCCAACCCCTATGCATAGATTCCCAAGGTCACGGAACCCGCAAGTTGATCACCAAAACATACATCAAGTGGATCATAGAATACCCCATAGTCACCATGGATATCCCACGCAAGACATTCAAGTGTTCTCAAATCCTTAAAGACCCGATCTGATAAGATAGCTTCAAAGGGAAAACTCAATCCATTACAAGAGAGTAGAGGGGGAGAAACATCATAAGATCCAACTATAATAGCAAAGCTCACGATACATCAAGATCGTATTACCTCAAGAACACGAGAGAGAGAGAGATCAAACACATAGCTACTGGTACATACCCTCAGCTCCGAGGGAGAACTACTCCCTCCTCGTCATGGAGAGCGCCGAGATGATGAAGATGGCCACCGGTGAGGGATTGCCCCCTTCGGCAGGGTGCCGGAATGGGTCTAGATTGGTTTTCGGTGGCTATGGAGGCTTCTGGCGGCAGAACTCCCGATCTATTGAGCTCTCCGAAGTTTTTAGGGTATATGGGTATATATAGGAGGAAGAAGTACGTCAGTGGATCTCCGCGCTGTCCACGAGGCAGGGGGCACGCCCCCACCCTCGTGGGCAGCCCGGGACTCTCCTAGTCCAACTTCGATACTCCATGGGCTTCTTCTGGTCCAAAAATAAGCCCGTGAAGTTTCAGGTCAATTGGACTACGTTTGATTTTCCTTTTTTGTGATACTCTAAACCAAGGAAAAAACAGAAACTGGCACTAGTGTCGGTGTCAAAACCGGCGGATCTTGGGTAGGGGGTCCTGAACTGTGCGTCTAAGGCGGATGGTAACAGGAGACAGGGGACACGATGTTTACCCAGGTTCGGGCCCTCTTGATGGAGGTAATACCCTACGTCCTGCTTGATTGTTCTTGCTGATGTGAGTATTACAAGAGTTGATCTACCACGAGATCGTAGAGGCTAAACCCTAGAAGCTAGCCTATGGTATGATTGTATGTTGTCATATGGACTAAACCCTCCGGTTTATATAGACACCGGAGGGGGCTAGGGTTACACTGAGTCGGTTACAAGGGAGGAGATCTACATATTCGTATTGCCAAGCTTTCCTTCTACGCCAAGGAAAGTCCCATCCGGACACGAGACGAAGTCTTCAATCTTGTATCTTCATAGTCCAACAGTCCGACCAAAGGATATAGTCCGGCTGTCCAGAGACCCCCTAATCCAGGACTCCCTCAGTAGCCCCTGAACCAGGTTTCAATGATGATGAGTCCGGCGCGCAGTTTTGTCTTCGGCATTGCAAGGCGGGTTCCTCCTTCGAATAATCCTCAAAATATTTTGAACACAAGGATAGTGTCCGGCTGCAAAACAAGTTCCACATACCACCGTAGAGAGAATAATATTTCCACAAATCCAATCCGCTGACACGTTTGACAGCATGACATCATGTCATGGCCCGGTCATTATTTGAACCATTTTTCTCAATTAGCACCGCACATATCGCGGGGCGGTTTCCTTGACACGTATTGTCAAAGCAGAGATCGTGTCCCCCTTATTACGGGATTCTCATCAATACGGACGTGGGTAACCCAACCGCGCCATCAATTACGGCGCCTGGGGAATAATCGATTTTACCAGGCAAGTGGGGAGGCGCATTGCCTCTTCCGCCTTTATAAAGGGACAAGGATTCACCCCTTTTACCGACGCCTTATACCTCCTTACTTATCCATTCTCACGCACTCGAGCTCCAGCGCCCAAGTTCACGTTCTTCTTCTCAAACCACTCCAAGCATGTCCGGAGCAGGAGGCAAGTGGATGGTCTCCTCCGTCACGGAGGAGCACATCGCAAAGTAACGGGTAGCCGGATATCTGGCCGTGGATATCGCGCACCGGCTGCCAGATGCAGGCAGATCATCCCTACGCCCGAACCCCATGAGAGGGTAGTTTTTCTTACCCATTTCGTCTGTGGACTGGGATTTCCCCTCCACCCGTTTGTCCGTGGGCTCATGTTTTACTACGGGCTGGATTTTCATGATCTGGCCCCCAACTTCATCCTCAACATCTCGGCGTTTATCGTCATGTGCGAGGCCTTCCTCCGCATTAGGCCCCACTTCGGCCTGTGGCTGAAAACCTTCAATGTTAAACTGAAGGTGGTGGTCAGCCAGCAAGCAGAGTGCGGAGGCGCCATGTTGGGCAAAATGCCTAACGTCACCTGACTCAAGGGCACCTATGTGGATACCATAAAGGGGTGACAATCGGGGTGGTTCTACATCACCGAGCCGCGCGACACCAACTGGGTGGCGGCCCCCAAATTTCGATCCGGAATCCCCACGCGGCTCACCTCCTGGAAAGAGAAGGGCCTATCCTGGGGTTCTTCGGTAGAGCTGACCGGACTCCAGACCTGCATCAGGAACATGATGAGCAAGAAAATCAAGCTCGTCAACGTGGTCCAGGTCATGCTCTTCCGCCGGATCCTCCCGTGTCAATGACGGGCATTCAATTTGTGGGAGTTCGACCCGGCCAAGCACAAGACGCAGCGAGAGCTCTACGACACGACGTACGAGGACGTCTGGAGGGTGCTGTTCAAGGGCGCCGAGGTACCTCCTTCCCTCACCGAGGACTACGGACTCAGTGCAAAGCGCCGTGCCAATCCGGTAAGTTTTTATATCTCACAGGGTATTTATTTGCCCCAGTTAAATCATGTGCAGGATCTAAGCTTCCATGTCATTAACAGGACTGGATAAATACAGCGGAGCAGCTTGATTGCCCAGCCCCCCTGCCTGAAGATCCTGCAGATGCTCTCCTAATGGAGATGCTGGCTCCGGCACCTTACAAGGTGCCGGTGAAGAAGACCAAGAAGAAGGCACGGGGACCCGAAAGGGTCTCCGGCACAAGGTTTTATCGGGCTCATTGTCCGATGACTCCGACGCACACTCCTCCCACGAAAACGATGATGAGGAGGAGGAAAGTTCTCCCCCCCAGCCGGGGGAGACAAGAAGAGGAAGGCCGACCCCACTGGGGAGGCCGAAGGGTCCAAGAAGGGAAGGACCCTCCCTCTGGACTGCTCCACGACGGCCGCCTATAGCGGCGACGAGTGGTTACCCAGGGAGAAGCCCCTGGCGAAGTCGTAAGTATCCGAACACCATAGTAATTCATGGTGTGTCTTATGACGCTATTTCTTATTATGTCGCATATGATTATGCAGTCCGTCCTAAGCTCATCTTGACGTAGATTCTTCGGACGGCTCATTGGACTCATCGGATATGAATATCGATTAACTTCCGACATCCTCCACCCCTTGCCCTATAGACCACGTCGAGGTGTTGTCCCGAAAGGCACCGAGCCGATGGGAGGTAGTCCTGGGGGGCGCCTCAAGGCGACCTTCCGGACCCTAGGCGCAAAGGGAGCAAGACTCCCACGGGCTACAAGTTCAGGCCCCAGCCGAATACTGCCCCAGAACCTTCAGTGGTTCCGGACTCCGGCAGGCGATCCCCCGTAAAGAGGGGCAAGCCGCCCGTGCCGGTGTCCTCTGTCCATCCAGAGGCACCGGACAACTTGCTGGAAGCGCTTCGCGGTTCTTCCATCAACGAAGAGCACCGCACTATCATGAGTGCGGTGATCGAGAAAGTTTAGTCCGCCAAAAACGGACTGACCGAAGCTTGCGCCAGCCTCCTAACTGGCTCTGAGGTAAGAAGTCAAAATATAAGAAAATATTACAGCATGGACAATAGCCCCTGATGCTCTGTTCGGCGTTCGCGAAGAAAGGCCGAATAGAGGATCAAATGATAACTCAGGAGTCTAATCAGAATATGTCTATGTGTATGTGCAGGCTTCACTGCTGGCCGCTGCCGCACGTAGTGCGGAGGTCTCTGCACTGAAGCAGGACCTGGAGCGGTCCGAGGACGAGCTCGGCCTTACCAAGAGGCATCTCGAGGAGAGAAAAGGTAAGCAATACCTTGTCTATATATATAAAAAAGAAGTTCGGGTGTAAAATAGTAGGATCATCGTGAATTTGCCAGGGGCCACGATCAAAGTGGCGACCCTGAAGAAGGCGATGTCTGAGGCCGAAGACAAAGCGGCCAAGGAGCGCATTGAGCGGGAAAAGCAAGAAGCCCGAGTAGGCGAGGTGCAGCAAGAGCTCGAGGATCTCGCCAAAAAACACGAGTCCTTGGAGCTTGACTCTAAGACGCGAGAGTCCGAGCTTGCGAAGGCGCTTGAAAGTGCCCGAAGCGCCAAGGCTGAAGCCCACAATGCCCTCCAGGAGATTGATGCAGTGAAGAATATAGCAGCGGGTAAGGCATTCATTATGCAAAGCAAGCATGTGGAGGAAACTTTCCTTTTACTTACCCGAGTTCGGAGCTCTCCAGGAGCATTCGCAGAGCTTCCCCACAGTGTACTGGATGCCACGCAGTTTTACCAAGCTGAGGAGGGGAACTCGACATAAAAGTTGTTCTGGTCTCAGTATACTGGGACCGAACACCCAATGACTTTGAGCGACCAACTGAAGTAATCGGTCGAGCTTCACAAGGCGACCGAACAGGCCATGAAGGGCCTTATAGTCAGGATGTGGCCTGGCGAGCCCCTGCCCGACAGCTACTTCGGTCTGGTGGGGCGGCTTGTGGATGCCTGCCCACGGCTTGAAGTCATAAAGCGGTCCGTCTGCATCGAGGGTGCGCGCAGGGCTTTTTTCCCCGACGAAGGTGCACTGGGCAAAGCTGGACGCTGTGAAGTTGGTGAAGGAGGGGCCGCCGGAGGGCAAGGAGCATTGCTGCCCCGAAATGTATTATGAGAGTGTCCTGAAGGGTTCCCGCCTTGTGGCGGATGAATGTGCCAGGGATGTAATTTTTGAATGAACATGCTCATGTGATCGTGTAATGTGAAACGAGTTCATTTGCGCTATGCAACGCTTTTTTAATTTAAAATATTACCTTATGTGCGGCCGTTTATAAAATCTGAGAGTTGGCCAGTCGTCGGCTTCTGCCCCCATGTAACTAGTACTGGGGTGTTCGGGATAAACCTGAGCACTCTTTACCCCAATTTTGGGTCCTTCAAGGGAGGTGTTCAGCGCAATGAACTAGGCAATCAGACTATAAGGCTTTATCACTCCCACTTAGCCATAAAAGTCTACAATTTTAAATTTTGGCGAAGCCCCTAGTATTCGGAAGGCCGAATTTGGGGCACTATACACGCCTAAGTCAGGCAAGGCCGACTCCTCGCCCGAAGCGAAAAAATTCTTTAAGGACTTGAGACCTCTCGAATAGCGACCAGCTCTCGCCTTATCATGACAGTCAGTTTTCGGCTTTCTCTACTGAGGTGCTCGTCCGGAAGAACCGGGACACAATCGCAGTAGTTCTCCCACCGCTACCTTAGCCGATATAGCGAAATGTAAGGTACCAAAGCATGGGAGCCGGGCAAACCCAACTATTGACCCAAGACATGATTCGGAGCTGATGCATATAATGCTATAAGTTCGGGGTGCCGCACTGTCGAAAGTGTTCGGACTTCTCGCACCGTATTATGGGGTAAACGAAAGCCCCTGGCGTACTGACCGTACCCGAATGTACGGGTGCAGATTGTCATAAATGAACATATAAGAAAAAGGGGATGAATAATGCGATAATAGACTAATGTTATGCATTGTTATTTAAATGATACGCCGAAGCGTACTGGTACAAGTAGTGCAATAAGCAGAAAGTAGGACTATTTGACATGTCCGATCCAAGGGCAAGCTGCGTATGGATAGTAGAAAGCGGGTATATCGATTATTATTAGAGACCACCTGAGGGTTCCCATATACATCTTAGCTTCTTGCCTCCTTGGTTGTTCCTTCCCATAATGTGTCCGGCAATCGTACTGCCGGAAAGGGCTTCCAGAGAGTTAGATCCTGAAAGAGAAAAATGATCGTGCCCCCGCCTATGTCCATGGTATTTTCAGTGTGTAATTATGTACACGTGGCACGGATTTCGTCGCTTGACAGGGACTGGGACGGGGGCCGAATTGCTAGGCGAGCTCTGAACGTGCCAGGCGATCCTATTGTAGTTTACTCCGGACTCGCTTGAAGGTGTTCGGGGGCTGTATCGCCGAATTAGTGGTTTTCCTTAAAAGGCTGATTTGTGCTTCTGCTGCGAGGGCCGCAGTGTGCTCTTCCGTGCGGAGCGAGCGTTCTATGTTTCCATTCACTGTTATGACCCCCCTAGGTCCTGGCATTTTGAGCTTGAGGTATGCATAATGCGGTACCACATTGAATTTTGCGAATGCGGTTCGCCCGAGCAGTGCGTGATAGCCACCGCAAAACGGGACGATATCGAAGATTAACTCCTCGCTTCAGAAGTTGTCTGGAGATCCGAAGACCACTTCCAGTGTGATTGAGCCCGTGCAATGGGCCTCTACACCTGGGATGACGCCCTTAAAGGTGGTTTTTGTGGGTTTGATCCTCGAGGGATCTATACCCATTTTTTGCATTGTATCGTGATAAAGCAGGTTCAGGCTGATGTCGCCGTCCATAAGGACTCGAGTGAGGTGAAATCCGTCAATGATGGGGTCTAGGACCAGTGCGGCGGATCCGCCATGACAGATACTAATGGGGTGGTCCTTGCGATCAAAGGTGATCGGACAAGCGGACCATGGTTTGAACTTTGGGGCAACGGGCTCCATCGCATAGACGTCCCTTAGTGCACACTTCCGTTCCCTCTTGGGAATGTGGGTTGCATATATCATGTTCACCATCTTCACTTGTGGGGGGAACCCCTTCTGTCCTCCCGTGTTCGGCAGCCGGGGCTCCTCCTCGTCATCACTATGCAGCCCCTTGTCCTTGTTTTCGGCATTTAACTTGCTGGCCTGCTTGAACACCCAGCATTCTCTGTTAGTGTGATTGGTTGGCTTGTCGGAGGTGCCATGGATTTGACACGAGCGATCCAGTATGCGATCCAAACTGAACGGAACCGGAGTACGGCTTTTGCATGGCTTTTTTCGCTGACCGGATCTAGAGCCTCTGAATCTGGCATTGACTGCCGTATCATCGGTGTTATTGCCATTGTTGTGGTGCTTTGGTCTGTTACGACGTGGTCTATCGTTGGCATCTTTGGTATCCAAAGTGCCCGGATTCCTTGATGTGTTGTTGCTGCGAGCCAGCCAGCTATCCTCACCCGCGCAAAAGCGGGTCATGAGTGTCGTAAGGGCTGCCATAGACTTCGGCTTCTCCTGGACGAGGTGGCGGGCAAGCCACTCATCACGGATGTTATGCTTGAATGCCGCTAGGGCCCCTGCATCCGGGCAATTGACAATTTGGTTTTTCTTAGTTAGGAACTGTGTCCAGAATTGCCTGGCCGATTCCCCTGGCTGCTGAGTTATATGGCTCAAGACATCAGCATCCGGTGGTCGCACATAAGTGCCCTAGAAGTTGTCAAGGAATGCGTCTTCCAAATCCTCCCAACTGCCGACGGAGTCTGCTGGCAAGCTATTCAGCCAATGCTGAGCTGGTCCTTTGAGTTTTAGTGGGAGGTATTTGATGGCATGTAGATCATCACCATGAGCCATGTGGATGTGAAGGAGGAAATCCTCAATCCATACAGTGGGATCTGTTGTACCATCGTACGATTCGATATTTACGGGTTTAAAACCCTCCGGGAATTCATGATCCATAACTTCATCAGTGAAGCATAGGGGGTGTGTGGCGCCTCTGTGCTGGGCTATATCACGACGCAGTTCATATGAGTCTTGTCTGCTGTATTCGGCCCGGCCGGATTTACCTTTAGTGTATCCAGCGCGACGATCATCGTCCCTAGTTGGCGCGCGCCCCCGTGACCCGTATATTGACCTTGCAAGTTTTGCCCTGCTGTCCAATACGTCTCGCAGGCCCGTGTGTTGCCCCGGGCCTTGGTATTTTTGATTGAGTGGTGGCGGGGTGCAGGCTGAACTTCAGGCTGAAACGCCTCTCTGGCTCGGCCACGCGGTGGCCGGTCAGCCGCATCGTACACTGGTGATGGAGGTTTCAATGCTTCCTCCTCGAGGTGAGGTAGCAACCTGCGTTTTGGGAAACTCTTGGATGGGCGCTCGAGTTCATATTCCTCGGCCGCAAGCACTTGGGTCCATCTTTCTGCTAGCAAGTCTTGATCAGCTTGAAGTTGTTGTTGCTTTTTCCTCAGGCTATTTACTGTGGCCATAAGCCGGCGCTTGAAGCGCTCCTGCTCGACGGGATCCTCAGGCACGATAAATTCTTCATCGCCGAGGCTCACCTCATCTTTGGAGAGAGGCATGTAATTTTCCTCCTCCGGTTCTCCATCTGCTGCCTGCTTTGGAGGGCTAGCTTGTTCATCCTCCCGCTCTACATTGTGCTAGAGGGGATTGTGGTTGTCTTCGGCACTATCCAGAGTGTTATTGTCTCTTGTGACGGTATCACTGCTTTTGCTGTGGCGGGACTTAGAGCGGCGTCGCTGACGTCAACGCTTGGGTTGCTTCTTGGAGGGGTCATCCTCCGCTGTCTCGTCGTCATTGCCTTCTTTGGGGGAGTTCACCATGTATATATCATATGATGAGGTGGCGGTCTAGTGCCCTGTGGGCGGTGGTTCCTGTTCGTCTCCTGCATCGTCGTCCATACCGTCGATGTCTTCAGAGTCGAAGTCGAGCATGTCGGTTAAATCATCGACAGTGGCTACTAAATGGGTGGTGGGTGGGTAGCGAATTTCTTCGTCGTCCGCATCCCATTCTAGCCAGACATAGTTCAGCCAAAGTTCTCCTGACAAGGAGAGAGACCTTAATGAATTTAGCACATCGCCAAAAGGCGAGTGCTAAAAGATATCCGCGGAGGTGAACTCCGTGATCGGCGCCCAGTCGGATTCGATAGGCACAGATACAGGCGGCTTGGAGTCCGTGGCCGGAGACGAATCCAGTGGTTCGGCGACACGGCTCTCGTAAGGGGTGAAGTCATTATCCGGCTCCATCGCCACTGGGAGTGTGGCCTCCATGGCGGGGTCTATCCCTCCGTCCTCGGATGGCGCAATTTGCTCCAGATTGAAGGCCGGGGTAGTTGCAGATGCGATCTCCCGAACACTGTCCGACGGCAGAGTTACGTCATGCTCATCGTGATTGTGCGGCGCATATGACATGGGCTCGAATCCGTCGAAGATCAAGTCTCCGTGGATGTCGGCCGTGTAGTTTAGGTTTTCGAGCCTGACCTGATGGCCAGGGGCGTAGCTCTCGATCTGCTCCAAATGGCCAAGCGAATTGGCCCGCAGTGCGAAGCCGCCGAATACGAAGATCTGTCCGGGGAGGAAAACCTCACCCTGGACCGCATCGTTACCGATGATCGAAGGGGCCATCAAGCCTTATGGTGACGGTACAGTGGAACTCTCAATGAAAGCACCAATGTCGGTGTCAAAACCGGCGGATCTCGGGTAGGGGGTCCCAAACTATGCGTCTAAGGCGGATGGTAACAGGAGGCAGGGGACACGATGTTTACCCAGGTTCAGGCCCTCTTGATGGAGGTAATACCCTACGTCCTACTTGATTGTTCTTGATGATATGAGTATTACAAGAGTTGATCTACCACGAGATCGTAGAGGCTAAACCCTAGAAGCTAGCCTATGGTATGATTGTATGTTGTCCTATGGACTAAACCCTCCGGTTTATATAGACACCAGAGGGGGCTAGGGTTACACAGAGTCGGTTACAAGGGAGGAGATCTACATATCCGTATTGCCAAGCTTGCCTTGTACGCCAAGGAAAGTCCCATCCGGACACGGGACGAAGTCTTCAATCTTGTATCTTCATAGTCCAATAGTCCGGCCAAAGGATATAGTCCGGCTGTCCGAAGACCCCCTAATCCAGGACTCCCTTAACTAGGCTCTAGGTTAATAGGTTAGTCCCAAAAATCATATAAAATAGCATATAAATGCATATAAAACATCCAAGGTTGATAATATAATAGCATGGAACAATCAAAAATTATAGATACATTGGAGACGTATCAATCACCAGTGTTGATTCTGCCAGATCAACGCAAAGGTTATGAAGTATACTGCGATGCTTCATGCCGAGGACTTGGAGCCGTACTTATGCAGGCGGGAAGAGTTGTTTCATATGCCTCACGATAGCTTAAACCCCATGAGTTAAACTATGCTACACATGATTTGGAGTTAGCAGCCGTAGTGCATGCGTTGAAGACATGGAGACATTTTCTCATCGGAAACCATTGTGAGGTATACACGGATCACAAGAGTTTGAAGTATATCTTCACGTAGAAGGAGCTGAATCTCAGGCAGAGGAGATGGTTGGAGCTCATTAAGGATTATGATATGAGATTACATTATCATCCCGGAAAGTCTAACGTAGTAGCCGATGCGTTGAGCCGCAAAAGTCATGTCAATGCACTCATGACCGGAGAGTTACCCAAGGAGTTAGCTGAGGATCTTCACGAGCTATGTTTGGAAATAGTTCCAAGAGGTTATGTAGCAGCATTGGAAATTCAGTCTACTTTGATGGATAAGATCAGAGAAGCTCAGCAGACGGACAAGGAGATTGCCGAGATAAAGGAAATAATGAGCAAAGGAAAGGCTAAAGGATTTCATGAGGATGAGCACGATACCTTATGGTTTGAGGACCGCGTATATGTGCCCAATGATCAGGAGATCAGGAAGTTGATTCTGCAAGAGGCCTAAGATTCGCCATATTCGATTCACCCAGGAAATACCAAGATGTATCTGGATTTGAAGGACAATTTCTGGTGGACCGGAATGAAGAAGGATATTGCGGAGTATGTAGCAGTTTGTGATGTATGTCAAAGAGTGAAGGCAGAACATCAGAAGCCAGCCAGATTGCTACAACCATTGCCGATACCCGAATGGAAGTGGGATAAGCTAGGCATGGATTTTATCATGGGATTACCAAGGACTCGTTCAGGCTATGACTCGATATGGGTTGTAATTGATCGTTTGATGAAAGTAGCTCATTTCATCCCAGTAAAGACCACTTACACCAGTGCTAAGTTGGTAAAGATATACATGACCAGGATCGTATGTCTGCATGGAGTTCCGAGGACCATTGTATCAGATAGAGGAACCCAGTTTACTTCAAAGTTTTGGAATCAGTTGCATGAAACTTTGGGAACCAGGCTAGAGTTCAGTACAACTTTCCACCCGCAGACAGATGGACGGACTGAGAGAGTAAATCATATTCTGGAGGACATGTTGAGAGCTTGTGCGCTAGACTATGGATCTGTTGGAAATATGCCCTAGAGGCAATAATAAAACGGTTATTATTATATTTCCTTGTTCATGATAATTGTCTATTGTTCATGCTATAATTGTATTATCCGGAAATCGTGATACATGTGTGAATACATAGACCACAACATGTCCCTAGTGAGCCTCTAGTTGACTAGCTCGTTGATCAACAGATGGTCATGGTTTCCTGACTATGGACATTGGATGTCATTGATAACGGGATCACATGATTAAGGGAAAGATGTGATGGACAAGACCCAATCCTAAGAATAGCACAAGATCGTGTAGTTCGTCTGCTAGAGCTTTTCTAATGTCAAGTATCTTTTCCTTAGACCATGAGATTGTGCAACACCCGGATACTATAGGAATACTTTGGGTGTGCCAAACATCAAAACGTAACTGGGTGGCTATAAAGGTGCACTATGGGTATCTCCGAAAGTGTCTATTGAGTTGGCACGAATCGAGACTGGGATTTGTCACTCCGTATGACGGAGAGGTATCTCTGGGCCCACTCGGTAAAACATCATCGTAATGAGCTCAATGTGACTAAAGGGTTGGTCACGGGATGATGTGTTACGGAACGAGTAAAGTGACTTGCCGGTAACGAGATTGAACGAGGTATTGGGATACCGACGATCGAATCTCGGGCAAGTAACGTACCGATTGACAAAGGGAATTGTATACGAGATTGCTTGAATCCTCGACATCATAGTTCATCCGATGAGATCATCGTGGAACATGTGGGCGCCAACATGGGTATCCAGATCCCGCTGTTGGTTATTGGCCAGAGAGTTGTCTCGGTCATGTCTGCATGGTTCCCGAACCCGTAGGGTCTACACACTTAAGATTTGATGACGCTAGGGTTATTAGGAAGATTTGTATGTGATTACCGAATGTTGTTCGGAGTCCCGAATGAGATCCCGGACGTCACGAGGAGTTCCGGAATAGTCCGGAGGTGAAGATTTATATATGGGAAGTCATCATACGGTCACCGGAAATATTCGGGGTATGCCGGTATTGTACCGGGACCACTAGAGGGGTTCTGGGGGGTCCACCGGGAGGGTCCACCTGCCCCGGAGGGCCTAATGGGCTGTAGGTGGAAGGGAACTAGCCCCTAGTGGGCTGGGCGCCATCCCACCCTAGGGCCCATGCGCCTAGGGTTTGGGGGAAACCCTAAAGGGGGGCGCCACCCTTGCTTGGGGGGCAAGCCCCCTCCCCCTCGGCCGCCGCCCCCGCTCTAGATCTCATCTAGAGGAGCCGTCCCCCTTCCCCCTTGTCCCTATAAATAGAGGGGCGAGTGGAGGGCTGCAGCACCACATCCAAGGCGCAGCCCCTCCCCTCCCCAACACCTCTCCTCCTCCGCGTGAGCTTGGCGGAGCCCTGCCGGAGAACTGCCACTCCATCACCACCACGCCGTCGTGCTGCTGTTGGAGCCTTCTTCCTCAACCTCTCCCTCCTCCTTTCTGGATCAAGGCACGGGAGACGTCACCGGACTGCACGTGTGTTGAACACGGAGGCGCCGTTGTTCGGTGCTTAGATCGGATTCGGCCGCGATCTGAATCGCTAAGTGTAAGACTCCTCCAACCGCGTTCTTGCAACGCTTCCGACACACGATCTTCAAGGGTATGAAGATGCACTCCCTTCTCTCTCGTTGCTAGTTACTCCATAGATTGATCTTGGTGATGCGTAGAAAATTTTAATTTCTGCAACGATCCCCAACAGGATCTAGTTGGGACGATAATTTGCCTTATGCAGAGATCTCTTATAACAACAGTTGTCAAGCCAGTTTGAAGATGGCCCCTTTCAAAGCCTTGTACGGAAGAAGGTGCAGAATACCATTGTTGTGGGACGAAGTTGGAGCAAAATGATATTGGCCATATCATGTCACTATTTGATTGCATGTGATGTTTATCATGTTTTACATCTTATTTGCTTAGAACGATGGTTGCATAAATAAGATGATCCCTCGCAATAATTTCAAGAAAATGTTCCTCCTAACTGTGCACCATTGCTAAGGTCCGTTGTTCCGAAGCACCACGTGATGATCGGGTGTGATAGGTTCTAACGTTCGCATACAACGGGTGTAAGCCATATTTACACACGCAATACACTTAGGTTGACTTGACGAGCCTAGCATGTACAGACATGTCCTCGGAACACGGAAGACCGAAAGGTCGAACATGAGTCCTATAGAAGATACGATCAACATGAAGATGTTCACTGATGATGACTAGTCCGTCTCATGTGATGATCGGACACGGCCTAGTTGACTCGGATCATGTATCACTTAGATGACTAGAGGGATGTCTATCTGAGTGGGAGTTCATTAAATAATTTGATTAGATGAACTTAGTTATCATGAACATAGTCTAAAATTCTTTGCAATATGTCTTGTAGATCAAATGGCCCACGCTAATGTTGCCCTCAACTTCAACGCGTTCCTAGAGAAAACCAAGCTGAAAGACGATGGCAGCAAGTACACGGACTGGGTCCGTAACCTGAGAATTATCCTCATAGCTGCCAGGAAAGCATATGTCCTTGATGCACCACTAGGTGAAGCACCTGTTTTCCCAGCAGAACAAGACGTTATGAACGCCTGGCAGACGCACAGTGATGATTACTCCCTGGTTCAGTGCGGCATACTTTACAGCTTAGAATCGGGGCTCCAAAAGCGTTTTGAGCAACACGGAGCATATGAGATGTTCCAAGAGCTAACAAATGGTTTTCCAAGCTCATGCCCAGGTCGAGAGATATGAAGTCTCCGACAAGTTCTACAGTTGTAAGATGGAGGAGAATAGTTCCGTCAGCGAGCACATACTCAAAATGTCTGGGTTGCACAACCGCTTGTCTCAGCTGGGAGTTAACCTCTTGGATGATGCGGTCGTTGACAGAATCCTTCAGTCGCTCCCACCTAGCTACAAGAGCTTTGTGATGAACTTCAATATGCAGGGGATGGAAAAGACCATTCCTGAGGTATATTCAGTGCTGAAATCAGCGGAGGTGGAAATCAAAAAGGAACATCAAGTGTTGATGGTGAATAAAACGACTAAGTTCAAGAAAGGCAAGGGTAAAAAGAACTTCAAGAAGGACGGCAAGGGAGTTGTCGCGCCCGGTAAGCAAGCTGCCGGGAATAAGACAAAGATTGGACCCAAGCCTGAGACTGAGTGCTTTTATTGCAAGGGAAACGATCGCTGGAAGCGGAACTGCCACAAGTACTTAGCGGATAAGAAGGCCGTCAATGTCAAAGGTATATGTGATATACATGTTATTGATGTGTACCTAACCAGCACTCGTAGTACCTCCTGGGTATTTGATACCGGTGCGGTTGCTCATATTTGTAACTCAAAATAGGAGCTGCGAAATAAACGGAGACTGGCGAAGGACGAGGTGACGATGCGCGTCGGGAATGGTTCCAAGGTCGATGTGATCACCGTCGGCACGCTACCTCTACATTTACATACGGTATTAGTTTTAAACCTCAAGAATTATTATTTAGTACCAGCTTTGAGCATGCACATTGTATCTGGATCTCGTTTAATGCGAGATGGCTACTCATTTAAATCTGAGAATAATGGTTGTTCTATTTATACGAGAGACATGTTTTATGGTCATGCCCCGCTGGTCAATGGTTTATTACTATTTAATCTTGAACGTGATGTTACACATATTCATAGTGTGAATGCCAAAAGATGTAAGGTTGATAATGATAGTCCGACTACTTGTGGCACTGCCGCCTTGGTCACATTGGTGTCAAACGCATGAAGAAACTCCATGCAGATGGACTTTTGGAGTCTCTTGATTATGAATCATTTGACACGTGCGAACCATGCCTCATGGGCAAAATGACCAAGACTCCGTTCTCCGGAACAATGGAGCGAGCACCCAACTTATTGGAAATCTTACATACTGATGTGTGCGGTCCAATGAGTGTTGAGGCTCACGGAGGCTATCATTATGTTCTCACCCTCACTGATGACTTGAGTAGATATGGGTATGTCTACTTAATGAAACACAAGTCTGAGACCTTTGAAAAGTTCAAGGAATTTCAGAGTGAGGTTGAGAATCAACATGACAGGAAAATCAAGTTCTTATGATCAGATCGTGGGGGAGAATATTTGAGTCATGAATTTGGCACGCACTTAAGGAAATGCGGAATTGTTTCATAACTCACGCCGCCTGGAACACCTCAGTGTAATGGTGTGTCCAAACATCGTAATCGCACTCTATTAGATATGGTACGATCTATGATGTCTCTTACCGATCTACCACTGTCATTTTGGTGTTATGCTATAGAGACTGCTGCATTCACTTTAAATAGGGCTCCGTCGAAATCCGTTGAGACGACACCGTATGAATTGTGGTTTGGTAAGAAACCTAAGCTGTTGTTTCTGAAAGTTTGGGGATGCGATGCTTATGTCAAGAAACTTCAACCTGAAAAGCTCGAACCCAAATCGGAAAAATGCGTCTTCATAGGATACCCTAAGGAAACTATTGGGTATACCTTCTACCTTAGATCTGAAGGCAAGATCTTTGTTGCCAAGAATGGATCCTTTCTAGAGAAGGAGTTTCTCTCGAAAGAAGTAAGTGGGAGGAAAGTAGAACTTGATGGAGTATTGCCTCTTGAACCGGAGAGTGGCGCAGCTCAAGAAAATGTTCCTGAGGTGCCTGCACCGACTAGAGAGGAAGTTAATGATGATGATCATGAAACTTCAGATCAAGTTGCTACTGAACTTCGTAGGTCCACAAGGACACGTTCCGCACCAGAGTGGTACGGCAACCCTGTCCTGGAAATCATGTTGTTAGACAATTATGAACCTTTGAACTATGAAGAAGCAATGGCGGGCCCAGATTCTGACAAATGGCTGTAAGCCATGAAATCCGAGATAGGATCCATGTATGAAAACGAACTATGGACTTTGACTGACTTGCCCGATGATCGGCGAGCCATAGAAAATAAATGGATCTTTAAGAAGAAGACAGACGCGGATGGTAATGTGACCATCTATAAGGCTCGGCTTGTTGCTAAAGGTTATCGACAAGTTCAAGGGGTTGACTACGATGGGACTTTCTCACCTGTAGCGAAGCTGAAGTCCGTCCGAATCATGTTAGCAATTGCCACATTCTATGATTATGAGATATGGCAAATGGATGTCAAAACGGCATTCCTTAAAGGTTTCCTTAAGGAAGAATTGTATATGATGCAGCCAGAAGGTTTTTTCGATCCTAAGAATGCTGACAAGGTGTGCAAGCTCCAACGCTCAATCTATGGGCTGGTGCAAGCATCTCGGAGTTGGAACATTCGATTTGATGAGATGATCAAAGCGTTTGGGTTTACACAGACTTATGGAGAAGTCTGTGTTTACAAGAAATTGAGTGGGAGCTCTGTAGCATTTCTCATATTATATGTGGATGACATACTATTGATGGGAAATGACATAGAATTCTTGGAAAGCATAAAGGCCTTCTTGAAAAAGTGTTTTTCAATGAAGGATCTGAAAAGGACTAAGGATATGTTTCTCGTTTATGGAGGTGACGAAGAGCTCGTCGTAAAGGGTTACGTCGATGCTAGCTTCGACACAGATCTGGATGGCTCCAAGTCACAAACCGGATACGTGTATATTTTGAATGGTGGGGCAGTCAGCTGGTGTAGTTGCAAGCAAAGCGTCATGGCGGGATCTACATGTGAAGCGGAGTACATGGCAGCCTCGGAGCCAGCACAAGAAGCAATCTGGATGAAGGAGTTCATTACCGACCTAGGAGTTATTCCCGATGCATCGGGCCCGATGACTCTCTTCTATGACAACACTGGAACTATTGCCCTTGCCAAGGAGCCCAGGTTTCACAGGAAGGCCAGGCATATCAAGCGTCGCTTCAACTCCATTCGTGAAAATGTTAAAAATGGAGACATAGATATTTTTAAAGTGCATACAGACCTGAATGTCGCGGATCCGTTGACTAAACCTCTTCCTCGAGCAAAACATGATCAACACCAGAACTCTATGGGTGTTCGATTCATCACAATGTACCTAGATTATTGACTCTAGTGCAAGTGGGAGATTGTTGGAAATATGCCCTAGAGGAAATAATGAAATGGTTATTATTATATTTCCTTGTTCATGATAATTGTCTATTGTTCATGCTATAATTGTATTATCGGGAAATCGTGATACATGTGTGAATACATAGACCAGAACATGTCCCTAGTGAGCCTCTAGTTGACTAGCTCGTTGATCAACAGATGGTCATGGTTTCCTGACTATGGACATTGGATGTCATTGATAACGGGATCACATCATTAAGGGAAAGATGTGATGGACAAGACCCAATCCTAAGCATAGCACAAGATCGTGTAGTTCGTCTGCTAGAGCTTTTCTAATGTCAAGTATCTTTTCCTTAGACCATGAGATTGTGCAACTCCCGGATACTATAGGAATACTTTGGGTGTGCCAAACGTCACAACGTAACTGGGTGGCTATAAAGGTGCACTATGGGTATCTCCGAAAGTGTCTATTGAGTTGGCACGAATCGAGACTGGGATTTGTCACTCCGTATGACGGAGAGGTATCTCTGGGCCCACTCGGTAAGACAACATCGTAATGAGCTCAATGTGACTAAAGGGTTGGTCAAGGGATGATGTGTTACGGAACGAGTAAAGTGACTTGCCGGTAACGAGATTGAACGAGGTATTGGGATACCGACGATCGAATCTCGGGCAAGTAACGTACCGATTGACAAAGGGAATTGTATACTGGATTGCTTGAATCCTCGACATCGTGGTTCATCCGATGAGATCATCGTGGAACATGTGGGAGCCAACATGGGTATCCAGATCCCGCTGTTGGTTATTGGCCAGAGAGTTGTCTCGGTCATGTCTGCATGGTTCCCGAACCCGTAGGGTCTACACACTTAAGGTTCGATGACGCTAGGGTTATTAGGAAGATTTGTATGTGATTACCGAATGTTGTTCGGAGTCCCGGATGAGATCCCGGACGTCACGAGGAGTTCCGGAATAGTCCGGAGGTGAAGATTTATATATGGGAACTCATCATATGGTCACCGGAAATATTCGGGGTATGCTGGTAGTGTACCGGGACCACTAGAGGGGTTCCGGAGGTCCACCGGGAGGGTCCACCTGCCCCGGAGGGCTTAATGGGCTGTAGGTGGAAGGGAACTAGCCCCTAGTGGGCTGGGCGCCATCCCACCCTAGGGCCCATGCGCCTAGGGTTTGGGGGAAACCCTAAAGGGGGGGCGCCACCCTTGCTTGGGGGGCAAGCCCCTCCCCCTTGGTCGCCGCCACCTCTAGATCTCATCTAGAGGGGCCGGCCCCCTTCCCCCTTGTCCCTCTAAATAGAGGGGCGAGTGGAGGGCTGCAGCACCACATCCAAGGCGCAGCCCCTCCCCTCCCCAACACCTCTCCTCCTCCGCGTGAGCTTGGCGGAGCCCTGCCGGAGAACTGCCACTCCATCACCACCACGCCGTCATGCTGCTGTTGGAGCCTTCTTCCTCAACCTCTCCCTCCTCCTTGCTGGATCAAGGCGCGGGAGACGTCACCGGACTGCACGTGTGTTGAACACGGAGGCGCCGTTGTTCAGTTCTTAGATCGGATTCGGCCGCGATCTGAATCACTACGTGTATGACTCCTCCAACCGCGTTCTTGCAACGCTTCCGACTCGCGATCTTCAAGGGTATGAAGATGCACTCCCTTCTCTCCCGTTGCTAGTTACTCCATAGATTGATCTTGGTGATGCATAGAAAATTTTAATTTCTGCAACGATCCCCAATAGGATCTAGTTGGGACGATAATTTGCCTTATGCAGAGATCTCTTATAACAACAGTTGTCAAGCCAGTTTGAAGATGGCCCCTTTCAAAGCCTTGTACGGAAGAAGGTGCAGAATACCATTGTTGTGGGACGAAGTTGGAGACCGACAGTTGTTTGGACCAGATTTGATTAAAGAGTCTGAAGAGAAGGTTAAACTGATTCTCGATAGACTCAAGGTAGCCCAGTCCAGGCAGAAGAGTTGTGCGGAGCCCAGTCCAGGCATAAGAGTTATGCGGATTCTAAACGCAAGGAGACAGTTTACGAAGTCGGAGATAGAGTGTATCTTCGGGTATCCCCACTTCAAGGAATGAAGCGCTTTGGAGTTAAGGGAAAGTTAGCGCCGTGATTTGTGGGACCATATAGAGTTTTGGAACGTATGGGAGAAGTTGCTTACAAGTTGGAATTGCCCGAGGGATTGTCAGGAGTTCTCGATGTGTTCCACGTTTCTCAGTTGAAGAAGTGCCACGCAGATGGCTGATATTCCTCTGAGAGATACAGTACCACTGGAAGCGATACAATTGGATAGTGATTTGACCTACGAGGAGAAACCAGTTAAGATTCTTGATTTTGCCAGTCATGTCACACGTAACAAAGTAATCAAGTTCTGCAAGGTTTAGTGGAGGCACCATACCAAAGATGAAGCCACCTGGGAGCGAGAAGAAGACCTACAGAAGGATCACTCTCACCTATTTTCTAGCCAACCCGAATCTCGAGGGTGAGATTCATCTTAAGGGGGGTAGGTTTGTAACATCCCAAATTTTCAATTTGGAATGTTATACATTAGATCATCATTGCATATCATATTTTATTGCATTTTGGCTTGATCCTAGAATTTCTATGCAACTCAAGGACCCATGGAGAGAGTTGGGGATTTCGTTATTTTCATATTTGAGTTTTCTCAAATTTTGAAAGGAGGGTCATTTGGTTTTGATTATTTTCCCTTCCTAATATTTCAAAAATAAAAATATATGAGAGGAGATAAAATGACTTCCCCAAAATAGACAAAATATTAGAGGAAAAATATTTAAAACCAAATAAATATTTTATTTGGATTTTATTACAATTTTATTTAAATTAGAAAAATTGCACGTTTTCAAAATTGCATTTTAGGGCCAAGAAAATGTTCATCTTGTTCTGAATATTTTATTTAGACGGTGAAAATTTGTTTTGGCATTTTTAGATTTTTATTTATTTTGCTAGGATTTATTTTCGGTAGAACGTTATTTAAAAAAATTGTTCGCGCGCCCGACTGGGCTGAAGGCCCAGCCGAGCCGGGCCAAGCCCGCGCCGCCGCCGTCTCCCACACCGGCTCGCGACCGGAGTCCCGAGCGAAGCCGCCGCCGCCGCCCGAGTCCGGGAGGAGCACGCCTCCCGAGACGGCCCGTCCCCCAACCCAGTCGCCCCCTCCTCTTAAATACCGCCTCCACCGACCCCCACCCCCACCACCCGAGCCACCCCGCCAAACCCCGCCGCCAGCGCCGCCGTTCGCCGCCGCCGCCACCTGCCATTGCCGCCCGCCGCCGCCCGAGCAGCCCGCCGCCCCACCGGACCCCGCCGGAGCCGCCGGATCTCGCCGGAGCCCCGCCGCCGCTGGTTTTTGAGAGAAAACCGAATTGTTTTTTTTCCAGAAAACTCTAGTTTTCATTTTTTTAGAATAGATCAGTTTTATTTTTTTCGGTTTTATTTATTTAGCGGACGTTCGTCCGTATGTTTGTTTTAACGAACGGTGTTCACTCATTAGCCGCAGACAGCGAAAGTTCGTCCGTTAGCTTGTTCGTCAGTTTTTCTTTTTCTCGGATTTTTTCGTGATTATTTTCGATCGCGATTTCTGATCCGATTTTCGTTTTAGTATAACTTTTCATTCGTTTATCGGAATCAGGCGATTCAAACGCCTAGAGTTTCGTCTCGAAACTCTCTTTCCCTTTAACCAACTTAAACAAGATTTTGCTATTGTAAAATTTGACTTTAGTCCAAATTAGTAAATGAAGCTTGTTTCTTTCGTTGTTTGAGTTTTGTTGCTTCGTTTGACTTGATTCTTTTTGCAAACCGGAGTTCTTAAGTTGAAATTTTTGGTTAGATCTCTTATTTGAGTTTTACCCGTGCCCTTGCTTGATTGCTTATTGTATGCTTGTTTGTTTGCGATAGAGTACCCGGAGTGCGAAGCGTGCTACTACGAGTCTCTAGGTTTCGTGGATCATCAGCAAGGCAAGTAACACTTTGATCATACCTCTTTACTACCCAGTTTTATTGCATTATATCAACCCTCAAACAATTGCATGGTTAGGATCTGAATTAAATTGTGGGTTTGGGAAGTAGATGAGGTAGTACCTATTCACCTGTTTATTATCAAACCTTGGGAGTTACTTCTACGTTGCTTATATTGCTATGCTATGCTCGTAGACGTGGTTTGGGTTTTGACAGTTTTCATGACAGATGTGAGCATTGTTAAATAATGGTTAACTTAAGGTGGCAACTTTAATACACATCTAGGTGGATTGAGGCACCTAGGGAATTCCAATGATTGCCTGTATTTTTTGGAAATCCCGGGGTACCGTGTGATTTTCCTATGGACTGCCACCCAGGCTCAAAGGGATCATAAGATTATTCATGCTAGAAACTTCCGTGTGCAGCCACATGCCATTATGGGCTCTGGCATAGTTGAGTAATTTGTGGGAAACCTTTCCATGATGGGCTAGCAGATGTAGGGGATTGTAGGTGTACCGGCCTATCTATCGGTTAAGGGGACCTCTTCGGAAAGACTGTGTCTCGGTCATCCGTTTCTCAAACATTATGTAGTGCGAGAAATCCAACGGAGGAGATCGAGTCTTGTGGGGAAAAGTGCACGAACCTCTGCAGAGTGTACAAACTAATCATGGTTAGCCGTGTCCCTGGTTATGGACATCTTGAGTATCTGGTTCTTGGATTATCATGTGGATCTCATCACTCTTAATTATAAAATTTGATTGGGTTATTAATTACTTTTAACTGGGATTGAGACGGGGTTTACCATTCTCAATGTTTAACAACCACCATGATAGTTAAATAAAATTTATTCCTGTGCAGTAGGGAAAAGTTGGCTTTTCGCAAAACATTTTAACCATATAGCCTCCACCAGCCATATATGCATGTAGTGATAGCATTATTCTGTTCATTACTCTTTTGTGTTACCTTGCCAGCATATTCCATGTGCTGACCCATTTTCGGGCTGCAACGTATCATGTTGCAGACTTTTCGGACGATGAGTAAGGAGCCTTAGGTCGTGATCTTTCACTCAGTGATGCCGTTGGAGTTGATGGACTCACTTTATCTTCCAAGCCTTCCGTTGTTATCATAATTAGATGGCCTTAAGCCATATTTATTGTAATAAGTTCTCTTTTGAGACATTCGATGTAATAAGTGTGTGATTGCTACTCTGTTATAAATTCTTCAAGTACTGTGTGTATCAGCATTACCGATCCAGGGATGACACTTATGCACAGAGATCAGACTGTTTGAGGTCTGGTCGCTACAGCGCCGCACACCCTCTTTGCTTCACTGATGAAGTAATGGATCACGAATTCTGCGAAGGGTTCAAACCCGTGAATATTGAATCATACGACGAGGCAACTGATCCCGCGGTATGGACCGAGGATTTTATCCTCCACATCCACATAGCCCGCGGAGATGACCTGCATGCTATCAAATACCTCCCACTAAAGCTTAAAGGACCAGCTCGGCACTAGTTAAACAGTCTGCCTGAAAATTCTATTAGCAGCTGGGAGGACTTGGAAGAAGCCTTACTCGACAACTTACAAGGTACATATGCCCGTCCACTAGACGCCAATGACTTAAGCCACATAGTTCAACAACCTGGAGAGTCAGCCAAGAAATTCTGGACTAGGTTCCTAACCAAAAAGAACTAGATCGTCGACTGTCCAGATGCCAAAGCCCTAGCGGCCTTTAAACATAGCATCCGTGAAGAATGGCTCACCCGCCACCTCGGCCAAGAAAAGCCAAAATCCATGGCAGCCCTTACGACACTCATGACCCGCTTTTGCGCGGGTGAGGATAGTTGGCTGGCTCGTAGTAAAAACACAGCCAGCGCAGTAGGCCCCTCCGAGGTCAAAAACAGCAACGGCAAGCTCCGACGTAACAGACACAAACGCCAAAGCAATGGTGATAATACCAATGATAGTACTGTCAACGCCGGATTCAGCGGCTCCAAGTCCAGCCAGCGGAAGAAACCGTACAAAAGAAACAATCAGGGACCATCCAGCCTGGACCGCATACTCGATCGCCCGTGCCAGATACATGGCACCCTAGAGAAACCAACCAATCATACTAACAGAGATTGTTGGGTTTTTAAACCAGCCAACAAACTAAACGCCGAGAACAGGGAAAAGGGATCACAAAGCGAGGACGATGACGAGGAGCCCGGGCAGCCGAACACAGGGGGACAGAAGACATTTCGCCCTCAAGTCAAAACAGCGAACATGATATATGCTACACACATCCCCAAAAGGGAGCGCAAGCGTGCACTAAGGGACTTTTACGTGATAGACCCAGTTGCCCCAAAATTCAAACCATGGTCGTCATTCCCGATCACCTTTGATCGTCGGGATCATCCGACTAGTAACCGTCATGGCGGTTCAGCCGCACTAGTCCTCGACCCAATCATTGATGGATTTCACCTGACGCGCGTCCTTATGGACGGAGGTAGCAGCCTCAATATGCTCTATCAGGATACAGTGCGAAAAATGGCCATTAATCCATCATGGATCAAGCCCACAAAGAGTACCTTCAAAGGAGTCATACCAGGCATAGAGGCCTGCTGTACGGGCTCAATCACGCTAGAGGTTCTCTTTGGATCTCCGGACAATTTTCGAAGCGAGGAGTTAATCTTCGACATCGTCCCCTTTCGCAGCGGCTATCACGCACTGCTCGGACGAACCGCATTCGCTCGATTCAATGCAGTTCCACACTATTATTATCTCAAGCTCAAGATGCCCGGTCCACGTGGCGTCATAATGGTCAATGGAAATACGGAATGCTCCCTCCGTACAGAAGAGCACACAGCCGCCTTAGCAGCAGAAGTATAGAGCGGACTTCTCAAGCAGAACCTTAATTCGGCTTCCGAGCCCATGGACACCGTTAAAAGGGTCCAAACTACCTTGCAGCAGGACAACTCGGCTCGTCAGGAGCTCGACTAGCAATCCGGCCTCTGTCTCAGTCCCGATCAAGTGGTGGCATTCGTGCTGCGCGTACATAACTACGCACTCAAAATTCCATGGACATCGATGGAGGCATAGCTAGCCTGTGATCCACAGTACGGCTCAACCGGCACCGGCTACACACATACTTTCACTTTTACTTTTCCCCCTTTTCAGGTCTCAATCCCGCAGGCCCCATCTGGTGGTCTGACCATCGGTCCTCTTGAAGGACAAACACACCAAGACAGCAAGAAACACAGACGTATGGGGGACTTTCTAGGTGGTTTCGTTAACGATCACTCTACCTGTTTTTCAGGACCCACATGCAGCTCTCCCTTGGTTTTGGCATGTTAAATAGCTTGTTTCTCATCGCACTACTTGTATCAATGCGCCTCGACGTATTAATCAAATTACAATGAAAACAGTTCGCGACTGGAGCTTTCGAGCCCCAACTTATCACCTTTGCACCCTTTCTGTTTTCTTTCCTTTTTTTCTTCTCTTCTTCTCCCCTGTGGGTAACCCTATCAGGTAGTACCCATACACTTTGGTACGTTTGATGTTTGCCAGGGGCTTCATAGCACCCCACGCTACGGCAACAAAAGTCCAAACACTTTTTATAGTATAGTTCGGCACCCCGAATTTAGCACTTTATGCATTGGCTCCGAATCATGTCTTTGGTCAATAGTTGGGTTGCCCGGCTCCTGTGCTTGCTACCATATGTTCCGCTATATCGTCTAAGGTAGTAAAGGGAGAACTACTGCGATTGTGCCTTAGTTTATCCAAAGGAGCACCTCAGTACAGAAAGCCGAAAACTGACTGTCATGATGCGGCGAGAGCCGGTCAGCTCTTCGGAGGTTGCAGGTCGTTGGAGATTTCTTCCGCATTACACGAAGGATCGGTACTTCCCGATCAAGTGCTTATAGCACTCTAGTTTGGATACTAGGGGATGCGCCAACATTTTTTATTGTCAAACTCTTATGGCTAAGTGAGGGCGTTAAAGCCGCATAGTCGGATTGCTTGGTTCGTTGTGCTAAACAACTCCTTCAAGGACCATATAATTGGATCAAGAGTGTTTAGATTCCATCCCGAACACCTCCGTACTACCTACATGGGGGCAGAAGCTGACGACTGGCCAACCCTCAGATTTCATACAACACGGCCGCACAGGAGGTAAAGTTTTCAACATAACAAACATTATATTTCAAGCTCACTTTGTTTTATCATGCAAGGTAGAGGCAACTTGAATGCATTCATTCAAAGATAATGTCTTGCAAACACTGCTTCGCTACAATACGAGACCCCTCCAGGACGTCTCCAAAATACTGCTCAGGTGTGCGGTGATCCTTGCCCTCGGGCGGCCCCTCGGTCACAATCTTGACGGTGTCCATCTTCGCCCACCAGACCTTGATGCGGGCAAAGGCCATACGCGCCCCCTCGATGCAGACGGACCGCTTGACGGCGTTCGGCCAAGGACAGGCATCCACCAGCCTCTTCACGAGGCCGAAGTAACTACTAGGTATAGCTTCGGCTGGCCACAACCGGATTATTAAGTCCTTCGTGGCCAGTTCAGCCACTCTGTGCAGCTCGACCAACTGTTTTAGCTGATCGCTGAAGGGCACCAGATGTTCTGGCGCAAGATATTGCGACCAGAACAGCTTCTCCGTGGAGCTCCCTTCTTCGGCTCGGAAGAACTCTGCGGCGTCGGACACACTACGTGGCAGATCAGCAAAAGCCCCTGGAGAACTCCGAATCCGGGTTAGTAAAAGATACTTCCTCTTCACATATTTGCATTGCATACTAAACGCCTTACCCGTCGCGATCTTCCTGGACTCCTGGATTTCCTGGAGGGCGCCCTGGGCCTCATTCCAGGCCGTCTCCGTGCTCTGACGAGCCTTGGCGAGTTCGGACTCTTGAGCCAATGTATCGCGCTTCAAGGTCTTGCACTTCCTCACCGCGTCCTGGAGCTCTTGCTAGACCTTGTTGGCCCGGGCCTTGAGCTTCTTACGGGCGGCCTTCTCCTTGACAGCCTTCCCCTCGACTTCGGCCAGGGCCTTTTTCTGGGCCTCGACCTCAGTCGTCACTCCTATACATATCATGACACTTCGTTCAATATATATCATTTTACTCTTTTCTAATATATATAGCGAGTTATTACATACCTTGTTTTTCTTGGAGCTGCCTCCTCGCCTGGTCGAGCTCCTCCTCGGCATGCTCTAGTCTCTGCATCAGTCCGGAGACTTCGGCAGTATGCGAGGCTGCGGCCAACAGCGACGCCTGTGTATTCACTTCAGACAAATTTAGTTAGTTTCCAGTAATAAGAGATTGATCCTCTGTCCGCCTTTTTCTTTCCGAACACCGGACAGTGTCTCGGGGGCTACTGTCTATATTGGGATTTTCTCTTTTTTGTGTCGCTTACCTCAAAACCTGTCAGCAGGCTGCTGCAGGCTTCGGTTAGTCCTCTCTTGGCGGACTGAACCCTTTCAATTACCGTGCCCATAAGAACACGGTGCTCATCCACAATGGAAGCGCCTCGCAGCGCTTCCAGTAGATTATCCAGTGCCCCTGGTTGGACAGGGGTCACCGGCGGAATAGGCATACCCCCTTCTTTCGAAGGAGGTTGCGTGCCAGATTCTGGAGCCGCCTCGGTCTCCGGAATCGAGTCCGGCCAAGGGCCGAATTGAATACGGCCGTCATCACCAGTCTCCATGGGGATCGGCTCCCCCTGGTGTCCGACGGCGGAGGTGTCACCTTCTGGCGCCTCCCGAGCCTCTCCCCGGCTTGGGAAAGTCCTTCAGGACAGCACCTCTGCGTCGTCCTTAGCCTTGGGGGAGTGAGCGGCCGGCGGTGACTCGTTGGCCATTGCCTTTGTATCCAACGAACCTCCTGACGAGGATCACTAGGAGCGGTCGTGGGCCGGGCTCCAATAACATAACCAATCATGACAATACAACGAAGTGGAGAGGCTAGATTTACAGGCAAGTATGAGTCTTAGCACTTACGATGCAGCCCGAGGCTTGGTGCGGGGGCGTCGCTCCGGACTGCTGTCGACGTCCCACCCGGAGCTATCTGCGAGGGAGCCCTTCCCCTTCTTGGACGTCTCCTCCTCCAGGTTCATGGAGGCCGCCCTCTTCTTCTTTCCCTCATCAGGGGAAGGGTTGTTCTGCTCCTCTTCCTCGTCGTCATCGTCCTCGGCGGTGGAGGAAAGGGTCACTTCATCTTCGGACGTTACGTCCGAAGTACCCTTGCGACGGGGGCCACCTTTGGCCCCCTTTGCCTTCTTTTTCGGCAGCCTATAGGGCGCCGAAACCAGCATCTTCGCCAGGAGCGGGATGACTGGCTCTTCGGGTAGCGGAGCCGGACTATGGATCCGCTCCGCTCTCTCCGTCCACGCCTGAAAAAATACAGTAAAGGTTAGGCATCCTCCTTGAGCAAACAAGTAGAAGGCACGCCTTAAGAAAAGAAGAACTTACCTCATTGGCGGGATGGGAGTGATCGTGCCCACGGTCCGAATATATGACCAGTGGCTTGTCGTTGCCCTTGAAGAGCAACTTCCAGGCATCTTCGTGCGTAGTTCCGAAGAGCCCTCCCAGGGTCTGGTGCTTCTCCGGATCGAATTCCCATAAAGGGAAGCTTCGGCTTTGACAGGGGAGAATCCGGCGAACCAACATCACCTAGATCACGTCGACGAGCTTGATGCTTTTATCCACCATACTCTGAATTCGCGTTTGCAGCGCTATCAGCTCATCTGACAGTTGGGGCCTTTCTCCTTCCAGGAGGTGAGCCGCATTGGGGCTCCGGCCTTAAACTTGGGAGCCACTGCCCAAGTGGTGCCGCGCGTCTCTGTGATGCAGAACCACTGCTTCTGCCACTCCTTGACAGTCTCCACAAAAGTGCCCGTGGGCTAAGTGACGTTGGGCATCTTGCTCACCATGGCTCCTCTGCACTCCACGTGTTGGCCGTCCACCACCTTCGGCTTAACGTTGAAGACCTTGAGCCATAGGCCGAAGTGGGGATGGATACGGAGGAAGGCCTCACACACGACAATGAATGCCGAGATGTTGAGGAAGGAGTTCGGGGCTAGATCATGGAAATCTAGCCCGTAATAGTAAATAAGTCCGCGGACGAAGGGGTGAAGTGGAAACCCCAACCCGCGGATGAAATGAGGGAGGAAAACTACCCTCTCAGTAGCTTTGTGGTGGGGATGACTTGCCCCTTGGAGGGCAGACGGTGGGCGATTCCTTTCGCCAGGTACCCGGCCGCCCGATGCTGGGCGATGTCCTTCTCCTTGACGGAGGAGACCATCCACTTGCCTTGGCCTCTGGATCCGGACATGATTGAGTGCTTCCTTGAGATGGAGAAGATGGGAGATTGGGCGCCGGAGCTCGAGAATGGAAGGAGGCGTGGGTGAAGAAAGGGGATTCTTGTCTCCTTATAAAGGCAATGAATATTGAGCGCCTCCCCACTCGCCTGTTCCCAAGGGCTGTGTAAACGACACGGTTGGGTTACCCACGCCTGTATTGATGAGAATCCCGCGATAAGGGGACATGATGTCTGCTTCGACAAGACGTGCCAATGGCAACCGCGTCTCGAAACATGGAGCAGCAGAGAAAGAACGGTTCGAAATTACGACCGGGCAGACGTGATGTCATGTTGTAAAAAGTTGTCAGCGGATTGGACTCGTGGAATATTATACTTTCTCTGCGGTTGTGTGTGGTGTGTGTGTTACAGGTCCGGACACGTTCAATACGTCCGGAGACTATCTTGGAGTTTGGAAGGAGGAACCCGCCTTGCAATGCCAAAGAGAGATCTACGCGCTGGATACCTTGTCATTGAAGCGAGGTTCAGGGGCTACTGAGGGAGTCATGGACTAAGCGGTCCTCGGGCGTCCGGCCTGTTAGCCATGGGCCGGACTGATGGGTTGTGAAGATACGAAGACCGAAGACTACACCCGTGTCCGGATGGGACTCTCCTTGGCGTGGAAGGCAAGCTTGGCAACCAAATATGTAGATTCCTTTCTTTGTAACTGACCTTGTGTAACCCTAGATCCTCCCGGTGTCTATATAAGCCGGAGGACTTAGTCCGGAGGGAAGATATATTCATTACCATAGCCATACAAGCTAGACCTCTAGGGTTTAGCCATTATGATCCCGTGGTAGATCAACTCTTGTAATACTCATATTCATCAAGATCAATCAAGCATGAAGTAGGGTATTACCTCCATAGAGAGGGCCCGAACTTGGGTAAACATTGTGTCCCCTGTCTCCTGTTACCATCGACCTTAGACGCATAGTTTGGGACCCCCTACCCAGTGTTGTTCTTACTTGAACAAACCTCCTACTTATGATTAACCCCCTCGCAAGCATCCACAACTACGAGAAAAGTATTAAGATAAAATCTAACCATAACATTAAACTTTTGGATCCAAATCGGTCCCTTACGAAGTAGCGCATAAACTAGGGTTTAAGCTTGTGTCACTCTAGCAACGCATCATCTAATAGCTACTACACAATGCATTCCCTTAGGCCGAAATATGGTGAAGTGTCATGTAGTCGATGTTCACATGACACCACTAAGGGAATCACAACATACATATCATCATAATATCGAACACATATCAAGTTCACATGATTACTTGCAACAAGATTTCTCCCATGACCTCAAGAACAAAAGTAACTACTCACAAATGATAATCACGCTCAAGATCAGAGGGGTATTAAATAGCATAATGGATCTGAACATAAAATCTTCCACTAAATAAAACATATAGTAATCACCTACAAGATGTAATCAACATTACTAGTCACCTACAGGTACCAATCTAAGGTTCCTCTACAAAGATTGAACACAAGAGATGAACTAGGGTTTGAGAGGAGATGGTGTTGTTGAGGATGTTGATGGAGATTGCCCTACCCAAGATGGGGGAGTTATTGGTCATTATGATGACGATGATTTCCCCCTCCGGGAGGGAAGTTCCTCCGGCGGAATCACTCCGCCGGAGGGCAAAAGTGCTCCTGCCCAAGTTCCGCCTCGAGACGGTGGCGCGCTATCCCAAAAGTCCTCTCCTTATTTTTTTTCTAGGTCAAAATGACTTATATACCAGAAGAGGGGCACCGGAGGTGGGCCGAGGAGGGCACAACCCACCAGGACATGCCTGGGCTGCCTGGCGCGCCCAGGTGGGTTGTGCCCACCTGGTGGGACCCCTCTGGTAGTTATTTGCTCTAATATTCATCATATATTCCAAAACAATTATCCGTAAATTTTCAGATCATTTGGATATGTGCAGAATAGGTAACTCTCACGTAGCTTTTTCAGGTCCAGAATTCCAGCTGCCGGCATTCCCCCTCTTTGTGTAAACCTTGCATATTACGAGAGAAAAGGCATTAGAATTACTCCATAAAGCATTATTATGAAGGAAATATGCCCTAGAGGCAATAATAAAGTTGTTATTTATATTTCCTTATATCATGATAAATGTTTATTATTCATGCTAGAATTGTATTAACCGGAAACTTAGTACATGTGTGAATACATAGACAGAACAGAGTGTCCCTTGTATGCCTCTACTTGACTAGCTTGTTAATCAAAGATGGTTAAGTTTCCTGACCATAGACATGTGTTGTCATTTGATGAACGGGATCACATCACTAGAGAATGATGTGAAGGACAAGACCCATCCGTTAGCTTAGCATAATCAGCGTCTAGTTTTATTGCTATTGATTTCTTCATGACTTATACATATTCCTCTAACCATGAGATTATGCAACTCCCGAATACCAAAGGAACACCTTGTGTTCTATCAAATGTCACAACGTAACTGGGTGATTATAAAGATGCTCTACAGGTGTCTTCGAAGCTGTTTGTTGGGTTGGCATAGATCAAGATTAGGATTTGTCACTCCGAGTATCGGAGGGGTATCTCTGGGTCCTCTCGGTAATGCACATCACTATAAGCCTTGCAAGCAATTTGACTAATGAGTTAGTTGCGGGATGATGTATTGTGGAATGAGTAAAGAGACTTGCCTGTAACTAGGTATGCGTTGGGGAACGTAGTAACTTCAAAATTTTCCTACGCACACACAGGATCATGGTGATGCATAGCAACGAGAGGGGAGAGTGTGTCCACGTACCCTCATAGACGGAAAGCGGAAGCGTTACCTCAACGCGGTTGATGTAGTCATACGTCTTCACGATCCGACCGATCCAAGTACCGAACGCACGGCACCTTCGAGTTCAGCACACGTTCAGCTCGATGACGTCCCACGAACTCCGATCCAGTAGAGCTTCACGGGAGAGTTTCGTCAGCATGACGGTGTGATGACGGTGAGGATGATGCTACCGACGCAGGGCTTTGCCTAAGCACCACTACAATATAATCGAGGTGGATTATGGTGGAGGGGGGCACCGCACACGGCTGGGACAGGTCAATAGATCAACTTGTGTGTATAGAGGTACCCCCTGCCCCCGTATATAAAGGAGCAAGGGGGGAAGCCAGCCGACCCCTGTAGGCGCGCCAGGAGGAGGAGCCCTCCTCCTAGTAGGAGTAGGACTCCCCTCTTTCCTACTCCTACTAGCAGGGGGGAAGGATGGGGGAGAGGGAGAAGGAAACGGGGCACCGCCGCCCCCCCCCCCTCTCCTAGTCCAATTCGGACCAGAGGGGGAGGGACGCGCGGCCTGCCCTACGCCAGGCCTCTCTCTCTCCGCTAAGGCCCACTATTTCTCCCAGGGGGGTTCCGGTAACCCTCCGGCACTCCGGTTTTCTGTGAAACCACCCGGAACACTTTCGGTGTCCAAATATAGTCATCCAATATATCGATCTTTACATCTAGACCATTTCGAGACTCCTCGTCATGTCCGTGATCATGTCCGGGACTCCGAACTACCTTCGGTACATGAAAACACAAAAACTCATAATACCGACAGTCACCAAACTTTAAGCGTGCAGACCCTACGGGTTCGAGAACTATGTAGACATGACCGAGACACGTCTCCGGTCAATAACCAATAGCGGAACCTGGATGTTCATATTGGCTCGCACATATTCTACGAAGATCTTTATCGGTCAAACCACAAAACAACATACGTTGTTCCCTTTGTCATCGGTATGTTACTTCCCGAGATTCGATCGGCGGTGTCTCAATACCTAGTTCAATCTCGTTACCGGCAAGTCTCTTTACTCGTTCTGTAATACATCATCCCGCAACTAACTCATTAGTTACAATGCTTGCAAGGCTTATAGTGATGTGCATTACCGAGTGGGCCCAAAGATACCTCTCTGACAATCAGAGTGACAAATCCTAATCTTGATTTATGCCAACTCAACAAGTACCATCGGAGACACCTGTAGAGAACCTTTATAATCACCCAGTTATGTTGTGACGTTTGGTAGCACACAAAGTGTTCCTCCAGTAATCGGGAGTTGCATAATCTCGTAGTCGTAGCAACATGTATAAGTCATGATGAAAGCAATAGCAGAAAACTAAACGATCAAATGCTAAGCTAACAGAATGGGTCAAGTCAATCACATCATTCTCCTAATGATGCAATCCCGTTAATCAAATGACAACTCTTGTCTATGGTTAGGAATCATAACCATCTTTGATTAACGAGCTAGTCAAGTAGAGGCATACTAGTGACACTCGGTTTGTCTATGTATTCACACATGTACTAAGTTTCCGGTTAATACAATTCTAGCATGAATAATAAACATTTATCATGATATGAGGAAATAAATAATAACTTTATTATTGCCTCTAGGGCATATTTCCTTCAGTATGTTGATACCAATGATCGAATCTCGGGCAAGTAACATTCCGATGACAAAGGGAATGGCGTATGTTGTTATGCGATTTGAACGATAAAGATCTTCGTAGAATATGTAGGAACCAATATGAGCATCTAGGTTCCGCTATTGGTTATTGACCTGAGATGCGTCTCGGTCATGTATACATAGTTCTCGAACCCGTAGGGTCCGCACGCTTAATGTTCGATGATGATTTGTATTATGAGTTATGTGTTTTGGTGACCGAAGTTTGTTCGGAGTACAGGATGGGATCACGGACATGATGAGGAGTCTCAAAATGGTTGAGAGGTAAAGATTCATATATTGGAAGGATATATACGGACACCGGAATGGTTCCGAAGAAGTTCGGGGACTTTTCGGAGTACCGGGAGGTTGCCGGAACCCCCCGGGAAAATTAATGGGCCTCATGGGCCATATTGGAGAGAGGGAGGAAGGCCACAACAGGAGGCGCACGCCTCCCCCTGCCCAATCCGAATTGGACAAGGGGTGGGGGCGCGGCCTCCCCTTTCCTTCTCCCTCTCCCCTCTTTCCCCTTTCCCCTCTCCATTGGAAGGAAGGGGCGAATCCTACTAGGAGTGGAGTCCTAGTAGGACTCCCCCCCATGGAGCCCCACCCCTTGGGCTGGCCACCTCCTCCTCCCCTCCTTTATATACGGGGCTGGGGGCACACCAATAGTTCTCTTAGCCATGTGCGGTGCCCCCCTCCATAGTTTACTGCTCCGATCAAAGCGTCGTAGTGCTTAGGCGAAGCCCTGGATGGATCACATCACCATCACCATCACCACGCCGTCGTGCTGATGGAACTCTCCCTCGACCCTCTACAGGATCAAGAGTTCGAGGGATGTCATCGAGCTGAACGTGTGCTGAACACGGAGGTGCCGTACGTTCGGTATTTGGATCGGTTAGATCGTGAAGACGTTCGACTACATCAACCATGTTAACCTAACACTTCCTCTTTTGGTCTACGAGGGTACATGGACACACTCTCCCCCTCTCGTTGCTATGCATCTCCTAGATAGATCTTGTGTGATCGTAGGAAATTTTTTGAATTGCATGCTACGTTCCCCAACACTGGCATCAGAGCCAGGTCTATGCATAGATGATATGCACGAGTAGAACACCAAGATTTGTGGGTGATAATAGTCATACTGCTTACCACCAAAGTCTTACTTTGATTCGGCGGTATTGTTGGATGAAGCGGCCCGGACCAACATTACATGACCATGTTCATGAGACCGGTTCTACCGACGTGCTTTGCACACAGGTGGCTGGCGGGTGTCTGTTTCTCCAACTTTAGTTGAATCAAGTTTGACTAAGGTCCTTGTTGAAGGTTAAAACATCACACTTGACGAAAAATCGTTATGGTTTTGATGCGTAGGTAAGAAGGTTCTTGCTAGAAGCCCGTAGCAACCACGTAAAACTTGCAACACAAAGTAGAGGACGTCTAACTTGTTTTTGCAGGGCATGATGTGATATGATATGGTCAAGACATGATGAGATATAAATTGTTGTATGAGATGATCATTTTTTGTTAAAGTTATTGGCAACTGGCAGGAGCCTTATGGTTGTCGCTTTATTGTATGAAATGCAATCGCCATGTAATTATTTTACTTTATCACTAAGCGGTAGCGATAGTCGTAGAAGCAATAGTTGGCGAGACGACAATGACGCTACGATGAAGATCAAGGTGTCAAGCCGGTGACGATGGAGATCATGACTGTGCTTTGGAGATGGAGATCAAAGACACAAGATGATGATGACCATATCATGTCACATATTTTCATTGCATATGATGTTTATCTTTTATGCATCTTAGTTTGCTTAGTACGGTGGTAGCATTATAAGATGACCCCTCACTAAATTTCAAGGTATAAGTGTTCTCCCTGAGTATGCACCGTTGCTATAGTTCGTCGTGCCGAGACACCACGTGATGATTGGGTGTGATAAGCTCTACATTCACATACAACGGGTGCAAGCCAATTTTGCACGTGCAGAATACTTGGGTTAAACTTGACAAGCCTAGCATATGCAGATATGGCCTCAGAACACTGAGACCGAAAGGTCGAACATGAATCATATAGTAGATATGATCAACATAGTGA
Organism: Triticum urartu; assembly: GCF_056163025.1. Lineage (NCBI taxonomy): Eukaryota > Viridiplantae > Streptophyta > Magnoliopsida > Poales > Poaceae > Triticum > Triticum urartu. The sequence continues at coordinate 597,207,514 of NC_141875.1, read as the reverse complement.
TGTTCACCATTGAAACTACTCCATCTCACGTGATGATCGGACATGGTTTAGTTGATATGGATGACGTGATCATTTAGATGACTAGAGGGATGTCTATCTAAGTGGGAGTTCTTAAGTAATATGATTAATTGAACTTTAATTTATCATGAACTTAGTCCAGATAGTTTTTTTGCATATCTATGTTTTTGTAGATCAACGGCCCGTGCTACCGATCCCTTGAATTTTAATGCGTTCCTAGAGAAAGCTAAGTTGAAAGATGATGGTTGCACCTACACGGACTGGGTCTGTAACTTCAGGATTATCCTGATTGCCGCACAGAAGAATTACGTCCTGGAAGCACCGCTAGGTGCAAGACCCACTGCAGGAGCAACTCCAGACATTATGAACGTCTGCCAGAGCAAAGCTTATGACTACTCGATAGTTCAGTGTGCCATGCTTTACGGCTTAGAATCGGGACTTCAAAGATGTTTTGAACGTCATGGAGCATATGAGATGTTCTAGGAGTTGGAGTTAATATTTCAAGCAAAAGCCCGAGTTGAGAGATATGAAGTCTCCAACAAGTTCTACATCTGCAAAATGGAGGAGAATAGTTCTGTCAGTGAACACATACTCAGAATGTCTAGGTACCATAACCACTTGACTCTGCTAGGAGTTAATCTTCCTGATGATAGTGTCATTGACAGAGTTCTTCAATCACTGCCACCAAGCTATAAAGGCTTCGTGATGAACTATAATATGCAATGGATGGAAAGACAATTCCCGATCTCCTCGCGATGCTTAAGGCTGCGGAGGTAGAAATCAAGAAGGAGCATCAAGAGTTGATGGTTAACAAGACCACTAGTTTCAAGAAAAATGGCAAAGGGAAGAAGGGAAACTTCAAGAAGAATAGCAAGCAAATTGCTGCTCAAGGGAAGAAGCCCAAGTCTGGACCTAAGCCTGAAACTGAGTGCTTCTACTTCAAAGAGACTGGTCACTGGCAGCGAAACTGCCCTAAGTATTTGGCGGATAAGAAGGATGGCAAAGTGAAAGGTATATTTGATATACATGTTATTGATGTGTACCTTACTAATGCTCATAGTAGCGCCTGTGTATTTGATACTGGTTATGTTGCTCTCATTTGCAACTCGAAACAGGGGCAACGGATTAGACGGAAGATTGGCTAAGGACGAGGCGACGATGCGCGTCGGAAATGGTTCCAAGGTTGATGTGATCGCCGTTGGCACACTACCTCTACATCTACCGTCAGGATTAGTTTTAGACCTGGATAATTGTTATTTGGTGCCAGCGTTGAGCATGAACATTATATCTGGATCTTGTTTGATGCGAGACGGCTATTCATTTAAATCAGAGAATAATGCTTGTTCTATTTATATGAGTAATATCTTTTATGATCATGCACCCTTGATGAGTGGTCTATTTTTGTTGAATCTCGATTGTAGTGATACACATATTCATAATACTGAAGCCAAAAGATGCAAAGTTAATAATGATAGTGCAACTTATTTGTGGCACTGCCGTTTAGGTCATATTGGTGTAAAGTGCATGAAGAAACTCCATGTTGATGGGCTTTTGGAATCACATTGTCGTGGAGGTGAATATTTGAGTTATGAGTTTGGTCTTCATTTGAAACAATGTGTAATCATTTCGCAACTCACGCCACCTAGAACACCACAGCGTAATGGCGTGTCCGTGATACGTCTCCGTCGTATCTACTTTTCCAAACACTTTTGCCCTTGTTTTGGACTCTAACTTGCATGATTTGAATGGTACTAACCCGGACTGACGTTGTTTTCAGAAGAATTGCCAAGGTGTTATTTTTGTGCAGAAATAAAAGTTCTCGGAATGACCTGACAATCAACGCAGATTATTTTTGGAATATATAAAAAATACTGGCAAAAGAATCAACGTCAGGGGGCCCACACCCTGTCCATGAGGGTGGGGGCGCGCCTACGCCCCTAGGCATGCCCCCTGCCTCGTGGGCCCCCTGACGCTCCACTGACCTCAACTCCAACTCCATATATTCGTGTTCAGGGAGAAAAAAATCAGAGAGAAGGATTCATCACATTTTACGATACGGAGCCGCCGCCAAGCCCTAAACTCTCTCGGGAGGGCTGATATGGAGACCGTTCGGGGCTCCGGAGAGGGGAATCCTTCGCCATCGTCGTCATCAACCTTCCTCCATCACCAATTTCATGATGCTCACCGCCGTGCATGAGTAATTCCATCGTAGGCTTGCCGGACGGTGATGGGTTGGATGAGATTTATCATGTAATCGAGTTAGTTTTGTTAGGGTTTGATCCCTAGTATCCATTATGTTCTGAGATTGATGTTGCTATGACTTTGCTATGCTTAATGCTTGTCACTAGGGCCTGAGTGCCATGATTTCAGATCTGAACCTATTATGTTTTCATGAATATATGTGAGTTCTTGATCCTATCTTGCAAGTCTATAGTCACCTATTATGTGTTATGATCCGTTAACCCCGAAGTAACAATAATCGGGATACTTACCGGTGATGACCATAGTTTGAGGAGTTCATGTATTCACTATGTGTTAATGCTTTGGTCCGGTACTCTATTGAAAGGAGGCCTTAATATCCCTTAGTTTCCAATAGGACCCCGCTGCCATGGGAGGGTAGGACAAAAGATGTCATGCAAGTTCTTTTCCATAAGCACGTATGACTATATTCGGAATACATGCCTACATTACATTGATGGACTGGAGCTAGTTCTGTGTCACCCTAGGTTATAACTATTGCATGAGGAATTGCATCCGACATAATTATCTATCACTGATCCATTGCCTACGAGCTTTTCATATATTGTTCTTCGCTCATTTACTTTTCCGTTGCTATTGTTACAATCACTATAAAACCAAAAATATTACTTTTGCTAACGTCTTTGAATGCTAGAATGAAATATGACCTTGCTTTTGCTACTTCACCTATCTTTATTACTAATAAGGATGATGATTTCTCTGTCAATCCTGAGTTAATTACTTTGGTTGAATCTGATCCTTTTTATGGCTATGAATCTGAAACTGTTGTGGCACATCTTACTAAATTAAATGATATAGCCACCATGTTTACTCATGATGAGAAAACTCGCTATTACTTTATCCTTAAGTTGTTTCCATTCTCATTAAAGGGTGATGCTAAAACATGGTTTAATTCTCTTGATCCTGGTTGTGTGCATAGCCCCCAGGATATGATTTGTTCCTTCTCTGCTAAATATTTCCCCGCTCATAAGAAACAAGCTGCTTTAAGGGAAATATATATTTTTTTGCAAATTGAAGAAGAGAGTCTCCCACAATCTTGGGGGAGTCTTCTCCGATTACTTAATGCTTTGCCTGATCATCCTCTCAAGAAAAATGTAATGCTTGATATCTTTTATAATGGACTAACCGATGCTTCCACAGACCACCTGGATAGTTGTGCTGGTTGTGTTTTCAGGGAAAGAACTGTTGATCAAGCTGAATTGCTATTGAATAATATGTTGAGTAATGAAAATGATTGGACGCTTCCTGAACCACCTCCTAAGCTAACTCCGAAGAAAAGGGGTATTCTATTTCTCAGTCCTAAAGATATGCAAGAGGCAAAGAAATCTATGAAAGAAAAAGGTATTAAAGCTGAAGATGTTAAGAATTTACCACCTATTGAAGAAATACATGGTCTTGATAACCCGACACAGGTAGTAAAGGTAAATTCTCTCTATAGATTTGATGAAGGTGATATTCCTCGTAATAAGTCTGCTAGCCAATGCTTAGATGAGTTTGATAATTTTATTGTTAAACAAGAAAACTTCAATGCTTATGTTGGTAGACAATTGAAACGCAATGCTTATATGCTTGAACACTTGAGTGATTATATGGCTAGTGTTAAAGGTGAGCTTAAACTTATTAGTAAACATCCTTCTATGGTTACCACTCAAGTAGAACAAGTACTTAAGGCTAGAATGATTTGCTCAATGAATTAAATAATAAGAGAAATGATAATGCTATTAGAGTTATGACTAGAGGGGGTACAATGACTCAGGAACCTTTGTATCCTGAGGGCCATCCTAAGAGAATTGAGCAAGATTCTCAGAGAACTAATGTAGATGCACGTAGTCCTTCTAAAATGAAGAAAAAGAAAAATGATAGGACTTTCCATGCTTCTAGTGAACCTGTTGTTGACACACCTGAGAACCCCAATGATATTTCTATTTCTGATGCTGAAACACAATCTGGTAATGAACATGAACCTAGTGATAATGTTAATGATGATGTTCATGTTGATGCTCAACCTAGCAATGACAATGATGTAGAGACTGAACCTGTTGTTGATCTTGATTACCCACAATCAAAGAATCAATGTTATTATAACAGAGACTTCGTTGCTATGAAGCATGGTAAAGAAAGAGAACCATGGGTTCAGAAACCCATACCCTTCCTCCTAAACCATCCAAGAAAAGGATGATGAGGATTTTGAGCGCTTTGCTGAAATGATTAGACCTATTTTTTTGCGTATGCGTTTGACTGATATGCTCAAAATGAATCCTTATGCTAAGTACATGAAAGATATTGTTACAAATAAAAGAAATATACCGGAAGCTGAAATTTCCACCATGCTTGCTAATTATACTTTTAAAGGTGGAATACCAAAGAAACTAGGAGATCCAGGAGTACCAACTATACCATGCTCCATCAAAAGAAACTATGTTAAAAACTGCTTTATGTGATCTTGGAGCCGGTGTTAGTGTTATGCCTCTCTTTATATCGTAGACTTGATTTGAATAAGTTGACACCTACTGAAATATCTTTGCAAATGGCTGATAAATCAACTGCTATACCTGTCGGTATTTGTGAGGATGTGCCTGTTGTGATTGCAAACGTTACTATTTTAACGGACTTTGTTATTCTTGATATTACCGAGGACGATAATATGTATATTATTCTTGGAAGAACCTTTTTGAATACTGCAGGGGATGTTATTGATTGCAACAAAGGCAATGTCACTTTCCATGTTAATGGTGATGAGCATATGGTACACTTTACGAGGAAACAACCTCAAGTCCACAGTATCAATTCTATTGGAAAAATTCCAACTATTACTATTGGAGGTTTTGAATTTCCTCTTCCTACTGTCAAGAAGAAATATGATATTCTTATTGTTGGGGACATGCACATCCCCATTGAGGTAACCTAGTGTTATTCGAAATTTCTTCGGTTTCATGTTATTCGAAATGAGTTTGTTAACAAGACCCAATCAACCTTGTTAGTGGATTCCTTTTGATGAGCATGAGATGGATGATTGTACAAAACACAACTCTCTGTACCCTCTTTTTACTTCCTATTATTTATATTGAATAAAGCAAAAATAGTATTTTCTATCTGTTTTCTGAATTATCCATGCAATAAAAAATACCCCGAAAATAAAAGTTCTCCAAATGCCCTAAAAATTTAATATGATTTTGTCTATAATATTTGAGAATATCTGGCACTGAGAACACATCAGGGGGAGCAGCCACGTGCCCACGAGGCTGGAGGGCGCGCCCCCTGCCTCGTGGACCCCACGTGGGTCCCCTCCACTTATCCTTGCATCCACACACTTCGTCTTGCTCCAGAAAAAATCACCCACCAGCTCAAACCCGAGTTCTAGCTCATCTTGCTGCCATTTTTGATCTCCTTGCTCAAAGCTCCATTCACAAAACTGCTTTGGGGGATTGTTCTTTGGTATGTGACTCCTCTAATGGTCCAATTAGTTTTTGTTTTGGTGCTTTATTTATTGCAAATTTTTGCTGCTTAGGTGACCCTGTTCTTGAGCTTGCATGTCAAATTTATGTGGTCAAAAGTAGTTTTAATGCATGATATGGCCTCTAGGCACTTGTAGGAGTAGTTGCTATTAATCTTGTTGAGTTTGGTGCACTTTATTTTTGAGTTACTAAAAATTTCAGAAAATGATGAAGAGATTATTGAGGGGCTCATCAAGCCGAAGCTCGAAGGATAAACAAAGTGAAGAGAACAAGAAGCCCAAGTATAATCTCCCTCGTACTGCGGAGGTTCGGCCGTGTGAATGGCCTTGTGATGATTTCTTGAGAGAAGCCGGGATTTATGAAGATTTTTATTATTTGGCTGAGAATGTAGGCCTCACCGCCTTCCTCCACGACCAGCGTGAACAGTATCTCTTACTCACCAATATTTTTGTGCAAAACTTTCATTTCCATGCTAGAAGATCGCCACCTTCGGTGGATTTTTATTTATATGATGAGTTTAAGGAGATGACACTATTTGATTTCTGCCGGGTTTGTAAGATACCCTTTGAGGGCAGCATAGTGGAACCACATCGTAATGATGTGGAGGGATTTATTGATATGATTGCTGTAGGGGAAACGAGGAAAGTTTTTGATGCGAGAATCACTAGCATACTTTTTCCTGTTCTACGTTACTTTGCAATATTTGCTAGTAGATGCTTAATTGGTCGCGAGAACTGTGGAAACCTTAGTGCTCCTGATATTGTTATTTTGCGCCATGCCTTGTTTCATGATACTACTTTCATTTTAGGCGCTATTGTTGCTAAACGATTAAATGTGAACCGTACAAAGGTCCCCGTCCTTGGACGCATCTTTACCTCATGACGTGTTGCACACTTTAACATACCTATCAGGCATTATGAGAAAGAGGAAAAGTTGCTACCTCCCATTGTTCTAGATTATAAGAGTATGGTAGCACATGAGTTTATTGTTAAGGATAAGAATAAGATACTCAAATATAAATCGATATTTAACAAAAATTATTATGAGATTATTACCTTGCCTGCGCCCTCTTTGTTCAACATATTTTCAGGCATGTACCTTGTTCTTTCGGAGGCCATTCATGCCTACCGGAGCCTGGCGTCAGCTCCAGAGCCCGAGCCGGAACCACCACTTGATCCTCACCATTAGTCTGTTTATCAGTGGGATCCGGAGGAGATCGCCAACCAGTGGCAGCCTGAGGACCCTCCTTAGTACACCGGAGAGAGCAGCTTTGATCCTTGGCCATGGACCAACTTAGGCCAAAAGCCTAAGCTTGGGGGTGTACGTGTTTCTCACCGACATTACATTCCTATTAACACACTCATGCCAGTTGTTGGTGCTCATACTTTTTCATTGTATCATCCATGATAGTTTAGTTTCTTTTTAAGCTTTCTTCTTGTGTGTTTGATAAACCTTAATAAAAACCAAAAAAATTAGTTGTAGCTTTTAGTTAGTTTACTTTCCATGCATGTAGTAGTAGTAATTAAAAGAAAACCCAAAAAGATTTCTCATTCTTCTTTTGCTTGTTGGGAGCTTTCCCGTGTAAATAGTTTTATTTCCTTTCTTGTTCTTTAGGGGTCGAGACGAGAAGATCACAATGAAATTTTTAAGTGGCTCTTATATGCATTATTGTTGATCTAACAAAGAGCCCATATTACCTTGTCTTATCCCTTGAATTGAATGCTTGCAGATTCTAGCTTACTCCAATGCACGTGCACTATTATTATTATCCACACTATTCGTTTTGCGAGTGAAAGGCAATAATAAAGATATATGATGAACTGATTGAGATGAGAAAAGCTGGTATGAACTCGACCTCTCTTGTTTTTGTAAATATGATTAGTTCATCATTCCTGATTCAGCCTATTATGAATGAAACATGTTTGCAATGACAATTAGATATTATAGTTTCTTATGCCATGCTTAATTAGCTAGGAGTCTATAATGGTTTACCTTGCGTGCCAACATGCTATTAAAATGGTTGTGATGTGGTATCATAGGGTGGTATCCTCCTTTGAACGATTCGAGTGGCTCGACTTGGCACATGTTCATGCATGTAGTTGAAACAAAATCAACATAGCCTCCACGATATTTATGTTCAGGGTGAATTATATCCTACTCATGCTCGCATTCAGTGTTGATTAATTTTAATGCATGTTCATGACTGTTGTCGCTCTCTAGCTGGTCGCTTCCCGGTCTCTTTCTAGCCTTCACTTGTACTAAGCGGGAATACTGCTTGTGCATCGAACTCCATAAACCCCAAATTTATTCCTTATGAGTTCACCATACCTTCCTATATACGGTATCTACTTGTCCTTCCAAGTAAATTTGTATGTGCCAAACTCTAAACCTTCAAATAAAGATTCTGTTTTGTATGCTCGAATAGCTCATGTATCAACTAGTGTTGTCTGTATCCTCCATGCTAGGCGGGTTATTCTCAAGACGAGTGGACTCCGCTCCTCACTCACAAGAAAATGGCTGGTCACCGGGATGCCCAGTCCCATGCTCAAATCAAATCAAAATAATTGCAAACAAAACTCCCCCGGGATTGTTGTTAGTTGGAGGCATCCATTGTTTCGGGCAAGCTAAGGATTGATGCTTACTGGTGGTGGGGGAGTATAAACTTTACCATTCTACTTAGGAACCGCCTATAATGTGTGTAGCATGGAAGATATCGAGATCTCTCGGTTCTTATGTTGACAATGAAAGTATACCGCTCAAAATATTATTCATCTCTATTTCAAAATTGAGCTCTGGCACCTCTACAAATCCCTGCTTCCCTCTGCGAAGGGCCTATCTATTTACTTTTATGCTGAGTCATCACCCTCTTATTAAAAAGCACCAGTTGGAGAGCACCATTGTCATTTTCATGTATTATCATTAGTTTACATTGAGTATGACTTGACTCGATCTCTTTTACCATGAATTACAATGTCTAGCCAGTCCTTGATCTTTAAAGGTGCTCTGCATTTATGTTTTGCGGTCTCAGAAAGGGCTAGCGAGATACCATCTTGTTATATCATATTATGATTGTTTTGAGAAAGTGTTGTCATCCGAGATTTATTATTATTGATCGCTAGTTGATTATGCCATTGATATGAGTAAACATGAGACCTAAATGTTATTGTGAATATGGTTAGTTCATAATCTTTGCTGAAAACTTGAATGTTGGCTTTACATATTTACAACAACAAGAGCAAACAGAGTTTGTAAAAGTTTTTCTTTATCACTTTCAGTTTGTCAACTGAATTGCTTGCACTGCAAAAAAACATCCGTGACATTTTGGGCCGAACGAAAAAAAATTCTGTCATACATATGACACTTCTATGATGATAATTGTGACAAAACCTGGTATCATCATAGATATGGTGGGCTCCTACTTCTATGACAAAAAATCATGACAGAAAATGGGCTTTTCTTCCTGGGCAGGCCGGAGACACAGCTGCATGACATTCTTTGGGCCGTCCATGACGGAAAAAACCATGCTAGAAGCGAGGGCGAGGAAAATTTCGGGGAGTTCCCGGTTACGGTGGGAGGTCGGGGGCCGAGCGATGCGTGTTTCTCTCGTACATGTATGCGCGTGTGTGCGAGGCGTTGGCTCTAACTGAACCTGAGCGAGGCGTTGGGCTCTCACTGAACCCGAGCGATTGCAGGCTACGCGTTACTGAACCCGAGCGATCGATCGATAGCTGTTAACTGAACCCGATCGAGTGATTCCTTCGCTACTGCTGCTAACTGAAGCCGATCGATGCTGCCTCTGGATGAACAGTGAGCGTTGCGGGGGGGGGGGGGGGGTTGGATGAACAGTTCCCGGTGGGGGTGGATGAACAGGACCCCGTGGTGTTGCCTCTGGATGAATAGGACCCCAATCGATCGAGCCGGTTGGGGCTGGATGAACAGGACCCCGTGGAGGGCTGGATGAACAGGACCACCCCATTGAGGGCAAGATGAACAGTAGACGGTGGAGGGCAGGATGAACAGTAGCCCGTGGAGGGGTGGTTGAACAGGAGCCCGTGGAGTGGGCTGGTTGAACAATAGCCGGTGGAGTAGCGTGCGGTGGAGGATGGATGAACAGTCACAGGTGGAGGTTGGAGGAGGTCGATGGTGGATGAACAGTAGCTCATGGAGGCTGGAGGGGGTCGACGGTGGAGATGAACAGTATCCCGTGGAATCCCGTTTTGCGGTACGCCACACCCCTCCCGATGAACAGGACCCCCGTTTCGACCGTAGGAGGTCCGTTTCGTCCGTTTTGCGGTACGCCACACCCCTCCCGATCAATAGGACCCCCGTTTCGACCGTAGGAGGTCCGTTTCCTCCGTTTTGCGGTACGCCTAACCCCTCCCAATCAACAGGACCCCGTTCCGAACGTAGGAGGTCTATTTCCTCCGTTGTGCGGTACGCCAGGCCTCGTTTCCATCGCCTGTTCCGTCCAAGCCCTCCCGATGAACACGACCACGAATTCCGTTCTGACCCAGGCGGTTGGCTCCCATGCATTCCGTTGCCTCCCCATAAACACGACACATTCCGTTACCTCCCCATGAACACGACGACGACGCTGTTTCTCCGTTCCGACCTAGCAATGTACACGAGCCCTGGCCATACGTATGCGCGAGTAGGCGTTCGAGACCCCGCCCGTATGTACACATACGTGGCCGTATTTTCTTTCTTGCACCCTGGCCGCTGTACGTACGTGTACATGCTACGTGCGCGCCTCTACATCGACCAGTATGTACGTACACGTTCGCGACCAGAATGACAACGCTACGTACTCTTCGACCAGGTGGGTCCCGACTGTCAGGCACTTCCTTGCCTACGGAGATGTAGCTGGTGGGTCCCAGCAGTCACGGGGTGAATCGTTTTTATTGCCCGGACACACTTCCTTGTGTGCGAAGATGTAGCTGGTGGGTCCTAGCAGTCAGGGGGAAATGTTTTTTTTTGCGAAATACAGTGGCCCGTCCGGTGGGTCCCAGCTGTTAGGTGGAGGAATCATTATTTTCCGCGTAATAAGGAGGCACTTCCTTGTTGCGGCCGTGGACCCAGCTGTCAGCCTCTCCATGTACAGTCCTTGTCCGATGGAAGTCGTTCCTTGACCACGTTGACCACGCCGCGCAGCACCAGGGCGGTAGACGACGGCGAGGCCTAGGAAGGGGACGACACGGAGGCAGGGAAGACTCGGCAGTTGTTTCCCACGCGGAGGGGAGTACGACTGTACGAGGGTTTACTGGTTCGTCTGCCATCGCCGGAGAATAACAGCAGGTGTGGGTGAGTAGAGGGATGGCTAGGCCAGCGATGGGAGTATGGTCGGGCGGTGAGGCCTGCGCGATAGCACAGCCGGCCGCGAGGAGGAGGGAGTAGGCAGTCCCGCCGGCGCTTGTTTGAGCGGCTGGAGCAGGAAGAGCAGAGATTGAAGAAGCACGACGGCCGTTGGATGCACATCCAACAGTCAGTGCTTGTGCATCAACCTTTTTTTAGGAAAGCCTCAAATCTGTGGAAAACAACATACATCCCATCTGCCATTATTTCTAATAATTTACAGCCCATTTGCTAATTCTTAAGGTTTTTTTTGGAGCCCATATTCTTTTTGTTAGCATTACAGCCCATATTGTGGCAACAGTTAAAAAATTATACGAAATTTTGCATATTTCGGTGCGGTCCGAACTGTTTTTAATCCCGAAATTTCGACTCACATTCAAACTGATTTTAAAAATAAATGTATATCAATATAAAATCCAACAAATTCTCCACGCATAAAAATTAATGTAATTTAAAATCTTGAAATGAAAAAAAAAGATATTTAAAATTAATTGCCGGTTTGATGTGTTTTAAAAATGTACAGCCCATTTCTCATTACTGATGGGCCATTTTCTCGGCCAGCCGAATGAAAGCTCTCCTCGTCTTGAAAGATTTGCAGCCCAACAGGCCTGACAAAGCGACTTACTTGGCAAATCACAAAAAACTGTGCTGTGGCCGTGGACCCAGCTGTCAGCCTCTCCACGTACAGTACTCTTCCGATGGAAGTCGTTCCTTGACCACGTTGACCATGCCGCGCGGAGAGCACCACGGTGGTGGACGACGGCGAGGCCTAGGAAGGGGACGACGCGGCAGTGGAAGCCCGCGCGGAGAGGACTACGAGGGTTCACTGGTTCGGCTGCGGTGTTAGGCTGCCGTCGCCGCAGGGCCTGGCCAGCGGTTGGAATAGTAGGGGTGGTGAGGCCTCTGCGGCAGCACAGCCGGCCACGGGAGGCAGGAGCATGCGGCATGACCGGCGCTGCTTTGGGCGGCTGGAGCAACAAGACCAGAGGTTGAAGAAGCACTACGGCCGTTGGATGGACATCGTACGGTTACTGGAGCTAGAATCGTTCATATTGACTAAGTTGACAAAGCCCTCCATCCCCGTCAACTTAGTAGGCCCACAAGTCAGCCTCCCAGCAAGGTGGGTCCCAGCTAGCCGGGGGAGTATTCATTTTTTTGTGCGTAATAAGGTGGCACTTCCGGTGGGTCCGAGCTGACAGCGGGGGGGACGTTTTTTTTCACGAAATACGGTGGCCCGTCCGGTGGGTCCCAGCAGTCAGGGGGAAACGATTTTTTTTGCAAAATACTGGTGGCCCGTCCGGTGGGTCCCTGCTGTCAGGTGGAGGAATCATTATTTTCCGCGTAATAAGGAGGCACTTCCTTACTGCCGCCATGGACCCAGCTGTCAGCCTCTCCACGTACAGTCCACGTCCGATGGAAGTCCTTCCTTCCACGTTGACCACGCCGCGCCGAGAGCACCAGGGCGGTGGACGACGGCGTGGCCTAGGAAGGGGACGACGCGGAGCCGGTGAAGACGCGGCAGTGGTGCCCACGCGGAGAGGAGTATGAGGGTTCACTCGTTCGGCTGTGGTGTGAGGCTGCCGTCGCCGCAGGGCCTGGCCAGCGGTGGGAATAGTAGGGGGCGGTGAGGCCTCCACGGCAGCACAGCCGGCCACGGGAGGCAGGAGCAGGCGGCACGACCGGTGCTGCTTTGGGCGGCTGGAGCAAGAAGACCAGAGGTTGAAGAAGCACTACGGCCGTTGGATGGACATCGTACGGTCACTGCAGCTAGAATCGTTTATATTGACTAAGTTGACAAAGCCCTTGGTACATCAACTTAGTAGGCCCACAGGTCAGCTTCCGAAACGGTGCGCCCCAGATGTTAGGGGGAGGAATCATTTTTTGGTCGGGTGAAGCTAGAATATCCGAGATTGAAGAAGAAGCACGGCATCCGTTGGATGGACATCCAACGGCCACTGCTGCTAGAACCGTGTGTTGACTATAAGTTGACAAAGCCTTGCATACGCGTGAACTCTGTTTTTTTAGGGACGCGTCAACTTAGTAAGGCCAGAAGTGTGTGGCAGAGAACTTATAGCCCATTTGAGATTTTTAAGAATGTGTAGTCCATTTTTGAATTCTAATGGAATTTACTACAGCCCATTTACAGTTTGTTAAAAGTACATCCCATTTCAACCAACCGTTCAAAACAGAATTCAATAAAATTTCCCACATTTTGATGGGATCCGAAATATTTTTATCTCGAAATTTCTAGTCAGATTAAATACAATTTCAATATAAATTTATATTACGTAAAAATCCAACGAAACATTGCGCTCGCAACAATTAATGAAATTAAAATTTTCAATATCCAAAAATAATATTTTATAAAGTAATCACGTGTTTGGTGCATTTTTTATAGTTACTGCCCAGTTTTTATAATTACATCCCATTTTATTTCTTAAAGCCCATTTTCTTGTTAAACCTAATGCATCCCTCCTAGGAAAGATTTGCAGCCCAGCGGGGCGGAGAATAACAACTTGACCTTGCCTGGGTATTCCTAAAAAAAGTATAGCTGGGCTAGCCATTTTCAGCTTGAAAAAAATTAATATCTGGGTTGGATATCTGGCCTGGGCTAGACGGGCCACAGCCCGCCCAGTTAATACCTGCAGCGATGTTTTCGTTGTTGTTCAGAGGAGAAAAATTAATATCTAGGCTAAACATCAAAAAACTCTGCAGTGCTCACACCTCAAAAACACAAATACTGCTCGAGCTGCTTGGTCCCAGCTGTCGGCCGCTTCTTGTGCAATTCTCTCGTTTATTGACTAGTACTACATAGGTTGACAATGGTGTGGGACCGTGATGTCAGGAAACCAGGGGGAAGCAAAATAAGTAACTCCAGCGAGCGTTTCCACCTCTGCCTCGTTGTCTCACGTGGAAACCCCTTTCCTCCCTTTTTTTTGCTCGGGCAAGGACCAATGCATGCAGCACGTCCATGTGGTTATTAGGCAACAAATAAAAGCGCTTTGCCTACTATGAATTACGATGGCCTGCATGGGTAGCTAATAAGGCATCGTCTTAACTGCTGTGATTAAATGTTGTGTTTAGAAGAGAGAAATATTCTTCTTTTCCACCAATCTGCTTGCACCTAGGTCGTGATGCACCTTCTAATACGACTTATTCACCTAGACGGAGGGAGTATAGTTTTATACATATATATATAATAAGGAGGCACTTGCGTACGTGAGGCTATGGACCTGGTGGGTCCCCATTGTCATCCTCTCCAAGTAAAGTCATCTCCTCGCCCGCGCGCGCTTTCCGCTCGAAACAGTCAGCGCCGCCCGCCCCGCTTCTCGGTGCAGGCGATTGCTCCGCCTTCAAACGACACAAGTGTCGTCCGTCCGTCCATCTGCCGCCCACATTAATGATACGCGGTTGCCGAGGCGGCTACTCCGGCGCCTCACGTCCGTCCCTCCGCCCGCCCACCATTGCTATATAAACTGCTGCACCGGCCATAGCCGCAGTCATCCGCATCCGTTCCCTTTCTCCTGTCCACACCACTACTGCCCACCATGGCTTCCTCGTGCTCCAGCGCTCTTCGGGACGGGCGGACGACGGACCACAAGGAGATGGCAGCCATTGCTGCCGACCGGCTGGCCGGTAGGCAGCCGGAGGACAACGACGTCCCAATGGAGAACATGGTAGTTGTCGGGGATATACCCTGCGGTATGACCCGGCTGGAGTTGTAAACCGGCTGGGACTTGGTAAACCGGTGGATGGTAAAGCGGCGGAGAGTTAAGACAGAGAGTCAAGACAGATGGCTAAGACAGACGGTAGACCGGCAGACAATGTTAAACCGACAGACAATGTTAAACCGACAGACAATGTTAAACCGGCAGACAATGTTAAACCGGCGGAACAATGTTAAACCGGCAGACGTTAAGAAGCCCAGGAAGGAAAGTCAAAATAGTTTAAGTTAAAGTCCGAGTTGGACTCCACATGTAACCCACCCCTTCAACATATATAAGGAGGGGCAGGGCTCCTCAAAGAAGAGAGAGCAAGAAACAATCTCGAGGGCTAGACACAACTAGAGGAGAGCCGGTTTACGGCGACTCCCTCGTGATCATAATGAGACCTAGCCTCAAACAACATGTAGGGTTGTTACCGGATGATGTTTCTCGGGGCCCGAAGCTGTCTAAATCCTTGTCTTGTGTTGCGTCTCTCGATTCCGCTCAACCCCTCTCAAGCTACCACATAGATGCGTTGGCCTCGCGACTAAGTCCTGACAGTAGGACATCTGCCGTGACAAATCCATGACAGTAGTCGACGATCCGGCGCAAACCCCCTCCTCCGCGCCATCCTCGCCGGTGCATTGCACCATGACCATCGGCGAGGCTCGTGCCCAATATATGGACAGTGTGAGGCAGATGCGTCAGGAGCAGTTCCAGGAGGCGCAGGCCGACGCCGCCTACAACCACCATCTCCTCCAGGAGCACCTGCAGGCGGAGGAGCAGATCGCCGCGGAGCGGGCGGAGCAGGAGGCGCTGCTCGACTCATACCGCTCCGCCCGCAAGGGCCTCCTCGAGCGCTGGCGGGAGCGCATGTGGGTGGCGGAGGCAGCGGCCGCCTACAAAGAGGCTAGCAAAGAGGGCGATGAAGTAGGAGAGGCGCTGTTTGGCGAGACCGAGGACGAGGCAGAGGACAATGCTGGCTCCGACGAGTCCCTGCTCCGCTGGCGTCGACGAGGCCCTACTCCGCCGAGGCCCCGCGGTGCCAACAACGAGGCAGAGGACATCGCCGGCTCCGCCAAGGCCCCGCCCCGCCAACAACGAGGCAGAGGACATCGCCGGCTCAGCCGAGGCCCCACCCTGTCGGCAACGCGGGGGAGGATTTCCACCGCTCCGCTGAGGCGCCGCCCACCGGCAACGAGGCAGAGGACATCGTCGGCTCCGCCGAGGCCCCGCCCCGCTACCAACGAGGCCGCGCCACATAGAAAACGAGGAAGAGTAGAACACGGTAGGTCGCCGCCGCTCGGGTCCAAGTAAGGCCACCGCTGCTACCCTCCTGTTGAAGCCAAGCTAGGCGGGTTGACCATTGACGGCTGGTTAGCTTCTTGGCGGCGACGTGGAGTCGGGGAGTTCTGCTGGAGAATAACGCTGCTTCTACTTAACTGCTGGTGAAGTTGGCTGACTAACACGTGGGCCCAACAGGCCACATGTCAGTTACGCAACTGCACCTGCAGTTAAGTCACTGAAGCTTCTGTTCGGCTCAGTGGGACACAGGTGGGTAGCTTCGGTTAATTAATTATACCTCCAGCGCACCCCTTTTAGTTGAAGAATGTATGAAATGTAATGAAATCTGGCATGTTTATATGAAATCCGGCCGTGTATGAATGAATTTATTTCGATTAGTTCGAATTCTTGTATCACTGGCATTGGATGAACATGCAAAACAATATGTACTAGCATTATTCCCAGGGTGATCACCTCGTTTGCAGCAGTTTCACATGTACTCCCTCCGGTCCTCTCTAGTCTGCATACAAGTTTTGTCTGCAGTCAAAGTATCTCTACTTTGACCAATCTTATACAAAAAAGTATGCACTTTCACAATGTTCGAAGTAAAAAGGAACAGAAGGAGTACAAAGAGTTTGAGCAGGTTTTTAGCGTTTCTGTACATTGCAATCAAACACACAGGCCTGGCAATTCATAGAGAACATTCAAAACAATCGATGATTATGCATCTCAGCGACTCACATGTCAGAGGCAATATTTACTTCACAACTAAAGAATAAAGAAAAAATTGATCAACACTGCTGACAGCAAGGGCGTCCCATTCGAAAATATCAAACGCATGTCTTGCTAAAATCAATGAGCAAAATTTGACAAAGTTGTCCCATTCCAAAATATCAAATGCCTACGATTGTGGAATGGGTAGGGTTTGCCATCAGTTCAGACATTGACATGGCACCTCGTGCTAAATAAACCAGCTATTCTTTTTGCGCAGTTCCACAAAAATCAACCAAATTTGCGCGTAGCTTGTATGATTTTGCCCTTATATGTTGCAACGCCTTGAACTTATCGGCACCTCCTTTCTTGTGGTGGAAATGAATGATTCGATGTATTCATGAACATTTTGTGCAGTTCCCATTGAAACCAAGCTGAGCACCCTTGTTTGCAAAAATACAAAAAAATGATTAGTATAGAGCAAACTGTACTATGAATTGACAGTTTCAACAGGCACATGCATGGTCCATGTAGAGCACACTTTTAGAAAAATGGAACTCAGCGGAAAGAATCCTAGAACAACATTGTACTCGCGCATCACAGCAAAAAATGGAGATTTTGTCAGTCCTTCTGAGCTGAAGTTAGTTTGGTCTTGTGGGGAGTAATGTAACCATCCTTCAACTGCTCCTTCTGATGATAAGATAGACAGGGCTTCTTCATCCTGGCATAATCCGAACTAGTCACTTCACGTACTCCATATTCTTCTTCAGAGGAAGATGATTCTGTTGTGCAAAGACAAGAGGACTACTAAATGCTAGCATCACTGTTTGCTCGAAAAAAAGGAAAGGAAATATTTAAAACAACACAAATGAAGCACTTCTCAAGGACAATACCATTTTTTCATGACAGTATCTAAACAGTAGCACAACACCAATAGAGATGACAAAGCTCAATCATATGGATGAAATTAGTGGGCGAGTACCAACCTTTGTCACGAGGCTTATTGTGTAGAGCATACAGATGAAGCAATTCTCCGGAACCATCAGTTGCAATCTACGGTGGTGGCCATGCTTACTATATACTCCTCGATTAGTTTAATGTTTCCAACATCTTCTTGTGCAGTTGCACTAAAATATATGGTATCTTCAAAGAAGATCCCTGTTTGCACAAGTAGAGATAATTACATATTACATTAAGAGTGGCACCAAATCAGTAGCAAAACAATTGCGCGTTCAAGCCATAGCAATAAATTAAGATGCAAAACTATATCATTACTTGTGTCATCACAGTTCCAATGCTTCATTACAGCACCGGGAGTTGATTTTTGTTTTTCTTCCCCTTGTTCTTCCCCTTCATCACTTGGTTCAATAACAAACAAGCTTCGCCTTCAATGTAAGATTAGGCATGTCAATTAGGGAGCACAAGTATAGTACTAAACTTAATTTTCTGATGAAAGTGGTAAAATACGGGCCAGCAGTTGTGAAATATCCTTATCTTACCTCAATGGGATATTACGGTGCACATACAGATTGGAAGTCTTGTCTCCATTTGTGCAGTTCACTAAAATCAAGCAACATTATCGTACAAGTAGCACAACATATGAATGCAAATTGCAGAATCATGTGAAAGAAGGCTAGTACTGACCTCTCATGATGCGGAATTCAAATAACTCACAAGAAGAAGATTTGAACCAAATTCGCCTTAACGGATAGGAAGTAAGATCTCCTCTTGTGCAGTTCCACTAAGATCAAGCAATCAAGCAACATTGTCGGTGTGACATTTTGGTTGAACTGCACAAAACACTCTTAAAACAAAAGTGTTTTGTGTAGTGCAACAAAAGGTCACAATGGCAACAAGGTGAAGCAGATAACCCTATTTACACAGATGTGCAAAGGAAACAATTAGTGGTCAATAATGGTGGATGACACAGAAGCCAACAAAAAGAAGCATCTACCTTATCTAAATGGGAAAGAAAGCAAGACAGTAGCATTTCTCAAACGGTGGCATTGATTAATATTAACATAGAGACTATATTAACAATAAAATTCGTTAAACATGTAATTTGATTTTAACTGTGGCATTGCATCAATTTTCCAGTGGCATTATTAGAGGGTGTTTGTTTATAGGGACATTTTGGTGTAGGGACTAAAAAACTCCGTGTCAGTCCCATCTAAACCAAAGAGGAGGGACTTTTAGGGACTAAAAGTGGGCATTTGGGACTAAAGAAAGAAGACCCCGAGGGAGTCTTTTTGGGACTTTTTCCAACAGTTGCCCCTGCCACGCATCGCACCTTATCTCTGTTAGTTCATTGCTAGGGGTAACATGGTCTTTTAGCATGTCATTTAATAACCTCTAGTCCATGTTTAGTCCCTGGAACCCAGTGGGTAGGGACTAGGGAGTTTTTAACCAAACAGGGCCTTAGATTAACAACAGCTAATGAGTTGCACGGGACAGTAGACGCACCAGCACCATGTGCATCTACCGATGTACTGTGGTCATGCACAGTCTGTTGCAACAAAGAACAAGCAACCAAGGAGCATATTTGTGTTGGTCCCAGTTTTGTTATCTTTAGACGCCTTTCCCTATGTGAGCGCAGCAAATCTAGTCCTGCTCAAACTCTACAGCCTTGTCCCTTCCTTTCCTTTTTGAACTAGTACTTTCGCCCCTTCCTTTCCTCTTTGAACCACGTCCTAGATTTATGCGATACAACTTTCCCCACTACTTTCCCCCATTCCTTTCCTCTTTGAACCATGTCCTAGATTAATGCTATACAACTTTCCCCCTTCATTTCCTCTTTGAACCACGTCCTAGATTCATGCTATATACAACTTTTTCCACTACTTTCCCCCACTCCTTTCCTCTTTGAACCACGTCCTAGATTCATGTTATACATGCGGCTAGAGCTATGCATGTGGAGTAAGTAAATTATACCTTAAGGTTCTTGGGGCGTGGTTCGGTGGGTGATGGGACGACGGCGAAGAAGAAGGGGTCGGAGGCCCTCCCGCGCCGCCGCGGGGTGGAAAGTGAACAACTGCGCCGGTAGTCCCTCGCCGACGGCGACAGCGTTAAGCCTCCTTCCCTTCCCGGTGGACGGATCCTGCCGGCTCTTTGAGTAGCAGTGAGGGGAGAGAGAGAGGCCAACGAAGTCTTGTTTAGATCTGGATAGGGCGAGAGAGTGTGAAGAGAGCAACTACAAGCGCTGAGGCTCCAGCGGGAGAGGGCGAGAGAGTGAGCGAACAGGCTAACCAGCTACACAACCCTCCCGTTATGTTCAACGAGAGGGAAATAACCTTTTATACATTCCTGCATTCATGTGACAAGCATGTCATGTTTTTTTGTGTGGGAGTCATTGGGATTTCAATCATAATCGTGTCATGTGGCTTTGGTGGTAAGACTATCCATAGTGGTGCAGAAATAATGCAGCCTTAGTCACCTTACCTCTCTCCACGTAGTACGTTGGGTCCCACCAGACAGAGGGTGAAACAAACAAATTAATAAGAAAAATTAAAAGCGCCAGCGGTGTATCTTACCTCACACATCTCGCTACTGCTCGGGAACACTATCCAATTGATCCCTCTACTCGCTCACGTACTATTTTAAGTGAATCCTTATTATAACATGCACACAAATTTTGGCCACTTGTATTCGACTTAAGTCAGTGTGCCACCGTATCTCATATACTTACTACTCCCTCCGTCTAGGTGTAATAAGTCACGTTAGAAGGTGCAACGGGACCAAGGTGCGTGTGTGTGCGCGTGTGTGTGTGTGTGTGTTTAACACCATGTGTGTGTTAGAGAGAGCGACAGATCGACCTACTCCTACAGAGAGATGTTGTGTAGTGTACGATTTTAGCCGCGAGAGTCGGTGCATCCTCTTGTTTCCGGGCGTGTCCGGTAGGGACATGCGGACAGCTGCCATGCCCGCTCCTGACCAGCCTGGCCCACCCAAAGCCCCTCCATCGCCCGCGCGCGCTTCCCGCCCGAAACGGTCAGCGCCGCTCCAAAGAATCGGTGCCACATTCATGCCCGGGCAAAGCGGACGCGACCTCTCACTGGCGCAAGAGTGATGGTTTCTTTGTCCGTCCAACTTACTGCTGGGTCTATGTGATTTGACGGCTCATTGGTCTTTATTACTGAGGTGGTAGGACTGCTGGATGTCCCACGCTTTCGGCGAAAGGAGGTATACTACTACTACTACAATTAGATTACAATTTTCTCCATTCTTACAGCGGAGGCGTGCAAGAGCAGTGAAAACACGCAGGCTCGGTGATTACATGGCCCACCTCACACTATCACCGTGCGACACCTAACTCTTTACATAGTACTCCCTCCGTTCCTAAATATTACTAGATGAGTCCCCGTGCGTTGGCGCAGAACAGCGGTATATCTCTCTGCGCAAAATTATCGATTTCATAGAACAAAAAAAACTCTATAACCGCATGACAAATCTGGTAGCCAAACTAAATAAACTCCCATCATCATTTAGATCATCCCACGTAAGGAAAAAAGATCAGCCAACTGAACTCCTACTGCATAATGGGATTATATTTTTCTTTTTGACATGTTAATGGGACTTAAAAGCTCACTTACATGCATGCTACCGGTGCATGCTTGCATGCATACATGTTGATGTGATTTAAAACCCGCTCACATGCATGTGGCACGGTATTTCTGCATGCTTGCATGTGGCTTAGTGCGGAGCCTCTCAATGTCAAGATCAGACGGCTATTATGGACTGATTTACTTCATCTAACGGCTACATCAATTTTGATGACGTGGCTCAAGGAGAGGATAGAGAATTCCTAGTAGTGGGGGCTAGCTATTACTAGTAGATATAAGTCTTTGTAGAGATTCCACTACATACGGAACAAAATGAATGAATCTACACTTAAAATGCATCTATATACATCCGCATGTGGTTCATGGTGAAATCTCTACAAAGACTTATATTTAGGAGGAGGAAGTACTAGTATAATACGTACTGTAATTTATCAGCGAGATAAATATGTACAATGCTATGAAGCTTCCAGCTTCTGTTACATGTATCTTGCGTCCAAGGTTGTCCGTTGCAACATTTCATCAAATACAAAGGAGACTAACATGCATGCTATTGCATCTCAATGATGGACAGATCATAGCAAATATGTACTCCCTCCGTTCCAAAATAAGTTTCTCAACTTTGTGCAAACTTTAGTACAAAGTTGTACTACTACTAAAGTTGACACTTATTTTTGGAACAGTGGTAGCTAAAGAAAAAAACGATCCATGCTGTCCCTAGCCCTTGAACCGTGAACCCTGACCAGGCTTCAATTTGCTGGCAACGTTCGAGCTTCCTAATAAATGAAGTTTGCACCCTTTTGACCATCGGATCATTTTGTGCAGTTTCACCAAAATCAAGATGAGCATCCCTGTGGAAAAGAAATTGAACAAGCGTGATTAGAATAAGATTACTGGGACTAGTTGATGAGACATAAACTCATCACAAATACAGTACGTAGAAGACAGTAGAGCTATGTGCGCGGCAAAGAAGTAGAGAAATATCCACAGGGAGTGATGTGGGCAGCTGGAGCAGTGGTGCAAGCCGGCTGTAAAGGGAGTTGTACCTGAGGGACGTAGCTCAACCTTGAGGAGGGCGGCGGGAGGCGGCAACTGCCCACGTCGCGGCAGTGAGCAAGGGATGAAGGCAACCTCACCGGCTTTGTGAGAGAGAACGGCGGGGACCCCTGATCGGGACGTGCCGACAGTGGGTTTTCGCCGTCGGCGACGGCCACCGCATCTACACTATGCATGCACCCCTTCCCCAAGCGGACGTGATCTGCCGGGATGTTAGAGATGTGGCCACAGTCGTTTTGTGTGAGAGAGTGTGAAGAGAGCAACCCCAGCAAGCAACCGTGTAGGCTGGCCCGTCCAGACTATGTACTCCTTTTCTCTCCATATGAACCTATCATATTGCGTACGTGCCAGTGAAGAAAAAAAACTTTATTTATAAATGATGCGGCACCTACTACTCGTTCTCATATAACCTTGCGCTTGGCATCTCCAAAATATTGACCTTGCGATTGGCTCTTCGCCTCTTCGGGAAGTCGAGCAATAATGGTAGTGCAGTATATATCGTTCTAGCTATATGAGACCGAATGAATTGTTGCACGTCCACCACGTGGGCGAGGGTCGAGGGGCGAGGGAGAGTGCTACATACGAAGCAAAATGAGTGAATATACACTCTAAAATACGTCTATATACATCAGTGTTTGGAGTATGTACTAGTAGTTCATATTGAAATCTACTAAAGGACATATATATTCCAAACAATATGATATAATCTCTATAACCAAGGTAGTAGGGACGAGGAGTAAACGGAGGGAGTAGTAATTTTTTCTCCTCGTCCTGCGAGCCACCGCGCGCATGGGCGAGGGAGCGGGCGTAAGGTGTAGTAAGCAAGCTTCACCTCATCCTGCGAGCCACCGCGCCCGTGGGCGGGGAAGACAGCGTACTAAGCAAGCTTCTCCTCGTTCTACGAGTTGACGGGACACATCAAAAGTACTCCAGTGTATAGAGCCTTGCCTCTAAGGTAGGCCCCACATGGTTTGCCTCTTTTTTAACATAACACGTCAAGTCGCAATTTGTTTGTTCACCCGTGGTAGACGATCCTCCCTCCACCAAGTGGACACATGCCAAATTACCACGTGGGCTGCCTTTTTCGTACAGAAATGAGCTCCACCGTGTACCCGCGCGGGTGTG
Organism: Triticum urartu; assembly: GCF_056163025.1. Lineage (NCBI taxonomy): Eukaryota > Viridiplantae > Streptophyta > Magnoliopsida > Poales > Poaceae > Triticum > Triticum urartu. Next base: position 597,183,994 of record NC_141875.1, on the reverse strand, counting down.
GTTGGGAAAGAGATGGGAGTACGTGCGCCGTGCATGCACCTCTTCTCTTCGTGCACGTCCCCCACCTACGTGGGTGTGTGAGAGAGATACAAACCGCGTTCATGAGTGTTTTTTGTTTTGGGGTGGGGGTGGGGTGGGGGTTGATTTCGTGAATTATTTATGGGAATATGTGTCGATGACATCTCAAACAAAATTTTGCATGCAATGTGTGTGAAATGGAGGCCTATCCATATCATACATAGAGGGTCAGGCAATCCACGAGAAGAGAGGGAGGGGTCATAGCTATCAATAGAGTCGAAGAGAGGATCAAGTGGGTGGGTGCGAGATCGATGAAGAGAGCCATCGAAATTGTGTGTGTGTACAAGTCAAAGATATAGGGCGACTGGCCTACCGGAACGTTAGAGGGCACACGTCAAGTTTGTGTGTGGCAGGGAGACATGACTAGAGCGCTCGATGTATCGGTGTGTGTGGAGGGGAGGGGGTGGTGGGAGGGGTAGGCAGAGGCCTAACTATAGAGGTAGAACGACTCGTATATATGTTGAGAAGGAGAGACCCAGCTATGTCTTGAGGGAGATCGGTCGACATCCATACATAACTGAAGGACGGGAAATATGATGGGAGAGAGAGAGGAGAGAGAGAGGGAGGGAGAGGGAGGGAGAGGGGTAGAGTGCTGGATGGGTGATGGAGTTTCTTCTCGAAGATGGTGGGAGAGGCCTACTAGACAGACTGAGGGTGGAACTGCAATGTTATCAATAAGAGTGGGGATGTGTTTCTGTGTGTGCCTGTGCGTGATAGATCTGTCGGGACGCATCCATGGATGATGAAGGGGAACCATGTGTTTGGTAAGCAAACCTAACTAGATCGGTAGATCAATTGTTGTTTGTCGGAGGAAGGGAGAGACACAACTAATGAGGTAGATCGATTGACGTGTGGGTAAAAACGAGTTATAAGGACCTAGCTAGCTATATGTATAGTGAGAGATCGGTCAGTGTACGTCCATTTGTTAGAGGCAAATAAGGCCCAGCGAGACGGATAGACAGAGACAATGGAGCTAGGAGGTGGTGCGAGAGGCCCAACTACTAGCTAGATAGGGGAGGAGTGTGCGGTTGTGAGAGCGATGAAAAGAGGGGCGAGAGTTTACACGTGTATCTGACCGTATGAGAGACACGAGGCAAGGAAACATAAAGGAGGAGATTGAAGGTGTGTTTGTATGTTGTAGGCAGGCATCGCTGGAGAGGTTTATCGATCGGTGTGTGTCGGAAAGGAGTTGTGGAGACTCTGGGAGAATGACTAAAGAAAAAAATGAATGTGCCCGGTGGATAGAATGCCGAGGGAGGGGGAGGGCGAGGAGGGCGTGTGCATGCACGAGAGAAAGTTAGTGGTAGCTACAAAGGTTAGAGGATTGTGTGGGTGTAAGAGACTAACAAAGATCATAATTTGATATGAAAGCGGATTCATATATTTGAATAGGAGATCATAGTGTTTTAAACATTGCATGCATGAATATAGCGGTGATACACATGTTGTGCACATGTTATACCATAATGTGATAATGCATGGTGTTTGCAACTCATAGCTAAATGCCGAACAATCTAAATCATACTATACATCAAAGAATCTCACATTTTATTTGAATTTGTGATAATGTGTGGCGTTTGCAGCTTACAACTAAATATCGAACAATCTAAACAATACTATATATCTAACATTCTCACATTTTATTTGAATTTGTGGTAATGTGTGGTGTTTGTAACTCACATCTAAATACTTGTAGGCGTAGGGGGCGGGCCACCATACATAATGTGATAAACACATTATACATATGAGACATGGTTTAGATTATGAAGATCTATCTAGAGCTAGAAATGTAATGTGATTTGAAATCAAAATAAAGTGGATTCAAAAAATCTAGTTCGAGTTCATATAGTACACATAGTTCATATGTAACTCGAGACTAATCATGTGGTGTGTTGTGAAGATAATAGACAAACGATGGTTTAACTTGACAATAATGATGATTGTAGATCTTATTAAAACAGAGAAACGAATTCAAATGCTTTGACTTCACAACAATCATTACTATAGATCTTATTCAAATAGAGAAACAAATTCAAATTTAGTTCATATTGAAGCGGTAGTATATACGTTTGGAATGCACTAAAATGTTCATTTGAGTAGTAGGTTGCATGCATTATACACGTAGCGAAATATTTTAATTGAACATAACATGAATTCAAAGTTTTGAATGACATTTGTAGGGCGCATTGATTTGGTACGGTACATGTTAGGCTTGTCCGGAAATTTCAACCCGCGCCTTGTTAGCCCGAAATATTTAAGATATATCTTTGTCTCGTTGTGCTCCGACAACTCCCTCCATCTCAACCCGCGCCTTGCTATTCCAAAATTACAATGCGCACGAAAACTCCCACCTCCTGTGAAATCCCGACACGCGAAATGCCTGTGGTACCCCTGAACCGAAAGAACCGCCTCAAATCGGTGGGGGTACTTTCGTAACTTACCCCACATTTCGGACAAGCGCGTCTCTAAGCCATGGTTCCCCACTGCCATCCCATCCGCCCACCCATTCATACACCGAGGCCGCGAAAACCTGTGACGAAACCCTACACCCTGATCCATCCGCCACCCAGCCGGAGCCTCTTCCCCGACGACGTCGTCCACAGCAACACCTCGACGTCCCTCATCCACCATACCGGATGAGGATCCGTCGTCGATCTCATCGTCCCGCCGGTTCAGCCACCCCGTCCTCCACCTCCAAGGAGCTGCCCCGACGTTCCCCTCGTCTTTCGCGCCACCTCCATTCCCACACCGCCGTCCTGACCTGCACCACCGGAAGAGCATCATCATCACCGTTTCCTCGGATGAAGTTGCAGCCTAATCGGCGCCACCAAAGAGGTTGTACACTAATCGCCGCATTTTCTTCTTGATACGATCTCACGGTGCTGCCGGCGCTCGGTCCCGAGCCGACACGGCGCGGCTCCATCCACGGCGGCGTCGCCGGCCACTTCCTCCACGGCGTCGCTCCCTCGGCGGCGACGTCCACATCAGTAGGACCTGCTGCTGCTTTAGCTCTCGCTCGCGCTGCTGCTCTGCTCTTGCTCTTGGTCCCCTGCCTGGTCTGCTCTTGCTATTGCTCTTGCTCGCGCTGCTGCTCTCGCTCTTGCTCTTGCTTGCGATGCTGCTCCGATTTAGCTACACTTCACTCCGATGCCGCCGGGGTGAAGGAAGAACCAGCCGCAGCGGGGAGGGGGGCTCGCTGGAGAGGTACCCCACTATCTATCTTAGGGTTCAGGATGGGGGCGGTGGTCGCCGGCGGTGGCGGGGCGTTGGCGGGGCGGTGGCGTGGGGATCGCTGGAGAAAAAGCTCGGCATGAGGGGACCTAGAGGGATGGCCGGGGCGGTGGCGGACCGGCGGTGGGGAGTGTTTTCGGGGCGGGCGGGGCAGCGCACCGCGGGCGCCGGGGGGGCTGCTGTTTGGCCGGCTCAGGGGGGTGGAGGTTGAAGATGAACCGCAGGCCCTTGATTTCGTATCCAACGGCTGCAAAATCGACTGACCAGAGATGAAAAAGTCAGTCGACCGACGTGTAGCCTCACCTTGCTAGTGCGTTCAGTTTCGACAGCAAAATTCAGTTTCGACAGCAAAATTCAGTTTCGACAGTTAAGTTCAGTTTCGACAATTAAGTTCAGTTTCGACAGTTAAATTCAGTTTCGACAGTTAAGTTCAGAGATGAGCGGCTGATGTATTTTACATCTAGCACTTTGTGGTTATGTATTTTACGTCATGTATTGGAGATGCTATTAGAATTCCACTCAGGTTAACGTTGTTCGTTGTCTCTCTTGTCCTGCTTCAGCCTCAGCGTCGTACAACTCACCGGAGCTTCTCCAACGACGAAACCCTCCATCACAGCGGAGCAGTACCTCGGGCTCCATCTCCAGACGCCTAAGATCTTCTTCCCCTCCTCCGATAGCCAAGTCAGCCGGAGCATCCTCACCGGCCAACCCAATCACACTGAGATCGACATGGCTTCGCCAAAGAGGTTGTACACTTGTTGCATCTCTTTTTTACTCTACATGTTATATTTATATATATATATATATATATTGTCCACTGAGCACACGGATTTGTTCCTTTAGTGTCTCCTTGAAAGAAAAAAATGTAGGAATTTTAATTGTCACTTGTCCTCCTTTTCAAATTCCTAATCATGAAGCACAAGACTAAGAGATAGTAGCACAATAGCATTATAACCGTACATTTTCTTGTGGTTTGACTTAATCTCACCATGCTTCTTTGCATCCTGTGATCTTCCAATTGTTGTGAATCAAACACCCAGATTGGCAGAAATCCTGTGTTTTTAAATTCTCTGTTTTGCATGTGCATTCCTATCCTATTCATGTCTATTTCCTATCCCTGCATTGTTGGAATCCTCCAATTCAAACGAGCCCTTACAGAATTACTTCTCTTACAGATAGTTATCAAAGAAAACCTTGCGTGGTTTGTCCCGCTCCTGCTGCGCCGTCATCCACCCCAGCTCAGCTGCTCCAACGACAGAAGGGTCCAGCACAGCAGGGATCCGGCCTCCAGACTGTCTTTCGCCACCTCAGATCTTCTTCCCCGCCGCTGGCAGCCATGAAAACTGCACTACCATCATCAACCGAGCAGATGACGTCGAGGACTACACGGGTTCGCAAGAGAGGTCGCACTCTTTCGTGTCTGCTTACGTTATGCATCGCTTAATATTACATGCTACTTTATCGTCCTGTTCACCGATTAGACTCTGAGTCAGCTCCAAACTAATGGTCAAACTTGAGTTTTAAATGGTTGTGGGGTACATATCGGGGCCGCTATCAATAGTATCTATCTACTATCTGGTTAATCTCCGGTGTCTACTATGAGTTTCATGTTGGGTGGGAAATAAACAGTAAAGAAGCCATTATCTGTATTTTTTAACTGAAGCCATTATCTGCCTGCTATTATTGGTTTTGGGTCTATCCACAGGTTGCTACCATCAATTTGGATTTCTGCATGCACTCCTTACATAATATCACTATGTTTTATTCCTATGCATGACAGTTATTGTAAACAATGGAACTGAACATGTAGAGCAAAATAGACAAGCCTTGTGTGGCAATAAAATTTCATGCAGACGTCGCTCCATGGTAGGCGCAAAGGCAGCCCCCCCTCCACGCATTTCGGATTGTAATCGAGAGGAAGATATCTGTTCTGACGGGGATTCAGAAGGAGAAGACAACTCCTATTTACCCCCTGAGGTCTTCGCTCTAACTTGGCATGCTGATGTTGGTTATATCATGCATATGGTGTCTTGCATTGCTTACTTTATACATTAAATATGTCATCTGCTTAGTTTAGACATCCTTTGTGTGAATGCCATCTATTTAGTTTATTAATCATTTATGTGAATTATGCAACGCCATCTTCTTTAGCCAGGCATCATATATGTGAAATTTGCAATGCCATCCTGCTTAGCTAGTCATCTTATATGTAAATTATATCAGGCCATCCTTTTTTTTGTTACATATTACATTTGTCAACAATGTTATTACATTCAACTGCTCTTTGTGTGCATCAGCCATTTGACACGGTGATGGCAAATTCTGGAGTGAAAACAAGGTCTTCAGAGCAGACTATGCTATCTAACAAAGCGCATACCTCGCTGGTTACGGATAGCTCCTCAGAGGAGGATTCAGAGACAGATGAACAGTCCTATTCCCCCCCCCCCCCCGAGGTGTATACTCTAACTTGGCAGGGTTATGTTGCTCATATCGTGCATATGGTGTCTCGCATTGCTATGTCATTTGATTAGTTTAGACATGCTTTGTGTGAATGCCACCTGTTCAGTGTCTAATTACCATATATGCGAATTATGCATTGCCATCTTGTTGCAAGACATTATATATGTGAATTATACAATGTTATCTTGTTGCAAAGGCATTATATATGTGAATTATGCAATGCCATGCTGTTTAGCCAATCATCATGTATGTGAATTATATCATGCTATCATTTTTTTTGTATTACGTGTTCCATTTGGCGACAACGTTTGTATATTCAACTACTCTTCCTGTGCATCAGCCATTTGAAGCGGTGATGGAAGTATCTGGAGTGAAAACAAGGTATTCAGAGCAGACAATGCTACCTGCTGAAGCAGACATCTTGCTGGTTACAGAGAGCTCCTCAGAGGAGGATTCAAAGACTGATGACCAGTCCTATTTTCCCCCTGAGGTCTATGCTCAAACTTGGCAGGGTTATATTACCCATGTCATGCATGTTGTATTGCATTGCTTAGTTTTTACATCATATATGGATTTCCATCTGCTTACTTGCTTACTATATAAATCATATATTTGAATTATATCATGCCATCATGTTTACATAGTACATACACATCATCTATCTGAATTATGGCATGGCAACCCATTTAATAAAGACATCATATAGTTATATCATCTCATCCTGTTTAGTGTTTATAGTCATCATATTTTGAATTATGGCATTCTATCTGTGAATGTATGTGTATTATGGCATGCCAACCTATTTAATAAACACATTATATAGTTATGTCATGTCATCCTGTTTACATAGTCTCATATTTTGAACTATGTCTTTACATCTTTTTTAGTTAGCCATCATAATGTGAAATTGTGTCATGCTATCCTGTTTAGTTAGCCATCATATACGTGAAATTGTGTCATGCTATCCTGTTTGGTTAGACAACATAAATATGAATTATTTCATGCCCTCTTTTATTCCCCACTATCCATTGCACCTGTCTGTCATACAATGTCTATACTTTCGATTACTTTTCTTGTTTATCAGCCATTTGAATTGGAGAGCGTGATGGCAGTATCTAAGGGAGTAACAACACGGTCTTCAGAAAAGATAGTGCTACCAGTTGATGCAGATAGAACCACGGTTGTACTTGCCCAAGGACCAGATCCACCACACATAACCCAGACTATCGCAGATTGTACTCCTACCCAGTTGGACAGAGAACCAGCTACACCCCTTCTAACCCCAACCCCGACAGATCGTAACCCAGTTCCAGTTGACACAGCACCGTCTCCACCACAGAGCACCCAAACACGAGCAGTTAGTAAGGGAACTGCAGTGCCCAAAGCATGAGGACCACCACTCCAAATCCCAACTCAACGCTTAAAGGAGAAGAAGATTTGTTCTCGGGTCAGCTTCTGTAGCTATGGTTCATACTCCTTTGCTCTTGCATGACTGTATTTACTCATACCAACTATTTTCAAATTTGAAGGATGGAATTGAAACTCCAATGGCGCAACAGGTATGTTTTAAACCTGTTTCTTTAACTGGTTTACTGTTGTAACCTGCTCTATGTTGATTTCAGTTTCAATTGAATAAACAGTTATGTTCTCATGTCATGCACATTACAAGTGTTGTTGTTGCTCTATAGTTACCCACACTTATATTCTGTCTATTCTGCTTTGTCTTGAACAAATATTATTTGAACTGTGTCTCTATCTTGATTTGGCAACAAAAACTAGAATGGTATAGACCATAAAGTGACCATGGTACATAGATATATGTTTGTTTCATGTTGTTATCCTGTCCACTTTACTACTGAACTCATTTACCAAAATGAGTTTCATATACAACATGGTAAACATGTGATGTGTCTGCTTGTTTCTCTTTTAGAATGCGGACAAAATATTGGAGAACAGTACCGCGTTATCCAATGGTAAAGGAAGTAATGCAGATAAGGTTCAAGATAGTGACACATCCCTGTTGGTCTCCAAGAAAGCTGATAAAAACTATCTTGACGATAGTGAGGGAACCCAAAAGTCATGTCTTGATGTAGTGTTCGAGTTACTGGCCACTACTGCTGGCACAAGCTCTTCGAACTCGCTACCTGAATCAGTTCATCTTCTTGAGTCTCAACTTCAAGTTGAAAGACATCGATCAGATGTGCTGCGACAGGAAGCTTAAGGACTGAGGAAGTCCCTGCAGAATTCAGATGCATATTTTCTGGTGCAACAGCAAGCGTTGGAGGATTTAAGCGCCAAACAAGAGAAAGTTAATAAGCTTGCTAAGCATCTTGCCAGCATTATGGGTACCCAGGATATTGTTTCTTGAGATCTTCTGAAGTGGTTTCAGTTCTGGATTTGTTTTGCTGCGGCGTTTATTTGCGCTGGTCGCCAACTTTGACAACCAGTGTATATGATATGCTGCTTTGTTCCCTATATTTGCACTGGTGGCGAACTTTGATGCCCAGTGAATGTAATATGTGTAATAGTCGTGATAGCCTAGAGTTAGTTGCTTGCTTATTTATTTACTTGTTGTCTTGTTTATTTGTTTGCTTGGAGTCATTGCAGTTCTTTTTCCGCGGTTAGCTAGTGGCTGCAATAACCTATTTTTTAAAACTAGGCCACAATAACCATGGGCTAATATTTACTGTAGTGACACTGGGCCTCCTACTGGCCGTAGAAACAGTGCCTTCTACGGGCCGTAGAAACAATGGGCCTTTTACGGGCCATAGAAACAATGGGCCTTCTGCGGGCCGTATTATCAATGGGCCTTATACGGGCCGTATAATCGATTGGCCAAACATGGGCCAAACAGACCACATTATGGCCGTAAACGGGCTAGAGTTGGAATCGTCCGTTCATGGGCCGACCATAACGGGCCATCATTAATAGGCCGTATTTGATGACGCTATGAAATCGGCCCAACGTATTAACAGACCACAAACGGGCCGACTGTAACCACGGGCTAAATTTGGCCCACAAGCAGAAAATGACAGTAACGGCCGTAAGTAAACGAATGCTGGAAATGATCCCAAGAATAAATGGGCTCTAAGAAGGCCGAAAGATAACATGGGCTGGAAACGGCCCAACGGAATAACGGGCCGTTAATGGGTATAAAGTGATACAATGTTCATGTTGGGGAACGTAGTAATTTCAAAAATTTCCTACACACACGCAAGATCATGGTGATGCATAGCAACGAGAGGGGAGAGTGTGATCTACGTACCCTCGTAGACCGACAGCAAAAGCGTTATGACAACGCGGTTGATGTAGTCGTACGTCTTCATGGCCCGACCGATCAAGCACCGAAACTACGGCACCTCCGAGTTCTAGCACATGTTTAGCTCGATGACGATCCCCGGACTCCGATCCAGCAAAGTGTCGGGAAAGAGTTCCGTCAGCACGACGGCATGGTGACGATATTGATGTTCTACTATCGCAGGGCTTCGCCTAAGCACCACTACAATATTATCGAGGACTATGGTGGAAGGGGGCACCGCACACGGCTAAGAGAACGATCTTAGAGATCAACTTGTGTGTCTAGGGGTGCCCCCGCCCCCGTATATAAAGGATCCAAGGGGGGTGCGGCCGGCCCTAGGAGGAGGCGCGCAGGAGGAGTCCTACTCCTACCGGGAGTAGGACTCCCCCCTTTCCCTAGTTGGATTAGGACTTGGGGAAGAAGGAAGAGAGGGAAGAAAGGAAACGGGGGGCGCCACCCCCCCCCTCCTTGTCCAATTCGGACTTGGGGGGAGGGACGCGCGGCAGCCCCTAGGCCTCCTCTCCTCTTCCTCCACTAGGCCCATTAAGGCCCATTAGGTTACCGAGGGGTTCCGGTAACCTCCCGGTACTCCAGTAAGATGCCGATTTCACCCGGAACACTTCCGATGTCCAAACATAGGCTTCCAATATATCAGTCTTTATGTCTCGACCATTTCGAGACTCCTCGTCATGTCCATGATCACATTCGGGACTCCGAACTAACTTCGGTACATCTAAATATATAAACTCATAATGAAATTATCATCGTAACGTTAAGCGTGCGGACCCTACGGGTTCGAGAACAATGTAAACATGACCGAGACATGTCTCCGGTCAATAACCAATAGCGGAACCTGGATGCTCATATTGGCTCCCACATATTCTACGAAGATCTTTTATCGGTCAGACCGCATAACAACATACTTTGTTCCCTTTGTCATCGGTATGTTGCTTACCCGAGATTCGATCGTCGGTATCTCAATACCTAGTTCAATCTCGTTACCGGCAAGTCTCTTTACTCATTTCATAATACAACATCTCACAACTAACTCATTAGTTGCAATGCTTGCAAGGCTTATGTGATGTGCATTACCGAGAGGGCCCAGAGATACCTCTCCGGCAATCGGAGTGACAAATCCTAATCTCGAAATACGCCAACCCAACATGTACCTTTGGAGACACCTGTAGAGCTCCTTTATAATCACCCAGTTACGTTGTGACGTTTGGTAGCACACAAAGTGTTCCTCCGGCAAACGGGAGTTGCATAATCTCATAGTCATAGGAACATGTATAAGTCATGAAGAAAGCAATAGCAACATACTAAACGATCGGGTGCTAAGCTAATGGAATGGGTCATGTCAATCACATCATTCTCCCAATAATGTGATCCCGTTAATCAAATGACAACACATGTCTATGGTTAGGAAACATAACCATCTTTGATTAACAAGCTAGTAAAGTAGAGGCATACTAGTGACGTTTAGTTTGTCTATGTATTCACACAAGTATTATGTTTCCGGATAATACAATTCTAGCATGAACAATAAACATTTATCATGATATAAGGAAATAAAATGATAACTTTATTATTGCCTCTAGGGCATATTTCCTTCAGTCTCCCACTTGCACTAGAGTGAATAATCTAGATTACAGAGTAATGATTCTAACACCCATGGAGCATTGGTGCTGATCATGTTTTGCTCGTGGAAGAGGCTTAGTCAATGGGTCTGCTACATTCAGATCCGTATGTATCTTGCAAATCTCTATGTCTCCCACTTGGACTAGATCCCGGATGGAATTGAAGCGTCTCTTGATGTGCTTGGTTCTCTTGTGAAATCTGGATTCCTTTGCCAAGGCAATTGCACCAGTATTGTCACAAAAGATTTTCATTGGACCCGATGCACTAGGTATGACACCTAGATCGGATATGAACTCCTTCATCCAGACTCCTTCGTTTGCTGCTTCTGAAGCAGCAATGTACTCCGCTTCACATGTAGATCCCGCCACAATGCTTTGTTTAGAACTGCACCAACTGACAGCTCCACCGTTTAATGTAAACACGTATCCGGTTTGTGATTTAGAATCATCCGGATCAGTGTCAAAGCTTGCATCAACGTAACCATTTACGATGAGCTCTTTGTCACCTCCATATATGAGAAACATATCCTTAGTCCTTTTCAGGTATTTCAGGATGTTCTTGACCGATGTCCAGTGATCCACTCCTGGATTACTTTGGTACCTCCCTGCTAGACTTATAGCAAGACACACATCAGGTCTGGTACACAGTATTGCATACATGATAGAGCCTATGGCTGAAGCATAGGGAACATCTTTCATTTTCTCGCTATCTTCTGCATTGGTCGGGCATTGAGTCTTACTCAATTTCACACCTTGTAACACAGGCAAGAATACTTTCTTTGCTTGATCCATTTTGAGCTTCTTCAAAACTTTGTCAAGGTATGTGCTTTGTGAAAGTCCAATTAAGCGTCTTGATCTATCTCTATAGATCTTAATGCCCAATATGTAAGCAGCTTCACCGAGGTCTTTCATTGAAAAACTCTTATTCAAGTATCCCTTTATGCTATCCAGAAATTCTATATCATTTCCGATTAGTAATATGTCATCTACATATAATATCGGAAATGCTACAGAGCTCCCACTCACTTTCTTGTAAATACAGGCTTCTCCAAAAGTCTGTACAAAACCAAATGCTTTGATCACACTATCAAAGCGTTTAGTCCAACTCCGAGAGGCTTGCACCAGTCCATAAATGGATCACTGGAGCTTGCACACTTTGTTAGCTCCCTTTGGATCGACAAAACCTTCCGGCTGCATCATATACAACTCTTCTTCCAGAAATCCATTCAGGAATGCAGTTTTGACATCCATCTGCCAAATTTCATAATCATAAAATGCGGCAATTGCTAACATGATTCGGACAGACTTAAGCATCGCTACGGGTGAGAAGGTCTCATCGTAGTCAATCCCTTGAACTTGTCAAAAACCTTTTGCGACAAGTCGAGCTTTGTAGACAGTAACATTACTGTCAGCGTCAGTCTTCTTCTTGAAGATCCATTTATTCTCAATTGCTTGCCGATCTTTTGGCAAGTCAACCAAAGTACACACTTTGTTCTCATACATGGATCCCATCTCAGATTTCATGGTTTCAAGCCATTTTGCGTAATCTGGGCTCACCATCGCTTCTCCATAGTTCGTAGGTTCATCATGATCTAGTAGCATGACTTCCAGAACAGGACTACCGTACCACTCTGGTGCGGATCTTACTCTGGTTGATCTACGAGGTTCAGTAGTATCTTGTTCTGAAGTTTCATGATCATCATCATTAGCTTCCTCACTAATTGGTGTAGGTGTCACGGAAACCGGTTTCGGTGATGTACTACTTTCCAATAAGGGAGCAGGTACAGTTACCTCATCAAGTTCTACTTTCCTCCCACTCACTTCTTTCGAGAGAAACTCCTTCTCTAGAAAGTTTCCGAATTTAGCAACAAAAGTCTTGCCTTCGGATCTGTGATAGAAGGTGTATCCAATAGTTTCCTTTGGATATCCTATGAAGACACATTTCTCTGATTTGGGTTCGAGCTTATCAGGTTGAAGTTTTTTCACATAAGCATCGCAGCCCCAAACTTTCAAAAACGACAACTTTGGTTTCTTGCCAAACCACAGTTCATAAGGCGTCATCTCAACGGATTTTGATGGTGCCCTATTTGACGTGAATGCGGCCGTCTCTAAAGCATAACCCCAAAACAATGGCGGTAAATCAGTAAGAGACATCATAGATCGCACCATATCAAGTAAAGTACGATTACGACATTCGGACACACCATTACGCTGTGGTGTTCCGGGTGGTGTGAGTTGCGAAACTATTCCGCATTGTTTCAAATGTACACCAAACTCGTAACTCAAATATTCTCCTCCACGATCAGATCGTAGGAATTTTATTTTCTTGTTACGATGATTTTCAACTTCACTGTGAAATTCTTTGAACTTTTCAAATGTTTCAGACTTATGTTTCATTAAGTAGATATACCCATATCTGCTTAAGTCATCTGTGAAGGTGAGAAAATAACGATATCCGCCACGAGCCTCAACATTCATCGGACCACATATATCTGTATGTAGGATTTCCAACAAATCTGTTGCTCTCTCCATAGTACCGGAGAACGGTGTTTTTGTCATCTTACCCATAAGGCACGGTTCACAAGTACCAAGTGATTCATAATCAAGTGGTTCCAAAAGTCCATCAGTATGGAGTTTCTTCATGCGCTTTACACCGATATGACCTAAACGGCAGTGCCACAAATAAGTTGCACTATCATTATCAACTCTGCATCTTTTGGCTTCAACATTATGAATGTGTGTGTCACTGCTATCAAGATTTAATAAGAATAGACCATTCTTCATGGGTGCATGATCATAAAAGATTTTACTCATATAAATAGAACAACCATTATTCTCTTATTTAAATGAATAACCGTCTCGCATCAAGCAAGATCCAGATATAATGTTCATGCTCAACGCTGGCACCAAATAACAATTATTTAGGTCTAATACTAATCCCGAAGGTAGATGTAGAGGTAGCGTGCCGACCGCGATCACATTGACTTTGGAACCATTTCCCACGCGCATTGTCACCTCGTCCTTAGCCAATCTTTGCTTAATCCGTAGTCCCAGTTTCGAGTTGCAAATGTTAGCAATAGAACCAGTATCAAATACCCAGGTGCTACTGCGAGCATTAGTAAGGTAGACATCAATAACATGTATATCGCATATACCTTTGTTCACCTTGCCATCCTTCTTATCCGCCAAATACTTGGGGCAGTTCCGCTTCCAGTGACCAGTCTGCTTGCAGTAGGAGCACTCAGTTTCAGGCTTAGGTCCAGATTTGGGTTTCTTCTCTTGAGCAGCAACTTGCTTGCTGTTCTTTTTGAAGTTCCCCTTCTTCTTCCCTTTGCCCTTTTTCTTGAAACTAGTGGTCTTGTTGACCATCAACACTTGATGCTCCTTCTTGATTTCTACCTCCGCAGCTTTCAGCATTGCGAAGAGCTCGGGAATAGTCTTATTCATCCCTTGCATATTATAGTTCATCACGAAGCTCTTGTAGCTAGGTGGCAGTGATTGGAGAATTATGTCAATGACGCAATCATCTGGAAGATTAACTCCCAATTGAATCAAGTGATTATTATACCCAGACATTTTGAGTATATGCTCATCGACAGAACTGTTCTCCTCCATCTTGCAGCTATAGAACTTCTTGGAGACTTCATATCTCTCAATCCGGGAATTTGCTTGAAATATTAACTTCAACTCCTGGAACATCTCATATGCTCCATGACGTTCAAAACGTCGTTGAAGTCCCGATTCTAAGACGTAAAGCATGGCACACAAAACTATCGAGTAGTCATCAGCTTTGCTCTGCCAGATGTTCATAACATCTGGTGTTGCACCAGCAGCAGGCCTGGCACCCAGCGGTGCTTCCAGGATGTAATTCTTCTGTGCAGCAATGAGGATAATCCTCAAGTTATGGACCCAGTCCGTGTAATTGCTACCATCAAGGAACTTTGCTTTCTCAAGGAACGCATTAAAATTCAACGGAACAACAGCACGGGCCATCTATCTACAATCAAACATAAACAAGCAAGATACTATCAAGTACTAAGTTCATGATAAATTTAAGTTCAATTAATCATATTACTAAAGAACTCCCACTTAGATAGACATCCCTCTAATCCTCTAAGTGATCACGTGATCCAAATCAACTAAACCATGTCCGATCATCACGTGAGATCGAGTAGTTTCATTGGTGAACATCACTATGTTGATCATATCTACCATACGATTCACGCTCGACCTTTCGGTCTCCGTGTTCCGAGGCCATATCTGTATATGCTTGGCTCGTCAAGTATAACCTGAGTATTCTGCGTGTGCAACTGTTTTTGCACCCGTTGTATTTGAACGTAGAGCCTATCACGCCCGATCATCACGTGGTGTCTCAGCACGAAGAACTTTCGCAACAGTGCATACTCACGGAGAACAGTTCTTGATAATTAGTGAGAGATCATCTTAAAATGCTACCGTCAATCAAAGCAAGATAAGATGTATAAAAGATAAACATCACATGCAATCAATATAAGTGATATGATATGGCCATCATCATCTTGTGCTTGTGATCTCCATCTTCAAAGCATCGTCATGATCACCATCGTCACCAGCGCGACACCTTGATCATTATCGTAGCATCGTGTAGGATCGAAAGTATGTCTAGAGGGGGGGTGATTAGACTACTTGACCAAATAAAAACTTAACCTTTTCCCAATTTTAGTTCTTGGCAGATTTTAGCTATTTTAGGACAAGTCAAGCAATCATCACACAATTCAAGCAAGCATGCAAAGAGTATATTGGCAGCGGAAAGTAAAGCATGCAACTTGCAAGAATGTAAAGGGAAGGGTTTGGAGATTTCAAACGCAATTGGAGACACGGATGTTTTTCCCGTGGTTCGGATAGGTGGTGCTATCCTACATCCACGTTGATGGAGACTTCAACCCACGAAGGGTAACGGTTGCGAGAGTCCACACAGGGCTCCACCCACGAAGGGTCACGGTTGCGCGAGTCCACGGAGGGCTCCACCCACGAAGGGTCCACGAAGAAGCAACCACCCACAAAGGGTCCACGAAGTAGCAACCTTGTCTATCCCACCATGGCCATCGCCCACACAGGACTTGCCTCACTAGCGGTAGATCTTCATGAAGTAGGCGATCTCCTTGCCCTTACAAACTTCTTTGTTCAACTCCACAATCTTGTCAGAGGCTCCCAAGTGACACCTAGCCAATCTAGGAGACACCACTCTCCAAGAAGTAACAAATGGTGTGTAGGTAATGAACTCCTTGCTCTTGTGCTTCAAATGATAGTCTCCCCAACACTCAACTCTCTCTCATAGGATTGGATTTGGTAGAAAGAAGATTTGAGTGGAAAGCAACTTGGAGAGGCTAGAGATCAAGATTCATATGGTAGGATTGGAATGTCTTGGTCTCAACACATGAGTAGGTGGTTCTCTCTCAGAACATATGAGTTGGAATGGTGTATGTGTTCTGATGGCTCTCTCCACTGGCTCTCACGCGAATGAAGAGGAGGTGGAGGGGTATATATAGCCTCCACACAAAATCCAACTGTTACACACAGTTTTCCAATCTCGGTGGGACCGAATCAACAAACTCGGTCGGACCGAAAATGTAAACCTAGTGACCGTTAGAGATTTTCGGTGGGACTGACATGCAACTCGGTGGAACCGATATGGTTAGGGTTTGGGCATAACGTAATCTCGGTAAGACCGATTACACAAACTCGGTGAGACCGAATTTGGTAATTAGCTAACCAGAGAGTTGGTCAGGCAAACTCGGTGGGACCGATTTGCTCTTTCGGTGAGACCGAAAGTTACAAAGGGGAAACACTGAATTTACATTGCAATCTCGGTGGGACCGATTCGCTCTTTCGGTGAGACCGAAAAGTTACGAAAGGGAAACAGAGAGTTTGCAACCCCATCTCGGTGAGACCGAGATCCCTATCGGTAGAACCGAAATGCTAGGGTTTGGCAGTGGCTTATGACAAGTGAAACTCGGTGGCGCCGGATAGGAAGAATCGGTAGGACCGAGTTTGGCTTAGGGTTTAGGTCATATGTGGATATGGGAAAGTAGTTGAGGGTTTTGGAGCATATCACTAAGCACATGAAGCAAGAGGCTCATTAAGCAACACCTCATCCCTCCTTGATAGTATTGGCTTTTCCTAAAGACTCAATGTGATCTTGGATCACTAAAATATAAAAAGAAGAGTCTTGAGCTTTTGAGCTTGAGCCAATCCTTTGTCCTTAGCATTTTGAGGGTTCCACTTTCACATCCATGCCATGCCAATCATTGAGCTTTCCTGAAATAATCATCTTGGAATAGCATTAGCTCAATGAGCTATATGTTTTTATGAATTACCAAAACCACCTAGGGATAGTTGCACTTTCAATCTCCCCCTTTTTGGTAATTGATGACAACATATAGATCAAAGCTTCGACAAATGATAATAAGCATGAAATATATCGTCGCTTTGAGAGGTATGTGATAATTAAGAGCTCCCCCTAAATTTGTGCATATTTAAAATTTGCTTTGGACTGCAAATGCACAGGGAGTTAGAATCATGGGATACTCTTCCATGTCACATACATCTTGGTGGAGCACTTAAAAAGATAAGAATGAAATACATGCACTCATCACCAAGAATAGTGAATGATCACATAAGATAGATAAGATAATAGCATTCATCAAGCATTAAGTGTACCTTATGATCAAACACATGATCATCAATGCCTCACAAATAATGACGTAGTATCTTAAGCACTCAAAAGCAAACAAGTTTCAAAAACCACCAAATAAAGCAAGAGAGAAAAGCAACACACTCTCTCTCGAAGCCTATGATCTATACATCTTCTCCCCCTTTGGCAACAAGTTACCAAAAAGTTCCTAGAAAATGCATAGCACTAGATCGACGCTCAGGCTTGATCTTCTGGTGGTGGTGGAGTCCGGATCACTCCAAGGACGAAGGCTTCGGTAGATGCTGAAGTAGACGCTGGAGTTGGAGCTGAGGTAGATGCTGGAGCTGGTGGAACTGAGGCTGTGGCTGGTGCTGAGGTGGTGGCTCTTGTGTCAGCAACTGGCACGGCAGACGACCTTGGACCTCTGGGCACTCTGGCAAAGGCATGAGTGGTAGTCCTACCTCTCCTCTCCTGCATATCATCTTGGAGCTGCTCCACTGCAGTCTGAATCTCCGTTACCTTGACATCCAAGTCATAGAACTTTTGTTCCATGATTCTCTCTAGGCTTGCCTGGTTTTGAGTTAGGGTGGCTAGTCCTTTCTCAATCCGCAGGGTGGATGCAATGAGGTAACCAAGCTGCTCTTGTTTGGTCTTCAAGAAGTACTCAGATGCCTCCTCTTGAGTTGGCATCTTGGCAGCTTTCTCCTTCCTTGCCTTCTCCTTCTTTGCAAATGCTTGGGCAGATGACGGTTCATTTTCAGTCATGACAACTTCATTGTCCTCAAAATCTGGACGGATGGGCAGGTGTTCCTTGTCCAATAAATATATGCCCGTGCCCATCTTGGAGTTGATGAGCTCCTGGATCTGAGGGGCATATCCGCAACTCCTCTTCTGGTCTGCTGCAGTCCTCTTGATTGTTTCCACTATTAGGCTCATCACCTTGAACTTCTGAGGTACATCAAATACATGAAGCAGGTTGATAGCATGGCCTCTGATCATCTTCTGATCTCCAGACTTGGGCAATAAGGTGTGCCTCAATATCCAATTGATCGTTGGCAGTCCTGACAGAAGGTAGTGCACTGAGCCAAATTTGAACGTGTCAAGTGCCTCATTGGGAATTTCCTTGTACATATTGGACATGGAGTTATGGTCCATCTTCTTCTTGGCATATATATCCAAGTCATCATCATGCTCCTCTGGGGCATTAATGATCTGTGCCCACTCAGCAACTGTGGATTGGTACATTATACCCTCAGACATCCATATGATCCTCCCATCTGAATAAAAATGTGCTGTGGAGTAGAATTGCATGATCAGCTCCTCGTTCCACTTTGTGAGCTTCTGCCCAACAAAGTCAGCAACTCCACAAGCACTAAAGCTGTCAAATACTCCAGGGTAGTGCTCCTCATTCTCCTTCATGTAGGTCCAGTCGACCCATCTCATATCACAGACTATGGGCTTCTTATCAAGCAAAACTGTCTCATAAAAATCTTGCTGCTCCTTGGTGTGGAACCTGTAATCCACGGCAGTCCTCCTCCTAGAAGCATATGGGTCTGCTTCTCTCCACTTCCTCATCCCTGAATCTCTCCTGAGCTTCATGTCCTCAGCCACAGGATGAGCATCGTTGTGGTCTGGGATCTTGGGCTTGAGCTTTCTCAGAACTTGCTCCTCATCCTCTTCTTCAGCAACAGTCTCAGGCACTGGGGCCTTGTTCTTCTCAGCTGCAGGAATGCTCCTTGTATTCCTCTTGGGTTTTGGCTTGGAGGCAGCTTTGGGCTTAGATGCAGTAGCCCCTAACCTTATGGCATCATCCATCAGCTTGGGTGCCTTGGGTGCTGGTGCAGCTACCTCTTCTTCCTCTTCCTCTTCCATGATGGAAGCCTTTCCTAGTACTCTGGCCACGGTCTTCTTGACCCTTTCCTTTCTTTTCTTTCCCTCAGCAGCAATTGGCTCTTTGGGAGTGGGCTTCTCAGTTGAAGCTCTTGCCTTTGACATGGGATGCCTGCCTGCTGGCCTTTTGATCTTCAGCCCTGGCTTTGTGCCTTGAGCTGGCTCAATTCTCTTGGAAGTGGCCTCTTCCTCTGCCACATAGTCTTCATCTTCAGAGTCCGAAGTCCTCTTCTTCCTCTGTCTGGTGGCAGCCTTTGGCAAGTTGCTAGGGGTGCTCCTGCTGCCTTCATCTGAAGAACTTGAGGGACTAGTGCCCTCACTCATGTGCACCTGCTGCTCTGACATGTTTTGGCTATCACTTTGATCAGACATGCTGCAAACTGACTGCTGGCCCTGTGAACAGATTATAGATGAGATAGAGTGGATGAGCATCACAAAATGCAGAGATTTTTGCAAAAGAATGATCCAAAAACTTAGTTTTAGTTTCCCACTGAAATCATCTCGGATCTACCGATTTTCAAACTCGGTGATACCGAAGCAGTTTTGGAACCTAAACTAGTGAACTCGGTTGGACCGAGTCACAGTTCGGTGGCACCGAGACTGCTAGGGTTTCACTAAGTTCCAAAATCGGTCACACCGATAAGTAATTCTCGGTCAGACCGAGTCTCACTTGTGCAATGGCATAAGCCAAATCGATGGGACCGAGTTTTTCAACTCGGTGGGTCCGAGATGGTTTCGGCGGAAACCTAACCCTAAAATTTTCGAATCAAACCTAATCTATAAGCGTTTTAACTGGATAGAAGTGTTTCAATCGTGGCAAGAAACATGAAGAACACAATGTGCTAGGAATTGGACGGGGAATAGCACTGTGATCGAGTCCATACCCTAGTTCGGCGGAGACTCGCTACGGCGGCAACGCCGGGGGCAGAATTCCCGTTGACGGCGACGGAGACCAGCTACTGGAGGCGGCTGGCGGCGAGAAGACGATCCGGAGACCACGAAGGCAGAGCAGGCTATCGCACGGGCGAAGGGGTTCGAAGAAATTTCCAAAATTTTGCCCGTGACTATATATAGCCCGACCCTATCGGTGTGACCGAGTGAAACAACTCGGTGGCACCGAGATTCATGACTGCGTGCAGTTACTGAAACTCGGTGTGACCGAAATGTTCAAATCGGTTGCACCGAGATCGAAAACCTAGATCAACTTAATGATCTCGGTAGGACCGAAAGTAGGGTATCGGTCAGACCGAGAATCATAAAGAGGTTTTGGAAGTTTAAGTCTATGACGAATCGGGGACTCCGAGCGCTCCTCACACAGAGTGGTTCGAATCTGACTTGATCAAATTTTGTGATGCAACATGAATAGAATTTGAGACGAGAAAAGCATAGACAGCTAGAGGAGGTTCTTAGGCATTCTTGTCCATCCACTTGGCAAAAAGAAATGAAATCGAACAATCAAAACAATAAGTGGATGTCCTCGAATGAGTAAAATATGCAACCAGCATGCTCACACAATAAGATGGCAAATGAAATATGTGGCAAGGCATGCACAACCAATTCTAGCATCTATCAAGCAATTTGCGATGACTAGGTCATCTATATATGAGTATATTGACTTAGGAGTCAAGTGAGAACACTTGATCATAGGTCATACTCATCGTTTAAGCTCAAGTGGGGTTACCACTTTTACATAAAGCATTGTTGTGTTCACATATTTAGAGTTGCTTTAGCTCAAGTCTTAGAGTAAAGCTCCCCCTAGATGTGATATCCCCCCTAAGAGGGATGAACTAACCTTGGGTTTTGTCGATGATGACTTCATGTAGATGTTGAAGATGTGGATGCTCAATGTTGATGTAGATCACTTGGAGCTATCCATTTGAGTGAATTGCACTTTCAGTACCTACATGGGTTAGTCCCACAAGGAACAAACAAGGATATCCATAGACATAGAGTGATGCACACACAAGATGATGTCCATGAAGACTTTTAGGTTACCTTGTCCCTTGTCTTACCAACAAGAGGGTTTGTGACTCCTTGTACTAGTGCAAGATGTGGAAGTTGATTGCACTTGTTCTCGCCAAAATGATAAGAGTGAAGTATGTTGGCGGAGTCACCCTCAAGAACTCTCTAGTTCTTCTTCTTTTGGATCCACATCATCTTGATGGGAATCCTTGGAGTTGTAGTCGTACTTGATGAAGTGGAACTTGAAGTAGTCTTGGGAATCCACTTGACTAAGGTCTTAGGAGCTTCTTCAAATGCGTCGATTTCCTCTTGAAGCTTGTCCTTGCCTTTTTGCTTGTAGTCTTGTGGTGGAAGATCATCTTGAGCTTGTGTCCCCTTGAAATAAGTATCATACTTCTCTTGTTGAGGGACAAACTTTGTCTTGGGGTATTGATCTTCTTCCCACTCAACTCCATTGGCATTGACCTTTCGTTCAAAACCAACACCTTGATTCTTCCGGTGCATTCCTTGCTTGCACACAATTTCCTCGAATTGCTTACTCCCGGCAAGGCTTTTGTACACTCCTTTCTCTATAATTCCCTTCAATAAACTATTTTCTTGCTCAAGTGTAACTTGGCTAAGAGAATCATTAGTGAAATCAAGAGAACTACTAGAAGCAACAATATTGGATTTAGCATGATCATTGTTACTACTAGAGGAAGAATCTTTCTTGTTCTTGTTACTAGACATGACTTGAGGCATGTAAGTAGATAAGAGTAAACGCTTGGCAATGTAAGAAGAACTTTTCTTACGGAGATCATCATTGATTGCTTTTAAGAACTCATGCTCTTGCTCAAGATTGAGCTTTTCAAAGCGTAATTTCTCATGAGCTCTTAAAAGTTCTCGATGATCTTCGAAGATGGTTTCATGAGCTAACTTAAGAGTGTTTAGTTCTTTAGTTAGAGCCTCAATCTTCTCCTTATCATTGTCATTCGTTTTATCTTGATTAGCATGTTTAATTGACGTTTCATCATAGTATTCATCACTAGAGTTGTCAACAAGCAAATCATCTCCTAACAAGTCATCTTCATCACTATTGAAATCAACATACTCGGGGTGTGTTACCTTAGGACCTTTGGCCATGAAGCATCTTCCAATTCCTTCATTTGGTGAGTCAAATATGTCGTAGGAGTTGGTTGACACAAGTGCTAGACCGGCAACACCTTCATCTTGAGTATCTTCGGAGTCGGAGTGATAACTTCTCTCAGAGTGGCTGTCGGAGTCGGAGCCGGATACCCATTCACCAACATGAGCTTGATGTCTTCGTCTTGTGTAGCTTCTTGATGATTTCTCCTTCCTTTCCGAATCCTTGCTTCTCCGTGAGTATCTTCGTTCATAACGATCATCTCTACTCCTTCTCTCTCTTGGTGATGATTCTTTTCTTCTTCTTTTTGGAGAATCTTCTCTTCTCTTGTAGGGAGCCGTACACTCATTGGAGAAGTTTCTGGGTCTTCCACAGTTGTAGCAGTTTCACTCTCGACTAGAAGATCTTTTGTCATTGTAGGACCTTAACTTGAAGCTTCTATCTTTGCTTCTACTCTTGTAGAACTTGTTGAAGTTCTTCACCATTAAGCTCAATTCTTCATTGAAGTCTTGTTTCTCACTCGACGATGTAGGGGCTTCACATGAGGCTTTATAGGCACCACTTGATTTGTTGTGAAGTTCCTCTTTATCCTTAAGTGACATCTCATGAGCAACAATTCTTCCAATCACCTCCGTTGGCTTGAGATCTTTGTAGTTGGGAATCATTTGGATCAGTGTGCACACGGTATCATATTTTCCATCCAAGGCTCTTAGAATCTTCTTGATGATGAATCTATCGGTCATCTCTTCACTTCCTAACCCGGCAATCTCATTTGTGATGAGAGCAAGCCTAGAGTACATTTCAGCGACACCTTCACCATCCTTCATCTTGAACTTGTCAAGTTGGCTTTGGAGCACATCCAACTTGGATTCCTTGACGGAGTCGGTACCTTCGTGCATATCAATCAAAGTGTCCCAAATTTCCTTTGCATCCTCAAGACGGCTGATTTTGTTGAATTCTTTGGGGCACAATCCGTTGAAGAGAATATCACAAGCTTGAGCATTGTATTGTAACATTTTCAACTCATCCGCGGTAGCTTCACGGTTTGTTTCTCTCCCATCAAAGAAGTCACCTTGCAAACCAACACACACAATAGCCCAAACGGCGGGGTTATGTCCAAGAATATGCATTTTCATTTTATGCTTCCAACTAGCAAAATTAGTACCATCAAAGTAAGGACCTCTACGGTGATAATTTCCCTCGCTAGACGCCATACTCTCCTAGGTTGTGAAACCAAGGCTATGACCACCAAAAGCTATGGAGATCAAAGCAAATGGAGACCAAAGCTCTGATACCACTTGTAGGATCGAAAATATGTCTAGAGGGGGGTGATTAGACTACTTGACCAAATAAAAACTTAACCTTTTCCCAATTTTAGTTCTTGGCAGATTTTAGCTATTTTAGGACAAGTCAAGCAATCATCACACAATTCAAGCAAGCATGCAAAGAGTATATTGGCAGTGGAAAGTAAAGCATGCAACTTGCAAGAATGTAAAGGGAAGGGTTTGGAGATTTCAAACGCAATTGGAGACACGGATGTTTTTCCCGTGGTTCGGATAGGTGGTGCTATCCTACATCCACGTTGATGGAGACTTCAACCCACGAAGGGTAACGGTTGCGAGAGTCCACACAGGGATCCACCCACGAAGGGTCACGGTTGCGCGAGTCCACGGAGGGCTCCACCCACGAAGGGTCCACGAAGAAGCAACCACCCACAAAGGGTCCACGAAGTAGCAACCTTGTCTATCCCACCATGGCCATCGCCCACACAGGACTTGCCTCACTAGCGGTAGATCTTCACGAAGTAGGCGATCTCCTTGCCCTTACAAACTTCTTGGTTCAACTCCACAATCTTGTCGGAGGCTCCCAAGTGACACCTAGCCAATCTAGGAGACACCACTCTCCAAGAAGTAACAAATGGTGTGTAGGTAATGAACTCCTTGCTCTTGTGCTTCAAATGATAGTCTCCCCAACACTCAACTCTCTCTCATAGGATTGGATTTGGTAGAAAGAAGATTTGAGTGGAAAGCAACTTGGAGAGGCTAGAGATCAAGATTCATATGGTAGGATTGGAATGTCTTGGTCTCAACACATGAGTAGGTGGTTCTCTCTCAGAACATATGAGTTGGAATGGTGTATGTGTTCTGATGGCTCTCTCCACTGGCTCTCACGCGAATGAAGAGGAGGTGGAGGGGTATATATAGCCTCCACACAAAATCCAACCGTTACACACAGTTTTCCAATCTCGGTGGGACCGAATCAACAAACTCGGTCGGACCGAAAATGTAAACCTAGTGACCGTTAGAGATTTTCGGTGGGACTGACATGCAACTCGGTGGAACCGATATGGTTAGGGTTTGGGCATAACGTAATCTCGGTGAGACCGATTACACAAACTCGGTGAGACCGAATTTGGTAATTAGCTAACCAGAGAGTTGGTCAGGCAAACTCGGTGGGACCGATTTGCTCTTTCGGTGAGACCGAAAGTTACAAAGGGGAAACACTGAATTTACATTGCAATCTCGGTGGGACCGATTCGCTCTTTCGGTGAGACCGAAAAGTTACGAAAGGGAAACAGAGAGTTTGCAACCCCATCTCGGTGAGACCGAGATCCCTATCGGTAGAACCGAAATGCTAGGGTTTGGCAGTGGCTTATGACAAGTGAAACTCGGTGGCGCCGGATAGGAAGAATCGGTAGGACCGAGTTTGGCTTAGGGTTTAGGTCATATGTGGATATGGGAAAGTAGTTGAGGGTTTTGGAGCATATCACTAAGCACATGAAGCAAGAGGCTCATTAAGCAACACCTCATCCCTCCTTGATAGTATTGGCTTTTCCTAAAGACTCAATGTGATCTTGGATCACTAAAATATAAAATGAAGAGTCTTGAGCTTTTGAGCTTGAGCCAATCCTTTGTCCTTAGCATTTTGAGGGTTCCACTTTCACATCCATGACATGCCAATCATTGAGCTTTCCTGAAATAATCATATTGGAATAGCATTAGCTCAATGAGCTATATGTTGTTATGAATTACCAAAACCACCTACGGATAGTTGCACTTTCACATCGTTGTCGTCTTGCCAATCTTATGCGTCCACGACTATCACTACCTCTTAGTGATAAAGTAAAGCAATACAGTGCAATTGCATTGCATACAATAAAGCGACAACCATATGGCTCCTGCCAGTTGCCGATAACTCAGTTATAAAACATGATCATCTCATACAATAAAATTTAGCATCATGTCTTGACCATATCACATCACAACATACCCTGCAAAAACAAGTTATACGTCCTCTACTTTGTTGTTGCAAGTTTTACGTGGCTGCTACGGGCTTAGCAAGAACCGTTCTTACCTACGCATCAAAACCACAACGATAGTTTTTCAAGTTGGTGCTGTTTTAACCTTCACAAGGACCGGGCGTAGCCACACTTGGTTCAACTAAAGTTGGAGAAACTGACACCCGCTAGCCACCTTTGTGCAAAGCACGTCGGGAGAACCAGTCTCGCGTAAGCGTACGTGTAATGTGGGTCCGGGCCGCTTCGTCCAACAATACCGCTGAACCAAAGTATGACATGCTGGTAAGCAGTATGACTTATATCGCCCACAACTCACTTGTGTCCTACTCGTGCATATAACATCAACGCATAAAACCTAGACTCGGATGCCACTGTTGGGGAACGTAGTAATTTCAAAATTTTCCTACGCACACGCAAGATCATGGTGATGCATAGCAACGAGAGGGGAGAGTGTGATCTACGTACCCTCGTAGACCGACAGCGGAAGCATTATGACAACGCGGTTGATGTAGTCGTACGTCTTCACGGCCCGACCGATCAAGCACCGAAACTACGGCACCTCCGAGTTCTAGCACACGTTGAGCTCGATGACGATCCCCGGACTCCGATCCAGCAAAGTGTCGGGGAAGAGTTCCGTCAGCACGACGGCGTGGTGATGATCTTGATGTTCTTCTATCGCAGGGCTTCGCCTAAGCACCACTACAATATTATCGAGGACTATGGTGGAAGGGGGCACCGCACACGGCTAAGAGAACGATCTTAGAGATCAACTTGTGTGTCTAGGGGTGCCCCTGCCCCCGTATATAAAGGAGCCAAGGGGGGGTGCGGCCGGCCCTAGGAGGAGGCGCGCAGGAGGAGTCCTACTCCTACCGGGAGTAGGACTCCCCCCCTTTCCCTAGTTGGATTAGGACTTGGGGAAGAAGGAAGAGAGGGAAGAAAGGAAACGGGGGGCGCCGCCCCCCCCCCTCCTTGTCCAAATCGGACTTGGGGGAGGGGCGCGCGGTAGCCCCTAGGCCTCCTCTCCTCTTCCTCCACTAGGCCCATTAAGGCCCATTAGGTTACCGAGGGGTTCCGGTAACCTCCCAGTACTCCAGTAAGATGCCGATTTCACCCGGAACACTTCCGATGTCCAAACATAGGCTTCCAATATATCAATCTTTATGTCTCGACCATTTCGAGACTCCTCGTCATGTCTGTGGTCACATTCGGGACTCCGAACTAACTTCGGTACATCAAAATATATAAACTCATAATGAAACTGTCATCGTAACGTTAAGTGTGCGGACCCTACGGGTTCGAGAACAATGTAGACATGACCGAGACATGTCTTTGGTCAATAACCAATAGCGGAACCTGGATGCTCATATTGGCTCCCACATATTCTACGAAGATCTTTTATCGGTCAGACCGCATAACAACATACTTTGTTCCCTTTGTCATCGGTATGTTGCTTACCCGAGATTCGATCGTCGGTATCTCAATACCTAGTTCAATATCGTTACCGGCAAGTCTCTTTACTCATTTCGTAATACATCATCTCACAACTAACTCATTAGTTGCAATGCTTGCAAGGCTTATGTGATGTGCATTACCGAGAGGGCCCAGAGATACCTCTCCGACAATCGGAGTGACAAATCCTAATCTCGAAATACGCCAACCCAACATGTACCTTTGGAGACACCTGTAGAGCTCCTTTATAATCACCCAGTTACGTTATGACGTTTGGTAGCACACAAAGTGTTCCTCCGGCAAACGGGAGTTGCATAATCTCATAGTCATAGGAACATGTATAAGTCATGAAGAAAGCAATAGCAACATACTAAACGATCGGGTGCTAAGCTAATGGAATGGGTCATGTCAATCACATCATTCTCCTAATAATGTGATCCCATTAATCAAATGACAACACATGTCTATGGTTAGGAAACATAACCATCTTTGATTAACGAGCTAGTCAAGTAGAGGCATACTAGTGACGTTTACTTTGTCTATGTATTCACACAAGTATAATGTTTTCGGATAATACAATTCTAGCATGAAAAATAAACATTTATCATGATATAAGGAAATAAAATAATAACTTTATTATTGCCTCTATGGCATATTTCCTTCAGTTCATTACGGGCCAGTTTCACCATGGGCCGTTAATGGGTGTAATGTGATACACTGTTCATTACGGGCCAGTTTCACCACGGGCCGTTAGTAGGCCAAGAGTTACATAGGGCCTCATATAGGCCGAAAGACGTCATGGGCCATACATGGGCCAGAAGTGAAAACGGGCTGGAATCATATTGGATGGCCCAGATGACGCTACTGGGCCTAATTCGGATAGGGTGTAACGGGCCTTGGGTTAGCGGGCTGTAAATGGGCTATATTCGAACAGGCCGTTAACAGGCTTTCCATGGGCCGGCCCGCCAGCTTTTGACCAAGTCAAACGGGCCGGCCTTTTCACAGGAATGGGCCTCTATTGGGCCATGCCACGTGTCGATGTATCATAGGCGCCTTCTGTCCAATAAGTGGTTGACATCTGTCCCAACGATGAGCCGACACGTATTTCCTCCAGCCAATGATGATTTTACACATGGAAAATCCCCATTGGTTGGGGCTGTTAATGGGTTATCGGATCCAAAACCCGACCCGATAGCTTAACGGCGTTCCGTTATGGTGGATGCCACGTGTCAGTCACCCTTGACGAAAGCACTTCTGTGACGCGCGATTTATCGTCATGGAAGTGGACACTTTTGTTGGGTTTCGTAGTAATTTCAAAAAATTTCCTATGCACACTCAAGATCATGTGATGCATAGCAATGAGAGGGGAGAGTGTTGTCTACGTACCAACGCAGACCGACTGCGGAAGCGATCACACAACGTAGAGGAAGTAGTCGTACGTCTTCACGATCCAACCGATCAAGCACCGAAACTACGGCACCTCCGAGTTCGAGCACACGTTCAGCTCGATGACGATCCCCGGACTCCGATCCAGCAAAGTGTCGGGGAAGAGTTCCGTCAGCACGACGGCGTGGTGACGATCTTGATGTACTACAGCAGCAGGCTTCGCCTAAACTCCGCTACAGTATTATCGAGGAATATGGTGGCAGGGGGCACCGCACACGGCTAAGGAATAGATCACGTGGATCAACTTGTGTGTCTAGAGGTGCCCCCTGCCTCCGTATATAAAGGAGCCAAGGGGGAGGGCTGGCCGGCCAAGGAGGGGAGGCGCAGGAGAGTCCTACTCCCTCTGGGAGTAGGATTCCTCCCCCCAATCCTAGTCCAACTAGGATTCCTCGGAGGGGAAGGGAGAGAGGGGGGCCGGCCACTTCTCCTAGTCCTAATAGGACTAGGGGAGGGGGAAGTGCCGCAGCCACCTTGGGCTGCCCCTTTCTCCTTTCCACTAAGGCCCATGAAGGCCCATATGGCTCCCGGGGGTTCCGGTAACCCTCCCGATACTCCGGTAAAATCCCGATTTCACCCGGAACACTTCCGATGTCCAAACATAGGCTTCCAATATATCAATCTTTACGTCTCGACCATTTCGAGACTCCTCGTCATGTCCGTGATCACATCCAGGACTCCGAACAACCTTCGGTACATCAAAATGCATAAACTCATAATATAACTGTCATCGTAACCTTAAGCGTGCGGACCCTACGGGTTCGAGAACAATGTAGACATGACCGAGACATGTCTCCGGTCAATAACCAATAGCGGGACCTGGATGCCCATATTGGCTCCTACATATTCTACGAAGATCTTTATCGGTCAGACCGCATAACAACATACGTTGTTCCCTTTGTCATCGGTATGTTACTTGCCCGAGATTCGATCGTCGGTATCCAATACCTAGTTCAATCTCGTTACCGGCAAGTCTCTTTACTCGTTCCGTAATACATCATCTCACAACTAACTTATTAGTTGCAATGCTTGCAAGGCTTATGTGATGTGCATTACCGAGAGGGCCCAGAGATACCTCTCCGACAATCAGAGTGACAAATCCTAATCTCGAAATATGCCAACCCAACATCTACCTTTGGAGACACCTGTAATGCTCCTTTATAATCACCCAGTTACGTTGTGACGTTTGGTAGCACCCAAAGTGTTCCTCCGGTAAATGGGAGTTGCATAATCTCATAGTCATAGGAACATGTATAAGTCATGAAGAAAAGCAATAGCAACATACTAAACGATCGGGTGCTAAGCTAATGGAATGGGTCATGTCAATCAGATCATTCAACTAATGATGTGACCTCGTTAATCAAATAACAACTCATTGTTCATGGTTAGGAAACATAACCATCTTTGATTAATGAGCTAGTCAAGTAGAGGCATACTAGTGACACTTTGTTTGTCTATGTATTCACACATGTATTATGTTTCCGGTTAATACAATTCTAGCATGAATAATAAACATTTATCATGATTATAAGGAAATAAATAATAACTTTATTATTGCCTCTAGGGCATATTTCCTTCAGTCTCCCACTTGCACTAGAGTCAATAATCTAGATTACACTGTAATGATTCTAACACCCATGGAGCCTTGGTGCTGATCATGTTTTGCTCGTGGAAGAGGCTTAGTCAACGGGTCTGCAACATTCAGATCCGTATGTATCTTGCAAATCTCTATGTCTCCCACCTGGACTAGATCCCGGATGGAATTGAAGCGTCTCTTGATGTGTTTGGTCCTTTTGTGAAATCTGGATTCCTTTGCCAAGGCAATTGCACCAGTATTGTCACAAAAGATTTTCATTGGACCCGATGCATTAGGTATGACACCTAGATCGGATATGAACTCCTTCATCCAGACTCCTTCGTTCGCTGCTTCCGAAGCAGCTATGTACTCCGCTTCACATGTAGATCCCGCTACGACGCTTTGTTTAGAACTGCACCAACTGACAGCTCCACCGTTTAATGTAAACACGTATCCGGTTTGCGATTTAGAATCGTCCGGATCAGTGTCAAAGCTTGCATCAACGTAACCTTTTACGGTGAGCTCTTTATCACCTCCATATACGAGAAACATATCCTTAGTCCTTTTCAGGTATTTCAGGATGTTCTTGACCGCTGTCCAGTGATCCACTCCTGGATTACTTTGGTACCTCCCTGCTAAACTTATAGCAAGGCACACATCAGGTCTGGTACACAGCATTGCATACATGATAGAGCCTATGGCTGATGCATAGGGAACATATTTCATATTCTCTCTATCTTCTGCAGTGGTCGGGCATTGAGTCTTACTCAACTTCACACCTTGTAACACAGGCAAGAATCCTTTCTTTGCTTGATCCATTTTGAATTTCTTCAAAATCTTGTCAAGGTATGTGCTTTGTGAAAGTCCAATCAAGCGTCTTGATCTATCTCTATAGATCTTAATGCCTAATATGTAAGCAGCTTCACCGAGGTCTTTCATTGAAAAACTTTTATTCAAGTATCCCTTTATGCTATCCAGAAATTCTATATCATTTCCAATCAGCAATATGTCATCCACATATAATATTAGAAATGCTATAGAGCTCCCACTCACTTTCTTGTAAATACAGGCTTCTCCGAAAGTCTGTATAAAACCAAATGCTTTGATCACACTATCAAAGCGTTTATTCCAACTCCGAGAGGCTTGCACCAGTCCATAAATGGATCGCTGGAGCTTGCACACTTTGTTAGCTCCCTTTGGATCGACAAAACCTTCCGGTTGCATCATATACAACTCTTCTTCCAGAAATCCATTCAGGAATGCAGTTTTGACATCCATCTGCCAAATTTCATAATCATAAAATGCGGCAATCGCTAACATGATTCGGACGGACTTAAGCATCGCTACGGGTGAGAAGGTCTCATCGTAGTCAATCCCTTGAACTTGTCGAAAACCTTTTGCGACAAGTCGAACTTTGTAGACAGTAACATTACCATCAGCGTCTGTCTTCTTCTTAAAGATCCATTTATTCTCAATTGCTTGCCGATCATCGGGCAAGTCAACCAAAGTCCATACTTTGTTCTCATACATGGATCCCATCTCAGATTTCATGGCTTCAAGCCACTTTGCGAAATCTGGGCTTACCATCGCTTCTTCATAGTTCGTAGGTTCATCATGATCTAGTAGCATGACTTCCAGAACATGATTACCGTACCACTCTGGTGCGGATCTTACTCTGGTTGATCTACGAGCTTCAGTAGTATCTTGTTCTGAAGTTTCATGATCATTATCATTAACTTCCTCACTTATTGGTGTAAGTGTCGCAGAAATAGTTTTCTGTGATGTACTACTTTCCAATAAGGGAGCAGGTACAGTTACCTCGTCAAGTTCTACTTTCCTCCCACTCACTTCTTTCGAGAGAAACTCCTTCTCAAGAAAGTTTCCGAATTTAGCAACAAAAGTCTTGCCTTCGGATCTGTGATAGAAGGTGTATCCAATAGTTTCCTTTGGATATCCTATGAAGACACATTTCTCCGATTTGGGTTCGAGCTTATCAGGTTGAAGCTTTTTCACATAAGCATCACAGCCCCAAACTTTAAGAAACGACAACTTTGGTTTCTTGCCAAACCACAGTTCATAAGGCGTCGTCTCAACGGATTTTGATGGTGCCCTATTTAACGTGAACGCGGCCGTCTCTAGAGCGTATCCCCAAAATGATAGCGGTAAATCAGTAAGAGACATCATAGATCGCACCATATCTAGTAAAGTACGATTACGACGTTCGGACACACCATTACGCTGTGGTGTTCCGGGTGGCGTGAGTTGCGAAACTATTCCACAGTTTTTCAAATGTACACCAAACTCGTAACTCAAATATTCTCCTCCACGATCACATCGTAGAAACTTTATTTTCTTGTTACGATGATTTTCAACTTCACTCTGAAATTCTTTGAACTTTTCAAATGTTTCAGACTTATGTTTCATTAAGTAGATATATCCATATCTGCTCAAATCATCTGTGAAGGTGAGAAAATAACGATATCCGCCACGAGCCTCAATATTCATCGGATCACATACATCGGTATGTATGATTTCCAACAAATCTGTTGCTCTCTCCATAGTACCGGAGAACGGTGTTTTAGTCATCTTGCCCATGAGTAACGGTTCGCAAGTACCAAGTGATTCATAATCAAGTGGTTCCAAAAGTCCATCAGTATGGAGTTTCTTCATGCGCTTTACACCGATATGACCTAAACGACAGTGCCACAAATAAGTTGCACTTTCATTATCAACTCTGCATCTTTTGGCTTCAACATTATGAATATGTGTATTACTACTATCGAGATTCAAAAAATAGACCACTCTTCAAGGGTGCATGACCATAAAAGATATTACTCATATAAATAGAACAACCATTATTCTCCGATTTAAATGAATAACCGTCCCGCATTAAACAAGATCCAGATATAATGTTCATGCTCAACGCTGGCACCAAATAACAATTATTTAGGTCTAATATTAATCCCGAAGGTAGATGTAGAGGTAGCGTGCCGACCGCGATCACATCGACTTTGGAACCGTTTCCCACGCGCATCGTCACCTCGTCCTTAGCCAATCTTCGCTTAATCCGTAGCCCCTGTTTCGAGTTGCAAATATTAGCAACAGAACCAGTATCAAATACCCAGGTGCTACTGCGAGCATTAGTAAGGTACACATCAATAACATGTATATCACATATACCTTTGTTCACCTTGCCATCCTTCTTATCCGCCAAATACTTTGGGCAGTTCCGCTTCCAGTGACCAGTCTGCTTACAGTAGAAGCACTCAGTTTCAGGCTTAGGTCCAGACTTGGGTTTCTTCTCTTGAGCAGCAACTTGTTTGCCGTTCTTCTTGAAGTTCCCCTTCTTCTTCCC
Source organism: Triticum urartu (assembly GCF_056163025.1). Lineage (NCBI taxonomy): Eukaryota > Viridiplantae > Streptophyta > Magnoliopsida > Poales > Poaceae > Triticum > Triticum urartu. The sequence goes on along the minus strand of NC_141875.1, from coordinate 597,150,521 downwards.
TTTGCCCTTTTTCTTGAAACTAGTGGTTTTGTTAACCATCAACACTTGATGCTCCTTTTTGATTTGTACCTCCGCAGCTTTCAGCATCGCGAAGAGCTCGGGAATAGTCTTGTTCATCCCTTGCATATTATAGTTCATCACGAAGCTCTTGTAGCTTGGTGGCAGTGATTGGAGAATTCTGTCAATGACGCAATCATCTGGAGATTAACTCCCAATTGAATCAAGTGATTATTATACCCAGACATTTTGAGTATATGCTCACTGACAGAACTGTTCTCCTCCATCTACAGCTATAGAACTTATTGGAGACTTCATATCTCTCAATTCGGGCATTTGCTTGAAATATTAACTTTAACTCCTGGAACATCTCATATGCTCCATGACGTTCAAAACGTCGTTGAAGTCCCGATTCTAAGCCGTAAAGCATGGCACACTGAACTATCGAGTAGTCATCAGCTTTGCTCTGCCAGACGTTCATAACATCTGGTGTTGCTCCAGCAGCAGGCCTGGCACCCAGCGGTGCTTCCAGGACGTAATTCTTCTGTGCAGCAATGAGGATAATCCTCAAGTTTCGGACCCAGTCCGTGTAATTGCTACCATCATCTTTCAACTTTGCTTTCTCAAGGAACGCATTAAAATTCAACGGAACAACAGCACGAGCCATCTATCTACAATCAACATAAACAAGCAAGATACTATCAGGTACTAAGTTCATGATAAATTTAAGTTCAATTAATCATATTATTTAAGAACTCCCACTTAGATAGACATCCCTCTAATCCTCTAAGTGATCACGTGATCCAAATCAACTAAACCATGTCCGATCATCACGTGAGATGGAGTAGTTTCATCAGTGAACATCATTATGTTGATCATATCTACTATATGATTCACGCTCGACCTTTCGGTCTCCGTGTTCCGAGGCCATATCTGTATATGCTTGGCTCGTCAAGTATAACCTGAGTATTCCGCGTGTGCAACTGTTTTGCACCCGTTGTATTTGAACGTAGAGCCTATCACACCCGATCATCACGTGGTGTCTCAGCACGAAGAACTTTCGCAACGGTGCATACTCAGGGAGAACACTTCTTGATAATTTAGTGAGAGATCATCTTATAATGCTACCATCAATCAAAGCAAGATAAGATGCATAAAAAGATAAACATCACATGCAATCAATATAAGTGATATGATATGGCCATCATCATCTTGTGCTTGTGATCTCCATCTCTGAAGCACCGTCATGATCACCATCGTCACCGGCGCGACACCTTGATCTCCATCGTAGCATCGTTGTCGTCTCGCCAATCTTATGCTTCCACGACTATCACTACCGTTTAGTAATAAAGTAAAGCATTACATCGCGATAGCATTGCATACAATAAAGCGACAACCATAAGGCTCCTGCCAGTTGCCGATAACTTGGTTACAAGACATGATCATCTCATACAATAAAATTCAGCATCATGCCTTGACCATATCACATCACAACATGCCCTGCAAAAACAAGTTAGACGTCCTCTACTTTGTTGTTGCATGTTTTACGTGGCTGCTACGGGCTTAAGTAAGAACCAATCTCACCTACGCATCAAAACCACAACGATAGTTTGTCAAATAGACTCCGTTTTAACCTTCGCAAGGACCGGGCGTAGCCATACTTGGTTCAACTAAAGTTGGAGAGACAGTCGCCCGCAAGCCACCTGTGTGCAAAGCACGTCGGGAGAACCGGTCTCGCGTAAGCGTACGCGTAATGTTGGTCCGGGTCGTCTCGTCCAACAATACCGCCGAACCAAAGTATGACATGCTGGTAGGCAGTATGACTTGTATCATCCACAACTCACTTGTGTTCTACTCGTGCATATAACATCAACATAAATAACCTAGGCTCGGATGCCACTGTTGGGTTTCGTAGTAATTTCAAAAAAATTCCTATGCACACTCAAGATCATGTGATGCATAGCAACGAGAGGGGAGAGTGTTGTCTACGTACCAACGCAGACCGACTGCGGAAGCGATCACACAACGTAGAGGAAGTAGTCGTACGTCTTCACGATCCAACCGATCAAGCACCGAAACTACGGCACCTCCGAGTTCGAGCACACGTTCAGCTCGATGACGATCCCCGGACTCCGATCCAACAAAGTGTCGGGGAGGAGTTCCGTCAGCACGACGGCGTGGTGACGATCTTGATGTACTACAGCAGCAGGGCTTCGCCTAAACTCCGCTACAGTATTATCGAGAAATATGGTGGCAGGGGGCACCGCACACGGCTAAGGAATAGATCACGTGGATCAACTTGTGTGTCTAGAGGTGCCCCCTGCCTCCGTATATAAAGGAGCCAAGGGGGAGGGCTGGCCGGCCAAGGAGGGGAGGCGCAGGAGAGTCCTACTCCCTCTGGGAGTAGGATTCCTCCCCCCAATCCTAGTCCAACTAGGATTCCTCGGAGGGGAAGGGAGAGAGGGGGGCCGGCCACCTTCTCCTAGTCCTAATAGGACTAGGGGAGGGGGAAGTGGCGCAGCCACCTTGGGCTGCCCCTTTCTCCTTTCCACTAAGGCCCATATGGCTCCCGGGGGGTTCCGGTAACCCTCCCGGTACTCCGGTAAAATCCCGATTTCACCCGGAACACTTCCGATGTCCAAACATAGGCTTCCAATATATCAATCTTTACGTCTCGGCCATTTCGAGACTCCTCGTCATGTCCGTGATCACATCCAGGACTCCGAACAACCTTCGGTACATCAAAATGCATAAACTCATAATATAACTGTCATCGTAACCTTAAGCGTGCGGACCCTACGGGTTCGAGAACAATGTAGACATGACCGAGACATGTCTCCGGTCAATAACCAATAGCGGGACCTAGATTCCCATATTGGCTCCTACATATTCTACGAAGATCTTTATCGGTCAGACCGCATAACAACATACGTTGTTCCCTTTGTCATCGGTATGTTACTTGCCCGAGATTCGATCGTCGGTATCCAATACCTAGTTCAATCTCGTTACCGGCAAGTCTCTTTACTTGTTCCGTAATACATCATCTCGCAACTAACTTATTAGTTGCAATGCTTGCAAGGCTTATGTGATGTGCATTACCGAGAGGGCCCAGAGATACCTCTCCGACAATCGGAGTGACAAATCCTAATCTCGAAATACGCCAACCCAACATCTACCTTTGGAGACACCTGTAATGCTCCTTTATAATCACCCAGTTACATTGTGACGTTTGGTAGCACCCAAAGTGTTCCTCCGGTAAACGGGAGTTGCATAATCTCATAGTCATAGGAACATGTATAAGTCATGAAGAAAAGCAATAGCAACATACTAAACGATCGGGTGCTAAGCTAATGGAATGGGTCATGTCAATCAGATCATTCAACTAATGATGTGACCTCGTTAATCAAATAACAACTCATTGTTCATGGTTAGGAAACATAACCATCTTTGATTAATGAGCTAGTCAAGTAGAGGCATACTAGTGACACTTTGTTTGTCTATGTATTCACACATGTATTATGTTTTCGGTTAATACAATTCTAGCATGAATAATAAACATTTATCATGATTATAAGGAAATAAATAATAACTTTATTATTGCCTCTAGGGCATATTTCCTTCAACTTTCGTGATGATAATTTTGGTAATGTCATGGAACACTTCTACGACTATCTTGATTCTGTCATAAATATGTCATGGATGTACATGCATGACAAAAAAAAGCGACATACTGTGACAAACATGTATCATCACGGAAGTGTATTTTTTTGTAGTGTTGAGGACAAGCAAAGGTTTAAGCTTAGGGGAGTTGATACGTCTCCATCGTATCTACTTTTCCAAACACTTTTGCCCTTATTGTGGACTCTAACTTGAATGATTTGAATGGAACTAACCCGGACTGACGCTGTTTTCAGTAGAATTGCCATGGTGTTATTTTTGTGCAGAAATAAAAGTTCTCGGAATGACCTAGAAATCAACAGAGATTATTTTTGGAATATATAAAAAATACTGGCAAAAGAATCAACGTCAGGGGGCCCATACCCTGTCCACGAGGGTGGGGGCGCGCCTACCCCCTGGGCGCGCCCCCTACCTCGTGGGCCCCTAACGCTCCACCGACCTCAACTCCAACTCCATATATTCGTGTTCAGGGAGAAAAAAAAACAGAAAGAAGGATTCATCGCGGTTTACGATACGGAGCCGCCGCCAAGCCCTAAACTCTCTCGGGAGGCTGATCTGGAGTCTGTTCGGGGCTCCGGAGAGGGGAATCCGTCGCCATCGTCATCATCAACCTTCCTCCATCACCAATTTCATGATGCTCACCGCCGTGCGTGAGTAATTCCATCGTAGGCTTGCTGGACAGTGATGGTTGGATGAGATTTATCATGTAATCGAGTTAGTTTTGTTAGGGTTTGATCCCTAGTATCCATTATGTTCTGAGATTGATGTTGCTATGACTTTGCTATGCTTAATGCTTGTCACTAGGGCCCGAGTGCCATGATTTCAGATCTGAACCTATTATGTTTTCATGAATATATGTGAGTTCTTGATCCTATCTTGCAAGTCTATAGTCACCTATTATGTGTTATGATCTGTTAACCCCGAAGTGACAATAATCGGGATACTTATCGGTGATGACCGTAGTTTGAGTTCATGTATTCACTATGTGCTAATGCTTTGGCCCGGTACTCTATTAAAAGGAGGCCTTAATATCCCTTAGTTTCCAATAGGACCCCGCTGCCACGGGAGGGTAGGACAAAAGATGTCATGCAAGTTCTTTTCCATAAGCACGTATGACTATATTCGAAATACATGCCTACATTACATTGATGAACTGGAGCTAGTTCTGTGTCACCCTATGTTATAATTGTTGCATGATTGATCGCATCCGACATAATTCTCCATCACCGATCCATTGCCTACAAGATTTTCATATATTGTTCTTCGCTTATTTACTTTTCCGTTGCTACTGTTACAATCACTATAAAACCAAAACTGCTACCGTTACTTTTGCTACCGTTACCACTATTATCATATTACTTTGCTACTAAATACTTTGCTACAAATATTAAGTTTCTAGGTGTCGTTGAATTGACAACTCAACTGCTAATATTTGAGAATATTATTTGGCTCCCCTTGTGTTGAATCAATAAATTTGGGTTGAATACTCTACCCTTGAAAACTGTTGTGGTCCCCTATACTTGTGGGTTATCAGTCCGAACATCATAACCATACTTCATTAGATATGGTGCGATCTATGATGTCTCTTACCGATTTACCGCTATCGTTTTGGGGTTATGCTTTAGAGACGGCTGCATTCACGTTAAATAGGGCACCATCTAAATCCGTTGAGACGACGCCATATGAACTGTTGTTTGGCAAGAAACGTAAGCTGTCATTTCTTAAAGTTTGGGGCTGCGATGCTTATGTGAAAAAGCTTCAACCTGATAAGCTCGAACCCAAATCGAAGAAATGTGTCTTCATAGGATACCCAAAGGAAATTGTTGGGTACACCTTCTATCAAAGATCCGAAGGCAAGATATTCGTTGCTAAGAATGGATCCTTTCTAGAGAAGGAGTTTCTCTCGAAAGAAATGAGTGGGAGGAAAGTAGAACTTGATGAGGTAGTTGTACCTTCTCCTTAATTGGAAAGTAGTTCATCACATAAATCAGTTCCAGTGATTCCTACACCAATTAGTGAGGAAGTTAATGATGATGATCATGAAACTTCAGATCAAGTTACTACCGAGCCTCGTAGGTTAACCAGAGTACGGTCCGCACCAGAGTGGTATGGTGATCATGTTCTGGAGGTCATGTTACTTGACCATGACGAACCTACAAACTATGGGGAAGCGATGATTAGCCTAGATTCTGCGAAATGGCTTGAGGCCATGAAATCTGAGATGGGATCCATGTATGAGAACAAAGTGTGGACTTTGGTTGACTTGCCTGATGATCGGCAAGCCATAAAGAATAAATGGATCTTCAAGAAGAAGACTGACGCTGGCGGTAATGTTACTGTCTACAAAGCTCGACTTTGTTGCGAAAGGTTTTCGACAAGTTCAAGGAGTTGACTACGATGAGACCTTCTCACCTGTAGTGATGCTTAACTCTGACCGAATCATGTTAGCAATTTCCGCATTTTATGATTATGAAATTTGGCAAATGGATGTCAAAACTGCATTCCTTAATGGATTTCTTAAAGAAGAGTGGTATATGATGCAACCAGAAGGTTTTGTCGATCCTAAAGGTGCTAAACAAAGTGTGCAAACTCCAGCGATCCATTCATGGACTGGTGCAAGCCTCTCGGAGTTGGAATATACGCTTTTATAGTGTGATCAAAGCATATGGTTCTATACAGACTTTTGGAGAAGCCTGTATTTACAAGAAAGTGAGTGGGAGCTCTGTAGCATTTCTAAAATTATATGTGGATGACATATTGTTGATTGGAAATAATACAGAATTTCTGGATAGCATAAAAGGATACTTGAATAAGAATTTATCAATGAAAGACCTCGGTGAAGCTGCTTATATATTGGGCATCAAGATCTATAGAGATAGATCAAGATGCTTAATTGGACTTTCGCAAAGCATATACCTTGATAAAGTTTTGAATAAGTTCAAAATGGATCAGTCAAAGAAAGGGTTCTTGCCTATGTTACAAGGTGTGAAGTTGAGTCAGACTCAATGCCCGACCACTGCAGAAGATAGAGAGAAAATGAAAGTCATTTCCTATGCCTCAGCCATAGGTTCTATCATGTATGCAATGCTGTGTACCAGACCTGATGTGTGCCTTGCTATAAGTTTAGCAGGGAGGTACCAAAGTAATCCAGGAGTGGATCATTGGACAGCGGTCAAGACCATCCTGAAATACCTGAAAAGGACTAACGATATGTTTCTCGCTTATGGAGGTGACAAAGAGCTTATCATAAATGGTTACGTCGATGCAAGCTTTGACACTGATCCGGATAACTCTAAGTCACAAACCGGATACGTATTTATATTGAATGGTGGTGTTGTAAGTTGGTGCAGTTCCAAGCAGAGCATCATGATAGGATCTACCTGTGAAGAGGAGTACATAGCTGCTTCAGAAGCAACAAATGAAGGAGTCTGGACGAAGGAGTTCATATCCAATCTAGGTGTAATACCTAATGCATCGGGGCCAATGAAAATCTTTTGCGACAATACTGGAGCAATTGCCTTGGCGAAGGAATCCAGATTTCACAAGAGAACCAAACACATCAAGAGATGCTTCAGTTCCATCTGTGATCAAGTCAAAGAGGGAGACATAGAGATTTGCAAGATACATAAGGATCTGAATGTTGCAGACCCATTGACTAAGCCTCTTCCAGGAGCAAAACATGATCAGCACCAAGACTCTTTGGGTGTTAGAATCATTACTATGTAATCTAGATTATTGACTCTACTTCAAGTGGGAGACTGAAGGAAATATGCCCTAGAGGCAATAATAAAGTTGTTATTTATATTTCCTTATATGATGATAAATGTTTATTATTCATGCTAGAATTGTATTAACCGAAAACTTAGTACATGTGTGAATACTTAGACAAAACAGAGTGTCCCTAGTATGCCTCTACTTGACTAGCTCGTTAATCAAAGATGGTTAAGTTTCCTGACCATAGACATGTGTTTTCATTTGATGAACGGGATCACATCATTAGAGAATGATGTGATGGACAAGACCCATCTGTTAGCTTTGCATAATGATTGTTTAGTTTTATTGCTATTGCTTTCTTCATGACTTATACATATTCCTCTGACTATGAGATTATGCAACTCCCGAATACCGGAGGAACACCTTGTCTGCTATCAAACGTCACAACATAACTGGGTGATTATAAAGATGCTCTATAGGTGTCTCCGAAGGTGTTTGTTGGGTTGGCATAGATCAAGACTAGGATTTGTCACTCCGAGTATCGGAGAGGTATCTCTGGGCCCTCTCGGTAATGCACATCACTATAAGCCTTGCAAGCAATGTGACTAATGAGTTAGTTGTGGGATGATGTATTACGGAACGAGTAAAGAGACTTGCCGGTAATGAGATTGAACTAGGTATGATGGTACCGACGATCGAATCTCGGGCAAGTAACATACCGATGACAAAGGGAATAACGTATGTTGTTATGGGATTTGACCGATAAAGATCTTTGTATAATATGTAGGAACCAATATGAGCATCCAGGTTCCGCTATTGGTTATTGACCTGAGATGTGTCTCGGTCATGTCTACATAGTTCTCGAACCCGTAGGGTCCGCACGCTTAATGTTCGATGATGATTTGCATTATGAGTTATGTGTTTTGGTGACCAAAGTTTGTTCGGAATCCCAGATGGGATCATGGACATGACGAGGAGTCTCGAAATGGTCAAGAGGTAAATATTCATATATTGGAAGGTTATATACGGACACCGGAATGGTTCCGAAGAAGTTCGGGGAATTTTCGGAGTATCGGGAGGTTACCGGAATCCCCCAGGAAAGTTAATGGGCCTCATGGGCCATATTGGAGAGAGGGAGGAAGGCCTCAATAGGAGGCACGTGCCTCCCCCTGCCCAATCCGAATTGGACAAGGGGTGGGGGCGCGACCCCCCCCCTTTCCTTCTCCCTCTCCCCTCTTTCCCCTTTCCCCTCTCCGTTGGAAGGAGGGGGGCGAATCCTACTAGGAGTGGAGTCCTAGTAGGACTCCCCCCCATGGCGCGCCACCCCTTGGGCCGGCCACCTCCTCCTCCCCTCTTTTATATACGGGGCGGGGGGCACCCCAAAGGCACACCAATAGTTCTCTTAGCCGTGTGCGGTGCCCCCTCCACGGTTTACTCCTCCGATCATAGCGTTGTAGTGCTTAGGCGAAGCCCTGCGCGGATCACATCACCATCACCGTCACCACGCCACCATGTTGACGGAACTCTCCCTCGACCCTCTGCTGGATCAAGAGTTCGAGGGACGTCATCGAGCTGAACGTGTGCTGAACACGGAGGTGTCGTACGTTCAGTACTTGGATCGGTTGGATCGTGAAGACGTTCGACTACATCAACCGCGTTAACCTAACGCTTCCACTTTCGGTCTACGAGGGTACGTGGACACACTCTCCCCCTCTCGTTGATATGCATCTCCTAGATAGATCTTGCGTGATCGTAGGAAATTTTTTGAATTGCATGCTACGTTCCCCCAACATATTATGCATAAATACATTGTAAATATCAGTAGAAAAACATGATGCCAGATGGACATATCAAGGTCCCAGGCAGGAGGCCTCGCCTTTCGATCTAGGGTTGTTGTTTTGCTCCGCCTTCTTAAGGCAAAATTTGTCTAACTATGTTTGTACTCGGATATATTTGCTTTCATGGCTAATGTATTATGGGTCCTTGTGGTCCTGACATGTAATATAACGATTTATATTTATATTTGTGTCATAGAGTTATGCTGTGATATTGACATGACTCAGCATTCGTGATCGTGCATGATGCGTTTATGGTTAGTGCACGGTTATAAATGGGGTGTCCCACTTAGGGTTTGGTAATTTATGTCACTCCAGCAATCTGTCCATGAACGAACTAATCACATAATGCTTTCCTCTAGGTCGTTAAATGTGAAGTGATATGCAACCTATGTTCGCACATCATCACTAAATAATTACACCACAACAAATATCAATACATTGAATTAGTCTCCAAGAGGGCAAACGTGCTCCGCTTCTGTTTTGCCTCATAGCGGTGGCGGGAAAAATCTGTAAATTCCCTCACATAGTTCTAGGTCAGGAGAAAATTATAGGCCAGAGGGTGTCGAGAGGCGGTGGCCAGGGGCCCCATGCGGCCCCACCATCTTCTGGTATCTGGCTTCTTTATAGTGAAAATAATTTCTGGGATTTTCTTGGAATTTTTGGAACTCTGAAAAATTGTTCTTTCTTCTGGTACATTTTGCTCTTGTTTTCCTATTGTTCGGTAATTTCCTAAGAATTTTCCTATTTGTGTGTGTCATGCAAATTGAAGGGAACAAGAGATTAGAATTGAGCAATGTAAAATATCATTGATAAAGAGTAAATTTTAATAAAAATAGTGATGCAAAATGGATGTATTACCCCCCCCCCCCAAGTTAGTTGGGGCAGTCTATCTGGAGCTCGGCTCCGGGAGGTTGTCTCGACACCAAAAGACACACTATGTGCCTTTCTCGGCTGGCATGCTTGGATGATGTATTCTCGTCAGTTGTCTCTGAGTGTCATGTGATATCCTTGCTTGGACCCATAGATCTTAATACTATGATTGGGTTTACCTTAGTGAATTCTTAGTATTTTTGGGTGCTTGCTAAAGGTTTCAATCATAAGAATATGTTAGTCAATAGATTTTGTTGCATGTTAGCATAACACTCTCTCACATATAAAACTGCAATGCATGATTATCGGTTATAGTATCACGTCCAACATCTATAGACCGTTAGCATGAGAGAATATGATTCCTACTTTTAGCTCCTTTGGGATATCCACACTTCATACTTACCTTCTCTACATTTGAAAGTGCCACAACAATTCCTTGCACTTGGGGATTATCAGGGACCCACTATTTGTAGCTGGGCCCGAGTGGCTAACTCTTCGCCCAGTCAGGAGATGAATTGTGTGCCTTGCTCGCCTGGCACGCCTGGATGTCGTATCCCCGTCACAACTTGGTGCCACCAAAGGCGACATCAGATCTGAAGAGAAGCATGACGATGCTATGGTGTGAGAACAAGTGGCTAACGCGAGTGACCGACTATTTGGCATGTGACAAGATGAGTTTGTGCATTCGTTGTGGTGTCAACCTGTTGAAGGATGGAATCGGATCCACTGGTTATAGAAGAACCGATGACGATACATTTCAGTTCTTTTCTATGATGGTAACGTCTGAATCAACCTCATCGGCGGTCTTCTTCGGTGCATTCGAGTTCCTAGCCAGGAACGACGGTGTGGACGTCTGTAACAGTTCACGTTTGGTTTTATGTTCATCAACTGAGCAATTCTCTTAGAAGTGTTTAGATTACAATTCAAACACAAAATTGTTTGAAAAATTGGATGGGCAACATAGATACCAGCAGGTAGGGGTCTGTTGATTGGGGGGCATATCAGGTGCTACCATGCTATCATTTTTCAAAAAAACTTATTTAAATGTTTCAAAAAATGTGATTTTCACAAGACTTATGTTTACAATCGTTAACGAAAAGTTCAAATGAAAATTTGAAATACACATCGAAAAACAAAAAGGATAAATCTGAATTTGAATAGTGTCATTTTTGCTTTTGCCTTTTTGAGACACTATTCATGCTGAATTTGTCTTTTTTTCTGGATGCGTACTTCGAATTTTGACTTGAACCTTTTACAGATTGTAGATACATCTCTAGTGAATACTAGCAATTGTTTTCAGAATTTCTTGAAACTTTAAAATGTGTTTTTTTTCTAAGAAAGGTAGCATGGGAGCACATAATGGGTGGGTGCATGGCATATCTACCCTTTTTGTGTTTTTTTCCAGGAAACTTCGAGCTTTATTCAAACAATCTCTGTTCCCGCACGATCAGCCAAAGCGCTGGTCATGAGGAAGCCAGGAGGGGAGTCCATCCAGCAATCAGTAATGCCAAGGGTGCAAGCATGCTTAGCACACAAATGGGCCGACACATTGGAGTTTCTCAATACATGTTGAACATCAAATGAAAGAAAAGATAAGGCTAGCTCTTCTATTTCTAGTAATAATGGCGCTACCATGGAGCGCGAAAAACGCCGTGAGTGCCATAGCTGAACCACTTCTAAGAAATTTGTTTCCATGAGCACTTGCAAGAAGCCTCAAAGCTGTGCGAAAATCACCCGATCTCGCATAGCAAACACTTCTTCTATTATGGGATCCATGATATCGGGGTATGGTTTGCTCCATGCGGCAATGAAGGTAGAGGAAGTTCGTGCCACTCCTCCAGCTCCATTCTTATGTTGAATCACTAAGACACTAGCATTTGTGTTCACTTTTACCCAGCCTTGATCAGGTGGCCTCCAACCATAGCCAGGTAAAACCTTGGTCTATTCCAAGGGAAGCTCCAACAAGGCAAGAGCTTCTCTTATGCGCTTGAGAGACTGCGCCAGGTTCATACTCACTCTGTCATGTGTTATATTATTGCGAGAGGTCCATATAGCCCACATAACAGTGACAATTTTCGCCCGATCACTCTCTGAGAACTGGGAGTCATAAAGAATATCCTTGCACCAAGTGATAGGATGTAATTCCGGTAGCTTGACCTGCAGCCAATTCCGTGCTTCTATCCAGAATGTTTCAGCATGTGAACACTTGATCAATGCATGCATCAAATCTTCATCTGCTCACACGCAAACTTTGGAACGTACTAATGTTGCAATATGCATGTACTGTAGCGTTCTCTCCACCGGAAGGATACCACGGAGGGCCCTCCACCAGAACACACGCACCTTAGGTAGCACTTTGAGCTTCCATAGTCGCGTCCATAACTGCTTATTATTCTCTGAAGATTCTATAATCAACCCTTCCTCTAGAGCTAAAGGCTCGTTATGAGTCATTAGAGCACGATACACTGACTTCACAGTATAGGAACCCGATATCTCATGAGCCCAAGCCCAATGGTCATCACCACCTCCTTGTCTAAGAGGAATGTTCAAAATAGCATCAGCATCCAGTGGTATGAAATTATCTCGAACTAGGCCAGCTTTCCAAGACCAAGTCACATCATCGATCAAGTCTGAAACTAAATTAATAGGTGCTGAACCGATCTGTGTAGTGGGCCGCAATGACAGCTTGCCTGGTAGCCATCTATCCTGCCACACGTGCGTGGACGAGCCATTGCCGATCCTCTTTAGCAGGCCAATATCCAGTGCCGCCCTCCCGGCAACGATCGCTCGCCAGGTAGCCGAGGCGTTTCTAGGAACAGTAGCATGCATAAAGTCCGTGTTCGGGAAGTAACAGCCTTTTAGCACCCTGAGAGCACAAGGAATTCGGGCTGGTGATTAGCCTCCAGCCGTGTTTCCCTAGCAATGCAATATTGAAGCATTCCAGATCATGGAACCCCATTCCTCCTCTAATTTTTCAAAGTGACAAGGACTTCCAATCTATCCAATGTAGAGATCGTCAATCAATTGAATTGTTCCACCAAAACTTTTCCATTGGGAGGAAATGTTTGTGTACACTTTTTCGTGAGTTTGAAGCAGCTCATGGTATATGTTGGTACCGTTTGTGCTTTTGACTTGATGAGCACTTCCCTCACCACGCAAGACACCAGTCTTTCTGTACCCCCATTCAACGTTGACCTCACCCTTTCTCCAATGAAATCAAAGGTTCCTGAGTTGATCCGTCCAACTACTGTGGGGAGGCCTAAGTATCTTTCATTGAACGCCTCAACTGAAATACCCGTCATAGTTTTAACCATTGCTCGTACTGGACTAGAAGTGTTTGGACTAAAAAAATATAGAGCTCTTATCTTCGTTAACACACTGTCCTGAACACTCAACATAAATCCTCAGAATATTGTTTAGCCGCTCTGCACTCTCCAGCTTAGCTTGCATGAAGATAAGACTATCGTCTGCAAACAGTAGATGATTAATTCACAATGACTGGGTGCACACTCGAATCCCCTTGTCCGCATACACTCCACCAAATCTGTTTAATAGTGATGTGAAGCCCTCTGCACACAGAAGGAATAGATAAGGTGACATGGGACATCCTTGCCTAAAGCCCCTAGAGGGGGTGAAGAACGGCAATAACTCCCCATTCACACGAACTGCAAACTGCACTGATGTTACACACTTCATTATCAGCCGGATAAAGGACGAACTAGAACCCAATTTGGACATGATCGCCTGGAGATAATGCCATTCGACGCGGTCATAAGCTTTCATCATGTCCAACTTTACAGCACATACCCAATTCTTTCCCTTCCTCCTCTTCTTCGTAGCATGAATACTCCCATGAGCAATAAGAACATTATCTGTAATGAGTCGCCCAGGCACAAACGCATTTTTCTCCTCACTTACGACGTCGTCGAGAAAATATCTCATCATGTTAACAATACATTTTGCTGCAATCTTGTATAACACAGGACACAGAGAAATAGGTCTATACTGGGTTATTCGTTGTGGGTGCCGAACCTTAGGGATGAGGGTGATGGATGTGTCATTCATACCTTCTGGTAGCTCGCCACCATTCAAAAAGCTCAACACTACCGGTACTATATCATCTTTCAACAGCAACCAGTGTCTTTGAAAAAATCCTGCAGTAAATCCATCCACTACGGGTGCTTTGGATGGGGCCATCTGAAACAGCGCCACCCTCACCTCTTTTGCCATAAACGTCTTATCTAGATGTGCATTCATAGGTGTTGTCACCCTATTTGGAACTAAGTCCAGCAGTTCATCCAGGGGTCTGACTCCTTGAGATGTATACAAGGTTGTGTAGAACTGTTGTACCTCATTTTGGTCATCTGCCAATGACTGGCATACCGACCCATCTGCCCGCACAAGTCCTTCAATTTTGTTCATTCTCATGCATTGAGCTGCTTGTGCATGAAAAAAATTTGTATTCCTATCTCCCTCGCGCAAGTATGGTACCCTGGACCTCTAGCGCATCCAGATCTCCTCCTGGTGAAGTGCCTCACGTAGCTTCTTAACCGTGGCCTTCTCTTCATCAGAGGAACCTCTCCTGCCCGCACGGCTTCTAAGCTGGCTCAACCTTTGTAGAAGCTTCCTTAATTTGGCCGTTAGGCTACCGAACTCACGTGCGCCCCATGTGGATAACGAGCTCTGCATATTATTAAGCACATTAATCACTCCAGACAGGCCATTGATACGTCGCCAACGTGTCTATAATTTATGAAGTATTCATGCTATTATATCATCAACCTTGGATGTTTTATGTGCATTTATATGCTATTTTATATGGTTTTTGGGACTAACCTATTAACCTAGAGCCCAGTGCCAGTTTCTGTTTTTTCCTTGTTTTTGAGTTTTACAGAAAAGGAATATCAAACGGAGTCCAATTGACGTGCCAATTTTTGACGATTTTTTATGGACTAAAAGAAGACCCCGGAGTAAAAGAGTTGGGCCAGAAGAGCCCCGGGCTGTCCACGAGGGTGGGGGCGCGCCCACCCCCCTGGGCATGGGCCCCTGCCTCGTGGACGCCTCGGGCACCTCCTTGACGTGAGACCGACGCCAAAAGTTCCTATAAATACAGAAACCTCGGGAAATTAACCTAGATCGGGAGTTACGCCGCCAGAAGCCTCCGTAGCCACCGAAAACCAATCTAGGCCCTCTCTAGCACCCTGCCGGAGGGGGCCATCATCACCGGAGGGCATGGAGGAGGATCCCGGAGGGGCCATCATCACCATGAAGGCCAAGGACCAGAGGGAGAACCTCTCCCCATCTAGGGGGAGGCCATGGAGGAGGAAGCACAAGGGGGAGAACCTCTCCTCCTCTCTCTCGGTGGCACCGAAGTGCCATCAGGAGGGGAATCATCGCCGCGGTGATCGTCTTCATCAACATCACCATCATCATCATCACCCTCATCTCTTTTACGCGGTCCACTCTCCCGCACCCCGCTGTAATCCCTACTTGAACATGGTGCTTTATGCCACATATTATGATCCAATGATGTGTTGCCATCCTATGATGTTTTGAGTAGTTATCCTTTGTCTTTGGGTTGATTTATGATCTAGATTGGTATGAGTTATATGTTTTACTTTGGTGCTGTCCTATGGTGCCCTCCGTGTCGTGCAAGCGTGAGGGGTTCCCGCTGTAGGGTGTTGCAATACGTTTATGATTCGCTTATAGTGGGTTGCGTGAGTGACTGAAACACAAACCCGAGTAAGGGGGTTGTTGCGTATGGGATAAAGAGGACTTGATGCTTTAATGCTATGGTTGGGTTTTACCTTAATGATCTTTAGTAGTTGCAGATGCTTTCTAGAGTTCCAATCATAAGTGCATATGATCCAAGTAGAGAAAGTATGTTAGCTTATGCCTCTCCCTCATATGAAACTGCAATAGTGAATACCGGTCTTGTTAACGATTGCCCAGGACAATTCCGCACACCGATCCACCATTATTCCACACTCGTTATTTATAATATTTAGTAATATATTCTAACTTCATGATAACAACACCTACTTTTATATTTTATCTCTCCGATATCATACAAAGTTATCCACTTCATACCCAGAGCGTAGTTTTATTTACCGTTTCTAGTTGGAAGCAAACGTTCGTTGTACGTAGAGTCGTATCAGTGGCAGATAGGGCTTGAGAGAATATTGATATTACCTTTAGCTCCTTGTGGGTTTGACACTCCATACTTATCACTTCCACCTTTGGAAATTGCTATGATGATTCCCTGCACTTGGGGATTATCAGCCATGCAGCCCAGCTCCCTTTTGCCAATTGTTCATAACAATATTATCATAGTATGCATGTGTATGCCATACATCTTCGTAGCAGAACTGCTTCGCTCCCCTCCTCCTCTCAACCGCATTTTTACGGAGTTCAACCAGGACCAAGCAATGGTCGGAATCCGTGGTACTAATGTGTCAAACTCTTGATTGCCCGAACAGATGCATCAAAGCTGGGTTCCCAAACACTCTATCAAGTCGGGCCCTCACATTATCATCACTTGTTTGGACATTGTCCCAAGTGTACTCTGTTCCAGACCACCCCATATCTTGGAACAAGCAATCATTAGCCGCCTCACGAAACGCACGCATCTGCCATTCGGGACGGGCAGCAAGCGAAAAGTGTTCCGTAGCATACAATGTTTCATTGAAATCCCCCACGCATAACCATGTCGAATGTTGGATAGCAAACAGAGTCCGAAGACATCTCCAGCTGTGTTGTCTGTCTGATGCTCGAGGGGCCCCATAGAACCCCGTAAATCTCCATTTATCCCGATTATGATTCCTATTATGCACCATCACATCTATGTGGCCAGAACTGAAACTTTAAAGATCCACCTGAACCTCAGTTGTCTGGAATAGACCAATGCCTCCATTCATACCATCACTATCTACTGCGAAACAACCTGCGAAACCAAGTAGATTTTGCAAACTTTCTACCCTCTTTGCCGCAATCTTTGTCTCCATCAGAAATAAGAGACCGGGCCCTTCTTACTTCACCACACTGCGAAGCTCACGAACTGTCGCTGGGTTCCCAAGCCCACGACAGTTCCAGCTGAGGCAATTCATTGCGCCCGGCAGGGCTGCGCCGCAGCCTCTGCCGTCTCCCAGGAGTTGACCGGGGTAGGTTTCTTCTTCTTCGGCTTCCTCTCGCCTTCACCACTTTTCTCAGAGGAGTCAGATAACACCTCCACGTTGCCCCTCTGGCCATCCTTTGGGTCGTGTGCCTTGTCCATCAGCAAGGGTATAACCCTCTTGTACTCTTGTTTGTTCGCCTACGGCCCTCCCTTAGTTTATTTAGATTTCTGTTCTTAGCTGGAGAATTAACTTCTGCTCCTTTCTCAGCTGCATTAATCGAACCTTGTCTCAACTTTGTTTTTTTGGCTATTTGATTGATCTCTAGACGTGTTCTTGCTAGTACTCGGCGTTTTGCGATCTTCCGGCGCCCGTAGCCCTCTTCCAAAGGGGAGGTCCCCATTGGCATCTCTGGTCCCCGGGGTCGGACAATGCAGATCAGAGTGGCCCAGCCATCCGCATGAGAAACAGAAGTGCGGAACGTTCTCATATTGGATGTCATACAGGTCCGTCTGTTTCCTCCTCGCTGATTCAATTAAGATCCAACGCCTTAATGGTTTGTCCACATCAGCTGACACTATGGCTCTGAGATAGCCATTAACATGATCGAACTGCACATCAGATGCTTGCTTATCAATGTATTGTGCAATCGCAACACACCACATCTCACCTTGATTGAAGGGCAAGTTGACAACCCTTGCCCACATATGAATCTTGCTAAAGCTTAGTTCAGGAGGCCCATACATTCATCAAACTCCGACAAGACGACGGCATTTTTACTCACATGCCATGGTGAACCTTCCCAAACATGATCACAATCTCTCATGCTCGCTAACTCAACAACAAACGTGTTTCCCTCTACCGATCTGAAGATCAGACCTTTAGGGTTTCCCCAAGACGGACGAAGTGCGCTAATGATTGTTTGTATGTGAAGAACACGTCGGTACAGAACCTTATCATCCACTTCTCCGGCTGACCTTCTTCTCTATCATCAAGAACCAGCAGCGTCGCCTCCTCCTCGGTTATGTCCAGTTTACCTAGGGCCTTCGCTAGGTTCGCCCTTGCCGCATCCGGCGACAGGGGCTCCTTCCCATGGCCATGCCCTGGTGATGAATCCATCCTCGGGATCATGATCCTGTGCGCCGCACCGTAGATCGGCACGCGCCGTCAAGTTCCACCCGTAAAACCCTAATCTCCTTTGGGGGCGCTCCGGGAGTTTCGAAGGAAAAGTTTTTCCAGACTCTTTGTTACCCTTTTTTGTGCTGAAAACCGACATTGCATAAGATGGTATAGCATGTACAATTGATTTTAATAGCACTTCCTTTTCTGCTCTTGAAAGTTGCATTTCCTTCCGTCCCATAATTCTTTTCATAATCCCATCAACAAAAAACTGAAAAACAATATGTCCTATGTAAACCCGCAGTGGATGGTAAGCCTAGATAAGTATCCGATAGTGCCTTGGTCATTCTATTCAAACTGTTGCAAATTTGTTCCTTCATCTCAACTCTAGTAATAGAACTAAAAACCACATTTGACTTGTCCACACCAACCTTCTGTCCCGAAGAGACACAATATGATGCAAAGATTTCTTTCAGACACGCAACATTCTCAGTACTAGCCTTCATCAGGATTAACGAATCATCTGCAAACAATAGATTAGTGATGATTGGACCTCTTTCCCTTTCCTATATCACGCGCCCCCGGTATCGGTGTAACACCCCGGATGTAATTTACCTTATTTGTATTCCAACTCTTGCCATTTTGGCACTAAGTTATGATATTTCCTCGTTGTCGGGTTTTTGTCTTCGTGTTGCTTTTGTCTTTGTCATGCATCTCATATCATGTCATCATGTGCATTGCATTTGCATACGTGTTCGTCTCATGCATCCGAGCATTTTCCCCGTTGTCCGTTTTGCATTCCGGCGCTCCTACCTCCTCCGGTGGTCCTTTCTACCTCTTTTCGTGTGTGGGGGTTAAACATTTACGGATTGGACCGAGACTTGGCATGCGGCCTTGGTTTACTACCGGTAGACCGCCTGTCAAGTTTCGTGCCATTTGGACTTCGTTTGATACTCCAGTGGTTAACCGAGGAACCGAAAAGGCCTCGTGTGTGTTGCAGCCCAACACCTCTCCAAAGTGGCCCAAAACCCACCTAAACCCTCTCCATAGTCTCGGTCGTTCGATCACGATCGCGTGGCCGCAAACCGTGCTCAATTTGGAGCCTCCTAGCTCCTCCTATGTATAAATAGGTCCTCCCACTCCAAATCCCGGGTCATTTCAACCCTAAACCTAGTCTCCTTCCACCTCCAGCCGCCGGACGCGTCCGACCAGGCCGGACACGTCCGCCCCGCTCCCCCCGTCCAACCACCGCTCGCCACGTGTCCCGCGGGAGCCCCACATCGCCGCCCGACCGCGCGGGCCCGCCAGGCCCAGCGCCGGCCCCCGCAGCCCACTCCGCGCCCGCCGCCGCCCGCTTCCCTGGCTCGCCCGCGCGCCGCCCAGCCGACTCCACCCCGCCGCCGCACTGTTCGCCGCGCCGCCCCGCTCCGCCTCAACGTCGGTGGCCGCCGACTCGCCGTACCGCCGACTGTCGCGCGCCGCCCGGAGTTCCCCTCGTCACCCCGCCGCCTCCTCTCGCCGGCGCCGCCCAGATCCGGCCGGCTCCGCCCACCCCGGCCTCCTCCGGTCACTTCTCCGGCGGAGATCCGGCGAGACCCACCGCCGCCTCGAAGTCCGTGCCCGATCTGGATCCGGTGCTACAGTAAGCCCTAGGGTTGACTTTTGCCTCTCTCTAAGTCCCCAGTTTTTTTCCATATTTTTAGCATTGTTTATCGCATCGTAACTCCACATACGTAGCTCTGCTTTGCGCGTGTAGCATATCAAAATGTTCTTCTCAGAGAGTACATCATTTCATCTCATTGCATCATTTTCATTTGAGCTCATCTTGATGCCAGAAATGCTATTGGAAGAGGGCTATATGATAAAATTGTCAGATCTGCTGCATCAAATAGCTATTTGTCATTTTTGCCATGATTAATGTGTGCATGATATGCTCCTGAGCTCTACATGAGTTTTGTTATATGCCATGCCATCTTTACAGAGGTTCTTACCATGTATTTTTGTGATATGTGTGGTGACTAGCACAAGCTTGCAAAGTAGTGCATTCGTTAATGCTGATTTCAGGGACTTAGAATTTCTCAAGTCCTTGTCCTGATTTGTGTCATTATGCCATATGTTCATGTTGTTTCCTAGTCATCCGTGCCTCTTTTGGCGATGATCAGTAAGGATGTTTTGTTAACATTGTGGTGCTCTATCCATCCATGTCTTTGTTTGCATTTATGGAGCACCCTAGATTGAGTCAACCATCATGAGTGGATCCCTGCCATGTATTTTGTTGTCATGTTTGAGTGTTGTAGCATATTTAACTTGATGCATTTAGATGGCTACTTGCTGATTATCGCAGACCGATACCATATTTGTTTTGCTTGCCATTTTCAAACCGTGCATCCGATTCCGGTGTTCTTTATATCGATTTCAACCGAAATCACCTCACCTTTCCAGTGGCACTCTTGGATTTCCATGTTGAGGCCAGGTTCAATCATTCCTTGTCAAATCTTGCATATGCATCACCTACCGCATCCCGCATAGCATACCATGTTTGCATCATGTTTGTTTGAGCCTTGCACGTGGTTGATTGTGTTCCTTTTGCTTGTTTGTCTTGTTTGGGTAGAGCCGGGAGACGAGTTCGCTAACGAGGAGCCCGTTGAGTTTGCTTACGAGGATCAAGTCAACTCTGACAACTTTGCAGGCAAGATAATCATACCCTCGAAATCACTTCTATTTTTGCTTGCTAGATGCTCGCTCTTTTGCTATGCCTATGCTAC
The DNA here is from genome assembly GCF_056163025.1 of Triticum urartu. Taxonomy (NCBI): domain Eukaryota; kingdom Viridiplantae; phylum Streptophyta; class Magnoliopsida; order Poales; family Poaceae; genus Triticum; species Triticum urartu. The sequence goes on along the minus strand of NC_141875.1, from coordinate 597,129,428 downwards.
GATACCTACCACTTGCTTATCATGCCTCCCAAATTGCCATGTCAAACCTCTAACCCACCATGTCCTAGCAAACCGTTGATTGGCTATGTTACCGCTTTGCTCAGCCCCTCTTATAGCGTTGCTAGTTGCAGGTGAAGATTGGAGATCGTTCCTTGTTGGAACATTGTTTATTGTTGGGATATCACTATATTATCTTGTTATCTTAATGCACCTATATACTTGGTAAAGGGTGGAAGGCTTGGCCTTTTGCCTAGTGTTTTTTTCCACTCTTGCCGCCCTAGTTTCCGTCATATCGGTGTTATGTTCCCGGATTTTGCGTTCCTTACGCGGTCGGGTGATAATGGGAACCCCTTTACAGTTCGCCTTGAATAAAACTCCTCCAGCAATGCCCAACCTTGGTTTTACCATTTGCCACCTAGCCTCTTTTTCCCTTAGGTTTCCGGAGCCCGAGGGTCATCTTATTTAAACCCCCCTGGGCCAGTGCTCCTCTGAGTGTTGGTCCGACTGAGCTGCCTGCGGGACCACCTCGGGGAAACTTGAGGGTTGGTTTTACACGTAGCTAGTCTCATCTGAGTGTGCCCTGAGAACGAGATATGTGCAGCTCCTATCGGGATTTGTCGGCACATTCGGGCGGTGTTGCTAGACTTGTTTTACCATTGTCGAGGATGTCTTGTAGAACCGGGATGCCGAGTCTGATCGAAATGTCTCGGGAGAAGGAATATCCTTCGTTGACCGTGAGAGCTTGTGATGGGCTAAGTTGGGACTCCCCTGCAGGGTTTTGAACTTTCGAAAGCCGTGCCCGTGGTTATGGGCAGATGGGAATTTGTTAATGTCCGGTTGTAGATAACATGGAACTTAACTCAATTAAAATGAATCAACTGCGTGTGTAACCGTGATGGTCTCTTCTCGGCGGAGTCCGGGAAATGAACATGGTGTTGGAGTAATGCTTGACGTAGGTTGTTCTAGGATCACTTCTTGATCATAGTTCTTCGTTCGTGCTTTGCCTCGTCTTCTCGCTCTCTTTTGCGAACAGGTTAGCCACCATATATGCTAGTCGCTTACTGCAGCTCCACATATTACCGTGTCTTACCTATAAGCTTAAATAGTCTTGATCGCGAGGGTGCGAGATTGCTGAGTCCCCGTGACTCACAGATTACTTCCAAACCAGATGTAGGGACCGATGATTCCGTTCCAGATGATGCGCTTGAGCTCAAGTGGGAGTTCGACGAAGACACTCACCGTTACTATGTGTCTTTCCCTGATGATCAGTAGTTGTGCCCAGTTGGGGCGATCGGGATCGTGTCGCATGTTGGGGTTGATCTTTTATTTTGGTACTGTAGTCGGACCATGAGTGTATTGGATGATTGTAATGTTATTCATGTATTTGTGTGATGTGGCGAGTGTAAGCCAACTATGTACCTTTTCCCCTATTATCTATTTACATGGGTTGTTGTGAAGATTACCTTACTTGCGACATTGCTTTCAATGCGGTTATGCCTCTAAGTCGTGCTTCGACACGTAGGAGATATAGCCGCATCGAGGGTGTTACAAGTTGGTAATCAGAGCCTTCCCTGACCTTAGGAGCCCCCCTGCTTGATCGAATAGCTGGCGTTGTTGAGTCTACAAAAATGTTTTGAGTCATTTAGGAATTATATATCGGAGAGTTTAGGAATTCTTTTTACTCCCCAGTCCCTTCATCGCTCTGGTAAGGCATCCTGACGTAGAGTTTTGACTCTTCTCTTCTCAAATTTCACTAAAAAAATTTAGGATCACGCGGGTATCTTGGAATCGTTCCGATCGAATTGTGACGAGAACATTGTTCTTGGTGCCTCCTGTCATTTAGGGGTTGTGGCAGTCTCCCGGGGAGTTGAGCTCCGAGGTGTTGTCGTCACAATTTTATCGTTGCAGTTCTGGAATACCTGAGTTTAGTTTCGCCGACATCGAAAATCTCTTTTTATGCATTTGTTGGTGAGATAACCTCGACGCCACCCAGTACTGGGGCGGGAGTTCGGGAGTATTGCCATAACTTGTATAACGGATGCTTTTCGAAGGTTGAGGTAGACGACTTCCGAAGTTTTTCTCGGTTATGTGTTGAAGGATGGATACAGCTGGATGTCGGATTTGCTAGATTTGGGTGAGATATTATGCTTCCCCTGTATCCCCAACACCTGATTGCATAACCGGAAAGGTTCGGGAGTTTCATAGGTGGGAATTCTTGTAGCTCTAGTTCTTCTTCCGCGGATATTTGGTTTGTGATTGGGTGATCCTTACCGAGTATTCGTTCTTGTTCCGTACCTTGTTGTTTTATTCTTCTACATCAATTCTAAGTGGCTTCTCAATTTATGGATATGTGACCATTTCAATTGGAATTCATTCATTCATTTTGTTCGGATGTGAAGACTATATGTTGCAATTTCAACCCGTTTGATTCAGCTTCAATATTTGTCTGTCAATGTGCTAATGGATGTCAACCTCTTCAGGGTGGCTCCTCCAACGCGCATGACTCCGAATCCTGATCCGCCACCACTACCTCCACCTCCGGAGGCATGACAAGCTGTGATGGCCGCTACCAATGCAAACACGCAGCTGATCATGCAACTTCTTCAAGAGCACAATCAAGGAAACCAGGGCAACAATCAGAATCACTTTGCTACACTCAACCAGTTCCTTGCTAACCAGCCAAAGACCTTCAGCAATTGTGTTGAGGCAACAGACGCTGATGATTGGCTCGTGGACATATGCAAGCATTTCGAGTGCAGTAACGTCAGGCCTGAGGACTTTGTCAAGTTCGCTTCCTTCCAACTCAAAGACCAAGCTGCAGAATGGATTCAGCAGTACAAAGATTCCAGAGGAGGCCGTGTGATTACCTGGGATGAATTCCGTCAAGACTTCAAAGCTCATCATATTCCTCAGAGCGTGGTTGAAAGCAAGCATGAGGAATTCCGCAACCTGAAGCAAGGCTCTATGTCTGTCTACGAGTACAACAAGATGTTTCAGAAGCTCGCCCGTTTTGCTAAGCAAGACGTCCCTGAAGAGAAGAGCATGATATACCAGTTCAGGGGTGGTCTCAGAGAAGAAATCCAGCTAGCTCTCGTTCTCTTTGAGCCCAAGAGGTACGATGAGTTTTACAACATGGCAATGAAGCAAGAGACTACTCAACTGAAGTGCGATGCTTCCAAGAAGCGAGTCAGAGATGCTACTCCTTCTTCCTCAACTCAAGTGGCTAAGCAGCAGAAGTATTGGCTTCCTCCTCTTCCGTTCCGTCAGCCTTATCAGCAGAAGAGCAAAGGTGGCAGTGGATCTTCCCACCCACCCAACCCTGGCTTTCAGGACAAGACTTCGTCTCAAGCTCCAAGATCGAGTGCTCCGTATCACCGTCCGCTTTCAGAGGTCACGTGCAACAAGTGCCAACAGAAGGGTCACTATGCCAACAAATGCTTCAATCAGAGGCGTCTCCCTCCTCCTCCTCCTGTGAGATCGGCAAGTACAGCTGTGGTCAAGCATAACCCCAAGCACACCAAGGTCAACTTGATGTATGCAGCTCAGGTAGAGGACTCGTCAGATGTCATCATGGGTAACCTTCATGTTAACGATATTCCAGCTAAAGTACTTTTTGACTCTGGTGCATCGCATTCCTTCATGTCATTCCCATTTGCATCGGAGAACAATTTTGGTACTAAGGCATTACCTAGAGCATTGCAAGTTGTCTCTCCGGCTAAGCGTCTGAGTTCTAGCATGATGGTTCCGGATATTTCTATCATGATGGGTGACTTCAAGTTTCTGGCTTCTCCAATGGTCCTTGGTAACTCGGATATTGATCTTATTCTTGGAATGGACTGGCTTTCTAAGCACAAGGCTCAGCTTGATTGTGCTGCCAGGCAGATTCAATTGACTCATTCCTCTGAGGATGTAATTGTCTTTGCCGCTCGGGATAATACAATCCGTCTGTTTTCTCTCAATGAGAAGGGTGAACTGGATGCCATCTCTCAAATTCCAGTCGTTTGTGAATATCAAGACGTCTTTCCAGAAGAGCTTCCAGGAATGCCTCCGCACCGGCCAGTTGAATTCGTCATTGATCTTGAGCCTGGCACGGAACCTATTTGCAAACGTCCTTACAAGCTTGGACCTTAAGAGTTGAAGGAGCTGAAGAAGCAACTCGATATTCAAGAGCGAATGGGGCTCATCCGACCTAGTTCTTCTCCGTGGGGTTGTGGAGTTCTTTTTGTGAAGAAGAAGGATGGAACGGACCGACTTTGTGTTGACTACCGTCCATTGAACAAGAAGACTATAAAGAACAAGTACCCACTTCCCAACATCAATGATTTGTTCGAACAACTCAAAGGTGCTCAAGTATTCTCCAAGCTTGATCTCCGTATGGGCTATCACCAGATTCGAATCCGTGAGCAAGATATTCCCAAGACGGCTTTCAGAACAAGCTATGGTTCATATGAATACACTGTCATGTCTTTTGGCCTCGTCAACGCTCCTCCGACTTTCTCTCGCATGATGAACTTCATCTTCAACGCCTACACAAATGACTTCGTCTTGGTCTACCTCAATGACATTCTGGTCTTTTCGAAGAACAAGGAAGATCATGCCAAGCACTTGCATTTGGTGCTCGATAAGCTCAGGGAACATCAGTTCTACGCCAAGTTTTCAAAGTGCGAGTTTTGGCTCGATGAGGTTCTGTATCTTGGGCATATCATCTCTGCCAAGGGCATAGCGGTGAATCCTGAGAAGGTGTCTACAATTGTGAATTGGGAACCACCTCAGAACGTGAAGCAACTCCGCAGCTTCCTTGGCTCGCAAGCTACTGTCGAAGGTTCGTGGAGAACTTTTCAAAGATCGCGAAGCCTCTTTCAAACCTTCTCCAGAAGCACGTCAAGTACGTTTGGTCTCCGGAATGTGACATCGCTTTCAACACCCTGAAAGAGAAATTCATCACTGCTCCAGTTCTGACTCCTCCTGATGAATCCAAACCGTTCGAGGTCTTTTGCGATGCCTCTCTTCAAGGTCTTGGTGCAGTGTTGATGCAAGAGAAGAAAGTTGTGGCTTATACCTCTCGCCAGTTGAAGTCCAACGAGAAGAACTACCCCACTCATGACCTCGAGTTGGCGGTAGTTGTGCATGCTCTTTTGACTTGGAGACATCTCTTATTGGGAAGAAAAGTGGACATCTTCACTGACCACAAGAGTCTCAAATACATTTTCACTCAGCCTAATCTCAACCTCAGGCAGACTCGTTGGGTCGAAATGATTCAAGAGTATAATCCGAGTATTGAATATACTCCAGGCAAGGCCAATGTGATTGCTGACGCTTTGAGCAGGAAGGCTTACTGCAACAGTCTGATTATCAAGCCTTACCAACCCGAGCTTTGTGAAGCTTTCCGCAAACTCAATCTGCAAGTTGTTCCTCAAGGTTTCCTCGCCAACCTTCAAGTCTCTCCTACTTTGGAAGATCAGATTCGCGAGGCTCAACTTCTTGATGCTATGGTGAAGAAGGTGAAAATTGGGATTGCCAAGAGTCAATCCAAGTACAAGTGCTATCGCCTTGATGACAAGGATACTCTCTTCTTTGAGGATCGCATTGTTGTGCCTAAAGGTGACCTTCATAAAGTCATTATGAATGAGGCTCACAATTCACTCCTCTCCATCCACCCTGGGAGTACGAAGATGTACCAGGACCTCAAGCAGGCTTATTGGTGGACTCGAATGAAGCGCGAGATTGCTCAATTCGTGAATGAATGTGATGTCTGCAGAAGAGTGAAGGCAGAACACCAACCAGCTGGTTTCCTCCAACCTCTTGCCATTCCAGAATGGAAGTTTGACCATATTGAGATGGACTTCGTGACTGGGTTTCCAAAGTCCAAGCATGGCAATGATGATATATTCGTTGTCATCGACAAACTCACTAAAGTGGCTCACTTTCTGCCTATCAAAGAGTCTATCACAGCAGCTCAATTGGCAGAGCTTTATACCTCTCGGATTGTCTCTCTTCACGGCATTCCACAGTTGATCTCTTCAGACCGTGGCAGCATCTTTACCTTCAAGTTTTGGGATTCTTTTCAGAAGGCCATGGGCACCAACATCCGCTTCAGCACAGCTTTTCATCCTCAAACTAGCGGTCAAGTCGAGCGTGTCAATCAGATTCTCGAAGATATGCTCAGGGCTTGCGTTATCTCCTTCGGTATGAAGTGGGAAGATTGTCTTCCATATGCCGAATTCTCCTACAACAACAGTTTTCAAGCAAGTTCGGGCAAGGCCCCATTTGAAATTCTCTATGGTAGGAAGTGTCGTACTCCTCTTAACTGGTCAGAGACCGGTGAACGTCGACTTCTTGGAAATGACTTGAGCACAGAGGCAGAGGAAATGTGCAAAGTCATTCGTGATAACCTCGAAGAAGCGCAATCGCGCCAGAAGAGCTACTATGATAGTAAGCATCGTGATTTGGCTTTCGAGATCGGAGACCATGTTTACCTCCACGTCTCTCCAATGAAAGGTACTCGTCGCTTCGGTATCAAAGGGAAGCTTGCCCCTAGATACGTGGGTCCTTTCAAGATCGTCAGCAAGAGAGGCGATCTCGCCTATCAACTCGAGCTTCCTCCCAACTTTGCAAATGTGCACGACGTGTTCCATATCTCTCAGCTCCGCAAGTGCTTCAAGACCCCTGACCGCACCGTCAACTTCGAAGACATTGATCTCGAAGAAGACCTCTCCTATCGTGAGCACCCAGTTGATATTCTTGAAGAGACTGAACGCAAGACTCGCAATAAGTCAATCAAATTCCTCAAAGTCAAGTGGTCACACCATTCCGACCGTGAAGCCACCTGGGAACGCAAGGATCACCTCCATTCTGAGTACCCGGCGTTTTTCCGGTCCTAGATCTCGGGATGAGATCCTTTCGTAGTGGTGGAGTGTTGTAACACCCCGCATGTAATTTACCTTATTTGTATTCCAACTCTTGCCATTTTGGCACTAAGTTATGATATTTCCTCATTGTCGGGTTTTTGTCTTCGTGTTGGTTTTGTCTTTGTCATGCATCTCATATCATGTCATCATGTGCATTGCATTTGCATACGTGTTCGTTTCATGCATCCGAGCATTTTCCCCGTTGTCCGTTTTGCATTCCGGCGCTCCTACCTCCCCCGGTGGTCCTTTCTACCTCTTTTCGTGTGTGGGGGTTAAACATTTCCGTATTGGACCGAGACTTGCCATGCGGCCTTGGTTTACTACCGGTAGACCGCCTGTCAAGTTTCGTGCCATTTGGACTTCGTTTGATACTCCAGTGGTTAACCGAGGAATCGAAAAAGGCCTCGTGTGTGTTGCAGCCCAACACCTCTCCAAAGTGGCCCAAAACCCACCTAAACCCTCTCCATAGTCTCGGTCGTTCGATCATGATCGCGTGGCCGCAAACCGTGCTCAATTTGGAGCCTCCTAGCTCCTCCTATGTATAAATAGGTCCTCCCACTTCAAATCCCGGGTCATTTCAACCCTAAACCTAGTCTCCTTCCACCTCCAGCCGCCGGACGCGTCCGACCAGGCCGGACACGTCCGCCCCGCTCCCCTCGTCCAACCACCGCTCGCCACGTGTCCCGCGGGAGCCCCACATCACCGCCCGACCGCGCCGGCCGCCAGGCCCAGCGCCGGCCCCCGCAGCCCGCTCCGCGTCCGCCGCCGCCCGCTGGATTTCCCCTCTGCCCCGGCTCGCCCGTGCGCCGCCCAGCCGACTCCGCCCCGCCGCCGCACTGTTCGCCGCTCTGCCCCGCTCCGCCTCGACGCCGGCGGCCGCTGACTCGTCGTACGGCCGACTGCCGCGCGCCGCCCGGAGTTCCCCTCGTCGCCTCGCCGCCTCCTCTCGCCGGCGCCGCCCGGATTCGGCCGGCTCCGCCCACCCTGGCCTCCTCCGGTCACTTCTCCGGTGGAGATCCGGCGAGACCCGCCTCCGCCTCGAAGTCCATGCCCGATCTGGATCCGATGCTACAGTAAACCCTAGGGTTGACTTTTGCCTCTCTCTAAGTCCCCAGTTTTTTCCCATATTTTTAGCATTGTTCATCGCATCGTAACTCCGTATCCGTAGCTCTGATTTGCGCGTCTAGCATATCAAAATGTTCGCCTCAGAGATTACATCATTTCATCTCATTGCATCATTTTCATTTGAGCTCATCTTGATGCCAGAAATGCTGTTGGAAGAGGGCTATATGATAAAATTGTCAGATCTGCTGCATCAAATATCTATTTGTCATTTTTGCCATGATTAATGTGTGCATGATATGCTCCTGAGCTCTACATGAGTTTTGTTATATGCCATGCCATCTTTACAGAGGTGCTTACCATGTATTTTTGTGATATGTGTGGTGACTAGCACAAGCTTGCAAAGTAGTGCATTCGTTAATGCTGATTTCAGGGACTTAGAATTTCTCAAGTCCTTGTCCTGATTTGTGTCATTATGCCATATGTTCATGTTGTTTCCTAGTCATCCGTGCCTCTTTTGGGGATGATCAGTAAGGTTGTTTTGTTAGCATTGTGGTGCTCTATCCATCCATGTCTTTGTTTACATTTATGGAGCACCCTAGCTTGAGTCAATCGAGCTCTACTTTTGCTATTTCGTGAATCCTGGCAGATTGTTGTCTTGTTAGCGATTTTGTCGAGGATGTTGCTAGTGATCCGTACATGATATGTTGTTGTTCTTGCCATGTCTAGCTTCTATAATATGTATTCTTGATGGTTGTATGTTTAGTTTGTCATGCCATGCTCTGTAGTGAGTGCATCGAGCTAGTAAACATGCCTACTCGTTAACAGATTTGCATGCTCCAGTTTTTCACGAAGTCTGAGATCTGATTATGTTTTTGCCATGTTCACATGCTTGCAATTGTATTTTCTGATCCCTTTTGGCTCAAGGTCACTAAGGGACTTTTGTTAAGTGCATTGAATAGCTTCATTTCATGCCTTGCTTTGCCATGTTAAGTTCCTGTAGCATATAGATTTCATGCTCTAAAGTGTGCTACCGAATGTTAAATTCCAGACTTGTGTTAATTTCACTAAGTCTGAAACTTGTTATCATTTGCACTTTTGCCATGCTTGTTTTAACCTGTTAATGGATGAATTGGCCGTAGCTCAGTGTTCATCTTTTGTCAAGCATCATGAGTGGATCCCTGCCATGTATTTTGTTGTCATGTCTGAGTGTTGTAGCATATTTAACTTGATGCATTTAGATGGCTACTTGCTGATTATCGCAGACCGATACCATATTTGTTTTGCTTGCCATTTTCAAACCGTGCATCCGATTCCGGTGTTCTTTATATTGATTTCAACCGAAATCACCTCACCTTTCCAGTGGCACTCTTGGATTTCCAAGTTGAGGCCAGGTTCAATCATTCCTTGTCAAATCTTGCATATGCATCACCTACCGCATCCCGCATAGCATACCATGTTTGCATCATGTTTGTTTGAGCCTTGCACGTGGTTGATTGTGTTCCTTTTGCTTGTTTGTCTTGTTTGGGTAGAGCCGGGAGACGAGTTCGCTAACGAGGAGCCCGTTGAGTTTGCTTACGAGGATCAAGTCAACTCTGACAACTTTGCAGGCAAGATAATCATACCCTCGAAATCACTTCTATTTTTGCTTGCTAGATGCTCGCTCTTTTGCTATGCCTATGCTACGATACCTACCACTTGCTTATCATGCCTCCCAAATTGCCATGTCAAACCTCTAACCCACCATGTCCTAGCAAACCGTTGATTGGCTATGTTACCGCTTTGCTCAGCCCCTCTTATAGCGTTGCTAGTTGCAGGTGAAGATTGGAGATCGTTCCTTGTTGGAACATTGTTTATTGTTGGGATATCACTATATTATCTTGTTATCTTAATGCACCTATATACTTGGTAAAGGGTGGAAGGCTCGGCCTTTTGCCTAGTGTTTTGTTTCACTCTTGCCGCCCTAGTTTCCGTCATATCGGTGTTATGTTCCCGGATTTTACGTTCCTTACGCGGTCGGGTGATAATGGGAACCCCTTGACAGTTTGCCTTGAATAAAACTCCTCCAGCAATGCCCAACCTTGGTTTTACCATTTGCCACCTAGCCTCTTTTTCCCTTGGGTTTCCGGAGCCCGAGGGTCATCTTATTTAAACCCCCCTGGGCCAGTGCTCCTCTGAGTGTTGGTCCGACTGAGCCGCCTGCGGGGCCACCTTGGGGAAACTTGAGGGTTGGTTTTACTCGTAGCTAGTCTCATCTGAGTGTGACCTAAGAATGAGATATGTGCAGCACCTATCGGGATTTGTCGGCACATTCGGGTGGTGTTGCTGGAGTTGTTTTACCATTGTCGAGGATGTCTTGTAGAACCGGGATGTCGAGTCTGATCGGAATGTCTCAGGAGAAGGAATATCCTTCGTTGACCGTGAGAGCTTGTGATGGGCTAAGTTGGGACTCCCCTGCAGGGTTTTGAACTTTCGAAAGCCGTGCCCGCGATTATGGGCGGATGGGAATTTGTTAATGTCCGGTTGTAGATAACATGGAACTTAACTTAATTAAAATGAATCAACTACGTGTGTAACCATGATGGTCTCTTCTCGGTGGAGTCTGGGAAGTGAACACGGTGTTGAAGTAATGCTTGACGTAGGTTGTTCTAGGATCACTTCTTGATCATAGTTCTTCGTTCATGCTTTGCCTCCTCTTCTCGCTCTCTTTTGAGAACAGGTTAGCCACCATATATGCTAGTCGCTTGCTGCAGCTCCACATATTACCTTGTCTTACCTATAAGGTTAAAAGTCTTGATCGCGAGGGTGCGAGATTGCTGAGTCCCCGTGACTCACAGATTACTTCCAAACTAGATGCAGGGACCGATGATTCCGTTCCAGATGATGCGCTTGAGCTCAAGTGGGAGTTCGACGAAGACTCTCGCCGTTACTATGTGTCTTTCCCTGATGATCAGTAGTGGTGCCCAGTTGGGGCGATCGGGACCGTGTCGCATGTTGGGGTTGATCTTCTATTTTGGTACCGTAGTCGGACCATGAGTGTATTGGATGATTGTAATGTTATTAATGTATTTGTGTGACGTGGCGAGTGTAAGCCAACTATGTACCTTTTCCCTTATTATCTATTTACATGGGTTGTTGTGAAGATTACCTTACTTGCGACATTGATTTCAATGCGGTTATGCCTCTAAGTCCTGCTTCGACATGTAGGAAATATAGCCGCATCGAGGGCGTTACAACCGGTCGCAACTTTGCAAATGTGCACGACGTGTTCCATGTCTCTCAGCTCCGCAAGTGCTTCAAGACCCCTGACCGCACTGTCAACTTCGAAGACATTGATCTCGAAGAAGACCTCTCCTATCGTGAGCACCCAGTTGCTATTCTTGAAGAGACTGAACGCAAGACTCGCAATAAGTCAATCAAATTCCTCAATGTCAAGTGGTCACACCATTCCGACTGTGAAGCCACCTGGGAACGCAAGGATCACCTCCGTTCTGAGTACCCGGCGTTTTCCGGTCCTAGATCTCGGGACGAGATCCTTTCGTAGTGGTGGAGTGTTGTAACACCCCGCATGTAATTTACCTTATTTTGTATTCCAACTCTTGCCATTTTGGCACTAAGTTATGATATTTCCTCATTGTCGGGTTTTTGTCTTCATGTTGCTTTTGTCTTTGTCATGCATCTCATATCATGTCATCATGTGCATTGCATTTGCATACGTGTTCGTCTCATGCATCCGAGCATTTCCCCGTTGTCCGTTTTGCATTCCGGCGCTCCTACCTCCTCCGGTGGTCCTTTCTACCTCTTTTCGTGTGTGGGGGTTAAACATTTTCGGATTGGACCGAGACTTGCCATGCGGCCTTGGTTTACTACCGGTAGACCGCCTGTCAAGTTTCGTGCCATTTGGACTTCGTTTGATACTCCAGTGGTTAAACGAGGAACCGAAAAAGGCCTCGTGTGTGTTGCAGCCCAACACCTCTCCAAAGTGGCCCAAAACCCACCTAAACGCTCTCCATAGTCTCGGTCGTTCGATCACGATCGCGTGGCCGTAAACCGTGCTCAATTTGGAGCCTCCTAGCTCCTCCTATGTATAAATAGGTCCTCCCACTCCAAATCCCGGGTCATTTCAACCCTAAACCTAGTCTCCTTCCACCTCCAGCCGCCGGACGCGTCCGACCAGGCCGGACACGTCCGCCCTGCTCCCCCCGTCCAACCACCGCTCGCCACGTGTCCCGCGGGAGCCCCACATCGCCGCCCGACCGCGTCGGCCCGCCAGGCCCAGCGCCGGCCCCCGCAGCCCGCTCCGCGCCCACCGTCGCCCGCTTCCCCGGCTCGCCCGTGCGCCACCCAGCCGACTCCGCCCCGCCGCCGCACTGTTCGCTGCTCTGCCCCGCTCCGCCTCGATGCCGGCGGCCGCCGACTCGTCGTACCGCCGACTGCCGCGCGCCGCCCGGAGTTCCCCTCGTCGCCCCGCCGCCTCCTCTCGCCGGCGCCGCCCGGATCCTGCCGGCTCCGCCCACCCCGGCCTCCTCCGGTCACTTCTCCGGCGGAGATCCGGCGAGACCCTCCGCCGCCTCGAAGTCCGTGCCCGATCTGGATCCGGTGCTACAGTAAACCCTAGGGTTGACTTTTGCCTCTCTGAAGTCCCCAGTTTTTTTCCATATTTTTAGCATTGTTCATCGCATCGTAACTCCGTATTCGTAGCTCCGATTTGCGCATGTAGCATATCAAAATGTTTGTCTCAGAGAGTACATCATTTCATCTCATTGCATTATTTTCATTTGAGCTCATCTTGATGCCAGAAATGCTGTTGGAAGAGGGCTATATGATAAAATTGTCAGATCTGCTGCATCAAATAGCTATTTGTCATTTTTGTCATGATTAATGTGTGCATGATATGCTCCTGAGCTCTACATGAGTTTTGTTATATGTCATGCCATCTTTATAGAGGTGCTTACCATGTATTTTTGTGATATGTGTGGTGACTAGCACAAGCTTGCAAAGTAGTGCATTCGTTAATGCTGATTTCAGGGACTTAGAATTTCTCAAGTCCTTGTCCTGATTTGTGTCATTATGCCATATGTTCATATTGTTTCCTAGTCATCCGTGCCTCTTTTGGGGATGATCAGTAAGGATGTTTTGTTAACATTGTGGTGCTCTATCCATCCATGTCTTTGTTTAAATTTATGGAGCACCCTAGATTGAGTCAATCGAGCTCTACTTTTGCTATTTCGTGAATCCTGGCAGATTGTTGTCTTGTTAGCGATTTTACCGAGGATGTTGCTAGTGATCCGTGCATGCTATGTTGTTGTTCTTGACATGTCTAACTTCTATGATATGTATTCTTGATGGGTGTATGTTTAGTTTGTCATGCCATGCTCTGTAGTGAGTGCATCGAGCTCGTAAACATGCCTACTCGTTAACAGATTTGCATGCTCCAGTTTTTCACCAAGTCTGAGATCTCATTATGTTTTTGCCATGTTCACATGCTTGCAATTGTATTTTCTGATCCCTTTTGGCTCAAGGTCACTAAGGGACTTTTGTTAAGTGCATTGAATAGCTTCATTTCATGCCTTGCTTTGCCATGTTAAGTTCCTGTAGTATATAGATTTCATGCTCTAAAGTGTGCTACCGGATGTTAAATTCCAGACTTGTGTTAATTTCACTAGTCTGAAACCTGTTATCATTTGCACTTTTGCCATGCTTGTTTTAACCTGTTAATGGATGAATTGGCCGTAGCTCAGTGTTCATCTTTTGTCAAGCATCATGAGTGAATCCCTGCCATGTATTTTGTTGTCATGTTTGAGTGGTGTAGCATATTTAACTTGATGCATTTAGATGGTTACTAGCTGATTATCGCAGACCGGTACCATATTTGTTTTGCTTGCCATTTTCAAACCGTGCATCTGATTTCGGTGTTCTTTATATCGATTTCAACCGAAATCACCTCACCTTTCCAGTGGCACTCTTGGATTTCCAAGTTGAGGTCAGGTTCAATCATTCCTTGTCAAATCTTGCATATGCATCACCTACCGCATCCCGCATAGCATACCATGTTTGCATCATGTTTGTTTGAGCCTTGCACGTGGTTGATTGCGTTCCTTTTGCTTGTTTGTCTTGTTTGGGTAGAGCCGGGAGACGAGTTCGCTAACAAGGAGCCCGTTGAGTTTGTTTATGAGGATCAAGTCAACTCTGACAACTTTGCAGGCAAGATGATCATACCCTCGAAATCACTTCTATTTTTGCTTGCTAGATGCTCGCTCTTTTGCTATGCCTATGCTACGATACCTACCACTTGCTTATCATGCCTCCCAAATTGCCATGTCAAACCTCTAACCCACCATGTCCTAGCAAACCGTTGATTGGCTATGTTACCGCTTTGCTCAGCCCCTCTTACAACGTTGCTAATTGCAGGTGAAGATTGGAGATCGTTCCTTGTTGGAACATTGTTTATTGTTCGGATGTCACTATATTATCTTGTTATCTTAATGCACCTATATACTTGGTAAAGGGTGGAAGGCTCGGCCTTTTGCCTAGTGTTTTGTTTCACTCTTGCCGCCTTAGTTTCCGTCATATCGGTGTTATGTTCCCGGATTTTACGTTCCTTACGCGGTCGGGTGATAATGGGAACCCCTTGACAGTTTGCCTTGAATAAAACTCCTCCAGCAATACCCAACCTTGGTTTTACCATTTTCCACCTAGCCTCTTTTTCCCTTGGGTTTCCGGAGCCCGAGGGTCATCTTATTTAAACCCCCCTGGGCCAGTGCTCCTCTGAGTGTTGGTCCGACTGAGCTGCCTGCGGGGCCACCTCGGGGAAACTTGAAGGTTAGTTTTACTCGTAGCTAGTCTCATCTGAGTGTGACCTGGGAACGAGATATGTGCAGCACCTATCGGGATTTGTCGGCACATTCGGGTGGTGTTGCTGGAGTTGTTTTACCATTGTCGAGGATGTCTTGTAGAACCGGGATGCCGAGTCTGATCGGAATGTCTCGGGAGAAGGAATATTCTTCGTTGACCGTGAGAGCTTGTGATGGGCTAAGTTGGGACTCCCCTGCAGGGTTTTGAACTTTCGAAAGCCGTGCCCGCGATTATGGGCAGGTGGGAATTTGTTAATGTCCGGTTGTAGATAACATGGAACTTAACTTAATTAAAATGAATCAACTGCGTGTGTAACCGTGATGGTCTCTTCTCGGTGGAGTCTGGGAAGTGAACACGGTGTTGAAGTAATGCTTGACGTAGGTTGTTCTAGGATCACTTCTTGATCATAGTTCTTCGTTCGTGCTTTGCCTCCTCTTCTCGCTCTCTTTTGCGAACAGGTTAGCCACCATATATGCTAGTCGCTTGCTGCAGTTCCACATATTACCTTGTCTTACCTATAAGGTTAAATAGTCTTGATCGCGACGGTGCGAGATTGCTGAGTCCCCATGACTCACAGATTACTTCCAAACCAGATGCAGGGACCGATGATTCCGTTCCAGATGATGCGCTTGAGCTCAAGTGGGAGTTCGACGAAGACACTCGCCGTTACTATGTGTCTTTCCCTGATGATCAGTAGTGGTGCCCAATTGGGGCGATTGGGACCGTGTTGCATGTTGGGGTTGATCTTTTATTTTGGTACCGTAGTCGGACCATGAGTGTATTGGATGATTGTAATGTTATTAATGTATTTGTGTGACGTGGCGAGTGTAAGTCAACTATATACCTTTTCCCCTATTATCTATTTACATAGGTTGTTGTGAAGATTATCTTACTTGCGACATTGATTTCAATACGATTATGCCTCTAAATCATGCTTCGACACGTAGGAAATATAGCCGCATTGAGAGCGTTACAATCGGTCGCCTTCTGGAAAAAAAAACCTTTGATATGCTCCCCTCCTGAACACAACAGAGCGAGCCCGGCCCCGAGCGAGTGATCATCGATAAAGCGACGGTGCAAAACGTTTTGGCGTCTTGCCCGCTATCACTCGCAACCGCATGGCCCGGTCCGTCCATTCGACAAAGGGCGCATGGTCCCTGTACCCGCAGATCATCACTAGTCCATTCGTGCCGCGGGTCCTGCCATGATCGATCTGGTCTCCTCAGCGAGCCACCGCAGAAAACCGACAACGCATCCATCTCCAGGCCGAGCCTCCGATCAGGTTCACGGAACTCAAGGACGCGAGAAAAGGATCGATCGTCGCGGCCTACCTGTACGATACAGGTGGTGCTGCACACGTACAAGTTGGTCACTGCTACCACTAGTGTAGCACCGGAAAAGTCTGGCCCGGAGAGCCCAACTCGTTTGGCCAAGGCTAGCTAGCTGGCTGCCGGTCGACATGATAGAATTCGTAGTTGACATGTAGGATTTCCACTGGACAATGGTGAAGAGCAGCAGCTTACGTCCTAGCTTAGCTCTGCGACCGAAAGGTGGTGAGCATGAGACGTGAACAAATTACCACACATAAACCAACCATTCATTTTACGGCCGCAGTAGCTAGGCTTTTCCCGGCTCCTCCTGAAATGCCGGACACGTATGACCTACATGCACTTTGTTAATTCTAGATAAATCACGTTTTCCTGTTTCGTGAACGTCCCTTTCCATGGTGGATTGATCTTTTCGTGTCGTGCGTGGAAAGCATGATTAGTTATCACTGTTATTACGATCATACATATATGGAATAAGTGCATGCCGATTGCAACCCTTGTGGACTAGACCTTAGATTTGTTCAATGGACCTGGTTTTGTCCCTGCCCTGCTCGCCTGTTGCTTGATAGAAAATAAACTAAAATAAAAAGCATCCATCTCATGATTTGTCTTGATGCTCGGTTGCTGTTGCAAATCCTTATCCGATGGGTAACGGTGGCTGCTGATGCCTGCCTCGTTGAATGGAATTTTCTTAGTGCATGCATGAACGATTCAAGTGGACATGGATTATTACCGCGCCGGTCCCTAAGGAATCCTCCACACTCTATTTTCAAGGAAATTGTCATCAAGTTAAATCACTTGAAACAACATATTTCTTTCTCTCTTTCTTGATTGTCTGTGATATCAAACACGGTTCTTTTTGAAAAACTAAAATCAAATGTTTTTATCGAGACATCATAGTTTTCAATTTTTATAGGATTTAAGCGGACAAGCCCTAGCAATCATGTGTTTTCCCATTTGTAGAGGGCTCCTTCAAAATAGATTCTTTTTTTAATTATTCCAAAATAGGATCTTTTTAAAAAATAGGTCCAACATAGGATTTGGAACGCTAGTTGTTCGGTTGAGGAGGGTTTGCCCAATTGTGAGCTATGTTTGTTGTATAAGAGGGAGAAAGAGTCCTTGACCAACTTCTTCTACAAATGTCGGTACACTTTGAGATTCTAGAGGATGGCTAAGGAGTTGTCTTGGCCTTGAAAGTCTTGACACATCCCTTTGGGCAGCGGAACTGTCCATCAAGCAATCTCGACATGTCTGTTCCAAAGGAATGCTCGGGTCTTTCGCAACAAGTCCTTGTCCTCTTACGTTCTTCTAGAAGACATCAAGAAGATGGTAATCTTTTGGCAATCATGGGGGCGAAACATTTCAGAGAAATCATGTCAAGAGAGTAATGGCATTGCTGTAATTTCTTTTGTACAACTCCTTAATTAGTGGATGAGGCAAATCTTGCGTCTCAATTTCAAAACAAAAGATGCCCTACAAGATCACCTACCTCTACATGTTCGTCTCTTCATACCCTCTCACTCTGGTGAATATATTGTTCGTTCTCAGTTTTGTTCTCTCTTATACATGTCGGTATAAATCCTATTCTTGAAACAGGCTAACACCCCGCTTGTGTCAATATAAATCCTATTACGTTGTCTCAAGTTCGCAAACTTAGGATGAGCTCCTCTTACAGGACTTCATATGAAAAGGAAGAAAATACATTTTCTCCCCTCAAGATATTTTTTGTCTTTCAAGTATCAGAACTGCCCAAAATTTGTCATGTTCTCCCTTCTTTCTCTCTTATGTGTGTCACTATAAATCCTATTATGTTGTCCCAAGTTTGCAAACTTAGGGTGAGCTCCTCTTAATTACACAACTTCCATATGGAAAAAGAAGAAATCCATTTCTCCCCTCAATATTCTTTGTCTTTCAAGTATCAGAACTGCGAGTTATTTACCCAAAACCACCACACTTGGGGCTAGGGTAACAACTTGGTACCAGATTTGTGCCAGGGCACAAAAAACCACCAAAATTGTGTCTAACATGTAACGCGGAGCACTGATGCTGGGATTTGATCGCGAAAACAGCCAAACCGACAAGTAGGGCCCGCCTGTCGGGCTGACGTGGCGAAGACCAAAAAGTTTGACCAACTGATGTGGCAAATAAGACATGGGCCCTACCTGTCAATGACTAGAAAGTCATCTTCTTCACAACATTTTTTCTCTGGAGCATTCCATCAAACACCTTGTGTGCGTTCACCCTCTAGCCATTGAAGAAGGCACAATACGCGAAGGCACAATACGCCATGGCCACGCCGGAGCAGCGACCAGAGGAACGGCGAGTCGGACTTCTCCATCCTGTCCGCAGGCTCACCCGGCTCTTCCTATCCTCCTACCAATTACCAAGGTGGTGGACACCTTGCCGAAGCTGTCATACGACGGCGGCGCGGACAAGGTGTCGGGCGGGCCAAGTTGTGGCTGCGTGGGGAAGGGGCGAGTGGCTCACCTTGAGCACGTATGAGTGCTCGGACACGCCGACGCCATGAATGAGCACACATGCGTGAAGAAGAAGGCGAGGTCATGCTCGTCATCGTCCATGGCGGCCGCCCGTGGCGCCGCCCGACGCAGTCACCCTGCCCAGAAGGCAGAGCGGGAGCTGCGTGTCCTTGCTGGCCCTGCCCGCAGGCCAGCACGCCGACGCCAAGCGTGATGTGGCCCTGGGCTAGCTCGAGCAGGGCTCGGTTGCCGTGGCCATGGTGGTCATGGAGCTCTCGGCTCGGCCGTCCATGCCGGCGGGCGGCGGCGGGATTCGAGGGTTCGTGACGTGTAGAGAAGAGGTTGAGGCAACCTGGAGCAAGCTTGAGCAGGGGCTCGGCTTCCATGGCTATGGAGCTCTCGGCTCGCATGGCGTAGAGATGCTCGGATGCTCACAAGCTGCTCGATGCAATGCTCCAAAGAAATAAAGATGAACACGTAGTCAATGACAGGTGGGACATGCATCTCATCTGCCACCTCACCTAGTCAACACTTTTTTTATGTGCTTGGTCTTCGCCACGTCAGCCCGACAGGCGGGCCCTACTTGTAGGTTTGGCTGTTTTCGCGACCAAATCCCAGCATCAGTGCTCCGCGTTACATGTTAGGCACAATTTCGGTGGTTTTTTATGCCCTGGCACAAATCTGGTACCAAATTGTTACCCTAGCCTCAAGTGTGGTGGTTTTGGGTAAATAACTCCAGAACTGCCCAAAAAAAAAATTCTGTTGCAAAGCGGTGTTGATAATGAAGTGATCGCAGTTTTGCGTATGTGCGATTGCGAAATCGATATGGAAAGAGTAAGATAATTCAAAAAAATATCAGAAACAAACAAAAATCTTGATAAAATGAATTGTTCTACAAAATTTTCTGAGGTTACTACCCATTTAAAAGGTGCAATATTCATAAATTCCTTGAACTCTAGCAATGATAAAAAACAAAAGGTTTTCTAGTCCACCAACGTTTATCTATTTCATAAATTCTCGGTCTTAACTAAAATCTCTTAGTTGCTCGTGTTTTCCAATCTATCCTATTTTTCCTTGTAATGTCCTATTTCTATGTTTTTCCTTTGTGTTTTTTATAATCATTAACAAAATCTTCCTTTTTGTATAAATTCTTTGGTTTCCATTCTTTTTTAGGATTTGCGTTTTTATCTATAAAGCCGAGATTTTTCAGGTTGTTTTGTGGAAAAAAAAATCAAGAACGTTTCTTTAATATGTTTTCATATTTTTTACATCCTTCCATTATTGTATGCCAAGTGGATCATAGGGCAAGCACCATGAACTTGGACATAAGAAATTCTTAGTCAATTTCATCGTCTAGACATGCTATAATTGATAAACATATTTTTTGAGTTTCTCTCGTCAAGGAAAGGAACACAGTGCTATCCACACCAACCACACGACCATGGTTTCTTAGATGCGCAACATAATGTTGATCACTGGCGCACGATTTGATGATGCTGTCGTGGACGTGGTACCGAGCAAGGCTCTCAGGTGCAATGTTCACCAGTGGGGTTCAGTGCCGGTGGGGAGAAAGGGCGCAGCGTGGGGCTCAGCGCCGCGCCGGGACATTGCACCTCAACCATCGAGCAGTTACGTTGAAGCCGCAGGAATCAAGGCTGTCCAGTGTCCAGCCCAGCCCAGACCCCGGACAGCCACAGTGCCGGCTGGCCGGCTGGCCGGCCGGAGCCACCATGCATGAACGAGGAGGACCCAACTTGCTCCACCGTCCCACGTCCGCCGGCCGCCCGCTGAGCTGCGCCTGCACCTGCGCGTGAGCTGTTCGCTGGCCGCTGGGGTTTGACATTCGGCGGGGTCGCCCGCCAGCCGTCGGACAGCGGGAACGCGCGCCGGCCGGTGAGGCACGCCCCGCCTTTCTTTATTGGGACGACCACGTACGCCCGCTCCCGCCTAGCTCCCCTCTCCCCCGATCGATCGTGCCGCGCAGCGCCCGGCCTGTTGCCATTATACTATGCCCCCGGGGCACGGCGCGCTCCTGATTCAACAGTAGCTGCCGCCGCCCGGGCGCTCTCGGGATCCGCGGCCGCGATTATCATAACCCTAACCGGGCACCCCCGAGGCGGCCGTGGGGGCTAATCGCGCGACCGGAGGGTGCCAAACACGAGCCGGGTCGCGATTAAGAAACCGACAGCTCTCGGGAGGGCGGCGGGCGGCACTCAGGTTCAGTGTCTGACGGGTCGAATGATGGAGCTCCAGCTCACCCAGCCCCGGCAGCAACGAGACATGGACTAGTTTACACATTCCTAGCTTACACTTACACACAACACGAGCACGATGAGATCAGATCACTGTGTGTGGCCTGATTCCTAGTTCGGGCGGAAGGAACAAGGAATGCATGCATGCATGTGTGGACGATCGTCGCAATGGTAGTACAGCAGCAATTCAATTTCCCCGCCTCCCCCAACGTACGTACCTACTCGTAGTACGTACTCCTACCAGCGAAGAAGATTCTTTCGCAAGGACGGCGGGCGACAGCTAGACGGGCACGAGCTCGGCGGCGCAGGTTCATGAATACGTACATCGCCGCGTGGCCGCGTGCATGTACCAGTATGTATCCGGCGAGAGTTAAATGACGGCCCAGGCTACGTATAGGTATAGGGTAGCACGTCTCGGCCGGCGGCGGCGGCGTCGCCACCGCTTCACACAGCACATTGATCATCGGTCACCGGAGGCGAGGAAGGAAGAAAACACCAAAAGAGTTAGGTGCAGCGTCGCGGGTCCTGCGGCGGCACAGTACGCGCGCCGTCCATTGCGATAGCTGGTCCCGGCGCGGGGGCTGTGACGATGCAGGCACGAGCGGCTAGCGACCGGTGTATGTCCCGGTGCGGAAGATCGTACGTAAACAGCCAGCCAGCTCGCAAAGGGACACCTATCCGTCTCGTTTTGTCACTACTCAAATGCACACTGGCAGTGTGCATATACTCCCTCCTTCCATATATATAGGGTCTAATACATTTTGAAGACCGCATTTGACTATTAATAAAATTAATACTACATGACATGCATAATGTGAAAATTATATCATTGAAAAGCTCCTTTCACATACGAATTTGATGATGTACTTTGTGTAAGTTGCATGTCATATATTATTGCTCTAACATTTGGTCAAAGTTAACCTCGAAAAATGCATTAGGCCTATATAAATGGAAGGAGGGAGTATACAGCATCTACAGCATTCCAATAATCAATTCTCATGTCTGGTGGCAAATCAAGCATGCTTAATTGATGCGGGACTTGATTAGCGGTCATGAGGCGATTAATGGTGGTTGTTGCAACGTTCCAGATTATAAGATGCAAAGAACTAGGAGCACCGTGCATTACCAGTCCAAAGAAAAACGCAGCAAGGCCCCGCAGCTGGCGTATTCTATATACTCCCCCCTTCTATTTATATAGGATCTAATACGTTTTTCGAGGCTAACTTTGATCAAATGTTAGAGCAATAATATATGACATGCAACTTACACAAAGCACATTGTTAAATTCGTATATGAAAGAAATTTTTAATGATATAATTTTTATATTATGCATGTCATGTATTATTAATCTTGTCAATAGTCAAAAGATGTCTTAAAAAACACATTAGGTTCTATATAGATGGAAGGAGGGAGTATCACGGAGACGTCGACCACGTAACAGGGGTGATGGGAGAGCTGCGAGCCAATCCACCGATGAGGCGGATGTGGACGCCATGAATGAAATACGTAGATGCTCTCTGCCCTATACACGTACGTACTCCTACTAGCTACAAGATGATCTTTTTAGATATACGTACGTACTAGTAGCGATGTTGTAGACGAGGCGTCCAAAAGTGCGGAAAAATATTGAGGCTACTAGCACGACAGCAAATGCTTTTGACGTTACGTGTCAATTTAATATGCAAAGCCGGTACACGTTCATTGAATCCGTGCAGAAAACATATTCCGTCGACGTACTCTATAATATCACCTCAATGAGTGTTATACCTGTCTTTTGTACTGGTCCGGCTTCAGTTACCGGACCGATCAGCTAATTAAAGACTTTGAGCACCAAGGAGTAGTAATTTAGTTTGTTTGATGATGTCACGTTTTTCCTTTCAGTTTCTCGAGCGTGCCACCGCGGAGAAAAAAACTCATGAATTAACTTGCAGGGGCCTGCCCCCCTCCCAACGATCAACAATTTTAGTAAAAGCAACTAGTAATTATCAACAATATACGTACTCGCCCCCCCCCCCCCCCCCCCCTCTCCCTATACTTGAATCCTGGCTCCGCCACTGTTAACTTGCATGATGGAATGGAATTAGGAGGATCTGCTGATCAAAAATATCTGTGATGGACCGATACCAAAATGCGCCGATGCTTGACACTTGTAGTAGATAATCTCGTAGCCGTTGGATGGATCGCGGGACAACTGTCCGATCGCTCCCCAGTGAGCTATTGTGGTGTGCCAGTCTTTGCAAGATGAGTCATGCTGCACTCTCTGCCAAATCGTTTTTCCCTTTGTTTTTGTGCAACGTGCCGATCGTCGGATCATCGCAATACAGAGCATGTTGTGGTCATCAATTGCGGCATGGACCATGTTGCGATCACCTTCAGTTTGCACGAGGTGGGCCTTTTGTCACCCTTTGCTACACGGACCATGCTGCGGTCACCCGTTGCAACATGGTCAATGTTGCAATTTGTCGTTGTTGCATCACCGTCGTCGTTTGTAGTGGGGTTGTCTGCAACATCTGTGCGTTCATAGTGGCCGACTTGTAGCGTTGGATATCTTCCTCGTGCCAGTGGCGTGGCAACCTCTGCCGACCAGTGGTAGGAGAGGAGCCGACCAGTGGTGGGAGAGGAGCGGGAGAAGAGGATGAGCCCCCTCGTAATCCATTTTATGTCGTTCTGCAGCACCAGGTAAGGAAAAGAGAGAGCCCCGCCATAGCCGGATCGTGGCCTCATGGGTGAAGAAGCATGGATGGTGGTTCGTCGGAGAAAGAGGAACGACATGATTATTTGTTGGCCAGTCGGTTGAGAACCGGGTTGGGCAGTCCTAGAAGACGCATGGCGATCGTTCGGTGTGACCAGCGGCTATGTTTGGATCATTTGCCTTACTAAAGGGGGGTTTGGGATTCTACGTTCCTACACCGCCCACCTCCTCCCCTCTCTCGGTTTTTATTTTTCCATCTATCTTTGGTTTTTATTCAATGATTTTTTTAAATCGCTTTAACCGGCCAATCTTTTATTGGCTTTACCAAATAAAAAATTGATTGCTTTGGTAAGCTAATAAATGCTTATCAAATAAATTCCTAGAATTCTTTTGGCAAACATTTATATTTATAAAATAACATTAATATGAAAGTCAAAACACGTGCCAATATGCTACTCCCTCTGTTCGAAAATACTTATCGAAGAAATGAATAAAAATGGATGTATCTAGAATAAAAATACGTGCGGATACATTCATTTTTCCGACAAGTATTTTCAAGCGGAGGGAGGAAGTAGTTCTGGGAACACCCCAAAGAGTTGGAATATTTTATGTGCAGCCAACAAATTGGCTAACGCTGATGCTCCTAATCACCATCCTAATCTGTAATCAACATCCTTATTTTAAGAAATGGAACCTTTTTCTTTTGGGGGCTGAACTCTTCACAGGCACAAGCATAACACACATATGCGGTAGCTCCTTTATCTGATTTGTGTATGTATCTCTGCATCAGACAAGCACCAAACCTGCCCAGAGAATATCCAAAACAGTGGTATTACTGGTAGAGAAGGTACTGACGCTCAGGTGCATGCATCCAGCACCCCCTTGGTGTGCTATATAAACCGCCCCAGCTCGCTCACTGTCCAGCACAAGGCAGCACTGCCCAAACCACCTCCTTGGCCTCTAGCTAGCTACCGCCCAACGCGCCATTAGCAGCAGCAGCAGCGGTGGACCGGTGGTAGCAACCGATCGGCACCCATGGCCCAGATGCTCTCCGCCATGACCATGACGATGGACACCGTCCCCACCGCCCCCGCCATTATGCCCGCCCAGCCCATCTGCCTGGACGCGCCGCTGTCGGGCTCGGGCATCGCCGTGCTGTCGAGGCAGGCCGTGCACCCGGACGGCCCGCCGTCGGCGCTCGGGGACCTCACGCTCTCCGTCTCCGACCTGCCCATGCTGTCCTGCCACTACATCCAGAAGGGCCTCTTCTTCCCCGCCCCCGACGTCCCCATGGCCTCCCTCGTCTCGCTCCTCGTCTCGTCGCTCTCCCGCGCGCTCGCCGTCTTCCCGGCCCTCGCCGGCCGCTTCGTCACCCTCCCCGACGACCGCATCGTCATCCGATGCAACGACGCCGGCGTCGAGTTCCGCCACGCCGTGGCACCGGCCCTGTCGCTCAACGACTTCCTCGTGCCCAACGCCGACGTCCCCACCAGGCTGACCAAGGACCTGTTCCCCATGGACCGCACCGTGAGCTACGAGGGCCACCGCCGCCCTCTCACGTCGTTCCAGCTCACCGTGCTCGGCGATGGCGCCGTCTTCATCGGCATCGTCGCCAACCACGCCGTCGTGGACGGCACCTCCTTCTGGCACTTTTATAACACCTGGGCCGCCCTTTGCCGCGGCGCGTCGCCCAGGCTGCCGGACTTCCGCCGCAACTTCTTTGGCGAGTCAACGGCCGTCCTCCGCTTTGCCGGCGGCGTGGGCCCCGCCGTGACCTTTGACGCGGACGCGCCCCTTCGCGAGAGAATCTTCCACTTCAGCAGGGACGCAATTCGCGAGCTGAAGGCGATAGCCAACCGTCGGTCGAGCGCCGGTCAAGATGCCGAGGTTTACGGCAAGATGGCGCACGACCCGAAGAACCAGGAGGCCCGCGGCGAGATCTCGTCGTTCCAGTCACTGTGCGCGCAGATATGGATCTCGACGACGCGCGCGCGGAAGCAGCTCGACGCCGACGCGACGACGACGCTACGCCTGGCGGTGAACTGCCGTCACCGGCTGCGCCCGGCGGTCTCCCCGGCCTACTTCGGGAACGCCATCCAGAGCGCGCCGACGACGGCGACGGTGGCGGAGCTGGCGTCCAACGACCTGCGGTGGGCGGCGTCGAGGCTGAACGCGAGCCTGGCGGCGTACGGCGACGAGGCGATACGCGGGGCCGCGGCGGCGTGGCAGGCGGCGCCCCGGTGCTTCCCGCTGGGCAACCCGGACGGCGCGGTGGTGACGATGGGCAGCTCCAACCGGTTCCCGATGTACGAGGGCAACGACTTCGGGTGGGGCCGCCCCCTGGCGGTGCGCAGCGGGCGCGCCAACAAGTTCGACGGCAAGATGTCGGCGTTCCCGGGCCGCTCCGGGGACGGCAGCGTGGACATCGAGGTGTGCCTCGCGCCGGACACGATGGCGGCGCTGCTCCGCGACGACGAGTTCATGCAGTACGTGTCGTGCCCGGCGCACCTGTTGTGATCGATCGATGTACCCCTACCGGTCAGTGCGGGCTCGCGACCGTCCGTGCGTGCGTGCGCAAGTAGGGCCGCCATGACATGTCGTCAAGCTGCCTGGTTGGTGTGCGGGAAGAAGCCATTTCGGGACGAGGTGGTGCGCGCGGGCGGTGGGCCTGGTACTCGTATGTAGTGCTTGGATTGACTAGTTTAGGCAGCGACGTTTGCTGAAGGAGATGATGGATTGTGGAACTGGTAACTGAAAATAAGGTTGTGAAAGTGTTTGATTGCACAGTGCTCATGAGTTCTCCTTGTCGATGTACCGATGGCATATGTGTGGCTTTCTGACACACACAGTACAGACTTATACTGTACACCAGCGCGTCTCCTAATAGGACACTAGCTAGTCAGATTAAGACATGAAATATATCCTTGAGACTCGCTAAATTCCCAGTATGCGGCGGCTTAACAAATAATTCCTCCTTATTCCGTGCGCTGTCCAGTAATGTATTCCAGTCGTTTCAAAACATAAACCATATGTGAATACATCTATTTGAGCGTCAATTAATTCCGGATGAAGGAAGTATAAGATAAGACTAATTGGCTGAGTACTACTTTGATAAGGGTGTGCTAGAGCTTAGTCGACTGAGACTTAACAAAGTGTAGGAGTTACTCCGAAGATATGATAAGACCACCATTGTCAATTCTAAGGATGGAGTACATGAGTTTTGTTGGAACCGTAACCTTGCTTTTAAGGGCGGTAGCACCCAGACCTTGTGATGATCGACGGATTTTTAAGGTTCTGTTTGTTTGGGCTTTTGCTTTTGCAGTTTTTTCACTTTGCCCAAAAAGCCACAGAAGCTCCTAAATAGGTGCTTTTGCAGCTTTTATCGCATTTGGAGCTCAATATTGTTACATTGATTCATCAAAAGACAAAAAAAAGCTTTAAAAGCATCTATTTAGGAACTTTTATGGCTTTTTGGTCAAAATGAAAAAGCTGCAAAAGCAGAAGCAAAAGCCCAAACAAATAGGGCCTAAGAAGACCCCCCCCCCCCAACCTAACCTTCTTTCTAGCCTCTCCGAATCTCGAGGGCGAGATTTATTTTGGAATCCCAAAATTCTAAATTTTGGAATGTTATATTAAATAAGTAGTTGTGATTGTTTGTTGATTGTTGTTTGATTAATTGTATGGAATCGAGTGGAATTTGGAAGTTTTTGAAAGTTGAATGAGACGGAAGAAAAGGACTTTTCAAGTGCCAGAACATATAAAAAGGGAGAAAAAAATAGAAGAAAGTTTTACACAAATTTTCATGTAAGATCTCATAAATATAGCATTGACTGAGACTTCGTTAAATCTCAATCGACTAAGATTTATAAATCCCGCTTTGGATAATAGTTAATACTCCTTCTGGTCGGGTTTATAGGATCGGTGTGAGCTATAGGTCCTAGTCGGGTTTATAGGATCGGTGTGGGCTATGGGTCCTCAATTTGACTAACGAATATGTGTTATATACCATCAAAAGCGTATCACTGGATACGTATTAGAATACAGTTTTCAAACACATAGTTCTAGAGGGCATATAACATATATTTTTGCGGTTTCACATGGATTGCAGTTTTCTATGTTTGTATTCAAAGGCACATACTAACAATTGCGGTTTTCTATCACATGGACAGCGTAATTATTGGCTAAATGTTTGTATTAAGAAATCAACATACATTGTACATTTTGAAATGGATGGAGCTCTAAAATGTAGTAATGTGAACTATCCTCACTTTCAAAAACACTACTCTAGCAATCAAGTCATAGAGTCATAGAATCTTTTCATCATACATAAAACATAACAGTTGTTACTTATATTATTCTCTCTAGCATTGGCCATTGTGGTATATTCCATTTCAAGGACTCCAAAAAGCATATGAGTGTAATGGCATATGTATTTTTTTCAATACTGGGAAGAATAATTTCAAAAAAAACTTGAAAGAATTTTGGCAATGTACCTGAGTGAACGGAACTTATATATGAAGTATAGATTATATGCGCTTTGGTTCGCTCATGTTGTTGTGTTTTGTAATAGAGACCCGATGTATGTGGTATCAGTTTGATATTCATGAATTCCGCATTTATCGAAGATATGCGTTGATGGAGAAAATTCTGTAGACTACTTATTCTGGCTATCAAACAAAGATTATTGTCTACAATACTTCTGTCAGGTGAATATAATATTAGGTTAGTAATTTGTTTGAATATATAAATTGCAACCAGTAGACATAAAAAGGGAGGACATCTAGAGATAATATAACTTTGTGGATAGTTTTATTCTTTACTCTTTTTTTGCGAAGAGTTTTATTGTTTACTCGTAAGGTCAACTCCATAATTTATGTATAAATTTTATGAATTCCCCATTATCACACATATGTGCCCCACGAAAAAAAACTATGGACCAATAATTATCATGATCATAGCACATGTTGAGTAAATAGGCAATTTTTTATTAATTTAATCCAGAAAATGATCATGAACATGGCATTGACAGCATTAACGACATACTGATTACAATCTAGATAAGCACATACTAGTTTGGATTGCTTACCACATAACTGCCCGTCACTATTAACTGGATTGCTTACAACGGATGGACGTTTGCCATGATAACCTGTTACGAGTGGCAGGTTACCGGTGACGGATACGTCCGTCCAATTTGTTTCCGCCACCAATAGCCAATTCTCCTTTTTTCTGAAAGAAAGTTCGAGCTTTATTCATTAGAAATAATCATTACATCGTTTATGAGGATTGGTACAATTGTATTATGTGGTTCCTCCAGCCAATCAGAAATGAAGGAAAATCTAGCCAACTTGGCAAGTTCATGAGCAACTTTATTTGCTTCTCTATTACAATGCTCGAATCTAGAAATAGGAAAACCGCAAGCTAAGTGAAAACAGTCGTAAAAAATTGCAGTTGATGCCCCCGACGATCGTCCTGCTTCGTTCATGGTCTCGATCACCTCCATATTATCTGAGTTAATAATTATTTATGTGATTACAACCCGTCCTTTGCGCAAGTGATAGGCCGAATTTTAATGCCAAAGCTTCAGCCATCAGGACATCTGCACACCAGTAATTCTTACCATTTCCCCCACCGATGAACCTACCTTTATCATCTCTTAAGACCGCCCCGATCATACCCCTGAGAAGGTCGTGGTCAAAAGAATCATCAACGTTAAGTTTAACAAATCCCGTCGGGGGGCTAGACCATCCTCCTCTTTTCATGGAAGCCTTAGGCAAGTAGGCATTAACAAATTTATCGGTGAGAGTGCGTATCCCCATGGATATTTGTTGTGCATTCTGAGTAGTCTCATTGTGTACCAATTTGTGCATTTCCCACCACAAGTACCAGGCTGATATGGCAATCATGTCACGCACATTTCGAGTGCCCATAATACATAGTTCCTAATCTGTTAATGAAAGTAAATATTCCAAGACTGCCTCACCCGCATAGTCTATTTTACAAGTTCTGTCGATAATATCTTCCATCCCTAGTCTTCTCTAGACTTTTTTTGCTCTGTCACATAGGAACAGCAGATGTTTTGTGTCTTCTGGCCCAGATGAGCAGGCAGGACACTCAGGCGATACTTTCACATGTCTATTAGCTAACTTAATATGACACGGAAGAGTGCCGTGAAGTGTACGCCAAATAAATATTTTAACCTTTGCTGGACAAGCAAGTTTCCAAATCCTTCCCCAAATAGAATTGACCGTGGTACGTCCCATCCCATTGGTATGTCGTAACTTGTTCCCATATTGGTGGTCTCATTCAACAAAATAAGCAGACCGAACTGTAAAGATCTCATTTTTTGTGATATTCCAAGCTACGAAATCTAGCATATCATGTTACGTAGAAGGAAAAGAATTTTATGAGACGAGGTCTCATGGGTTAGCAGGTGAGACCCATCCTGATTTCAGGGGGGGGGGGATTAGATGCTTTGTGATTTGTGAATGTCACGTGTCATCCATCAGGATGAGTCTCACCTGCTAACCGTGAGACCTGGTCTCATATAATTTTTTTTCATAAACATCAATAAGCCATAGAGTCTGTCTGAGAAGATCTTCATCCCAACTATTTAGGATTTGATCAATCAAATCTGCTACCTTCCGTAACAACTGGCATCCCTTGGGGGTAACAATCTTACGGTTTGCACAATTTGAAATCCAGGCGTCCTCCCAAATGTCAATATTCTGCCCATTTTCCATTTGCCAAATATGACCACGCTTCATGGAGCTCACACCCGCCATAATACGTTGCCAGGTGAAGGAAAAACCCTTCTTCAGGTCAGTGTTCAACAAATCAACGTCAGGATAGTATTTGACTCTCAAAATAGTAGCACATAGAGAATCCGGATTCTAGATAAGACGCCAAGCCTGTTTAGCCGGCATAGCGAAGTTGAAACAATGGATATGCCGAAAACCTATTTTTTCTTGGTTCTTTGGTACACACATTTTTCACCAAACCATCCAATGCATTATCCTTTAGCTGTCCTCGTCCAATGCAAGCCTAGCCAATTCTCCTAGTAGTGCGTTGACCATCCGCCACTCATGCGAGTCCGTCCCAATCCGCCTGGCGCATTTTGCCGGGTGCGCGACGCCTCCGCTCTCCCGATCTGCCTGCGCGCACCCGGACCTGGACCCTCGTGCCGTCGGGCGCGCGGGGGCCGCGTAGGGTAAACCCTTTTGCTCCGCACCACCGCGGTCGTCAGTGCGTGCGTGCGCGTTTCGCTGCACCCGCGGCCACGTGTTGCTCGGGTCCTACCGGTCTCCGGTCCCCGGTCTCCTCCCCCCGCTAATCACACCTGACGTTTGAGCATTTCACGTCCTGATCGCCCTCCAGTGGAGCCCATCATCACTCATCAAGGGGGGGCCTTGACGCTGGCAGCGACGTCCCTCTTTGTCGCGGCCCGTAAACCTGCACACCGAACACGAGGAACGCCACATCCTGATGCCACGGCAATCACGATTAAACAATGTAAAACGCACTGCGCCCTTAGATTACTCCTCTAGCACTAGTAGGCAGCACAGCAACGCCGTCCACAGCCGTGATGTGATGCGAGCAGGGCAGCTAACCTGCGCTCCTCTGACCGCGACTAATTAAGCATTAACCCGTGGGATCACGCACATGGTAATACCACTGGAGATACGCGTCCCGATCCTACACTGTAGGAGAGCTCCGTTGCGTTGCGTGCGCCCCGCCTAGTGGCCGGCCGCCTGACATAAACCGCGTATGGGCGCCCGGCGGGCCGAGCGCACCTTCGTGGCCGGCACCGGAGCCACCCGATCGCCGACCCACTTGGGAAACTATGTTTTCTAAGACCCACTTGGGCGGAATTATTACACCGACGTGTCAGCGCGCGCCGCGTGCAGCCGGTGCACCCACGCAGTGGCCGTCTACCTGGCACGATCGATCCGCATCTACTAGTGTCAGTAGCAGTACTGCGAGAGCATTTTCGTTACGTAGACGGAATAATGATAAAATAAAAGCAATGGATGGCGCATTTCCGGGCGCGGTGCCGGGTCAACTCGCGAGGCTTGTGCGTGCGGTGCAGCGAGCAGCGGCATATGCAGCTCACCACTCCAGTTATTTGGTTAGAGTGCAAGCTTTGGTGTGCGCCACGGCCAGTGCCGTCAGGTTCAGTGAACGCCTGGGTTCCCCCTAGAGCCTGCCAGCCTGCCTGCCTGCCTGCCTGCGTGCCTAGACGAAACGGATGGTGGCGACGGGCGGAGAAAAAGCGAAAAGGGGGGGATAAGATCTGCCTGAATCCCTCCATGCATGCATGAAAAAGGTCACGCGCGGCATCATCATCGGGGGAGCGAAGGGGACGGCATTAGCGGAATCTGGCCCGTAGCTCTCACAGGGCTTATAGGGCGACGTGTCGGGCGCGAGGAGCACCAGCTTAGAGGTGCGCTCTGTGGACAGACCGGGCTGCG
The DNA here is from genome assembly GCF_056163025.1 of Triticum urartu. Lineage (NCBI taxonomy): Eukaryota > Viridiplantae > Streptophyta > Magnoliopsida > Poales > Poaceae > Triticum > Triticum urartu. The sequence goes on along the minus strand of NC_141875.1, from coordinate 597,097,383 downwards.
CGAGTCGGCGTCAGCCGGCCCATATTTATTGGACCAGCCTGCATATTTAAGCCGTCGATGGATGGATGGCCGCGCCGGGCCGAAATCCCGTCTGGGACGGTTGCACCCAGGCCACAGCAGCGTATATATAAACAAATGCCACCAGAATACACGCAAAATAATGCTCGCCATAGATCGAACAGCAATCATGAGAATGGGATGGGCCTCGCATAAGAAACACGTATCAATTTGAAGTCGAATAAAAATCATTGAGTCGTCCATGTCAGCAGCACAACGAATGGATTAAGAACACGACCGGCGAACAAAGTCCAACGATTTTATAAGCTGAAGCGTATTATTTGGCCATTTTCCGAAACCAAAGGATAATGGTCCGTTAGACAGATTATGATGAAAAGGGTATCAAATTCGAATAAGAAAAAAAATACGAGAGCAATGCATGGACTTCAGAATATTATCCTACTCCGGCCAGTCGGCAAACCTTGAATAAATACATCGGACCAGTGAACTGCTTTTATTTTGTTCAGCCGGCTGCTTTAATTTTTCTCAGCCTTGATGCCATTCATAGAGATTCCTATAACGATCAAAACCCACTTCTGCACTGACAAAACTAACAGATATCTACCATAGCGAAAGCCAGTGCCACTAGGAAAAGGAAGAAAAAAAATCCCAGTGAAGCAGAGCCCTAGTGTTTATAGGGTTGCACAAAACAGTAGCTACAACTTGAAATAATGAAATCGATGGCAGTCTATGAATCAAAAAGTACATTAACAAACACTAGTAAACAGACTAGTTCAAACAGTATAATCAGTTGTCAAAGCCAACTAGTGTTAAGCAGCTAGTTTGGGATTGCTCCTCCGCCACAGGCAAATGGAAATGGATAAGAGGCTTGTGGATTGACGTGTTAAGATAGGGTTGCCAATACTGGTGGTGGTGAATTCAGGCTAACATTCTGAGGCACCCACCATTCAGTAAAAATAAGAAGACAATACAGAATGAAATTGTTGTACGGATAAACATGTGCAAGGATGTCTATGGGTTAAAAATGTCCAAATCTGTTCCCTTTTTTCTTTTTGACAATGCATGGATGATTAAAAAAAAGGACATGTCAAGACTGGACATCTCCCTGACAAACAATTACTGATAATATGTACATGTCGGAAAAATATTGATAATATGTATTCTACACTAGACTTCACTGATATAAGAAACAATTGAAATAAAAAGGGAACAAATTAGTGCAGTTCAACACAAAAAGCAATATATACAAGTCTTTCAACCTCAAGTCCAGTTTCAGCAAAGGGAGTTAGGAGTTTCTATATAAAAAAATTAAGAGTCGATTAATCTATTGTGTATACAACATGTTTATTCAATACAACTGAAGCCTTATCCCTTCAAGAATCAAACTACATCAGCAATAGCCACTTGTCATCAAAGGCTACATTGCAGACATCACTAAAATAATTATAAAACAGGAAACATAAGTTCAACAAATACAGTGGAAGCATGTATCCTTAGATAAACAATACCGCATTAGTCACATATCATATCAAAGCCTCGGGACATCGCAAATGAGCAAACTGGTGGCCCAAGTAAATCCATAACTCTTATAGAAGGATGTGTGCTATATGTCCAACCCTTGATCATTCTTAGACGAGGACACCACTGACTGTTAAGTAACGCTAGGTTCAGAAAAGACCCGATAGTGTATTCCAAGAAACAACAGTTCTGGCACACAAAAACCAAACAGTTCCATATTGGGCTTTTAGATGGGAAGTGGCAAGCTACTAAACCTTTAGATCGACTGCATATTCAGGAATATTCATGACTATACCACACACAATGTTCCGTATTTAAGTAAACTCCCTCCTCACATAGAAGAAAGAATCTGTGCTACTAAGAAATAAGACTAGAGACAGTTACAGAAACTTAGCTTCACTACCTTATCTCACAGTTTCATTACAGACTACAGCAGCAGCAAGAAAGCAGCAAGGCACAGCTTACCCAATAACCAACTCAACGTGAACTCATGGAACGAAGAGTAAAAATCATATGTACAATGAAACCTTTAAATACAGATAAAGAGCATTGGTGGACCTTTTTAATTACATTTTCAGGTAGGTGGAGCAACATAATTGTGGCCCATATCAAAAGCTAGCTTCGACTCTGCTAGGTTATTACCAAGATTACAGCGGGCTAACATTTTAGCCATTCCTGAAGACAACTAGAACCAAGCATCATAATATAAAGTGGGCATATGATATTCCTAGTTACCCAACTGATGATATTCCCAGCATTGACTACTAAATCCAAAGATTCTACTTCAACAATCAGGTATCAGTTCTCAGATACTCTGATTTGGCACTGTTCCGCCTTTACAGTCCAAATTTATTGTCTCCACAATAAAATCATGCCATTACATAGTGCCATCATCAACATTACCATCCAGCAGCACGAGTCACCAGTTTCGTGGTATATCATGATGTCTGTGCTATTGCATATTATGTCATGCATTTTGCGACAAGATCAAACATTATGTGGATTAAAACTGGAAAAAAGTGTTAAAACTTATCAAAAGGAAACAAGTCCGTTCTCTTGGCTTTTTGGATGCAAATGCCCCAATGTAAAACTGTCAGATAAAGATATGTGCATTGGTGCAAAACACGGCCTTTCTTGGAGATACGCTACTTTCTACCCTTTTTCAGCTTAAAGCTTGGACATGCCTCTTTTATATAAGCATAAAGAATAAAATCAATTAGAAAATAGAATCCAAGTAGAGATGACAACATTGCGTTATAGTTCAGGCAAGAGGATTACGGCACAGGTGCACAGCCTTTAGGAGCTGACAAATTTCCAGACAACATCTCAATGAAGTTTTTTTCAGTTGCGAAACAAGGGCAGAAGTGAAGATATGAAAATGGTATGCAGCACTCTACGCTCAAGATATGTCTAATGTTGCAGTCATGCAAGGATATTGGTACATCAGTGCAAAAGAAGGTTGGGAGCAACCTAACTACAGGAGCTGCATAACTAGGAAAGTTAGTGTCGGCTATGTTGAAGTGGTTGTCACAAGAATAGAAAATAGGACCATATTTTTTCTGATTTTAAAAGGCAATGATATTTTTCTGATTTTAAAGGATAATGATAACATCTGGTATATCATTGAAGACACTGCGATCAACCAATAAATATACACCACGGTACAGCATATTGGCTCTTAGGAAATTTGATAAGGACTTCAGAAACACACCGAACAATAAGTTATTCAGCTTACAGTATGCAACGCAAAAAGGTTCCTCCAACAACTGCACATTATGTAAGAAGCTCAAACATTATGTGGATTAAACTGAAAAAAGAACATCAAAACTTATCAAAAAGGAACAAGTTTGTTCTCTTGGCTTTGGTTGCAAATGCGGCACTATAAAATCTGTCAGATAAAGATACGTGCAGTGGCACAACAGCTTGGATATGCATCTTTTGCAAGCATAAAGAATAGAATCCATCAGAAAATAGAATCCAAGTAGAGATGATGTCATTGTGTTATAGTTTCAGGCAAAAGTATTACGGCACAGGTGCACAGCCTTTAGGAGCTGACAAGTTCCCAGACAACATCTCAATGAAAAGCTTTTCTCTGTTGTAACACAATGGTATGCAGCGCTCTACCCTCGAGATATGTCTAAAGTTACAGTCACGCAAGGATATTATGACATCAGTGCAAAAGAAGATTGGGTGCAACCTACAGGAGCTGCATAACTAGGAACTTCAGTGTCAGCAATGTTAAGTGGTTGTCACAAGAACACAAAATAGGACCATATTTCTTCTGGTTTTAAAGGATAATGATGATGTCTGGTATTATCATTGATCAAATTGTGATCAACCAATAAATATACACCTTGGTACAGCATATATGAGCTCTTAACAAACTTGAGAAGGACTTTAGAAACGCATCAAACAATAAGTTGTTCAGCTTAGAGTATGCAAAGCAAAAAGGTTCCTCAAACAACTACACATCAGTATATTACTCATGGAAGCTCTGAGAATCCTAGTCCAGTAAGTGCAATGTTATTTCACATTTCGAGTCCAGCAAAACAAAGGGTAATATAATTCGAAAGAATATACAAGAGCTCCTAAATAGCACAAAGGACTAGGGTGAGTTTGCCCAAGTCAGGTGCTTAAAATTTGGAGGTGTACAAAATCTGCGTACATTGTTTCCCATTACGGTGGATTTATTCTGAAACAAATTCGTGCAACATCAATCTAGCTTCGTATGTTTTCCGCAAAAAAAAAAAGATATAGCTTTCTATGGGTCACATTCACTCTCCTTCAGAGCATTACCAATTACACTACGTGACTGCAAGATAAACTGAAGCATGGCAACTCTGAACATATTGTGGCTTTTAAAGTACGAAATACTTGGCTCACATGGTTATGACATAAAACGAGAAAACACTGCAGCAAAATGCAAACTTGCAAAACAAGTGTAGATTTGAGTGTAGAAGCAAAAATTCATATCAAATTTGGTACGCTGTTCAACAAAAGCAATATAATTTGACTGAAAGAAACATAAAATTGAAGTTCCCTGCAATGCCAAGCACCAAACCAGATATACAGATACTAATGGAACAGACTTAAGCACAACTCAGATCAGAGACAAATTATACAGACATCAAGTTGCGAGTACAGCTTCAAAGGTAATCACAAAACGTTTATGGTACAGACCAAATATGTCATAACGCGCAGGCCATAAGCACAAGCACTATAGTAATTCATGTCTCTCAAGCAAATATATACATATACAGAGCAAACCACGAAATCACACTGCAACTTATTCCCACATTAACAGGAATTGAGAAGAACAAACTCACAGCGCATCCTCACACACTTGAACTCCCATCAATACTCTCGACGATACTCGCTGTAATCGTCCCTTGCGGCAGGAGCCACCTTCTCTCCCACCCTCTCTGCCGCCTTTTCCTCCTTATACTTCACACCTTCATCAATCGCAAGCGCCCCAACGCCCCCAGCAACTGCACCCACAGCAAGCCCAGCGCCTAATCCATACCTTTCGCTCGGAGTTGCCCCCTCAGTCCTTCCTCTTTGATCATACTGACCAGTCACACCCTCAGTCCTTCCTTTTGGCTCATACTGCCCAGTCACACCTTCAGTCCTTCTGGGATCATACTGCCCAGTCACACCCTCAGTCCTTCCTCTTTGCTCATACTGCCTGCCATACTCCACAGGTGCAGAGGGCCCTGTGGTGTATTCGTACTGAGATGGAGGCGGTGGTGGCGCAGAGTAGTACCCACTAGGACGGTAGTACTGGTCCGAGCCGTACTGTGGCGGTGCCGAGTAGGTGGGAGGCGGAGGGGCTGGGAAATAGTAGGGGGAGGAGGAAGGAGGTGGATACTGCGGCTCAGGAGGAGGAGGCGAGCGCTCGCGAAGGGCGACGCGGATGCGGAGCTTGCCCTGGGGGCGGCCGGAGGGGCGCAGGAGCGGGAGGGTGATGATCGGTGAGGCGGGGGAATCGGAGCTAGGGTTAGGGCTGGCGGGGAAGAGGAGGTCGCGGAGAGGTGAGCGGGCGGAGCCGACGAGCGGCTTGGGCGAGTCGGACGGCTTGGAGTGGAAGACGTCGAGGGAGAGGAGGAGCGAGGGGTCGTGCGGCGAGAGGTGGGGCGGGAGCTGGAGGGTGATGCGCTCGTTCCACGCGGGCTTGCAGCCGCCGGCGTCGTCGGGGCGGGTGGCGGTGCGGCGGGAGGGATCGAGGTAGGCGACGGCGTAGGCGCGGAGATCGCCGCGGCGCCAGTTGACGTTCTTCAGGTGCTTGCCCGAGACGACGGTGACCTCCAGATCCATGGCCTTGGGGGGCGCCCCCGGCGGGGGGGGCATCGAAGGGGGCGGGGCCTGGTACTGCGGGTGGGGGTGCTGGTGCGGGGGGAGCGGGTGCTGCTGGAGCTGGTGCGGGTGGAGAGGGGAGGGGGATTGGGACGGGGAAGCCATGGCGCGGGGAGCTCTGACCTTCGCGCTTGCTTTGGTGTGGGGGTTGGTGATGAGTCGCTGATCTGATGACTCGCTGGTGAGGCGACCTGCTTGATCCCCGCACCGCACTACGCGGCGCTAGCGCAGCAAACAGCCACTCCGGCACGCGCTTAGGCCGGGAGGCCGGCCCATTACGGGGTGGGGCGCCCCTGTTTATTTCTTTCGTTTTCTTTTGTGTTTTATTTGTTGCTTCATTAAAAATGATTGGCATTTCAAAAAAGATTCTAAATTAAAAAAACGATTCACATATTTGCAAAAGAAAAATCATGATATAAAAATGTTCCAAATTTGAAAAATGTTTCCGGGTTAATAAATGTTCCAAAATTTTAAAAGTGATCACAGAATTTAAAAAAATCGCGATATTTTAAAATATTCCAAAATTTTAAAAATGTTCGCATATTTGAATAATGTTCATGGATTTGAATAATGTTCCCGGATTTCAAAAAATGTTCATAAATTTCAAGAAAAAATGTGAATTCAGAAAACTGTTCACCAATTTCAAAAAACGTTGACCGGTTTTTAAAAATATTCATGAACTCCAAACATGTTCCCAGATTAAATAAAATGGCGTCAATTCAAAAAATATTTGTGTATTTCAAAAATTGGTCCCGGATTTAAAAAAATGTGACAGATTTTAAAAAATGTTAACAAATTTGAAAATATTCTTGGATTCTAAAAAATGTTCATGAATTTGAAAATTGACCCATATTTTAATAAAATTTAACAAATTTGAAAAATTATGCATGATTTTTAAAAAATTACATGAATTTGAAAAAAATCCTGGATTTGGAAAACTTCATGAATTCTAAAAATTTCAAGAGTTTGAAAAAAGTTCATGAATTTCAAAAAAGGGAAAACAAAAACAAAAAAGGGGGAAAATCCGAATAAAAACAAAGAAAAAGGAAAACCTAGTTTGAAGAAGGTTCTAGAACCTTCCCAAAACTGTTGGGGGAGAAAATCAAAATGGGCCGACCCATAGAGAGGATGGTGAGCAGGGTGGGGATGGGAGGGATATTCTACACATGCGGATAATATAGAATCAAAAAAATGCGGGTGTGGGTGGGTATGCAGCTATACGCGAAATAGGAAGCGCCCAGCAGAGCGCCGTGACGTGAGACCTGGCCATATGGGGCGGCACGGCCCGACACACCAATATAAAGGCTTGGCATGCCACGGCCCATGTCGAACCTTTTATAATAGGGTCATGTCGTGCCAGTCCAAAGGCCTCGGCTCGAGGATCGGCTGGGACCAGCTAGTTAACGAGCGCTCCTTCGCGAGCCTCGCAACAATCAGCGTCACTTGGCGTGCTCTCAGCTATTCTTCACGTGTCGCGTTCTGGACGTTTCCTTCGGATTTTATTTTTTTATTTTTCCGCACGCGTTTTCGATTTTTTAAACGGTTTTTTTCAGGTTTGTTCGACGTTTTGGTTTTTCCCCGATCTTTCTTAGCTTTTCGATAAAAAAATATTAAAAAAAAGTGTGCGAAAGAAACGCATTTTCTTTTTTTCTTTCGTGAAAGTCACGGTTTTTTTCCGTGAGAGGCATGCTTGTACTTTAGCGACAGTCACGGCCGTGCCTTTCGTAAATGAAAAAAAATGTGTTTTCTGGTTTTTTTTCTTTCGTGAGAGTCACGGTTTTGCTTCCGCGAGAGGCACGGTTGTGCTTTCGCGAGAGTCACGGCCGTGCCTGTCGGAAAGGGAAAAACAAAACGCATTTTTTGTTTTTTTTTCGCGAGAGTCACGGTTTTGCTTCCGCGAGAGGCATGGCTGTGCTTTCGCGAGAGTCACGGCCGTGCCTCTCAGAAAGGGAAAAAATACGCGTTTTCTATTTTTTTCATGAGAGTCACGGTTTATCTTTCACAAGAGGCATGGTTGTGCTTTCACGAAAGTCACGGCCGTGCCTCTCGGAACTGAAAAAAACCCGTTTTCAGTTTTTTTTCCTTCCACAAGAGTCACGGTTTTGTTTCCACGAGAGGCATGGGTGTGATTTTGCGAGAGCCACGGGTGTGCCTCTTTCGGAGAGGGAAAAAAACATGCTCCTGGTTCGGTTTTTTCGTCCGATTTTTTTCATGAAAAAAAGTCGTCAAAACCTATGAATATGGGATCTAGTTTTGAAGATCTCGACGCGAGGAATCCAATGATGAAAACGGTTTGAGATTTGGACGTACGGTTTAAAAGATAAAGCGTTTTGAATAAACGAATCTACGAAAAAAGGAAAAACTCCCAGGTTGCGACAAGTGGCACGCTGCATGTGTGCCACTTGTCACGACCTAGAAAAGTGAAGTGTTTTTTGCAACGAGTACTCTTTAATTAGTGATTTTGGGATCGGCTTGGCAGACGCCAAAAAAAGGCCGGCACGGTCCGGCATGCCTGTGGACCGGCCTTTGTTCATTTTTTTTCGGCCCTTGTGAGCCGTTTCGGCCTTCTAGGCCTTTTGTTTTTTAGGTTTGAAGGCCAAAAAAGCCTTCTGGGCCGACTTGGGCCGCATGCCGCCACGTGCCGAGATGTGTCGTGCCGACCCATGAATAAAAGGGACGTGCCGGGCTGGCCTTAAGGCCTGGCTTCAGGGATCGGCATTCCCTAAACGGCGCCCGTTGTGCCCGCTACAGGCAACCGCGCAAACGGGCGCACACCTCTCCCTTCTTCACGCGTCTTCTTGGGCCGGCCCATCGTTTTCTTTTTTTCTGTTGTAAAGAAACAAAAATGCAAATGCGTCGTGTGGAAATCTATGAATATGGGATCTAGTTTTGAAGATCTCGACGCGAGGAATCCAATGATGAAAACGGTTTGAGATTTGGACGTACGGTTTAAAAGATAAAGCGTTTTGAATAAACGAATCTACGAAAAAAGGAAAAACTCCCAGGTTGCGACAAGTGGCACGCTGCATGTGTGCCACTTGTCACGACCTAGAAAAGTGAAGTGTTTTTTGCAACGAGTACTCTTTAATTAGTGATTTTGGGATCGGCTTGGCAGACGCCAAAAAAAGGCCGGCACGGTCCGGCATGCCTGTGGACCGGCCTTTGTTCATTTTTGTTCGGCCCTTGTGAGCCGTTTCGGCCTTCTAGGCCTTTTGTTTTTTAGGTTTGAAGGCCAAAAAAGCCTTCTGGGCCGCATGCCGCCACGTGCCGAGATGTGTCGTGCCGACCCATGAATAAAAGGGACGTGCCGGGCTGGCCTTAAGGCCTGGCTTCAGGGATCGGCATTCCCTAAACGGCGCCCGTTGTGCCCGCTACAGGCAACCGCGCAAACGGGCGCACACCTCTCCCTTCTTCACGCGTCTTCTTGGGCCGGCCCATCGTTTCTTTTTTTCTGTTGTAAAGAAACAAAAATGCAAATGCGTCGTGTGGAAATCGAACCCGCGGCCTCCTCTTCTTTCGCACCATACGCTAACCACCGCACCACCGTTACCTTATGTGTTCAAAACTATCTTCTTCACTCTTTTCTTCTCATGTCTTTTTTTTTCGTTTTTCTTGTTTATTCGAAAGGGTTTTGTTTTTTTTGTTTTCTTCATTTCAATAAACTACTTTTCAAATTAATGAACTTTTCCAAAATCGATGAACGTTTTTCGAAATCGAAAAACTTTGTTCCAAATTCGATGAACATTTTTTTGAATTGGATGAACTTTTTTCCAAACTTGATGAAATTTTTTCAAATTCAATGAACTTTTTTCCAAAATCGATGAACTCTTTTTCAAATTCGATGAAGTTTTTTCAAATTCGATGAAGTTTTTTCAAATTCGATGAACTTTTTTCGAATTTGATGAACTCTTTTCCAAAATCGATGAACTTTTTCAAATTCGATGAAGTTTTTTTCAAATTCAATGAACTCTTTTCCAAAATTGATGAATGTTTTTCAAATTTGTGAACTAATTTTCAAAATTGATTTTTGTAAACTTTTTAAAAATCGATGAACTTTTCTGCAATTGATAAACTCTTTTTGAGAATTGATGAATTTTTTTTTGAAAATTGATAAGCTCTTTTTGAGAATAGATGAAGTTTTTGTTCAAAATCAATGAACTTTTTCAGATTTTCTGGAAAGTTTTTAAAAATCGATGAACCTTTTCAGATTTTTGTGAACTTTTTGGAAAATTGATGAATTTTTTCGAAAATCTGTGGACTTCCGAGAAAAAAAAACACATTTTTGTCAAAAGAAATCACGCTTTTCTAAAATGTTTTCATATAATTTAAATATCTACGCAGCTATTGTTCTTATGTATCGTCGCGCTGCAATGTTTCATATATTCGTAGTAGCTCGAGTGGTCGGCCAACCACTTACTGGAGGTATTGATTGTGAGTTTGATTCCACGTGCAGCGCCACTTATGTCTGAGTTTTCTTTTTTCGCGCTACTACCTGTGTGTTCGTGGGCCTGGCCCATACAAGCAGGTGTGTGTTAGGAGCTCCCTCAGGGATCGGCTTTGTTCCATGGCGTCCCGGCCCTTTTATTCACGTATTGTGCCAGGCCAAAAATCCGTGCCCACGGGCAGCGCCTTAGAAGCACGGTCCATATGGCCAGGTCTGGATATGACTTGACACAAAAATCTGGCAGCAATCTGCGGGCCAAAGAGTAGAACCTGAATGTGTCTGAAGACCCCCATTGGCCATTGGGCTTGGTTGCTTCTTTCAACGAGCCCGCTCCCAAGGTAAAGAAACCCTCACAAGAAAAAGAAAAAAAAAAGAGCAGCATAATAACCTTTCAGCATAATTGCCAGTGAATCAAGAGAACAAATGGATGAGCAACAAGAGGGAACAGAAAGAAACCCGAGGAATCTCCAAACAATGCTGTCAATTTGTACAAACAAACGCCATGACCTCAAAAAAGAAAATCTAACTATGAATCTTATTCAAAACCAAGCACAGCCAATTGAAAGACAAAATCCAAAATTAATTTCAATGCAAAACGAAATTCAATGGGACTATTGTACAATGCATATATGCAGCTGCCTGTGGACCCTGGCCACTGTTCTTATTGACCAAAATATACATCCAGTGAAATGAAAAGAAAAAACAATGTCACTTGACATTCCAATCAGAATTATTGCATGACAAGTAAAAGAGACACTTGCCTTCCATTTTGTAGCGCTGCACTATTGTTGCTCCAGGTATAATTGCACCGATAGTTTCTACTGTCATGCTCTCAGAAGGATCAGAACCTCCAGGCTCCAGAGGAACACATGATCCAGCTTTATGACCATCCTGAGCAGATATTTAATTATTAATAAAGGCATATATATTGACAAGAGATGAAAGATGGGACAACGACAACCAGATAATTAGTTATAGAGAAAACTAAATCTTGTATTTCAGCGCTGTCCACAAATATTCATATCATACAGAATGCATATCCTGAACTTCAGAATTCTACTGAAAAATGCTAGTCCGTCACTTATAGAAGGCAATGATTTGTTTGAGAATCAGAGTGAATGCATATATTTTTGAGGATCAGAGATCCAGCGAATTTTATGATTTCCAGAGTACAGGTCGGATTGGTACAGACTAGTTGAAACTCAAAACAGCCAATTCAATAGCCCATCCCTCAGTTGAGTAGACCAAAACCTGCTGACTTAAAAAATTCCATGAACCAAGTATACAGATCTTGTTCCCCACAGCAGATGGAAAAGATACACACAGTTGAGTGCTCTCATCACCAATAATCTCCACAGGAGCATTTGCCATCTCTGAAATGGTGAAAGCGGCTTACATCTCTGACCACAATCTCTCGGCCAGTGACCTGGGACATCAACTTGATAGCAACATGGCAGTCATCGCACACACGTAGATTCTTCATTATTCGGATAGAAACTCCTTCAGGTAAACTCAGAAACGCAAATGCTATCGCCAATTTCTCGCTGTGGTGAGTTAAACTAACCTCTTTCTCCTCATCCTCCATATCATGGAACACCATGCTCATGTCTGGTGCATATCCACATTGCCTGATCTTGGCCATCATTTCTTCCAAGTACTCATCGATCTCTCCTTGTCTTGGATGAGATTTATCTCCTGTGCAAAACTGATGCACCTGACCCTTAAGCTCTACCCAGCTGACACCCGGTTCCTTTCTCACGTTCTTCTCCCTCATGTTTTTCCTTAGCTCACTGACATCTCCCCATCTCCTGCTGGTAGCTCGAATATTTGATAGCAGAACATAAGGTGCAGAATCTCGAGGGTCAAACTCAATGACTCGCTCTGCTATCCGCTCGGCCATGTCAAAATTCTTCTGGGTCTTACAAGCAGATAGCAGTGTCTTCCATATGACCCCGTCAGCACGTACAGGCATTGAACAGATAAGGGCCTCTGCTTCATCCAGACAACCTGATCGCCCAAGAAGATCCACGATACAAGTGTAGTGTTTCACACTTGGTTGCAATCCATAAGTCTTGGTCATAAGCTCAAAGAACTCCAAGCCTTCATCTTTAAGACCACTATGGCTGCACGCATATAGCAGGGACAAGAAAGTAACCTCATTAGGTCTTGCCCCTGCATTCATCATCTGTTTAAACAGCTCAACTGCTTTATGTCCTTGCCCATGGAACCCACAAGCTGAGATCATTGCACTGAGAAGAAAAAGATCTGATCCACAATAACCAGAATAAACTCTTTCCGAGTCACCCAAGCATCCACATCGAGAGTACATATGCACAAGGCAAGTAATGACTGGAACAACCTTGTCAACTCCAGCCTTGATAACCTGTGCATGAACTTGCTGACCTTGTGCGAGAGCTGCCAAGTCTGAGCAGCAGGTAATAATACTGACGAATGTGACCACGTCAGCCGCTAGCCCAATACCTCTCATCATGGAGAAATACTCCAATGCTCCCTCAGAATCTCCATGCTGCGCCCTACCAGCGATTGTGGTATTGAATGACACAACTGTAAGAGAAGGAAGAGCTTTGAGAACGGCCTCTCCTTCTGCAAGGCACCCACAGCGCATGTACATGTGAGCCAACGAGTTCCCAACACACATGTCAATGTCCATCCCACACCTGACAACATATGCATGGACCTGGCGCCCAGAGACAAGATCGGAGAGGCCGGCACAGCACCTGAACACGCTCCCAAGGCCAAACTCATCAGGATGCAATCCCTCCCTTCGCATGGCCAGGAAGAACCCCAGGCTATCCTCGTCAAGCCCTGCATTGGTGAGCCCAGCGACCATGGCATTCCAGGTGGCGACATTCCTCGTGGGCATTTCGTCAAACAGCTTCCGAGCGCTTCCAAGGTCGCCGTTCTTGATGTAACCCCCAATCAGAATGTTCCAGGACATGACGTTCGGCTTCGGAATTCTCTCGAACAGGCTGCACGCAGTGGTGAGGTCGCCGAGGTCCGCGTAGGCGAGCATGAGGTTGTTGGTGGTGAAGCGGTCGGCGGCGGCGCCAGAGGTGGCGGCAAAGGCGTGGAGCTGGCGGAGGAGCGGGATGGCGCGGCAGGCCCGGCAGACGTGGGCGAAGAGGGTAGGGTCCGACCAGAGGACGTCCCGGAAGGGGTGGTGGAGGGCATCCTTGAGGCGGCCGCTTGAGCAGAGACGGATGAACTCGCCCTTGGCTTCCGGTGGCCCGGCGGTGAGCGTCTTCACCGCCGGCCTGGCCATGTGCATGTGGCCGTGCGACCGCTCGCGCTACGCCCCCGGAAGCATGGCGAATTTGGGTTTACCGCGACTGGCAATGCAACAAGTCGAACACCTCGACGACATGAACGTGTAGCAATAGGCCTTGGATTTGTATAAAAAACTTTCTTTCAACAATACAAGACATGTCAAAAAACATGAAAATTACAACAAGGAGCAAAAAAAAATGAATATCCAGCATAAGCTGAAGGCGCACCTGTACGATTGATAAACTGGGCGGCTTGATGCCTGCCTCGGTTCAGCCCCTTCATATATATAATGTACAGGAGAGTTACAGAGTTTGGTATAAATACAATGAGGCTGCAATAAGGAAACTATCTATTTGATGGGAGTTTAACTTGCACGCCAAGGTTATTATGAGCCGTGGCACAGTAGGTCTCTAACACGCCCCCGCAGTCTGAGCCGGGAACGGCAGTGACGTGAAGACTGGACCGAAAATCGCGGAAGAGAGCTGTAGGTAAACCATTGGTGAAGATGTCCGCAAATTGCAGGGCTGACGGAACATGAAGAACACGAACTGCTCCGAGGGCAACCTTCTCCTGGACAAAATGAATGTCTAACTCGATATGTTTCGTGCAACGATGTTGTACCGGGTTAGCTGACAAGTATACCGCACTTACGTTGTCGCAATATACGATAATAGCAGTCGAGATGGGCCTGTGAAGCTCATGTAATAACTGACGAACCCGGCAAGACCTGCAAAGGCCGCAACAACAACTCTGTACTCGGCCTCTGCGCTAGATTGAGAGACTGTCGTCTGTCGTCGGGTGGGCCAGGAGACGAGATTATATCCAAGATACATGCAAAATCCCGAAGTGGAGCGACGTGTATCCGGCATCCAGCCCAATCGGCATCTGAGTAGGCGGTAAGAGAATGTGTAGCAGTGCGGTGTAAAGAGAGACCATGATCAAGGGTGCCATTAAGGTAGCGAAGGATGCGTTTAATGAGAGAAAAGTGAGGTTCACGAGGATCATGCATATGAAGACAGACTTGCTGGACAGCGTAAGCAATGTCTGGGCGAGTGAGAGTAGCATATTGGAGTGCACCGACAAGGCTACGATAGAGAGAGGGATCCGAGACCGGAGGACCGGTAGAGGAAGGAAGTTTGGCGTTAGTATCAATAGGGGTAGTAACTGAGTGATAGTCGCGCATGCCAGCACGAGATAAGACGTCAAGGATATATTGCCGTTGAGAGAGATGAAGACCAGAAGCCGAACGAGTAGCTGAAATACCGAGAAAGTGATGAATGGGACCAAGGTCCTTCATGGCAAACTCACGAGCCATGGAATTGATGATGGTAGTGAGGAAATATAAGGAGGATGCGGTGAGAACAATATCATCAACATAGAGAAGAAGATAGGCCGTGGAAGGACCTTGATGAAAGATGAAAAGAGAAGCATCGGATTTTGATTCAATGAACCCGATGGAACGAGCGAAGGATGCAAAGCGTTGGAACCAGGCGCCCCGCGCCTGTTTGAGCCCATATAAGGATTTGAGGAGACGACAAACGTGAGTGGGATGACGAGAATCAATGAAACCAGATGGTTGCTGGCTATAGACTACCTCATCAAGATGACCATGAAGGAAGGCATTTTTTACATCAAGTTGGTGGATAGGCCAAGACTGTGAGATGGCTAGAGAAAGAACAATACGAATAGTGGCCGGTTTGACGACAGGGTTAAATGTTTCATCAAAATCAACCCCTGTTTGTTGAGAGAAGCCACGAACAACCCAACGAGCTTTGTGACGTGAGAGAGAGCCATCGGCATTATATTTATGACGGAAGATCCACTTTCCACTCACTATATTTGCGCCAGATGGAGGAGGAACCAAGACCCATGTTTTATTTAGTGTAAGAGCATCGAACTCCTCCTGCATGGCTTGGCGCCAATTGGAGTCCCGAAGGGCTATGAGATAGTTATGAGGAAGAGGGGAAAAGGCTAGGGTCGAAAGGTTGAGGCGATCAATGGGTGGTGGAAGACGACCGGTAGTGGCACGTGTGCGATGAAGAGGTGCAGGAGGTGGTGCCGGCGGAGCCAGGGACGAATATGTGGTAGGCGGGGTGGCCGGAGTGGCAGGGGCAGTAGCCGGCATGGCAGGAGGGGTAGCCGACGTGAGTGGTGTAGGTGGCGTGGAGGGGGAGGGAGGGTCCAGCGTGGGAGAGTGGGGACTAGGGGGTGCATGCATCGTGGGTATGGTTGTAGTACGTGCATGCATCGTGGGTATGGTTGTAGTACGTGCATGCATATCAGATGCAGATGGAGAAGAAGTATGTATAATGGGTGGATCAAAAAATTTAGTGCAACGGGGTGGAGTAGGGGATGGTGATGGTTCATATGGAAAAGTGGATTCGTCGAAAACGACGTGGCGAGAAATAATGATACGACGGGTGGTGAGATCAAGACATCGATAACCTTTGTGTCGAGGGGGATACCTAAGGAAGACACATTTTGTGGAACGTGGAGAGTTTGTTAGCGGATGTAGAGGTGGTATTTGGATAACATAGGCAACCAAAGACACAGAGGTTTTTGTATGGTGGTGTAGTACCTAAGAGTAAAGTATATGGGGTGAGAAAATTGGTAGACGAAGTGGGACGAATATTGATGAGGAAGGTGGCAGTGTGAAGAGCTTCGGCTCAAAAAGATGGTGGGAGAGAGGCTTGGATGAGAAGGGTTGAAAGATCGTGGATGTCGCCTAGAGGGAGGGTGAATAGGCGCTTTAAAATAATTACGGTTTTAGCCTTGAACAAATGCGGAATAAACCTAGCGGTTAATTTGACAAGCACAAAACCTACAACAACTAGGCTCACCTATGTGCACCAACAACTTATGCTAAGCAAGATAAACAACTAAGTGATAACAAGATATATGACAAGAAACAATATGGCTATCATAAAGTAAAACGCATAAGTAAAGGGCTCGGGTAAGAGATAACCGAGGCACGTGGAGACGACGATGTATCCGAAGTTCACAACCTTGCGGATGCTAATCTCCGTTTGGAGCGGTGTGGAGGCACAATGCTCCCCAAGAAGCCACTAGGGCCACCGTAATCTCCTCACGCCCTCGCACAATGCAAGATGCTGTGATTCCACTAAGGGACCCTTGAGGGCGGTCACCGAACCCATACATATGGCAACCCTTGGGGGCGGTCGCCGAACCCGTACACTTTGAAAACCCTTGGGGGCAGTCACCGGTACCCGTCAAATTGCTCGGGGCGATCTCCACAACCTAATTGGAGACCCCGATGCTTACCCGGAGCTTTACACCACAATGATTGAGCTCCGAACATCAGAAAGGTTGGGGTTCACTCCCCAACGACACCATGAAACTTCACCACAATAAATATGGCTCCGAGGTGACCTCAACCGTCTAGGTCGCCCAAGCACCCAAGAGGAACAAGATCAAGGGTACCAAGCACCCAAGAGTAATAAACTTCTCAACTAGTAACTTCCACGTATCACCGTGGAGAACTCAAACCGATGCACCAAATGCAATGGCAAGGGCACACGGAGTGCCCAAGTCCTCTCTCAAATCCCACCGAAGCAACTAATGCTAGGGAAGAAAATGAGATGAAGAACAAGAAAGAGAACACTAAGAACTCCAAGATCTAGATCCAAAGGGTTCCCTTCACATAGAGGAGAAAGTGATTGGTGGAAATGTGGATCTAGATCTCCTCTTTTTTTTCCCTCAAAAACTAGCAAGAATCCATGAAGGGATTGAGAGTTAGCAAGCTCAAAGAAGGTCAACAATGGGGGAAGAACACGAGCTAAAGAGATCAGGTTCAATGGGGAAGAAGACCCCCTTTTATAGGTGGGGAAAAATCCAACCGTTATGCTCACAGCCCGCACAGAGCGGTACTACCGCTCCAAGGAGCGGTACTACCGCTAGGGTGGAAGAACCCCTTTGAAAAACAACAGCGAGGAGGCAAAAGGCCAGTAGAACCGCCAGAGCGGTACTACCGCTCGACCTCACGGTACTACCGCTAGGGATAGCGGTACTACCGCAAATGGTAGCGGTACTACTGCTTGCGAGCGGTACAAAAAAAATACTTCCGTGCCTACTTTCGCTGAGCAAAACACGAGATTTTGGTCCGGAGCGGTACTACCGCTCAGGAGCCGCGGTAGTACAGCTCGGGAACGGTACTACCGCTCAGGAGCCGCGGTAGTACCTCTCTGGAGCAGTAGTAAAAAATTACATCCGCTCTAGTCGCGGTAGTACTGCTGCAGCCTTTACCAAAACAGCCACAACTTCTGCAAACGGACTCTGAATTCAACGAAATCAAATTTGTTGGAAAGCTAACGACATGGGCTAACACAATCTTGATAGAAATATCAATAAGAAGCAAATGAGAAAAGGCCCAAAAGAAAATGGTGAGAACCCTTTCTAGGAAAAGACCTGTAAAATCTCCAACACCGAAAACATCATACAAGATGCATGCGAACTCCGTTTTCGATGAACTCAAGCTTGTCATCAAGATGACCATAAGCTCTAAGACTCATAAAGATAACCAACCAAGAACCAAGAAATATGATGCAAGGATGCAATGGTTTGAGCTCTCTACGAATGATACGATCAAGCTACTCATCGAGAGCCCCCCTTGATAGTACGGCAATCGATCCTATAACCTGGTCTCCCAACTACCATCATGAGACTGATAAAATAGAAAACCTATCAAGGGTAAACCTTTGCCTTGCACATGATCCACTTGAGCTAGATGATGACGATCTTGACTCCCTCAAGTTGGACCACCTTTCTTGATTGCGTTGGCTCGATGAAGACTAGTTGATTGCTCCCCCATACTTCACTATGGGTGAGCCACTCTTCCGCACATCTTCACAAGTCCATTGTCACCACAATGGACGGCAAGCTTCAAGCATTTGATCTCTTCGTGATGCTTCACTTGAATTTGCACACCGCAACCTAACCCCACAAAGAACTCTCACGAAGACCATGGGTTAGTACACAAAGCGTAATGGACAATGCTTACCATACCATGGGATCACTTGATCCCTCTGTACATCTTGTACGCTTTGTGTGTTGATCAACTTGATTCACTCTTGACTTGGTCTTGATCAACCTTGATTCTTTCCAACTCTCTTCAGTTGGATGATGTCTTGAAGGTAAACATGAATGATCAAACAATCTTCTTCTTCAAGACACGCTTGCAATAAGCTCAACTCTCAAATGACCAATCTTTGGATAATTCCTTGAATAGCACCTTGGTCGACACAAACTCTCCTTGAAACCAACACATGTACTCCAAGAAAAGCCTATGGACAAAACCTTCAAATATAACTCAAGGCAACCATTAGTCCATAGAGATTGTCATCAATTACCAAAACCAAACATGGGGGCACCGCATGTTCTTTCAATCTCCCCCATTTTGGTAATTGATGACAATCACTTTCAAGAGAGTTTATATAAGGAATTATGCATCACCATGTAATGCAACAACCAATGATGCATGCGTATGAGATGCAAATGCTTAGGAACAAAACCAAAGTAAGGAGAAAACTCTAAAGACTTCTCCACAAAACTCTCTGAAACCTCCACAAAACTCTCTGAAACTTCTCCCCCATTGGCATCGATTGCCAAACTGGGCGAAAAGCTTAGAAGGCCACTATAGATTGAGTTCCTCCATAAGTTGTGTATTTCTCAACAAGAGAGTGGAATGCAATACACATATCCAACAGTAAATACTTGGAGGAAGACAAACTATATTGAGGCCCAAAGATTGCAAAAGAAAGATATGCCACAAAGACATAACAAAGAGAGAAACAAGGAATCAAGCAATCAAAAGATACCAATTGAAGCAAGCATTCAATGGATATCAGTTGAACCAACTAGACCAAAGATCCTACGAGCCACAAGAGTAAAGATATTATGATATGAGTAGAGGAGTGTTCTAAAGAAACTAGAGAAGCTCCCATTGATTTGTGCACATCAAGAATTTTTGTATTAGGATACAAAGTGCACAAAATAGGATCATAGCTCCCCCAAAATCAATAGAAACTAACAAGTGCAAGTGGACAAGAAGGAACCAAAGCCTAGCACTTGCAACAAACAAATGGTTGAGCGACAAGTAAAAGAGGCAACTTAAGAATGGGCTCAACCAAAATGATGTGTGTGAGTCAAGGCAACGCACTTGAGAAGACTAAAGTACGGATGAGCATTAAGCATCAACAAAGTCTTGAAAGAATGATGCACATAGTGCAAGGCCTATCATTCCCACACACAACTAGCAAATGGGTTCACAAGCTTACTAATAAGCATATAAAGAACATATGCTTGTGACAACCCGTGGTGAAGATAGAAGAAGAAAGTCTCATCAAGGCGAGGGATACCAATTAAGATGGCAAAAGTCTCGTAAAGATAAGCACGAGGAAAATAATATTCACCACACAAGAGTGCATCAAGATACAACGATAGAAGACACGCACTCAAGGCAAAAGCTTTCACGGAGCCACCAAAGAAATAACATAAGAAAGACAAGGTGGACGTGAAAGAAAGGATATCAACTAGAGATGTAATTTCTCTCAAGTGTATAAGGTTCTAGGTAGACGAAATCATGATGATATATATCTACAAAGAAGGATGTACACCCAAAATAGTTACAACATGAAGGAACAAGATATCCAAAAGGAAGTCATACATATACCAATAAGATATTTGCTTGAGAGCATAACACATGGCTAGATATGGTCTTATTGTATATAAATGAATTTCAACCACACGAACATCAAAGACATCACAATTAGCAACAAGACATCATTGTTGGGATGCTTTGAGAAAGGAAACAAGTATCACAAGGAAGAATGGATAACATGCCATGATACAACCTACACAAGGTTGGTGCAAGAAATGTGTGCATGAAGTATATGAAGATACTTGTTACCGAGATAACATTGGAAGGATGTAGTAGATACTAATTGAAGGTACAAAGTAGTTCATTGATCATCCTAGCTTGACTCCAATAAGCACATGGTGACAACACCTTCCTTGTGAGTGAGCCGAGCATCCAATGCATCTCCACTTGTTCCTAGAACAACAACACAAACAAAATGGTACCCAAACTCATTGGGACCAAAGAGTTAGAGAACCAACGACACATAGGACAAACTCCACATAAATATGTGCATATAGATACGAAAATGAATTTCATGCACATCTCATCCAATTTGAGACTTGGTGGAGTTTCCCTTATATATTGGGTCAAAGAAAGAAAGCATGCCAAAGATACTACACGAAGTTAATATGCATGCCCAAGACTTTCAAGAACCGATACCAAATGATAAAGAAATACCAAGTGAAGAAAAGATACCAAATGAATAAATCATCACTTGGAGGATATCAATAAAAGATACATCAAGGAATGAGATATCCATTGATACCCACTAAATAAAAGATATCAAACCCCCAAAAGAGAGGATGGTTCCAAACAAACCAAGCTCTCTACAAAGTTTCATGATGGCACAAAGTACCCAAAAGAAATGACTCGCCTTCCACCGACACACACTTGATAAGGATCAGAAGATGAGTGTTTTATCGAAAATAGGATAGCTCCCCCAAGACTAGTGCATTAGAGAGAAATTGCATTTGAATACAAAATGCACAAGGTGGGATCACCACTTTCACTATATCTAGAAAACACTAGACAAGATCAAGAAATAAACAAGATCCACAAGTGGTATGGAAGACAAAGGGAGTTGATACAATCCTTGGCAAGAGAAAAGGCAAATAAAAAGTAAAAGCCAATGTAAAGATGATCAATAAATTCTACCACAAAAGTGAGTACCAATTGTCAAAAGACAAGAAGTAAATGGAAATAATTCCCGGTGGTAGATAGCAAGGATATACGACATCATCTTCACACCAAACAAAAAGCAGATTGCAACTTGTAGAGCTAACATGCCACCTAGGAACAAGATAATTTACAATATCAACTCTAGATGACAATATCTCAAATGTACACATTTTCTAGGCTAGTAATATACACATAGCATATTACTCCCCCATAATGTGATACCGATTAAAGATAGACAAGAGGCAATTAAAGGATCCAACAAGAGATAATTAATGGACTATTTAGAATTTGAATTTCTCATGAGAAGACATACCACATAGCGACTAGATAATCTTATAATATCAATACTAGATGGTATTCCTCATGTACACATATTTATAGGATTGTGAGGTGCACAAAGCACATCACTCCCCCACAATGGGATATTCCATTAATCTCTCACAAGAGCCAACCAAGATATGACCAAGATGCACAAAGGCTCAACGAACGACACACATGTACATGATGTGCAAACCAACACACACATACTTGATTGCTCAAGATAATCAAGTTGGAAGCACAACATATACAAACACATGCAAGGAACGAAACCAAACATGCAAAGGGGCAAGTAACTAACAACGTAGACACTTTAAGCATGAGTTACCGCAAGGAGGGACATTGGATACAAGATAGAAACTTGATAACCCGAATGACTTGGCTTGAGACAATAAGAATTATGAAGTCCCCTTAATTCTTCATAATGTAGCCAAGTCTCCAATGACCTCTAATATCACCTATTGATCAAGTTGGAGCTTGTTGGTCCCCAACCAAGTTGGGTCCTAAGAGATTAGTCACAATAGGCTTGGCTACCCAAATGGTTCTTTTCTTGACACCACTTTGAGCACCAACAAATTTGGTAAACACATTGCCCACATTATCCTTCCCAAGAGAATAGATATCATCAATAATAATTGGGTTGGATAAGTTACCACTAGTGCATGAAGAGGCGAGATGGCCTTTCTCACGACATAGGTAGCAACGTCTACTCTTCACTTTCTTCTCACTTGATTTATCAACTTGAGAAGCAAAAGCTTGACTCTTCTTGGGAAGAGGCTTTTCTTCAACTTGAGGTTGAGCATGAGAATGAACTTGTGGCCGCTTCCCTTGTTGCTTGTCACTATGGGTTTCTTCTTCAATGGGCAAGATCTAACATGATGCCCTGCAATTTTGCACTTGAAGCAAATAATCTTGGCCCAATTCTTGACTTGTTCTTGGCCCTTCTTCTTGATCATCTTGGACTTCTTCTTCTTATTGGAGTTGAATCCAAGTCCACCTTTGTCATTGGGGGATTTTTGCACACTCAAGATATTGTTGAGTGTGTATTTCCCTTCATGACTCTTTTCCAAGTCTTTCTTCAAAGAAGTGACTTGGGCCTTGAGCTCTTTGATTTCCTCTACATGGTTAGTCTCAACCCAAGTACTAGAGGAAGTATAAGCTTCATCGTTAGAGCAAGGAAAGGAAAGCAATTCATCACAAGATGTACCAACATTGTGAGTAGATGAATTACAAGGACTAGAACATGGCAATATAGCATTTTTGACTAGAAGTAGTGCTAGTATCCACATGAGGCTCACTAGATGTTACCTTAGAAATCATGGCCTCATGAGTATCTTTAGCTCATTATGGGATACTAGAAGATCATCATGAGAGCTTGAGAGCTTTTCATGGTTTTCTTCCAATTTCCCATAATTGCTAGATAGCAACTCAAGTTGAGCCCGAAGCTCAACATTCTCCTTCAAAATGGATGCTTCACAAGTAATAGAGTTAGTAGCACAAGCATCATCATTAGCAACAAGAGGAGAAGGCAACTTGGCAAGCTCTTTTGAATATGAAGCTTTAAGTTGTGCATGAGACTCGGTGAGTTTGATGAGCTCACTCTTAATGACCCTTGAGCCATTTTTGAGGTGCTCAAAGTCCTCAAGGAGTTTAGCATGCACAACTTCAAGCTTCTCATTTTTAGTTTCAAAAACATTGGCCACCTCAATAGCTCTATCATGAGATTCCTTCACTCTAGATAATTCTAGAGCAAAAGTCTCCTCAAGAGATTCATTGGTGGTTTGTTCAAGTTCGAGAGCTTGGGAGAGGTCCGCGATCTCATTAGCGTAATCACGCTCATGACCTTCCATTTTATCAATGGTGACATCATGCTCCTCAAGACGAGATTCCAACTCATCAATATATTTCTTGCCCTCAATAGCAATAGACATAATTTCCATGAAGTTGGAACGAGCAACTTTATTCTTAAGAAGAGCTTTAAAAATCATTTCCCCCTTAATTTTTAAGGAGGCAACATCATCATTCTCTTCATCATAATCAACATCATCATCACTCTTGCCATCATCAATATCATCACAAGATATATTGGGATTCAAAGTGGGAGATACCTTTGAAGCCTTGGCCATAAGGCAAAATGCAATAGATGATGATGTAGGATCCCTTGAAGCACCATCCAAGACCACATCTTGTTCCATGGAGTGTTGGGTTTCCTCTACATTGTTAGCACAACAACTCGAGGAAATACATGCATTTTTATCATGGCAACAAGATATAGCAAGCATATCATCATGAGATTTAGTCAAGCAATTTTTACATGATATGCAAGGACTATCAACACAAGCATGTGAAACATGTATGGTGCTCGAAGTGTTAAAGTCCAAAGAAGATGCATTGCAATAAGATAGTGATGAAGTATCATCCACAATAAGCATACTATCATCATTGCAATGACCAACACTACTCACCATATCATTACCTTGTGGCAAACCACATGTAGGTGAAGTAGAAGAAGTTGAGAAGACTATACGACCGGAGGTGGAGGGAGAACAATCATCCCCGCAAATCTTGGACACACCATATTTATCTTGAAGCTTCGTCCACAACTCATGAGCATCCCGGAACGGCATGAGTTGAAATATAACTACATTGCTCAAAGCATGAAAAAGCACATAAGAAGCTTGAGCATTGAAATAAGAGTTTTTATCATCCTCTAAAGATAATCTTTGGGGATCCTTTGGAGGAGAAAAACCCATATCTATAATTCGCTCTAAATTTGGGTCCATGACCCTAAAGAGATTAAGCATGCGAATTACCCAAATATTAAAATTTGTGCCATCAAAAATAAGAGTGTCAGAGAATCCTAAACCCCTAGTCAACATCCTTACTCTCTAGGCGGTTAAGCCCTATAAAGAGAGACGAGGCTCTGATACCAATTGAAAGATCGTGGATGTCGCCTAGAGGGGGGTGAATAGGCGCTTTAAAATAATTACGGTTTAGGCTTGAACAAATGTGGAATAAACCTAGCGGTTAATTTGACAAGCACAAAACCTACAACAACTAGGCTCACCTATGTGCACCAAAAACTTATGCTAACCAAGATAAACAACTAAGTGATAGCAAGATATATGACAAGAAACAATATGGCTATCACAAAGTAAAGTGCATAAGTAAAGGGCTCGGGTAAGAGATAACCGAGCCACGTGGAGACGATGATGTATCCCGAAGTTCACACCCTTGCGGATGCTAATCTCCGTTTGGAGCGGTGTGGAGGCACAATGCTCCCCAAGAAGCCACTAGGGCCACCGCAATCTCTTCACACCCTCGCACAATGCAAGATGCCGTGATTCCACTAAGGGACCCTTGAGGGCGGTCGCCGAACCCATACAAATGGCAACCCTTGAGGGCGGTCACCGAACCCGTACACTTTGGCAACCCTTGGGGGCGGTCACCGGTACCCGTCAAATTGCTCGGGGCGATCTCCACAACCTAATTGGAGACCCCGACGCTTGACTGGAGCTTTACACCACAATGATTGAGCTCCGAACACCATAAAGGTTGGGGTTCACTCCCTAGCAACACCACGAAACTTCACCACAATGGAATATGGCTCCGAGGTGACCTCAACCGTCTAGGGTGCCCAAGCACCTAAGAGGAACAAGCTCAAGGGTACCAAGCACCTAAGAGTAATAAGCTTCTCAACTTGTAACTTCCACGTATCACCATGGAGAACTCAAACCGATGCACCAAATGCAATGGCAAGGGCACACGGAGTGCCCAAGTCCTTTCTCTCTCAAATCCCACCGAAGCAACTAATGCTAGGGAAGAAAATGAGAGGAAGAACAAGAAAGAGAACACCAAGAACTCCAAGATCTAGATCCAAGGGGTTCCCTTCACATAGAGGAGAAAGTGATTGGTGGAAATGTGGATCTAGATCTCCTCTCTCTTTTCCCTCAAAAACTAGCAAGAATCCATGGAGGGATTGAGAGTTAGCAAGCTCGAAGAAGGTCAACAATGGGGGAAGAACACGAGCTAAAGAGATCAGGTTCAATGGGGAAGAAGACCCCCTTTTATAGGTGGGAAAAAATCCAACCGTTATGCTCACAGCCCGCACAGAGCGGTACTACCGCTAGGGCGGAAGAACCCCTTTGAAAAACAACAGCGAGGAGGCAAAAGGCCAGTAGAACCGCCGGAGCGGTACTACCGCTAGGGATAGCGGTACTACCGCAAATGGTAGCGGTACTACTGCTTGCGAGCGGTGCAAAAAAATACTTCCGTGCCTACTTCCGCTGAGCAAAACACGAGATTTTGGTCCGGAGCGGTACTACCGCTTAGGAGCCGCGGTAGTACAGCTCGGGAGCGATACTACCGCTCAGGAGCCGCGGTAGTACCGCTCTGGAGCGTTAGTAAAAAATTACATCCGCTCTAGCCGTGGTAGTACCGCTGCAGCCTTTACCAAAACAGCCACAACTTCTGTAAACGGACTCTGAATTCAACGAAACCAAGTTTGTTGGAAAGCTAATGACATGGGCTAACACAATCTTTATAGAAATTTCAATAAGAAGCAAATGAGAAAAGTCCCAAAATAAAATGGTGAGAACCCTTCCTTGGAAAAGACCGGTAAAACCTCCAACACCGAAAACATCATAGAAGATGTATGCGAACTCCGTTTTCGATGAACTCAAGCTTGTCATCAAGATGACCATAAGCTCTAAGACTCACAAAGATAACCAACCAAGAACCAAGAAATATGATGCAAGGATGCAATGGTTTGAGCTCTCTACGAATGATACGATCAAGCTACTCATCAAGAGCCCCCCTTGATAGTACGGCAATCGATCCTATAACCTGGTCTCCCAACTACCATCATGAGACTGGTAAAATAGAAAACCTATCAAGGGTAAACCTTTGCCTTGCACATGATCCACTTGAGCTAGATGATGACGATCTTGACTCCCTCAAGTTGGACCACCTTTCTTGATTGCGTTGGCTCGATGAAGACTAGTTGATTGCTCCCCCATACTTCACTATGGGTGAGCCACTCTTCCGCACATCTTCACAAGTCCATTGTCACCACAATGGACGGCAAGCTTCAAGCATTTGATCTCTTCGTGATGCTTCACTTGAATTTGCACACCGCAACCTAACCCCACAAAGAACTCTCATGAAGACCATGGGTTAGTACACAAAGCGTAATGGACAATGCTTACCATACCATGGGATCACTTGATCCCTCTGTACATCTTGTACGCTTTGTGTGTTGATCAACTTGATTCACTCTTGACTTGGTCTTGATCAACCTTGATTCTTTCCAACTCTCTTCATTTGGATGATGTCTTGAAGGTAAACATGAATGATCAAACAATCTTCTTCTTCAAGACACGCTTGCAATAAGCTCAACTCTCAAATGACCAATCTTTGGATAATTCCTTGAATAGCACCTTGGTCGATACAAACTCTCCTTGAAACCAACACATGTACTCCAAGAAAAGCCTATGGATAAAACCTTCAAATATAACTCAAGGCAACCATTAGTCCATAGAGATTGTCATCAATTACCAAAACCAAACATGGGGGCACCCCATGTTATTTCAAGGGTGCGGATGACATTATTGGTTGTGCGAATTGCTCGTTCGGCTTTGCCATTTTGTTGAGAGGTACATGGACAAGAAAATCGAAAGGTGATACCTTGGGAAGCACAGAAAGAGTCTAACTTGGTATTGTCGAATTCGCGACCATTGTCACTTTGGATGGCAACAATGGGTAGGTCAAACTGGGTGTGGGCATAGGCATGAAAAGTAAGAAACGTGGCATAGACATCTGATTTTTTTCAAAGTGGAAACGTCCAAAAATAATGAGTGTAATCATCAACTATCACAAGATAATATAGATAACCAGAAGTGCTAGGTATAGGAGATGTCCAAAGATCACAATGTAGTAAAGCAAAGGGTTTAACAGTATATGAAGTCGAAGGATAAAAGGGCAATCTAATGTGACGTCCAAGTTGACAAGCATGACATATAGATGGTGTAACTCTAGAAGATGGAATATTTTGATGGTGGTGGAGATGCTTCATGGTGTGATAACCAGGATGACCCAAACGACGATGCCAGATGTCGAGGGAGACGGTGATGATGTGGTCTTCGGGTGGTGGTGGTGGACATACGGAGTAGAGTGGTCCGGAGCTATTGCATTGAAGAATCTCGGTCCGAGTAGGAAGTGCCTTCACAGAAAAACCCCAAGGGTCAAACTCAATATAAACATAATTATCAGTTGTGAGTTGACGAACAGAGAGAAGATTTTTGATTATGTGAGGAACAATGAGGACATGATTTAAATAGAGAGGTCGAGACCGAGAGGGTAGAGTGTGGGAACCAATATGAGAGATAGGTAAAGAAGCACCGTTACCAACGGTGATTGTGTGAGCATTAGAAGGGGTGTAAGTGGAGAGTATACCAGGGTTAGATGCCATGTGGGAGGATGCGCCGGAGTCCATGTACCACTCTTGGTTGCCGGGGAGTTGCATGTTGTTGAGTGCGGTGATGAGAGTCGGGTCGACCTGCTACTGATTAAAGTTGTTGTAAGGTGTTGCATGGTTGCTCATGTTGTAGCCGGAAGGTGCTGCCGCATGACCATGACCGTAGGCCATATAGGCTTGGGGCGAGGGCGCGGTGGGTCGAGGGCCAAGGACTCCCAGAGCAGAGGGGAGCCAAGGGCGAGGCGACCAGGCTGGAGGAGATGCTTGGAGTTGTTGATGTGATGATGATGGTTGCTGTTGGAGATGAAGGCGGGTAGGCTGGCCAGTCCAAGGGTTGTACGTCCAGGGGGTGTCACGGCGGCCTCGGCCGCCCCGGCCGTGGCCACGGTTGTTGTTGCTTCCCCCGCGTCCAACAGAGAAGGATGGGGAGCCGCGGCGATCATTGGAGAAGTTGTGCCCATCATTGGGAGGTGGAGCACGTTCGCCACCGGCGCTGGGAAGGACGCTGTTGCCGCTGGCCCACAAGGCGGTGGCGGCAGAATTCTTGGCGTCGGTTTTCTTCTGGGCTTCTTCAAGAACGAGGGCGGAGCGAGTCTGAAGGAAGGACGGGAACGACACTTGGAACGGCAAGAACGAGCGTAGATGGGAGTACTGCTCGTTGAGTCCACGGAGCAAGGTGAGCACGAGAGTTTCGTCGGTGACCGGCTGACCAACATCATCGAGAGCATCGGAGACAGACTTGAGCTTTGCACAGTAGTCGGAGATCGTCATGTCCCCTTGAGAAGTGTTCTGAAATTCAGCGTCGAGAGCTAGTGCACGACTCTTCTTGTTGTCGCGGAAGAGGTTGGCGATGGCATCCCAAATCTGCTTTGCCGTGGAGCCGGGCTTCATGATGACGCCGAAGAGCTCGAGAGAGATCGAGCCATATATCCAAGAGAGGATAGTGAAGTCGTCGCGGCCCCAATCAGAATTGGAGGAGGTGTCCGACGGGGTGCTCTCAGAGAGAATGTGGGCCGAGAGCAACGAGGAAAAGCTCGCGCCACTTGGCATAGTTGGAGTCCTGGAGGTTGAGGGTGATGGGGACGAACGTCTTGATGGAGGAAGCATACGTAGAGGCAGCAGGAGGAAGGACGGACTTTCCCCGTTCATCGGCTTGGCACTGGAGTTCTTCCTCACGAGCCTGAAGGAGGGACTCGCGGTTCTTGAGTTCTTCCTCAAGTTTCTTGAGCTCATCAGCAGACGCCATGGCGAGGTGGGAGGGGTTGGGGTGTTGGAGCGATGCAGCGGCAAGGTATGGTGGAGGGAAAGGAAGCCCGCTGCTATTGCTAGGGTAAAGGAGATGCGGCGGCTAGGATCTAGAGGAAGAGGATCGTAGTGCTCGATACCATGTACGATTGATAAACTGGACGGCTTGATGCCTGCCTCGGTTCAGCCCCTTCATATATATAATGTACAAGAGAGTTACAGAGTTTGGTATAAATACATGAGGCTGTAATAAGGAAACTATCTATTTGGTGGGAGTTTAACTTGCAGGCCAAGGTTATCATGAGCCGTGGCACAGTAGGTCTCTAACAGCACCGTCCACACCGTTTCATTGTCGGTGCCGACATGACACTATGGTATTATTCAAGGAAATATGCCCTAGAGGCAATAATAAAGTTATTATTTATTTCCTTATTTCATGATAAATGTTTATTATTCATGCTAGAATTGTATTAACCGGAAACATAATACATGTGTGAATACATAGACAAACAGAGTGTCACTAGTATGCCTCTACTTGACTAGCTCGTTAATCAAAGATGGTTATGTTTCCTAACCATGAACAATGAGTTGTTATTTGATTAACGAGGTCACATCATTAGTTGAATGATCTGATTGACATGACCCATTCCATTAGCTTAGCACCCGATCGTTTAGTATGTTGCTATTGCTTTTCTTCATGACTTATACATGTTCCTATGACTATGAGATTATGCAACTCCCGTTTACCGGAGGAACACTTTGGGTGCTACCAAACGTCACAACGTAACTGGGTGATTATAAAGGAGCATTACAGGTGTCTCCAAAGGTACATGTTGGGTTGGCGTATTTCGAGATTAGGTTTTGTCACTCCGATTGTCGGAGAGATATCTCTGGGCCCTCTCGGTAATGCACATCACATAAGCCTTGCAAGCATTACAACTAATAAGTTAGTTGTGAGATGATGTATTACGGAATGAGTAAAGAGACTTGCCGGTAACGAGATTGAACTAGGTATTGGATACCGACGATCGAATCTCGGGCAAGTAACATACCGATGACAAAGGGAACAACGTATGTTGTTATGCGGTCTGACCGATAAAGATCTTCGTAGAATATGTAGGAGCCAATATGGGCATCCAGGTCCCGCTATTGGTTATTGACCGGAGACGTGTCTCGGTCATGTCTACATTGTTCTCGAACCCGTAGGGTCCGCACGCTTAAGGTTTCGATGACAGTTATATTATGAGTTTATGAGTTTTGATGTACCGAAGGAGTTCGGAGTCCCGGATGAGATCGGGGACATGACGAGGAGTCTCAAAATGGTCGAGACGTAAAGATCGATATATTGGACGACTATATTCGGACATCGGAAAGGTTCCGAGTGATTCGGGTATTTTTCGGAGTACCGGGTAGTTACGGGAGAAGCAATGGCCTTGATGGGCTTTAGTGGGAAGAAGAAAAAGGGCCAAGGGGCTGCTGCGCCCCCCCTCCCCTCTAGTCCGAATTGGACTAGGGAAAAGGGGGCCGGCCACCTTTCCTTCTCCTCTACTTCCTTCTCCCTTCCTCCCCTCTTGGTGGACTCCTACTAGGACTTGGAGTCCTAGTAGGACTCCACATCCTGGCCGCACCAAGCCTTGGCCGGCCTCCTCCTCCTCCGTCCTTTATATACTGAGGCAAGGGGCACCCCATGGACACACAAGTTGATCCACGTGATCTATTCCTTAGCCGTGTGCGGCGCCCCCAGCCACCATAGTCCTCGATATTATTGTAGCGGAGTTTAGGCGAAGCCCTGCTGCAGTAGTACATCAAGATCGTCACCACGCCGTCGTGCTGACGGAACTCTTCCCCGACACTTTGCTGGATCAGAGTCCGGGGATCGTCATCGAGCTGAACGTGTGCTAAAACTCGGAGGTGCCGTAGTTTCGGTGCTTGATCGGTCGGGCCGTGAAGACGTATGACTACATCAACCAAACGCTTCCGTTGTCGGTCTACAAGGGTATGTAGATCACACTCTCCCCTCTCGTTGCTATGCATCACATGATCTTGCGTGTGCGTAGGATTTTTTTTGAAATTAGTACGTTCCCCAACAGTGGTATCAGAGCCTAGGTTTTATGTGTTGATGTTATATGCACGAGTAGAACACAAGTGAGTTGTGGGCGATATAAGTCATACTGCTTACCAGCATGTCATACTTTGGTTCGGCGGTATTGTTGGATGAAGCGGCCCGGACTGACATTACGCGTACGCTTACGCGAGACCAGTTCTCCCGACGTGCTTTGCACAAAGGTGGCTAGCGGGTGACAGTTTCTCCAACTTTAGTTGAACCGAGTGTGGCTACGCCCGGTCCTTGCGAAGGTTAAAACAACACCAACTTGAGAAACTATCGTTGTGGTTTTTTGATGCGTAGGTAAGAACGGTTCTTGGTCAGCCCGTAGCAGCCACGTAAAACTTGCAACAACAAAGTAGAGGACGTCTAACTTGTTTTTGCAGGGCATGTTGTGATGTGATATGGTCAAGACATGATGAGATATAAGTTGTTGTATAAGATGATCATGTTTTGTTGACGTTATCGGCAACTGGCAGAAGCCTTATGGTTGTCTCTTTATTGCATAAGATGCAAGCGTCCAATAATTGCTTTACTTTATCGCTATGCGATAGCAATAGTTGCAAGAGCAATTGTTTGCGAGACGACCACGTGACGACACATTGATATAGATCAAGATGATGGAGATCATGGTGTCATGCCGGTGACGATATAGATCATGACAGTACTTTGGAGATGGAGATCAAAGAAGCAAGATGATGATGGCCATATCATGTCACATATTTTGATTGCATATGATGTTTATCTTTTATACATCTTATTTTTGCTTAGTTTGACGGTAGCATTTTAAGATGATCTCTCACTAATTATCAAGAAGTGTTCTCCCTGAGTATGCACCGTTGCGAAAGTTCTTCGTGCTGAGACACCACGTGATGATCGGGTGTGATAGGCTCTACGTTCAAATACAACGGGTGCAAAACAGTTGCACACGCGGAATACTCAGGTTATACTTGACAAGCCAAGCATATACAGATATGGCCTCGGAACACGGAGACCGAAAGGTCGAGCGTGAATCATATAGCAGATATGATCAACATAGCGATGTTCACCAATGAAACTACTCCATCTCACGTGATGATCGGACATGGTTTAGTTGATTTGGATCACGTAATCACTTAGAGAATTAGAGGGATGTCTATCTAAGTGGGAGTTCTTAAGTAATATGATTAATTGAACTTAAATTTATCATGAACTTAGTCCTGGTAGTATTTTGCAAATTATGTTGTAGATCAATAGCTCGCGTTGTTGCTTCCCTGTGTTTATTTTGATATGTTCCTAGAGAAAATTGTGTTGAAAGATGTTAGTAGCAATGATGCGGATTGGATCCGTGATCTGAGGTTTATCCTCATTGCTGCACAGAAGAATTATGTCCTTGATGCACCGCTAGGTGACAGACCTATTGCAGGAGCAGATGCAGACGTTATGAACGTTTGGCTAGCTCAATATGATGACTACTTGATAGTTTAGTGCACCATGCTTAATGGCTTAGAATCGGGACTTCAAAGACGTTTTGAACGTCATGGAGCATATGAGATGTTCCAGGAGTTGAAGTTAATATTTCAAGCAAATACCCGAGTTGAGAAATATGAAGTCTCCAACAAGTTCTATAGCTAAAAGATGGAGGAGAATCGCTCAACTAGTGAGCATGTGCCCAGATTTTCTGAGTACTACAATCGCTTGAATCAAGTGGGAGTTAATCTTCTAGATAAGATAGTGATTGACAGAATTCTCTAGTCACCATCACCAAGTTAGTAGAACTTCGTGATGAACCATAGTATGCAAGGGATGACGAAAACGAATCCCGAGCTTTTCATGATGATGAAATCGATGAAGGTAGAAATCAAGAAAGAGCATCAAGTGTTGATGGTTGACAAGATCACTAGTTTCAAGAAAAGGGCAAAGGGAAGAAGGGGAACTTCAAGAAGAACGGCAAGCAAGTTGCTGCTCAAGTGAAGAAGCCCAAGTCTGGTCCTAAGCCTGAGACTAAGTGCTTCTACTGCAAAGGGACTGGTCATTGGAAGCAGAACTACCCCAAGTGATTGGCAGATAAGAAGGATGGCAAAGTGAACATAAGTATATTTGATATACATGTTATTGATGTGTACTTTACTAGTGTTTATAGCGACCCCTCAGTATTTGATACTAGTTCAGTTGCTAAGATTAGTAACTCGAAACGGGAGTTGCAGAATAAAGACTAGTTGAGGGTGAAGTGACGATGTGTGTTGGAAGTGGTTCCAAGATTGATATGATCATCATCGCACACTCCCTATACTTTCGGGATTAGTGTTGAACCTGAATAAGTGTTATTTGGTGTTTGCGTTGAGCATGAATATGATTTGATCATGTTTATTGTAATACGGTTATTCATTTAAGTAAGAGAATAAATTGTTGTTCTATTTACATGAATAAAACCTTATATGGTTACACATCCAATGAAAATAGTTCGTTGGATCTCGATCGTAGTGATACACATAATCATAATATTGAAACCAAAAGATGCAAAGTTAATAATGATAGTGCAACTTATTTGTGGCACTGCCGTTTAGGTCATATTGGTATAAAGCGCATGAAGAAACTCCATGGTGATGGGATTTTTGGAATCACTTGATGCTTGCGAACCATGCCCCATGGGCAAGATGACTAAGACTCCGTTTGCCGGAGCGAGCAACTGACTTATTGGAAATAATACATACTGATGTATGCGGTCCGATGAGTGTTAAGGCTCACGGCAAGTATCATTATTTTCTGAACTTCACAGATGATTTGAGCAGATATGGGTATATCTACTTGATGAAACATAAGTCTGAAGCATTTGAAAAGTTCAAAGAATTTCAGAGTGAAGTGGAAAATCATCGTGACAAGAAAATAAAGTTTCTACGATCTGATCGCGGAGACAAATATTTGAGTTACGAGTTTGGTCTTCAATTAAAACAATGTGGAATAGTTTCACAAACTCATGCCACATGCAACACCACAGCATAATGGTGTGTCCGGACGTCATAACCATACTTTATTGGATATAGTGCAATCTATGATGTCTCTTACCGATCTACCACTATCGTTTTGGGGTTATGCATTAGAGATAGCTGCATTCACGTTAAATAGGGCACCATCTAAATCCGTTGAGACGACACCGTGTGAACTATGGTTTGGCAAGAAACCTAAGCTGTCGTTTCTTAAAGTTTGGAGTTGCGATGCTTATGTGAAAAAGTTTCATCCTGATAAGCTCAAACCCAAATCGGAGAAATATGTCTTCATAGGATACCCAAAGGAGACTGTTGGGTACACCTTCTATCACAAATCTGAAGGCAAGACTTTTGTTGCTAAATTCGGATTTTTTCTAGAGAAGGTATTTCTCTCGAAAGAAGTGAGTGGGAGGAAAGTAGAACTTGATAAGGTAATTGTACCTTCTCCCTTATTGGAAAGTAGTTCATCACAGAAATCTGTTCTTGTGACTAATGCACCAATTAGTGAGGAAGCTAATGATGATGATCATGTAACTTCAGATCAAGTTACTACCGAATCTCGTAGGTAAACCAGAGTGAGATCCGCACCAGAGTGGTACGGTAATCCTGTTCTGGAAGTCATGTTACTAGACCATGACGAACTTGCGAACTATGAAGAAGCGATGGTGAGCCCAGATTCCGCGAAATGGTTTGAGGCCATGAAATCTGAGATGGGATCCATGTATGAGAACAAAGTATGGACTTTGGTTGACTTGCCCGATGATCGGCAAGCCATAGAAAATAAATGGATCTTCAAGAGGAAGACGGACGCTGATAGTAGTGTTACTATCTACAAAGCTAGAATTGTCGCAAAATGTTTTTGACAAGTTCAAGGTGTTGACTACGATGAGAGTTTCTCACTCGTATCTATGCTTAAATCTGTCCGAATCATGTTAGCAATTGCCGCATTTTATGAAATCTGGCAAATGGATAACAAAACTGCAATCCTTAATGGATTTCTTAAAGAAGAGTTGTATATGATGCAACCAGAAGTTTTTGTCAATCCTAAAGGTGTTAACAAAATGTGCAAACTCCAGCGATCCATCTATGGACTGGTGTAAGCATCTCGGAGTTGGAATATACGCTTTGATAAGATGATCAAAGCATATAGTTTTATACAGACATGCGGTGAAGCCTGTATTTACAAGAAAGTGAGTGGGAGCACTACAGCATTTCTGATAAGTATATGTGAATGACATATTGTTGATCGGAAATAATGTAGAATTATTCTGCAAAGCATAAAGGAGTGTTTGAAAGGAGTTTTTCAAAGAAAGACCTCGGTGAAGTTGCTTACATATTGAGCATCAAGATCTATAGAGATAGATCAAGACGCTTGATAAGTTTTTTTCAATAAATACATACCTTGACAAGATTTTGAAGTAGTTCAAAATGGAACAGTCAAAGAAAGAGTTTCTTGCCTATGTTACAAAGTGTGAAATTGAGTAAGACTCAAAGCCCGACCACGATAGAAGATAGAAAGAGAATGAATGTCATTCCCTATGCCTTAGTCATAGGTTCTATAAAGTATGCCATGCTGTATACCAGATCTATTGTATGCCCTACCACTGAGTTTGGCAAGGGAGTACGATAGTGATCTAGGAGTAGATCACTGGACAGCGGTCAAAATTATCCTTAGTGGAATAAGGATATGTTTCTCGATTATGGAAGTGAAAAAAGGTTCGTCGTAAAGGGTTACGCCGATGCAAGTTTTGACACTATTCTAGATGACTCTAAGTCTCGGTCTAGATACATATTGAAAGTGGGAGCAATTAGCTAGAGTAGCTCCATGCAGAGCATTGTTGACATAGAAATTTGCAAAATACATGCGGATCTGAATGTGGCAGACCCGTTGACTAAGATTCTCTCACAAGCAAAACATGATCACACCTTATTACTCTTTGGGTGTTAATCACATAGCGATGTGAACTAGATTACTGAATCTAGTAAACCCTTTGGGTGTTGGTCACATGGCGATGTGAACTATGGGTGTTAATCACATGATGATGTGAACTATCGATGTTAATCACATGGTGATGTGATCTAGATTATTGACTCTAGTGCAAGTGGGAGACTGAAGGAAATATGCCCTAGAGGCAATAATAAAGTTATTATTTATTTCCTTATTTCATGATAAATGTTTATTATTCATGCTAGAATTGTATTAACCAGAAACATAATACATGTGTGAATACATAGACAAACAGAGTATCACTAGTATGCCTCTACTTGACTAGCTCGTTAATCAAAGATGGTTATGTTTCCTAACCATAAACAAGGAGTTGTTATTTGATTAACGGGATCACATCATTAAGTGAATGATCTGATTGACATGACCCATTCCATTAGCTTAGCACCCGATCGTTTAGTATGTTGCTATTGCTTTCTTCATGACTTATACATGTTCCTATGACTATGAGATTATGCAACTCCCGTTTACCGGAGGAACACTTTGGGTGCTACCAAACGTCACAACGTAACTGGGTGATTATAAAGGAGTACTACAGGTGTCTCCAAAGGTACATGTTGGGTTGGCGTATTTCGAGATTAGGTTTTGTCACTCCGATTGTCGGAGAGATATCTCTGGGCCTTCTCGGTAATGCACATCACATAAGCCTTGCAAGCATTACAACTAATAAGTTAGTTGTGAGATGATGTATTACGGAACGAGTAAAGAGACTTGCCGGTAACGAGATTGAACTAGGTATTGGATACCGACGATCGAATCTCGGGCAAGTAACATACCGATGACAAAGGGAACAACGTATGTTGTTATGCGGTCTAACCAATAAAGATCTTCGTAGAATATGTAGGAGCCAATATGGGCATCAAGGTCCCGCTATTGGTTATTGACCGGAGACGTGTCTCGGTCATGTCTACATTGTTCTCGAACCCGTAGGGTCCGCACGCTTAAGGTTTCGATGACAGTTATATTATGAGTTTATGAGTTTTGATGTACCGAAGGAGTTCAGAGTCCCGGATGAGATCGGGGACATGACGAGGAGTCTCAAAATGGTCGAGACGTAAAGATCGATATATTGGACGACTATATTCGGACATCGGAAAGGTTCCGAGTGATTCGGGTATTTTTCGGAGTACCGGGTAGTTACGGGAGAAGCAATGGCCTTGATGGGCTTTAGTGGGAAGAGGAAAAAGGGCCAAGGGGCTGCTGCGCCCCCCTCCCCTCTAGTCCGAATTGGACTAGGGAAAAGGGGGCCGGCCACCTTTCCTTCTCCTCTACTTCCTTCTCCCTTCCTCCCCTCTTGGTGGACTCCTACTAGGACTTGGAGTCCTAGTAGGACTCCACATCCTGGCCGCACCAAGCCTTGGCCGGCCTCCTCCTCCTCCGTCCTTTATATACTGAGGCAAGGGGCACCCCATGGACACACAAGTTGATCCACGTGATCTATTCCTTAGCCGTGTGCGGCGCCCCCAGCCACCATAGTCCTCGATATTATTGTAGCGGAGTTTAGGCGAAGCCCTGCTGCAGTAGTACATCAAGATCGTCACCACACCATCATGCTGATGGAACTCTTCCCCGACACTTTGCTGGATCGGAGTCCGGGGATCGTCATCGAGCTGAACGTGTGCTAAAACTCGGAGGTGCCGTAGTTTCTGTGCTTGATCGGTCGGGCCGTGAAGACGTACGACTACATCAACCAAACGCTTCCGTTGTCGGTCTACAAGGGTACGTAGATCAGACTCTCCCCTCTCGTTGCTATGCATCACATGATCTTGCGTGTGCGTAGGAAATTTTTTGAAATTACTACGTTCCCCAACAATTATGCGATTGAGAAGTCATGTTGCTAATGTTAGCCTGGACCAACACTGTGGAGAAGAAGCCGTAAATGCAGAAGTCTTTGTATAGATCAACCTGAATCATCTTATGAAAACTGCCAACTTTACAACAGTGACAGAAGAGCGCCACTGTAACAAAGAGGAAGTATGAACCGTCACAAAGCATCATGTGGCATCAAGGAAATACCCAAGAGAGATAAAAGGAGACCATAACCTTGTTGCTAGCACAAAAATGATCACGAAAACATCAAACCGGTCCCAAAATGGCTGGCCTTCCGTCATCGAAGGCATTGAATTCCCTCAACACCACATCACCACCACCACAAAGAGTAAGAGCCTGTTCTAAATCTCTCCGGCTCCTAACTTCACTAAATCCTCGTAGGAAGCCGACCCGAACGCCTGAGCTATGAGAAGATGGAAGCGAGAAGGTTAGCCGGACTCCAGTGTAAAAAAGTGAAGCACCAAAAGTCCAGCTCCAGGAAAACAAGAATGAGGAGTTGCCCATATTTACGGCCGAGTGCCACTGCCAAGAAAACGGTTCAGCCGTCCCCAGCCGAATCGGTACCCTCCTCACCTAGAAAAAACAAATCTCTCCCCAATCGATATGCACCCATTTCCCTCAATAGTTCTTCCTCTAGTAACCCTACTGCAAGCGTAAAAAAAAACCTACTGCAGTTCAGCGCCGCCGGTCCGCCGCCACGCCGGACTCCCCCTTGTCGCCGGCCAGCGATCTCTCCGCTGGCAGATCAATCCATCCTAGCCTCCTCCCACCAAATCTTGTTCCTTTGGTGTAGTTCCCTCGTCGCTAGACATGAGCAGCAAGCTCACCGGAAGGAGAAGCCCAACCCGACGCGGCGACGCCATTGACGCCCGAGCCACCTCGCACGAGCCAGGATCAACAACCCAAATTGGGCTGGTTTCAGCAGGCCAAAAGTGGTGCTGAACAGGCCAACTGTCTCCACAGCTGGGCTGCCAGCCGAATCTGGCGATAGGAGAAGCTGCGGTCGATGTAGAACGGATGGGATTTGCCAGGTGGAGTGAGAAGCTACTTTGAGAAGCCGGATATGTGAAGTTTTGTGAAGCTGGAGGGGTTCAGAACAGACCCTAAGAAGATGAGGAGCATTACCTTGACATTGCACGAAGCGTCCCACCCAAATTCGAAGGGCCCGGAACATCGCAGACAGCACCACTAGATTCATCACCAATAGCTGAGAGAATTGAAATTGAGATCTAGAGTAGACTTATTCGTCATCGCCATCGCCACAATCGAAGGCGAATATCTAACTAAGCCACTAGACTATTGAACATGCGCAGAAACAAAGTCACACAGTACCCCTCCAACCCGTAGCTGCGGGAGCAACCGATGGAGGGGAGGAATCCCTCTTAGGCGCAAATTGTGGTGCATGTTCCCTCGCGTGTGGTGGCTAGGTTTCACAGGGATACAATAAACGATTACGTGTTACATATGCGGCGTTGCAGGACACTTAACAATTTTAATCTGTAAACATACTCATATTTTTTAATAGATTCTTGTTGTAAACGCATATCTTGGATCCTCGCGCGAGAATAGAAAATAGTTTTTTAGATATTCATTAAGAGACTTGGGGTTAACATAATAAGGGGTGCTTAATCTCGAAAGGAGAAAGGGTAATTAAAAATCTAGAGGTTTATCATCACTAGCAATCTGACAAACGCAATGCACAGATTTCACACAACACATATTAATTATTTAACCGCATTTATATAAAACCCATGTATCATGATAATAGATGCAAATTTAGTAATCAATAAAGAAATTAAAATACTTTTAACGTGCACCATAAAAGATATTGCTTTGTGCATATGTAAATCGTGATAAGACGTTGCTAGTCCTGTTTATTTTATACAACATAGAAAGACATAATAGGGCAATATATATTCAGCAGGAGAAAGTAGTTAACATATCGAAAGTGAGGCCCATCAGTGGTGACATCACGCACCACATACACTGGTGGGCCTGGTTGTCGGCCGTCCATCGAGACCACATAAGCGTTATGCGTTTTCTCGCCCGAACGGTGATGAAAGAGCCCAAGTCATGTCAACCAAAACCCTAATTTTCTAGTCGGACACATCTTTTTTAGTGAAGTACCTATTTATTCATTGGAAATCAAAGGTTACGTCGCTCATTTGTAGAGGTACAATATGGGCGAGAGGCTAACCAAGTATGTGTGTCTTGGTATTTGGCAACACCAGCAAGCTTATGAGCTACTGAATTGCCTTCTATAAACTCGTATACAAAATTACTGGCAAAATTAAATACCAACGCCGCAGTTCTCACTTGTCAGGTATATGCATTCAAGATGTTGATAAGCTCCATGCTGTTCGAACTAATGACAACTCTATTGCATCTCAAAGTTCCAGCAAGTAACAATCTTTCAGCACAATTGCTTGAGCTGATATGACCGATCGACCTCATCTTGTTATATAAACTAATGCATATTGGTGCATAAAATAAATAAAATATTTCGAGTTTTTGCATCATAAAATATTTTGAGTATTTTTTAGGGAAATAAAATTGTCTGAGTTGAACATGCATTAGGCGTTACATAAGGGCTTTTTGTTGCAGGGGGTACATATGGGCTTTATGGGAGCAATGCTGCCCATATCCACGGGAATCCTATTTATCGCATACCGCGATAGATACCGACAAAACGTGCACCCCCCCCCCCCCCCCCCCATCTTAGTGTATGCATGCTTCATGGGCCGGCCTATTACGGGGGTTTTCTTTGTTTTCCAGCCGGTTTAGGACCTTCCTCGAACCTTTTCTTTTTCTGTGCTTCCTATTTTCCAGCTGTTTCTTCCCTTCTATTTTTGTTTTTTCCTTTAAATTTGTGAACATTAAAATGTTTTTCCTTTCTGTCTTTTTCGTTTCCCGATGTGTAGTGGGTTTGCTCAGTAGAGATGGTAGAGCGCACAAGTATTTGAAGGAAATATTCAGCCTTATTAAAAGAGAAAAAGTCTATATTGAACTATGATTTGAATTCATTTCTTATTAGTTTCCAAGTGAAAAATATTCATTGCCTTTAAGCCTTTTAGAAAAGAAGTGAGCATTTCTGCAGGTTCTATTTTCCCTAAACTAATGAACCGAATGGTAGAGAGTTTTTTTAATAAACAATAAAGAAGGAATCAACATAATGAGCAATGGGTTAGGATCAATCCTCTTTTCATTATTTCCTTTTCATTTTTCTATTTTAAAACTCGGAATATTTTTCAAATTTGTGGACATTTTTTGAAATTCAGGAAGAATTTTTGAATTTTGCGAACATTTTTTCAATTCATGAACATTTTTTAATAGGAGAACAATTTTCGAAATTTAGGAATAATTTTAAAATTTGTGAACATTTCTGGAATCAACGAACATGTTTTGAAATCCGTACGTATTTTCAAATTCATGATGATTTTTTGGGATTCAGGGACATGTGTTAAAAGTACTAAACATTTTTGGACTATGATTTTTTTAATTCATAAACATTTTCTAAAAGTTGTGAACACTTTTTGAGTTCATGAAAATTTTATGAAATCCAGAACATTTTTTAAATTCGTGATTTTCTAAAATTCATAAGAAAAAACTAATTCATGAACAGGTTTTGATATCCCAAACAATTTTTTGGAATTTGGTATTTGTGAACAGTTCTGGAAGTAGAAAACAAAAATGGAAAAAATGGAAAATGAAAGAATAAAAATAGGAGCGTCCAACCCGCACAGGGGGCGGGGGGTGTGCTTGATTGGTGGAATTCTGCTGACCCGCACGATAAATAGGAGCTCCTGCCATATCCACTAACCACTAGTATCTCCGATGAAGCCCTCAAAAAAAGCTATCTCAGGCGAAATTATGGGCTAGATCATAATATAGTGTAGGCTTTTAGACGAGTCGATGATATATTCATCGCCATTTTATTGTATCATACTCCCTTCATCCTGAATTATTAGCCTTCATTTATATAGATACGGATGTATCTTCCTTTTTTACGGGAGATACAGATGTATCTAACACGTAATTTGAGACGGAGGTATACTATACTTAACCCAAAAGTTTGCTAACCAGCTAAAAATGTTTTTTTTAAGAAGAAGCTAAAACGCTTCTAGACGGCCCGTAGTCATAGCGCGATCCGTCGCAGCCCGCTAACGGAGCATGGTTCTTAGCCCACTTTGGCGTTCCTTGGTCGTCCACTGCGTGCCTGATCACGTTTCTTGTCAGTTAAGCGTACGAGACGCTTTCAGATATGCACGGGCGGCTGTCGATGGCTTTCTACGGCAGCGGGATACCAGTAGAATATTGCTAAAGTGTGTGA
This sequence comes from Triticum urartu, assembly GCF_056163025.1. NCBI lineage: Eukaryota > Viridiplantae > Streptophyta > Magnoliopsida > Poales > Poaceae > Triticum > Triticum urartu. The sequence goes on along the minus strand of NC_141875.1, from coordinate 597,054,655 downwards.
AAAGAAATGTACACACACAGGATCCTCTACGGCGCCTCATGAACGATAGGACGGAATTCAGCTGGATTCCACATCCGCACCCGAACCAGCAGAGCTCAATGGCCGCCGCACCGGATTCTAAGGGCATGTACAATGATGGCATATGGATATATATGCCCCATACCAAAAATTAATTTAAGACATCTACATTTATTTTTCTTCCCGGTAGGAGTGGGCCTTATTAAGAAATAGAAAATAAAGACTCTAATACACATGCATCTCTACTTTTTATCCTAACCTTTTCAGCTTTTGTCATCGCACCACATTTTTTCTCTCCCGTTTTCCTATCCAAACCTATTTTACGTCTACGAGGCATCACCTTAAGGTTATGCATTTTACATGCCATAACTAATCACCCAACTACGCAACCGCGCGACAAATATTGTATACGCGGGCCGTTGAAAAGCGGGAGTACTTGGCGCACGAATTCGTGGCAGGGTCGCAGGTCGCCGGGTTTAAAATTGTCCACGGCGCCGAGTGGGAGAGGAGTGCTCAATCTGCGCCCGACACCGCATCGGCCGCGGACGAAACAGCTGAGGCCCGCACCGCGTCAGTCACCGCCGGGGGCGGGCGGTAGTTGGTCACGTCGACGTGGGCCACGACAGCGAAGGATCCCATTCCAACCTCGATTGCTACGTACGGCGGGTGAGCGCTGGGCGGGCAACCAGGCAAAACCCCAAGACCCAGGCTGCGGAGTAAAACGACCAAATGATTATAGTACTATTAATAAATCTGGCTAGAAATTCGAATTTATTTTCCCATATTTATTTATTTTTGAACACAGTACAGACGCAAGCACTTGTATATATACGCGCATACACACCCATATGAACACACACGCACACCATACCCCTATGAGCACCTACGAGAGACTAAGTCGACATGTCATCTTAAGATTTTATGAAGTCATCGTAGGCGTCTCATAGTCGACGAAAACATCTGAACGCATATCGCCGGAAATGCCGAAATAAATTTAGGATAAATGCTTCCATATGAAGTGTAAACTTAATGGGTTTTGGAGTTGATACAAGGGATGATTCTTTGACCCGGAATCACCGTGGAAAATATTCAACGATTATGTTTATTTGTGTATGAGCAATGTCTAGGAGAGTATTCAACAATATAAGACGACCAACAGTCAGTGTCATTGCTAATCTAGACAAATTATAAGTGTGCTCTTATTTGGTGGATGATTTGTAAGGAGGACACCATGATCCAAACAACAAGCGTCCATGGGTACATAGTTTTTTTGAGTAAATTCTGGTTTTTACCCTCTATTCTGACATTTTTGACACTAATTACCCTATTTAGCGAGATTTTGTCTGTTTTACCCCATTTAGCAAAAGTTCTGCCAGAATTTATCCTGTTTAGTGAGATTTTGTGTTCTGACCGACAAGTTTCAATTGTCTGGTCCAGCTGGCATGCCACATCAATGGTTTTTTATTGCCTATTTTTCTCCCTGCCGAACCAGTCCTCGTAGCTTCTACCGACCAGGACAGCCTGATGGTGATCACTCGCATCGCGTCCAACGCACAACGTGCGAGTCGGTCGAGCGGCGAGCGCCATGCTCGCCTCTACTCGGTTCTCGCTTGCGTTGCTCGCCCCCAATCGTTGCTCAGGATTGTCAAGCAGTGGCGACGATGACGACGACGGTGGCGGGTGCTGAGGTCCTGGCCATGCGCTTTCATACCTCCTCGGGCCGGGCTGTATGGCCACAACATCATGGCAAGAAATGACCTCGTGGAATCCGATGGTCCCGTCAAGTTCGCTGACGTCGGCGTAGTCCTCTGAATTTGATATACTTAAAAAACTAATCATGTATGTGACCGCATCAGGTTGTGCTTAGTTCTTCTTCCTACTTTGGCGACATAGCAGGGACCCTATTAGTCTGTGCTCAGTTGATGGCGGTTCTATGGCGACGTCTGGTCCAACAAATCAGCGAGGTTGGTGAACAAACAAGCCCTCTCAGTCATACCCCATCCCACATGATTTTGACCATCTCTATTACAGCAATTTGTGTATTCTAAAATTTTCCTGACTCATGCATTTGCTGGTTAGGCGTTTAATTCGGACAAAATTAAGATGCTTATTAGAATATCATGTCTATATATATCACCCTTCTGTAATTGAGGTACATTGATTTAAAGTGTTTTTCAATATTTTGAATATTGGAATTCTTTTACTTCTTCAGTTTGATAAACCTTTATCAGAATATATTTTAGAGTAACCCAGATCTCCTTCAGTGGTTGTAAGGCGCATAGATGGAGGATGATTTTTGTGGTTTGTGACAGCTCCTGGAAGTGATGGAGGACAAGATGATGTTAGCATCCTAGATGGAGAGCTTTGCAAGGTGTAGGAGCTAAGAAAGGTGAAGACTGACAAGGTGTATGTGCCACTGCTACTGTTTGGTGTATTCTGAAGCTTCTGCAGTTGTGAACTAGTGAAGCTATCTATACATGTGATGTTATTCAGCTGTACTATAAGGTCCTGGTGCTATCTATAAATGGGAAGCATCATTCAACCTGTTTTCAACATGTGAACCCGGAGCAATCTGTAGTCTATATTAATAAATTTTGATAGTAGTGTATTTCCATGATCTGTTGCAAATAATAGGAGAATGATCTAATTTATAAATAATAGGAGAATACCATCAACTCCAAAAATATCAAACATGGTAACACAATTGGACCAGCATGTCAGAATGCTCATAAAATATTAAACTGGGTAAACTGTGGCAACACTTTTGCTAAATTGGGTAAAACGGATGAAATCTCGCTAAACGGGGTAATTATTGTCAAAAATGTAAATTTAGGGGGTAAAAACCGGAATTTACTCTTTTTTTGGCAAAACCATCACAATAGAAGAAGAAAAAATGCGGTGAAAACGACATTGTCAATCTTTCATCAGGTAGGCAATATCGGGAGCTTTTGGACTGAACTCTAAGCTCTCATAGAAGAAAGAGGGGGACTGTACATCTTGCTACCTGATCAAGGAACGGATAATGAGTAGGTTGCCTTGTGGCCTTCCATATTGTGTTATGGCCTCCAAACAATTTACAATAGATATAGTGTAAATGCTCTTCATCAAAAGTTCTTATGCATCTGATGCAATGCTAGATTTGTCCCTTTTTTTGTGGTGAGAGAGAATTTTAATTCTATTATTTGTTTAGAACGTTACTCCCGCCTTCCCATTGTGTAGGGCGTCTAAGCTTTTGGCATGAAAATTAATGCAAGCTTGGTCACAAATTACCGAGCCATGGTTTTCCTTCGCGACATCCTTTCACAAACGTGGTTAGCCAATCCACAAATAGCAATGGTTAGCTTGTCCTAATCGTACAAGAGATAATATCTGAAGTCAAAAGCTAACACACCTTAGATTTTGGGATTTTTTCTTTGAAAAAGCTTAGGCGCCTAAGATTTTGTGAAGAAGGGGTTACCGTTTTATTTAGGCCATAATGGAGATATGTTTGAAGGACCCCAAAAGTACTCTGGAGGAGAAGAAAATAATGGGAGGGGAGAGAGATTTATGTATGGTAAAGAACTACTCTCCAACCATCATCGATATGTCATTTGGCTCATGGGAACCATCAGGAACCTAACAAACATGGCACCTCACTTTAGTTCCACTACCAAAATTAAGCCAACTCATGAATTCCCCTATTATGTGAATGATGAATATTTGTAGCACAAATTCTATTTCTCCCTTGATCATATTTATAGCTTCTAGGATGAGCGCGACATCCTTGACGTAAAAAGGTCCTTGTGAATTAAGCATCCATGCCACCTCCATCAAGTCCAAAAAACACCCTCTTCGCATGCATGTTAGGATTTTAGGTTCCAAGGTGCCATTGCAATGGGGGTGACGCTTTGCAGGCCAAGATGGTAGGATACCTCATGAGAGACATCCATTCCCACTTAACCACCATCCTCTATGAATGATCCATCCACATTCATCTTGACCCAGCTGGCTACCATTCTAGATATGTCGAAGAGAAGATCCCATCAACCTCCCTTCTTGACTCTCCAAAGAATGTACTATCTTCATCATGATACATTGTAGTAACGGTCATTTTTTCTTCAAATGGAGCTAAAGCAACATTGACATTTATCCTTTTTAACCTAACATCTAGATTAATTGAGCCAATGAGCCAATCTTGTCACCTCCTCATTCTGCCATGTCTCACCTCTTTCTCATTGACGTCACTTACTAACTAATTCTAGTCTAGCAACGTAAGTAGTAAAGTAAACATAAAGAACATTATTCACAAGTTCTTATGCATATGAATTACCGTGGAAAATATGTGATGAAGTGTAAATGCTCTTCATTACAATTTTATGCATAAGTCACTAGACCTTTTACAGTGAAGTGAACATAAAGGACATTGTTCAGTAGTAAAGGTCCATCGTATAAAGAACTACATAAAATGGTAACATGTTTTTCTAACTATGTTTGACTGCTTTAAAGAGATAGTTGTTACTAGTCTTGACATGACTATGATTGGTGCGGATTTTAGCCATCATCTTTGTTTTACGTTGGATTGCCTACATACATATACTCTTTCATTTAGAATTGTCGTGATCGGTAGGCAACCAGTTAAAGGTACACAAATTAGTTTTTAATTGCATGTGGATAGACATTCCAAAATAAGATGGTGCAAAGAAAATGTGGAGTGCAACCTTTTTTTATCAATGATGTCTGCTAAGGTAAAAATAGACTATGTCACTTCATTTACATTTCATGGCTCTCAAAAGCGTTAAGACTAGCCTACAGTTGATGAAAGATCATTGATGTCTCCTAGAGGAGGTGGGTGAATAGGCGCTTTAAAATAATTATGATTTAGGCTTGAACAAAAAACGAAATAAAATTAGCATTTAATTTGTCAAGCACAAAACCTTCGACTAGGCTCACCTATGTGCACCAACAACTTATGCTAAGCAAGATAAACAACTAAGGAAAGCGAGATATATATCATGTCATACTATGGCTATCACAAAGTAAAGTGCATAAGTAAATGGCTCGGGTAAGACATAACCGAGGCATGCAGAGATGACGATGTATCCCCAAGTTCACACCCTTGTAGATGTTAATCTCCGTTTGGAGCGGTGTGGAGGCACAATGCTCCCTAAAATGCCACTAGGGCCACCGTAATCTTCTCGCGCCCTTGGACAATGCAAGATGCCGTGATTACTAAGGGACCCTTGAGGGCAGTCACTGAACCCGTAAAAATGACAACCCTTGGGGGCGGTCACCGAACCCGTACACTTTGGCAACCCTTGGGGATGGTTACCGGAACACGTACAAATTGCTCGGGGCGATCTCCACGACCTAATTGGAGACCCCGACGCTTGCTCGGAGCTTTACGCCACAATGATTGAGCTCCATAGCACCACCAACCATCTAGGGCGTCCAAGCACCCAAGAGGAACAAGCTCTAGGGTACCAAACACCCAAGAGTAACAAGCTCTCAAACTTCACTTCCACGTATTGCTACTTCTTGAGCTTGCGTTGGTTTTTCTCTTGAAGAGGAAAGGGTGATGCAACAAAGTAGAGTAAGTATTTCCCTCAGTTTGAGAACCAAGGTATCAATCCAGTAGGAGATAACGAACAAGTCACCGAATACCTACACAAACAATCAGACAACTTGCACCCAACGCGATAAAGGGGTTGTCAATCCCTTCGCGGTTACTTGCAAAAGTGAGATCTAATAGAGATAGATAAACGGTAAAGTAAATATTTTTGGTATTTTTGGTTTATAGATCGGAAAGTAAAAGATTGCAGAAGAAGTAAATCGGAAACTAAAATTGTAGATTGGAAACTTATATGATTGAAAATAGACCCAGGGGACATAGGATTCACTAGAGGCTTCTCTCAAGATAGAAAATATTATGATGGGTGAACAAATTACTGCTGAGCAATAGAAAAGCGTAAAGTTATGACGATATCTAAGGCAATGATCATGAATATAGGCATCACGTCCGTGTCAAGTAGACCTAAACGATTCTACATCTACTACTATTACTCCACACATCGACCGCTATCCAGCATGCATCTAGAGTATTAAGTTCATAAAGAACGGAGTAGCGCATTAAGTAAGATGACATGATGTAGAGGAATTAACTCAAGCAATATGATGAAAACCCCATCTTTTTATCCTCGATGGCAACAATACGGTACGTGCCTTGTAGCCCCTACTGCCACTGGGAAAGGACACCGCAAGATTGTACCCAAAGCTAAGCACTTCTCGCATTGCAAGAAAAACCAATCTAGTTGGCCAAGCCAAATCAATAGTTCGAAGAGACTTGCAAAGATATCAAATCATGCATATAAGAATTTAGATAAGATTCAAATAATATTCATAGATAAGCTGATCATAAATCCACAATTCATCGGATCTCGGCAAACACACCGCAAAAAGTATTACATCGAATAGATCTCCAAGAACATCGAGGAGAACATGGTATTGAGAATCAAAGAGAGAGAAGAAGTCATCTAGCTACTAGCTATGGACCCGTAGGTCTGTGGTAAACTAATCACGCTTCATCGGAAGGGCAATGGTGTTGATGTAGAAGCCCTCCGTGATCGAATCCCCCTCTGGCAGAACACTGGAAAAGGCCCCTAGATGGGATCTCACGGGTACAGAAGGTAGCGGCGGTGGAAAAGTGTTTTCTTAGCTCTCTCTGTTGGTTTTGGGATATATGAGAATATATAGGCGAAAAAATTAGGTCGGTGGTGTCACGAGGGGCCCACAAGGGTGGGGGCACGCCTTCCATCCTTGTGGCCGCCTCGTGGCTTCTCTGACTTGCACTCCAAGTCCTCTAGATGTCTTCTGATCCAAGAAAAATCACTGCAAAAGTTTTATTCTGTTTGGACTCCGTTTGGTATTCCTTTTCTGCAAAACTCTAAAACAAGAAAAAAAACAGGAACTGACACTGGGCTCTAGGTTAATAGGTTAGTCCCAAAAACAATATAGAATAACATATTAATGCATATAAAACATCCAAAATAGATAATATAATAGCATGGAACACTAAAAAATTATAGATACGTTGGAGACGTATCAAGCTGTTGGAGATATGCCCTAGAGGCAATCGTGTATGATGATATTTCATATGTGTTTATGAATAAAGATAGTCCTTGGACATTATCAATGATGTGTATTAGCAAGTACGTGACTTGTTTGTGGGACTATGCATTGTATGATGACCGTCCTAAAAGGTCCCTAGTCAAAAGGGTTGTGTGGACATGCAGCCGACTAGACTAGCATATGACACGGTCGATGGCTTGGTCTCACTAGCCATGAGGCATTGGATGATAACCGGATAATATGGACTCGGAAGGATCTGGTCGGATTCGACGTAGTCGGATCCGAGTTGAGTTAAGGTCCGAGTTGGACAGACTCAACTATGAGATGCAGCGATATGTCATGTGTGAGTCTCTAGTACAACATACGTTCTATGTCCTAAGACCTGAGCTGGCGCATGTACTCGGGATGGTGACAGACTTTCTTTGGGCCAACCAAACGCTACTTCGTGACTGGGTAGTTACAAAGGTAGGTTTCGGGCTTGTCCAGACCCATGCTATGAGACATGGTCGAGCAAGATGGGATTTGCCCCTCCGATCAGGAGAGATATACTCTGGGCCCCTCATGTGATCCGACCAGGATAAGCATGGCCATGCGACAAGGATTATGAGATAATCTGGTTTGTGGTCGGCATCACTGGAGCGAGAAAGAGGTCGGGCTAGCACAAGGATGACAGACTCGCCTTGATCCCGACAACATATATCATGTGGCAAAAGGAATGGAAGTATGATGTACAGGTTCGCCTAACCAACTTCATAGTCTGCTTGGTGTTCGGCATGCCTTGCTAGGGGCTGCTACCAACCGTGCAGTTCAGAGGTGATCCGAACTGCGACCAAGCCAGCTTGAACCTAAGGGGTCGCGCACTTAAGGGAAGGAACCTACGAGGTCGGATCCGAGGACACTAGTCGGATGTGATCCAAGTTGTGTTCGGATTCTGGCTGAGTAGACTTATGGCCATTAGGGTCTGTGCGAGGCCCAAGTGTTGAGCCCTCGACAGACGCCTATATAAAGTGGGGGTGCAGCACACTCATGCGGTTGATCGCTTCGGCGCTGTCACTAGGGTTTGCATGTGCTGTGAATAGACACCTCCACTTGGCGCCGGTTGTGTGATCGGACCTAGCAGTCCACCGCATGATGTTCCTCCTGCACGCGCGGATACCGTTAGAAGCGGTGCACTTGCACCACTCCGGCGAACCTGTACGTGGGAACCGACGACTGACTGTACGTGGGAGATCGGACAAAGAGGAGACGATCCACGTGGACGCGCTGCCCCAACTCTTCTTTCGCTGCACGGCACTGCACGTCTAGTGGTAACGAACTGTGATCCATCTCCCGTAGCATGTTCTTGGTTGTTCTGCACGTAGGAAAACTTTATTTTGCAGTCGACGCACCCTACCGTAGAACCCAACACAAGCATCCCCAAGCTTAATTCCTGCTCGTCCTTGAGTAGGTAAATGATAAAAACAGAATTTTTGATGTGGAATGCTACCTAATATATTTATCCATGTAATTTCTTTTATTGTGGCATGAATGTTTAGATCCATATGATTCAAAACAAAAGTTTAATATTGACATAAGAACAATTATAGTTCAATCATACTAATAAAGCAATTATGTCTTCTCAAAATAACATGGCCAAAGAAAGCTTATCCCTACAAAATCATATAGTCTGGCTATACTCCATCTTCATCACACAAAATATTTAAATCATGCACAACCCCGATGACATGCCAAGCAATTGTTTCATACTTTTGATGTTCTCAAACTTTTTCAACCTTCACGCAATACATGAGCGTGAGCAATGGACATGGCACTATAGGTGGAATAGATGGTGGTTGTGGAGAAGACAAAAAGAAGGAGATAATCTCACATCAACTAGGCGTATGAACGGGCTGTGAAGATGCCCATCAATAGATATCAATGTGAGTGAGTAGGGATTGCCATACAACAGATGCACTAGAGCTATAAGTTTATGAAAGCTCAAAAAGAAACCAAGTAGGTGTGCATCTAACTTGCTTGCTCACGAATACCTAGTGCAATTTAAGGAAGCCCATCATTGGAATATACAAGCCAAGTTCTATAATGAAAATTTCCCACTAGTATATGAAAGTGACAATATAAGAGACTCTCCATCACGAAGATCATGGTGCTACTTTGAAGCACAAGTGTGGTAAAAGGATAGTAGCATTGCCCCTTCTCTCTTTTCTCTCATTTTTTGGCCTCATTTTTTCGTCCGGAGTCTCATCCCGACTTGTGGGGGAATCATAGTTTCCATCATCCTTTCCTCACATGGGACAATGCTCTAATAATGAAGATCATCACACTTTTATTTACTTACAACTCAAAAATTACAACTCGATACTTAGAACAAAATATGACTCTATATGAATGCCTTTGGCGGTGTACCGGGATGTGGAATGAATCAAGAGTGACATGTATGAAAGAATTATGAACAGTGGTTTTGCCACAAATACGATGTCAACTACATGATCATGCAAAGAAATATGACAATGATGGAGCGTGCCATCATAAACGAAACGGTGGAAAGTTGCATGGCAATATATCTCGGAATGGCTATGGAAATGCCATAAGAGGTAGGTATGGTGGCTGTTTTGAGGAAGGTATATGGTGGGTTTATGGTACCGGCGAAAGTTGTGCGGCACTAGAGAGGCTAGCAATGGTGGAAGGGTGAGAGTGCGTATAATCCATGGACTCAACATTAGTCACAGAGAACTCATATACTTATTGCAAAAATCTATTAGTTATCGAAACGAAGCACTGCGCGCATGCTCCTAGGGGGATAGATTGGTAGGAAAAGACCATCACTCGTCCCCGAGCGCCACTCATAAGGAAGACAATCAATAAATAAATCATGCTCCGACTTCATCACATAATGGTTCACCGTACGTGCATGCTACGAGAATCACAAACTTTAACACAAGTATTTCTCAAACTCACAATTTCTTACTAGCATGAATCTAATATCACCATGTTCATATCTCAAAACAGTCATAAGGAATCAAACTTATCATAGTATTCAATGCACTTTATATGAAAGTTTTTATTATATCCCTCTTGGATGCCTATCATATTAAGACTAAATTTATAACCAAAGCAAATTACCATGTTGTTTAGAGACTCTCAAAATAATATAAGTGAAGCACGAGAGTTCATCAATTTCTATAAAATCAAACCACCGCCGTGCTCTAAAAAGATATAAGTGAAGCACTAGAGCAATATTGCCTAGATCAAAAGATATAAGTGAATCATGTAGAGTATTCTAATAAATCACAAGTCATGCGTGTCTCTCTCAAAATGTGTGCACATAAAGGATTATTGTGGCAAACTAAAAAGCAAAGACTCAAATTATATAAGACGCTCCAAGCAAAACACATACCATGTGGTGAATAAAAATATAGCCTCAAGTAAAGTTACCGATAGACGAAGACGAAAGAGGGGATGCCTTCTGGGGCATCCCCAAAGCTTAGGCTCTTGCCACTCCTTATTCCATAGTCCATCAAATCCTTACCCAAAACTTGAAAACTTCACAACACAAAACTCAACAGAAAATCTCATAAGCTCTGTTAGTATAAGAAAGTAAATCACCACTTTTGGTACTATTGTGGACTTATTCTTTATTTATATTGGTGTAATATCTAATGTATTCCCAATTTTCCATGGTTCATACCCCCCGATACTACCCATAGATTCATCAAAATAAGCAAACAACACATAGAAAGTAGAATCTGTCAAAAACAGAACAGTCTGTAGTAATCTGTAATTCTCGAATACTTCTGCAATTCCAAAAATTCTGAAAAATTAGGAAAGCCTAAGAAAATTGTTTATTAATATTCTGCAAAAATAATCAGTATTTTATCATGCTTTTGTTAAAAATGATAATTGTTTTTCTGAGCATAAAAGTTTCTGTTTTGCAGCAAGATCAAATCAACTATCACCATAAGCCATCCTAAAGGTCTTACTTGACACAGACACTAATTAAAATACAAAACCACATCTGACCATAGGCTATGTGAATTATTTATTCAAAAACGTAAAGTAAATATATTGGGTTGTCTCCCAACAAGCGCTTTTCTTTAAAACCTTTTAGCTAGGCATTGAGATTTCAATGATGCTCACATGAAAGATAAGAATTGAAGCACAACGAGAGCATCATAAAACATGTGACAAACATATTTAAGTCTAACATACTTCCTATGCATAGGCATATTATAAGCAAACAAATTATCAAGGCAAGCAAAATTTAGCATATGCAAGGAAGAAGAAAGGAACAATAGCAATCTCAACATAACGAGAGGTAATTTAGTTACATGAAAATTTCCACAACCATACTTTCCTCTCGCATAATAATTACATGTGGGATCATATTCAAATTCAACAATATAACTATCACATAAAATATTCTCTTCATGATCCACATGCATGCAAAGTTGACACTCTTCCAAAATAGTGGGATCATCAAATAAAGTCATGACCTCTCCAAACCCACTTTTATCAAAAAATTCATGAGATTGATCATACTCCAACGTAGTCGGATCATTATTACCTAGAGTTGACACTCTTCCAAACCCACTTTCAATATTATTTCAAACACTATTATCACGAGGCTTAAATAAATTTTCAAGATCATACGAAGAATCACCCCAATCATGATCATTGCAATAAGTAGTGGACATAGCAAAACTAGCATCCCCAAGCTTAGGGTCTTGCATATTATTAGCGCAATTGACATCAATAGAATTTATAGTAAAACCATTGCAATCATGCTTTTTATTCAAGGAGGTATCATGAATCACTTCATAAGTTTTTCATCACAATTTTCAGATTCACGAATTTCAAGCAAAACTTCATAAAGATAATCTAGTGCACAAAACTCACTGGCAATTGGTTCATCATAATTGGATCTCTTAAAAAGACTGGCAAGTGGATGAGGATCCATAAACTCTTTGCTTCTGATTTTTAATAAACACACAATTATACCAAGCAAACGACAAACAAACCAAGTAAGACATAAGGGCAAACGAAAAGACGAACGGAAGAAGGGTGAAGAAAAGGGCAAATCTTTTTGCAAATCATTTTAGAAGTGCGGGATAGGAAAACGAGAGGCAAATGGCGAATAATGTAATGCAAGAGATGAGAGATTATGATGGGTACTTGGTATGTCTTGACTTGTCGTAGATCTCCCCGGATATGGCGCCAGAAATTCTTCCTGCTACTTCTTGAGCTTGTGTTGGTTTTTCCCTTGAAGAGGAAAGGGTGATGCAGCAAAGTAGAGAAAGTATTCGCCTCAGTTTGATAACCAAGGTATCAATCCAGTAGGAGATAACGAACAAGTCATCGAATACCTGCACAAACCATCAAACAACTTGCACCCAACGCGATAAAGGGGTTGTCAATTCCTTCACGGTTACTTGCAAAAGTGAGATCTAATAGAGATAGACAAACAATAAAGTAAATATTTTTGGTATTTTTAATTTATAGATCGGAAAGTAAAAGATTGCAAAAGAAGTAAATTGGAAACTAAAATTGTAGATCGGAAACTTATATGATGGAAAATATACCCGGGGGCCATAGGTTTCACTAGAGGCTTCTCTCAAGATAGAAAATATTATGGTGGGTGAACAAATTACTCAAGCAATTGATAGAAACACGCAAAGTTATGACGATATCTAAGGCAATGATCATGAATATAGGCATCACGTCCGTGTCAAGTAGACCGAAATGATTCTGCATCTACTACTATTACTCCACACATCGACCGCTATCCAGCCTGCATCTGGAGTATTAAGTTTATAAAGAATGGAGTAACACATTAAGCAAGATGACATGATGTAGAGGAATTAACTCAAGCAATATGATGAAAACCCCATCATTTTATCCTCGATGGCAACAATACAATACGTGCCTTGTCGCCCTTACTGTTGATACGTCCATTTTGCATCATGTTTTCTTACTGTTATTTATAATGTTTTTATCCATAATAATGCTTTTTGGAGTATTTATAATGTCTTTTCTCTCATAATATGCAAGGTATACACAAAGAGGGAGAATTCCGACAGCTGGAAATCTGGACTTGGAAAAGCTATGTCAGGCCGCCTATTCTGCACAACTCCAAATGAGCTGAAACTTCAAGGAGAATTTTTATGGAATTTTTGAGGAATATTGGAGCAAATAACTATGAGAGGGGGCCCACCAGGTGGGCACAACCCATCTGGGCACGCCAGGGAGCCCAGGCGCGCCCTGGTGGGTTGTGCTCACCCAGGCCCACCTCCGGTGCCCATGTTCTGGTATATAAGTCATGTTGACCTAGAAAAAATAAGGGGAGGACTTTCGGGATGGATTGCCGCCGTCTCGAGGCGGAACTTGGGCAGGAGCACTTTTGTCCTCCGGAGGAGCGATTCCGCCGGGGGAACTTCCCTCTAGGAGGGGGAAATCATCATCATCATCACCAACAACTCTCCCATCTTGGGGAGGGCAATCTCCATCAACATCTTCAACAACACCATCTCCTCTCAAACCCTAGTTCATCTCTTGTGTTCAATCTTGTTACCGGAACTATAGATTGGTGCTTGTGGGTGACTAGTAGTGTTGATTACATCTTGTAGTTGATTACTATATGGATTATTTGGTGGGAGATTATATTTTCAGATCCAATATGCTATTTAATACCCCTCTGATCTTGAGCATGATTATCTTTTGTGAGTAGTTACTTTTGTTCTTGAGGTCACGGAAGAAATCATGTTGCAAGTAATCATGTGAACTTGATATGTGTTCGATATTTTGATAGTATGTATGTTGTGATTCCCTTAGTGGTTGATACGTCTCCAACGTATCTATAATTTTTGATTGCTCCATGCTATTATATATTCTGTTTTGGATGTTTAATGGTCTTATTTATACACTTTTATATTATTTTTGAGACTAACCTATTAACCGGAGGCCCAGCCCAAATTGCTGTTTTTTTTGCCTATTTCAGTGTTTCACAGAAAAAGAATATCAAACGGAGTCCAAATGGAATGAAACCTTCGGGAGCGTGATTTTTGGAACAAACGTGATCCAGAGGACTTGGAGTGGACGTCAAGAAACCAACGAGGAGGCCATGAGGTAGGGGGCGCGCCTACCCCCCTGGGCGCGCCCTCCACCCTCATGGGCCCCTCGTGGCTCCACCGACCTACTTCTTCCTCCTATATATACCTACGTACCATGAAAACATCGAGGAGCACCACGAAAACCTAATTCCACCACCGCAACCTTCTGTACCCGTGAGATCCCATCTTGGGGCCTTTTCAGGCGCTCCACCGGAGGGGGCATTGATCACGGAGGGCTTCTACATCAACACCATAGCCTCTCCGGTGATGTGTGAGTAGTTTACCTCAGACCTTCGGGTCCATAGTTATTAGCTAGATGGCTTCTTCTCTCTCTTTGGATCTCAATACAAAGTTCTCCTCGATTCTCCTGGAGATCTATTCGATGTAATCTTCTTTTGTGGTGTGTTTGTCGAGATCCCATGAATTGTGGGTTTATGATCAAGATTATCTATGAACAATATTTTAATCTTCTCTGAATTCTTTTATGTATGATTGGTTATCTTTGCAAGTCTCTTTGGATTATCAGTTTGGTTTGGCCTACTAGATTGATCTTTCTTGCAATGGGTGAAGTGCTTAGCTTTGGGTTCAATCTTGCGGTGCTCGATCCTAGTGACAGTAGGGGAAACAAAAAGTATTGTATTGTTGCCATCGAGGATAAAAAGATGGGTTTATATCATATTGCATGAGTTTATCCCTCTACATCATGTCATCTTGCTTAAAGTGTTACTCCGTTCTTATGAACTTAATACTCTGGATGCATGCTGGATAGCAGTTGATGTGTGGAGTAATAGTAGTAGATGCAGGCAGGAGTCGGTCTACTTGTCACGGACGTGATGCCTATATACATGATCATACCTAGATATTCTCATAACTATGCTCAATTCTATCAATTGCTCAACAGTAATTTGTTCACCCACCGTAATACTTATTCTATCTTGAGAGAAGCCACTAGTGAAACCTATGGCCCCCGGATCTATTTTCCCATACAAGTTTCCAATCTATTTTATTTTTCAATCTTTACTTTCAATCTATATCATAAAAATACCAAAAATATTTATCTATTTATTATTATCTCTATCAGATCTCACTCTTGCAAGTGGCCGTGAAGGGATTGACAACCCCTTTATCGCGTTGGTTGCGAGGTTCTTATTTGTTTGTGTAGGTACGAGGTGACTCGCGCGTGGTCTCCTACTGGATTGATACCTTGGTTCTCAAAAACTGAGGGAAATACTTACACTACTTTGCTGCATCACCCTTTCCTCTTCAAGGGAAAACCAACGCATGCTCAAGAGGTAGCAAGAAGGATTTCTGGCGCCATTGCCGGGGAGATCTACGCCAAGTCAAGACATACCAAGTACCCATCACAACTCTTACCCTTTGCATTACATTATTTGACATTTGCATCTCGGTTTCCTCTCCCCCACTTCACCCTTGCCGTTTTATTCGCCCTCTTTTCCTTTCGTCCTCTCCTTCCGTTCTCTTTTTCTTCCTTTCGCTTGTTTGCTTGTGTGTTGGATTGCTTGCTTGTCACGATGGCTCAAGATAATACTAAATTGTGTGACTTTGCCAATACCAACAATAATGATTTTATTAGCACTCCGATTGCTCCTCTTACCGATGCTGAATCTTGTGAAATTAATACTACTTTGCCGAATCTTGTCATGAAAGATCCGTTTTCTGGCCTTCCTAATGAAGATGTCGCTACCCATCTAAACAACTTTGTTGATTTGTGTGATATGCAAAAGAAGAAAGATGTGGATAATGATATTGTTAAACTTAAGCTATTTCCGTTTTCGCTTAGAGATCGTGCTAAAGTTTGGTTTCGTCTTTGCCTAAAAATAGTATTGATTCATGGAATAAGTGCAAAGATGCTTTGATCTCTAAGTATTTTCCTCCCGCTAAGATCATCTCTCTTAGAAACGATATTATGAATTTTAAGCAACTTGATCATGAGCATGTTGCACAATCTTGGGAGAGGATGAAATTAATGATACGTAATTGCCCTACACATGGTTTGAATTTATGGATGATTATACAAAAAATTATGCCGGATTGAATTTTGCTTCCAGAAATCTTTTAGATTCGGCCGCGGAAGGCACTTTTATGGAAATCACTTTAGGAGAAGCTACCAAACTCCTAGATAATATTATGGTTAATTATTCTCAATGGCACACTGAAAGATCTACTAGTAAAAAGGTACATGCAATTGAAGAGATTAATGTTTTGAGTCGAAAGATGGATGAACTTATGAAATTGTTTGCTAATAAGAGTGCTCATACTGATCCTAATGATATGCCTTTGTCTACTTTGATTGAGAATAATAATGAATCTATGGATGTGAATTTTGTTGGTAGGAACAATTTTGGTAACAACGCGTATAGAGGTAATTTTAATTCTAGGCCGTTTCCTAGTAATTACTCTAATAATTATGGTAATTCCTACAACAATTCTTATGGAAATTATAATAAGATGCCCTCTGATTTTGAATCTAGTATTAAAGAATTTATTAGTTCGCAAAAGAGTTTCAATGGTTTGATTGAAGAAAAAATGCTTAAGATTGATGAGTTGGCTATGAACATGGATAGAATGTCTCTTGATGTTGATTCTTTGAAACTTAGATCTATTCCACCTAAGCATGATATCATTGAGTCTCTCAAAGCCATGAGAATTTCCATTGATGGGTGCAAAGAAAGAACCGCTAGGATGCGTGCTAAAAAAGATTGCTTTGTGAAAGCGTGTTCTTCTAGTTTCCATGATAATAACGATGAAGATCTAAAAGTTATTGATGTGTCCCCTATTAAATCTTTGTTTTGCAATATGAATCTTGATAATGATGGGACTGGAGATGAGTCAACTTTAGTTAGAAGGCGTCCCAAAAATTCGGAGTTTTTAGATCTTGATGCAAAAATTGATAAACGTGGGATTGGAGAGGTTAAAACTTTAGATAGCAACGTACCCACTATCTTGGATTTCAAGGATTTTAATTATGGTAATTTCTCTTTGATAGATTGTATTTCCTTGTTTCAATCCGTGCTAAATTCTCCTCATGCTTATAGTCAAAATAAAGCTTTTACTAAACATATCGTTGGTGCTTTGATGCAATCTTACGAAGAAAAACTTGAGTTGGAAGTTTCTATCCCTAGAGAACTTTATGATGGGTGGGAACCTACAATTAAAATTAAAATTAAAGATCATGAATTCTATGCTTTGTGTGATTTGGGTGCTAGTGTTTCCACGATCCCAAAAACTTTGTGTGATTTGCTAGGTTTCCGTGAATTTGATGATTATTCTTTAAACTTGCACCTTGCGGATTCCACCATTAAGAAACCTATGGGAAGAATTAACGATGTTCTTATTGTTGCAAATATGAATTATGTGCCCGTAGATTTCATTGTTCTTGATATAGATTCCAATCCTACATGTCCTATTATTCTTGCTAGACCTTTTCTTAGAACGATTGGTGCAATTATTGATATGAAGGAAGGGAATATTAGACTCCAATTTCTGTTAAGGAAAGGCATGGAACACTTCCCTAGAAAGAAAATTAAATTACCATATGATTCTATTATGAGAGCCACTTATGGATTGCATACCAAAGATGGCAATACCTAGATCTATCCTCGCTTTTATGCCTAGCTAGGGGCGTTAAACGATAGCGCTTGTTGGGAGGCAACCCAATTTTTTTTTATTCCTTGCTTTTTGCTCCTTTTTAGTAATAAATAAATAATCTAGCCTCTGTTTTGGTTGTGCTTTTTGTGTTTAATTAGTGTTTGTGCCAAGTAGAACCTTTGGGAAGACTTGGGGAAAGTCTTTTTGATCTTGCTGTAACAAACAGAAACTTTAGCGCTCGCGAGAATTGCTGCCATTTTTAATTGGAGAGTGGTATTTAGTTAATTATTTTTTTCAGATAATTAATAGATAAATTCCTCACCTCCATCAATTTATTTTAGAATTTTTGGGCTCCCATGAGTTTGTGTTAGTTACAGATTACTACAGACTGTTCTGTTTTTGACAGATTCTGTTTTTGTGTGTTGTTTGCTTATTTTGATGAATCTATGGCTAGTAATGGAGTTTATAAACCATAGATAAGTTGGAATACAGTAGGTTTAACACAAATATAAATAAAGAATGAGTTCATTATAGTACCTTGAGGTGGTGTTTTGTTTTCTTTCGCTAACGGAGCTCACGAGATTTTCTGTTAAGTTTTGTGTTGTGAAGTTTTCAAGTTTTGGGTAAAGATTTGATGGATTATGGAACAAGGAGTGGCAAGAGCCTAAGATTGGGGATGCCCAAGGCACCCCAAGGTAAAATACAAGGACACCAAAAAGCCTAAGCTTGGGGATGCCCCGGAAGGCATCCCCTCTTTTGTCTTCGTTCATCGATAACTTTACTTGGACCTATATTTTTATTCACCACATGATATGTGTTTTGCTTGGAGCGTCTTGTATGATTTGAGTCTTTGCCTTTTAGTTTAACACAATCATCCTTGCTGTACACACCTTTTGAGAGAGACACACATGAATCGAAATTTATTAGAATACTCTATGTGCTTCACTTATATCTTTTGAGCTATATAGTTTTTGCTCTAGTGCTTCACTTATATCTTTTAGAGCACGGTGGTGGTTTCATTTTATAGAAATAATTGATCTATCATGCTTCACTTATATTATTTTGAGAGTCCTTTAGAATAGCATGGTAATTTGCTTTTGATATTATAAAAAACCTTTCATATAAGTGCATTGAATACTAAGAGAAGTTTGATACTTGATGATTGTTTTGAGATATGGAGATAGTGATGTTAAAGTTATGCTAGTTGAGTAGTTGTGAATTTGAGAAATACTTGTGTTGAAGTTTGCAAGTCTCGTAGCATGCACGTATGGTAAACGTTCTGTAACAAATTTGAAACATGAGGTGTTATTTGATTGTCTTCCTTATGAGTGGCGGTCGGGGACGAGCGATGGTATTTTCCTACCAATCTATCCCCTAGGAGCATGCGTGTAATACTTGGTTTTTGATGATTTGTAGATTTTTGCAATAAGTATGTGAGTTCTTTATGACTAATGTTGAGTCCATGGATTATACGCACTCTCACCCTTCCATCATTGTTAGCCTCTTTGGTACCATGCATTGCCCTTTCTCACCTTGAGAGTTGGTGGAAACTTCGCCGGTGCATCCAAACCCCGTGATACGATACACTCTATCACACATAAACCTCCTTATATCTTCCTCAAAACAGCCACCATACCTACCTATTATGGCATTTCCATAGCCATTCCGAGATATATTTCCATGCAACTTTCCACTATTCCATTTATTATGACACACATCATCGACGTCATATTGCCTTGCATGATCATGTAGTTCACATCGTATTTGTGGCAAATCCACCGTTCATAATTCTTTCATACATGTCACTCATGAGTCATTGCACATCCTGGTACACCGCTGGAGGCATTCATATAGAGTCATATCTTGTTCTAGTATCGAGTTGTAATCATTGAGTTGTAAATAAATAGAAGTGTGATGATCATCATTAATAGAGAATTGTCCAAAAAAAAGAGAAAGGCCAAATAAAAAAAGAAGGCCCAAAAAAATAAAAAAATAAAAGGGGCAATGCTACTATCGTTTTTTCCACACTTGTGCTTCAAAGTAGCACCATGATCTTTATGATAGAGAGTCTCTTGTTTTGTCATTTTCATATACTAGTGGGAATTCTTCATTATAGAACTTGTCTTGTATATTCCAACAATGGGCCTCCTCAAGTGCCATAGGTTTTCGTGAGCAAGCAAGTTGGATGCACACCCACTTAGTTTCTTTTGTTGAGCTTTCATACATTTATAGCTCTAGTGCATTCGTTGCATGGCAATCCCTACTCCTTGCATTGACATCAATTGATGGGCATCTCCCTAGCCCATTGATTAGCCACGTCAATGTGAGACTTTCTCCTTTTTGTCTTCTCCACATAACCCCCTTCATTATATTCTATTCCATCCATAGTGCTATATCCATGGCTCACGCTCATGTATTGTGTGAGGGTTGCAAAAAGTTTGAGATTACTAAAATATGAAACAATTGCTTGGCTTGTCATCGGGGTTGTGCATGATGAGAGCATTCTTGTGTGACGAAAATGGAGCATGACCAAACTATATGATTTTGTAGGGATGAACTTTCTTTGGCCATGTTATTTTGAGAAGACATGATTGCTTAGTTAGTATGCTTGAAGTATTATTATTTTTATGTCAATATTAAACTTTTATCTTGAATCTTTCGGATCTGAATATTCATGCCACAATAAAGAAAATTACATTGAGAAATATGTTAGGAAGCATTCCACATCAAAAATTCTATTTTTATCATTTACTTACTCGAGGACGAGCAGGAATTAAGCTTGGGGATGCTTGATACGTCTCCAACGTATCTATGATTTTTGATTGCTCCATGCTATTATATATTCTGTTTTGGATGTTTAATGGGCTTATTTATACACTTTTATATTATTTTTGGGACTAACCTATTAACCGGAGGCCCAACCCAAATTGCTGTTTTTTGCCTATTTCAGTGTTTCGCAGAAAAAGAATATCAAACAGAGTCCGAATGGAATGAAACCTTTGGGAGCATGATTTTTGGAACAAACGTGATCCAGAGGACTTGGAGTGGACGTCAAGCAACCAACGAGGAGGCCATGAGGCAGGGGGCGCGCCTACCCCCTGGGCATGCCCTCCACCCTCGTGGGCCCCTCGTGGCTCCACCAACCTACTTATTCCTCCTATATATACCTACGTACCCTGAAAACATCAAGGAGCACCACAAAAACCTAATTCCACCGCCGCAACCTTCTGTACCCGTGAGATCCCATCTTGGGGCCTTTTCCGGCGCTCCGCCGGAGGGGGCATTGATCATGGAGGGCTTCTACATCAACACCATAGCCTCTCTGATGATGTGTGAGTATTTTACCTCAGACCTTCGGGTCCATAGTTATTAGCTAGATGGCTTCTTCTCTCTCTTTGGATCACAATACAAAGTTCTCCTCGATTCTCTTGGAGATCTATTCGATGTAATCTTCTTTTGCGGTGTGTTTGTCGAGATCCGATGAATTGTGGGTTTATGATCAAGATTATCTATGAACAATATCTAAATCTTCTCAGAATTCTTTTATGTATGATTGGTTATCTTTGCAAGTCTCTTCGAATTATCAGTTTGGTTTGGCCTACTAGATTGATCTTTCTTGCAATGGGAGAAGTGCTTAGCTTTGGGCTCAATCTTGTAGTGCTCGATCCCAGTGACAGTAGGGGAAACGACACGTATTGTATTGTTGCCATCAAGGATAAAAAGATGGGGTTTATATCATATTGCATGAGTTTATCCCTCTACATCATGTCATCTTGCTTAAAGCGTTACTCCGTTCTTATGAACTTAATACTCTAGATGCATGTTGGATAGCGGTCGATATGTGGAGTAATAGTAGTAGATGCAGGTAGGAGTCGGTCTACTTGTCACAGACGTGATGCCTATATACATGATCATACCTAGATATTCTCATAACTATGCTCAATTCTATCAATTGCTCGACAGTAATTTGTTCACCCACCGTAATACTTATGCTATCTTGAGAGAAGCGACTAGTGAAACCTATGGCCCCCAGGTCTATTTTCCATCATACAAGTTTCCAATCTATTTTATTTTGCAATCTTTACTTCCAATCTATATCATAAAAATACCAAAAATATTTATCTATTTATTATTATCTCTATCAGATCTCACTCTTGCAAGTGGTTGTGAAGGGATTGACAACCCCTTTATCGTGTTGGTTGCGAGGTTCTTATTTGTTTGTGTAGGTATGAGGTGACTCGCGCGTGGTCCCCTACTAGATTGATAACTTGGTTCTCAAAAACCAAGGGAAATACTTACGCTGCTTTGCTGCATCACCCTTTCCTCTTCAACGGAAACCAACGCATGCTCAAGAGGTAGCAGTGGTGTCATGTGAATGTCGACTACATGACACTTCACCATATTTGGGCCTAAGGGAATGCATTGTGGAGTAGAAATTAGATGGTGGGTTGCGAGAGTGACAGAAGCCTAAACCCCAGTTTATGCGCTATTCCGTAAGGGACCGATTGGATCCAAAAGTTTAATGCTATGGTTAGAATTTATTATTAATACTTTTCTCGTAGTTGCGGATGCTTGCGGGAGGGTTAATCATAGGTAGGAGGTTTGTTCAAGTAAGAACAACACCTAAGCACCGGTCCACCCACATATCAAATTATCAAAGTACCAAACACAAATTAAGCCAACATGATGAAAGTGACTAGATGAAATTCCTGTGTACCCTCAAGAATGCTTTGCTTATCATAAGAGACCGTTTTGGCCTGTCCTTTGCCTCAAAAGGATTGGGCTACCTTGCTGCAATTTTGTTTACTACTATCGTTACTTGATCGTTACAAATTACCTTGCTATCAAACTACTCTGCTACTTAGAATTTCAGCACTTGCAAACATTACCTTACGTAAAACCACTTGTCATTTCCTTCTGCTCCTCGTTGGGTTCGACACTCTTACTTACCGAAAAGAGCTACAATTGATCCCCTATACTTGTGGGTCATCAACTGTCACTGGGAAAGGACACCGCAAGATTGAACCCAAAGCTAAGCACTTCTCCCATTGCAAGAAAAACCAATCTAGTTGGCCAAACAAAATCGATAGTTCGAAGAGACTTGCAAAGATATCAAATCATGCATATAAGAATTCAGAGAAGTTTCAAATAATATTTGTATATAAGTTGATCATAAGTCCACAATTCATCGGATCTCAGCAAACACACCGCAAAAAAGTAGTACATCAAATAGATCTCCAAGAACATCGAGGAGAACATGGTATTGTGAATCAAAGAGAGAGAAGAAGCCATCCAGCTACTAGCTATGGACCTGTAGGTCTATGGTAAACTACTCACGCTTCACCGGAAGGGCAATGGTATTGATGTAGAAGCCCTCCCTGATCGAATGCCCCTCCGGCAGGACGCCGGAAAAGGCCCCTAGATGGGATCTCACGGGTACAGAAGGTTGCGGCGGTGGAGAAGTATTTTCGTGGCTCTCTCTGTTGGTTTTGGGATGTATGAAAATATATAGGCGAAGAAACTAGGTCGGTGGAGTCACGAGGGGCCTACAAGTGTGGGGGGCGCGCCCTCCGTCCTTGTGGCCACCTCGTGGCTTCTCTAACTTGCACTTGATATGTCCATTTTACATCATGTTTTCTTACTGTTACTTATAATGTTTTATCCATAATAATTCTTTTTGGAGTAATTCTAATGCATTTTCTCTCATAATTTGCAAGGAACACACTAGGAGGGAGAATTCCGGCAGCTGGAAATCTGGACCTGAAAAAGCTACGTCAGGCCACCTATTTTGCACAACTCCAAATGAGCTGAAACTTCATAGAGATTTTTTATGGATTATTTAAGAAATACTGGAGCCAATAAACACCAGAGGGGGCCACCAGGTGGGCACAACCCACCTGGGCGCGCCAGGCCCCCAGGAGTGCCCTGGTGGGTTGTGGCCTCCTCGGCCCACCTCCGGTGCCCATCTTCTGGTAAATAAGTCATTTTGACATAGAAAAAATGAGAGGAGGACTTTCGGGACGAAGCGCCACCGCCTCGAGGCGGAACTTGGGCAGGAGCACTTTTGCCCTCCGGCGGAGCGATTCTGCCGGGGGAACTTCCCTCTCAAAGGGGGAAATCATCGTCATCATCATCACCAACAACTCTCCCATATTGGGGAGGGCAATCTCCATCAACATCTTCAACAGAACCATCTCCTCTCAAACCCTAGTTCATCTCTTGTATTCAATCTTGTTACCAGAACTATAGATTGGTACTTGTGGGTGACTAGTAGTGTTGATTACATCTTGTAGTTGATTATTGTATGGTTTATTTTGGAAGATTATATGTTCATCTCCATTATGCTATTTAATACTCCTCTAATCATGAACATGTTTATCATTTGTGAGTAGTTACTTTTGTTCTTGAGGTCACGGGAGAAATCATGTTGGAAGTAATCATGTGAACTTGATATGTGTTTGATATTTTGATAGTATGTATGTTGTTATTCCCTTAGTGGTGTCATGTGAACGTCGACTACATGACTCTTCACCATATTTGGGCCTAAGGTAATGCATTGTGGAGTAGCAAATAGATGATGGGTTGCGAGAGTGACAGAAACTTAAACCCCAGTTTATGCGCTATTCCGTAAGGGACCGATTGGATCCTAGAGTTTAATGCTATGGTTAGAATTGATTCTTAATACTTTTCTCGTAGCTGCGGATGCTTGCGGGAGGGTTAATCATATGTAGGAGATTTGTTCAAGTAAGAACAGCACCTAAGCACCGGTCCACCCACATATCAAATTATCAAAGTAGCGAACAGAAATCAAACAAACATGATGAAAGTGACTAGATGAAATTCCCGTGTACCTCAAGAACGCTTTGCTTATCATAAGAGACTGTTTTGGCATGTCCTTTGCCTCCAAAGGATTGGGCTACCTTGCTTCACCGTTGTTACTATTATCTTTACTTGCTCGTTACAAATTATCTTGCTATCAAACTACTCGCTACTTACAATTTCACCACTTGCAGATGATACCTTAGCGAAAACTACTTGTCATTTCCTTCTGCTCCTTGTTGGGTTCGACACTCTTACTTATCGAAAAGAGCTACAATTGATCCCCTATACTTGGGTCATCAACACTCCAAGTCCTCTGGATGTCTTCTGGTCCAAGAAAAATCATCGCGAAAGTTTTATTCCGTTTGGCATTCCTTTTCTGCGAAACTCTAAAACAAGGAAAAATAGGAACTGGCACTGGGCTCTAGGTTAATATATTAGTCACAGAAATAATATAAAATAACATATTAATGCATTAAAACATTCAAAACAGATAATATAATAGCATGGAATAATAAAAATTATAGATACGTTGGAGACGTATCACGTATCACCATGGATAACTCAAACCGATGCATCAAATGCAATGGCAAGGGAGCACAGAGTGCCCAAGTCTTTATCTCCCAAACCCAACCACAACAACTAATGCTATGGTGGAAAATGAAAGAAAGAACGAAGAGGAGAACACAAAGAACTCCAAGATTTTGATCCAAGGGGTTCCCCTCACACAGAGGAGAAAGTCATTGGTCGAAATGTGGATCTAGATCTCCTCTCTAGTTTCCCTCAAGAACTAGCAAGAATCCATGGAGGGATTGAGAGATAGCAAGCTCGAAGAAGGTCAACAATGGGGGAAGAACACAAGCTAGAAAATATTAGGTTCAATGGGGAAGAAGATCCCCTTTTATAGGCACCCCCAAGTCCAACCGTTATGCCTTTAGCCTGCACATAAGTGGTAGTATCGTCCGGGCGAGTGGTACTTCCGCTAGCATGGTAGTTTCAGCCGTAACGTGCAAGTGAGAATCTCAAGGAGGCGGTAGTGTCGACTACTGCCGCTCTACTTCCGCATAGAGGAAAAACGTATCCATATGCTAAAATATAAGTGGAAGAGTGACGGTAGTTGGCCACGGAAGTACCGCGACAAGCGGTACTACCGCTGGGTAGGTGCGGTACTACCCTCCAAAACGGTACTACCGTGCCCAGCTGCCGCCCTATTGTCATCAAAGCGAAAGCGAGCCCAGAAACCAAACAACAAGCAGTAGTGCCCGCGGCATTGGAATCATGGAAGTACCGCGCAAGCGGTACTACCACTGCCCAGGGTGGTACTACCGCTAGTGAGCTTCAAAATAGCCCAAGCAAACATATGGAAGTAGGAAAACCAAACCAGAACTGCCATAACTTCTACAAATGAGCTCTGAATTAAGCAAACTCAAGCTTGTTGGATAGAAAAATGCCGATGATATAGAGATGTGAAACCTCTATGAATGAAGAGTCGGCAAAAACTCCAACATCGAAAACATCATAGAAGATGCATATTAACACCGTTTTCGATGAACTTAAGCTTCTCATGAAGGTGACCATAAGCTCTAAAACTCACAAAGAGAAACACCAAGCAAGAACTGATAAAGATGATGCAAGGATGCAATGGTTTGAGCTCTCTACGAACGATATGATCAAGCTACTCACTTGAGATCCCCCTTTGATAGTACGACATGATACGTCTCCAACGTATCTATAATTTTTGATTCTTCCATGCTATTATATTATCTATTTTGGATGTTTAATGAGCTCTACTAAGAACTTCTATATTATTTTTGGGACTAACCTACTAACCCAAGGCCCAGTGCAAATTGTTGTTTTTTTGCCTATTTTAGTGTTTCGCAGAAAAGGAATATCAAACGGAATCCAAACGGAATGAAACCTTCGGGAGAGTTATTTTTGGAACAAACGTGAACCAGAGGACTTGGAGTGGACGTCAAGATATCAACGAGGAGGCCACGAGGCAGGGAGGCACGCCGCCCACCCTCGTGGGCCCATCGTGGCTCCACCGACCTACTTCTTCCTCCTATATATGTCCATATACCCCGAAAACATCCAGGAGCACCACGAAACCCTATTTCCACCGCCGCAACCTTCTGTACCCAAGAGATCCCATCTTGGGGCCTTTTCCGGAGCTCCGCCAGAGGGGGAATCAATCACGAAGGGCTTCTACATCAACACCATAGCCTCTCCGATGATGTGTGAGTAGTTTACTTGAGACCTTCGGGTCCATAGTTATTAGCTAGATGGCTTCTTCTCTCTCTTTGGATCTCAACACAAAGTTCTCATCGATCTTCTTGGAGATCTATTCGATGTAACTCTTTTTATGGTGTGTTTGTCGAGATCCGATGAATTGTGGGTTTATGATCAAGATTATCTATGAACAATATTTGATACTTCTCTGAAATCTTTTATGTGTGATTGGTTATCTTTGCAAGTCTCTTCAAATTATCAGTTTGGTTTGGCCTACTAGATTGATCTTGCTTGCAATGGGAGAAGTGCTTAGCTTTGGGTTCAATCTTGTGGTGTCCTTTCCCAGTGACAGCATGGGTAGCAAGGCACGTATTGTATTGTTGCCATAGAGGATAAAAAGATGGGCTTTATATCATATTGCTTGAGTTTATCCCTCTACACCATGTCATCTTTCTTAATGCATTACTCTGTTCTTATGAACTTAATACTCTAGATGCATGCTGGATAGCGGCCGATGTGTGGAGTAATAGTAGTAGATGCAGAATCGTTTCGGTCTACTTGTCGCGGACGTGATGCCTATATACATGATCATGCCTAGATATTCTCATAATTATGCACTTTTCTATCAATTGATCGATAGTAATTTGTTCACCCACCATAATACTTATGTTGTCTTGAGAGAAGCCACTAGTGAAACCTATGGCCCCCGAGTCTATCTTTTATCATATAAGTTTCCAATCTATTTTATTTTGCAAGCTTTAATTTCAATATATATCATTAAAATACCAAAAATATTTATCTTATTATCATTATCTCTATCAAATCTCACTCTCGTAAGTGACCGTGAAGGGATTGACAACCCCTTTATCGCGTTGGTTGCGAGGTTCTTATTTGTTTGTGTAGGTACGAGGGATTTGCGTGTAGTCTCCTACTGGATTGATACCTTGGTTCTAAAAAACTGAGGTAAATACTTACGCTACTTTACTACATCACCCTTTCCTCTTCAAGGGAAAACAAACGCAGTGCTGAAGAGGTAGCAAGAAGGATTTCTGGCGCCGTTACCGGAAAGGTTGCACCAAGTCAAGTCAAGATTTGATCTCCCGTCAACAAGCCATTTCTGGCGCTGTTGCCGGGGAGATCTACATCAAGTCAAGACATACCAAGTACCCATCACAAACTCTTATCCCTTGCATTACATTATTTGCCATTTTCCTCTCGTTTTCCTCTCTCCCACTTCACCCTTGCCGTTTTATTCGCCCTCTTTTTCCGTTCCCCTTCTCTTTTCTAGTTCGTCTCTTTTCACTTGCTTCTTGTGTGCTTGTGTGTTGGATTGTTTGTCACGATGGCTCAAGATAATACTAAATTGTGTGACTTTTCTAATACCAATAATAATGATTTTATTAGCACTCCGATTTCTCCTCTTACCGATGCTGAATCTTGTGAAATTAATACTGCTTTGCTGAATCTTGTCATGAAAGATCCGTTTTCCAGCCTTCCTAGTGAAGATGCCGCTACCCATCTAAACAGCTTTGTTGATTTGTGTGATATGCAAAAGAAGAAAGATGTGGATAATGGTATTGTTAAATTGAAGCTATTGCCGTTTTTTCTTAGAGATCGTGCTAAAACTTGGTTTTCGTCTTTGCCTAAAAATAGTATCGATTCATGGAATAAGTGCAAAGATGCTTTTATCTCAATCATTTTCCTCCTGCTAAGATCATCTCTCTTAGAAACGATATTATGAATTTTAAGCAACCTGATCATGAACGTGTGCACAAGCTTGGGAGAGGATGAAATTAATGATACGTAATTGCCCTACACATGGATTGAATCTTTGGATGATTATACAAAAAATTTATGCCGGATTGAATTTTGCTTCTAGAAATCTTTTAGATTAGGCCGCGGGAGGCACTTTTATGGAAATCACTTTGGGAGAAGCTACTAAACTCCTAGATAATATTATGGTTAATTATTCTCAATGCCACACTGAAAGATCTACTAGTAAAAAGGTGCATGCAATAGAAGAAATTAATGTTTTGAGCGGAAAGATGGATGAACTTATGAAATTGTTTGCTAATAAGAGTGTTTATTCTGATCCTAATGATATGCCTTTGTCTACTTTGATTGAAAATAATAATGAATCTATGAATGAAAATTTTGTTGGTAGGAACAATTTTGGTAATAACGTGTATAGAGGTAATTTTAATCCTAGGCCGTTTCCTAGTAATTCCTCTAATAATTATGGTAATTCCTACAACAATTCTTATGGAAATTATAATAAGATGACCTCTGATTTTGAATCTAATATTAAAGAATTTATTAGCTCACAAAAGAGTTTCATTGCTTTGATTGAAGAAAAACTATCTAAGATTGATGAGTTGGCTAGGAACGTGGATAGAATTTCTCTTGATGTTGATTCTTTGAAACTTAGATCTATTCCACCTAAGCATGATATCAATGAGTATCTCAAAGCTTTGATAATTTCCATTAATGAGTACAAATAAAGAAACGCTAGGATGCGTGCTAAAATAGATTGCTTTGTGAAAGCGTGTTCTTCTAGTTTTCATGATAACAAGGATGAAGATCTAAAAGTGATTGATGTGTCCCCTATTAAATCTTTGTTTTGCAATATGAATCTTGATAATGATGGGACTGGATATGAGTCAACTCTAGTTAAAAGGCGTCCCAATGATTCGGAGTTTTTAGATCTTAATGCTAAAATTGGTAAAAGTGGGATTGAAGAGGTCAAAACTTTACATAGCAATCAACCCACTATTTTGGATTTCAAGGAATTTAATTATGATAATTGTTCTTTAATAGATTGTATTTCCTTGTTGCAATCCGTGCTAAATTCTCCGCATGCTTATAATCAAAATAAAGCTTTTATTAAACATATCGTTGATGCTTTAATGCAATCTTATGAAGAAAAGCTTGAATTGGAAGTTTCTATCCCTAGAAAACTTTATGATGAGTGGGAACCCACTATTAAAATTAAAATTAAAGATCATGAATGCTATGCTTTATGTGATTTGGGTGCCAGCGTTTCCATGTTTCCAAAAACTTTGTGTGATGTGTTAGGTTTCCGTGAATTTGATGATTGTTCTTTAAATTTGCACCTCGCGGATTCCACTATTAAGAAACCTATGGGAAGAATTAATGATGTTCTTATTGTTGAAAATAGGAATTATGTGCCCATTGATTTTGTTGTTCTCGATATAGATTGCAATCCTACATGTCCCATTATTCTTGGTAGACCTTTCCTTAGAACGATTGGTGCAATTATTGATATGAAAGAAGGGAATATTAGATTCCAATTTCCATTAAGGAAAGGCATGGAACACTTTCCTAGAAAGAAAATTAAATTACCTTATGAATCTATTATGAGAGCCACTTATGGATTGCATACCAAAGATGATAATACATAGATCTATTCTCGCCTTTACGCCTAGCTAGGGGCGTTAAACGAGAGCGCTTGTTGGGAGGCAACCCAATTTTTTTTCTTGCTTTTTGGTTCTCTTTAGTAATAAATAATTCATATAGCCTCTTTTTAGATTTGGTTTTATTCTTTTAATTAGTGTTTGTGCCAAGTAAAACCTTTGGGAAGACTTGGGGAAAGTCTTTGCGATCTTGCTGTAAAAAACATAAACTTTAGCGCTCATGAGATTTGCTTCCATCTTTTACTGGAGAGTGAGATTAGGTTGATTCTTTTTGCATATTATTAATAGATAAATTATCACATCCAGAAATTTATTTTAGAATTTTTGGGGTTACAGAAGTATTCGAAGCCTTCAGTTTACTACAGACTATTTCTATTTTTCGCGTGTTGTTTGCTTATTTTGATGAATCTATGGCTAGAATCGTAGGTTATGAACCATAGAGAAGTTAGAATACAGTAGGTTTAACACCAAAATAAATAAAGAATGAGTTCATTACAGTACCTTAAGTGGTGGTTTTTTTTTCTTATACTAACGGAGCTCATGAGATTTTCTGTTTAAGTTTTGTGTTGTGAAGTTTTCAAGTTTTGGGTAAAGATTTGATGGATTGTGGAATAAGGAGTGGCAAGAGCCTAAGCTTGGGGATGCCCAAGGCACCCCAAGGTAAAATTTGAGGACAACCAAAATCCTAAGCTTGGGGATGTCCCGGAAGGCATCCCCTCTTTCGTCCTCTTCTATCGGTAACTTTACTTGAGGCTATATTTTTATTCACCACATGATATGTGTTTTGCTTGGAGCGTCTTGTATGATTTGAATCTTTTCTTTTTAGTTTACCACAA
This sequence comes from Triticum urartu, assembly GCF_056163025.1. Taxonomy (NCBI): domain Eukaryota; kingdom Viridiplantae; phylum Streptophyta; class Magnoliopsida; order Poales; family Poaceae; genus Triticum; species Triticum urartu. Next base: position 597,023,503 of record NC_141875.1, on the reverse strand, counting down.
TCATCCTTGCTGTACATACCTTTTGGGAGAGACATACATTAATTGGAATTTATTAGAATACTCTATGTGCTTCACTTATATCTTTTGAGCTAGATAATTTTGCTCTAGTGCTTCATTTATATCTTTTAGAGCACAGTGGTGGTTTTATTTTATAGAAATTATTGATCTCTCATGCTTCACTTATATTATTTTGAGAGTCCTTTACAACAGCATGGTAATTTGCTTTGGTTAAGAATTAGTCCTAGTATGATAGGCATCCAAGATGGGTATAATAAAAACTATCATAAAAAGTGCATTGAATACTATGAGAAGTTTGATACTTGATGATTGTTTTGAGATATGGAGATGGTGATATTAGAGTCATGCTAGTTGAGTAGTTGTGGATTTGAGAAATACTTGTGTTGAAGTTTGTGATTCCCGTATCATGCACGTATGGTGAACCGTTATGTGATGAAGTCGGAGCATGATTTATTTATTGATTGTCTTCCTTATGAGTGGCGGTCGGGGACGAGCGATGGTCTTTTCCTACCAATCTATCTCCCTAGGAGCATGCGCGTAGTACTTTGTTTCGATAACAAATAGATTTTTGCAATAAGTATGTGAGTTCTTTATGACTAATGTTGAGTCCATGGATTATACGCACTCTCACCCTTCCACCATTGCTAGCCACTCTAGTACCGCGCAACTTTCGCCGGTACCTTAAACCCACCATATACTTTCCTCAAAACAGCCACCATACCTACCTATTATGGAATTTCCATAGCCATTCCGAGATATATAGCCATGCAACTTTCCACCGTTCCGTTATTATGACACGCTTCATCATTGTCATATTGCTTTGCATGATCATGAAGTTGACATCGTATTTGTGGCAAAGCCATGATAACCCACAAGTATAGGGGATCACAACAGTTTTCGAGGGTAGAGTATTCAACCCAAATTTATTGATTCGACACAAGGGGAGCCAAAGAATATTCTCAAGTATTTGCAGCTGAGCTGTCAATTCAACCACACCTGGAAACTTAATATCTACATCAAGGTATTTAGTAGCAAAGTAATATGATAGTAGTGGTAATGGTAGCAAAAGTAATATTTTTGGGTTTTATAGTGATTGTAACAGTAGCAACGGAAAAGTAAATAAGCGAAGAACAATATGTGAAAAGCTCGTAGGCAATGGATCGGTGATGGAGAATTATGTCGGATGCGATCGATCATGCAACAGTTATAACATAGGGTGACACAGGACTAGCGCCAGTTCATCAATGAAATGTAGGCATGTATTCTGAATATAGTCATACGTGCTTATGGAAAAGAACTTGCATGACATCTTTTGTCCTACCCTCCTGTGGCAGCGGGGTCCTATTGGAAATTAAGGGATATTAAGGCCTCCTTTTAATAGAGTACCGGACCAAAGCATTAACACATAGTGAATACATGAACTCCTCAAACTATGGTCATCACCGGTAATGATCCCGATTATTGTCACTTCGGGGTTAACGGATCATAACACATGATAGGTGACTATAGACTTGCAAGATAGGATCAAGAACTCTCTTATATTGATGAAAACATAATAGGTTCAGATCTGAAATCATGGCACTCGGGCCCTAGTGACAAGTATTAAGCATAGCAAAGTCATAGCAACATCAATCTCAGAACATAGTGGATACTAGGGATCAAACCCTAACAAAACTAACTCGATTACAAGATAAATCTCATCCAGTGAGCATCATGAAATTGGTGATGGAGGAAGGTTGATGATGACGATGGTGACGGATTCCCCTCTCCAGAACCCTGAACGGACTCCAGATTAGCCCTCCCGAGTGAGTTTAGGGCTTGGCGGCGGCTCTGTATCGTAAAACATGATGAATCCTTCTCTCTGATTTTTTTCTCCCCGAACACGAATATATGGAGTTGGAGTTGAGGTAGGTGGAGCGTCAGGGGGCCCAAGAGGCAGGGGGGCGCGCCCAGGGGGGTAGGCGTGCCCCCACCCTCGTGGACAGGGTGTGCCCCCCTAACGTGGATTCTTCTTCCAGTATTTTTTATATATTCCAAAAATAATCTCCGTTGATTTTCAGGTCATTCCGAGAACTTTTATTTCTGCACAAAAATAACACCATGGCAATTCTGCTGAAAACATCGTCAGTCCGGGTTAGTTCCATTCAAATCATGCAAGTTAGAGTCCAAAACAAGGGCAAAAGTGTTTGGAAAAGTACATACGACGGAGACGTATCAACTCCCCCAAGCTTAAACCTTTGCTTGTCCTCAAGCAATTCAGTTGATAAGCTGAAAGTGATAAAGAAAAACTTTTACAAACTCTGTTTGCTCTTGTTGTTGTAAATATGTAAAGCCAGTATTCAAGTTTCAGCAAAGATTATGAACTAACCATATTCACAATAACATTTAGGTCTGATGTTTACTCATATCAATGGCATAATCAACTAGCGAGCAATAATAACAAATCTCGGATGACAACACTTTCTCAAAACAATCATGATATGATATAACAAGATGGTATCTTGCTAGCCCTTTCTGAGACCGCAAAACATAAATGCGGAGCACCCTATCATACCACATCACAACCATTTTAATAGCATATTGGCACGCAAGGTAAACCATTATAAGCTCCTAGCTAATTAAGCATGGCATAAGCAACTACAACCTCTAATTGTCATTGCAAACATGTTTCTTTCATAATAGGCTGAATCAAGAACGATGGACTAATCATATTTACAAAAACAAGAGAAGTCGAGTTCATACCAGCTTTCCTTATCTCAATCAGTTCATCATATATCATCATTATTGCCTTTCACTTGCACGACCGAATAGTGTGGATAATAATAATAGTGCACGTGCATTGGACTAAGATGGAATCTGCAAGCATTCAATTCAAGAGAGAAGACAAGGTAATATGGGCTCTTTGTTAGATCAACAATAATGCATATGAGAGCCACTCAACATTTTCATTAAGGTATTCTCCTCTCGACCCCCAAAGAAAAGAAACAAATCTATTTACACGGGAAAGCTCCCTACAAGCAAAAGAAGAACGCTAAATCTTTTTGGGTTTTCTTTTTAATTACTACTACTACTGGCATGGAAAGAAAACTAACTAAAAGCTACAACTAATTTTTTTGTTTTTCTTAAGGTTCTTGAAACACACAAGAAGAAAACGAGAAAAATGAAAATAAACTAGCATGGATGATACAATGAAAGAGTATGAGCATCGACAACTGGCATGAGTGTGTGAACATGAATGTAATGTTGGTGAGAAATACATACTCCCCCAAGCTTAGGCTTTTAGCATAAGTTGGTCTATGCCCATGGATGGCCTGGTGGATATCCGAAGTTGAAGCTGGGTTCGTACTGAGATGCATCAGCTACTGCCTGAAGAGCTGTAGCATGGAGGCGGGCTGCCTCCGCCCTCCTCTCGTACTCTGTCGCCTCCTCCCTGGTTATAACATATCTCCCTTTTGCCTGAAAGTCAAAGAAGGCAGGAGCAGGGAGAGCGACATGATAGGTGCGTCATCTGTCAAAGATTAGTCGGTACTGGAGGAACTAATTGTTCCTCTCAACAAACTGATGACCGAACCATGGCATTATAATCTAAATAAGAAGGAGGCAACTCAATATCATCTCCATGTATGGGTATCTCAAGAAAATCAGCTAAACGGGTTGCATAAATTCCACCAAAGAAATCTCCATCAATACTATTATTATGCAACCTACGTGCAACAATGGCCCCCAAGTTATATTGTCTATCTCCTAATACAACACTCTTGAGAACAATAAGATCAGGAACACACATGTGACATGCTTCATCCTTACCATTTATGCATCTACCTATAAAGAGAGCAAAATAATGTATAGCAGGAAAATGAATGCTCCCGATGGTAGCTTGCATGATTTCCCTAGATTCCCCCACAGTGATACTAGCAAGAAAATCCTTATATTCAGATTTACGAGGTTCACTAACATTACCCCACTGTGGGAGTTTACAAGCAGTATTAAAATCTTCTAAGTCCATGGTATAAGATTTATCATAAAGATCAAATAGGTCAGTTTGAGAATTGCGTGATGATGTAAATTTAAACCTTCTCACAAATGAATCAGTCAAATAGAGGTACCGACGGCACTTATCTACCACGAAGCTCTCAAGATCGGCGTTACTCACATATGCTTCAAATTCCTCCTTAATTCCCGCCCGAACCATGAAGTCCTCTGATGGCCATTGAGGGAGTCCTGGATTAGGGGGTCTCCGGACAGCTGGACTATATCCTTTGGCCGGACTGTTGGACTATGAAGATACAAGATTGAAGACTTCGTCTCGTGTCCGGATGGGACTCTACTTGGCGTGGAAGACAAGCTAGGCAATACGGATATGCATATCTCCTCCTTTGTAACTGACCTTGTGTAACCCTAGCCCCCTCTGGTGTCTATATAAACCGGAGGGTTTTAGTCCGTAGGACAACATACAATCATACCATAGGCTAGCTTCTAGGGTTTAGCCTCTCTGATCTCGTGGTAGATCAACTCTTGTAATACTCATATCATCAAGAATAAATCAAGTAGGACGTAGGGTTTTACCTCCATCAAGAGGGCCCGAACCTGGGTAAAACATCGTGTCCCCTGCCTCCTGTTACCATCCGCCTTAGACGCACAGTTCAGGACCCCCTACCCGAGATCCGCCGGTTTTGACACCGACATTGGTGCTTTCATTGAGAGTTCCTCTATGACATCACCGTAAGGAAGGATGCCTCATCTCGTTGTTAAAAACAACATTACCGCCGGGGGAGCTCTGGCTGTTGGCCAAACTCTCCGGCTCGGCAATTTCGTCATGACTGCCTGTTCGGCCGCTGCATCGACGATGACTTCTCGGGTCATCAAAAACAGCCTCCACATCGGCTCGGAATCTGCCAAGCAGATGGATCCAATGGAGCTCTCTTCCCTAAACGAACTCTTGGATCGCATCGCCGCCTTGGGAGTCGCTACAGACTATGATCGGATTGGGCTTATACCCAATCAAAGGGAGATTAACTCTCCATCGGTCACCCATCACGTTGCGGTGGTGGAGGAACAATGCAGCAACTCTTCCTCTATTTTGAGGACTAACTATGTCTGGATTCCTGAGCTCTCCGAGCCGGATACCCTCTTACGGGAGGACATCACCCAAGCCCTGAACCTAGAATCAGGCAGCGGGCCAGACTTATCGGGCAGCACTTCGGAACCCGAACTTCCAAGATTAGAAACTCCTCGGCCCCTGGGTCTCAGATCGGGTAGGGGTTCGGACTCAAATCCACCCACCCACCCAGACATGAACGATCTTTCCCACATCGGGCAAGAGCCCCATGAAATAGTACATCAATATTGGGCTAGATTCCTCCTTGTGATGAACAAGGTTAAGGACTGTCACGAGGAAGATGCAATCTCACTTTTCTGCAATAATTGCACAGACAAGGGAATCCTTAACGCCTTAAGTCGCCGTGACATATCACGCTTCACTGACTTGGCGTCCATAGTACGAAAGTACTGTGCGATGGAAAGTGGCTGGAAAACCGAAACGAAATTTTGGGATAATCCGGCTCCAAATATACACCCAGTCCGAAGTAAAAGGGTGCACTATCATAAGACACCCAAGATAGTTGTAAAGAAACAAAAACCCTCTACATGGCATCGAACCGTACTGGAGGGATGGCTTAATGGACCCTGCAAAATTTATAGTACAATGGATACAATACCAACGCACAGCCTTAGAGCATGTTGGATACTCCGACAGGTGGCCAAAAGTGGTGAGGATCTTCTTATCCCAAATGCCACAGAGCACCATCCCGTGGATAACAATATGGTGTTAATAGTCTTTGAGACCTTCGCATCAAATAATAGGCGCAAGCAAACAGTCCGCAACATGGCCAAAATCTGCCACATAGCAGCATTAAATCCATGGAGTGACACGGCTATTACCTTCAATGCCAGTGACGAACCTAAATTCCGAACAGCCCGAGCACCAGCCGCACTGATCCTCAGTCCAATTGTGGACGGCTTTCGACTCACCAAAGTACTCATGGACAACGGCAGCGGATTAAACCTCATCTATGAGGAAACTCTTCAAAAAATGGAAATAGACTGGAACCGCATTGAGCAAAGTAGCACAACCTTCAGGGGAATCATTCCCAGTCGGGAGGCACGATGCGCTGGGAAAATCACACTAGATGTGGTATTCGGTACGCCAGAGAACTATAGGTCCGAAGAAATTACATTTCAAGTGGCCCCGTTCAGCAGTGGATACCACGCCCTTTTAGGACGTGAGGCGTTCACGATCTTCCAACCGTACCCCATTATGGGTACATGAAGCTCAAAATGCCTGGGCCCAACGGAATCATCACCCTCGCCAGTGATCCGGACACAGCACTCCGTGCCCAAAACAAAACAGCAGCACTGGCCCTCGAGGCATTATCCGAAGCCCTCTCGGCCGAGGAATTAACCACGCTACGCTCCACAGTGGACAGGGACGACGTGATCCTCGATAAGAGATCCAAGTCCACCTCTTTTAAACCAGTGGATGAAATAGTCAAATTCCAAGTCCACCCAACGGACCCTACAAAAACAGCCTCCATCGGGGCACAGTTAAACCCCACTGTGGACGCCGCACTATGCGAGTTCCTGCGCGAGAATTGGGACATATTCGCCTGGCATCCCTCAGACATGCTAGGAATCTCACACAGGCTGGCCGAGCATAGTCTCAATATCCTAAAGGGATTCAAGCCGGTCAAGCAAGCTCTTCGGCGTTTCTTCAAACCTAAGAGACAGGCCATGGGAGAGGAACTAGCCAAGTTATTGGAGGCCGGATTCATCAGATAAATAAAACACTCGGACTAGCTAGCAAACCTGGTGATGGTACCAAAGAAGGATAAATCCTGGCGCCTTTGTGTCGATTTCAAGGACCTCAATAAAGCTTGCCCAAAGGATCCCTTCCCCCTCCCCTGCATCAATCAAATTATTGCTGCTACCACAGGACACGAGTCATTGTGTTTCCTCGACGCATACTCCGGTTACCACCAAATCAAGATGGCGGAGTCCGACCAAGCCGCAACGGCATTCATCACACCATACGGTCCCTTCTGTTTCAACACAATGCCTTTTGGGCTCAAAAACGCCGGAGCAACATATCAGCGCATGATTCACATGTCTGGAGAAACAAATCAGCAAAACAGTAGAGGCATACGTAGACGATGTGGTCGTCAAAACCAAACACGTCGACTCTTTGATAGACGACTTGAGGCTCACATTCGACAACCTACGAACATACGACATCAAGCTCAATCCGGAAAAATGCATTTTCGGCGTACCAGCCGGAAAGCTCTTGGGTTTCATTGTCTCCAGTAGAGGTATTGAAGCTAATCCGGCCAAAATCCGAGCTTTGTCACAGTTGGCTACCCCAACAGACCTCAAACAAATCCAGAAGTTAACTGGATGTTTGGCGGCTCTAAGCCGCTTTATCTCCCGCTTAGGAGAAAAGGCTTTACCCCTTTATCGCCTCCTTCCGCGCACCAAACACTTCGAATGGATGGACTCTGCCACAGCCGGATTGGAAGAAATAAAGGCCATTTTGGCAACCAACCCAATCTTGGCCGCGCCAAACATCGGCGAACCAATGCTGTTGTACATTGTGGCAACTCATCAAGTTGTAAGCGCAGTGCTCGTGGTCGAACGAGAAGCTGACGGACATAAATTCCCTCTTCAAAAGCCAGTATACTATGTATCCACTGTCCTCACTCCATGCAAATCACGGTACCCACATTATCAAAAGATAGCCTATGCGGTATTCATGGCATCCCGGAAGCTGCGGCACTACTTTCAAGAGTGTTCGATTATAGTAGCCTCGGAAGTGCCACTTAATGATATTATAAACAACCGCGACGCTACGGGCCGGATTGCTAAATGGGCCATTGAGCTCCTCCCGTTCGACATAAAATACAAACCTCGACAAGCCATTAAGTTGCAAGTATTGGCCGACTTTGTCGCCGAATGGACGGAGGCCGAACTCCCTAAAGAGTACGGCACATACTCCAATTGGATCATGCACTTCGACGGTTCTAAAATGCTGGCTGGTCTAGGGGCTGGCGTCGTCCTGCCATCCCCAACCGGAGATACCGTTCAGTATGTACTGCAAATATTGTATACAGACTCCAACAACGCAGCTGAATACGAAGCTCTGTTGCATGGTCTTCGGATGGCAGTCTCCATGGGCATTCAAGGCCTGGAGGTGCGTGGGGATTCAAACCTCACAATATCCCAAATAAATGGAGACTTTGACGCCAAGGATCCAAAAATGGCGGCCTACCGAAACGCCATCCTAAAAATGTCAGCTCGGTTCGAGGGGCTCGAATTTCACCATGTGGACCTGGCCAAAATGCCCGATACCGAACACTCTGACACAATCGGAGGCTCCGCCACCGAAATAACACCTTCATCCCACGTAATAATGGCCATCATAGCCCCATGGACAGAACCATTCCTGGCCTACCTAACTAGGCAGGAACTTCCGGAGGACCAAAATGAGGCACGCTGCATAGTGCGGCGATCTAAGGCCTATAGGGTCCATGAGGGAGAATTGTATAAAAAAAGGACTACCGAGTCCTTCAAAGGTGCATCTCCGAAGAGGAAGGGCGGAACCTTTTGGCAGAAATCCACGCCGGACTCGGCGGTCACCATGCCGCAGCCCGGGCTCTGGTAAGCAGGGCCTTCCGTACAAGATTCTATTGGCCAACGGCCCGGTCAGATGCACATGACTTGGTCCAACGTTGCGCCAGTTGCCAGCTCTTTGCAAATCAAAGCTACATGCCACCCACCACCCTCCAAACAATCCCCATTACGTGGCCCTTCGCGGTCTGGGGGCTTGACATGGTTGGACCCCTTAAAGGGGGAACCCACAAGAAAAAATACTTACTGGTCATGGTGGATAAATTCACCAAATGGATAGAGGCCAAACCTGTTAAAACAACCGAATCCGGACCAGTGATAGACTTCATATCCGGGGTCGTACACCGTTATGGCATCCCCCACAGTATCATCACTGACAACGGCACGAACTTCACTGCTGATGAGGTAAAACTCTGGTGCAGCAAAATGGGCATCAAGCTCGATTATGCATCAGTCTATCACCCACAAACCAACGGCCAAGTTGAGCGAGCAAACGGTCTTATAATGAGCGGCATTAAACCCAGATTAGTGCGTTCCTTAACGGAGTCTAACACGCACTGGGTAGAGGAGCTCGACTCCGTACTCTGGGGGCTGCGGACCACGCTGAATCGTAGTACCGGATATACACCCTTCTTTATGGTGTATGGCGCAGAGGCAGTCTTGCCCTGTGACATAATTCATGACTCACCTCGGGTGCGCATGTATGAAGAAAGAGAAGCCGAGCTCGATCAGCAGGACAGTCTGGACACCCTGGAGGAGGAGCGCGACGTGGCAAAAGCCCGTTTCGCATTTTATCAGCAACAGGCTCGCAGGTACCAAAGCAGAGAAGTACGGGCCAAAACTTATAACGTTGACGAACTAGTTCTACACCTGCCGGATAAGAAAAAGAACAAGCTCGAGCCCAAATGGGAAGGTCCCTTCATTATTGACCAAGTTCTGACCGGTGGAGCGTACCGACTGCGGGATGCATCGAGTAATCGACTCGAGCCGAACCCATGGAACGCGGCCAGGCTCCGAAGATTCTACACCTAGCGCCGGACTCTATGTTTGTCCCCTTCCTGTGTCCATTTTTTGCATATACATTATCTGTCTTGTTTTTCTTTCTTTCTTTTATTCTTTCTCTAGGCCTTCAAGGGCCAACTTGTGCCTCGCTTGCACATTATAGATGCGCTAGCCGCGCTCATCATACCTGGGGGCTACTTTCACAGAAGCTTAATTATTTATCTGGGCCTCATGCCCTGCACATGTGTTATACTTCTGCATGTACCTTTTTTTGCCATTATATGCATCAATATGTCTTAAGGTTTGGCCAAGCTGGGTTGCCTGGCTCTTATATTTATGCCCTACGTTCCCGTTAATTCGGCTAGGGCATAAGGGGAGCACCTCTGTGATTGTTACTGCCGGGTCAGCCGGATGTGTACCTCAGACTGGGTGAAGCCGAAAGCTAGCGCTCTTAAGGGAATATTCGGTCGGTGAACAAAAGATGATTTTTTATTTTCCATATCTGCCCCCAGATGTTTTTTCCTGCGTTTCTTATCGCAGTCCGGACATGCACTTTAGGGCATGCATACCCAGGGAAAGGAACCATTAATGGAACTATTCTCCCTGGAAGATGTTTCTTACTACCCATGTAATATAACATAACTAGTTGGGCACTTGTCCGTTCAAGCACTAATGACCCCTACGCGTGGTATCCATGCATACCCCGGTTCTTATATAACTGAGCGGGTATTCGGATACACTCCGGACTATCGGGTCCCGAGGTTGAAGCGAAAAGGTCCGCCAAGACAAATGATCTACAATCCGGCTAGAAGGCATTATACATGTCACTTTAATTACATAGACATGCAGACTGACTAAATTCCTCTTCTATACCATCCAACAGGCGGTCTAGCCTACAATCCTGTTGGGAATACTTTGCGGCTAATTCTACTTGCCCATAAACTAAGCTAACGGGGATCTCTTTTCCGTCGGGCCCCACAGGTCCGACCTCGGCCATGTGATTTGGGTCAGCATTGGTATACCGCGTCTTCACCATGGCCCAAGCTTCTCTGGCACCTTGTCGGCAGGCCGATATCTTCCATAATCGGAAGCTCCGCCGTGCTCCCTGGAGCTTCTTCGTAAGCTCTGCAATGCCCTCTGGCAGGGAGACGGATGGCCACAAGGCCTGGGCAACACCTTGCATCACTTGCTGAACTTGTTCGTGCAGATGTGAGAGCTCGGATAGAAGATCACCCGCAGACCCGGGCATTTCCTCCGCGGGACGACCCGTCAGCATACCTACAGACATAACACTGTTAGTCGGCTTCTTCACCGAACTCCTTCAAAAGGATTCGTTCAAGCACTTACTGAAAATGCCGCGTCGAAGTCGCTTATTCTCCTTCTCGGAGTCTGCAAGCTGGGCTTGAACATCTTTTAGTTCCACGCTCAGCTTGATATTAGCGTCTTGGAGATTGTTTTTCTCCCGCCTAACCTCAGTCAGCACGTGTTTGCCAGCCTCTAGCTATTGCACGACATGCTGGTCCTCCAGATTTTCTCCGGATTCATCTGCAACATCTATTGTTAGATCTGCAGCCACGCCGCACACTATATGGTAACCATCATTCTTTAAAGTAAATGTTACCAGCGGGTGACTTTTTCGGTTCCTGCAATGCGGCAACAGCGGCCCGCAGTTGGGTCTTGCATTCCTCTAGCTCCCGTGTCAGCCTAATATTCTTCTCTGTAAGAACATGCACAATAAAGATGATCCTTAAATCAGTTCTGCTAACTGTTTCAAGTCTCAGGGGCTACTGATACATATAAATCGTCAGATTTACTTACCCGTACATCCTTTACATACTGATCCGTGGCTCTGGCTAGACCATCTTGAGCAGCACGGAGGTACGCCTCTCCAGAATTGAAGGCATCAAATGCCTCTGGTGAGAAACAAGCGTCATGGAGTACGGCCCGGCGGAGCCTATGATTCATGGAGCTTTCCACTTCTGAGTTTGTAGCGGATAATCTATCCGCATCCTCTATAGGGGGATTATCCAGCGCCCGCCCCATATAGGCTTCCGCCTCTATGTCCGGTCCTGGCGCCCGACTGGTGGAAGCGTGATTAGTAACATCGACGGACATATTCTGGCGAGAGTTTTTTCTGTTAAAGAAACACGGGTGTCATTACATTTTGAGAAAGACGACAACCATGGAGCGGGGTTTTTGTTATACCTTTGCGCCGGTGTCTCCGTCCTGACCGCCTTCCTTTTTGGCCTGCCCGGCCTTGGTACCTCTTGTTGGCGAGTTGCTGCGGGTTCGGCAGGGCGTCCTGAATGCCTTCCCTGTAAAAACACCATATGTATATGGTAGGTGAACTGTCTAAAAGGGGATCCTAGTTTTTGGAGTTGGGATTTTTTGGTTTTCTTACGTGCGATGCAGGAAGCAGTCCGGGATAGTCGGCCGTAATGGCCACCATGGCATCATCACAGCTTAACTGATAGAACTACCGGTCTATCAGCTCCACGAATATAATCGGATCTTCTTCAAGTCCGGAGTCGAGGGCCCGGTCAGGGTCCTCTGGTCGTGGAGAAGGGCTGCTGACCTCCTTTATGGCTTTTCGCAGCTCCTGTCGCAAAGTGGCAAGGTGAATACTTACGACAAATAATGTGCGAAAAATGAGAGTAAGGAGATATAACTTACCCAGCTTGGAGGATTGTACATGGAGAATCCGTCCCGTGGCTTGATGCGGATGAACTCCTCTTCCTCTCCCTTGAACAATTCAGACATAATTTTTGCTAAAGCGGCAGCATTGTCCGGACCCTTATGCGCGCAGTAGGTGGCATCATCCACCCCGTTAAAACACCACAAGGGGTGCCCACGATATTGAAGTGGTTGCACTCCCCGCATTATGCAAATCGACATAACTTTGATTACTGTCAATCCTGATTGAGCCAGTGCTTTAATCCGGTTCATCAGGTAGAGGACTTCTCCATTGTCTTCCGCCTGGGGGCTCCGTGGGCACCAACTTTGGCGTTTCTTCAGAGGAGCATTGCTGAACTCAGGAAGATCCCGCCGAGCAGGGTCCGGAAGGGGAACGTCCTCCATATAAAACCATTCCGAAGGCCAGTCTTCGAACGACTTCTTCAGGGTACTAGACAGGTATCCGGTACCAGCGATGCGCCATATTTCGGCTCCGCCCACTTGATAAAGTGATCCCCTCTATGTGCGAGGGACGAGGCAAAATAGCCTTTTCCACAGCTCAAAGTGAGCCTCGCAGCCCAGGAACAACTCACAGAGAGCAACATAGTCGGCGATATGTAGAATGGAGGCAGGGGTGAAATTGTGTAATTGGAGGCCGTAGAACTCCAGGAGCCCGCAGAGGAACGGATGAATTGGAAATCCAGGTCCCCTTAATAGATAGGGGACAAGGCATACCCGCTCCCCCGTAGAGGGGCTGGGGGAAGCTCTCCGCTTGCTCCCCGCCATTGTAGGTGGCGAGCTCGGCTCGGACGGGCACCATATACGCCGGAGGGAGAAATCCCTTGGTCTGCAGTTCGACCAATCGACTATGTGGGACTGAACACCTCTCCCAATCACTGGGCTTAGGGCTACGGGGGCGGGAGGAGGAGCTGCGGAGGTCGGCCATGCTGGAATGGATCCTTCCGAAACGCGCTCTGATGGATTCTCGCTGGGAGGAGGATGGTATGGATCGGATGTAAGAATCCCCATCCCTTTAATAGACAATTTATTTGTCTGGCTAGGGGGCGAATGTAAAAACGCCCTGGCGCCTCGTATTCATTCAACGTGTGGGAGATAGCCCTTATTGCGCACAGGAGCCAAGAGGTCCGAACATTTATGGGACCGGACACTGCTTTATGAACACTCGAAAATTGGAGAAGAACCCGCCTTACAATGCCGAAGACAACACTGCGCGTCGGACTCATCGTCATTGGTTCAGGGGCTATGAGGGAGTCCTGGATTAGGGGGTCTCTGGACAGCCAGACTATATCCTTTGACTGGACTGTTGGACTATGAAGATACAAGATTGAAGAGTTCATCTCGTGTCCGGATGGGACTCTACTTGGCGTGGAAGACAAGCTAGGCAATACGGATATGTATATCTCCTCCTTTGTAACCGACCTTGTGTAACCCTAGCCCCCTCTGGTGTCTATATAAACCAGAGGGTTTTAATCCGTAGGACAACATACAATCATACCATAGGCTAGCTTCTAGGGTTTAGCCTCTTCGATCTCGTGGTAGATCAACTCTTGTAATACTCATATCATCAAGAATAAATCAAGTAGGACGTAGGGTTTTACCACCATCAAGAGGGCCCGAACCTGGGTAAAACATCGTGTCCCCTGCCTCATGTTACCATCCACCTTAGATGCACAGTTCGGGACCCCCTACCCGAGATCCGCCGGTTTGACACCGACAACCATTCACAAGGCCAAACTTGAGCATCTCTTGGTAGTTCATTGTCCGGCTCGCGTATTGCGGGCCTGGGGCCTTGCTTCCTTGAGGAACCACCTTGGTACATTTTCCTAAACATATTTCTTCCTCTGAAAAATTTCTGAAATTTTTAGTAACTCAAAATAGAAGTGAACCAAACTCAACAAAATTGATAGCAACTACTCCTACAAGTGCCTAGAGGCCATATCATGCATTAAGACAACTTTTGACCATATAAATTTGACATGCAAGCTCAAGAACAGGGTCACCTAAGCAGAAATTTTTTGCAATAAATAAAGCACTAGAACGAAAACTAATTGGACCATTGGAGGAGTCACATACCAAAGAACAATCCCCCAAAGCAGTTTTGTGAATGGAGCTTTGAGCTTGGAGATTGAAAATGGCATCAAGATGAGCTAGAACTCGTGCTTGAGCTGGTTGGTGATTTTTTTGGGAGGAAGAAGGAGTGTGTGGTGGCTGGAATAAGTGGAGGGGAGCCACCAGGGGCCCACGAGGCAGGGGGGCGCCCAGGGGGTAGGGCGCGCCCTGGACCCTCATGGCCAGGTGCTGGCTCCCAGGGGGGTAGGGCGTGCCAGATATTCTGAAATATTCCAGAAAAAATCATATTAAATTTTCAGGGCATTTGGGTTTCGAGGTACTTTTTTATTGCACGGATAATTCGGAAAACTGACCGAAATTACTATTTTTGCTTTATTTAATATAAATAATAGAAAGTAAAAAGAGGATACAGAGAGTTGTGTCTTCTAAATTCACCCATCTCATGTTCTTCAAAAGGAATCCACTAACATGGTTGATCAAGTCTTGTTAACAAACTCATTCCGAATTGCATGAAACCGGAGAATTTTTGAATAACACTAGGTTACCTCAATGGGGATATGCACGTCCCCAACAATAAGAATATCATATTTCTTCTTGACAGTAGGAAGAGGAAATTCAAAACCTCCAAAAATAATTGATGAAAATTTTCCAATGCAATTGATACTATGGACTTGAGGTTGTTTCCTTGGGAAGTGTACCGTGTGCTCATTACCATTAACATGAAAAGTGACATTGCCTTTGTTGCAATCAATAACAGCCCCTGCAGTATTCAAAAAGGGTCTTCCGAGAATAATAGACATACTATCATCTGATGACCCACAAGTATAGGGGATCTATCGTAGTCCTTTCAATAAGTAAGAGTGTCGAACCCAACGAGGAGCAGAAGGAAATGATAAGCGGTTTTCAGCAAGGTGTTCTCTGCAAGCACTGAAATTATAGGTAACAGATAGTTTTGTGATAAGATAATTGGTAACGAGTAACAAGTAACAAAAGTAAATAAAGTGCAGCAAGGTGGCCCAATCCCTTTTGTAGTAAAGGACAAGCCTGGACAAATTCTTATATAGAGAAAATCGCTCCCGAGGACACATGGGAATATCGTCAAGCTAGTTTTCATCACGTTCATATGATTCGCGTTTGGTACTTTGATAATTTGGTATGTGGGTGGACCGGTGCTAGGGTACTGTCCTTACTTGGACAAGCATCCCACTTATGATTAACCTCTATTGCAAGCATCCGCAACTACAACAAAAGTATTAAGGTAAACCTAACCATAGCACGAAACATATGGGTCCAAATCAGCCCCTTACGAAGCAACGCATAAACTAGGGTTTAAGCTTCTGTCACTCTAGCAACCCATCATCTACTTATTACTTCCCAATGCCTTCCTCTAGGCCCAAATAATGGTGAAGTGTCATGTAGTCGACGTTCACATAACACCACTAGAGGAGAGACAACATACATCTCATCAAAATATTGAACGAATACCAAATTCACATGACTACTAATAGCAAGACTTCTTCCATGTCCTCAGGAACAAACATAACTACTCACAAAGCATATTCATGTTCATAATCGGAGGAGTATTAATATGCATATAGGATCCGAACATATGATCTTCCACCAAATAAACCAACTAGCATCAACTACAAGGAGTAATTAACACTACTAGCAACCCACAGGTACCAATCCCAGACTTGGAGACAAGAATTGGATACAAGAGATGAACTAGGGTTTGAGATTAGATGGTGCTGGTGAAGATGCTAATGGAGATTGACCCCCTCTCGATGAGAGGATCATTGGTGATGACGATGGCGATGATTTCCCCCTCCCGGAGGGAAGTTTCCTTGGCAAAACAGCTCCGCCAGAGCCCTAGATTGGTTCCGCCAAGGTTCCGCCTCATGGCTGCGGAGTCTCGCCCCGAAAGCTGGCTTATGATTTTTTCCTCATCGAAAGACTCCATATAGCAGAAGATGGGCATAGGAGGGCCACCAGGGGGACCACGAGGCAGGGGGGCACGCCCAGGGGGGTAGGGCGTGCCCCCCACCCTCGTGGGCAGGGTGTGGCCCCCCTCTGGAACTTCTTGCGCTCAGTATTTTTTATATATTCTGAAAATGACTTCCGTGAAGTTTCAGGACTTTTGGAGCTGTGCAGAATAGGTCTCTAATATTTGCTCCTTTTCCAGCCCAGAATCCCAGCTGTCGGCATTCTCCCTCTTTATGTAAACCTTGTAAAATAAGAGAGAATAGGCATAAGTATTGTGACATAATGTGTAATAACAACCCATAATGCAATAAATATCGATATAAAAGCATGATGCAAAATGGATGTATCAACTCCCCCAAGCTTAGACCTCGCTTGTCCTCAAGCGAAAGCCGAAATCGAAAAATATGTCCACATGTTTAGAGATAGAGGTGTCGATAAAAATAAAATACGGACATGAGGGCATCATGATCATTCTTAGAACAGCAACTTATATAATTCTTGTCATATGATCTCTTATGCTAGAGTCACAATTAAATCACAATTTCAAGTATGAATCATAAACTTCATTGAAAACTAACAAACTATAATCTCAGTCATTGGAGCAATTGCAATTTATCATAACATAGGAAAGAGTCAATATAAGAGCTTTTCAGTAAGTCCACATACTCAACTATCATATAGTCTTTCACAATTGCTAACACTCACACAATACTTATGGGTATGGAGTTTTAATTGGACACAGAGAAAGATAGGGGCTTATAGTTTTGCCTCCCAACGTTTTACCTCAAGGGTAATGTCGACAATAATAGTTCATGAAAACTCACATCCAATTAGCCATATATACCAGGATCTTTCCAACATGTTGTGCTTGCCAAAATATAAAATGTAAAAAGGAAGGGTGTGGAACACCAAGACTCTTATGTAAGGTAGGAGATAAAAGTAAAAGATATGCCCTTTGTAGAGGGAAGCAGAGGTTGTCATGCGCTTTTATGGTTGGATGCACAAAATCTTAATGCGAAAGAACGTCACTTTATATTGCCACTTGTGATACGGACCTTTATTATGCAGTCCGTCGCTTTTATTTCTTTCGTATCACACGATCGTATAAAGCTTATTTTCTCCCACATTAATAAGTCATACAAATTTGAGAGCAATTTTTATTGCTTGCACCGATGACAACTTACTTGGAGGATCTTACTCAATCCATAGGTAGGTATGGTGGACTCTCATGGCAAAACTGGTTCAAGGGTGTTTGGAAGCACAAGTAGTATCTCTACTTGGTGCAAAGAATTTGGCTAGCATGAGGGGGAAAGGCAAGCTCAATCATGTTGGATGATCCATGACAATATAATTTATCTCAGATGTAAGAAAACATAACCTATTACGTTGTCTTCCTTGTCCAACGTCAACTCTTTTGCATGTCATATTTTAATGAGTGCTCACAATCATGAAATATGTCCAAGATAGTATATTTATATGTGAAGACCTCTCTTTCTTTATTGCTTCCTATTAATTGCAACGATGACCAAAACTATGTTTGTCAACTCTCAACAACTTTTATTCATCATACTTTTTATATGTGAGCTCATTACTCTCCATAGATCCATATGATCTCTTTTATTTCCTTTTTATTCTTTCCCTTTTCTTTTATTCCCTCAAGATCATAGCAAGATAATCAAGCCCTGGACTCAACACTAATCTTTATTATATATAGCTCACGGACTCGATTACATAGAAGGATCATAAAGCAAAACTCACAACTAGATCATGCTAAGAACTTTTATTCTACTAGATCAAGATATTATCAAAAGGATCGAACTAAGAAAAAAACGGTAAAGATAGAAGTGATGGTGATATGACACCAGGGCACTCCCCCAAGCTTGGCAGCTGCCAAGGGGAGTGCCCATACCCATGTGATTATATCTCTTTTACCGATGAAGGAGTTGATGGTTTTGTTGATGGCATAGGCTTGTCATCCCTCTTCCAAGGCATAGGCTCACCATCATAGAAAGATGATCGAGTCTCTTGAAACCTCAAATCTGCAGCCAAACTCATCCTCTTGAATCTATATTCATACTCACAGTTTTGATTTTGTAGGTCATAGATCTGGGCTTGGAGGTGCTCGATTTTCTCATGAAGCTTGAAGATGGCCTCCCCAATGTCCTTGACGTCCAGCTTGTGGTTGTTGGTGAACTCCGTGATCATAATGTGATTG
The DNA here is from genome assembly GCF_056163025.1 of Triticum urartu. Classification (NCBI taxonomy): domain Eukaryota; kingdom Viridiplantae; phylum Streptophyta; class Magnoliopsida; order Poales; family Poaceae; genus Triticum; species Triticum urartu. Next base: position 597,004,842 of record NC_141875.1, on the reverse strand, counting down.
GAATTGAGTCCACGCTCCACCATCTCCTCACACTTGAAAACTTGTTGCTCCAATGCCTCGAGCCTTGCCTCCGTGCTTCCGGTCTTCCTTGGTCCCTCAACATCGCGGATGTGCAACAACCCCTCACGCATCTCAATGGTTTGAGGGTGTTGCAGCACTACTGCGAGGTAGGGGTTGATGACCTTCTCAAAGAACTGGTCCTTGGGGGCACTTGAAGACGACATGATGACCTGGATCTGTCAGAAAAACAGCTCGAAACAAAGACAGAGGATATTTGCGTGATACGGGAGTTAAAACCTTCGGGAGATTATATAATGATTTTTTACCGACCAAAATACGTAACATGCAAGAAAATGGAGTCCGGAGAGCACACGAGGTGCCCACGAGGCAGGGGGCGCGCCCTCCAGCCTCGTGGAGCCCTCGTGTCCTTCCCGGACTGCTTCTTATTTTTCTATTTTTCTAAATATTCCAAAACAGAAGAAAATTGCCATTATATTTGCAGTCGGTTTACTTACCGTACCACATACCTATTCCTTTTCGGAGTCTGGAACGTTCCGGAAAGTGTCCCTTATGTATTCCTCCGGGGTTACAGTTTCAATAACATTGGTTTCAACATTTATAGGATTACCTGAGATATAATGTTTAATTCTTTGACCGTTCACCACCTTCGGATTTGTGCCTTCGAAGTTGTTGATTTTTATGGCATCGGAATGATAGACCTCCTCGATAACGTAAGGACCTTCCCATTTAGAGAGAAGTTTTCCTGCAAAAAATCTTAAACGAGAGTTGTATAGCGATACATAATCACCTACATTAAACTCACGCTTTTGTATTCTTTTGTCATGCCATCTTTTAACTTTTTCTTTAAATAATTTGGCATTCTCGTAGGCTTGGGTTCTCCATTCATGGAGTGAGCTAATGTCAAATAACCTCTTCTCACCAGCAAGTTTGAAATCATAATTGAGTTCTTTAATAGCCCAATAAGCCTTATGTTCTAGTTCGAGAGGTAAGTGACATGCTTTTCCATAAACCATTTTATACGGAGACATACCCATAGGATTTTTATATGCAGTTCTATAGGCCCATAATGCATCATCAAGTTTCTTGGAACAATTCTTTCTAGATCTATTAACAGTCTTTTGCAAAATTAATTTGAGTTCTCTATTGCTCAATTCTACTTGACCACTAGACTGTGGGTGATAAGGAGATGCAATTCTATGATTAACATCATATTTAGCAACATTTTACAGAAAGCACCATGAATAAAATGTGAACCACCATCAGCCATTAAATATCTAGGGACTCCAAACCTTGGAAAAATAAATTCTTTAAGCATCTTAATAGAGGTGTTATGATCAGCACTACTAGTTGGAATAGCTTCTACCCACTTAGTAACATAGTCAACAGCAACTCAAATATGTGTGTATCCATTGGAGGCAGGAAAAGGTCCCATATAATCAAAGCCCCAAACATCAAATGGTTCAATAACAAGTGAATAATTCATAGGCATTTCTTTACATCTACTAATATTACCAATTCTTTAACATTCATCACAAGATACAACAAACTTATGGGCATCCTTGAAGAGAGTAGGCTAATAAAAACCGGATTGCAATACCTTATGTGCAGTTCTATCTCCAGCGTGGTGTCCTCCATAAGCTTCGGAGTGACACTTGCGTAGGATCTGTTCCTGTTCATGCTCAGGTACACAACGTCTAATAACACCATCTACTCCTTCTTTATAAAGATGTGGGTCATCCCAAAAGTAATGTCTCAAATCATAGAAAAACTTTTTCTTTTGCTGGTATGTGAAACTAGGTGGTATAAATTTAGCAACAATGTAATTAGCATAATTAGCATACCATGGAGCAGTACGAGAAGCATTTATGACATTTAATTGTTCATCAGGAAAGCTATCATCAATAGGTAGTGGGTCATCAAGAACATTCTCTAGCCTAGACAAGTTGTCTGCAACGGGGTTCTCAGCTCCCTTTCTATCAATAACTAGATCATTTATGGCGCGCATTGCTGCGCCCATCTATTTTTGCACTCTAATGTTAAGGATTGATACAAATATATTGTTTTAATATGATAATGTACTGTATATATTTGTAACTTTAAGCTAATTTGGTCTATCATACCCTAAATCAGTGATGGGCGTTCACTTCTTGTGATTGCGCTGCTTTATTTCGTTCACTTGTTGTAATTGCACTGCTCTATTTTATAATCCATCATTTTTAGTTGATTAGTTTTTTAACACAATTTTTAGCTGATTAGTTGGGGTTACATAGTCCAGGAAAAGAGCTCACTAGTCTCCCTCAGTGTTAAAAGGATTCAATATTTCCACTAATGACATACCTGGACCGCGTAAAGGCAATATGCACTACTCAATTTATAATCTCTTCTATCAAGAATGTGCAGAAGAATCCATGAACATAATATTGAACCCACGTTGGAATGTTGTGGCTATTAGTTGCCATGGCCTTCCTTCTCCTCTCCTGAACATGGCCTTAGTCCTTGGGTGGCTAGGCAGGCTTGTCATTCTTCCCTTGCCGTTGTGCTCACCATTCTCAATTTGCCTTATGATTCATCAGGGCCACCTACCTCTCGGCATAATCCGTCTTGGACAATTTAGCATCTGATTGTGTTTTCTTCTTTACTTGAAAGCCAGAATTGCTGCAGAATTGCAAGTGTAAGTGGTACACAACACTAGTAATGGTCATAATTAGCTAACAAAAAGAAACCTGATGTGCTCATGGGAGGGCCACTTTATCTTTTTACATGCGCAAAGCGAACAAGTACCGTACAGTCATTAGAAGTGTGAGTTTTTCCATGCCAATACTATTAATAAGAAAGATCATGTGGCTCATTTCATGATATAGGGAATATATACACATTGGAAATCAAATAACAATATGATTGGTTCCTTTTGGCCAATTGAATTTTTTTGCTAAGCCTCAGATTTTGGAAGCATCAATGAAGATGCCTTCTTATAAATAAAACATCAGTAGTGATGATTTCACCTTGTACATATGGAACCATGTAAGATGAATAGCCTTTCGGATGTTTTTTCGCACTTGAAATAGCCTAACTTCTAGTTAGAGCATCAGGAAGCTATCAAGAAGTTTCCTGACCAGTGTACAACAGATTAAAAAAATCCAACCGTCCAAGTTTCCTGTCAACTGCGTATCACAATTTCTACTGACAAGATCAGATATATGATGTTATCAATGAGATGGATCAGCTTAACATGATATTTTTTTAATTATGCACGCATGTAGCTTAAGTCAAGTAAATTAAAAGAATTGTGTGCTGAGAGTTTGTTGGTTCATTATATATAGTAGATTAAAAGAACCCAGGCACTTCATGGTTCAGAATATGCATGGGAGTACATTGGTAGCGGCAACAACACAAGACATAGATTCATAAGCAGTAAAGTCAATATATGCTATATCATGCATGTATGTATACATTCATCCTTTCTTGGCATGTTGTACCATGTATTTAGGAAAGAGATTGTTGGTGTTTTCTTGGCATCACCTGTTTCTGGAATATCTTGATTGTGTTTTTTGCCCACTTTACTGTATCATTATAAGAAATCTGCTGGATACATCAACAAACAGTACCATGTCAGGAGTAAAACATATACATGGATTCACACGTCCTAGATAGATGGATGTTAAAGTATGAAGGGATCGGCTCTGCCAGTCTACGTGAACTAATTAGCTGGATATCAGCTGTTGCAGATTGTCAGGAGAAGAATACTCCAAGCCAATATACAAGAATCAACCCCCAAGATTTGCCCAAATCAATTAACTAGAAACATGATGAGCACTTCCTGTACAAAATTGAGATTGAAAACACATTAGCACATTGGAATCACTGGGTGGGAGAGGCAAATTGTAGGGGAAATAAATTCTGCAGGAAAGACGAAGATGAAGAAGCAACCTAACCAAAAACATATTTTCACACATGCGCATGAACTCAAGCATGTGTAGGTTGCTAGTAACGTACCTGGATTAATCGCGGACAGTAAGTGACGTACTTAACTACCAAGAATAGGAACTACCTTCACGCCGGCTGATAGCCTTCAATGACCTATAACCAAACGAAGGTGTGGTTCCCGTCTCCTTGTCTAAATCACCTTTTGGAAGCTGCGTCGCGGCCGTCTCCCTGTCTAAATCACCTGCTGGAAGCTGCGTCGCCTTGCTCTACATTAATTGTCGATGCATACGTCGAGCCACCCTGCATCACGCCGCTTTGCGAGCCGAATCACCGCACTTCGCACACCATCGGCACGCCCCCGCATCACCTCGCTGGCTTTTATTCCCTCTCCCTAACAGATCGATTGGATCAGATGAAAGGCAGGGAGGAAGAAGCATATATACACATACCACCTAGTAGAAACTGAAGTTTCAAGGAGATGAGTCGTCAGCCCGACCATGAATGCGTGCTTCAATACGAAAGTATGATTGCGTGTTTGAAGTCTGAGCGGAGCAGTTACCAGAAGATGAGGCGCCGACCATTAGAAACGGACCATCCTGCCGCGCCGCTGGACCGACGGACCACGGAGGTGATGTACGCCTCGTCCGTGCAAACCCAGCACAGCCGCCGATGCAATCCGAGACCGTGGTCAGGCCGCACAATCAGAACAGAGGAGGAGCAGGGTCGCGACCGGTTTTAGGGTTGTACACTTCTGTGTTTTATAATTGTGTGTTGCGTTGGACAGGGTGGTAGTACAGGCCCAGTACACAGTAGGCCCAATTGAACCACAGACGCCCAAAAAAACCGCTGGAGCAGCGGCCCGAGAAGGCTAGCCCAGCCTGACAGGTGATTTAGCCTGTATAGAAGATTAGGTGGGATTAAGAGCAAATCTGACTGTCAAAAAAGCCTAAAACTGTCGATCCAACGGATAGAAATGTTGATGGCCTGCGAGGGCTGGAAAAGTGCTCAGTTATAATGTATTTAAATATGCAAATCAAATTCTTGTAGCAAGAGAACCCATCTGATAAGTCTAGGTTTAGCATCTTTCTTTTCCATAAGATATTTAGTAGCAGCATGATCCGTGTGAATAGTTACTTTAGAATCAACAATATAAGGTCTGAACTTATCACAAGCAAATACAACTGCTAAGAATTCTTTTGCAGTAATAGCATAATTTCTCTGGGCATTGTCTAGAGTTTTACTAGCATATTGAATAACATTTAATTTCTTATCAACTCTTTGCCCTAGAATAGCACCTACAACATAATCACTAGCATCACACATAATTTCAAAGGGTAGATTCAATCAGGTGGCTGAACAATAGGTGCAGAGATCAATGCTTTCTTAAGTATTTCAAATGCTTCTACACAATCATCATCAAAAACAAATGGTATATCTTTTTGTAATAAATTAGTGAGAGGCCGAGAAAATTTTGAGAAGTCCTTAATGAACCTCCTATAAAAACCGGCGTGACCAAGGAAACTTCTTATACCTTTGATGTCCTTGGGACATGGCATCTTTTCAATAGCATCAACCTTAGCTTTATCAACTTCAATACCTCTTTCAGAAACTTTATGCCCCAAGACAATACCTTCATTAACCATAAAGTGGCACTTCTCCCAATTCAAGACAAGGTTAGTTTCTTCACATCTCTGGAAAACTCGATCAAGGCTGCTTAAGCAATCATCAAAAGAGGATCCATAGACAGAGAAATCATCCATGAAAACGTCACAAATCTTTTCACAAAAGTCAGAGAATATAGTCATCATGCATCTTTGGAAGGTAGCAGGTGCATTACATCAACCAAAAGGCATACGTCTATAAGCAAAATTACCGAACGGGCAAGTAAAAGTGATCTTAGATTGATCATCAGCTGACACAGGTATTTGAGAGAAACCAGAATAACCATCTAGAAAGCAAAAATGTGTATGTTTGGATAATCTTTCTAGCATTTGATCAATAAAAGGTAAGGGGTAATGATCTTTTTAGTAGCCTTATTTAATTTGCGGAAATCAATTACCATCCTATAACCTGTAATAATTCTTTGCAGAATCAATTCATCTTTATCATTAGGAACGACAGTTATACCTCCCCTTTTAGGGACACAATGGACATGACTTACCCACTGACTATCAGCAACTGGATAAATAATACCTACCTCAAGGAACTTTAGTATTTCCTTTATTACCACTTCTTTCATCTTAGGGTTCAGCCGTCGTTGGTGATCACGAACTGGTTTGGCATCTTTCTCCAAATTTATTTTGTGTTGACATAGTGTGGGACTAATGCCCTTAAGATCATCGAGAGTATATCCAATAGCAGCACGGTGCTTCTTCAGAGTTTTCAATAATCTCTCTTCTTCATGTTCTGAAAGGTTAGCACTAATAATAACATGATATATCTTTTTATCATCAAGATAAGCATATTTAAGAGTATCAGGTAACGGTTTGAGCTCAAACACAGGATCACCCTTGGGTGGAGGAGGATCCCCTAGGATTTCGACAGGCAAATTGTGTTTCAGGATGGGTTCCTCTTTAAAGAACACTTCATCTATTTCCCTTCTTTCATTCGTAAACATATCATTTTCATGGTCTAGCAAATACTGTTCTAAAGGATCACTAGGAGGCACGACAATAGAAGCAAGACCAATAATTTCATCTTTACTAGGCAATTCCTCTTCACGGTGTTGTCTACGAAATTTAGATAAATTAAACTCATGAGACATATCACCTAAACCAATAGTAACAACATCCTTTTCGCAATCTATCTTAGCATTAACTGTGTTCAAGAAGGGTCTACCAAATATAATGGGACAAAAGCTATCTTGTGGGGAACCAAGAACAAGAAAATCAGCAGGATATTTAGTTTTCCCACACAAGACTTCAACATCTCTAACAATTCCCTTTGGTGAAATAGTATCTCTATTGGCAAGTTTAATGGTGACATCAATTTCTTCTAACTCAGCAGGTGCAATATCATGCATACTTTGTATAAGTCAATAGGTATTGCACTAGCACTAGCACCCATATCACACAAGCCATGATAACAATGATCTCCTATTTTAACATAAATAACAGGCATGCCTACCACGGGTCTATGTTTATCTTTAGCACAAGGTTTAGCAATTCTAGCAGTCTCATCGCAGAAATGAATAACATGCCCATCAATATTATGAGACAAGAGATCTTTAACAATAGCAATATTAGGTTCAACTTTAATTTGCTCAGGAGGTGTATAGGTTCTAATATTGCTTTTACGAACCACAGTTGAAGCTTTAGCATGATCTTTTATCCTAACAGGAAAAAGTGGTTTCTCAACATAAGCAGTAGGAACAATAGGATCATTATAAGTGACAATCTTTTATTCAACTTTAATAGGTGCAACTACTTTTACTTCTATGGGAGGATGATATTTAAACCAATTCTCCCTAGGGAGATCAACATGAGTAGCAAAAGATTCACAGAAAGAAGCTACTATTTCAGAGTCAAGTCCATATTTGGTGCTAAATTTACGGAAAACATCGGTATCCATAAAAGATTTAACACAATCAAACTTAGGTGTCATACCTGACTCCTTACCTTTGTCAAGGTCCCAATCTTCATATTTGCGTTTAATCTTTCCAATAAATCCCATTTGAATTCAATAGTCTTCATCATAAAAGAGCCAGCACAAGAAGTATCAAGCATGGTGTGATTGTTATCAGAAAGCCGAGCATATAAATTTTGAATAATTATTTCTCTTGGAAGCTCATGATCGGGGCATGAATATAACATTGATTTAAGCCTCCCCCAAGCTTGAGCGATGCTTTCTCCTTCGCGAGGCTAAAAATCATATATATAATTGCGATCACGATGAACAAGATGCACAGGATAAAACTTCTGATGAAATTCCAATTTCAATCGTTTGTAGTTCCATAATCCCATATCATCACATAGCCTATACCATGTCAATGCATCTCCCTTCAAAGATAAAGGGAAGACCTTCTTCTTAATAACATCATCAGGCACACCTGCAAGCTTAAATAATCCACAAACTTCCTCCACATATATTAGGTGCTCATCAGGATGCATTGTTCCGTCTCCTGCAAAAGGATTAGTGTCGGTGTCAAAACCGGCGGATCTCGGGTAGGGGGTCCCGAACTGTGCGTCTAGGCCGGATGGTAACAGGAGACAAGGGACACGAAGTTTTACCCAGGTTCAGGCCCTCTCGATGGAGGTAAAACCCTATGTCCTGCTTGATTAATATTGATGATATGGGTAGTACAAGAGTAGATCTACCACGAGATCGAGGAGGCTAAACCCTAGAAGCTAGCCTATGGTATGATTGTTGATGTGTATGTTGTCCTACGGACTAAAACCCTCCAGTTTATATAGACACCGGATAGGGTTAGGGTTACATAGAGTCGGTTACAATGGTAGGAGATCTTCATATCCGTATCGCCAAGCTTGCCTTCCACGCCAAGGAAAGTCCCTTCCGGACGCGAGACAGAGTCTTCAATCTTGTATCTTCATAGTCCAGGAGTCCGACTGAAGGTATAGTCCGGCCATCCAGACACCCCCTAATCCAGGACTCCCTCAGTAGCCCCTGAACCAGGCTTCAATGACGACGAGTCCGGCGCGCATATTGTCTTCGGCATTGCAAGGCGGGTTCCTCCTCCAAGTACTTCATAGAAGATTTTGAACACAAAGATAGTGTCCGGCTCTGAAAAATAAGTTTCCACATATTGCCATAGAGAGAATAATATTTACACAAATCTAATCTGCTGACGTATTCCGTAGTGTGACATCACACCACGGCCAAGCTTTTATTCGAACCGTTTTACTGTCCCATCTCAGCGCGTTATGCGAGGCAGTTTCCTTGGCACGTCTTGTTAAAGCAGAGATCGTGTCCCCTTATTCCGGGATTCTCATCAATACGGGCGTGGGTAACCCAACTGCTTCTAGGACTCCTAGATTGTAGGCAAGTCCAAACATACACGGAGAGGACGCTTGATATTCACCCTCTTTATAAAGGGGACAAGGCTTTTATTCTTCCCTCCCGTGCTCAATCGAATCCTTCCCCCACCTCAAGCTTAAACACCCGAAGTTCAGGTCAGGCGCCCCGAACCTTCAGTCATGTCCGGATCTAGCCTTCAAGGCCGATGGATGCCTTCCACCGTCATGGAAGAAGACATCAAGAAGTTGAGGGAGGCCAGATATCTGACCGCCGAGATTTTGCATCGACTGCCTCCCCGAGGGCAGGCTGTCCCCACCCCTGAATCTAACGAGAACGTCGTGTTCGTTTCCCACTTCCTCCGAGGCCTAGGCCTTCCCCTGGATCCTTTCGTCAGTGGTTTGATGTTTTACTACGGGCTAGATTTTCATGATCTAGCTCCGGACTCCTTTCTTCATATCACGACATTTATTATCGTGTGCGAGGCCTTCCTCCGGGTTACCCCTCACTTTGGCTTATGGCTCAAGACCTTTGAAGTGAAGCCGAAGTTGGTCGAGGAGGGGCATGCAGCGTGTGGAGGTGCCTCAATACGCAAGATGATGGGAGCTCCGTGGCCCAAAGGTTCCATCCCAGAGGTGTTTGAATTGTGGCAACAGGAGTGGTTCTACATCACGGCTCTTAGAAGTGCCAAGTGGGCGGCCCCCTGTTTTCCGCTCGGGCCCCCCACCATAACTGATGTCATGGATCAGCAGAGGTCTGAGCTGGGGGCCAGCCAAGGACGTGCCTATACTGCAAGGCCGCATTCGAGATCTCTTCAATGGAGATTTCAGTTTGGTTGCGGTGATACAGGTTATGCTGGTTCGTCAAGTCCAGCCTTGCAAACGCCGGCCTCTTCGTCTGTGGGAGTTCAATCCCGAGGGACCGCGTGCCATTCAAAATTTTCTTGGCCTGACGCACGAGGAGATGTACAAATCATTCTTCGGACCTCAGACGGAGTGTCCGGAAATCACCAAGGACGTGGGACTGAGTAGCAACCGCACCGCCGAACAGGTAAGGCATCTTTCGGCCGAACATACTTTCTCTACTTTGTTACGAAGTTATTTCTGAGAGTTCGCTTTTTGACCAGGACTGGCTAACAAAGGTGAAGTTGATTCGGTGTTCGGCCCCCCTCCCTGAGGGTTTGGAAAATCCGGTATTGGAAAAGATGCTCCAGACCGCACCTTGCCCGGAGCCCTTGAAGGAAGATACTGTGGAGGATAATGCGGGCGAACGCGGGCCCCCAACGCTGCCCATTCTAGCCGAGGGAGCGAGCGTCTCCATGAGGGAAGGCGACCAGAAGAGGAAAAGGACTGCGCTCGGGGATTCGGAAGCCGAAGCTTCCAAACGGGAAAAGAAGTCCCCACAGAGGGTCCCACCTTGGGGGGCATTGTTGCTGCACAAAGTCCACGGGGGGATCAATCCTCCCACAAGTCGTAAGTGACCCGAAATACCTTTGATAGTACAGATATGCCATCTTTTTCTTCTGAGAAGATAACCACCGCATATATTTTCGCAGTTCGGGCCTTAGCCCCTCTCAAATGAGCTCATCTTCGGGGGATCTTCTTCCAGAGATGATGGAGAGCGAAACGCCTCCTCCGGACTCCTCTGCCCCGGAAGCGGGCGACCCTGAAGTGTCGTCGTGGAGGGCCTCTCCGAGTCCGATGAGGCCAGAAGATAATCCCATTGACCCCTGAGGCTCCCAATGTCCGGCTCCCGAAGAGAGCAGACAAAAGAGTCCGGCACCGTCTAGTGTGCGATCGGATGTTCTGAGGGAGTTGGTGGGGCGAGTGGCCATCTCAGATGAACACCGTGTGCTGATGAATACGGTGATGGAGAGAATATCGTCCGCCGAAAGTGGATTGCATGAAGCTTTTATGAGTCTACTGACAGGCTTTGAGGTACGTAAAAGAATGTATGATAGTCCTGCACATGCTAGGTGTGCCTTGTGTAGATAGTAGCCCCTGAGACTCTGGTTTTCGTCGGAAATGGCGACGAACAGAGGATCATATTCCCAGGTAATAACTATACTGCCTCTATGTGCAGGTGATGGAAGCTCCGGTGGCTAGCCGGACTAGCGAGTTTGCCCATTTAGAACGGCAGTTGGATGCGGCAGACGCCGAGATCGAGCTTGTTAACAAAAGGCTTGATGAGGCACAGGGTAAGTGTCAATATCTGGTAAACGCCACATAGGAAGAGCAGCATGATACTAGTGTCTTAAATATGTTGTGACTGCAGATGGAGCTGCCACTGTTGAAGCCTTGCGGGTAGAACTTGCCCGAGCCAAGGAACAAGCGAGGTTAGGTAATGCGGCTGCTGCGAAGGCAGCCGAAGAGTTGCAAGCCAAGAAGGCCGCGCATGGCGAGACCTGAGACAAGGTGGCCAAGATGGCTGTGGAATTAAAAGCCGCCGCCGACCGTTGCCGGGTTCTCGAAAAGGAAAACCAAGCGAAGGCATCGAACCTTGAGAAGGCTGCTGCGACGAAAAAGGATCTCTGCTCTGCTATGAGGGCAAAGAAGGAGGAGCTGCGGGAAGCCATGGATATTGTAGCTGGGAAATCCTTTATGTTGCGGAGGAAATTCGGAGATCCACGGTATGCCCCTCTGGATCGGCTATGGAGTTCGGAGGATGTGTATATGGATTTGGCGGCGAGCGCTGCCGATGCGGCCAAGTACTTCCAGGGTCAGACAGACCGTGGAGTAGACCAGCTGTTTTGGAGACAATTCCATTCTCCCGAGCGTCCACTTTCATTGACTGACCAATTAGTCGAATGGGCCGAACTAAACAGGTTGTCCGTACTCTCTATGAGGTCTGTTGTGGATCAGCTGTGGCCGGTAAGGTCAAAACCGAACAGCTATTTCAGCTTGGTGCAGCAGTTCCTTAACGTGGTGCCGCGCATTAATGCGATGAAGAGGTCGGCGTGCATAGAGGGCGCACGGATGGCCTTTGCTCGTGTTAAGGCATACTGGGCGGAGATGGATGCTACCAATGTTGCAGCGCGGGATTCGGCTATAGGTCGAAAGGCTGCTGAGCACTATTTTGAAGAAGTTCTTGAGGGTGCCCGTTTGATAGAGACCCAGCGCTCAAAAAATATTATGTTTGAGTGATATGTAATCTTATTGTAAGCGAAATGATTTTATAAATTTTTATAAGGCCATTTTTATACTTTTGCCTGAAAGTAATATGATGCCTCCTGGGCGGCCGTTTACGTATACATGTGTATAACCTGAAAGATTGCAGTCGTTGGCTTCAGCCCCCACGCATATAATGCGGAGGTGCTCGCAAAAACACGCGTTCACACTTAACCCAATGTCTTGGTCCTATTAAGGAGGTGATAGAGGAGCGAGCGAGGCAACCGGACTATAATGCTTTAGCACTTTCACTTAGCCATAGGAGTTTGACAGTGGGGCTACTAGATAGCCCCTGGTGGCTCCGCACTCTCCCGGTTCCGGGGTGCGTACATGCCTGGCCGGAAAACGGCCATTCGTTAAGGCGGAGGAATTCTAACATTCCCACAGGTCATCGAGTGGTTGACCAGTCTCATGCTATATCATGACAGTTAGTTTTCGGCTTTCTCTACTGAGGTGCTCATCCGGATGAACCAGGGCACAATCGCAGTAGTTCTCCTGGTGCTACCTTAGCCGGTAAAGTAGAACGTAAGGCACCAAAACACAGGAGCCGGGCAAACCCAACATTTGACCAAAGACAATGATTCGGAGCTGATGCATATAGGGCCAAACTCGCGACGCCGAACACTCCCTAAGGTATTCGGTCTTTGTGGTTTAAACCGGGCCTAAATAATGGCCTTTGTAAGAAGCCCCTTGTGTCCAGGTACGTGCATTGTTCTGGCGTGGCCACATGCCAAGACGTCAGCATCCTTCTCGACGGTGGATATGTATCAACAAGAGACAGTAAAAAAGGTTTACACAGGGTCTTAATCTAAAAAGAATCCTTGGAGCGGGTCCCTGCTGCACGTCTGCGCCTGTGTCTCCGTTGTGCCGTATCCTGGACGGGTGTAGCACGATGATCGTCTGTAAAAGAGAGGAAGTTAAGTGAAAAAGTTGTCGTGCAAAAAGATAGTTTTTAAAGAAACCATGTGTAATTCAAGATGATAAGAAATTGCCACTTGTCTGCGCGCGTTGAGCCCCTTGTATTGACAAATAGGGGTGTGGCCACTTATTTCCGTATAAATAGCGGCGCCGGACTTGATTAGTTGTATCTGAGGTCTTGACGACCTATTGGATGCTTTCGTTTGTCCGGGCGCCTTTAGTGTGCGGCAGCCAAGGCAGCCTCACTCTCTTCGGCGCGCAGAGATCGCTTGATATTTCCGTGGACTGTAATGATGCCATGTGGACCGGGCATCTTGAGTGTGAGGGAGGCGTAGTGCGGTATTGCATTAAAGCGAGCGAAAGCTTCGCGTCCGAGCAGTGCTTGATAGCCACTTTGAAACGGAGCGATGTGGAAAGTTAAATGCTCGCGACGGAAGTTATCGGGGGAGCCGAATATAACTTGTAGTAAGAGGGAGCCCGTACAACGAGCCCCTGGGCTTGGCGTTACTCCTTTAAAGGTAGTATTGCTATGGCAAATTTGTGTTGGGTCTAACCCCATCCTGCGGATTGTATCCTGATATATTAGGTTTAGGCTACTGTCGCCGTCCATCAAGACCCTTGTGAAGTGATATCCAGCAATTACTGGGTCTAATACCAGGTCAGCCCATCCTGCGTGTCAGATACTTGCTGAGTAATCGCGATGGTCGAAAGTGATCGGTTGAGATGACCAGTGGCAGGACTTCGTAGTGATAGGCACTTGGGTATACTTTCCTGGGGGTGCCGTATTGTTTTTTCCCTTGATTATGTGTAACACGTTTATTGTTTTGACTTCTGGTAGAAATTTCTTTTCTTCCGCCATGTCTTGCTTGGGAGGCTCGTCCTCGTCTTCACTTGGTGTATCCTCCCCCTTGTGTATGGCGTTGAGCTTGCTGGACTGCTTGAAGACCTAACATTCTCTGTGGGTATGATTAGAAGGTTTACCAGGGGTACTATGGATCTGACATACTTGGTCCAGAATTTTGTTGAGGCTGGACAGTTCATCCCTGGTGCCTTTAGGCGGCTTTTGACCTGGCCGAGAGCTTTTGAATCCGGCATTTACTGCCGTGCCCTTCGTGCTGTCTTCTTTATTCCGGCGTTTGTTATTGCTGTTGCGCCGTAATTTCCTGTTTCCATCTCTAACTTCAGATGTACTGGGGTCGCTGGTGCTGCATCTGGCTAGCCAGCTGTCCTCCCCCGCGCAAAAGCGGGTCATGAGGTTTGTTAATGCGGACATCGTTCTCGGCTTATTTTGGCCGAGGTGTCTGGCGAGCCATTCGTCACAGACGCTATGCTTGAAAGCTGCTAAGGCTTCGGCGTCCGGACAGTCGACAATCTGGTTCTTTTTAGTAAGAAACCTGTTCCAAAGCTTTCGGGCTGACTCTCCGGGCTGTTGAGTTATATGACTCAAATCGTCCGCATCCGAAGGTCGGACATAAATCCCTTGAAAATTTGCCCGAAAGGCGTCTTCGAGCTCTTCCCAACTTCCGATGGAGCTTTCGGGGAGTCCTTTGAGCCAGTGACGAGCTGGACCTTTGAGCCTGAGGGGTAGGTGTTGGGGAACGTAGCAGAAATTCAAAATTTTCCTACGTGTCACCAAGATCTACCTATGGAGAGACTAGCAACGAGGGGAAGGAGAGTGCATCTACATACCCTTGTAGATCGCTAAGCGGAAGCGTTCAAGTGAACGGGGTTGATGGAGTCGTACTCGTCGTGATTCAAATCACCGATGATCCTAGTGCCGAACGGACGGCACCTCCGCGTTCAACACACGTACAGCCCGGTGACGTCTCCCATGCCTTGATCCAGCAAGGAGAGAGGGAGAGGTTGAGGAAGACTCCATCCAGCAGCAGCACAACGGCGTGGTGGTGATGGAGGAGCGTGGCAATCCTGCAGGGCTTCGCCAAGCACCGCAGAAGAGGAGAAGAACTTGGGAGAGAGGGAGGGGTTGCACCAAAGGCAAAAGGTGTGTTTGAGAGGCCCTCCTACCCCACTATATATAGGGATCCCAAGGGGGGGGCGCCAGCCCCTAGGAGATCCAATCTCCAAGGGGGCGGCGGCCAGGGGAGGAGTCCACCCCCCCAAGGAACCTAGGAGGTGCCTTCCCCTGCTGGGACTCTTCCTTTAGGGTTTCCCCAGGCGCATGGGCCTCTTGGGGCTGGTGCCCTTGGCCCATGTAGGCCAAGGCGCACCCCCTACAGCCCATGTGCCCCCCCGGGGTAGGTGGCCCCACCCGGTGGGCCCCCGGGACCCTTCCGGTGGTCCCGGTACAATACCGATGACCCCGAAACTTGTCCCGATGGCCGAAACAGGACTTCCTATATATAAATCTTTACCTCCGGACCATTCCGGAACTCCTCGTGACATCTGGGATCTCATCCGGGACTCCGAACAACATTCCGTAACCACATACAAGCTTCCTTTATAACCCTAGCATCATCGAACCTTAAGTGTGTAGACCCTACGGGTTCGGGAGACATGCAGACATGACCGAGACGTTCTCCGGTCAATAACCAACAGTGGGATCTGGATACCCATGATGGCTCCCACACGTTCCATGATGATCTCATCGGATGAACCACGATGTCAAGGACTTAATCAATCCCGTATTCAATTCCCTTTGTCTATCGGTATGTTACTTGCCCGAGATTCGATCGTCGGAATCCAATACCTAGTTCAATCTCGTTACCGGCAAGTCTCTTTACTCATTCCGTAACACATCATCCCGTGATCAACTCTTTGGTCACATTGCGCATATGATGATGTCCTAGCGAGTGGGCCCAGAGATACCTCTCCGTTTACACGGAGTGACAAATCCCAGTCTCGATTCGTGCCAACCCAACAGACACTTTCGGAGATACCTGTAATGCACCTTTATAGTCACCCAGTTACGTTGTGACGTTTGATACACCCAAAGCATTCCTACGGTATCCGGGAGTTGCACAATCTCATGGTCTAAGGAAATGATACTTGACATTAGAAAAGCTTTAGCATACGAACTACACGATCTAGTGCTATGCTTAGGATTGGTTCTTGTCCATCACATCATTCTCCTAATGATGTGATCCCGTTATCAACGACATCCAATGTCCATGGTTAGGAAACCGTAACCATCTATTGATCAACGAGCTAGTCCACTAGAGGCTTACTAGGGACATGGTGTTGTCTATGTATCCACACATGTATCTGAGTTTCCTATCAATACAATTATAGCATGGATAATAAACGATTATCATGAACAAGGAAATATAATAATAATCAATTTATTATTGCCTCTAGGGCATATTTCCAACAGTCTCCCACTTGCACTAGAGTCAATAATCTAGTTCACATCGCCATGTGATTAACATTCACAGGTCACATCACCATGTGACTAACACCCAAGAGTTTACTAGAGTCAGTAGTCTAGCTCACATCACTATGTGATTAACACTCAATGAGTTCTAGGTTTGATCATGTTGCTTGTGAGAGAGGTTTTAGTCAATGGGTTTGAACCTTTCAGATTCGTGTGCGCTTTACAAATCTCTATGTCATCTCCTAGATGCAGCTATCACGCTCTATTTGGAGCTATTCCAAATAACTGTTCTACTTGGAGCTATTCTAAATTGTTGCTCCATTATACGTATCCGGTATCTCTACTCAGAGCTATCCGGATAGGTGTTAAGCTTGCATCGACGTAACCCTTTACGACGAACTCTTTTACCACCTCCATAATCAAGAAAATTCCTTAGTCCACTAGTTACTAAGGATAACTTTGACCGCTGTCCTGTGATCCATTTTTGGATCACTCTTGTACCCCTTGACTGACTCATGGCAAGGCACACTTCAGGTGCGGTCCACAGCACAGCATACTGTAGAGCCTACGTCTTAAGCATAGGGGACGACCTTCGTCCTTTCTCTCTATTCTGCCGTGGTCGAGCTTTAAGTCTTAACTTCATACCTTACAACTCAGACAAGAACTCCTTCTTTGACTGATCCATCTTGAACACCTTCAAGATCACGTCAAGGCATGTAATCATTTGAAAGTACTATTAAGCGTTTTGATCTATCCTTATAGATCTTGATGCTCAATGCTCAAGTAGCTTAATCCAGGCTTTCCATTGAAAAACACTTTCCAAATAACCCTATATGCTTTCCAGAAATTCTACGTCATTTCCGATCAACAACATGTTAACAACACATACTCATCGGAAATTCTATAGTGCTCCCACTCACTTCTTTGGAAATACAAGTTTCTCATAAACTTTGTATAAACCCAAAATCTTTGATCATCTCATCAACGCATACATTCCAACTCCGAGATGCTCACTCCAGTCCTCAGAAGGATTGCTGGAACTTTGCATCCTTATTAGCATATTTCAGGATTGACAAAACCTTCCGGTTGTATCACATATAACCTTCCCTCAAAAGAAAATCGTCGAGGAAACAATGTTTTGACATCCTATCTGCAAGATTTCATAAATAATGCAGTAATCGCTAATATAATTCCAACAGACTCTCAGCATCGCTACGAGTGAGAAAATCTCACCGTAGTCAACTCCTTGAACTTGTCAGGAAACACCTTAACGACAAGTCGAGCCTTCTCAATGGTGACACTTACCATCATTGTCTGTCTTTCTTTTAAAATCCATCTGTACTCAACAGCCTTACGACCATCAAGTAGTTCTTCCAAAGTCTACACTTTGTTTTCATACATGGACCCTCTCTCGGATTATATGGCCTCGAGCCATTTATCGGAATCCGGGCCCACCATCGCTTCTCCATAGCTCGTAGGTTTATTGTTGTCTAGCAACATGACTTCCAAGACAGGGTCACGTACCACTCTGAAGTAGTACGCATCCTTGTCATCCTACAATGTTTGGTAGTGACTTGATCTAAAGTCTCATGATCAATATCATAAGCTTCCACTTCAATTGGTGTAGGTGCCACAGGAACAACTCTTTGTGCCCTGCTATACACTAGTTGAAGTAACGGTTCAATAACCTCATCAAGTCTCCACCATCCTCCCACTGAATTCTTTCGAGAGAAACTTTTCCTCGAGAAAGGACCCGATTCTAGAAACAATCCCTTATTGCTTTCGGATCTGAGACAGGAGGTATACCCAACTATTTTGGGTGTCCTATGAAGATGCATTTATCCGCTTTGGGTTCGAGCTTATCAGCCTGAAACTTTTTATAAGCGTTGCAGCCCCAAACTTTTAAGAAATGACAGCTTAGGTTTCTCTAAACCATAGTTCATACGGTGTCATCTCATTGGAATTACGTAGTGCCCCTTTTAAAGTGAATGTGGTTGTCTCTAATGCCTAACCCATAAACTATCGTGGTAATTCGATAAGAGACATCATGGTATGCATCATATCCAATAGGGTGCAGTTATGATGTTCGGACACACCATCACACTATGGTGTTCCAGGCTGTATTAGTTGTGAAACAATTTCCACAATGTCTTAATACTGTGCCAAACTCGTAATTCAGATATTCATCTCTATGATCATATCATAGATATTTTATCCTCTTGTCACGAAGATCTTTCAACTTCACACTGAAATTACTTGAACCTTTCAATAATTCAGACTCGTGATTCATCAAGTAAATATACTCAACATCTACTCAAATCATCTGTGAAGTAAGAACATAACGATATCCACTACATGCCTCAGCATTCATTGGACTGCACACATCAAAATGTATTACTTCCAACAAGTTGCTTTCCAGTTCCATTTTACTAAAACCGGGGCTTTCAGTCATCTTGCCCATGTGGTATGATTTGCATGTCTCAAGTGATTCAAAATCAAGTGAGTTCAAACGGTCCATTTGCATACATACCAATAGACATGGTTCGCATGTCTCAAACTTTTCAAAAACGAGTGAGCCCAAAGATCCATCAACATGGATCTTCTTCATGCGTTTTATCCTGATATGACTTATGCGGCAGTGCCACAAGTAGGTGGTACTATCTTTTGGCATGAACATGTGTATCACTACGATCGAGATTCAATAAACCATTCATTTTAGGCGTAAGACCATTGAAGTTATTATTCAAATAAACAGAGTAACCATTATTCTCCTTAAATGAATAACCGTATTGCGATAGACATAATCCAATCATGTCTATGCTCAACGCAAACACCAATCTCGATGGTAGAGGGAGCGTGCGATGCTTGATCATATCAACATTGGAAACACTTCCAACACATATCGTCAGCTCACCTTTAGCTAGTCTCCGTTTATTCCGTAGCTTTTATTTCGAGTTACTAACACTTAGCAACCGAACCGGTATCTAATACCCTGGTGCCACTAGGAGTACTAGTAAAGTACACATCAACACAATGTATATCCAATATACTTCTATCGACCTTGCCAGCCTTCTCATCTACCAAGTATCTAGGGTAATTCTGCTCCAGTGGTTTGTTCCCCTTATTACAGAAGCACTTAGTCTCGGGTTTGGGTTCAACCTTGGGTTTCTTCACTAGAGCAGCAGCTGAATTGCCGTTTCATGAAGTATCCCTTCTTGCCCTTGCCCTTCTTGAAACTAGTGGTTTCACCAACCATCAACAATTGATGCTCCTTCTTGATTTCTACTTTTGTGGTGTCAAACATCGCGAATATCTCAAAGATCATCATATATGTCCCTGATAGTTCATCACGAAGCTCTAGCAGCTTGGTGGTAATGACTTCGGAGAAACATCACTATCTTATCTGGAAGATCAACTCCCACTTGATTCAAATGATTGTTGTACTCAGACAATCTGAGCACAAGCTCAACAATTGAGCTTTTCTCCCTTAGTTTGTAGGCTAAGAAAATCGTCAGAGGTCTTATACCTCTTGACGTGGGCACGAACCTGAAATCCCAATTTCAGTCCTTGGAACATCTCATATATTCTGCGATGTTTCAAAAACATCTTTGGTGCCTCAACTCTAAACCGTTTAACTGAACTATCACGTAGTTATCAAAATGTGTATGTCAGATGTTCGCAACATCCACAGACAACGTTCGAGGTTCAGCACACTGAGCGGTGCATTAAGGACATCAACCTTCTATGAAGCAATGAGGATAATCCTCAGTTTACGGACCTAGTCCGCATAATTGCTACTATCAACTTTCAACTAATTTTTCTCTCTAGGAACATATCTAAACAGTAGAACTGAAACGCGAGCTACGACATAATTTGCAAAATCCTTTTTAACTATGTTCAGGATAATTAAGTTCATCTTATGAACTCCCACTTAGATAGACATCCCTCTAGTCATCTAAGTGATTACATGATCCGAGTTAACTAGGCCGTGTCCGATCTGTGCGTGAGACGGACTAGTCAACGTCGGTGAACATCTTCATGTTGATCGTATCTTCTATACGACTCATGCTCGACCTTTCGGTCTTCTGTGTTCCGAGGCCATGTCTGTACATGCTAGGCTCGTCAAGTTAACCCTAAGTGTTTTTGCATGTGTAAAACTGTCTTACACCCGTTGTATGTGAACGTAAGGATCCGTCACACCCGATTAACACGTGGTGCTTAGAAACGACGAACTGTAGCAACGGTGCACAGTTAGGGGAGAACACTTCTTGAAATTTTAATGAGGGATCATCTTATTTACTACCGTTGTTCTAAGCAAATAAGATGTATAAACATGATAAACATCACATGCAATCAAATAATAGTGACATGATATGGCCAATATCATATAGCTCCTTTGATCTCCATCTTGGGGCTCCATGATCATCTTGTCACCGGCATGACACCATGATCTCCATCATCATGATATTCATCATCGTGTCTTCTTGAAGTTGTCACGTCATCTATTACTTCTACTACTACAGCTAACGGTTAGCAATAAAGTAAAGTAATTACATGACGTTTATGTTGACACGCAGGTCATAAATAAATAAAGACAACTCCTATGGCTCCTGCCGGTTGTCATATTCATCGACATGCAAGTCGTGATTCCTATTACAAGAACATGATCAATCTCATACATCACATATATCATTCATCACATCCTTTGGCCATATCACATCACATAACATACCCTGCAAAAACAAGTTAGACGTCCTCTAATTGTTGTTTGCATGTTTTACGTGGCTGCTATGGGTTTCTAGCAAGAACGGTTCTTACCTACACAAAGACCACAACGTGATATGCCAATTGCTATTTACCCTTCATAAGGACCCTTTTCATCGAATCCGATCTGACTAAAGTGGGAGAGACAGACACCCGCCAGCCACCTTATGCAACTAGTGCATGTTTGTCGGTGGAACCGGTCTCACGTAAGAGTACGTGTAAGGTCGGTCCGGGCCGCTTCATCCCACGATGCCGCCGAATCAAGATAAGACTAGTAACGGCAAGCATATTGAACAAAATCAACGCCCACAACTACTTTGTGTTCTACTCGTGCATAGAATCTACGCAATAGACCTAGCTTATGATGCCACTGTTGGGGAACGTAGCAGAAATTCAAAATTTTCCTACGTGTCACCAAGATCTATCTATGGAGAGACTAGCAACGAGGGGAAGGAGAGTGCATCTACATACCCTTGTAGATCGCTAAGCGGAAGCGTTCAAGTGAACGGGGTTGATGGAGTCGTACTCGTCGTGATTCAAATCACCGATGATCCTAGTGCCGAACGGACGGCACCTCCGCGTTCAACACACGTACAGCCCGGTGACGTCTCCCATGCCTTGATCCAGCAAGGAGAGAGGGAGAGGTTGAGGAAGACTCCATCCAGCAGCAGCACAACGGCGTGGTGGTGATGGAGGAGCGTGGCAATCCTGCAGGGCTTCGCCAAGCACCGCAGAAGAGGAGAAGAACTTGGGAGAGAGGGAGGGGTTGCACCAAAGGCAAAAGGTGTGTTTGAGAGGCCCTCCTACCCCACTATATATAGGGATCCCAAGGGGGGGCGCCAGCCCCTAGGAGATCCAATCTCCAAGGGGGCAGCGGCCAGGGGAGGAGTCCTCCCCCCCCCCAAGGCACCTAGGAGGTGCCTTCCCCTGCTGGGACTCTTCCTTTAGGGTTTCCCCGGGCGCATGGGCCTCTTGGGGCTGGTGCCCTTGGCCCATGTAGGCCAAGGCGCACCCCCTACAGCCCATGTGCCCCCCCCGGGGGTAGGTGGCCCCACCCGGTGGGCCCCCGGGACCCTTCCGGTGGTCCCGGTACAATACCGATGACCCCGAAACTTGTCCCGATGGCCGAAACAGGACTTCCTATATATAAATCTTTACCTCCGGACCATTCCGGAACTCCTCGTGACGTCCGGGATCTCATCCGGGACTCTGAACAACATTCGGTAACCACATACAAGCTTCCTTTATAACCCTAGCGTCATCGAACCTTAAGTGTGTAGACCCTACGGGTTCGGGAGACATGCAGACATGACCGAGACGTTCTCCGGTCAATAACCAACAGCGGGATCTGGATACCCATGATGGCTCCCACACGTTCCACGATGATCTCATCGGATGAACCATGATGTCAAGGACTTAATCAATCCCGTATTCAATTCCCTTTGTCTATCGGTATGTTACTTGCCCGAGATTTGATCGTCGGAATCCAATACCTAGTTCAATCTCGTTACCGGCAAGTCTCTTTACTCGTTCCGTAACACATCATCCCGTGATCAACTCTTTGGTCACATTGCGCATATGATGATGTCCTAGCGAGTGGGCCCAGAGATACCTCTCCGTTTACACGGAGTGACAAATCCCAGTCTCGATTCGTGCCAACCCAACAGACACTTTTGGAGATACCTGTAATGCACCTTTATAGTCACCCAGTTACGTTGTGACGTTTGATACACCCAAAGCATTCCTACAGTATCCGGGAGTTGCACAATCTCATGGTCTAAGGAAATGATACTTGACATTAGAAAAGCTTTAGCATACGAACTACACGATCTAGTGCTATGCTTAGGATTGGGTCTTGTCCATCACATCATTCTCCTAATGATGTGATCCCGTTATCAACGACATCCAATGTCCGTGGTTAGGAAACCGTAACCATCTATTGATCAACGAGCTAGTCAACTAGAGGCTTACTAGGGACATGGTGTTGTCTATGTATCCACACATGTATCTGAGTTTCCTATCAATACAATTATAGCATGGATAATAAACGATTATCATGAACAAGGAAATATAATAATAATCAATTTATTATTGCCTCTAGGGCATATTTCCAACAGTAGGTACTTGATGGCGTGGAGATCATCTCCTCGAGCCATATGGATATGATGGATGTAGTCCTCAATCCAGACCACAGGATCTGTTGTTCCGTCGTATGCCTCTATGTTCACGGGCTTGAATCCTTCTGGAAATTCGTGGTCCAGCACCTCATCGGTGAAACATAGGGGGTGTGCGGCACCCCTGTAGCTGGGTGTACTGCGTTGTTCGGATGTTTGTTGTATTGCATTGTATGCTGGGGCGCGCTTGCGTGGTCCATAGATGGATCTTGTTACACCGTCCTTTGGGTGCGAGCCCTCGCATTGGTTGCGTGTTGTATGGTGAGCGGCGTTGTATGCCACTCTGTATTGGTAGAGGGGTCGTCTATCCGACCAGGTGGCTGCTTCGATATTTGGTTGTGGCGGTTTTGAGGCCTCCTCATCGAATTCAGGTAGCAGCTTCTGCTTTGGGTAGCTCTTGAAGGGGCGATTGTCGTTGTACCTTGCTGCAGTGCTGAGTATTTTACTCCATCTGAATTGGAGTGTGTCTTGCGCGGCCGTAAGCCTTTGCTTCTACTTTTTCAGGCTCCTCGCGGTGGCAACAAGCCTTTTACGGGCAGTCTGTTGCTCCGGGTGTCTATCCGGCGTTATGTCGTCCGGACCATTATCCTTGATAGGATTTGTTTGTTCGGTTTGATTATCCGGATTGCCGTTGTCCGGCAGCGGTTCGCCCTGCTCCAGCGCTGGGTCTGTGTGATCGCTATTTCTGTCGAGGCGGGATTTGGGGCGGCGCTTGCGTCGCCGCTTTGACTATTTTTCGAGGGAACAAGCCTTTGATGCGTCCTTCCGCTCCTCGTCGTCATCTTTTGGTGCGTCCACCATGTATACGTCATATGACGAGGTGGCATTCCAGGGCCCAATAGGCGCTGGTTCTTCATCGTCTCCTTCATCGGCGTCCATAGCATCGATGTCTCCGGAGTCGAAGTCGAGCATGTCGGCTAAATCGTCGACAGTGGCTACAAAGTGGGTGGTGGGTGGGCTTTGAATTTCTTCATCGTCCGCATCCCAATCTCGCTGACCATAGTCCGGCCAGGGCTCTCCTGATAAAGAGAGAGACTTCAATGACTTCAGGATATCACCCAAAGGCGAGTGTTGAAAGATGTCCGCGGCAGTGAACTCCATAATCGGTGCCCAATCGGATTCGATTGGCAGGGGCGTGGAGGGTTCGGAGTCCAGAGAGGAGTCCGGCTCCTTGGAGTCACGAGTCTCGTAGAGTACGGGGCTGGTGTTCGGCTCAATCGCCGTTGGGGTCGCAGCCCCCGGGGTGGCGTCCAACCGCCCATCCTCGATCGGCGCAGTTGGCTCCGAATTAAGGGTCGGAGCCAATGCGGGTGCGGCCTCCAGGGCACCGTTCGGCGGCAGAGCTAGATCATGCTCGTCGTGACAGTGCGGCGCGCTCGGCAGTGGCTCGAATCCGTCGAAGATCAAGTCCCCGCGGATGTCAGCCGTGTAGTTTAAACTTCCAAATCTGACCTGACGGCCAGGGGCATGGCTTTCGATCTGCTCCAGATGGCCAAGCGAATTGGCCCGCAATGTGAGGCCGCCGAAGCCCAAGATCTGTCCGGGGAGGAAGGTCTCACCCTGGACTGCATTGCTATTGATGATCGTAGGAGCCATCGAGCCTGATGGCGACGACACAGAGGAACTCTCAATGAAAGCACCAATGTCGGTGTCAAAACCGGCGGATCTCGGGTAGGGGGTCCCGAACTGTGCGTCTAGGCCGGATGGTAACAGGAGACAAGGGACACGAAGTTTTACCCAGGTTCGGGCTCTCTCTATGGAGGTAAAACCCTACGTCCTGCTTGATTAATATTGATGATATGGGTAGTACAAGAGTAGATCTACCACGAGATCGAGGAGGCTAAACCCTAGAAGCTAGCCTATGGTATGATTGTTGATGTGTATGTTGTCCTACGGACTAAAACCCTCTGGTTTATATAGACACTGGATAGGGTTAGGG
Organism: Triticum urartu; assembly: GCF_056163025.1. Taxonomy (NCBI): domain Eukaryota; kingdom Viridiplantae; phylum Streptophyta; class Magnoliopsida; order Poales; family Poaceae; genus Triticum; species Triticum urartu. The sequence continues at coordinate 596,979,633 of NC_141875.1, read as the reverse complement.
TTACATAGAGTCGGTTACAATGGTAGGAGATCTTCATATCCGTATCGCCAAGCTTGCCTTCCACGCCAAGGAAAGTCCCTTCCGGACGCGGGACGGAGTCTTCAATCTTGTATCTTCATAGTCCAGGAGTTCGGCTGAAGGTATAGTCCAGCCATCCGGACACCCCCTAATCCAGGACTCCCTCAATTAGCTAGCAGTTTTTCTATCATACATGAAGGAATCTCAAAGTAGACATTTTCATTTTCAGTAGGTTCAATAGGTTGAGGAGCAACTCTTTGCTCTACTGGTCGGTGAAGATACCCCAAACAAGCCCCTCAGAGGATTACTTTCCATAGTAACAAGTGACAGTAAATTTCAGCACACTATATAAAATTTTCCTTGCCAAATTCCACCTACCAAAGGCGCTTCACTCCCCGGCAACGGCGCCAGAAAAGAGTCTTGATGACCCACAAGTATAGGGGATCTATCGTAGTCCTTTCCATAAGTAAGAGTGTCGAACCCAACGAGGAGCAGAAGGAAATGATAAGCGGTTTCAGCAAGGTGTTCTCTGCAAGCATTGAAATTATAGGTAACAAATAGTTTTGTGATAAGATAATTGGTAACGAGCAACAAGTAACAAAAGTAAATAAAGTGCAGCAAGGTGGCCCAATCCCTTTTGTAGTAAAGGACAAGCCTGGACAAATTCTTATATAGAGAAAAGCACTCTCCAGGACACATGGGAATATCGTCAAGCTATTTTTCATCACGTTCATATGATTCACGTTCGGTACTTTGATAATTTGGTACGTGGGTGGACCGATGCTTGGGTACTGTCCGTACTTGGACAAGCATCCCACTTATGATTAACCTCTATTGCAAGCATCCGCAACTACAACAAAAGTATTAAGGTAAACCTAACCATAGCATGAAACATATGGATCCAAATAAGCCCTTTACGAAGCAACGCATAAACTAGGGTTTAAGATTCTGTCACATTAGCAACCCATCATCTACCTATTACTTCCCAATGCCTTCCTCTAGGCCCAAATAATGGTGAACTGTCATGTAGTTGACGTTCACATAACACCACTAGAAGAGAGACAACATACATCTCATCAAAATATCGAACGAATAGAAAATTCACATGACTACTAATAGCAAGACGTCTCCCATGTCCTCAGGAACAAACATAACTACTCAAAAAGCATATTCATGTTCATAATTAGAGGAGTATTAATATGCATATAGGATCTGAACATATGATCTTCCACCAAATAAACCAACTAGCATGAACTACAAGGAGTAATTAACACTACTAGCAACCCATAGGTACCAATCCCAGACTTGGAGACAAGAATTGGATACAAGAGATGAACTAGGGTTTGAGATGAGATGGTGATGGTGAAGATGTTGATGGAGATTGACCCCCTCCCGATGAGAGGATCGTTGGTGATGACGATGGCGATGATTTCCCCTCCCAGAGGGAAGTTTCACCGGCAGAACAGCTCCGCCAGAGCCCTAGATTGGTTCCGCCAAGGTTCCGCCTCGTGGCGGCGGAATCTCGTCCCGAAAGCTAGCTTATGATTTTTTTCCTCATCGAAAGACTCCATATAGCAGAAGATGGGCATCGGAGGGCCACGAGGCAGGGGGCGCGCCCAGGGGGGTAGGGCGCACCCCCCATCCTCGTGGGCAGGGTGTGGCCCCCCTCTGGAACTTCTTGCGCTCAGTGTTTTTTATATATTGTGAAAATGACTTCTGTGAAGTTTCAGGACTTTTGGAGCTGTGCGGAATACGCCTCTCATATTTGCTCCTTTTCCAGCCCAAAATCCCAGCTGCTGGCATTCTCCCTCTTTATGTAAACCTTGTAAAATAAGAGAGAATAGGCATAAGTAATGTGACATAATGTGTAATAACAGCCCATAATGCAATAAATATCGATATAAAAGCATGATGCAAAATGGACGTATCATCCTCCTTGGGAATATCAAGAATAACAAAGTCCGTTAAAATAGTGACATTTGTAACCACAACAGGCACATCCTCACAAATACCGACAGGTATAGCAGTTGCTTTGTCAGTCATTTGCAAAGATATTTCAGTAGGTGTCAACTTATTCAAATCAAGTCTACGATATAAAGAGAGAGGCATAACACTAACACCGGCTCCAAGATCACATAAAGCAGTTTTAACATAGTTTCTTTTAATGGAGCATGGTATAGCTGGTACTCCTGGATCTCCAAGTTTCTTTGGTATTCAACTCTGAAAAGTATAATTATCAAGCATGGTGGACATTTTAGCTTCTGGTATCTTTCTTTTATTAGTAACAATTTCCTTCATATATTTAGATAAGGGTTCATTTTAAGCATATCAGTCAAACACATATGCAAAAAGATAGGTCTAATCATTTTAGCAAAGCGCTAAAAATCCTCATCATCCCTTTTCATGGTTTAGGAGGAAAAGACACGGGTTTCTGAACCCATGGTTCTCTTTCTTTACCGTGTTTCCTAGCAACGAAGTCTCTCTTATCATAACGTTGATTCTTTGACTGTGGGTTATCAAGATCAACATCAGGTTCAATCTCTACATCATTATCATTACTAGGTTGAACATCAACATGAACATCATCATTAACATTATCACTAGGTTCATGTTCATTACCAGATTGTGTTTCAGCATCAGAAATAGAAATATCATTGGGATTCTCAGGTGTGTCAATAACAGGTTCACTAGAAGCATGCAAAGTCCTATCATTTTTATTTTTCTTCCTTTTAGAAGGACTAGGTACATCTACATTAGCTCTCTGAGAATCTTGCTCAATTCTCTTAGGGTGGCCTTCAGGATACAAAGGTTCCTGAGTCATTTTACCACATCTAGTCATAACTCTAACAACATTGTCATTCTTATTGTTTAATTCATTGAGCAAATCATTCTGAGCTTTAAGTACTTGTTCTACTTGAGTGGTAACCATAGAAGCATGTTTACTAATAAGTTTAAGTTCACCTTTAACATTAGCCATATAATAACCCAAGTGTTCAAGCATATCATCATTGTGTTTCAATTGTCTACCAACATAAGCATTGAAGTTTTATTGTTTAACCATAAAGTCATCAAACTCATCCAAGCATTGGCTAGCAAACTTAGTAAATGGGATTTCACATTTATCGAATCTATAGAGAGAATTTACCTTTACTACATGTGTCGGGTTATCAAGACCATGTATTTCTTCAACAGGCGGAAAATTAAGACCGTGTATTTCTTCAATAGGTGGTAAATTCTTAACATCTTCAGTTTTAATACCTTTTTCTTTCATAGATTTCTTTGCCTCTTGCATATCTTCAGGACTGATAAATAGAATACCCCTTTTCTTCGGAGTTGGCTTAGGAGTTGGTTCAGGAAGTGTCCAATTATTTTCATTAGTCAACATATTATTCAATAGCAATTCAGCTTGATCAACAGTTCTTTCCGTGAAAACACAACCAGCACAACTATGTAGGTAATCTCTGGAAGCATCGGTTAGTCCATTATAAATGATATCAAGTATTTCATTTTTCTTGAGAGGATGATCAGGCAAAGCATTAAGTATTCGGAGAAGCCTCCCCCAAGCTTGTGGGAGACTCTCTTCTTCAATTTGCACAAAATTATATATTGCCCTTAAAGCGTCTTGTTTCTTATGAGCATGGAAATATTTAGCAGAGAAGTAATAAATCATATCCGGGGGACTATGCACACAACCAGGATCAAGAGAATTAAACCATGTCTTAGCATCACCCTTTAATGAGAACATAAATAACTTAAGAATATAGTAATAGCGAGTTTTCTCATCATTAGTGAACAGGGTGGCTATATCATTTAATTTAGTAAGATGTGCCACAACAGTTTCAGATTCATAGCCATAAAAAGGATCAGATTCAACCAAAGTAATTATCTCAGGATCGACATAGAAATCATAATCCTTATCAGTAATAAAGATATGTGAGGTAGCAAAAGCAGGGTCATATTTCATTCTAGCATTCAAAGACTTTTCTTTAAGCTTGGCTAATAATTTCTTAAGATCATATCTATCATTGCAAGCTAAGACATCTCTAGCAGTTTCTTCATCCATAACATAACCCTCGGGAACAATAGGCAATTCATATCTAGGGGGAGAATCTTCATCATCACTTTCATCACTTTCATCAATATTATCAGTTTCAATAATTTCATTCTCTCTAGCCCTAGCAAGTTGTTCATCGAGAAATTCACCTAGTGGTACAATAGTATCAAGCATAGAAGTACTTTCATCATAAGTATCATGCAAAGCAGAAGTGGCATCATCAATAACATGTGACCTATCAGAATCAATAGCATGTGTAGGTGTCGCAAGTTTACTCATAATAGAAGGTGAATCAAGTGCAGAGCTAGATGGCAGTTCCTTACCTACCCTCGTAGTTGAGGGATAGATCTTGGTTCTTTGATCTTTCAAGTTCTTCATAGTGACCAACAGATATAAATCCCAAGTGACTTAAAGAATAGAGCTATGCTCCCCGGCAATGGCGCCAAAAATAGTCTTGATAACCCACAAGTATAGGGGATCGCAACAGTTTTCGAGGGTAGAGTATTCAACCCAAATTTATTGATTCGACACAAGGGGAGCCAAAGAATATTCTCAAGTATTTGCAGCTGAGTTGTCAATTCAACCACACCTGGAAACTTAACATATGCAGCAAGGTATTTAGTAGCAAAGTAATATGATAGTAGTGGTAACGCTAGCAAAAGTAATATTTTTGGGTTTTATAGTGATTGTAACAGTAGCAACAGAAAAGTAAATAGGCGAAGAACATTATGTGAAAAGCTTGTAGGCAATGGATCGGTGATGGAGAATTAAGTCGGATGCGATAGATCATGCAACAGTATAACATAGGGTGACACAGAACTAGCTCTAGTTCATCAATGAAATATAGGCATGTATTCTGAATATAGTCATATGTGCTTATGGAAAAGAACTTGCATGACATCTTTTGTCCTACCCTCCCATGGCAGCGGGGTCCTATTGGAAACTAAGGGATATTAAGGCCTCCTTTTAATAGAGTATCGGACCAAAGCATTAACATATAGTGAATACATGAACTCCTCAAACTACGGTCATCACTGGTAATGATCCCGATTATTGTCACATCGGGGTTAACGGATCATAACACATAATAGGTGACTATAGACTTGCAAGATAGGATCAAGAACTCTCATATATTGATGAAAACATAATAGGTTCAGATCTGAAATCATGGCCTCGGGCGCTAGTGACAAGCATTAAGCATAGCAAAGTCATAGCAACATCAATCTCAGAACATAGTGGATACTAGGGATCAAACCCTAACAAAACTAACTCGATTACATGATAAATCTCATCCAACCCATCACCGTCCAGCAAGACTATGATGGAATTACTCATGCACGGCGGTGAGCATCATGAAATTGGTGATGGAGGAAGGTTGATGATGACGATGGCGACGGATTCCCCTCTCCGGAGCCCCGAATGGACTCCAGATCAGCCCTCCCGAGAGAGTTTAGGGCTTGGCGGCGGCTCCGTATCGTAAAACGCGATGAATCCTTCTCTCTGATTTTTTTCCTCCCTGAACACGAATATATGGAGTTGGAGTTGAGGTCGGTGGAGCGTCAGGGGGCCCACGAGGCAGGGGGCGTGCCCAGGGGGTAGGCGCGCCCCCACCCTTGTGGACAGGGTGTGGGCCCCTGACGTGGATTCTTCTTCCAGTATTTTTTATATTCCAAAAATAATCTCCGGTGATTTTCAGGTCATTCCGAGAACTTTTAGTTCTGCACAAAAATAACACCATGGCAATTCTGCTGAAAACTGCGTCAGTCCGGGTTAGTTCCATTCAAATCATGCAAGTTAGAGTCCAAAACAAGGGCAAAAGTGTTTGGAAAAGTAGATACGACGGAGACGTATCAAGCCACCGTTCATAAATCTTTCATACATGTCACTCTTGATTCATTGCACATCCCGGTACATCGCCGGAGGCATTCACATAGAGTCATATTTTGTTCTAAGTATTGAGTTGTAATCTTTGAGTTGTAAGTAAATAAAAGTGTGATGATCATCATTATTAGAGCATTGTCCCAAAGTGAGGAGAGGATGATGGAGACTATGATTCCCCCACAAGTCGGGATGAGACTCCGGACGAAAAGAAAAAAAAGAAAGAAAAGAGGCCATAAAAAAGGAAGAAGAAGGTCCAAATAAAAAAATGAGAGAAAAAGAGAGAAGGGACAATGTTACTGTCCTTTTTCCACACTTGTGCTTAAAAGTAGCACCATGATCTTCATAATAGAGAGTCTCCTACGTTGTCACCTTCATATACTAGTGGGAATTTTACATTATAGAACTTGGCTTGTATATTCCAATGATGGGCTTCCTCAAAATGCCCTAGGTCTTCGTGAGCAAGCGAGTTGGATGCACACCCACTTAGTTTCTTTTGTTGAGCTTTCATACACTTATAGCTCTAGTGCATCCGTTGCATGGCAATCACTACTCACTCACATTGATATCTATTGATAGGCATCTCCATAGCCCATTGATACGTCTAGTTGATGTGAGACTATCTTCTCCTTTTTTTTGTCTTCTCCACATCCACCATTCTATTCCACCTATAGTGTTATGTCCATGGCTCACGCTCATGTATTGCGTGAAGATTGAAAAAGTTTGAGAACACCAAAAGTATGAAACAATTGCTTGGCTTGTCATTGGGGTTGTGCATGATTAAATACTTTGTGTGATGAAGATAGAGCATAGATAGACTATATGATTTTGTAGGGATAACTTTCTTCGGCCATGTTATTTTGAGAAGACATGATTGCTTTGTTAGTATGCTTGAAGTATTATTATTTTGATGTCAATATTAAACTTTTGTCTTGAATCTTTCGGATCTGAATATTCATGCCACAATAAAGAAAATTACATTGAGAAATATGCTAGGTAGAATTCCACATCAAATATTCTGTTTTTTTCACTTACCTACTCGAGGACGAGCGGGAATTAAGCTTGGGGATGCTTGATACGTCTCCAACATATCTATAATTTTTGATTGTTCCATGCTATTATATTATCTATGTTGGATGTTTAATGGGCTTTAATAATCACTTTTATATTATTTTTGGGACTAACCTACTAACCCAAGGCCCAGTACAAATTGCTGTTTTTTTGCCTATTTTAGTGTTTCACAGAAAAGGAATATCAAATGAAATCCAAACAGAATGAAACCTTCGGGAGAGTTATTTTTGGAACAAACGCGATCCAGAGGACTTGGAGTGGACGTCAAGAAATCAACGAGGAGGCCACGAGGCAGGGAGACGCACCTGCCCCCCTGGGCGCGCCCCTCACCCTCGTGGGCCCCTCGTAGCTCCACCGACCTACTTCTTCCTCCTATATATGTCCATATACCCCAAAAACATCCAGGAGCACCACGAAACCCTATTTCCACCGCCGCAACCTTCTGTACCCAAGAGATCCCATCTTGGGGCCTTTTCCGGAGCTCCACCGGAGAGGGAATCAATCACGGAGGGCTTCTACATCAACACCATAGCCTCTCCGACGATGTGTGAGTTGTTTACCTGAGACCTTCGGGTCCATAGTTATTAGCTAGATGGCTTCTTCTCTCTCTTTGGATCTCAATACAATGTTCTCCTCGATCTTCTTGGAGATCTATTCGATGTAACTCTTTTTGCGGTGTGTTTGTCGAGATCCGATGAATTGTGGGTTTCTGATCAATATTATCTATGAACAATATTTGATTCTTCTCTGAAATCTTTTATGTATGATTGGTTATCTTTGCAAGTCTCTTTGAATTATCAGTTTGGTTTGGCCTACTAGATTGATCTTTCTTGCAATGGGAGAAGTGCTTAGCTTTGGGTTCAATCTTGCGGTGTCCTTTCCCAGTGACAGCAGGGGCAACAAGGCACATATTGTATTGTTGCCATCGAGGATAAAAAGATGGGGTTTATATCATATTTCTTGAGTTTATCCCTCTACATCATGTCATCTTTCTTAATGTGTTACCCTGTTCTTATGAACTTAATACTCTAGATGCATGCTGGATAGCGGTCGGTGTGTGGAGCAATAGTAGTAGATGCAGAATCGTTTCAGTCTACTTGTCGCGGACGTGATGCCTATATACATGATCATGCCTAGATATTCTCATAATTATGCACTTTTCTATCAATTGCTTGACAGTAATTTGTTCACCCACCGTAATACTTATGCTATCTTGAGAGAAGCCACTAGTGAAACCTATGGCCCCGGGTCTATCTTTTATCATATAAGTTTCCAATCTATTTTATTTTGCAATCTTTACTTTCAATCTATATCATAAAAATACCAAAAATATTTATCTTATTATTATCTCTATCAGATCCCACTCTCGTAAGTGACCATGAAGGTATTCACAACCCCTTTATCGTGTTGGTTGCGAGGTTCTTATTTGTTTGTGTAGGTACGAGGGATTTGCGTGTAGTCTCCTACTGGATTGATACCTTGGTTCTCAAAAACTGAGGGAAATACTTATGCTACTTTACTACATCACCCTTTCCTCTTCAAGGGAAAACCAACGCAGTGCTCAAGTGGTAGCACGACAATCGATCCTATAATCCGGTCTCCCAACTACCACCATGAGTTCGCTAAAAGATGAAACCTATGTTGGGGAACGTTGCATGGGAAACAATTTTTTTCTACGCACACGCAAGATCTATCCATGGAGATGCATAGCTATGAGAGGGGGAGGGAATCTACATACCCTTGTAGTTTGCTAAGCGGAGGCATTTATCACGCGGTTGATGTAGTTGTACTCTTCGCGATCCGATCACGATCCAACCGATTTAGTGCCTAATGGACGGTGTCGTGGAATTGTCACGGCAGATGTCCTTAGTGTCAGGACTTAGTCGCGAGGCCAACGCATCTATGTGGTAGCTTGAGAGGGGTTGAGCGGGACAAGAGACATGATGTTTTACCCAGGTTCGGCCCCTCACGGTGGAGGTAAAAGCCTACATCCTGCTTCATTGATATTGATGATGATGATGATCACGGTTACAAGAGTGCTCTATCTTGAGAGCTATGGTCTAAACCTAACTTGTCCAACTTCTGGAACTTGTGAATCTTGTCCCTTTTGGGGAGCCCTACCCCTCCTTATATATGTTGGAGGGGCGGGTTACATGTAGAGTCCTATTAGGATTAGGACTAGTCTATCTCTAATACAAACCGGATACAAGTCCAGGTCTTAGCTCCTTGTAAGTTAATATTCCTCCTGCCTTTCCTCTTAAACCGGCCCACCATTAAACGTGAACCGGCCTTCTGGGTCTTGGGCCTTGTCATCTGTCTGTCCCGCCCGCCGGATCACCAGTGAGTCATAATAACCAGGTGGGTTGCATGTAAACCGCTAGGTCAAGGCGGGTTGCCAGTAACTCGCCAAGTGTCAGCGGAGTCTTCAGATAATCCGCCACGTCCAGCCGGGTTAACTTCCGGCCGGTTTACACCGCCAATCGTCTAAACCGCCAATCCTCTGGTGGTTTACCAATGAAACGCCTAGTCCGGCCGGGTTATACTTCCGGCCGGTTTACGCCGCGGGGTATATCCCCGACAGACGGCACCTCCGACTTTAGCACACGTGCGGCTCGATGACGTCTCCTCCTTCTTGATCCAGCAAGAGGGGTAGGAGAAGTGGATGGGATCACAACCAACACGATGGCGTGGTGGTGAGGGTGGTGGTGGAGTGATGTCTACCATGCAACTTTATTCTTGTAGACTCATGTTGGGCCTCCAAGCATAGAGTTTTGTAGGTCAGTAGCAATTTTCCCTCAAGTGGATGACCTAAGGTTTATCAATCCGTGGGAGCTGTAGGATGAAGAAGGTCTCTCTCAAACAACCCTGCAACCAAATACAAGAAATCTCTTGTGTCCCCAACACATCCAATACAATGGCAATTTGTATAGGTGCACTAGTTCGGTGAGGAGATGGTGATAAAAGTGTAATATCGATGGTAGAAATATATTTTTATAATCTGAATAAATAAAAACACCAAGGTAGCAATTGATAAAATGGAGCAAAAAACGGCATTGCAATGCTTGGAAATGAGACCTAGGGTCCGTACTTTCGCTAGTGAAGTTTCTCAACAATGCTAATATAATTAGATCATATAACCATCCCTCTAAGTGCGATGAAGAATCACTCCAAAGTTCCTATCTAGCGGAGAACATAAGAAGAAATCGCTTGTAGGGCACGAAACCACCTCGAAGCTATTCTTTCCGATCGATCTATCCAAGAGTTCGTACTAAAATAACACCAAATAATTGCAGATTCAAAATACTCAATCCAACACAAAGAACCTCAAAGAGTGCCCCAAGATTTCTACCGGAGAAACAAAGACAAGAACGTGCATCAACCCGTATGCATAGATTACCCCAATGTCACTGCGGGAATCAGCGAGTTGAGTGCCAAAACTGCCAAAACATACATCAAGTGAATAGATACGATACCCCAGTATCACCCCGAGTATTCATTTGCAAGACATATATCAAGTGCTCTCAAATCCATAAAAGTATTCAATCCGATAAAACGAAATCTCAAAGGGAAAACTCAATTCATCACAAGATAGAGAGGGGAAAACACCATATGATCGGACTATATTAACAAAAACCGTGATACATCAAGATTGTGACATCTCAAGAACATGAGAGAGAGAGATATTAAACACATAGCTACTGGTACAAATCCTCAGCCCCGAGGGTGGACTACTCGCTCCTCATCGTGGAGGCCGCCGGGATGATGAAGATGGCCATCGGTGATGATTCCCCCTCTGGTGGAGTGCTGGAACGGGGTCTAGATTGGTTTCTCATGGGTACAGAGCCTTGCGGTGGCGGAACTTCTGATCTAGGGTAACCCTGAGGGTTTTTGGAATATTTGATGATTTATAGGGGTAAGAGGGGGTGCGGGAGGCCACCGAGGTGGGCACAACCCACCTGGGCGCACGTGGGCCTCCAAGCGCGCCCTGGTGGGTTGTGCCCCCCTTGGGGCACCCCCAGGTGCTTCTCTGGCCCACTGGATGTCTTCTGGTCCATAAAAATCCACAAAAAAATTTGCGGTGTTTGGACTCCGTTTGATATTGATTTCCTATGATGTAAAAAACAAGCAACAAACAACAACTGGCACTTGGCACTGGGTCAATAGGTTAGTCCCAAAAAATGATAAAAAGTTGCTATAAAATGATTATAAAACATCCAAGAATGATAATATAACAGCATGAATACTTCATAAATTATAGATACGTTGGAGACGTATCAGAATCGCCAAGCTTAATTCCTACTCGTCCTCGAGTAGGTAAATGATAAAAGAAATAATTTATGAAGTGTGAATGCTAGCAAAGTGCACAAGTTTGATCAATGATAATTTCAGTCACTTTTCCTAGCATCATAACTGAAGGAAATATGCCCTAGAGGCAATAATAAATTTGTTATTTATATTTCCTTATATCATGATAAATTTTTATTATTCATGCTAGAATTGTATTAACCGGAACTTAGTACATGTGTGAATACATAGACAAACAGAGTGTCACTAGTTTGCCTCTACTTGACTAGCTCGTTGAATCAATGATGGTTATGTGTCCTAACCATAGACATGAGTTGTCATTTGATTAATGTGATCACATCATTAGAGAATGATCTGATTGACTTGACCCATCCATTCGCTTAGCACGATGATCGTTTAGAATGATCATGCAACTCCCAAATACCGGAGGAACACTTTGTGTGCTACCAAACGTCACAACGTAAATGGGTGATTATAAAGGTGCTCTACAGGTGTCTTTGATGGTGTTTGTTGAGTTGACATGGATCAAGATTAGGATTTGTCACTCTGATTGTCGGAGAGGTATCTCTGGGCCCTCTCGGTAATGTACATCACAATAAGCCTTGCAAGCAATGTAGCTAATGAGTTAGTTACAGGATGTATCATTACGGAACAAGTAAAGAGACTTACCGGTAACGAGATTGAACTAGGTATTGATATACCGACGATCGAATCTCGGGCAAGTAACATACCGATGACAAAGGGAACAACGTATACCGTTATGCGGTTTGACCGATAAAGATCTTCATAGAATATGTAGGAACCAATATGAGCATCCAGGTTCCGCTATTGGTTATTAACTAGAGACATGTCTCGGTCATGTCTACATAGTTCTCGAACCCGTATGGTCCGCACGCTTAACGTTCGGTGACGATCGGTATTATGAGTTTATGCGTTTTGATGTACCAAAGGTAGTTTGGAGTCCCGGATTTGATCACGGACATAACGAGGAGTATCGAAATGGTCGAGACGTAAAGATCGATATATTGGAAGCCTATGTTAGGACATCGGAATGGTTCCGGGTGAAAATGGGAGTATACCAGAGCACCGGGAGGTTACCGGAACCCCGCGGGAGGTATATGGGCCTTATTGGGCCTTAGTGGGAGAGAGGGGAAAGGAGCAAAGGAGGGGGCGCCCCCCCCCCAAGCCCAATCCAAATTGGGAGGGGGGCCGGCCCCCCTTTCCTTCCTCCTCCCTCCTCCTTCCTTCTCTCCTAAATCCAACAAGGAAGGGGGGAATCTTACTCCCCGTGCGAGTAGGACTCCCCTTGGGGCGCGCCTAGGAGGACGGCCCCCTCCCCCTCCTCCACTCCTTTATATACGGGGGAGGGGGGCACCCCATAGACACACAAGTTGATCATTGATCTTTAGCCATGTACGATGCCCCCCTCCACCATAATCCACCTCATTTATATCGTAGCGGTGCTTAGGCGAAGCCCTGTTCCGGTAGCAACATCATCATGATCATCATGCCGTCGTGCTGACGAAGCTCTCCCTCGAAGCTCTACTGGATCGTGAGTTCACGGGACGTCACCGAGCTGAACGTGTGCAGATCGCAGAGGTGTCGTACCTTTGGTGCTAGATCGGTCGATCGTGAAGACGTACGACTACATCAACCGCGTTGTCATAACGCTTCCGCTTACGGGGGTACATAGACGATACTCTCCCCTCTCATAGCTATGCATCACCATGATCTTGCGTGTGCGTAGGAATTTTTTTGAAATTACTGCATTCCCCAACAGTGGTATCAGAGCCAGGTTTATGCGTAGATGTTATATGCACGAGTAGAACACAAAGGAGTTGTGTGCGTGGGTATATACATATTGCTTGCCGTCACTAGTTGATTCTTGATTCAACGGCATTGTTGGATGAAGCGGCCTAGACTGACATTACGCGTACGCTTACGCAAGACTGGTTCTACTGACGTGCTTCGCACACATGTGGCTAGTGGGTGTCTATTTCTCCAACTTTAGTTGAATCGGATTCAATGAACAGGGTTCTTTCTGAAGATCAAAAAGCAATCACTATACCGCGTTGTGGTTTTTGATGCGTAGGTAAGAACGGTTCTTGCTCAGCCCGTAGCAGCCACGTAAAACTTGCAACAACAAAGTAGAGGACGTCTAACTTGTTTTTGTAGGGCATGTTGTGATGTGATATGGTCAAGACATGATGCTGAATTTTATTGTATGAGATGATCGTGTTTTGTAACACAGTTATCGGCAACTGGCAGGAGCCATATGGTTGTTGCTTTATTGTATGAAATGCAATCGCCATGTAATTGCTTTACTTTATCATTAAGCGGTAGCGATAGTCGTAGAAGCAATAGTTGGCGAGACGACAACGATGCTTCGATGGAGATCAAGGTGTCAAGCCGGTGACGATGGTGATCATGACGGTGCTTTGGAGATGGAGATCAAATGCATAAGATGATGATGGCCATATCATATCACTTATATTGATTGCATGTGATGTTTATCCTTTATGCATCTTATTTTGCTTAGTTCGGCAGTAGCATTATAAGATGATCTCTCACTAAATTTCAAGGTATAAGTGTTCTCCCTAAGTATGCACCGTTGCTACAGTTCATCGTGCCGAGACACCACGTGATGATCGGGTGTGATAAGCTCTATGTTCACATACAACGGGTGCAAGCCAGTTTTACACACGCATAATACTCGGGTTAAACTTGACGAGCCTAGCATATGCAGATATGGCCTTGGAACACTGAGACCGAAAGGTCGAGCGTGAATCATATAGTAGATATGATCAACATAGTGATGTTCACCATTGAAAACTACTCCATCTCACGTGATGATCAGACATGGTTTAGTTGATATGGATCACGTGATCACTTAGATGATTAGAAAGATGTCTATCTAAATGGGAGTTCTTAAGTAATTTGATTAATTGAACTTTAATTTATCATGAACTTAGTACCTGATAGTATTTTGCATGTCTATGTTGTTGTAGATAGATGGCCCGTGCTGTTGTTCCATTGAATTTTAATGTGTTCCTAGAGAAAGCTAAGTTGAAAGATGATGGTAGCAACTACACGGACTGGGTCCGTAACTTGAGGATTATCCTCATTGCTGCATAGAAGAATTATGTCCTGGAAGCACCGCTAGGTGACAAACCCACTGCAGGAGCAACGCCAGATGTTATGAACACATGGTAGAGCAAAGTTGATGACTACTCGATAGTTCAGTGTGCCATGCTTTACGGCTTAGAATCGGGACTTCAACGACGTTTTGAATGTCATGGGGCATATGAGATGTTCCAGGAGTTGAAGTTAATATTTCAAGCAAATGCCCAGATTGAGAGATATGAAGTCTCCAATAAGTTCTACAGCTGCAAGATGGATGAGAATAGTTCTGTCAGTGAACATATACTCAGAATGTCTAGGTACCACAACCACTTGACTCAACTGGGAGTTGATCTTCCAAATGATAGTGTCATTGACAGAGTTCTTCAATCACTGCCACCAAGCTACAAGAGCTTCGTGATGAACTATAATATGCAAGGGATGGATAAGACGATTCCTGAGCTCTTCGCAATGCTAAAGGCTGCGAAGGTAGAAATCAAGAAGGAGCATCAAGTGTTGATGGTCAACAAGACCACCACTTTCAAGAAAAGGGTAAAGGGAAGAAGGGGAACTTCAAGAAGAACAGCAAGCCAGTTGCTATTCAAGTGAAGAAACCCAAGTCTGGACCTGATGTCTACTACACAACCTTCTTCTTGTAGACGTCGTTGGGCCTCCAAGTGCAGAGGTTTGTAGGACAGTAGCAAATTTCCCTCAAGTGGATGACCTAAGGTTTATCAATCCGTGGGAGGCATAGGATGAAGATGGTCTCTCTCAAACAACTCTGCAACCAAATAACAAAGAGTCTCTTGTATCCCCAACACACCCAATACAATGCTAAATTGTATAGGTGCACTAGTTCGACGAAGAGATGGTGATATAAGTGCAATATCGATGGTAGATATAGGTTTTTGTAATCTTAAAATATAAAAACAGCAATGTAACTAATGATAAAAGTGAGCACAAACGGTATTGCAATGCTAGGAAACAAGGCCTAGGGTTCATACTTTCACTAGTGCAAGTTCTCTCAACAATAATAACATAATTGGATCATATAACTATCCCTCGACATGCAACAAAGATGTGACGCCCGGATTATTAAGCTACAGTAAACGCCTGCTAATGTTGCCACATCAGCACATTACTATTGCTAATCCTCAGTTGATCCAAATCACTGTTCATATTCAAACTCAAAGTTAAAGTCAAAAATTCAAATTTGCCAAAGCTGAAAACTAAAATGTTCAAAGTGTGGAAAATAATCCCTGGATATTTTTCCTGTTGGAACCAACCTCTTTTGAATTCCCAAAGTGCCCCTGGGAATTAATTTTTGGTCCAACAACATTTAAAATTGGTGCTTTCAATTTCTAAAAACGGATAGACAATTCCAAAAGGCCCTAAACTTTTTGTGCAACCTGGTAATATTGTGCTTGAATTATGTGCCAAGTTTCACACTTTGCAAAAAATCATTTGGTAGCCCAAATAATTGCAAATCTGTAGTTGTTTGACTTGCAGGAAAAAGAAAGGGAAAATGCACAAAATCTACTGTTTGCTTAAAGCCTAGTTCTACAGTGCAGCCTGGCCCAGACCGACCAGCCTTTCCTTCCACCTCCCTCCAGTGCAGGAGGCAGAGGCGCCATAGCCGCCCACGCACGAGATGCCACACGTGGCGTGCATCCTGCGGTCCTGTCGCTAGGTTAAGAGCTGCCCCAAGCCTCCTCCTCCCTGAACGAACCCTAGTCACCACTCCATCTCTCCCCCGCTCGTTTTCTTCCCCCCACAACCCATAGCCGAAGCAACCCCGCCATGGCCGTCGTCATTCGCGCGCTCCTCGTCACCCCCGAAGCATGTGGCCGTGCCCCTTGACCCCACCCTCGCCCGCTACTTCCTCTACTGTCAACCGTTGGAGCTCGGCGCCACTACATCACCGACATCGAGGCATCTTCCACCTTCGGCCGCCGCTCATCGCCGCTTCGATTTGTCGCCTCCAAGCCTTCCCGAGCTTACTTTGCACCTCTACAGGTTCGCGGTGAGGTCCCCAACCGATTCCCCTCGTTCGCAACTTCAATCCACCCCGTTAGGCGCCGCCCCGTGCTCGTCCGTGGCCGCCATGGCCGGAGCCCGAGCTCCCGTGTACGTGCTCTGCTGCTACGCTATTTGTTGTTGCTTGTTGCTCCGCCCACACCCACCACCTCATCCGCCAGCGTCCGCCACCGCTCCACACGCTCGCCCACCTTTGCTCGTCGGCGTCGTCCGAGCGGCCTCCGCGACGCGCTCCCTGGCCTTCCCGCCCCGGGACGCCGCTGGCCGGGGCCGCGCCTTGCTCCCTGCGTGCCACTACGGCTGTCGCTGAGGCCCGTTGCCGCTGCTGCCTTGCTGACGCGGTCGTGGCCGGCCCCTGCCTCGAGCGAGCGCAGGCAAGCAGCTCCCCCCCTCGGTCGTCTCTGTCCCTGCCAGATCGGGCTGGCCCTGACTAACCAAGGATTAGTTTAGGACTAATTCCCCACTAATGGCACACTGACATGTGGGGCCCCCACCACTATTTAGCATAAATAATTCTTAAACTAAAATTAGTTTACCCTGTGACACTGACATGTGGGTCCTCCCCTAAATAAAACAACTTAGTTAATATTAAACAAATGCTAGTCAATGACACCTAGACCCCACCTGCCCTTTGACTGGTCAACTTTGACCTTTGACCCGCTGATTCAGCACACCCCCTGGACCCGACAGTCATAGACCTAGGCTAGTCCACTTGTGGGTTAAAAAGTATTCTGCCATATTTAATAATTTCGAATTTAATTAATTCCAGAAAATTGTTTAAACTTTGGAAATTCATATAAATTAATTCGTAGCTCGGATGAAAATGTTTTATACATGAAAAATGCTCAGAAAAATATGACGAATCCGAATATGTCACCCACATACCTGCCACACCCCTCTAACCTACTGGACATGGAACCTTCCCCTCTCATTCATTTGTCCGGGAAATGCCAAATGTCGGGAAAACCCCTCCGGATGTTTTCCATCTTCGTCTTCAACGTGTAGTACCACGTTAGTTCACCCCTAACACCGCATATTACCATGTTATGCCTTGTGATGATTTGTTTGCTTTATATTTATTGTTTCTTTCCCCTCTTCTCTCCGGTAGACTACGAGACTGACGCCGCTGCTGGTGCCCTGTCCGACTACGTTGTTGACGACCCCTACTTGCCAGAGCAACCAGGCAAGCCCCCCCCCCTTGATCACCAGATATCGCCTATTCCTCTCTCTACTGCTTGCATTAGAGTAGTGTAGCATGTTACCGCTTTCCGTTAATCCTTTCTGATGCATAGCCTGTCATTGTTACCACAGCTGTTGATACCTTACCTGCAATCATAAATGCTTAGTATAGGATGCTAGTTTATCATCAGTGGCCCTACATTCTTGTCAGTCTGCCATGCTATACTATCGGGTCGTGATCATGTTGGGTGTTGATCACGGGTATATACTATACATATTACACGTGATACATGTTGTGACTAAAGTCGGGTCGGCTCGTTGAGTACCCGCGGTTGATTCACGAATTGGGGGATGAAAGGACATACTTTCCCGACGGCCCTGGCCCTGGTCGGCGTTCGCGGTTACTTCAAGATAACACGCTTAACGAGATCTTGGTATTTGATCTGAGTCTGGCCACTGGCCTATACGCACTAACCAACTACGCGGAAACAGTTATGGGCACTCGACGTCGTGGTATCAGCCGAAGCCTTCGTGACGTCAGCGACTGAGTGGCGCACGCCGGGTTGGACCGCGTAACGCAACTTCCTTTGTAATGAAGGTTGCTAGGTCTGCTCACCGGCCGCGTACGCAACATGCAGGTGTGCAATGGGCGATGGGCCCAAACCCCCGCGCCATAGGATTTAGACCGGCGTGCTGACCTCTCTGTTGTGCCTAGGTAGGGCTGCGACGTGTTGATCTTCCGAGGTCGGGCATGACCCAGAAAAGTGTGACCGGACAAAGGGGATTGAGCGTGTTGGGAAATGTGGTGCACCCCTGCAGGGAAGCTGATCTATTCGAATAGCCGTGTCCCTCGGTAAAAGGACGACCCAGAGTTGTACCTTGACCTTATGACAACTAGAACCGGATACTTAATAAAACACACGCTTCCAAGTGCCAGATACAACCGGTGATCGCTCTCTCACAGGGCGACGAGGGGAGGATCATCGGGTAGGGTTATGCTATGCGATGTCACTTGGTGAACTTACCATCTACTCTCTTCTGCATGCTGCAAGATGGAGGCGGCCAGAAGCGTAGTCTTCGACAGGACTAGCTATCCCCCTCTTATTCCGGCATTCTGCAGTTCAGTCCACATATACTACCCCCATTCATTGATACCAATGCATATGTAGTGTAGCTCCTTGCTTGCGAGTACTTTGGATGCGAACTCACGGTTGCTTTGTTCCCCTTTTCCCCCTTTCTTTACCCGCTTGTTGCAACCGGACGATGGAGCCCAGGAGCCAGACGCCACCGTCGACGATGACTCCTACTACACTGGAGGTGCCTACTACTACGTGCAGGCCGCTGACGACGACCAGGAGTAGTTTAGGAGGATCCCAGGCAGGAGGCCTGCGCCTCTCTCGATCTGTATCCTAGTTTGTGCTAGCCTTCTTAAGGCAAACTTGTTTAACTTATACCTGTACTCAAATATTGTTGCTTCCGCTGACTCGTCTATGATCGACCTCTTGTATTCGAGCCCTCAAGGCCCCTGGCTTGTAATATGATGCTTGTATGACTTATTTTATTTGTAGAGTTGTGTTGTGATATCTTCCCGTGAGTCCCTGATCTTGATCGTACACGTTTGCGTGTATGATTAGTGTACGATTGAATCGGGGGCATCACAAAAGAGTCACTCCAAAGTCACTAATAGCGGAGAACAAACGAAGAGATTATTGTAGGGTACGAAACCACCTCAAAGTTATTCTTTCTGATCGATCTATTCAAGAGTTCGTACTAGAATAACACGTTAAGACACAAATCAACCAAAACCCTAATGTCACATAGATACTCCAATGTCACCTCAAGTATCTGTGGGTATGATTATACGATATGCATCACACAATCTCAGATTCATCTATTCAACCAACACAAAGAACTTAAAAGAGTGCCCCAAAGTTTCTACCGGAGAGTCAAGAAGAAAACGTGTGCCAACCCCTATGCATAAGTTCATGAGGTCACGAAACTCGCAAGTTGATCACCAAAACATACATCAAGTGGATCACGTGATATCCCATTGTCACCACAGATAAGCACATGAAAGACATACATCAAGTGTTCTCAAATCCTTAAAGACTCAATCCAATAAGATAAGTTCAAATGGTAAACTCAATTCATCACAAGAGAGTAGAGGGGGAGAAACATCATAAGATCCAACTATAACAGCAAAGCTCGCGATACATCAAGACCGTTTCGAATCAAGAACATGAGAGAGGGAGAGAGAGAGATCAAACTCATAGCTACTGGTACATACCCTCAGCCCCTAGGGTGAACTACTCCCTCCTCATCATGGAGAGCGCCGGGATGATGAAGATGGCCACCGGAGAGGGATTCCCTCCTCGGGCAGGGTGCCGGAACTGGTCTAGATTGGTTTTCAGTGGCTACGGAGGCTTCTGGCGGCGGAACTCCCGATCTAGGTTATTTTCTGGGGTTTTTTGTATTTATAGGAATTTTTGGCGCCGGTCTCACGTCAAGAAGGTGCACGAGTCATCCACAAGGCAGGCCCACGCGCTGGGGGGAGGGGGCGTGCCCCCCACCCTCGTGCATGGCCCAAGACTCTTCTGGCCCAACTCTTTTACTCCGGGGGTCTTCTTTTGGTCCATAAAAAATCGTCAAAAATTGGCACGACAATTGGACTCCGTTTGGTATTCCTTTTCTATAAAACTCAAAAACAAGGGAAAACAAAAACTAGCACTGGGCTCTAGGTTAATAGGTTAGTCCCAAAAATCATATAAAATAGCATATAAATGCATATAAAACATCCAAGGTTGATAATATAATAGCATGGAACAATAAAAAATTATAGATATGTTGGAGACGTATCAAGCATCCCCAAGCTTAATTCATGCTCGTCCTTGAGTAGGTAAATGACAAAAACAGAATTTTTGATGTGGAATGCTACCTAACATATTTATCCATGTAATTCTCTTTATTGTGGCAAGAATATTCAGATCCGAAAGATTCAAGAAAAAAGTTTAATATTGACATAAAAATAATAATACTTCAAGCATACTAACAAAGTAATCATGTCTTCTCAAAATAACATGGCTAAAGAAAGCTATCCCTACAAAATCATATAGTCTGGCTATGCTCTATCTTCATCACACAAAATATTTAAATCATGCACAACCCCGGTGACAATCCAAGCAATTGTTGCATACTTTTGATGTTCTCAAACTTTTTGAAATCTTCACGCAATACATGAGCGTGAGCCATGGACATAGCACTATAGGTGGAATAGAATGGTGGTTGTGGAGAAGACAAAAAGGAGAAGATAGTCTCACATCAACTAGGCGTATCAACAGGCTATGGAGATGCCCATCAATAGATATCAATGTGAGTGAGTAGGGATTGCCATGCAACGGATGCATTAGAGCTATAAGTGTATGAAAGCTCAACAAAAGAAACTAAGTGGGTGTGCATCCAACTCGCTTTCTCACGAAGACCTAGGGCATTTTGAGGAAGCCCATCATTGGAATATACAAGCCAAGTTCTATGATGTAAAATTCCCACTAGTATATGAAAGTGACAACATAGGAGACTCTTTATCATGAAGATCATGGTGCTACTTTGAAGCACAAGTGTGGTAAAAGGATAGTAGCATTGCCCCTTCTCTCTTTTTCTCTCTCTCTTTTTGTTTTTTGGGCCTTCTCTTTTTTTATGGCCTCTTTTTTCTCTTTTTTTCATCCGGAGTCTCATCCCGACTTGTGGGGGAATCATAGTCTCCATCATCCTTTCCTCACATGGGACAATGCTCTAATAATTATGACCACCACACTTTTATTTACTTACAACTCAAGAATTACAACTCGATACTTAGAACAAAATTTGACTCTATGTGAATGCCTCCGACGGTGTACCGGGATGTGCAATGACTCTGAGTGACATGTATGGAAGAATTATGAACGGTGGCTTTGCCACAAATACGATGTCAACTACATGATCATGCAAAGAAATATGACAATGATGGAGCGTGTCATAATAAACGGAACGGTGGAAAGTTGCATGGCAACATATCTCGGAATGGCTATGGAAATGCCATAATAGGTAGGTATAGTGGCTGTTTTGAGGAAAGTATATGGTGGGTTTTGTTGGGGAACGTAGCGGAAATTCAAAATTTTCCTACGTGTCACCAAGATCTATCTATGGAGAGACCAGCAACGAGGGGAAGGAGAGTGCATCTACATACCCTTGTAGATCGCTAAGCGGAAGCGTTCAAGAGAACGGGGTTGAAGGAGTCGTACTCGTCGTGATCCAAATCACCGAAGATCCTAGTGCCGAACGGACGGCACCTCCGCGTTCAACACACGTACAGCCCGACGATGTCTCCCATGCCTTGATCCAACAAGGAGAGAGGGAGAGGTTGAGGAAGACTCCATCCAGCAGCAGCACAACAGCGTGGTGGTGGTGGAGGAGCGTGGCAATCCTGCAGGGCTTCGCCAAGCACCACGGGAGAGGAGAAGGACTTGGGAGAGGGGAGGGCTTTGTAGATCACGCGCGGAAGCGTTCAAAGAACGGGGATGAGGTAGTCGAACACGACGTGATCCAAATCACCGAAGATCTTAGCACCGAACGGACGGTGCCTCCGCGTTCAACACACGTACGGTCAGCGTAACGTCTCCTTCTTCTTGATCCAGCAAGAGGGAAGGAGAGGTTGAGGAAGATGGCTCCAGCAGCAGCACGACGGCGTGGTGGTGATGGAGTTGCAGTACTCCGTCAGGGCTTCGCCAAGCGCTATGGAGGAGGAGGAGGAGGTGTTGGAGAGGGAGAAGGAGGCAACCAAAGGCAAAAGGTGTGTTTGAGAGGCCCTCCTTCCCCACTATATATAGGGAGCCCAAGGGGGGGGGGCGCCGGCCCTAGGATATCCAATCTCCTAGGGGGGCGGCGGCCAAGGGAGGTTTCCCTCCCCCCCCAAGGCACCTAGGGGTGCCTTCCCCTTGTGGGACTCTTCCTTTCTTGAAACCCTAGGCGCATGGGCCTCTTGGGGCTGGTGCCCTTGGCCCATGTAGGCCAAGGCGCACCCCCTACAGCCCATGTGGCCCCCCGGGGCAGGTGGCCCCACCCGGTGGACCCCCGGGACCCTTCCGGTGGTCCCGGTACAATACCGATGACCCCGAAACTTGTCCCGATGGCCGAAATAGGATTTCCTATATATAAATCTTTACCTCCGGACCATTCCGGAACTCCTCGTGACGTCTGGGATCTCATCCGGGACTCCGAACAACATTCGGTAACCACATACAAACTTCCTTTATAACCCTAGCGTCATCGAACCTTAAGTGTGTAGACCCTACGGGTTCGGGAGACATGCAGACATGACCGAGACGTTCTCCGGTCAATAACCAACAGCGGGATCTGGATACCCATGTTGGCTCCCACATGTTCCACGATGTCAAGGACTTAATCAATCTCGTATTCAATTCCCTTTGTCTAGCGGTACGACACTTTCCCGAGATTCGATCGTCGGTATCCCGATACCTTGTTCAATCTCGTTACCGGCAAGTCTCTTTACTCGTTTCGTAACACATCATCCCGTGATCAACTCCTTGGTCACATTGTGCACATTATGATGATGTCCTACCGAGTGGGCCCAGAGATACCTCTCCGTTTACACGGAGTGACAAATCCCAGTCTCGATTCGTGCCAACCCAACAGACACTTTCGGAGATACCTGTAATGTACCTTTATAGCCACCCAGTTACGTTGTGACGTTTGGCACACCCAAAGCACTCCTACGGTATCCGGGAGTTGCACAATCTCATGGTCTAAGGAAATGATACTTGACATTAGAAAAGCTTTAGCATACGAACTACACGATCTTTGTGCTAGGCTTAGGATTGGGTCTTGTCCATCACATCATTCTCCTAATGATGTGATCCCGTTATCAATGACATCCAATGTCCATGGTCAGGAAACCGTAACCATCTATTGATCAACGAGCTAGTCAACTAGAGGCTTACTAGGGACATGGTGTGGTCTATGTATCCACACATGTATCTGAGTTTCCTATCAATACAATTCTAGCATGGATAATAAACGATTATCATGAACAAGGAAATATAATAATAACCAATTTATTATTGCCTCTAGGGCATATTTCCAACAGTCTCCCACTTGCACTAGAGTCAATAATCTAGTTCACATCGCCATGTGATTAAGACTCACAGGTCACATCGCCATGTAACCAACATCCAAAGAGTTTACTAGAGTTAATAATCTAGTTCACATCACTATGTGATTAGCACTCAATGAGTTCTGGGTTTGATCATGTTGCTTGTGAGAGAGGTTTTAGTCAACGGGTCTGAACCTTTCAGATCCGTGTGTGCTTTACAAATCTCTATGTCATCTCCTAGATGTAGCTACCACGTTCTATTTGGAGCTAATCCAAATAACTGTTCTACTTGGAGCTATTCTAAATTGTTGCTCCATTATACGTATCCGGTATCTCTACTCAGAGCTATCCGGATAGGTGTTAAGCTTGCATCGACGTAACCCTTTACGACGAACTCTTTTACCACCTGCATAATCGAGAAAATTCCTTAGTCCACTAGTTACTAAGGATAACTTTGACCACTGTCATGTGATCCATTCTTGGATCACTCTTGTACCCCTTGACTGATTCATGGCAAGGCACACTTCAGGTGCGGTACACAGCATAGCATACTGTAGAGCCTACGTCTTAAGCATAGGGGACGACCTTCGTCCTTTCTCTCTATTCTGCCATGGTCGAGCTTTAAGTCTTAACTTCATACCTTACAACTCAGGTAAGAACTCCTTCTTTGACTGATTCATCTTGAACACCTTCAAGATCATGTCAAGGAATGTGCTCATTTGAAAGTACCATTTAAGCGTTTTGATCTATCCTTATAGATCTTGATGCTCAATGCTCAAGTAGCTTAATCCAGGCTTTCCATTGAAAAACACTTTTCAAATAACCCTATATGCTTTCCAGAAATTCTACGTCATTTCCGATCAACAATATGTTAACAACATATACTCATCGGAAATTCTATAGTGCTCCCACTCACTTCTTTGGAAATACAAGTTTCTCATAAACTTTGTATAAACCCAAAATCTTTGATCATCATCAAAGCATACATTCCAACTCCGAGATGCTTACTCCAGTCCTTAGAAGGATTGCTGGAGCTTTGCATACTTATTAGCATCTTTCAGGATTGACAAAACCTTCCGGTTGTATCACATACAACCTTTCCTCAAGAAAATCGTCGAGGAAACAATGTTTTGACATCCTATCTGCAAGATTTCATAAATAATGCAGTAATCGCTAATATAATTCCAACAGACTCTTAGCATCGCTACGAGTGAGAAAGTCTCATCGTAGTCAACTCCTTGAACTTGTCGGAAAACATCTTAACGACAAGTCGAGCTTTCTTAATGGTGACATTTACCATCATTGTCCGTCTTCCTTTTAAAATCCATCTGCACTCAACAGCCTTACGACCATCGAGCTGTTTTGCCAAAGTCTACACTTTGTTTTCATACATGGATCCTCTCTCGGATTTTATGGCCTCGAGCCATTTAGCGGAATCCGGGCCCACCATCGCTTCTCCACGGCTCGTAGGTTCATTGTTGTCTAGCAACATGACTTCCAAGACAGGATTACGTACCACTCTGAAGTAGTACGCATCCTTGTCATCCTACGAGGTTTGGGAGTGACTTGATCCGAAGTCTCATGATCAATATCATAAGCTTCCACTTCAATTGGTGTAGGTGCCACAGGAACAACTCTTTGTGCCCTGCTATACACTAGTTGAAGTGACGGTTCAATAACCTCATCAAGTCTCCACCATCCTCCCACTCAATTCCTTCGAGAGAAACTTTTTCTCGAGAAAGGACCCGATTCTAGAAACAATCCCTTATTGCTTTCAGATCTGAGACAGGAGGTATACCCAACTGTTTTGGGTGTCCTATGAAGATGCATTTATCCGCTTTGGGTTCGAGCTTATCAGCCTGAAAGTTTTTCACATAAGCGTCGCAGCCCCACACTTTTAAGAAATGACAGCTTAGGTTTCTCTAAACCATAGTTCATACGGTGTCATCTCATCGGAATTACGTGGTGCCCTATTTAAAGTGAATGTGGTTGTCTCTAATGCCTAACCCATAAACTACCATGGTAATTCGATAAGAGACATCATGGTATGCATCATATCCAATAGGGTGCAGTTATGATGTTCGGACACACCATCACACTATGGTGTTCTAGGCTGTATTAGTTGTGAAACAATTTCCACAATGTCTTAATTCTGTGCCAAACTCGTAATTCAGATATTCATCTCTATGATCATATCATAGATATTTTATCCTCTTGTCACGACGATCTTTCAACTTCACCCTGAAATTACTTGAACCTTTCAATAATTCAGACTCGTGATTCATCAAGTAAATATACTCAACATCTACTCAAATCATCTATGAAGTAAGAACATAACGATGTCCACTACACGCCTCGGCATTCATTGGACTGCACACATCAAAATGTATTACTTCCAACAAGTTGCTTTCTAGTTCCATTTTACTGAAAACGAGGCTTTCAGTCATCTTGTCCATGTAGTATGATTTGCATATCTCAAGTGATTCAAAATCAAGTGAGTCCAAACGGTCCATTTGCATGGAGTTTCTTCATGCATATACACCAATAGACATGGTTCACATGTCTCAAACTTTTCAAAAATGAGTGAGTCCAAAGATCCATCAACATGGAGCTTCCTCATGCGTTTTATACCGATATGACTTACGTGGCAGTGCCACAATTAGGTGGTACTATCATTACTATCTTTTGGCATGAACATGTGTATCACTACGATCGAGATTCAATAAACCATTCATTTCAGGTGTAAGACCATTGAAGGTATTATTCAAATAAACAGAGTAACCATTATTCTCTTTAAATGAATAACCGTATTGCGATAGACATAATCCAATCATGTCTATGCTCAACGCAAACACCAAATAACAATTATTCAGGTTTAACACCAATCTCGATGGTAGAGGGAGCGTGTGATCCTTGATCATATCAACATTGGAGACACTTCCAACACATATCGTCAGCTCACCTTTAGCTAGTCTCCGTTTATTCCGTAGCTTTTATTTCGAGTTACTAACACTTAAGCAACCGAACCGGTATCTAATACACTGGTGCTACCAGGAGTACTAGTAAAGTACACATCAACACAATGTATATCCAATATACTTCTATCGACCTTGCGAGCCTTCTAATCTACCAAGTATCTAGGGTAATTCTGCTCCAGTGGCGGTTCCCCTTATTACAAAAGCACTCAGTCTCGGGTTTGGGTTCAACCTTGGGTTTCTTCACTAGAGCAGCAGCTGAATTGCCGTTTCATGAAGTATCCCTTTGTTCCCTTGCCCTTCTTGAAACTAGTGGTTTCACCAACCATCAACAATTGATGCTCCTTCTTGATTTCTACTTTCGCGGTGTCAAACATCGCGAATATTTCAAGGATCATCATATATGTCCCAGATACATTATAGTTCATCACGAAGCTCTAGCAGCTTGGTGGTAATGACTTCGGAGAACCATCACTATTTCATCTGGAAGATCAACTCCCACTCGATTCAAGCGATTGTTGTACTCAGACAATCTGAGCACAAGCACAATAATTGAGCTTTTCTCCTTAGTTTGCAGGCTAAGAAAATCGTCGGAGGTCTTATACCTCTTGACGTGGGCACGAGCCTGAAATCCCAATTTCAGCCCTCGAAACATCTCATATGTTTCGCGACGTTTCAAAACCGTCTTCGGTGCCTCAACTCTAAACCGTTTAACTGAACTATCACGTAGTTATCAAAACGTGTATGTCAGATGTTCGCAACATCCACAGACGACGTTCGAGGTTCAGCACACTGAGCGGTGCATTAAGGACATAAGCCTTCTATGAAGCAATGAGGACAATCCTCGGTTTACGGACCTAGTCCGCATAATTGCTACTATCAACTTTCAACTAAATTTTCTCTAGGAACATATCTAAACAGTAGAACTGAAGTGCGAGCTACGACATAATTTGCGAAGACCTTTTGACTATGTTCAGGATAATTAAGTTCATCTTATGAACTCCCACTCAGATAGACATCCCTCTAGTCATCTAAGTGATTACATGATCCGAGTCAACTAGGCCGTGTCCGATCATCACATGAGACGGACTAGTCAACATCGGTGAACATCTTCATGTTGATCGTATCTACCATACGACTCATGCTCGACCTTTCGGTCTTCTGTGTTCCAAGGCCATGTCTATACACATGCTAGGCTCGTCAAGTCAACCTAAGTGTTTGCATGTGTAAATCTGTCTTACACCCGTTGTATGTGAACGTTTGAATCAAACACCCGATCATCACGTGGTGCATTAAAACTACAAACTGTCGCAACGGTGCAGAGTTAGGGGGAACACTTTCTTGAAATTATTATGAGGGATCATCTTATTTACTACCGTCGTTCTAAGTAAACAAGATGCATAAACATGATAAACATCACATGCAATCAAATAGTGACATGATATGGCCATCATCACTTTGCTCCTCTTGATCTCCATCTTCGGGGCTCCATGATCATCTTGTCACCGGCATGACACCATGATCTCCATCATCATGATCTCCATCATCGTGTCTTCATGAAGTTGTCTCGTCAACTATTACTTCTACTACTATAGCTAACGGTTAGCAATAAAGTAAAGTAATTACATGACGTTTATGTTGACACGCAGGTCATAAATAAATTAAGACAACTCCTATGGCTCCTGCCGGTTGTCATACTCATCGACATGAAAGTCGTGATTCCTATTACAAGAACATGATCAATCTCATACATCACATATATCATTCATCACATCCTTTTGGCCATATCACATCACAAAGCATACCCTACAAAAACAAGTTAGACTTCCTCTAATTGTTGTTTGCATGTTTTACGTGGCTGCTATGGGTTTCTAGCAAGAACATTTCTTACCTACGCAAAAACCACAACGTGATATGCCAATTGCTATTTACCCTTCATAAGGACCCTTTTCATCGAATCCGATCCGACTAAAGTGGGAGAGACGGACACCCGCTAGCCACCTTTATGCAACTAGTGCATGTCAGTCGGTGGAACCAGTCTCACGTAAGAGTACGTGTAAGGTCGGTCCGGGCCGCTTCATCCCACGATGCCGCCGAATCAAGATAAGACTAGTAACGGCAAGCATATTGAACAAAATCAACGCCCACAACTACTTTGTGTTCTACTCGTGCATAGAAACTACGCATAGACCTAGCTCATGATGCCACTTTTGGGGAACGTAGCGGAAATTCAAAATTTTCCTACGTGTCACCAAGATCTATCTATGGAGAGACCAGCAACGAGGGTGCCCGTGCACTGTTTTGGGCCTGGCCCAGCGGGCGAGTTTGGGTTCACCACCGCGAAGGCAGACGCAGCAGAAGTGGCAAGCTGTGGTGAGCGAGGGGAGCCTGCCGGCGAGAAGGGGCTTGCCGGGCAAGACGCCGAGTCGAGCGAGCCCACCAAGGGCACGAGCGGCTCGTTGCAGATCGATTCTTCTTCCTCCTCGTCTTCAGGCAGCCCACCAGAAGCAGAGCCTCCGTCTCCACCAAGAAGGCGTCTCCGCAAGGCCTGTGACGGGGCGGAGCGGCAAGCGGACCAACAGTCGCCACGCCGCGTGACACGCTCGACCGCGGCAAACACCGTTGCCGCGGGAGCGCCTCACGCTACGACGGCAACTGGAGCGGAGTCTAGCCGGGCCACCGCTTCAGTCCCTGCCGCTACTCGCGCCGCGCCAACAGCCGGAGCGGGGTCGTCTCGGACCGCTGCCGCTGCTCCTGCCAAGCGGCCAAGGGAAGCTTCTCCTCCGCCTCCTCGCGCCGGGCGCGGGCCAGGCTTTGACTTCTCCGTGCTAAGCTTCGACGAGGAGGATGAAGAAGAGTAAGCTTCTCTTGCTGCTCTTGCATTTCTTCAGTTCTTGTTGTTGGTCTTGTTCCTCACTTGCTTTTCTCTGAATCTGTTCCTCTTTAGGACTCTGGCCCAGAGAGCGGCAAAGAGAGCTAAGGCCCCGGCGATCATCATCAAGGACGAGCCCACTGCGACGGCAGGTGGCGCGCCCGAGACAACCTTGCCGGAGCCAGCGACTTTCCTCCAGGGCAGCCCCCAGCGTAAGTGTGTGAATTACTTTCCGCGGCGAGGCATGCGTGGGTACTCGTCTTTGCTGATATCTGTTTGTCGACTTGTGCAGGAGCCGAGCAGCCCCACCAGGAGCCAAGGGAGAATTCCCCGACAAGGGAGAACTCTCCGGCAAGGGAAGGCCCCCCGGTGAGGGAGAAGTCTCCGGCAAGGGAGGGTTCTCCAGCGAGGGATAGCGCCAGCGGCCCCTCGACGATGGAGACCACGACCACAGAGCCTGGTGCAGGTACTCCCCTTGCTTCAAAACTTCCCTCGGATCCTTATTCCCCTAAGTTTTATGAGTTTCTGCTGGATTCTGTTTGACTCTTCTCCCCTTTTTCGACCGTCAGATCCATCTGCTGCGGAGCAGATGGAGAGAGAGGTCGCCGCCGACGAAGCTGCCGGTGGTGGCGACGCCGCCGGCGCAGAGGCCGCCACGGCAGACGCCGCGGCGACCGGCGAGGGGTCCGGCGATCGCACTGACGGCCCTGAGGCCGCAGGAGCGCCAGGCGCTGCCCCGACCGCCGATCCGTCCGCCGTCGCCGCAGCGCCGGGCTCCGAAGAGCCCCAGCCAGGCGCCTACCTGAAGGCCGGCGAAGGCATCTTCATCAACCTCCCCTGGGCGTCAAGCTCCAGGGCGCCGGTCGAAGGGGAGATCTTCGACGGAGAAGTGCTCGCCTCCTCAGGGTTGAAGCTAGTCGACGCGCCAAGCAGCAGCAGCGACGAGCCCGAAGAAGAGTGGCTGCTGCGCAGGTTGATGTCGCTCTACCGCGCGCGACAAGCCAAGCTGGAGTCCCGCGAGGCGCTTGTCGCGAAGGCGGGAGCTGACATTGAAAAGCGCGCAGAAGAGGTCGGGGGTTTCCACCGGGAAGCCGTCCGATCCCTGGCGGAGGAGCGGGAGCAGCTCGCTGAAGCGCGGAAGGCCTTTCTCCTTGAGAAGGCCGAAGCCGAAGAGCTACAGCGACTGGTCGCCGTGAAGCTAGCCGCGGAGGAGGGCGAGCAGGCGCAGCGGAAGGTCAACCTCGATGCCCACGAGGAGGAGCTTGCCGCGCGCGAGGAGAAGCTTGGCGGAGCCCTCAAGCAGGCGGAGGACGCTGCCGCCGCCGCCGAGGCCGCCAAGGAAGAGTTGAAGGCGAAGGTGGCGCGTCTGGAGGCCGATCTCTCCGAGAAAGGCAGGGAGCTCAGCGTCGCCAAGGCCTCCAACGTAGATCTTGAGTTGAAGCTAACCACTTTGACCAAGACTCTGGACAGCGCCAAGCAGCGGGAGGCGGCCTTGAAGGAGGAAATCAAGGCCGACAAGGCGCTGCTGGAGAGCGCCGCCACCACCCAGAACGCCTTCAGGGAGACTGTGACGCACTGGACGGAGAGTCTGGTGAACATCGCCGCAGATATCGACAAGGAGCTGGCGCAGCTGGGGGTGGAAGACTTCGGGTACTCCTCCGACAAGAACCTCCAACCTAGCGCCAAGCTCACTCTGTTCTTCAAGGGCGTGGTGACGGCCCTCCAGCGACTCCGAGACAGGATCCCGAAGCAGCTGGCCGACGAGTCGCGCGAGATCTGTGCGGGAGCCCTTCAGAAGGTGCTGATGAAGGTGGCCTTCCGCAATCCAGGCCTCCGCCTCACCAACGTCCTCAGACCCTTGCCGTCTGATATCGATCAGGAGGAGCTCAAGGCCCTTGTCGCACCCATTGTGGACAAGGTGGGCGGGATCAAGAGGGTTGAGGGCAACCGCGTTGACTAGGCCACCTGCTCCCTTCTTTCCTTGTCGCTGCTAGCTATGTCATGGAAAACATCTGTTAGAGCTGCGACAAGCTATTTTGTAATATAACCTTCTTATGGGTAGTGATTGCTAGGTTATTCCCCTTTACTTGGTTCCTTGCCTTGTATGCTTTTACCCTACGCTTTTAGGGAACTTGCCGGTGCAGGCACCTGAGCCGCGAGCGCTGAGTGCGGAACGTCAGCAGCCTGCTGGCGGTGCCGCTACCGGCAAGAAACCTTGTCGCAACTAGCTGCAGCTAACTTAAGTTGCTGAGCGGGCTCGAAGCAAAGTAAGGGCGCGGCTAGTTAAGCAACTAGCCGCAGCTCACTTACGTTGTTGAGCAGGCTCGAAACAATGCAAGGTCGCAGCTAGTTAAGCAACTAGCCGTAGCTCACCTAATGTTGTTGAGCGAGCTAGAAACAATGCAAGGGCGCAGCTAGCTACGAGTCGGCTCCTCCGCGCACAGGTTTCCCATACAAAGTGAGGCCGTTCAGGGGAGATAACTTAAAAATTTAAAATCTGGTTGCTCAAACTTTGGCAACTTATCTTTTCTGTTGTTTGCTTCCCGGCAAGGCGGAACTCTCGAACGACGACGCCTGGTCCATACCATCATCTTCTCCTTTCCCCCCCGGCAAACTTGTGCGCGAGGGAGCCTTCCTTTCCTTGTGAAAAAGAAAGAAGAGAAAATACAGATATGGAGCCTTATGGCTCGTTATTGCTTATCGGGGAGTAAATGTTTACTTGATTGCCATGCATTTTTGCCGACAGCTTTTGTCCGTCTTCCCGGTGAATACGCTTCAATTTCACACCGTTGAGTCTTCTTCTGTACAGTGTCTTGTCGACAAACTGGTACATACTTGACTGCCGGGTTACTCTTTCCGCTTCTTCTTGCTCTTCGGGAAGTTCTCCTGTCTGAAGGAGGCGGACAATTTGTTGTGCCCATGCTGGAGCTTGTGGCTCGACAACAGGGACTAAAGGCAATTCTATGGCTGCGGGAACGCCCGCTTCTACGGTAGGAACCTGCGGGTCTGCCGGAGCATGGCGTTCCCCGGCAAGCTCGCCGGAGCAAAACTTGTCAGGAGACCGTGGGCAACGATTGCAACGTTACTCCCTTTACTTGATTCCTCCCTTTGTATGTTTTTGCCCTACGCTTTTAGGGAACTCGCCGATGCAGGCACCTGAGCCGCGAGCGCTGAGTGTGGAACGTCAGCAGCCCGCTGGCGGTGCCGCTACCGGCAAGAAACCTTGTCGCAACTAGCTGCAGCTCACTTAAGTTGCTGAGCGGACTTGAAGCAAAGTAAGGGCGCGGCTAGTTAAGCAAGTAGTCGCAGCTCACTTACGTTGTTGAGCAGGCTCGAAACAATGCAAGGGCGCGGCTAGTTAAGCAACTAGCCGCAGCGCACTTAATGTTGTTGAGCGAGCTCGAAACAACGCAAGGGCGCAGCTAGCTACGAGTTGGCTCCTCCGCGCACAGGTTTCCCATACAAAGGGTGGTCGTTCAAGGGAGATAACTCAAAGTTTTAAAAGATTCAATTGCTCAAACTTTTGGCAACTTATCTTCGGCCGTCGACGCGGACGGAGCAGTTGCCTTCGAAACTTTCTTCTTCGGCGGCATGTTGGTGAAGATGATGAAGATCTAGCTCGCGAAAATGCCGGATCTGAAGACGATGAAGATCTATTCCCCGAGAACGCCGGATCTGGTTCGCACAACCTCAACACGCCCCTACCTGGCGCGCCAAAGATGCCGGGGTTGCTGGATCCACGGACACCTATGGAACCGGCAGACCGGGTCCCTTTCGGTTCGGAGGGGGGCAGAGGCTGCGCAAAGAGCAGATCAAGGCGAAACACGCGGGCGGTTTTTACCCAGGTTCGGGCCGCACGGATGCGTAAAACCCTACTCCTGCTTTGTGGATTGTATTGCTTTCTAGCTCGGGAGCGTGGAGTGCAACAGTACTCTCCGGCCGCTAACGAGACCTTGCGTGTGTGTATGAAAATGGCCGTCCCCTCGAAGGCTCTCAAATGGCCGGCCCCCCTCTACGTTGCACACGGGCCTCCTTTTATACTCAAGGGGTTACCGACATAGGGCAACGGGGGCCAAGGGCAAAAATGGAAAGGGTGCCGTGGATAGGCACAGCTAGGTGCTGTAGTAGGCACAGCTACCCGCTACAGTGTTATCATACCTAACCCTGACGGCAGGGGACAAGGGCATTAAATGCCCGTCTGTGTCGCCTAAACAGTACAAAAAGAGGCTTGCTAGGGACACCACCGTTTGCCACGATGGTCATTCCGTCAGCGCCTGTTCGCCACCTCGCACCCCCAGCTGCACGGCCTCCCGCCACGTGTGCTTGGGAGGCGCCCCAGAGCGACACGTGGTGGGTGTGCTGGAGCGCGGGCTCGGAGAGGCGGTTTGCCGCGGCAAGCGCCTTGCCGCGGCTGTCGTCTTGTCGTGTCCGGGAGCTTGCCGCTCATCGGGCCTTGCCGGGGCGCGTGGGGCGCCGCGGCAAGTTTTCTCGGTATGCCTTGGTTGGCCTTCCCGGCAAGCGCCTCTTGCCGGGGCCTTGGGACGCTTCTGATAGCCTTCCCGGCAAACTCCTCTTGCCGGGGTCTTGTCTTGAGTACTTTGTTCTTGAATGGTCTTCAAAGTAGCCGCGGAGGGTCTTGGCGGTCACCCGGCAAGCCTTGCCGCGGGATGCTGCGACCGCCCGTGCACAAGTTCGGGGTACTAAGGGTACCCCTACTCTAGTACACCGACAGAGGGGAAGGAGAGTGCATCTACATACCCTTGTAGATCGCTAAGTGGAATCGTTCAAGAGAACGGGGTTGAAGGAGTCGTACTCGTCATGATCCAAATCAACGGAGATCCTAGTGCCGAACGGACGGCACCTCCATGTTCAACACACGTACAGCCCGACGATGTCTCCCATGCCTTGATCCAGCAAGGAGAGAGGGAGAGGTTGAGGAATACTCCATCCAGCAGCAGCACAACAGCGTGGTGGTGGTGGAGGAGCGTGGCAATCCTGCAGGGCTTCGCCAAGCACCATGGGAGAGGAGAAGGACTTGGGAGAGGGGAGGGCTTTGTAGATCATGCGCGGAAGCGTTCAAAGAACGGGGATGAGGTAGTCGAACACGACGTGATCCAAATCACCGAAGATCTTAGCACCGAACGGACGGTGCCTCCGCGTTCAACACACGTACGGTCAGCGTAACGTCTCCTTCTTCTTGATCCAGCAAGAGGGAAGGAGAGGTTGAGGAAGATGGCTCCAGCAGCAGCACGACGGCGTGGTGGTGATGGAGTTGCAGTACTCCGTCAGGGCTTCGCCAAGCGCTATGGAGGAGGAGGAGGTGTTGGAGAGGGAGAAGGAAGCAACCAAAGGCAAAAGGCGTGTCTTGAGAGGCCCTCCTTCCCCACTATATATAGGGAGCCCAAGGGGGGGGCGCCGGCCCTAGGAGATCCAATCTCCTAGGGGGGCGGCGGCCAAGGGAGGTTTCCCTCCCCCCCAAGGCACCTAGGGGTGCCTTCCCCTTGTGGGACTCTTCCTTTCTTGAAACCCTAGGCGCATGGGCCTCTTGGGGCTGGTGCCCTTGGCCCATGTAGGCCAAGGTGCACCCCCTACAGCCCATGTGGCCCCCCGGGGCAGGTGGCCCCACCCGGTGGACCCCCGGGACCCTTCCGGTGGTCCCGGTACAATACCGATGACCCCGAAACTTGTCCCGATGGCCGAAATAGGATTTCCTATATATAAATCTTTACCTCCGGACCATTCCGGAACTCCTCATGACGTCCGGGATCTCATCCGGGACTCCGAACAACATTCAGTAACCACATACAAACTTCCTTTATAACCCTAGCGTCATCGAACCTTAAGTGTGTAGACCCTACGGGTTCGGGAGACATGCAGACATGACCGAGACGTTCTCCGGTCAATAACCAACAGCGGGATCTGGATACCCATGTTGGCTCCCACATGTTCCACGATGATCTCATTGGATGAACCACGATGTCAAGGACTTAATCAATCCCGTATTCAATTCCCTTTGTCTAGCGGTATGACACTTGCCCGAGATTCGATCGTCGGTATCCCGATACCTTGTTCAATCTCGTTACCGGCAAGTCTCTTTACTCGTTTCATAACACATCATCCCGTGATAAACTCCTTGGTCACATTGTGCACATTATGATGATGTGCTACCGAGTGGGCCCAGAGATACCTCTCCGTTTACACGGAGTGACAAATCCCAGTCTCGATTCGTGCCAACCCAACAGACACTTTCGGAGATACCTGTAATGTACCTTTATAGCCACCCAGTTACGTTGTGACGTTTGGCACACCCAAAGCACTCCTACGGTATCCAGGAGTTGCACAATCTCATGGTCTAAGGAAATGATACTTGACATTAGAAAAGCTTTAGCATACGAACTACACGATCTTTGTGCTAGGCTTAGGATTGGGGCTTGTCCATCACATCATTCTCCTAATGATGTGATCCCGTTATCAATGACATCCAATGTCCATGGTCAGGAAACCGTAACCATCTATTGATCAACGAGCTAGTCAACTAGAGGCTTACTAGGGACATGGTGTTGTCTATGTATCCACACATGTATCTGAGTTTCCTATCAATACAATTCTAGCATGGATAATAAACGATTATCATGAACAAGGAAATATAATAATAACCAATTTATTATTGCCTCTAGGGCATATTTCCAACAGGTTTATGGTACCGGCAAAAGTTGCGCGGTGCTAGAGAGGCTAGCAATGGTGGAAGGGTGAGAGTGCGTATAATCCATGGATTCAACATTAGTCATAAAGAACTCACATACTTGTTGAAAAAATCTATTAGTTATCGAAACAAAGTACTACGTGCATGCTCCTAGGGGGATAGATTGGTAGGAAAAGACCATCGCTCGTCCCCGACCGCCACTCATAAGGAAGACAATCAATAAATAAGTCATGCTCCGAGTTCATCACATAACGGTTCACCATACGTGCATGCCACGTGAATCACAAACTTTAACACAAGTATCTCTCAAATTCACAACTACTCAACTAGCATGACTCTAATATCACCATCTTTATATCTCAAAACAATCATAAGGAATCAAACTTCACTTAGTATTCAATGCACTTTATATGAAAGTTTTTATTATACCCATCTTGAATGCCCATCATATTAGGACTAAATTCATAACCAAAGCAAATTACCAGGCTGTTTAAGACTCTCAAAATAATATAAGTGAAGCATGAGAGTTCATCTATCTTCAAAATAAAACCACCGCTGTGCTCTAAAAATATATAAGTGAAGCACTATAGCAAATGACGAACTACTCCGAAAGATATAAGATCAATGAGTAGTTGAATAATTATGCAACTATGTGAAGACTCTCTAACATTTAAGAATTTCAGATCTTGGTATATTATTCAAACAGCAAGCAAAAAAAATGACGCTCCAAGCAAAACACATATCATGTGGTGAATAAAAATATAGCTCCAAGTAAAGTTACCGATGAACGAAAACGAAAGGGGGATGCCATCCGGGGCATCCCCAAGCTTAGTCTCTTGGTTGTCCTTGAATATTACCTTGGGGTTCCTTGATCATCCCCAAGCTTAGGCTCTTGCCATTCCTTATTCCATACCATCGAATCTTTACCCAAAACTTGGAAACTTCACAACACAAAATTTAACAGAAAACTCATAAGCTCCATTAGTATAAGAAAATAAATCACCACTTAGGTACTGTTGTGTACTCATTCTAAATTCATATTGGTGTAATATCTACTGTATTCCAACTTCTCTATGGTTCATACCCTCCGATACTACTCATAGATTCATCAAAATTGCAAACAACACATAGAAAACAGAATCTGTCAAAAACAGAACAGTCTGTAGTAATCTGTATCAAACGTATACTTATGAAACCCAAAAATTCTAAAATAAATTTCTGAATGTGAGGAATTTATCTATTAATAATCTTCAAAAAGAATCAACTAAGTAGCACTCTCCAATAAAACATAGCAGCAAATCTCGTGAGCGCTAAAGTTTCTGTTTTTTACAGCAAGATCGCAAAGACTTTCCCCAAGTCTTCCCAAAGGTTCTACTTGGCACAAGCACGAATTAAAACATAAAACCACATCTAAACAGAGCTAGATGAATTATTTATTACTAAACAGGAACTAAAAGCAAGGAACAAAAAATAAAAATTGGGTTGCCTCCCAACAAACGCTATCGTTTAACGCCCCTAGCTAGGCATGATGATTTCAATGATGCTCACATAAAAGATAAAAATTGAAACATAAAGATGAAGGAAATATGCCCTAGAGGCAATAATAAAGTTATTATTTATTTCCTTATATCATGATAAATGTTTATTATTCATGCTATAATTGTATTAACCGGAAACATAATACATGTGTGAATACATAGGCAAACAGAGTGTCACTAGTATGCCTCTACTTGACTAGCTCGTTAATCAAAGATGGTTATGTTTCCTAACCATGGACAAAGAGTTGTTATTTGATTAACGGGATCACATCATTAGGTGAATGATCTGATTGACATGACCCATTCCATTAGCTTAGCACCCGATCGTTTAGTATGTTGCTATTGCTTTCTTCATGACTTATACATGTTCCTATGACTATGAGATTATGCAACTCCCGTTTGCCGGAGGAACACTTTGTGTGCTACCAAACGTCACAACGTAACTGGGTGATTATAAAGGTGCTCTACAGGTGTCTCCAAAGGTACATGTTGGGTTGGCGTATTTCGAGATTAGGATTTGTCACTCCGATTGTCGGAGAGGTATCTCTGGGCCCTCTTGGTAATGCACATCACATAAGCCTTGCAAGCATTGCAACTAATGAGTTAGTTGTGAGATGATGTATTACGACATGAGTAAAGAGACTTGCTGGTAACGAGGTTGAACTAGGTATTGAGATACCGACGATTGAATCTCGGGCAAGTAACATACCGATGACAAAGGGAACAACGTATGTTGTTATGCGGTCTGACCGATAAAGATCTTCGTAGAATGTGTAGGAACCAATATGAGCATCCAGGTTCCGCTATTGGTTATTGACCGGAGACGTGTCTCGGTCATGTCTACATTGTTCTCGAACCGTAGGGTCCGCACGCTTAATGTTACGATGACAGTTTCATTATGAGTTTATGTATTTTGATGTACCGAAGGTTGATCGGAGTCCCGGATGTGATCATGGACATGAAGAGGAGTCTCGAAATGGTCGAGACATAAAGATCGATATATTGGAAGCCTATATTTTGATATCAGAATCGTTCCGGGTGAAATCGGGATTTTACCGGAGTACCGGGGGGTTACCGGAACCCCCCCGGGGGTTATTGGGCCTACATGGGCCCTAAGGGAGAAGAGGAAAGGAGGCAAGAGGTGGCCGCGCGCCCCTCCCCTCCCTAGTCCGAATAGGACAAGGAGAGGGGGGCGGCGCCCCCCCTTTCCTTTCCCTCTTCCTCCTCTTCCCCACTTCTCCTTCTCCAACTAGGAAAGAAGGGAGTCCTACTCCTGGTGGGAGTAGGTGTAACACCCTCAATGCGACTATATCTCCCACGTGTCGAGGCACGACTTAGAGGCATAATCGCATTGAAGGCATATGTCGCAAGTGAGGTAATCTTCACACAACCCATGTAATATAATAAGGAAAGAGATACATAGTTGGCTCACAATCGCCACTTCACACAATTACATGAATAAAGCATTACATCAACCAAATTCAAACAGGGTCCGACTACGGCACCAAAATAAAAGAAGAACCCCAAATGCGACAAAGGTCCCCGATCAACCCCAACTGGGCTCCACTACTGATCAACTAGAACGGAAACAACACAGAGGACAAGATCTTCATCGAGCTCCTCCTGAGCTTGGTTGCGTCATCTGCACGGACTCATCGGCACCTGCAAGCTGGTTTTGGAAGGAACTGTGAGCCACGGGGACTCAGCAATCTCGCACCCTCGCGATCAAGACTATTTAAGCTTATGGGTAAGGTAAAGGTATGAGGTGGAGTTGCAGCAAGCGACTAGCATATATGGTGGCTAACATGCGCAAATGAGAGCGAGAAGAGAAGGCAAAGCACGGTCGACAAAACTATGATCAAGAAGTGATCCTATAGCAACCTACGTCAAGCATAACTCCAACAACCGTGTTCACTTCCCGGACACCGCCGGAAAGAGACCATCACGGTTACACACGCTGTTGATTCATTTTAATTAAGGTCAAGTTTAGGTTTTCTACAACCGGACGTTAACAAATTCCCATCTGCCCATAACCGCGGGCACGGCTTTCGAAAGTTCAAATCCCTGCAGGGGTGTCCCAACTTAGCCCATGACAAGCTCTCATGGTCAACGAAGGAATAGACCTCCACCCGAGACGTTCCGATCAGGCTCGGTATCCCGGTACAACAAGACATTTCGACAGGGTAAAACTAAACCAGCAACACTGCCCGAATGTGCCGACAAATCCCGATAGGAGCTGCACATATCTCTTTCTCAGGGCACACTCAGATGAGCCAGACGTCGGGTAAGCCAGCCCAGAGTTGCCCCTGGTAGCCTCGGACATCGCTCAGTTGGACCAACACTCAGAGGAGCACTGGCCCGGGAGGGTAAAATAATGATGACCCTCAGGAGCGCGACTCCCAAGGGAAAAGAAAAGGCTAGGTGGCAAATGGTAAAACCAATGTTGGGCATTGCTGGAGGAGCTTTACTTAAGGCGAACTGTCAAGGGGTTCCCATAATAGCCCAACCGCGTAAGGGATGCAAAATCCGGGAACATAACACCGATATGACGGAAACTAGGGCGGCAAGAGTGGAACAAAACACCAGGCATAAGGCCGAGCCTTCCACCCTTTACCAAGTATATAGATGCATTAATTAAATAAGATATAACGTGATATCCCAACAAGTAAATAAATATTCCAACAAGGAACAACATCTCCATGTTCCAACAAGGAACAAACTTCAATCTTCACCTGCAACTAACAACGCTATAAGAGGGGCTGAGCAAAGCGGTAACATAGCCAAACAACGGTTTTCTAGGACATGGTGGGTTAGAGGTTTGACATGGCAATTTGGGAGGCTGACAAGCAAAAGGTAGGCATCATAGCATTGGCATAGCAAGAGCGAGCAAACTAGCATAGCAAAGATAGTAGTGATTTCGAGGGTATGATCATCTTGCCTGAAATCCCGCAAGGAAGAAGAACGAGTCCATGAAGAAGACAAACGGAACGTAGACGAACGGGTCCTCACAAACTCGACGTTAACGGAACCAACCCGAAGAAGCAACACCGGAAAGAAGCAAACAATCATGGTAAACAACCATCACATAATCATGGCATGACGCACAATCAAGTATGATGCATGTCCGTTTAAGTATGCATGGCATGGCAAAGTGCACAAACAATCTTACAAATTAAGTGGAGCTCAATATGCATCGGGATGCATATTGACAAAACACCACATCAATTATTTAGTTCTCTCTCGTTTATGTACCCCAACAATATTAAATGTTTATTAACATGGCAAGAGGTGAAGCACAACAAAACTATCTATCTAGGCAAGTTTAAATGAGGCCGGAAGCAACGAACAACAATTCCGGAAACTCCTCATGAGCATAAATTAGGTTTGGTACTGTTCTGCCCTAAACAATATTTTAGAGTTGTTAAACATGCAAGATGATGCCACCACGTTAAACTAGGCATTTTTCTACCCCATTTACATATAAAGATTATTAAAATCGGAGTTACGGCTACTTAGTTATGAATTACATCGTTTTAGCATGGCATAGGAGCAAATTAATGCAAACAACATTTTAAATATTTTAAACATAGATGAAAGTTGGATATTATTAATCTACACAAAAATCTGAGCAAGTTTCATATATAAAACATT
Organism: Triticum urartu; assembly: GCF_056163025.1. Classification (NCBI taxonomy): domain Eukaryota; kingdom Viridiplantae; phylum Streptophyta; class Magnoliopsida; order Poales; family Poaceae; genus Triticum; species Triticum urartu. Next base: position 596,938,087 of record NC_141875.1, on the reverse strand, counting down.
TTAATCCGATGCACGGTTAGTGAGTTATTAAATGCATGAGCATGAGGGTCTAATCTGCAAAACTGGCAATGCACTGGATAATGAACAAATTCGCAGGACCCGAAGAAAAATACATATCGGGCTGAAACTGGAACAGGGCAGGCGCTGGGGCGGCTCACCCATGGGCCTGGCCCGGTCGGAGGGAGAGGCAGGCCAGCTGGGCTGGCGCGGTGCGGAGGAGGTGGCCCGGCTGGGCCTGGCGCTGCGGCCCACGCGGCTGGCGAAGGGAGCTGGGGAGGAGGCCGAGCGAGGCCGGCGCTGGAGATGGGCCCGGGAGCGCGGCCCGAAATGAAGAGGAAGGAGTCTGGCGAGCTGGGCCAGACTCGAGCGTGGCCCACGTGGAGGCGCGGCGCGGTCAACGCAGATGGATCGGGCTCCTCCCGATCTGGCGCAGGGAGCGATGACTCCGTTGAAGCCGTGGACGGCGGCGCGGTTCCGGCGGAGATGTGCTCCGGCGAGGGGAGGCCAGCCGTGAGCAGGAAGGGGCGGATCCCGGCGCGTGATGACCGGATCTGGCGACAGCGGCGCCGGACGGGGCTCCAAGTCGCAGGGCGGCGCGCTACGGCGAAGGTTGCAGGCGAGGTCGCCGGCGGAGAGACGCTAGGCGGCGGAGGCGCGGATCGAGGGGCTCCTCCCCTCGACCGGCTACGGGAGCGAGGAGGCGCGGGGTGCCTGCGGGCGGCGGCGGAGATCCGGGCACGCGCGGGCCCCGGATGGGCTCCGCGGGCCGGCGGCGAAGTGGGGCGAAGCGGAAGCCGGCTGGGACAGGTGGCGGCCGCGGGTTGGAGGAGAGCGGCAGCGGGGCTGAGGTGGCGCGCTCCGATTGGCTGGAGTGAGGTGGCGCGCGGGGGCGGACATGCCTGGTTCAACGCGGACGCGTCCGGTGGCGCGGGGAGGAGTGGATCTAGGGTTTAGACTGCGAAATGATCCGAAATTTCGGAGAGGGGTGCTCTTTTATAGGTAGAGGGAGCTAGGAAGCTCCAAATGAGGTGCGGTTTTCGGCCACGCGATCGTGATCGAACGACCGAGATGATGGAGCAGAGTTAGGTGGGTTTTGGGTCAAAAAGGAAGGGTGTTGGGCTGCAACACACACGAGGCCTTCTCGGTCCCTCGGTTAACCGTTGGAGTATCAAACGAAGTCCAAATGGTACGAAAACTTGACAAGCGGTCTACCGGTAGTAAATGAAGGCCGCTTGGCAAGACTCGGTCCAATCCGGAAATGTTTAATCCCCACACACGAAAGAAAGGTAGAAATGACCACCGGAGGAGAACGGAACGCCGGATTGCAAAACGGACAACGGGGAAAATGCTCGGATGCACGAGATGAACATGTATGCAAATGAAATGCGCATGATGACATGATATGCAATGCATGACACGCAAGCAAAGACAATGCAACAACAGCGAATAACAGAACGACACCTGGCACATCGGTCTCGGGGCGTTACAACACTCCACCACTACGAGAGGATCTCGTCCCGAGATCTAGAATGGCACCGGAGGGAAAACGGAAGAGAAAGAGAAGAGGTAAACTAAGTTGCTTCTTTTACAAATGAGTGAAACCAAAGAACCTTGCGAGGTTGAACAAATTCGAGAAAAGAATACCACGAAGGTGAACTAGGTCGAAAACACCATGTTAGAAACGAGGGACAAAGAGCATTGCGAAACCTTGAGGTAGAAGGGAAGATATATATAGAAAACACTCCGGTTAAGGAAAAGGGATCAAGGAAGACCAAAATTCGGGCAGCACTCCAGTTGAGAAGGGATGCAAAATTTGATAAGATGAGAGAGCTCGAAAGAAAAACACGACACTCCGGTTGAAATGAAAATAATTGAATAAGAACTTGATAAGATGAGAATATACTTGATGACATCACAATACACTGCCTCCGTAACTATTGAATGAATTGAAACAAGGGGTAAGAAAGATCTCAGACAGCACTCCGGTTGAACAGAGATGAAAGGCTTGATAAGGCGAAAAAGAACTTGAGCAGAATGGCACCACACTCCGGTTAAATGGATAGGCATGAAAAGAACATGATCTTTGACAAAAGGAGATGATGGGTTGAAAAGAACAACATGGCAATGCCTCCGGAACGAAAGAGTAGAGTAAAGATAATTGAGACAAACGAATGTAGAAGACAATGCCAACTTTTGCTACAAAAGAGCCTGAAAAGGCATCTCTAGGAGGAGGGTTGAGCGGAGTTGTTGGAAAACCAACAACGAAAATAATAAGCTTGATATGGTCTTATGGAATACAACTCAAATTATGAGGTGACAACCTGCCACTCACGGGAAAAGAATTGGATTGGATTGAACAAGGAGACGAGAAGCTTATCACCGGAAGGATATATGAAGAACTTGGATCATTTATGAGCACCATATACAACAATCCTTAGGAAAGGCTTTGGTGAAATATAACCCAAGATAATTCCAATGACGAGATTGATGGATTTAAAAATGTCTCATTTCTAGACAGCATGTGAATCATGAAAACGCGAACTTAAATTATCAAGAATGACATAATACCACCTCGAATGATAGGGTAGACAGAAATGCACTCCGGATAGCGAGATGAAGAATGGTTGAACTCCTTAGAAAAGAATCTCGATGAACATTTCGAGAAGGAATATAAATCCTTGATGAACCAACATGTAGAATCTCCAAGAATAACTCCGGTAACGAAAGGATAACGAGAAGAAAGAGAAGTTGCAAACACAAGGTGAAACCTTGTAATGATTTAGATGAACCTCCATGGTGATATAATTACGAGAGGTAGGAACTCCGGGAAAGATAAGATGAACAATTGAGATCAAGAATTTTGATGAGCCTCCGGAATAAAGAATTAATCACTTGAATTAAACAAGAATAAGAATTACATTATGCTTATCCTTCACCAATTAAATTGATGACAATCAATGGATTTGGCATACTACTTATTCTCGAAGAAAGGATTAGGATAGATACGGCGCCAACTTGAGAAAATATCGAACGAACCATCGGTAGGGTTGAAACAACGAATAAATTGATATGATAACGAAGGAAGAGAAATCTTGAACGGACCACCGTAAGAATTAAAAATGAACAAAGAAAAGATAAGGAAGACACCGGGAAGAATTAGCAAATGAATGAAGATGCTTGGGAGAATTTAGACCCATGAGAACGAAGAGATCACGAGCCGATTAGAGATCTCTTGAATGATACACCGGTAGGATTGGAGAATGATAACAGAAAGTTGAGAATTAATACACCTGAATTGATGGACTCCGGATAACAAACTGAGAAGACTCTTGCATTGCTCCGGATGGGTGAAAGGAATTCTCCCAATCAAAACAATTATGAGAGGATGGTATCAAGCTTGAACCACGAATCTTGGGGAGAGTGGAGCAAGATTGAGAGAAAAATCTTCTTCGGTCTTAAAATCTTCGAGAATGACGACGAGAAACATCACCAAGAATTATTTAGACACTCTGGAAGAATAAAAACGAAGAGGTTGAGCCAACGACGAAAAGAATTTAACCGATCTTGGAGAAATACATTTGACTGATGATAATCATTCTTACATCAAACATCGAAAAGAATTTTGAGGATATCTCCGAGAAATAAGAAGAGTCAGGTAAGAACCTGGAAAAGACCTGTGGGTTAGGGCCCACTCAAAAGAAATACCGTTGAAGGATTTAAAAGAGAGAATGCACCAGTTGAATAAAAAGGCTCGAATGATATAACATCCTCGAAATAGCTTGAATGAAAGAAGAGTGGATACACGAATCTTCGAGATATCTTCAGCACTCCAGAACAATTGAATATCGAGAGGTGAATGATTATGAGGCACACCGGTATGAGAAGGCATTTGAAATGAGGAAAGGGTATGATCAACAAAGCTTGACTTGAAACCACCGGAGAAGATAAAAGAAAGAAGAATGATGAACTAGAAGCTCCGTTAGTATCTTCATGAGAATCACCAGATAAGAACATTGAAGGAAAAGAATGGAGAGACTTCACATCAATAATATGGATACTCGATTAAGAGATCTGAATCCTTGGAGAAAAAAAACAAAAGGGAGGGAGGGTGGGAAAAACAAAGACAATTTGGAATGGGTGAAACAAACACCGTAGAGAAGAACTGATCATTGATCTTACTGATGTTGAAATGATCGGATCCACTTGAAGAGAAAACACACCGGTGAGAAGAAATTAAAATGACAAACTCTATGATCGAGGAGGATTAGTATTCACATAGGAATATGAGAACACCACTTAGGGAAGGTATGGAATCAACATTTGACTTCGAAGCAACTCGAATACCACAACTGAAAACAAAACAAAGGATTGGCTTGCGGAATAAGCCAGAACAAACATATGATAGAGAATCACCAGATAAGAATATTGATAGAAAAGAATGGAGAGACCTCACATCAATAAGAAGGATACTCGATTAAGAGATCTGAATCCTTGGAGAAAAACAAAGGGAGGGAGGATGGGAAAAACAAAGGCAACTTGGAGACGGAAGAAATAACACCGTTGAGAAGAAGAGATAATTGATCTTACTGATGTTGAAATGATCAGATCCACTTGAAGAGAAAAACACGCCGGTTGAAAAGGATTGACAAAGCAATCTTGATGATCAAGAAGGATTGGTATTCACATAGAAATATGAGAACAACATTTAGGAAAAGGTATGGAATCAACATTTGACTTCGAAGCAACTCGAATACCACAACTCAAAACAAAACAAAGAATTGGCTTGCAAAATAAGCCGGAACAAACATATGATAGAGATTTCGTCCGAAGTTTTCGTGGTGGGGCCTACACGGGCTCGATCGTACAGCACCATCATGTACAAGGCAGTGCACATGACATACGAAGCGTCCCCGAGTCGGCATAGCCAAGGACTCTTTAAGACACAACGAGAATACTGTAAAACCGACCGTGAATAGGCGGACCACTAGACGTCGAACCCCAATTTCATATCATACATCTGTCGGAAAGATATCCTAAGAGCTACTTGAATTCCCACCTATGAAACTCCCGAACCTTTCCGGTTATGCAATCAGGTGTTGGGGATACAGGGGAAGCATAATATCTCACCCAAATCTAGCAAATCCTACATCCAGCTGTATCCATCCTTCAACACATAACCAAGAAACCTTCGGAAATCATCTACCTCAACCTTCGAAAAGCATCCGTTATACAAGTTATGGCAATACTCCCGAACTCCCGCCCCAGTACTGGGTGGCGTCGAGGTTATCTCACCAACGAACTGCATAAAAGAGATTTTCGATGTCGGCGTACTAAACTCAGGTATTCCAGAATTGCAACGATAAAATTATGATGACAACACCTCAGAGCTCAACTCCCCGGGACACTTCCACAAAACCCCTGACAGGAGGCACCAAGACAATGTTCTCGTCACAAAACCATCGGAACAATTCCAAGATACCCGCGTGATCCTAAATTTTTTTTTAGTGAAATTTGAGAAGAGAAGAGTCAAAACTCTACGTCAGGATGCCTTACCAGAGCGATGAAGGGACTGGGGAGTAAAAAGAATTCCTAAACTCTCCGATATATAATTCCTAATGACTCAAAACATTTTTCTAGACACAACTCGGCTGCTAAAAACGATCAAGCAATGGGGCTCCTAAGGTCGGGGAAGGCTCTGATACCAACTTGTAACACCCTCGATGCGACTATATCTCCCACGTGTCGAGGCACGACTTAGAGGCATAATCGCATTGAAGGCATATGTCGCAAGTGAGGTAATCTTCACACAACCCGTTTATGTACCCAACAATATTAAATGTTGTTAAGCATGGCAAGAGGGTGAAGCAAATGAAAACTACCTATCTAGTCAAGGTTAAATGAGGCCGGAAACAACGAACAACAATTCCGGAAACTCCTCATGAGCATAAATTAGGTTTGGTACTGTTCTGCCCTAAACAATATTTTAGAGTTGTTAAACATGCAAGATGATGCCACCATGTTAAACTAGGCAAAATTCTACCCCATTTACATATAAAGTTTGTTTAAATCCGAGCTACGGTTATTTAGTTATGAATTAAATCATATTAGCATGGCATAGGAGCAAATTAATGCAAACAACATTTTAATCATTTTAAACATAGATGAAAGTTGGATATTATTAATCTACACAAAATTCTGAGCAAGTTTCATATATAATTCATTTTAATCCGATGCACGGTTAGTGAGTTATTAAATGCATGAACTAGGGGGGCTATACTGCAAAACTGTTGTCTCAGGAATAATAGCTAAATCCCAGGCGCTGAAAAAAACACATGCGGGCCGAAACAGAGGCTGGCCCAAGAAGAACAGGGATCTGGAGGGGAAAGCTCACATCGGGCCTTGGCCCGGCTGGAGGCTGTTGGGCCTTGGGAGGCTGGGTTCAACGCGAGCGGTGGGCCGAGGCCCACGCGCGGGAGACGTGCCTGTGCTCGCATGCGCACACGCTGGCAGGCAGGAACGGCGACGACCGGTGGGGGGTGGCGCATCGACGGCGGGGCATTCCGGCAGACGATGGGGATGGATGCGAGGGCGGCGGATCCAGGTAGCTCCAGCCTAGATCTAGCCGGAGGAGGCACGGCGGCGAGCTCCATCGGGCGGCCATGGCGGAGCTCCTGCAGGAGAGAGGGGTTGTGAGAGAGGAAGACGAGGGAGAATCAGAGGGAGGAGGAGAGGAACAGGGCGGTGGGGTCCGGCCTGGGTGTCCTTCGGTGGCGGCTCCAGCAAGGCCGCTGATGAGGGCGGGGTCGGGCGGCTCAAAGAGCTCGATCTGGAGCTCATCTCCTCGATCCCGCTCGCGGCAGGAGGATGGCGAACGGTGGCGGCGCAACACTGGCACCTCGGGCCTAGATCGACCCAGACGGGCCGGTTGCGGGCTGCAGCGGTGTAAGCATGGGGCTGGATCGTGAGGGGGGGGGATTTGGATCAAGGAGAAAGTGGCTGGTTGGCTCAGCGCTAAAAACAAGGAGAAAGAAGATTGCGGCGGCGGCGATGGGATGGATCCCTAGCATTTAGGGTTGGGGCTATATATAGTATGTCGGCGAAAAGAGAGGGATGTGGATCATCGGATCGAAATCCGACAGATGAGAATAAATATGCTAAAGAGTCCAATAAATAAAACGATGATGTTTTGTAGATGTTTGGGGATGATCCGGACACAGCGGTAACGACTGTCCGAGTCGGGTTCGGGACAGCTTTCGGGCTAGCGCGAGGAGGGTCGCGGGCTGGCGAGAGAGGTTAGGTAGGGCCTGACGGTGAGTAGTGAGCTGTGTAGACGGTCTCGAGCTGAGAGAAGAGAAGAGAGAGAGGCCCGGCGACTGTTTCCGGAGACCGAAAACGTCCGACGTTAGACCAGCTACTATTGCCGCTATATTTATCCGTTAGGGCGTCAAACGGACTCCGAACGCGATGAAACTTGGCAGGCGGCCTACTAACAACAAAACAACACCGCACGCCAACTTTCATCCCATTCCGAGAACATTTTCCAGCCACTTATAAAATATTATTTCGGACGTGCCGCGGGCGCGTGCAAGTGTGGTAGGGCTCAGAACGGAAAACGGAGAGAACGAGGAGGCCGGGACGGATGCAAGATTTGAAAACATGAAGATGCAATGCACATGATGACATGATAAGATGCAACACGCAAGCACATGACAAGGCAACAACAGCAAATAACTCGAAGACACCTGGCACATCGGTCTCGGGGTGCTCAGCTTGGAGTAGTGTTAGGATGGGTGACCGACCGGGAAGTTGCTCCCGGGTGCACATGAGTGAGGACAAAGTGCGTAGAAAAGACTAGTATTGATCTATGGGGCCAGTCCAGATCCCGCCAGGAGTAACGAACACCGGCGGGTGTGTCCGGGGCGTTACAGTAGGACTCCCCCTTGGCGCGCCCTCCTTAGCCGGCTGCCCCCTCCCCTTGGCTCCTTTATATACGAGGGCAGGGGGGCACCCTAGAACACACAAGTTGATCTTCGTGATCGTTCCTTAGCCGTGTACGGTGCCCCCCTCCACCATATTCCACCTCGGTCATATTGTAGCGGTGCTTAGGCGAAGCCCTGCGACGGTTGAACATCAAGATCGTCACCACGCCGTCGTGCTAACGGAACTCCTCCCCGAAGCTTTGCTGGATCGGAGCCCAGGGAGCGTCATCGAGCTGAACGTGTGCCAAGAACTCGGAGGTGCCGGAGTAACGGTGCTTGGATCGGTTGGACCGGGAAGACGTACGACTACTTCCTCTACGTTGCGTCAACGCTTCCGCTTCGGTCTACGAGGGTACGTAGACAACACTCTCCCCTCTCATTGCTATGCATCACCATGATCTTGCGTGTGCGTAGGAATTTTTTTGAAATTACTACGTTCCCCTACAAAAGAAAGCATCATGAAGAATATGACTAGAACATTTAAGTCTAACCCATTTCCTATGCATAGGGATTTTGTGAGCAAACAACTTGTGGGAATAAGAATCAACTTGCATAGGAAGGTAAAACAAGCAAATCTTCAAGATTTTCAACACATAGAGAGAGGAAACTTGATATTATTGCAATTCCTACAAGCATATATTCCTCCCTCATAATAATTTTCAGTAGCATCATGAATGAATTCAACAATATAACTATCACATAAAGCATTCTTTTCATGATCTACAAGCATAGAATTTTTATTACTCTCCACATGAGCAAATTTCTTCTCATGAATAGTAGTGGGAGCAAACTCAACAAAATAACTATCATGTGAGGCATAGTCCAATTGTAAACTAAAATCATGATGCCAAGTTTCATGGTTATCATTATTCTTTATGGCATACATGTCATCACAATAATCATCATAGATAGCAACTTTATTCTCATAATCAATTGGAACCTCTTCCGAAATAGTGGATTCATCACTAAATAAAGTCACGACCTCTCCAAATCCACTTTCATCAATATAATCATCATAAATAGGAGGCGTGCTTTCATCATAATAAATTTTCTCATCAAAACTTGGGGGACAAAAAATATCATCTTCATCAAACATAGCTTCCCCAAGCTTGTCGCTTTGCATATCATTAGCATCATGGATATTCAAGGAATTCATACTAACAACATTGCAATCATGCTCATCATTCAAATAGTTAGTGCCAAACATTCTAATGCATTCTTCTTCTAAAACTTTTGCACAATTAACAGAATCCTTATTTTCATGAAAGACATTAAAAAGATGAAACATATGAGGTACCCTTAATTCCATTTTTTTTGTAGTTTTCTTTTATAGACTAAACTAGTGATAAAACAAGGAAGTAAAAGATTCGATTGCAAGATCTAAAGATATACCTTCAAGAACTAACCTCCCCGGCAACAGCGCCAGAAAAGAGCTTGATGTCTACTACACAACCTTCTTCTTGTAGACGTTGTTGGGTCTCCAAGTGCAGAGGTTTGTAGGACAGTAGCAATTTTCCCTCAAGTGGATGACCTAAGGTTTATCAATCCATGGGAGGCATAGGATGAAGATGGTCTCTCTCAAACAACCCTGCAACCAAATAACAAAGAGTCTCTTGTGTCCCCAACACACCCAATACAATGGTAAATTGTATAGGTGCACTAGTTCAGCGAAGAGATGGTGATACAAGTAGTATATGGATGGTATATAAAGGTTTTTGTAATATGAAAATATAAAAACAGCAAGGTAACTAATGATAAAAGTGAGTGTAAACGGTATTGCAATGTGCTGAAACAAGGCCTAGGGTTCATAATTTCACTAGTGCAAGTTCTCTCAACAATAATAACATAATTGGATCATATAACTATCCCTCAACATGCAACAAAGAGTCACTCCAAAGTCACTAATAGCGGAGAACAAACGAAGAGATTATTGTAGGGTACGAAACCACCTCAAAGTTATTCTTTCTGATCAATCTATTCAAGAGTTCGTACTAGAATAACACCTTAAGACACAAATCAACCAAAACCCTAATGCCACATAGATACTCCAATGTCACCTCAAGTATCCATGGGTATGATTATACGATATGCATCACACAATCTCAGATTCATCTATTCAACCAACATAAAGAACTTCAAAGAGTGCCCCAAAGTTTCTACTAGAGAGTCAAGACAAAAATGTGTGCCAACCCCTATGCATAGGTTCACGAGGTCACGGAACTCGCAAGTTGATCACCAAAACATACATCAAGTGGATCACATGATATCCCATTGTCACCACAGATAAGCACATGAAAGACATACATCAAGTGTTCTCAAATCCTTAAAGACTCAATCCGATAAGATAACTTCAAAGGGAAAACTCAATTCATCACAAGAGAGTAGAGGAGGAGAAACATCATAAGATCCAACTATAATAGCAAAGCTCACGATACATCAAGACCATTCTGAATCAAGAACACGAGAGAGAGAGAGAGATCAAACACATAGCTACTAGTACATACCCTCAACCCTGAGGGTGAACTACTCGCTCCTCGTCATGGAGAGCACAGGGATGATGAAGATGGCCACCGAAGAGGGATTCCCCCCTCCGGCAGGGTGCCGGAACGGGTCTAGGTTGGTTTTCGGTGGCTACGAAGGCTTCTGGCGGCGGAACTCCCGATCTAGGTTATTTTCCGGAGGTTTCTGTATTTATAGGAATTTTTGGCGTCGATCTCATGTCAATAAGGTGCCCAAGTCATCCACGAGGCAGGCCCACGCGCCCGCGGGGGGGGGGGGGGGGGCACCCTCGTGGATGGCTCGAGACTCTTCTGGCCTAACTCTTTTACTCCGGGGTCTTCCTTTGGTCCATAAAAATCGTCAAAAATTGGCATGTCAATTGGACTCTGTTTGGTATTCCTTTTCTGTAAAACTCAAAAACAAGGAAAAATAGAAACTCGCACTGGGCTCTAGGTTAATAGGTTAGTCCCAAAAATCATATAAAATAGCATATAAATGAATATAAAACATCCAAGGTTGATAATATAATAGCATGGAACAATAAAAAATTATAGATACGTTGGAGACGTATCAAACATCCCCAAGCTTAATTCCTGCTCGTCCTCGAGTAGGTAAATGATAAAAACAGAATTTTTGATGTGGAATGCTACCTAACATATTTATCCATGTAATTCTCTTTATTGTGGCAAGAATATTCAGATCCGAAAGATTCAAGACAAAAGTTTAATATTGACATAAAAATAATAATACTTCAAGCATACTAACAAAGTAATCATGTCTTCTCAAAATAACATGGCCAAAGAAAGCTATCCCTACAAAATCATATAGTTTGGCTATGCTCTATCTTCATCACACAAAATATTTAAATCATGCACAACCCCGATGACAAGCCAAGCAATTGTTTCATACTTTTGATGTTCTCAAACTTTTTGAATCTTCACGCAATACATGAGCTTGAGCCATGGACATAGCACTATAGGTGGAATAGAATGGTGGTTGTGGAGAAGACAAAAAGGAGAAGATAGTCTCACATCAACTAGGCGTATCAATGGGCTATGGAGATGCCCATCAATAGATATTAATGTGAGTGAGTAGGGATTGCCATGCAACGGATGCACTAGAGCTATAAGTGTATGAAAGCTCAACAAAAGAAACTAAGTGGGTGTGCATCCAACTCGCTTGCTGATAACCCACAAGTATAGGGGATCGCAACAGTTTTCGATAAGTAAGAGTGTCGAACCCAACGAGGAGCTAAAGGTAGAACAAATATTCCCTCAAGTTCTATCGACCACCGATACCACTCTACGCACGCTTGACATTCGCTTTACCTAGAACAAGTATGAAACTAGTAGTACTTTGTAGGTGTTGTTGGATAGGTTTGCAAGATAATAAAGAGTAAGTAAATAAAACTAGGGGTTGTTAAGGTAAAGAAGCAACTAAATTAAATATAGCGAGTGTGGAAAAGTGGTGGTAGGAGTTGCAAAATTGCCCCTAAGCAATTGACTACTTTACTAGACCGATAGCAAGTATTATGTGGGAGAGGCCTCTGCTAGCATGTCATCCCTTACTTCGAATTCTATGCACTTATGATTGGAACTATTAGCAAGCATCCGCAACTACTAATGTTCATTAAGGTAAAACCCAACCATAGCATTAAGATATATTGGTCCCCCTTCAATCCCGTATGCATCAATTTCTATGCTAGGTTGAAGCTTCTGTCACTCTTGCCCTCCAATACATAGTCCTATCAACATACAACTAACCCTAGGGTGTGATCCACGGCGCAATCATATGATGGGCACCAAAGGATAGCAACATAACCACAAGCAAATTAAATCAATCATAGCAATTCATCAACCATCGATAGGACAACGAAAATCTACTCAGACATCATAGGATGGCAACACATCATTGGATAATAATATGAAGCATAAAGCACCATGTTCAAGTAGAGGGTACAGCGGGTTGCGGGAGAGTGGACCGTTGTAGATAGAGGGGGGAAGGTGATGGAGATGTTGGTGAAGATGGCGGAGGTGTTGGTGTAGATCGCGGTGATGATGATGATGGCCACGGCAGCGTTCCGGCGCCACCGGAAGAGAAGGGGAGAGGGGGCCCCTTCGTATTCTTCTTCCTTGACCTCCTCCCTAGATGGGAGAAGGGTTTCCCCTCTGGCCCTTGGCCTCCATGGCATGGGAGGGGCGAGAGCCCCTCCGAGATTGGATCTGTCTCTCTGTCTCTCTCTGTTTCTGCGTTCTGTTCTGGCTCTGTTTCACTGTTTCGTATATATATGGAGATCTGTAACTCCGATTGGCCTGAAACCTTCGCCGTGATTTTTTTCCGAATATTAGCTTTCTTGCGGCAAAAGAAGAGCGTCAACCGCCTTACGGTGGGCTCATGAGGGTAGGGGCGCGCCCTAGGGGGGGCGCCCCCTGCCTCGTGACTACCTCGGGCACTGGTTCGCGTTGATTTTCCTTCCGAATTTTCCATATTTTCGAAAAATAAGCTCCATCTGTTTTTATCCCGTTTGGACTCCGTTTGATATGGATATTCTGTGAAACCAAAAACATGCAACAGACAGGAACTGGCACTGGGCACTAGATCAATATGTTAGTCCCAAAAATAATATAAAAAGTTGCCAAAAAGTACATGAAAGTTGAATAATATTAGCATGGAACAATCAAAAATTATAGATACGACGGAGACGTATCAGCATCCCCAAGCTTAATTCCTGCTTGTCCTCAAGTAGGTAAATGATAAAAAAGATAATTTTTGATGTGGAATGCTACCTAGCATAATCTTGATCATATGTCTAATCATGGCATGAATATTAAGACATGAGGGATTCAAAGCAATAGTCTATCCTTTGACATTAAGACAATAATACTTCAAGCATACTAATAAAGCAATCATGTATTTTCAAAATAACATGGCCAAAGAAAGTTATCCCTACAAAATCATATAGTCTGGCTATGCTCCATCTTCACCACACAAAATATTCACATCATGCACAACCCCGATGACAAGCCAAGCAATTGTTTCATACTTTTGACGTTCTCAAACCTTTTCAACTTTCACGCAATACATGAGCGTGAGCCATGGACATAGCACTATAGGTGGAATAGAATATGATGGTGGAGAAGATAAAAAGGAGAAGATAGTCTCACATCAACTAGGCCTATCAACGGGCTATGGAGATGCCCATCAATAGATATCAATGTGAGTGAGTAGGAATTGCCATGCAACGGATGCACTAGAGCTAAGTGTATGAAAGCTCTAATTGAAACTAAGTGGGTGTGCATCCAACTTGCTTGCTCATGAAGACCTCGGGCATTTGAGGAAGCCCAGCATCGGAATATACAAGCCAAGTTCTATAATGAAAATTCCCACTAGTATATATGAAAGTGATAACTCAAGAGACTCTCTATATGAAGAAAATGGTGCTACTTTGAAGCACAAGTGTGGAAAAAGGATAGTAGCACTGCCCCTTCTCTCTTTTTCTCTCTTTTTTTGTTTTCCTTTTTTGGGCCTTCTCTTTTTTTGGCTTTCTCTTTTTTTATTCTTTCGTCCGGAGTCTCATCCCGACTTGTGGGGGAATCATAGTATCCATCATCCTTTTCTCACTGGGGCAATGCTCTAATAATGATGATCATCACACTTTTATTTACTTACAACTCGATATTACAACTCGATATCTAGAACAAAGAAATGACTCTGTATGAATGCCTCCGGCGGTGTACCGGGATGTGCAATGATCTAGCGTAGCAATGACATCAAAAAACGGACAAGCCATGAAAACATCATGCTAGCTATCTTACAATCATGCAAATCAATATGACAATAAATGCTCAAGTCATGTATATGATGATGATAAAAGTTGCATGGCAATATATCTCGGAATGGCTATAGAAATGCCATGATAGGTAGGTATGGTGGCTGTTTTAAGGAAGATATTTGGTGGGTTTATGGTACCGGCGAAAGTTGCGCGGTACTAGAGAGGCTAACAATGGTGGAAGGGTGAGAGTGCGTATAATCCATGGACTCAACATTAGTCATAAAGAACTCACATACTTATTGCAAAAATCTATTAGTTATCGAAACAAAGTACTACGCGCATGCTCCTAGGGAGATAGATTGGTAGGAAAAGACCATCGCTCGTCCCCGACCGCCACTCATAAGGAAGACAATCAATAAATAAATCATGCTCCGACTTCATCACATAACGGTTCACCATACGTGCATGCTACGGGAATCACAAACTTCAACACAAGTATTGCTAGAATCCAAAACTACCCACTAGCATGACTCTAATATCACCATCTTTATATCACGAAACTATTGCAAGGAATCAAACATATCATATTCAGTGATCTACAAGTTTTATGTAGGATTTTATGACTAACCATGTGAATGACCAATTCCTGTCATCTCTCTAAACAGATATAAGTGAAGCAAGAGAGTTTAATTCTTTCTACAAAATATATGCCCACGCTCTAACAAATATAAGTGAAGCAAAAGAGCATTCTACAAATGGCGGTTGTCTAAGTGAAGAGAAACAGGCAATCCGAACTTCAAATGATATAAGTGAAGCACATGAAGCATTCTATAAAGCCATACTCAAAAGATATAACTGAAGTGCAATGAGCATTCTATAAATCAACCAAGGACTATCTCATACCAGCATGGTGCATAAAAAAATAAAAACCTAGATGCAAAAGACGCTCCAAGACTTGCACATATCGCATGAACGAAACGAATCCGAAAACATACCGATATTTGTTGAAGAAAGAGGGGATGCCTCCCCAGCATCCCCAAGCTTAGACGCTTGAGGCTCCTCGAATATTTACTTGGGGTGCCTCGGGCATCCCCAAGCTTGATCTCTTGCCTCTCTTCCTTCTTCTCACATCGAGACTTTCTCAATCATCGAACACTTCGTCCACACAAAACTTCAACAGAAAACTCGGTAAGATCCGTTAGTATAATAAAGAAAATCACTACTCTAAGTACTGTTGCAAACCAATTCATATTTTGTTTTTGCATTGTGTCTACTGTAATATAACTTTTTCATGGCTTAATCCACTAATATAAATTGATAGTTTCATCAAAACAAGCAAACTATGCATCAAGAACAGAATCTGTCTAAAACAGAACAGTCTGTAATAATCCAAACATTCACCATACTTATGATACTTGAAAAATTCTACCAAAATTAGGGAAAATAAAAAAATTGTATAGGAAGGCAGTGCAAAAAGAATCAGAACCATTTTACGTTCCAGCTAAAAATGTAAAATCTCACACTACAGCCAAAGTTTCTGTCCTGCACCGTACAAACCATCAAGCAAATGTAAACATCCTAAAGGCAAACCTTGGCACATTATTTTTATAATACAATGGAATTGTACAAGGGGATAATTATTTTTGTTGAAAAGTTTCTGTAATCAAGATTCACAAAGTTGTCGTGAGCATGAACAAAGTTCAAGGAGCTCTCCCACTTCAACAATGCTTGTCTTTGTCACTTTCGCTTTCCTTTTTGAAAAAGTTTTGGGTTCCCCTCTTTATTTTTGTTGTTTTTAAACTATATGAAAGCACTCAACAGAAATAAATGACTCTCTAAAACTTCCGGGTTGTCTCCCTGGCAGCGCTTTCTTTAAAGCCATTAAGCTAGGCATATAGTGCTCAAGTAGTGAATCCACCCGGATCCCAAGGTATATCAAAGCCAATTTTAATTAACAATGATTTGTAATTTAGTAGTGAGCACAAAACAACATATATCAAGCAATGACGAAGTCTAACTCTCTTCCTATGCATCGGCATGTCATAAAAGAACAATTCATGCACACCTAGTAAAGGCCAATGCATAGTATAAACAGTTTCTTGCAATTTTATCATGTTGGAAACATAGAGAGGTGGAGATATAGTTCCTCTCTCATAATAATTGCAAGTAGGAGCAGCAAGTACATGCATATTATATTTATCAAAATCATCATGTGCAACGGTAAAAGGCAACCCATCAATATAATCCTTAATAAGTGCAAACTTCTCCGATATAGTGTAGTCGGGAGAATTCAAAAAGATAATAGGACTATCATGTGTGGGTGCAATAGCAACAATTTCATGTTTAACATAAGGAACTATAGCAAGTTCATCTCCATAAGCATAATTCATATTGGCATCTTGGCCATAAGCATAGCAAGCATCATCAAAAAGGGATATTTCAAGAGAATCAATGGGATCATAACAGTCATCATAGCAATCATCCTTCGGTATGCACGAAGGGGAATTAAACAATGTATGAGTTGAAGAGTTACTCTCATTAGAAGATGGGCACGGGTGATAAATCCTCTCTTCCTCCTTTTGTTCTTCGCTCTCCTCCTCATCTTTTTCATCCAATGAGCTCACAATTTCATCAATTTCTTCTTCCATAGACTCCTGCAAAATATCATTCTCTTCTTGGACAGCGGAGTAGTCCTCAATATATAGTTTAACATAAGCATTAGAAGCATAATTCTCATAACAATATTCACGTATGGCAAAATTTTCAGATTTGTGAAGAGTATCATCATACTTTTCAATCAAAGAAGCAATTTCAGAAACACCCTTAAAAGCAACAAATTCTTCAATTTGTTGAACATCATAGTAATTATAAACACCCTTAGCATACGAACATACGATTCCATTATTACTAAACTCACATTGATAGGGAAGGTGTTTCTTAGGGTTTTCAAAACAACAAGTAAAATCATATATTTCACATAAATTCCAAGCATAGCATTGCAAACGTTGAATTTGACTCCATAATAGTTTCCCTTTTTCAGATATACGGTGTCGCACAAAACAAGCATGCTCATCTAACGATTTTCCCTCAACTAAGCTAGTTGGGGTTTCGGCACGAGCACAAAGGGATCGAAGATGATCCAAGTAAAAAGCTTCAGTAGTGCGATAGATTTTGAGTGGTTCTTCAACCATTGGTTCACTAGGTACAACTAATTTTTTTGGTATTTTGCGTTTCCTACCCATAACTAAAGATAGTAAACAACTAAGAACAGAAAATAAAAATTACTTAGTGATAAAGAAAACAAGCACACACGAGAATATTCACCCCACACTAATGCTCCCCAGCAACGGCGCCAGAAAAAGGTCTTGATAACCTACAAGTATAGGGGATCGCAACAGTTTTTGATAAGTAAGAGTGTCGAACCCAACAAGGAGCTAAAGGTAGAACAAATATTCCCTCAAGTTCTATCGACCACCGATACAACTCTACGCACGCTTGACGTTCGCTTTACCTAGAACAAGTATGAAACTAGTAGTACTTTGTAGGTGTTGTTGGATAGGTTTGCAAGATAATAAAGAGTACGTAAATAAAACTAGGGGCTGTTAAGGTAAAGAAGCAACTAAAGTAATTATAGCGAGTGTGGAAAAGTGGTGGTAGGAGTTGCGAAATTGCCCCTAAGCAATTGACTACTTTACTAGACCGATAGCAAGTATTATGTGGGGGAGGCCTCTGCTAGCATGTCATCCCTTACTTAGAATTCTATGCACTTATGATTGGAACTATTAGCAAGCATCCGCAACTACTAATGTTCATTAAGGTAAAACCCAACCATAGCATTAAGATATATTGGTCCCCCTTCAATCCTGTATGCATCAATTTCTATGCTAGGTTGAAGCTTCTGTCACTCTTGCCCTCCAATACATAGTCCTATCAACATACAACTAACCCTAGGGTGTGATCCACGCGCGCAATCATATGATGTGCACCAAAGGATAGCAACATAACCAAAAGCAAATTCAATCAATCATAGCAATTCATCAACCACCGATAGGACAACGAAAATCTACTCAGACATCATAGGATGGCAACACATCATTGGATAATAATATGAAGCATAAAGCACCATGTTCAAGTAGAGGGTACAGCGGGTTGCGGGAGAGTGGACCGCTGTAGATAGAGGGGGGAAGGTGATGGAGATGTTGGTGAAGATGGCGGAGGTGTTGGTGTAGATCGCGGTGATGATGATGATGGCCATGGCAGCGTTCCGGCGCCACCGGAAGAGAAGGGGAGAGGGGGGCCCTTCGTCTTCTTCTTCCTTGACCTCCTCCCTAGATGGGAGAAGGATTTCCCCTCTGGTCCTTGGCCTCCATGGCATGGGAGGGGCGAGAGCCCCTCCGAGATTGGATCTGTCTCTCTGTCTCTCTCTGTTTCTGCGTTCTGTTCTGGCTCTGTTTCACCGTTTCGTATATATATGGAGATCCGTAACTCCAATTGGCCTGAAACCTTTGCCGTGATTTTTTTCTGAATATTAGCTTTCTTGCGGCAAAAGAAGAGTGTCAACCGCCTTACAGTGGGCTCACGAGGGTAGGGGCGCGCCCTAGGGGGGCGCCCCCTGCCTCGTGACCACCTCGGGCACTGGTTCGCGTTGATTTTCCTTTCGAATTTTTCATATTTTCCAAAAATAAGCTCCGTCCGTTTTTATCCCGTTTGGACTCCGTTTGATATGGATATTCTGCAAAACCAAAAAACATGCAACAGACAGGAACTGGCACTAGGCACTGGATCAATATGTTAGTCCCAAAAATAATATAAAAAGTTGCCAAAAAGTACATGAAAGTTGAATAATATTGGCATGGAACAATAAAAAATTATAGATACGACGGAGACGTATCACTTGCTCACGAGGACCTAGGGCATTTTGAGGAAGCCCATCATTGGAATATACAAAAGAAACTAAGTGGGTGTGCATCCAACTCGCTTGCTCACGGTTATTCATTTAAATCAGAGAATAATGGTTGTTCTATTTATATGAGTAATATCATTTATGGTCATGCACCCCTGATGAGTGGTCTATTTTTACTAAATCTTGATAGTGGTAATACACATGTTCATAGTATTGAAGCCAAAAGATGCAGAGTTGACAATGATAGTGCAACTTACTTGTGGCACTGCCGTTTAGGTCATATTGGTGTAAAGCGCATGAAGAAACTCCATTCTGATGGACTTCTGGAATCACTTGATTATGAATCACTTGGTACTTGCGAACCATGCCTCATGGGCAAGATGACTAAAACTCCGTTCTCCGAAACAATGGAGCGAGCAACACAGTTATTGGAAATCATACATACTGATGTATGTGGTCCAATGAACATTGAATCTCGCGGCGGATATCATTATTTTCTCACCTTCATAGATGATTTGAGCAGATATGGGTATATCTACTTGATGAAACATAAGTCTGAAACATTTGAAAAGTTCAAAGAATTTCAGAGTGAAGTGGAAAATCATCGTAAAAGAAAATCAAGTTTCTACGATCTGATCGTGGAGGTGAGTATTTGAGTTATGAGTTTGGACTTCATTTGAAACAATGTGGAATAGTTTCGCAACTCACGCCACCTGGAACACCACAACGTATTGGTGTGTCCGAACATCGTAACCGCACTTTATTAGATATGGTGCGATCTATGATGTCTCTCACTGATTTACCGCTATCATTTTGGGGTTACGCTTTAGAGACAGTTGCATTCACGTTAAATAGGGCAGCATCTAAATCCGTCGAGATGACACCTTATGAACTGTGGTTTGGCAAGAAACCCAAGTTGTCATTTCTTAAAGTTTGGGGCTGCGATGCTTATGTGAAAAAGCTTCAACCTGATAAGCTCGAACCCAAATCGGAGAAATGTGTCTTCATAGGATATCCAAAGGAGGCTGTTGGGTACACCTTCTATCACAGATCCGAAGGCAAGATATTAGTTGCTAAGAATGGATCCTTTCTAGAGAAGGAGTTTCTCTGGAAAGAAGTGAGTGCAAGGAACGTAGAACTTGACAAGGTAATTGTACCTTCTCCCTTATTGGAAAGTAGTTCATCACTGAAATCAGTTCCAGTGATTCCTACACCAGTAAGTGAGGAAGCTAATAATGATGATCATGAAACTTCTGATCAAGTTACTACCGAACCAAGCAGGTCAACCAGAGTAAGATCCACACCAGAGTGGTACGGTAATCCTATTCTAGAAGTCATGTTACTTGACCATGACGAACCTACAAACTATGAGGAAGCGATGATGAGCCCAGATTCCGTAAAATGGCTTGAGGCCATGAAATCTGAGATGGGATCCATGCATGAGAACAAAGTATGGACTTTGGTTGACTTGCCCGATGGTCGGCAGGCCATAGAAAATAAATGGATCTTCAAGAAGAAGACTGACGCTGACGGCAATGTTACTGTCTACAAAGCTCGACTTGTTGCAAAAGGTTTTCGACGAGTTCAAGGAGTTGACTACGATGAGACCTTCTCACCCGTAGTGATGCTAAAGTCAGTCCGAATCATGTTAGCAATTGCCGCATTTTATGATTATGAAATTTGGCAAATGGATGTCAAAACTGCATTCCTTAATGGATACCTTAAAGAAGAGTTGTATATGATGCAACCAAAAGGTTTTGTCGATCCAAAAGATGCTAACAAAGTGTGCAAGCTCCAACGATCCATTTATGGACTAGTGCAAGCCTCTCGGAGTTGGAATATACGCTTTGATAGTGTGATCAAAGCATATGGTTTTGTACAGACTTTTGGAGAAGCCTGTATTTACAAGAAAGTGAGTGGGAGCTCCATAGCATCTCTGATATTATATATAGATGACATATTGTTGATCGGAAATGATACTGAATTTCTGAAGAGCATAAAAGGATACTTGAATAAGAATTTTTCAATAAAAGACCTCGGTGAAGCTGCTTATATATTGGGCATCAAGATCTATAGAGATAGATCAAGACGCTTGATTGGACTTTCACAAAGCACATACCTTGATATAGTTTTGAAGAATTTCAAAATTGATCAGGCAAAGAAAGGGTTCTTGCCTGTATTACAAGGTGTAAAGTTGAGTCAGACTCAATGCCCGACCACTGCAGAAGATAGAGAGAAAATGAAATGTGTTCCCTATGCTTCAGCCATAGGCTCTATCATGTATGCAATGCTATGTACCAGACCTGATGTGTGCCTTGCTATAAGTTTAGCAGGGAGGTACCAAAGTAATCCAGGAGTGGATCACTGGACAGCTGTCAAGAACATCCTGAAATACCTGAAAAGGACTAAGAATATGTTTCTCATATATGGAGCTGACAAAGAGCTCTTCATAAATAGTTACGTCGATGCAAGCTTTGACACTGATCCGGATGACTCTAAGTCACAAACGGATACGTATTTTTATTAAATGATGGAGCTGTCAGTTGGTGCAGTTCCAAGCAGAGCGTCGTGGCGGGATCTACGTGTGAAGTGGAATACATAGCTGCTTCAGAAGCAGCAAATGAAGGAGTCTCGATGAAGGAGTTCATATCCAATCTAGGTGTCATACCTAGTGCATCGGGTCCAATGAAAATCTTTTGTGACAATACTGGAGCAATTGCCTTGGCAAAGGAATCCAGATGTAACATCCCAAATTTTCAATTTGGAATGTTATACACTAGATCATCATTGCATATCATATTTTGTTGCATTCTGGTTGATCCTAGAAATTCTACGCAACTCAAGGACCCTTGAAGAGAGTTCGGGATTTCATTATTTTCATATTTGAGTTTTCTCAAATTTTGAAAATAGGATCATTTGATTTTATTTATTTTATCTTCAATTATTTCTATTACAAAAATATGAGAGAGGGAATAAAATGGCTTTCCCAAAATAAAGAAATATTGAGGATTTAATAAAAAATCAAATAAGATTTTTTTGGTTTTATTTGCTATTTTATTTGTATTTGGGAAAATGCGCGTTTTTCAAAATTGCATTAGGCCCCACATAAATGTTCATCTTGTGTGACTTGATTTTAGAAGCCGGGGAAAATTTATTTCGGGATTTTTGGAGTCCGTTTAGTATTCCTTTTCTTTTTTTCCGAGCATAAGTATTAAAAAAAAGTGAACCGACCTAACCGGGTCGTGTCCGACTAGGACACTTGGCCCGGCCGGCCTTCAAATAGCGCCCCGAGGCCCCGAGGCCAGCCCAAGCCGCGCCACGCCCGGAAACCCTAACCCTAGGCCGCGCCGCCGCCCGCGCCGCCCGCCCCACGCCGCGCCGCTAGCCGCATCGCCGCCGCCCTCGCCGCCCGCCGCCTCGCCGCCGCGCCGCTTGCCGCCGCCGGACCGCCGCCGCCGGAGGTAGTTTTTCGCCGCCGGTTTTTTTAGAAAACCGATCGGTTTTCCATCGGTTTTTTTAGTTTTGGTTTTTTTAAACAGATCAGTTTTTCCGGTTTATTTAATTAGCGAGCGTTCGTTCATTCGTTCGTTTTAACGAAAGTTTGTCTTTTTTCTTTTTCTCGGATTAAATCCGCGATTTTTCTGATCGCGATTCCTGATCCGATTTTCGTTTTAGTCTAACTTTTCGCTCGTTTATCGGAATCAGGCGATTAAAGCGCCTGGAGTTTCGTCTCGAAACCCTCTTTCCATTTAACCAACTCAAACAAGTTTTTGCCAGTGTAGAAATTTCCCTAGATCTAGAATAGTAAATGAAGCATGTTTCTTTTGCCGTTTGTCATTCGTTGCTTCGTTCGATTTGTTTCTTTTTGCCAACCGGAGTTCTTAAGTTGAACTTTGTGGTTAGATCTCTTATTTGAGTTTTACCTGTGCATTAGTTGAGTACTTATTGTATGCTTGTTTGTTTGCGATAGAGTACCCGGAGTGCGCCACTTGCTACTTCGAATCGCTAGGTTTCCCGGATCATCAGCAAGGCAAGTAACACTTTGATCATGCTTTCCCACTACCCATTTTTATTGCATTAGATCAGTCCTCACACATTGCATGATTAGAATCTAATTAAATTGTGGGTTTGGGAAGTAGTTGAGGTAGTACCTATTACCTGTTATTATCAAACCTTTGGGAGTTACTTCTACGTTTGCTTATTATGCCATGCTATGCTAGTAGATGTGGATTGGGTGAGTGTATCCATGACAGATGTGAGATTGTTAATTAATGGTTTGTTTAAGGTGGCAAATTAAATACACATCTGGGTGGATTGAGGCACCTGGGTATTCCAGCGATTGCCTGTTTTTCTTTATGGACAACCACCCAGGCTCAAAGGGATCATGAGATTATTCATGCTAGAAAATTCCGTGTGCAGCCACAAGCTATTATGGGCTCTAGCATAGTTGATTAAGTTGTGCGAACTCTTACAGTGGTAGACTAGCAGATGTAGGGGAAAGTAGGTGTAACGGTCTACCCGATCGTAAAGCGCTAGCGCTTCTGAAAGACTATGTCTCGGTCATCCGTTTCTCAAACACCATGTAGTGCGAGAAACCAAACGGAGGCGATCGAGTCTTGTGGGGAAAAGTGCGCAAACCTCTGCAGAGTGTATAAACTAATCATGATTAGCCGTGTCCCCGGTTATGGACATCTTGAGTATCTAGTACCTGGATTATCATGTGAATCTCAACATGTTACTCAAAAATTAATTTTGTTGGATTTTGTTTAATGATGATGCTTAATTGGGATTGAGAATGCTGTCAACCATTCTCAATGTTTAACAACTACCATGATAGTTAAATAAAATTTATTCCTTTGCAGTAGGGAAAAATTGGCTTTACAAAAAACTGTAACCATAGAGCTTTCCACCAGCCAAATATGCATATAGAATAGCCTATTTCATTCCATTACTCTCTATGTGTTACTTTGCCAGCATATTCCATGTGCTAACCCGCTTCGGGCTGCAACATTAATGTTGCAGACTTTTCAGACGATGATTAAGGTGCTGTTAGGTCGTGGTTCTATACTCAGTGATGCCGTTGGAGTTGATGGACTCACTTATCTTCCAAGCCTTCCGTTGTTATCATTATTAGATGGCCTTAAGCCCTATTTATTGTAATAAGTTCTCTTTTGAGACACTCGATGTAATTAGTGTGTGATTGCTACTCTATTATAAATCCTTCAAGTACTGTGTGGTGTCAGCATTACTGATCCAGGGATGACACCTGAGCACAGAGATTGGACCGTTTGAGGTCTGGTCGCTACAAGATGGTATCAGAGCACACGCTGACTGTAGGACACGACCACTAAGCTAAAGACCTAGATCAGTACTCACTCTCTTCTCCTTCTGACTTCTCATCTTTTCTACTCTTTTAGGATGGCGGATGCAAAGAACAAGTTCACGCAACCGGATGAAGATACACCCTTTGGACGTCACTTGAAGGAAGTCACTAGATACCTGAACATAGGAGTACCAAGCTTCACCGGAACCTACAACGCCACTTTACCTGAAGAAGAGCGCTGGATGATTCAATTTCAAGTTCCAGGAAGGACGTTCATGCCAGTCACTGAGCCCATAGAGTTTTCTTTTGATGCACCAACTTGGAGTCTAGGAAAGAACATGGCAGCTCACATCGCCATGGGACGCATTGGAGAAGTTTACTGCAATGATCTCAAGGATACTATCTACCAGATTTGTGGGCGCCGAGATGAGCACTGGGAGATGATCAGCACCAGGAAGGATAGATCAATTGCAGCTTTTATCCAGGAGTTAAACCAGCACATTCGACGTCAGGAGAACCAGATGTGCACCGACATGATAGATCTGAAGAAGGCAAGGACAAGAATCAAGGAACTGGAGGAAGAACTCAAGGCTACACGTGAAGATTATGAAGAGGAAATCGAAGTATTAGTGGAGAAGAATGACGATCTGATCAAGAAGATTGGAATATTTATGGGAGGCCCTACACCAGTAGAAGAAGACGAAGAACCCAAGGAGATTCGCCCGGAAGACTACGTCATCATCGATGACACCGACTCGGATCCAGATGATAGCGATGATGACTATGTTGATGAAGCTGGAGCAGATATAATGGAGTCTGCAACCGAGGAATATTTCTAGTAGACCACCCCATCAGTAGTAGTAGTCCACCATGTAAATATAGTAGTCCGAGCACTTTTGCGATAGTTAGATCGATTGTATGCCCTTGTTTGATTGATTGAATGAAGTGAATTTTTTGCTTTTGCCTCATGTGCATATGGGTAGTGTTTTCTCTCTAGACCCCCCTCTATTCTTAAATCTCATCTTTTCTAAACCCTTAGATGCCTCCGATACGTGACCCCGGATTTACCTTCCCACCGGAGCTCACCCAGTTGATCCAGCAGCAGAACACTTTGATGTAGTTGCTAGTCCAGAATCAGAATCAGGGGAACAACAACAACAACCCACCACCACCACCTGTTGATCACTTAGCCCGTTTTCTTAGGCTGAATCCACCGGTGTTTTCCAATAGCACCGAGCCGATAGTAGCAGATGATTGGTTCCACAAGACAGCTAGAGAGTTGACCACAGCAGGATGCACGGATGCGTAAAAGGTGAAGTTTTCCGCACATCAGCTTGAAGGACCCGCAGCATCATGGTGGGAGAATTTCACAGCCACTTTCCCTGTCGACACTATCACGTGGGACCAGTTTCAGCAGGCTTTTCGAACTGCCCATGTTTCAGCAGGAGCTATGGCCATGAAGAAGCGAGAGTTTCGCAACTTGCGCCAAGGAGGACGGACAGTTGGCCAGTATGGGGAGGACTTTAGTAAATTAGCACGTTATGCCCCAGATGACGTTGCTACGGATGCAGCTAAGCAGGAGAAGTTTCTGGAAGGAGTGAATGATGAGTTGAGCATGCAGTTGATGGTAGCAACCTTCAACAATTACCAGGAGTTGGTAGATCGTGCTCTCATGATTAAAGGGAAGCAGCAGTAGATTGAGAATCGCAAGAGGAAGTATGGACAAGGGAAGTACAATTCAGGAGCTCGGCAGAAGCCACGTTTTACCCCTAGACCGGGAGGACATTTTCAGCATACCCATGGAGGAGGTAGCTCGCACAATCATAATGGCACCAAGAATGGTAATGGGAATGGAGGAAGCAACGGCCAGAACCGCACCAACCCATCGACCCCAGCCAAGAGAGACCTGAGCCAAGTCACTTGTTTTAAGTGCCAGAAGACCGGACATTATGCCAACGAATGTCCTGAATCACAGAATGGAAATGGCAAAGGAAGCTCTGGGAAGAAGCCGAACCCTTTCAACAGGGGACAAGTGAACCACGTTAACGTGGAGGAGGTTGAAGAGCAGCCGGATGCAGTAATCGGTAAGTTTTGGTTAAGTCATTTACTGCACTCGTTCTTTTTGATACTGGTCCATCGCATTCATACATATCAAGGGGATTTATGGATAAGTATAACCTGCCCACCAAAGTTCTTAGAACACCTATGTTAGTAAGCTCACCAGGAGCGGAGTATATGGCTAGCCAAGGATGTTTTCAAGTGCCATTAAGTATAGGTAGGCATGTGTTTCCCTCGGATTTGATAATATTGGAATCACAAGGTTTGGATGTAATTCTGGGTATGGATTGGTTGTCGATGTATGGAGGAAACATCGATTGCGCCAGAAAGTCGATCTTGCTTACCACCCCAGAAGGGAGAAGGATCAAGTATGTATCCCGGCATGTGCCGAAGAGGACTCAAGTAAATTGTTTAACGGGAGTTGTGCAGGAGGAAGTACCAAGTGAAGGATTTCCCTGATGTATTTCCAGAAGAGTTGCCAGGCATGCCACCGGATAGAGATATTGAGTTTTTGATTGACCTTTTGCCAGGCACAGGGCCAATATCAAAGAGACCATATAGGATGCCCGCAAAGGATTTGGTGGAGATTAAGAAGCAGATTAAGGAGTTACTGGATAAAGGATATGTTCGCCCAAGTTCTTCGCCTTGGGGATCGCCAG
This sequence comes from Triticum urartu, assembly GCF_056163025.1. Lineage (NCBI taxonomy): Eukaryota > Viridiplantae > Streptophyta > Magnoliopsida > Poales > Poaceae > Triticum > Triticum urartu. The sequence goes on along the minus strand of NC_141875.1, from coordinate 596,910,894 downwards.
TACTTCTAGTGGAGAAGAAGGATGGATCGTTAAGGATGGTTGTTGATTATGGAGGATTGAATGAAGTAACCATCAAGAACAAGTACCCACTACCAATGATCAATGATTTGTTTGATCGATTGCAAGGAGCTAAGGTATTTTCCAAGATCGATCTGCGATCAGGATACCATCAGTTGAAGATTCGAGAACAGGATATACCTAAGACGGCTTTTACCACCAGGTATGGGTTGTACGAGTATACCGTTATGTCATTTGGTCTGACTAACACACCTGAATATTTTATGAACATGATGAACAAAGTGTTCATTGAGTTCTTGGATAAGTTCGTCATAGTGTTCATTGATGATATCCTGGTTTACTCAAAAAATGAAGAGGAGCATAAGGAGCATTTGCGTTTGGTACTCGGAAAGCTCAGAGAACATCAATTATATGCCAAGTTTAGCAAATGTGAGTTTTGGTTGAAAGAAGTGGGATTTCTCGGACACGTTATATCCGGAGAAGGTATAGCAGTAGATCCCACTAAAGTTGATACTGTGACCAATTGGAAAGCCCCAACAATAGTTGGAGAGATCTGGAGTTTTCTTGGACTCGCAGGATACTACCGGAGGTTTATTGAGAATTTCTCAAAGATTGCGAAGCCTATGGCGGAGTTGTTGAAGAAGGATACCAAGTTCAAATGGACTGAGGAATGTGAGGCTAGTTTCCAGGAGTTGAAGAAACATTTGGTTACCTCACCAGTGTTGATTTTACCGGATCAGACCAAGGATTATGAGGTGTATTGTGACGCTTCACGTCGAGGACTTGGAGTAGTGCTTATTCAGGAAGGAAGAGTTGTTTCATATGCCTCATGACAGCTTAAGCCCCATGAGTTGAATTATGCTACGCACGATTTGGAGTTAGCAGCCGTAGTGCATGCATTGAAGACCTGGAGACATTTTCTGATTGGAAACCATTGTGAGGTGTACACAGATCACAAGAGTTTGAAGTATATTTTCACACAGAAGGAGTTGAACCTCAGACAAAGCAGATGGTTGGAGCTCATCAAGGATTATGATATGAAATTGCATTATCACCCCGGAAAGGCTAACGTAGTAGCTGATGCGTTGAGCCGTAAGAGCCATGTCAACACCCTAATGACGGGAGATTTACCAAGGGAGTTAGCCGAAAATCTTCAAGAGCTATGTTTGGAAATAGTTCCAAGAGGCTATGAAGCAGCATTGGAGATTCAGTCTACTTTGATGGATAAGATCAGAGAAGCCCAAAAGACTGACAAGGAGATTGCTTCTATTATGGAGAAAATGAGCAAAGGAAAAGCTAAGGGATTTCGTGAGGATGAGCACGATACCTTATGGTTTGAAGACCATGTCTATGTACCAAATGATTCGGAGATCAGGAAGTTAATTTTACAAGAGGCCCATGATTCACCATATTCGATTCACCCAGGAAATACCAAGATGTATTTGGATTTGAAGGATATTTTCTGGTGGACCGGAATGAAGAAGGATATTGCGGAATACGTAGCAGTTTGTGATGTATGTTAGAGAGTAAAGGCAGAGCATCAGAAGCCAGCCGGATTGCTACAGCCATTGCCGATACCCGAATGGAAGTGGGATAAGCTAGGCATGAATTTTATTATAGGATTGCCCAGAACACGTTCAGGATATTACTCGATATGGGTTGTAGTCGATCGCTTGACAAAGTTAGCTCATTTCATTCCAGTGAAGACTACCTATACCAATGCAAAGTTGGCAAAGATATACATGACCAGAATCGTTTGTCTACATGGAGTTCCAAGGAGCATAGTATCAGATAGAGGAACCCAATTTACCTCAAAGTTCTGGAATCAGTTGCATGAAACTTTGGGTACCAGACTGGAGTTTCACAGCTTTCCGCCCGCAGACAAATGGACAGACCGAGAGAGTCAATCAGATTTTAAAGGATATGCTAAGAGCTTGTGCGCTAGATTACGGATCTAGCTGGGACGAGAATTTGCCATATGCAGAGTTCTCTTACAACAACAGCTATCAATCCAGTTTGAAGATGGCCCCTTTCGAAGCCTTGTATGGAAGGAGGTGCAGGACCTCATTGTCTTGGGATGAAGTTGGAGACCACCAGTTGTTTGGACCGGATCTGATAAAGGAGTCTGAACAGAAAGTGAAATTGATTCGCGATAGGCTCAAGGTAGCTCAATCCAGGCAGAAGAGTTATGCAAATTCTAAACGCAAGGAGACAATTTACGAAGTCGGAGACCGAGTTTATCTTCGAGTATCACCACTTCGAGGAGTTAGGAGTTAAGGGAAAGTTAGCGCCACGTTTTGTAGGCCCATACAAAGTTTTGGAGCGTATGGGAGAAGTAGCCTATAAGTTGGAATTGCCCGAAGGATTGTCAGGAGTTCACGATGTGTTCCACGTATCCCAGTTGAAGAAGTGCCATGAAGAGATGGCTGATATAGCACTGAGAGATACAATACCACTGGAAGCAATTCAGTTGGACAGTGATTTGAACTATGAGGAGAAACCAGTCAAGATTTTAGAGTATGCCAGTCGAGTCACCCGCAGCAAGGTTATCAAGTTTTGCAAGGTTCAGTGGAGCCACCACACGGAGGATGAAGCCACCTGGGAACGAGAGGAAGATTTGCTGAAGGACCACCCTCACCTATTTTCTATCCAACCCGAATCTCGAGGGCGAGATTCATCTTAAGGGGGGTAGGTTTGTAACATCCCAAATTTTCAATTTGGAATGTTATACACTAGATCATCATTGCATATCATATTTTGTTGCATTCTGGTTGATCCTAGAAATTCTACGCAACTCAAGGACCCTTGGAGAGAGTTGGGATTTCGTTATTTTCATATTTGAGTTTTCTCAAATTTTGAAAATAGGATCACTTGATTTTATTTATTTTATCTTCAATTATTTCTATTACAAAAATAAGAGAGAGGGAATAAAATGACTTTCCCAAAATAAAGAAATATTGAGGATTTAATAAAAAAATCAAATAAGATTTTTTTGGTTTTATTTGCTATTTTATTTGTATTAGGGAAAAATGCGCGTTTTTCAAAATTGCATTTAGGCCCCAAATAAATGTTCATCTTGTGTGGCTTGAGTTTAGAAGCCGGGGAAAATCTATTTCGGGATTTTTGGAGTCCGTTTAGTATTCCTTTTGTATTTTTTCCCAAGCGTAAGTATTAAAAAAAAAGCAAACCGACCTAACCGGGCCGTATCCAACTAGGACACTTGGCCCGACCGGCCTTCAAATAGCGCCCCGAGGCCCCGAGGCCAGCCCAAGCCGCGCCACGCCCCGAAACCCTAAACCTAGGCCGCGCCACCGCCGTCGCCGCCTCGCCGCCGCCCGCCGCCCGTGCCGCACCGCTCGCCGCCGCCGCCAGACCGCCGCCTCGCCGGACCATCGGAGGTAGTTTTTCGCCGCCAGTTTTTTTAGAAAACTGATTGGTTTTCCGTTGGCTTTGTTCGGTTTTTTTTGTTTCTATTTTTTTTAAATAGATCGGTTTTTCCGGTTTATTTAATAACCAAGCGTTCGTCCGTTCGTTCGTTTTAACGAACGTTCGTCATTTTTCTTCTTCTCGGATTAAATCCGCGATTTTTCTGATCGCGATTCCTGATCCGATTTTCGTTTTAGTCTAACTTTTCGCTCGTTTATCGGAATCAAGCGATTCAAGCGCCTGGAGTTTCGTCTCGAAACCCTCTTTCCGTTTAACCAACTCAACCAAGTTTTTGCCACTGTAAAAATTGCCCTAGATCCAGAATAGTAAACGAAGCCTGTTTCTTTTGCCGTTTGTCTTTCGTTGCTTCGTTCGATTTGTTTCTTTTTGCCAACCGGAGTTCTTAAGTTGAACTTTCTGGTTAGATCTCTTATTTGAGTTTTACCTGTGCATTAGTTGAGTACTTATTGTATGCTTGTTTGTTTGCGATAGAGTACCCGGAGTGCGCCACTTGCTACTTCGAATCGCTAGGTTTCCCGGATCATCAGCAAGGCAAGTAACACTTTGATCATGCTTTCCCACTACCCATTTTTATTGCATTAGATCAATCCTCACACATTGCATGATTAGGATCTAATTAAATTGTGGGTTTGGGAAGTAGTTGAGGTAGTACCTATTACCTGTTATTATCAAACCTTTGGGAGTTACTTCTACGTTTGCTTATTATGCCATGCTATGCTAGTAGATGTGGATTGGGTGAGTGTATCCATGACAGATGTGAGATTGTTAATTAATGGTTTATTTAAGGTGGCAAATTAAATACACATCTGGGTGGATTGAGGCACCTGGGTATTCCAGCGATTGCCTGTTTTTCTTTATGGACAACCACCCAGGCTCAAAGGGATCATGAGATTATTCATGCTAGAAAATTCCGTGTGCAGCCACAAGCTATTATGGGCTCTAGCATAGTTGATTAAGTTGTGCGAACTCTTACAGTGGTAGACTAGCAGATGTAGGGGAAAGTAGGTGTAACGGTCTACCCGATCGTAAAGCGCTAGCGCTTCTGAAAGACTATGTCTCGGTCATCCGTTTCTCAAACACCATGTAGTGCGAGAAACCAAACGGAGGCGATCGAGTCTTGTGGGGAAAAGTGCGCAAACCTCTGCAGAGTGTATAAACTAATCATGATTAGCCGTGTCCCCGGTTATGGACATCTTGAGTATCTAGTACCTGGATTATCATGTGAATCTCAACATGTTACTCAAAAATTAATTTTGTTGGATTTTGTTTAATGATGATGCTTAATTGGGATTGAGAATGCTGTCAACCATTCTCAATGTTTAACAACTACCATGATAGTTAAATAAAATTTATTCCTTTGCAGTAGGGAAAAATTGGCTTTACAAAAAACTGTAACCATAGAGCTTTCCACCAGCCAAATATGCATATAGAATAGCCTATTTCATTCCATTACTCTCTATGTGTTACTTTGCCAGCATATTCCATGTGCTAACCCGCTTCGGGCTGCAACATTAATGTTGCAGACTTTTCAGACGATGATTAAGGTGCTGTTAGGTCGTGGTTCTATACTCAGTGATGCCGTTGGAGTTGATGGACTCACTTATCTTCCAAGCCTTCCGCTGTTATCGTTATTAGATGGCCTTAAGCCATATTTATTGTAATAAGTTCTCTTTTGAGACACTCGATGTAATTAGTGTGTGATTGCTACTCTATTATAAATCCTTCAAGTACTGTGTGGTGTCAGCATTACTGATCCAGGGATGACACCTGAGCACAGAGATTGGACCGTTTGAGGTCTGGTCGCTACACCAGATTTCACAAGAGAACCAAGCACATCAAAAGACGCTTCAATTCCATCCGCGATCAAGTCAAGGAGGGAGACATTGAGATTTGCTAAATACATACGGATCTGAATGTTGCAGACCCGTTGACTAAACCTCTCTCATGAGCAAAATATGATCAGCACCAAGACTCCATGGGTGTTAGAATCATTACAATGTAATCTAGATTATTGACTCTAGTGCAAGTGGGAAACTGAAGGAAATATGCCCTAGAAGCAATAATAAAGTTGTTATTTATATTTCCTTATATCATGATAAATGTTTATTATTCGTGCTAGAATTGTATTAACCAGAAACTTAGTACATGTGTGAATACATAGACAAACAGAGTGTCACTAGTTTGCCTCTACTTGACTAGCTCATTGAATCAATGATGGTTATGTTTCCTAACCATATACATGAGTTGTCATTTGATTAACGGGATCACATCATTAGAGAATGATGTGATTGACTTGACCCATCCGTTAGCTTAGCACGATGATCGTTTAGTTTGTTGTTATTGCTTTCTCCATAACTGTACATGTTCCTATGACCATGAGATCATGCAACTCCCGAATACCGGAGGAACACTTTGTGTGCTACCAAATGTCACAACGTAACTGGGTGATTATAAAGGTGCTATACAGGTGTCTCCGATGGTGTTTGTTGAGTTGGCATGGATCAAGATTAGGATTTGTCACTCCGATTGTTGGAGAGGTATCTCTGGGCCCTCTCGGTAATGTACATCACAATAAGCCTTGCAAGCAATGTAGCTAATGAGTTATTTACGGGATGTATCATTACAGAACGAGTAAAGAGACTTCCCGGTAACGAGATTGAACTAGGTATTGAGATACCGACGATCGAATCTCGGGCAACTAACATACCGATGACAAAGGGAACAACGTATACCGTTATGCGGTTTGACCGATAAAGATCTTCATAGAATATGTAGGAACCAATATGAGCATCCAGGTTCTGCTATTGGTTATTGACTAGAGACATGTCTCGGTCATGTCTACATAGTTCTTGAACCCGTAGGGTCCGCACGCTTAACGTTCGGTGACGATCGGTATTACGAGTTTATGTGTTTTGATGTACTGAAGGTAGTTCAGAGTCCCGGATTTGATCACGGACATAACGAGGAGTCTCGAAATGGTCGAGACGTAAAGATCGACATATTGGAAACCTATGTTTGGACATCGGAATGGTTCCGGGTGAAAATGGGAGTATACCGGAGCACCGAGAGTTTACCAGAACCCCCGGGAGGTATATGGGCCTTATTGGGCCTTAGTGGGAGAGAGGGGAAAGGAGCAAAGGAGGGGGTGCCCCCCCCAAAGCCCAATCCTAATTGGGTGGGGGTCGGCCCCCCCTTTCCTTCCCCCTCCCTCCTCCTTCCTTCTCTCCTAAATCCAACAAGGCAAGGGGGGATCCTACTCCCGGTGGGAGTAGGACTCCCCTTGGGGCGCGCCTAGGAGGCCGGCCCCCTCCCTCTCCTCCACTCCTTTATATATGGGGGAGGGGGGCACCCCATAAACATACAAAATGATCGTTGATCTTTAGCCGTGTGCGGTGCCCCCCTCCACCATAATCCACCTCGGTTATATCATAGCGGTGCTTAGGCGAAGCCCTGTTCCGGTAGCAACATCATCATCGTCATCACGCCGTCGTGCTGACAAAGCTCTCCCTTGAAGCTCTACTGGATCATGAGTTCGCGGGACGTCACCGAGCCGAACATGTGCAGATCGAGGAGGTGCCATACCTTCGGTGATAGATCGGTCGATCGTGAAGACGTACGACTACATCAACCGCGTTGTCATAACGCTTCCGCTTACGGTCTACGAGGGTACGTAGACGATACTCTCCCCTCTCGTTGCTATGCATCACCATGATCTTGCATGTGCGTAGGAATTTTTTTGAAATTACTGCGTCCCCAACAATAACAACAAGTCTTTCTCATAAAACTCATCATGACAAAGTAGCAACCAATTAACATGTTAAGGTTCAAACAATGAATTCTCTTGAAACTCACAACCTATATTCTTAGTCACCAAACAATTGCAATTCAACTTATTCAATAGAGTCTAAGTAAGAGCTCCACATACTCAACCATCATATAGTCTTCTATGATTGCTAACACTCACCGCATACACATGAGTAAAATGTTTCAACCGGACACATAGAAAGATAGGGGCTTATAATTTCACCTCCCAACGTATTCACCTCAAGGGTGATGTAAAAAATAATAACACATGCTACCCATATCCAACTGGATATATATGTGCCTAGATCTTTCCTCACCACATGATGCTTGCCAAAAGAGAAAATTGAAAAGGAATAGAGAGAAAAACCTTGACTCTTGCTAGAAAGTAAATAAATAAAAGTAAAAGGTAGGCCCTTTGCAGAGGGAAGCATAGGTTGCCATGCGCTTTTTGTTTGTATGCTCAATGCCTTAGTGCAAAAGAACATCATGTTATATTGCCCCTTATGATAGCAACATTTATTATGCAGTTTGTCGCTTTTATTATTTGCCATCACAAGTTCGTACAACGCCCACTTTTTTCTTACACTAAATGATTTAACACTTTTAGAAGCAATTTTTATTGCCTTATTGCACCGATGACAACTTACTTGAAGGATCTTACTCAATCCTTAGGTAGGTATGATGGACTCTTGAAAATAAGATTTGGATTTAAGGGTTTTTGGATGCACAAGTAGTATCTCTACTTGGTGCGGAATTTTTGGGTAGCAAAGATGGGGGGCAAGCATCACATGTTGAAGGATCTATGACAATATAACTTCTATGTGAATATGAACAAACATAGATCATTACGTTGTCTTCCTTGTCCAACATCAACAATTTTGGCATATAATATTTTGATGGGGCCTCAGAATCACAAAACATTTCCAAGATAGTGTATTTGCATGTGAAAGTTCTCTTCCTTATAGTAATCATTCAGGAATTGCTTGTATGACCAATATTGTGATTGTCAAGCTTCAAAAGATATCACTTTATAAACCTAATCTGAAGCTACCACTAGGCATGATATGAACATATAATTTCAACTTCATAATATTCAATTCATTCAACAATTTACTCATAGGATATAAGTGAAGCACCAGAGTAAATGACAAGCTACTCCAAAAAGATATAACTGAAGATCAAACGAGTAGTTAAGTAAATGGGTAGCTATTTGAGGACTCTCTCTTATTTAAAAACATTCAGGTCTAAGTATTTTATTAAAACAACAAGCAAAACAAAACAAAAATGACATTACAAGAATAGCACAACTCATGTGAAGAAGCAAAAACTTAGGCTCAACCGATACTAACTGATAATCGTTGATGAAGAAAGGTGGGATGCCTACCGGGGCATCCCCAAGCTTAGATGCTTGAGACTTCTTGTAATATTATCTTGGGATGCCTTGGCCATCCCCAAGCTTGAGATTTTGTGTCTCCTTAATTCCTTTTATATCACGGTTTCCTAAATCTTAAAAACTTCATCCACACAAAACTCAACAAGAACTCGTGAGACAAGTTAGTATAAACCAATGCAAAAACTTTATCATTCTCTACTGTAGCAAATCACTAAATTATTATTTAACATAGCATACTAAATGCCTTAACATTCCTATCCTCAAATAGAATCATTAAACAAGCAAACATATGGAAACATAACAACAATATGCCAAAACAGTATAGTCTGTAAAGAATGCAAAAGTATAAATACTTCTTTAACTCCAAAAATTATGAAAATTTACCACGCTCAAGAAAATTTATCAGATCTTATTGTGCAAAAAGTTTTAACATTTTATCACATTCTGCTTTTCTAGGGAATTTTTGCAACAGCGATAAACTTTCTGATTTGGAACAGCAACATGTAGACTTGCAAAATAAGCATGGCAAAGGCTATCCTTGGCATTTTTATTGACATGAAAGATGCAAAATATTATTCTAAATAACAGCAAGCAAATCCTAACAAAATAAAATGACGCTCCAAGTAAAACTCTTATCATGTGACGAATGAAAACATAGCTTCAAGTGAGGTTGCCGATAATGTTGAAGACAAAAGAGGGGATGCCTTCCGGGCATCCCCAAGCTTAGAAGCTTGGATCTTCCTTGAATATTACCTTGGGGTGCCTTGGAAATCCCCAAGCTTAGTGTATCATCACTCCTTATTCTCCTCATATCGATATCTCACCCAAAACTTGAAAATCTTAAATCACACAAAACTCAACGGAACTTCGTGAGATAGGTTAGTATGATAAACCGCAAACCATTTCACTTTGGTACTGTCAAAGACAAGATTCATAATTTTTTCCACACAATGCCTACTGTAGCATATCATTTCCACAATTTACATTGAGCAATATGAGCCATACAAACTAGAAAACAAGCAAACTATGCATTGAAAACAGAATCTGTCAAAAACAGAACAGTCTGTAGTAATCTGTACTCCAACCTTACTTCTGCTACTCCAAAAATTCTGAAAAAATAAGGACAACCCAGGAAATTTGTCTATTGATCTTCTGCAAAAATAATCAGTATTTTATCATGCTTCTCTTAAAATGAGAATTGTTTCCCTGAGTGCAAAAGTTTCTGTTTTTCAGCAAGATCAAATCAACTATCACCATAGACCATCCCAATGGTCTTACTTGGCACTTTATTGAAACGAAAGCAATAAAACATGATTACTACAATAGCCTAATCATGTGAACACACAAAAATAGTATGGGTAAATGCTGGTTTGTCTCCTAACAAGCGCTTTTCTTTAATGCCTTTTAGCTAGGCATGATGATTTCAATGATGCTCGCATAAAAGATAAGAATTGAAACACAAAGAGAGCATCATGAATCATAAGTTCCTCTCTCATAATAATTTTCAATAGCATCATGAATGGATTCATCAATATAACCATCGCACAAAGCATTCTTTCATGATCCAAAAGCATAGAAAATTTATTACTCTCCATATAAGCAATTTTATTCTCATTCACAATAGTGGGAGTATCATATGAAACTTGAATACTACAAATTGTTCCCACATTAAGAGATTAATGTTCAGTAAAAGGATAATAAAAATTATGACAATAATTATCACTACTTTTTATAACATAAGTATCATCACAATAATCGTCATAAGTAGGAGGCATGCAATCATCATAGCAAATTTGATCATTCAAAGTAAGGGGACTAAAAAGATCATCTCCATTAAGCATAGCACCCCCAAGCTTGGGACAAACATTAATTGTAGCAAATAGATTCTCAAACATGTCATTCTCATCAAACATAGCATCCCCAAGCTTGTGGCTTGGCATATCATAAGCATAATCATTCTTATCATTAATAGTATGAATAGCACCAACGGTATAACAATTGTTATCATCATAATTTCCTAAGTTGGTGCCAAAAAGATTTCCAAGATTATAAGAAGTATCATTATCTTCCCAATCATAATTATCACAACAAGAAATAGGCATAACAAAATCATCATCAATATTGCTCTCGGACATTGTGCCATAAGACAAAGAAGCAATATCATCATCAAGTGCATCATCTTCCACAATTATTTTTGATTCATTTTCATGAGGCACAACAATAATAGGAGCAACACTATTTGGGAGAGGTGCCTTTTTACCTCTATTCTTTCTTCTTATTTTCTTCTTCTTCACTGCATCATGTATGGGCTTAATTAATTTTTTCCAGCTTCTTATTGATGAGATTGGTTGAATAGGGAGCTCCTCCTCGTCACCTATTTCTTCATGAGAGACAATAGGAGGGAAAGTGGAAATCTTTACCCTTTCATTAGTATTCCTTTTATATTCTATTAGTTCTCCCATCTTTCTATAGTTGGCAATATAAGCATTCTCATTGCAATTTACCATGCAAAACATATGGATATTTTTTAGTCTAGTTTGAATGTCGTCCGTGAGAATGAATACTTCAAACCAACAATTTTTATATGTCAATTATTCACTCCCCAAAAATAAGCAAAGTTCATTATAAATTTCTACGGTGACCAAGTTATTGCAATATTTGGACATGATTCGATCATGAAAAAGTTTGCATTGGAAATTATGATGACCAACCTTATTGCAAAGTTCACAAGTAATAGGACAAAGAGAACATAATTTTATAGCAAATGCATCTATCACTTTGAGCAAAGAATTGGTTCTATCCTGTTTATGCTTCTTACAAAATCTATCTTCTCTATATGGCACGTCTTGACAAACTTTATGCACTCCACAAAAATTGACATGCTTAAAAGACTTGTGCAATCATCATTAGCATTTTGGATATTCAAATAATTCATACTAATAACATTGCAATCATGCTCATCATTCAAATATTTTGAGCCAAACATTTTATTGGCTTCTTCTTCTAACAATTCAGCACAATTTTCTGATCCATCATTTTCAAGAAAGATATTATAAAGATGATCAATAATATGATGCAAACTCAATTCCATTTTTATGTAATTTTCTTTTATAAACCAAACTAGTGATAAAACAAGAAACTAAAAGATTCAATTGCAAGATCTAATGATATACCTTCATGCATGTAACATCCCAAATTTTCAATTTGGAATGTTATACATAGTCATCCATGCATATCATATTTTATTCGCATCTCGCGATCCTCGAAATCCTAAGCAACTCAAGGACCCTCGGAGAGAGTTGGGGATTTCCCGATTTTCAAATTTGATCTCTATCAAATTTGAAAACGAGGATTTTTGGTTTTAATTATTCTCTCCAAAAATATTTCACACTAAAATATATGAGAGGAGATAATATGAATTCTCCAAGATAATTGAAATATTGGAGGAAAAATATTAAAACCAAATGATTGTTTCATTTGGCTTTTCTTGCAATTTTGTTTGCATTAGAAAAATTGCACTTTTTCCAAAATTGCATTTTTAGGGCCAAGAAAATGTTCATCCCGTTCTAAATATTTTATTTAGACGGTGAAGATTTATTTTGGCATTTTAGATTTTTTTTAGGATTTATTTCGGTCGGCGAAATTATTTTAAAAAAAGGGTCCCACGCCGACTGGGCCTAAGGCCCAGCCGCGCCAGGCCGCCGCCGCCTTCCCCGCGAGCGCCGCCGCCGCCGACTCGGACTAGGAGTCCGAGCCGGACTCCTCTCCGCCGCCGCGTCTTGCCCCCTCCCCCAAGCCGCCCCGCCCAGCCCCTTTATATACGCCGCCACCCCCGCCCCCAACACCCCACCACACCGCCGCCGCCACCGCAGTCCGCGCCGCCGCCCCCTAAGCCACCGCCCCGCCGGACCTCTCGCCGGAGGTAGCCGCCGCGCCCCGCTGCCGGTTTTTTTATAAAGACCGACCGGTTTTTTTAGAACCCTAGATCCGTTTTTTAGGATTCGTCGGTTTTTCTCGGTTCTTCTATTTGGCGGACGTTCGTCCGAACGATCGTTTTAACGAACGGTTCTTCACCCGTTAGAAACAGCCAACGAACGCTCGTTCGTTAGTCTGTTCATCAGTTTTCTTTTATCGGATTTATTCCTTGATTTTCTCTGATCGTGATTTCTGATCCGATCTTAGTTTCTGTTTTTCTTTTCGCTCGTTAGTCGGAATCAGGCGATTCAAGCGCCTGGAGTTTCGTCTCGAAACCCTCTTTCCTCTTAACCAACTCAAACAAGTTTTCTCTACTATAAAATTTAACCTAGTTTCAGATTAGTAAACGAAGCTTCTTTCTTTCGCCGTTTGAGTTTCGTTGCTCCATTTGATTTGATTCTTTTTGCGAACCGGAGTTCTTAAGTTGAAACTTCTGGTCAACCTCTTTTGTTTGAGTTTTGCTTGTGCATCGTTGCTTGTTACTTATGTATGCTATTGTTTGCTTGCGATAGAACACCCGGAGTGCGAAGCGTGCTACTACAAGTTCCTAGGTTTCGCAGATCGTCAGCAAGGCAAGTAACACTTTGATCATATCCCTTTTATCACCTAGTTTTTATGCATTAGTTCCAATCTCAAACATTGCATGATTAGGATGTCATTAACTTGTGGGTTGGGAAGTAGTCGATGAGGTAGAACCTATTGCCCTGTTACATTCAAACCCTTGGGAGTTACTCTACGCGTTGCTTATATATACTATGCTATGCTATGCTCGTAGACGTGGTTTGGGTTTGAGTGAAATACATGACAGATGTGAGCTTGTTAATTAATGGTTCAACTTAAGGTGGCAACTTAATCAAACATCTGCGTGGATTGAGGCACCTGGAGTACCCAGTGTTGCCTGTATTTTTTTGGAAATCCCGTAGTACCCATGTGATCTTCCTATGGGCCGCCACCCAGGCTCAAAGGGAACTGAGATGATTCATGCTAGAAACTTCCGTGTGCAGCCACAAGCTATTATGGGATCTAGCATAGTTGAGTAAGTTACGTGAAGCTCTTGAAGAGGCAGATCAGCAGGTAGTGGGATGTAGGTTTGGTATGGTCTGTCGGGAGTAGAGAGTTAATGTTTCTGAAAGACTGTGTCTCGGTCATCCGTTTCTCAAACACCATGTAGTGCGAGAAATCAAACGGAGGCGATCGAGTCTTGTGGGGAAAAGTGCGCAAACCTCTGTAGAGTGTACAAACTAATCATGGTTAGCCGTGTCCCCGGTTATGGACAAATTCTTGAGTATCAAGTACTTGGATTATCACATGTATCTCATCACTCTTAATTAATATTGTTGGGTTGTTAATCACTTTAATTGGGATTGAGTTGGAGGAACCTTCTCAATGATGTTTCAACTACCATGATAGTTAAATAAAATCTATTCCTTTGTTGTAGGGAAAAATTGGCTTTTCGCAAAACTATAACCATAGAGCTTTCCACCAGCCAAATATGCATGTAGTGATAGTATTATTCTGTTCTTGCTCTACTGTGTTACATTGCCTGCATATTCCATGTGCTGACCCGTTTTTGGGCTGCAACGTATTATGTTGCAGACTTTTCAGACGAGGAGTAAGGTTCGTTAGGTCGTTGTCGTGCAGCTCAGCTTTGCCATTGGAGTTGATGGACTCACTTTATCTTCCAAGCCTTCCGCTGTCATCGTATTAGATGGCCTTAAGCCATATTATTGTAATAAGTTCTCTCTTGAGACATTCGATGTAATAAGTGTGTGATTGCTACTCTGTTAAAAATCCTTCGAGTACTGTGTGTGTCAGCATTACCAATCCAGGGATGACACTGAAGCACAGAGACTTGACCATCTGAGGTCGGGTCGCTACAAGATGGTATCAGAGCACACGCTGAGTGTAGGACACGACCACTAAGATAAACCTTAGGTCACACCTCTCTTCTCATTTCTGACTCCTCTCCATTTTCTACTCTTTAGGATGACGGAGATGAAGAACACGTTTGCACAACCGGATGAAGACACATCTTTTGGACGTCACTTGAAGGAAGTCACTAGGTACCTGAACATTGGAATACCAAGTTTCACCGGGACGTACAACGCCACTTTACCTGAAGAGGAGCGCTGGAGGATACAAGTACAAGTTCCAGGAAGGACGTTCTCGCCAACTTCTAAACCCATAGAGTTTTCTTTCGAAGCACCCACCTGGAGTCTAGGCAAGAGCATGGCAGCCCACATTACCATTGGACGCATTGGAGAAGTTTACAACAGGGAACTTAAGGACACTATTTACCAAATATGTGGGCATCGAGACAAGCAATGGGAAGTAATCAGCACCAGGAAGGATAGATCCATTGCAGCTTTCATCTAGGAGTTAAACCAGCACATCCGACGTTAGGAAAACCAGATGTGCGCGGACATGATGGACCTGAAGAAGGCGAAGACTAGGATCATTGAGCTGGAGGAAGAACTCAAGTTTACACGTGATGGATATGAGGAGGAAATCAAGACACTACTAGAGAAGAATGACGACTTAGTCAAGAAGATCGGAGTATTCATGGGAGGACCAACACCAATAGAAGAAGAAGAACCCAAGGAGATACGCCCCGAGGACTACATCATCATCGACAACACCGATTCCGATCCTAGTGATGATGACTTTGAAGACGAAGCTGGAGCAGACATCATGGAGTCTTCCACCGATCAAAATTTCTAGATGACTGCCATATATCACTAGTATTCCCCCATGTATTTAGTAGTAGTTGAACACTTGTGCGATAGTTCTAGATCGTTTGTATGCCCTTGCTTGATTGATTTAGTGAAATGATTGTGTTTGTCTCATGTGCATATGGGTAGTGTTTTCTCATTAGACCCCCTTCTCTATTCTAAATCTCTTCCATCTAAACCCTCAGATGCCTCCGAGACGTAACACCGGTTTTTCCTTCCCACCGGAGCTCACCCAGTTAATCCAACAGCAGAATACCTTGATGCAATTGCTAGTTCAGAATCAGGGCAACAACAACAACAACAACAACAACCCGCCGCCCGTGGACAACCTAGCCCGTTTTCTAAGGTTACAGCCGTCGGTGTTTTCCAGTAGCACCGAGCCCATAGTTGCGGATGATTGGCTATGCTGTATTGGAAGGGAGTTGACCACCGCAGGTTGCACAGATACTGAGAGAGTGCGCTTTGTCGCACATCAATTGGATGGACCAGCAGCCTCATGGTGGGAGAATTACACAACCACTTTCCCTATAGCCATTGTCACTTGGGACCAGTTTCAGCAAGCTTTCCGCACAGCCCATGTCTCCACTGGAGCTATGCAAATGAAGAAGCGGGAGTTCCGCAACTTACGCCAGGGGAACCGTACTGTGGCTCAGTACGTGGATGAGTTTAGCAAGTTATCTCGCTACGCCCCTGATGATGTGGCCACAGATGCCGCGAAACAGGAGAAGTTTATGGAACGGCTGAATGATGAGATGAGTATGCAGTTGATGGTAGCAACCTTCAACAACTACCAGGAGTTGGTAGATAAGGCTCTTATGATTGAAGGGAAGCAGCAGCAGATTGAGAGCCGCAAGAGAAAGTATGGACAAGGGAAGTATAACTCTAGAGCTTAGTAGAAGCCTTGCCTAACCCCGAACTCGGGAGGACTTGTTCATAACCATGGAGGTCACAACCACACTGGAGGAGGATCGCATAACCACAATGGTTCTAAGAATGGGAATGGGAACGGAACCAACAATAATCATAACCGCCCCAACCCAGCCACACCCGCCAAAAGGGACTTAAGTCATGTTACTTGTTTCAAGTGCGGGAAGACTGGACACTACGCCATGGAGTGCCCTGAAGGAAAGAATGGAAATGGAAATGGAAATGGGAGCGCTGGGAAGAAGCCAAATCCATTCAACAAAGGACAAGTGAACCACATTAACGTGGAGGAGGTTGAAGAGCAGTCGGACGCAGTAATAGGTAAGTTTTTGGTTAAGTCATTTACCGCTCTAGTTCTTTTCGATACTGGTGCATCGCATTCATACATATCGAGGGGATTCGTGGATAAGTTTAAACTACCAACCCAAACCCTTAGGACCCCTCTTTTAGTGAGTTCACTCAGAGCAGAGTTTATGGCTAGCCGATGGTGTGACCAGATACCCTTAACCATTGGTACACATGTTTTTCCGTCCGACCTAATTATCTTGGAGTCACAAGGATTGGATGTGATATTGGGTATGGACTGGATGTCAAAGTTTGGAGGAAGCATTGACTGTGCTAGTAAGTCGATTTATCTCACCACCCCGGAAGGAAAAAGGATTAAGTATGTATCTAGGCATGTACCTAGGAGGAGTCAAGTGAATGCCCTTACGGGAGTTGTTCAGGAGGAAGTGCCTGTAGTGAAGGATTACCCGGATGTTTTTCCAGAGGAGTTACCAGGCATGCCACCGGATAGAGACATTGAGTTTTTGATAGAGCTGTTGCCAGGTACAGGACCAATATCCAAGAGACCCTATCGGATGCCCGCAAATGATCTGGAAGAAATTAAGAAATGGATCAAGGAGTTATTGGAGAAAGGATACATCTGAAGAAGTTCATCACCTTGGGGAGCCCCAGTACTTTTGGTTGAGAAGAAGGATAAATCCCTGAGGATGGTTGTTGATTATCGAGCATTAAATGAAGTGACGATTAAGAACAAGTACCCACTGTCGATGATCAACGATCTGTTTGATCAGTTGCAAGGAGATAAAGTGTTTTCGAAGATTGATTTGTGATCAGGGTATCATCAGTTGAAGATACGAGAGAAGGATATACCGAAGACAGCGTTCACAACACGATATGGATTATACGAGTACACGGTCATGTCATTTGGACTGACTAACGCCCCTGCCTATTTCATGAGCATGATGAACAAGGTGTTCATGGAGTATTTGGACAAGTTTGTTGTGGTGTTTATTGATGATATTATGGTATACTCGAAGAACAAGGAGGAGCACAAGGAGCATTTGCGCTTAGTTCTCGAGAAACTCAGGGAACACCAGTTGTATGCTAAGTTCAGCAAATGCGAATTTTGGTTGAAGGAAGTCGGGTTCCTTGGACATGTTATATCGGGAGAAGGTATATAAGTAGACCCCAGCAAAATTCAGTCAGTCACTGAATGGTTGGCACCCACTTCAGTTAGCGAGATCCGCAGTTTTCTTGGACTCGCAGGATACTACCGGAGATTCATCGAGAATTTTTCCAAGATTGCAAAGCCAATGACTGAACTGTTGAAGAAGGATACTAAGTTTAAATGGACAGAAGATTGCGAGGCAAGTTTCCAGGAATTGAAGAAACGCTTGACTACAGCGCCAGTGCTAACACTGCCAGATATACATAAGGAGTTCCAAGTGTACTGCGATGCCTCATGCTTAGGACTTGGATGTGTGCTTATGCAGGATGGGAGAGTTGTTTCGTATGCCTCACGACAACTGAAACCTCATGAGTTAAACTATGCCACACATGATTTGGAGCTAGCAGTCGTAGTACATGCATTGAAGACCTAGAGACATTACCTTATTGGAAACCGGTGTAATGTGTACACGGACCATAAGAGTTTGAAGTACATTTTCACCCAGAAGGAGCTGAACCTTCGACAGAGGAGATGGTTGGAACTTATAAAGGATTATGACATGAAGCTACACTATCATCCAGGAAAGGCCAACGTCGTAGCAGACGCTTTGAGCCGGAAGAGTTATGCTAATATCCTTGAAAGCAAGGGACTGCCGAAGGAATTAGCAGAGGACATCATGGAACTTCGATTGGAGATTGTTCCTAGAGGATTTATTGCAACAATGGAGGTCCAGTCGACATTGCTGGACAAAATTCAGGAAGCTCAAAGGGATGACAAAGAGATTGCCGAGATAAAGGAGAAGATGGGCAAAGGAAAGGCCAAAGGTTTTCGTGAGGATGAGCACGATACCCTATGGTTTGAGGACCGAGTTTATGTGCCCAATAACCAGGAGATCAGGAAGTTAATACTTCACGAGGCCCATGACTCACCCTACTCGATACACCCCGGAAACACCAAAATGTATCTGGATTTGAAGTAACGTTTCTGGTGGACTGGTATGAAGAAGGATATTGCCGAGTATGTCGCCATATGTGATGTATGTCAGCGTGTGAAGGCAGAACATCAGAAGCCAGCAGGGTTGTTACAGCCTATGCCGATACCCGAATGGAAGTGGGATAAACTGGTCATGGACTTTATCACCGGATTGCCCAGGACCAAAGCAGGATATGATTCCATATGGGTAGTAGTTGATCGCTTGACCAAAGTAGCTCACTTCATCCCAGTGAAAACCACCTATACAAGTGCAAAGTTGGCCAAGATATATATGTCCAGGATAGTATGTCTGCATGGAGTTCCGAGGACCATCGTATCAGATCGAGGAACACAGTTTACCTCAAAGTTTTGGCACCAGTTGCACCAGACTTTGGGAACGAGATTGGAGTTTAGTACAGCATTTCACCCGCAGACGGATGGACAAACAGAGAGAGTCAACCAAATTTTGGAGGACATGTTGAGAGCCTGTGTGCTAGATTATGGATCTAGTTGGGATGATAATTTGCCATACGCAGAGTTTTCCTACAACAATAGCTATCAAGCCAGTTTGAAGATGGCCCCATTTGAAGCCTTGTATGGAAGAAGGTGCAGAACACCGTTGATGTGGGACGAGGTAGGAGACCGACAGTTGTTTGGACCAGACTTGATCAAGGAGTCTGAGGAGAAGGTTAAATTGATTCGTGACAGACTGAGGATTGCTCAGTCCAGGCAAAAGAGTTATGCAGACTCAAAATGCAAGGAGGTAACCTATGAAATTGGAGACTGAGCATATCTGCGAGTATCACCCTTGCGAGGAGTGAAATGTTTTGGAGTTAAGGGAAAGTTAGCCCCGAGATTTGTAGGACCGTGTCGTATTTTGGAACGGATGGGAGAAGTTGCCTACAAGTTGGAGTTACCCGAGGGATTGTCAGGAGTTCATGACGTGTTTCACGTTTCACAGCTGAAGAAGTGTCATGCTGAGATGGCAGATGTACCGCTAAGAGATACAGTACCCCTGGAGGCGATTCAGTTGGACAGTGATTTGACTTATGAGGAGAAACCAGTTAAGATTCTTGAGTTTGCTAGCAGAGTCACCCGTAGTAAGGTTATCAAGTTTTGTAAAGTTCAGTGCAGCCACCATACCGAGAATTGAGCCACCTGGGAACGGGAGGATGATCTTCGCAAAGACCACCCACACCTATTTTCTAGCCAACCCGAATCTCGAGGGCGAGATTCATCTTAAGGGGGTAGGTTTGTAACATCCCAAATTTTCAATTTGGAATGTTATACATAGTCATCCATGCATATCATATTTTATTCGCATTTCGTCTCGCGATCCTCGAAATCCTAAGCAACTCAAGGACCCTCGGAGAGAGTTGGGGATTTCCCGGTTTTCAAATTTGATCTCTATCAAATTTTGAAAACGAGGATTTTTGGTTTTAATTATTTTCTCTCCAAAAATATTTCACACTAAAATATATGAGAGGAGATAATATGACTTCTCCAAGATAATTGAAATATTGGAGGAAAAATATTAAAACCAAACAATTGTTTTATTTGGATTTTATTACAATTTTGTTTGCATTAGAAAATTGCACTTTTTCCAAAATTGCATTTTTAGGGCCAAGAAAATGTTCATCCTGTTCTAAATATTTTATTTAGATGGTGAAGATTTATTTTGGCATTTTAGATTTTTTTTAGGATTTATTTCGGTCGGCGAAATTATTTTTTAAAAAAAGAGGGTCCTGCGCCGACTGGGCCTAAGGCCCAGCCGTGCCAGGCCGCCGCCGCCTTCCCCGCGAGCGCCGCCGCCGCCGACTCGGACTAGGAGTCCGAGCCGGATTCCTCTCCGCCGCCGCGTCTTGCCCCCTCCTCCAAGCCGCCCCGCCCCGCCCCTTTATATACGCTGCCACCCCCGCCCCCAACACCCCACCACACCGCCGCCGCCTGCCGCCGCCGCAGTCCGCGCCGCCGCCCCCTAAGCTGCCACCCCGCCGGACCTCTCGCCGGAGGTAGCCGCCGCGCCCCGCCGCCGATTTTTTTCATAAAGACCGACCGGTTTTTTAACCCTAGATCCTTTTTTTTGGATTCGCCGGTTTTTCTCGGTTCTTCTATTTGGCGGACGTTCGTCCGAACGATCGTTTTAATGAACGGTTCTTCGCCCGTTAGAAACAGCCAACGAACGCTCGTTCGTTAGTCTGTTCGTCAGTTTTCTTTTATCGGATTTATTCCGCGATTTTCTCTTATCATGATTTCTGATCCGATCTTAATTTCTGTTTTTCTTTTCGCTCGTTAGTCGGAATCAGGCGATTCAAGCGCCTGGAGTTTCGTCTCGAAACCCTCTTTCCTCTTAACCAACTCAAACAATTTTTCTCTACTGTAAAATTTGACCTAGTTTTAGATTAGTAAATGAAGCTTCTTTCTTTCGCCGTTTGAGTTTCGTTGCTCCATTTGATTTGATTCTTTTTGCGAACCGGAGTTCTTAAGTTGAAACTTCTGGTCAACCTCTTTTGTTTGAGTTTTGCTTGTGCATCATTGCTTGTTACTTATGTATGCTATTGTTTGCTTGCGATAGAACACCCGGAGTGCGAAGCGTGCTACTACGAGTTCCTAGGTTTCGCAGATCGTCAGCAAGGCAAGTAACACTTTGATCATATCCCTTTTATCACCCAGTTTTTATGCATTAGTTCCAATCCTCAAACATTGCATGATTAGGATGTCATTAACTTGTGGGTTGGGAAGTAGTCGATGAGGTAGAACCTATTGCCCTGTTACATTCAAACCCTTGGGAGTTACTCTACGCGTTGCTTATATATACTATGATATGCTATGCTCATAGACATGGTTTGGGTTTGAGTGAAATACATGACAGATGTGAGCTTGTTAATTAATGGTTCAACTTAAGGTGGCAACTTAATCAAACATCTGCGTGGATTGAGGCACCTGGAGTACCCAGTGTTGCCTGTATTTTTTTGGAAATCCCGGAGTACCCGTGTGATCTTCCTATGGGCCGCCACCCAGGCTCAAAGGGAACTGAGATGATTCATGCTAGAAACTTCCGTGTGCAGCCACAAGCTATTATGGGCTCTAGCATAGTTGAGTAAGTTACATGAAGCTCTTGAAGAGGCAGATCAGCAGGTAGTGGGATGTAGGTTTGGTATGGTCTGTCCGGAGTAGAGAGGTAATGTTTCTGAAAGACTGTGTCTCGGTCATCTGTTTCTCAAACACCATGTAGTGCGAGAAATCAAACGGAGGCGATCGAGTCTTGTGGGGAAAAGTGCGCAAAGCTCTGTAGAGTGTACAAACTAATTATGGTTAGCCGTGTCCCCTGTTATGGACAAATTCTTGAGTATCTACTACTTGGATTATCACATGTATCTCATCACTCTTAATTAATATTGTTGGGTTGTTAATCACTTTAATTGGGATTGAGTTGGAGGAACCTTCTCAATGATGTTTCAACTACCATGATAGTTAAATAAAATCTATTCCTTTGTTGTAGGGAAAAATTGGCTTTTCGCAAAATTGTAACCATAGAGCTTTCCACTAGCCAAATATGCATGTAGTGATAGTATTATTCTGTTCTTGCTCTACTGTGTTACATTGCCAGCATATTCCATGTGCTGACCCGTTTTCGGGCTGCAAGGTATTATGTTGCAGACTTTTCAGACGAGGAGTAAGGTTCGTTAGGTCGTTGTCGTGCAGCTCAGCTTTACCGTTGGAGTTGATGGACTCACTTTATCTTCCAAGCCTTCCGCTGTTATCGTATTAGATTGCCTTAAGCCATATTATTGTAATAAGTTCTCTCTTGAGACATTCGATGTAATAAGTGTGTGATTGCTACTCTGTTATAAATCCTTCGAGTACGGTGTGTGTCAGCATTACCGATCCAGGGATGACACTGAAGCACAGAGACTTGACCATCTAAGGTCGGGTCGCTACAATGCACTCACCTCCCCGGCAACGGCGCCAGAAAAGAGCTTGATGTCTACTACGCAACTTTATTCTTGTAGACTCTTGTTGAGCCTCCAAGTGCAGAGTTTTGTAGGTCAGTAGCAATTTTCCCTCAAGTGGATGACCTAAGGGTTATCAATCCGTGGGAGGTGTGGGATGAATATGGTCTCTCTCAGACAACCCTGCTATTAAATACAAGAAATCTCTTGTGTCCCCAACATAGCCAATACAATGGCAAATTGTATAGGTGCACTAGTTCGGCGAAGAGATGGTGATAAAAGTGTAATATTGATGGTAGAAATATATTTTTATAATCTGAATAAATAAAAACAACAAGGTAGCAATTGATAAAACGGAGCAAAAAACAGTATTGCAATGCTTGAAAATGAAGGAAATATGACCTAGAGGCAATAATAAAGTTATTATTTATTTCCTTATATCATGATAAATATTTATTATTCATGCTAGAATTGTATTATCCGGAAACATAATACTTGTGTGAATACATAGACAAACTAAAGTCACTAGTGTGCCTCTACTTGACTAGCTCGTTAATCAAAGATGGTTATGTTTCCTAACCATAGACATGTGTTGTCATTTGATTAACGGGATCGCATCATTAGGAGAATGATGTGATTGACATGACCCATTCCATTAGCTTAGCACCCGATCGTTTAGTATGTTGCTATTGCTTTCTTCATGACTTATACATGTTCCTATGACTGAGATTATGCAACTCCCGTTTGCCGGAGGAACACTTTGTGTGCTACCAAATGTCACAACGTAACTGGGTGATTATAAAGGAGCTCTACAGGTGTCTCCAAAGGTACATGTTGGGTTGGCGTATTTCGGGATTAGGATTTGTCACTCCGATTGTCGGAGAGGTATCTCTGGGCCCTCTCGGTAATGCACATCACATAAGCCTTGCAAGCATTGCAACTAATGAGTTAGTTGCGAGATGATGTATTATAAAACGAGTAATGAGACTTGCCGGTAATGAGATTGAACTAGGTATTGAGATACCGACAACCGAATCTCGGGCAAGTAACATACCGATGACAAAGGGAACAACGTATGTTGTTATGCGGTCTGAACGGTAAAGATCTTCGTAGAATATGTAGGAGCCAATATGAGCATCCAGGTTCCGCTATTGGTTATTGACCGGAGACGTGTCTCGGTCATGTCTACATTGTTCTCGAACCCGTAGGGTCCGCACGCTTAACGTTATGATGATTTTTTCATTATGAGTTTATATATTTTGATGTACCAAAGTTGGTTTGGAGTCCCGGATGTGATCACGGACATGACAAGGAGTCTCGAAATGGTCGAGACATAAAGATTGATATATTGGAAGCCTATGTTTGGACATCGGAAGTGTTCCGGGTGAAATCGGCATTTTACCAGAGTACCGGGAGGTTACCGGAACCCCCCGGTAACCTAATGGGCCTTAATGGGCCTAGTGGAGGAAGAGGAGAGGAGGCCTAGGGGCTGCCGCGCGCCCCTTCCCCCCCCCCCCCCCCCAAGTACGAATTGGACAAGGAGGGGGGCGGCGCCCCCCCCCCCTTTCCTTTCTTCCCTCTCCTCCTTCCCCCCAAGTCCTAATCCAACTAGGGAAAGGGGGGAGTCCTACTCTCTGTAGGAGTAGGACTCCTCCTGCGCGCCTCCTCCTAGGGCCGGCCGCACCCCCCCCCCTTGCTCCTTTATATACGGGGGCAGGGGGCACCTCTAGACACATAAGTTGATCTTCAAGATCGTTCTCTTAGCCGTGTGCGGTGCCCCCCTCCACCATAGTCCTCGATAATATTGTAGTGGTGCTTAGGCAAAGCCCTGCGATAGTAGAACATCAAGATCGTCACCACACTGTCATGCTGACGGAACTCTTCCCTGACACTTTGCTGGATCGGAGTCCGGGGATCGTCATCGAGCTGAACGTGTGCTAGAACTCGGAGGTGCCGTAGTTTCGGTGCTTGATCGGTCGGGCCGTGAAGACGTACGACTACATCAACCGCATTGTCATAACGCTTCCGCTGTCGGTCTACGAGGGTACGTAGACAACACTCTCCCCTCTCGTTGCTATGCATCACCATGATCTTGCGTGTGTGTAGGAAATTTTTTGAAATTACTACGTTCCCCAACAGAAAATGAGGCCTAGGGTCCGTACTTTCGCTAGTGCAATCTGTCAACAATGCTAATATAATTGGATCATATAACCATCCCTCAAAGTGCGATGAAGAATCACTCCAAAGTTCCTATCTAGCGGAGAACATAAGAAGAAATCGTTTGTAGGGCACGAAACCACCTCAAAGCTATTCTTTTCGATCGATCTATCCAAGAGTTCGTACTAAAATAACACCAAATAATTGCAGATTCAAAATACTCAATCCAACACAAAGAACCTCAAAGAGTGCCCCAAGATTTCTACCGGAGAAACAAAGACAAGAACGTGCATCAACCCCTATGCATAGATTACCCCAATGTCACCGCGGGAATCAGCGAGTTGAGTGCTAAAACTGCCAAAACATACATCAAGTGAATCAATACGATACCCCATTATCACCATGAGTATTCATTTGCAAGACATATATCAAGTTCTCTCAAATCCATAAAAGTATTCAATCCGATAAAACGAAATCTCAAAGGGAAAACAATTCATCACAAGATAGAGAGGGGAAAACACCATATGATCGGACTATATTAACAAAGCCCGCGATACATCAAGATCGTGACATCTCAAGAACATCCACTAAAAGTTTCGCGGTGTTTGGACTCCGTTTGATATTGATTTCCTGTGATGTAAAAAACAAGCAAAAAACAGCAACTGGCATTGGGCACTGGGTCAATAGGTTAGTCCCAACAAATGATATAAAGTTGCTATAAAATGATTGTAAAACATCCAAGAATGATAATATAACAACATGAATACTTCATAAATTATAGATACGTTGGGGACGTATCATGGAGCACCGACAACGCTTCGCTAAGCATCGTCGGGACGAGGCGGTGGAACTACGGAGTAACGGGAGAGAGAGGGGCGCCAAGGGCTTGGTGTCTCCTCTTGGGGTGCCCCCTCCCCTTTATAGATAGGTGGTGGGGCATGGGAAACAGCCCCTCCAAGTCCTGGTATCCGGGAGTTGCATGATCGCATGGTCGAAGGAATATGTATTTGACATTAAGAAAGCAGTAGCAAAAACTGAACGATCATATACTATGCTAATGGATGGGTCTTGTCCATCACATCATTCTCCTAATGATGTGATCCTATTATCAAGTGACAACATATGTCTATGGTTAGGAAACCTTAACCATCTTTTGATCAACGAGCTAGTCTAGTAGAGGCTCACTAGGGACACGATGTTGTCTATGTATCCACACATGTATCTGAGTTTCCGATCAATACAATTCTAGCATGGATAATAGACGTTTATCATGAACAGGGAAATATGATAATAACGAATTTATTATTGCCTCTAGGGCATATTTCCAACAACCTATCAAGGGCAAACCTTTGTCTTGCACATAGTCCCCTTAAGTAGATGATGACGATCTTGACTTCCTCAAGTTGGACCACCTTTCTTGATTGTGTTGACTTGATGAAGACTAGTAGATTGTTCCCCTATAGTCACTATGGGAGACCCACTCTTCGACACATCTTCACAAGTCCATTATCACCACCATGGACGGAAAGAATCAAGCATGTGATCTTGATACGTCTCCAACGTATCTATTATTTTTTATCGTTCCATGCTATTATATTATCTGTTTTGGATGTTTAATGGGCGTTAATATGCTCTTTTATATTATTTTTGGGACTAACCTATTAACCGGAGGCCTAGTGCCAGTTTCTGTTTTTTTGCCTATTTCAGTGTTTCGCGGAAAAGGAATATCAAACGGAATCCAAACGGAATGAAAGCTTTGCGAGGATCTTTCTTGGAACAAACGCAATCCAGGAGACTTGGAGTGGAAGTCAGAGATGCAACGAGGCGGCCATGAGGCAGGAGGGCGCGCCCAGGGGGGTAGGTGCGCCCCCCACCCTCGTGGGCCCCTCGTAGCTCCATCAACGTACTTCTTTCGCCTATATATACTCTTATACCCTAAAAACATCTAGGGGAGCCACGAAACCACTTTTCCACTGCCGCAACCTTCTGTACCCGTGAGATCCCATCTGGGGCCTTTTTCAGCCATCTGCCGGAGGGGGAATCGATCACGGAGGGCTTCTACATCAACACCATAGCCTCTCCGATGATGTGTGAATAGTTTACCACAGACCTTCGGGACCATAGTTATTAGCTAAATGGCTTCTTCTCTCTCTCTCTTTGGTTCTCTATACAAAGTTCTCCTCGATGCTCTTGGAGATCTATTCGATGTAATCTTCTTTTGCGGTGTGTTTTCCGAGATCCTATGAATTGTGGATTTATGATCAAGTTTATCTATGAACAATATTTGGTTCTTCTCTGAATTCTTATATGCATGATTTGATATCTTTGCAAGTCTCTTTGAATTATCGGTTTAGTTTGGCCTACTAGATTGATCTTTCTTGCAATGGGAGAAGTGCTTAGCTTTGGATTCAATCTTGCGGTGTCCTTTCCTAGTGACAGTAGGGGCAGCAAGGCACATATTGTATTGTTGCCATCAAGGATAAAAAGATGGGGTTTATATCATCTTGCTTGAGTTTATCCCTCTACATCATGTCATCTTGCCTAATGTGTTACTCTGTTCTTATGAACTTAATACTCTAGATGCATGTTGGATAGCGGTCAATGTGCGGAGTAATAGTAGTAGATGCAGAATCGTTTCGGTCTACTTAACACGGACATGATACCTATATTTCATAATCATTGCCTAGATATTCTCATAACTATGCGCTCTTCTATCAATTGCTCGGCAGTAATTTGTTCACCCATCGTAATACTTGCTATCATGAGAGAAGCCACTAGTGAAACCTATGGCCCCCGGGTCTCTTCCTTATTATATTGCATCTCTTTTATTTACATCGCATCTCGTTTACTATTTTGCAATCTATACAAAAAATACCAAAAATATTTATCTTATTATCTTTATCAGATCTCAGTTTCGTAAGTGACCGTGAAGGGATTTACAACCCCTTTATCGCGTTGGTTGCGAGGTTCTTGATTGTTGTGCAGGTACTAGGTGACTTGCGTGTTATCTCCTACTGGATTGATACTTTGGTTCTCAAAAACCGAGGGAAATACTTACGCTACTTTGCTGCATCATCCTTTCCTCTTCAAGTGAAAACCAACGCATGCTCAAGAGGTAGTAGATCTCTTCGTGATGCTTCACTTGAAGTTGCACACCGCAATCTTGATGACGATCACCACTTGATGTCATCCTTCATGGGTTGTATGAGATCTTCCTCTTGACACAAGCCCATGGAAACATACCTAACCCCACATACAACTCTCACGTAGACCATGGGTTAGTACACAAAGAATACTTGAGAATGCTTACTATACCATGGGATCACTTGATCCCGCTTGTCATCTTCTACGCTTTGTGTGTCGATCAACTTGAATCACTCTTTGTACTTAGTCTTGATGAGCCTTGTATCATGACCATTCTTTGGATAACTCCTTGGATAGCACCTTGGTCAACTTATAAACTCCTAAGAAACCAACAAGTGGACTTCAAGAAATGCCTACGGACAAACCCTTCAAATATAACTCAAGGCAATCATTAGTCCATAGAGATTGTCATCAATTACCAAAATCAAACATGGGGGCACCACATGTTCTTTCAGTTGAGTTTATTGCTCGATATTGAGAAGTTTCCACATGTGTCCACACTAATGGACAAAACTCTACATCTTCTATTTCAAGAGAGAGCACATACCTCGCCTCTTACTTTCTATAGGGGAGCATGTAACCCTATATTTGAAATGTGTTATCTTGTAAATTTAAAATATTTCTGCTGGTGTGAGTACATTGCCATTTTTGGAACAAAATTTCTCATAGAAAGGCTAAGTAGTAACACTACTGCAGGATGCTGCTAACGCGACACTACGATCAGAGACCCTTTGAGAAACTGTGTGTGATGCAATGATCGCAAACGGTGGTGTAGGAAAACCGTCAAAATGTATAAAACGTTTGCGATGAAGGATGCATCAAACACGGTTCAGGTTTTAGTTGCGTGTGCGATGAAGGGCATACGGTTTAGTTCAATTATCTGTTTGCGATGAGGAGGAACAAAAGAAACGGGCAACCAGATGAAGGTGTGTGCGATGTACAGCATACGGTTCACTCGGATGAACTGTTTGTGATTAGGCAACACAAAAGAAATGGACAGCCCGGTCAAGGTGTGTGCGATGTACAGCATGCGGTTCACTCGGATGAACTGTTTGTGATTAGGCAACACAAAAGAAATGGACAGCCCGGTCAAGGTGTGTGCGATGTACAGCATGCGGTTCACTCGGATGAATTGTTTGTGATTAGGCAAGAGAACATAAACGGTTCAATATAACAAGATGTGTGTGATACGCGGCAAACAAGTCTGTAATCAGAAATGTGTGCAAAGACCGATAATAACGCAAACGATTGCTTCTATTAAGACATATGTGATATGCTCTGTCTACACAATATCTATTGGCCATTGTGGGACGGGCGGTCATCCGGATACGTGGCATACAATTGATCCATCCGACCTATTTGTGATGGAATAGGCCATGTGTGTTGTGGGAAAACGCTTGCTAGTATTCAACCGTTTGGGATTGATGAATTCATCACCGACGGGATCCCTAGTGTGGTCCGTGTTCATCTGATCATCATCTACTTCTTGTGCTAGCTCGATGCTAAGTTTCCATTAATTGATGGCATTTTATGAACACGCCACCATTTCCCACCATTTCCTCACATGTTTCCCGCCACCCTGCTATATTGCGCATAGTGGGGGCGCGACGCACGGAGGCGACAAGCGAAGCCTGTAGCACATCCACCTTTTCCAAGCATGCCAACCCTCCAAAGCACCGCATCTGCCATCAACCTCGTCGACGAGGAAAACGAGCAGGACGGGCCGAGGCGCTCCCCGGCGACGTGATGGACGACGTTGTGATGCGTGTCATCGACAGGGTTGAGCAGACCTTTACGCATGGCGCTTGAGCGTCGCGGATCAAGATAGGCATGTCAGCGCCAACAGGCTGCAACTCGCCGCACAACATGATCGATGGCGTGCCGCAGAGCAAGCTAGGCGCGTCCGCGCCGATAGGCTATGGCTCGCCGCATGGCGAGACCGTTTGGAGCGCCGCTGAGCGAGAGGCGCGGCGCGCCGCACAGCAAGAGCGGATCCATCGGCGCTTTCCTACTGTCGACACGGAGTCGCAGCTGGGTACACGTCCTGTCAGTATCCCCATTCCTCGCCAGGAGTGGGCAGATGCCCCAGCGTTGTACTTGCACCAGATGTCGGTCACGCCATACTTGCACCGGACGCCCGCCGCGCCGTTCGCATGGGTGCCACCGTTCGCCTTGTCCGCGGCCCGCTGGATGCCAACGCGCTGGTCTGTAGGCTCGACCGCCTCCTTGCCCCAAGTGTCCACCTGGGCGCAGTAGAGGAACATGGCCGTCGCATCCTCGAGCTGGTGATCTCCGATGAAATAGCCAACTTGGAGCTCAAGATCGCGCTCCAGATGTACCACGAGCGTGTTGGCCGCTTGGACGAATGCCTGCACGAGTTCAGGCAGAGCCAAGAGCTACCCTAGGCAAGGGCTACCGGTCATGGTCTCATGGACGCGTTTTATTTTGAAAAGTTGTTTCGACGTGGATAGCTTTGTATTCACAACAATCATAGTATTGCTCTGTTTATTGCTCTATTTCAATGTGTGTACTCTTTTTCCATTCTTATATGTTCTGTTTCAATGTGTGTGTATACGCTTTCCATTCTGTATATGTGGATGATAACAGTTAGATTCAAATTAGTATACAAAAACAGATAGAAAATGAAATTCACAATATATATATATATATTAATTGTTCATTAGATCATCACAGAATATATATATATATATATAATATCATCGCATATACGTGATGATACTTAACTACTAGGTACAATGAATAAAATTGAAAATGAACAATACTAAAACTAATAATCCCTCCTGGGGCCAGTATTCCAGTAGCCCCTCGCCATCAGCTCCCTGGTGCGCGACATCTTCCCAGTGCGGAGGCAGTACTCCGACTCCTCCGCCTCGCAGTGCTTGACATACCGATCTGCCTCTTGCTGGTGGACGCGCGCGACCGATCTTGCCATTTTGTTGGGCGCCCACCGGAGCTCCTTGTCAGTGGCACGCTGGAGCTTATTAGCCCACCTCCACGCAGCGACGAGGCACCCAGCACCTATGACCTTCCTCGTGAAGTACCCGTCTTCATACACCTCCTCGGCACGACGACGCGCCCGCCCCCAAAGCTCCGCCGCCTCCTTTTTCCAGGCGGCATCACGGGCTTCACAGGCCGCCTGGTACCTGGCTTCCTCCTCCGCCATCTCCTTCTTGAACGCCACTTGCCTGGCTTTCTCAGCCGGCGGCAGCAACTTCCGCTGACAAAGATTGTACTAGCCCCAAAACCAATCCAAAGTTGGGGGGTCCAACGCAACCTCGTCAGGCGGCGCGTAGGGGTCCTCGTCACTGCTAATCGAGTGAGCATCCTCATTGGGCGGTGACTCCTCGTCGGCGCGTGGGCAGACCGGCGGCGCCATGGCAGAGATTTGAGAGAGAGAAAGAGAGAGAGAGATGGCGAGCGAGGGAACGATGTAGATGAGAATGCAGGCGGGACGACGTGAGCAAGGTAGTATTTATTGGTGGCGGGAATATAGATCCACGGGGACATTACAAACGCCGGTCACCGGAATTTATGAGTACTGTAGTTTGAATTACACACGATTCCCGCTCCAAAATCCATGTGTGAACATAATAGCCAAAATCCATGTGTGAACATAATAGCTGACGGTTTCCAATGCAGAACCGTGTCTGATTAATGATCCCCGCCATTCACCTACCAAACTTCGAGCCGCGAGATAGACCGTCAATCGTGTGGGGGCCGGTTGTCTTGCCAGATCTTTACATTTTCTTTTTTGAACACCAGATATTGACATCGTCTGATGATTTTTTAACTCGCACACAAGTACACAAAAATATGATTTTTCAAACCGTTTAGGTTAGGCGTTGCATGCAGATGTAGTTCAAATTTGAATCACGGTCATTAAATGGTTAGAAAATCACTTAAATGTCTTTAAAAGGTTAAATGACCCCTGAAAATTTCCAAATTTTCACATGACAGTTGTATTAGTGCACGTTAACCGTAGGAAAAAATTTTGAAAGCCGTAAGAGGAAGCTATCTCCCGTTCGTCAGCAAACATGCATTGTTCCCTCTCGGAACCACGAACCTTCTAGTGAGTTGCTCCGGTTTGTGAGGGGTGTGTGTCCAAACTTTCGTCAAATAGGCCAATTTTTTACCACATCATCTTGGTGGCATGCCATTAAATCAAGCAAGGTTTCATGTTTTTCTGATCAATTTTTGATTTTTTTTGGAATTAAAATGCCATGGCATGCACTCCATGCACGTGCCCATGCCTTAACACCAATATGTTTGAAAATTCCTTCGAATTTACTGCACATGTAATTAACTCGCACACAAGTACACAAAAATATGATTTGTCAAACCGTTATGGTTAGGCGTTGCATGTAGATGTAGTCCAAATTTGAATTACGGTCATTAAATGGTTAGAAAATCACTTAAATGTCTTTGAAAGGTCAAATGACCCCTGAAATTTGCCAAATTTTCACATGACAGTTGTATTAGTGCACGTTAAATGTATGAAAAAATTTGAAGGCCGTAAGAGGAAGCTATGTCCCATTCGTCATCAAACATGCATTGTTCCCTCTCGGAACCATGAACCTTCTAGCGAGTTGCTCCGGTTTGTGAGGGGTGTGTGTCCAAACATTCGTCAAACATGCCAATTTCTTTACCACATCATCTGGTGGCATGACATTACATCAACCAAGGTTTCATGTGTTTCTCATCATTTTTCTATTTTTTGAATTAAAATGTCATGTCACTCCATGCATACGTATGCATGTGTCCATGTCGTGAGACCAATATGTTTGAAAATTCCTTCTAATTTACTGCACATGGAATTAACTCGCACACAAGTACACATATATGATTTTTTTTAAACGTTTTGGTTAGGCGTTGCATGTAGATGTTGTTAGAATGCGCGTAAAGCAGAAGAATCGTTTGCGATGCACACAATCGTTCAAAGTGAATGGTCTGGCGGCACCGCGCGCGTTCAAAGTGAATGTGCCCATGCCTTGGGACCAAATTTGAATTATCAAACTCATCCCATGCACGTAAAGAAGAAGAATCGTTTGCGATGCACACAATCGTTCAAAGTGAATGGCCCGGCGACACCGCGCGCAAAGTTTCCCTCCATATTTCCAAAATTTTGGCCTACCGCCAAAATATATACCCCCGCCCCCTTCCCCCCTTCCTCACCCCCTTTTCTCCCTGACCACAAGTCACATTTCTCCTGTTTCCTCCTTCCTTCCTTCCTTCCTTCCTTGCTAAGCTATAGCCGCTTCCTCCCTCTCACCGTCTCGCATCCTACCGCCGGGGTCGCCATGGTCTTCTTCAAAGACATCTCCAGCGGTTCCTCCTCCGGCGACTACTCCTTCACCACCCGGGTATGCCTCTCTTCTCTCTCTCGGGCTATGACTTGGAATGAAGGATTTTTACCCGAAGGTCGATTTGAGTAGTTTCTTCCTCATGTAGCTCCCTAAGACTATCAGTGGCAACGAATGGAGCAGGGTGGCTGAAGATCTATCTGCTCGTTGTCACCATCAATATCCATGCGTGAAGCTACTTGCGTTTGATTCTATGGACACTGGGAGGAAGTTTCTGGCATGTGCAGAGAAGGTTAGACCCTCTTCCATTGTTACAAATCATTTGTTAGATGTGATTCAGACACTGTCACGGTCCCAACCCATTCATACCACACCTTCAACCAAACGCATCCTAAGACAGTGTCACAGTTTGTACCTGGCATCTTAAATTGTTGTCATCTCATCAGCGGTGTCATTAGAAAATTATTTGGCACCGCTTCAGCAGTTTGTGCAGCCAACTTTGGTCCACACATTCGAGCAGCCAAGTAGTAAAATACTAAATCTTTATGGCATGAAGGAACTGGGCATCGGAGCAACTACGTGCTCCGGAGTACGGGTCCCTGATTTTTTTCCACTGCATCGGCTCGCCAGTTCAGGGCACCTGTGCGAGATGTAGCAACAGTTGTCTTTACACCAGTTTTGGCATACATAGTGGATGACCTTAGTGCTATTAGTTCTATGTTACTAAATTTGTGCATGTACACCTGTTAGTATCAATTTGTTGTCATCCAAACACTGTCTCTATGCTGTTGCAGTTATATTTACCTTCCTCATAAAATGTTCAATTTGTTATTTATTGTACATGAGTAAGAACTTGTAGTGTCGTTGTAGTTAATTATACCTTCTAATGTTCCAGAATTTGGTTGTTGTCTCAGTACCAATTATTTCATTTGCACATTGATCTTTTTGAGAAGATATGTCATAATTAACATGTTTCTTCAGTTTTTCAAAATAAGCATTGGTGATTTTCTATGTTGCTATAAATCCATTTCCCCTACAATTGTTACTGGTCTAGTTTTAAATATTATAGGATGAACGGAAGTGTTCTTACTTGGAGTGGGTTGATCAAGAGTGGCCACAGTCTTTGAAGATGTGTATAATGAAGCTCTGGAGCATGTATGAGGAAGTGAACATAGCTAGGCTTGGAGAAAGTCTTGTCAACGCTGAAGCATATTTCAAGATGCGGGATAAAAAGTTGAAGGTGGAGAATGAGCTCAGATTTTTTTTTAAAGATTTTGCTAAGATGGTGTTGGCGAAGGAAGAGGCACTTTCCCAGTTGGCCCGTGCAAAACGGGTGCCTACTGAACTGAAAGCAGAGGTAGATAAGACGAGCCTGGATGATCTCGATTAGGAAAATGAATATATTGTTCTTATGAAGTTGAACTAGCTATATGTTATACTGTGTTGTTTTCATGTAGCTACCGTACTGTGATGTTATAATATATTTATGTGCCTGATATGAAATTGGCAAACAGCTGTTCGATATGAAATGTGAATTTGCGTAATATTGAAATTATTAATTGTAAACTAATAAACCTGCTAAATGTGTCATGAACCTTTGCAAATGGTTCTAGCAGTAAAAGAGGTTGCGATGGATAGCCCAATGTCACACAGTTTTCTTCATCAAATCGTGTGTGATATAGTTGATAAAAGCAAACAGTTAATCAAGGAAGACTGTGTGTGATAGTTACACCTTTCACACACGAGTCTACACATAAAACTGTGTGGGATTTACGTCCGAACAGAAATGTTTTCCCTGGATTGACTGTATGGGATGTACATAAGAACGGAAACGTATTCCTTGGATTGACTGTGTGTGATATACATACGAACGGAAATGTTTTCTTGGGATTCACCGTGTGGGATGTACATACCTACGAAAATGATTTTCTCGGATTACCGTGTGGGATGTACATACTACGGAAATGATTTCTGGGATTCACCGTGTGGGATGTACATACCTACAAAAATGATTTCTGAGATTCACCGTATGGGATGTACATACCTACGAAAATGATTGGGTTTCGATGCCTCATCTGATCGCACACGGCCCCAGCCTAGGTCCCAGGAGGGCCTATCCCCGAGATTTCTGGGTCGTGTGAAAAGGACACCCTATCGCACACACTCACTTAGCGACGGTTTCAGATGCCGTCGCGGAAAGGGGTAAAAACCGTTTATTTAGGACCAACGCGCATCAGTATAAGAATGACTAGAGGCAGAGGATTAGTTTGGAACGATTAGTCATTGGTGATTCCCTTCTATAAGAGATTAAGGACTAAGAAGTGCAATGAAGACACCTTGATTTCTATCTAAAACAAAGACACCTTGACTTCTAGTCAATTCCATCAGCAGCTCTATTTTGTCACCCTGCGGCAGTGCTTGAGCAGCAGCCTTTTTCATCCAGCTAGGGAAGAAACCTATGTAAGTGGCAGTGCTTCAATCAAGCTACTTCGTTCCTTGGAACCGCTGTTGTTGGCGCCACAAGGAAGATGTTCGCAGCTGCTTGATGGATGGTCTTCAGTCTCTCGGGTTGTCCTTATGACTTGACTTGTCTACGTGGATTTGGTGGTGCCCGTGGTCGGCCAAGGTATGGTCGTAGGGGATTTCTTTGCAATGTAGAAGTGCGGGGGGTTGGTGGTCATTGTGTGTTGGATATGGTGTCGGACTGATCATGCGATTAGAGGGTTGCATGCTCTGTGAGTAATCCATATATGGTTGTTTTGTATGTCGTCTGGTTTTCATTAGTTTACTGGGCAATTATATTCTGCTTAATTAATCCATGATGCAAATCTATTGCCTCGTTTTGAAAAAAAAATCTACACTACTACTCCCTCCATTTCATAATATACTACTCCTTTCGTCCCATATTATAAGAGCGTTTTGGATGCTGCATCCAAAACGCTCATATATTATGGGGCGAAGGGAGTCTAATTTTGTATCTATCCCTAGACACCCACGACAATCATTTATACGCGCCACTGTGCCGTGGTCCTCAAGCATCCAGGTTGGTAACCGATGAAGCCTACGACAGTGACCCCGTAGCTAGCACTTATTATGTGGCACCGGCACAACATTGTTGCAGCGCCAATTATGTGCACGCCTACGTGTTGCTAAAAAAAAAAGTTGCTCAAAAAAAATGTGCACGCCTACGTATTCCAAACACGCCCATCACTCTCTGCTCTTCTTGATTGCACCAGGTCTACTGTTCCCGCCTGTCGTACGCACCCGCACCCGCACACGGCTCGGGTACAGATCACGCAGGCGCGAGAGCGATGCGGTCCACAGGCGGCTACCCCGTGCGAGCTGGGCCGTGAATCTGAGATTCTGCCTACGCAAATGAGGCAGGCCATCATTTTTTTCTGGAGCTCCATGTACCAAGTTCGGTGAACTTGTACTGCGATACTCCATCAGTACTACGTACATCTAATGCGCATTTGGACCCTACGGGGAAAATGTAGTTTATTGGGTGATTAAAAATTTCACTACTAGTCTCTTTGTTTTTTGAGGAACCCTGGAGTCTGGCCCACGTTCACATAATTACGCATTACATTTCTGTCGGCAAAGGTTGGGTGCGACCACTCAGGATCGTATTAAACTATCCTGAATTTAAAATCAGCGACAAAGTAAACAAATGCACAACCTGCTTGCTTTCGATTGTTTTTTTTTTTTTGCAAAACTTGCTTTGCCAAAAAGAAGAGAACCTCCAGGACCAGGATTATACAATACTACGAACAGCAAATGGCAATAGAGAAATGAATGCAACGCAACACCTCCCAGTCTCGCACAACAGCTGCACGAGTGGATTCCAACGTACAAATACACTAGAGAAAGCTGCTCTATCGTTTGGCTGTTGCGCACGGTCAGGGGCGGAGCCAGCGCCCGGCCAGCCTGGGCACTTGCCCGGGCTCGATGCCTATGCGTACGCTGTACGATGTCCTGCGATAGCTGAAAAAATTGACGTACGGACCGTGATTTCCCGGGCAGAATTGTGTTGGGCCGGCTTCGTTTGGTAATGGGCTTTGTAAGAGCTAGGCCTAGCAAGCCACGTTCTGCTGTCGGTTAATCGCTAGGTTGACACGCACGCACGTTCGGCTGTTGGTTAATCGATGTTTCTATTTGCTGATCGCTCGCCTCCACCTGCGCTCTTCGGCTTCGACTGCCTATCGCGCGAAAACAGACTGGCGGCGGCGGCCGGAGGCTGGCCTTGGCCTCGGCGCGCGGCTGGCGGCGGGATGAGCGGATCTGTCCCGGGGAAGGCAGGAACGGCTTGCAACCTTGCCTACTCGTTCTTTCCTTCGTAATCAGATTAAGTAAGATTGCTAACTGATGTGCCTATCCACACATGTAGGTCAACCTGTTGAAATTTATTCAAGCTAGATCATGATAAAAATAGTATTCGAACATTCATCGCAACCAAGTATCACAAATTACATCTGCCTCGTGATTTTCTTTAACACACTATTCTATGTTCCATTTATTCCTACAAGCTCTGAATTTATGTGAACTCCGAATCTGTTTTTTATATTGTACTCCCTCCGTAAAGAAATATAAGAGCGTTTGGATTACTAAAGTAGTGATCTAAATATTCTTATATTCCTTTACAGAGAGAGTAATATTTTTTTTAGGACATTTGGATGGTAATTTGGATAGCTATACTTTTGCGTGGAATGAGGTTAGTTTGCGAAAGTGCTCTTTTGATCCCGAGCTCATAGCTCCCGCATGAACAGTAAAATTCAAAAAAATAGTCAAAGTTTAAAAAAATCTGATTTTTTTTTGTGATGAACATGATGAATATTCTAACTGCGTGCAAAGTTTTAGGTTGAAATGACATTCTTGGAGGTCTGGGCAAAAATAACAAAATCGATGCTCCAAAATGCTTCCAACAATAGTCTTTTTGGACCATCGATTTAATATTTTTACCTAGACCTCCACGAATGTCAACCTGAAATTTTGCACGCAGTTAGAAAATTCATCAATGTTCATCACAAAAAAATCAGATTTTTTGAAAAAAAAATTACTATTTTTTTGGATTGTACTGTTCATGCGGGAGCATGTGAGCTCGGGATCAAATACTCCATGTCCGCTGGCCTGCTTCTATGACTTTCATTGTCAAGTCTCAAATTCATTTTGGTCTATGAAACTGAATATCGATATGTTACATATTAGTCCACTTTGAAACTATATTTTTATGACCTTGTTTTTAAATTCGTTTTTTTTGTTATTAATGTGGATTTCTGGTAACGAAGTTCGGGGCTATTTTATATGTTGTATCTATCAGAACATCACATTTTAATTTCGACATTAGACACATAGGCTCAAGCTTGCCCAGGCTCTAGAAAAGTTCTGGCTCCGCCACTGCGCACGGTAGAAGCGCGCGCACACATGCACGCCACCAAACAGCGTATACGGCACGAGTGTGTGCGTGTGTGTGTGTCTACCACTTTGCATCCTTTAGTTGGGCCAATCGATTTTGAAGGAAGGTAGGAGTGATGGGGGGGGGGGCAACTTCGCCAGAGAAAAAACCGGTCATCGCCCAAGGCTAGAGAGATGGCCGAGGGCGATGGCAAGGCCATCGATGGGGGCGGTTCAGGGAGGGCGGTGCGACGAGGCTGTCACGGGAGCCCCGGCGGCCATGGGCGGCGGGGGGTGGGGGTGGGGGGGGGGGAGGGGGAGGCGAGTTGAAACGTTTAGTTTTTATCCAGCGGTTGAAATTGATCCTGGCAAATCGATTGACCCAGTTTCAATATTCAGGCAACTTGCATCTAGCCACACCCTTTAAATAGTTGACCATATTTTTTTATAAAAATGGATTTTACTGACTCAAATAAATCATTAGGGGATACAAAACACAATTAGCACACACCCCACCCCTACATAACTATGATGCACACGGTCAACATTAACACACACACAAAATCACATCGAAAACAACAAAGTCATTCAAGCCAAAGCTATACCTAGATGGATTAAAAAAACTTCAAAGCAACCAAAACAATGATCAATAAGCTACATTAACAACCATATACACTCTAATCATCTCTTGACATCACAAGTATAACGAGAAAGGTTCTCCAAGAGCAACGCCTTCAGGAAGGGAACGACGCTCAAGCGTCGTCGTCGCCAGATCGAACCGCCAAAGGCTATTTCACCATGAAGACTAAGTCCCCGCAAATCTGAGCAATGCCTCAATAAGGTAATGACACATTGCCAGATATAACCAATTAGGGCTAGACCTCGGGTTCACCCCGGAGCTCGGGATCGATACTTGAGAAGCACCAACAAATCAAAGTCATCATCTGTTGTCACCACCAATTCCCGATCCCGACACCTACATGTGCAATATGGTATTGACATGAACTGCCACACAATGACCATGCTCGCACAAGTAGTCGAGCCACAACAAGATATAGTCGACACCAAAGGCTCGAATAGCAAAGGTTGTCATCGCACATGTGACGGAGATTGATGAGGTAGAAAGGTCACTGGCACCGCCAAAATCCCAATTCGGGATGCTTCGGCAACCCCACACCGTCCTCATGCTCCATCATTCTGTCTGTGGCGACAAAACATAATCATCGTTGCCGCTGATTATGAAGATCCAAGATCCCCCGTACCGGCACTGCAATCGCCTAGCAGAGCAGGAGCATGTCGTCACCTCCGCGCCCAAGTAAGACAACAGGCAGATGCTGCCGCACGCGTACCTAGTGATAGGATTGTGGCCACCGACGTCGTCAGCAGAGACCGCCTACCCATACACAAAATCCACCACTGCTGCTGCACAACCATGCTCTATGCCTCAAGCCATCGCTCATAGGTTGCATCTCATCATTGAGGGCTACCAGACGAAAGACCTCCCTACCGCAGCCTTCATTGACCAGTGTCGGGGCTTAGGCCAACCACTAGTACCAAGCAATGGCAAGGGGAAGGGAGGATGGAGAGGTGGGAGATGGCGGCTTAGGTTTCGATGCCTACGGCTATCAAAAGGGAGGCACATATGCTATGTGGTGCAAGTTTTTTTTACTTTGCATTATATCTGCCACAATAATGTTGTACTTTGTACAATGTCTCATAAAAACATGTTTCAAAAACAATCTGAATAACTTCTTACATGTGTAACAAAAAATTATACACCTACATATCCTAGTTATGGAACATGATCAATTCCTTCGGTTTCGTCTCTTCAAGGATCGACTCAATTCCAAGAGCAACCTCTTCAAGAAAACCATCACCCCTTTCGCAAAAAAAAAATCACCCCAACGGCCACTGCTGCCCCAGATGCGAGGCTCCAGTTGATGACGACCTTCACATGTTCAGTACCCAGTAGCCATCCAGATGTGGGATGCCCTACTTCACCCGGTGCCACCCTCCATCGAGCTCATTTGGGTTGTCCCCACGCTGCCGGATCTCTACGACGATATTTCGCCATCGGTTGCTCTTTCCTTATTATGGAAGATTTGGGATTCCAAAAACATGCTTGTCTTTGGCAACGAACTCCACTTTGCAAGGACCAATGTTAGAAATTTAGCTAGCGACTTCACTCTTTGAACTTTCAGATACGAAAGTGTCTCTAAGAAGGATGCCTTCATGCCATGGCGTCAATACCTCTCCTCACGCTCTAGCGCACAATTGGAAAGCTCGCCTTTTACTCGTCTTTGAGTAATGCATTCGGGTATGTATCCTCTCCCCTTAGTGATTTGTCAAAAATTCAATTCCTCCGGTTAAAATAATTCATACATGTCTGAAAAAGCAAGACATATATTCAACAAAACTGAATCTTGTTACCATTAGCTAGCACTCTCCTCTTTTACCTCTTGTGCTTGGTTGAGAGGCCACAAACTCCACCAAAGCCCAATCACAAGCATCCACTTTCTTTTTGCTCATCTCCTCAAGGCCTCCAACGGTGGAGGCGGAATAAACTCCGGCCACTTTTTGTAGCCGCCCGGAATTTGATACTCCCCCGGTCCTCCCCTATATAGGCGCGCCTCCTTCCACCTCCCCCCTTCGCCACTTTCCTGCCTTCCTCCATTGCTCGCCGTCCCTAAGCCAGCTCAGGTAGCAGCAACTAGAGCCGACATGATGGCGGAGGCGTGGGCGGACGTGCTGCCGCCGCCGGCGCCCTACTTCGCCGGGCAGCCGTGCTGGGCCGTGCAGCCGGAGCGTCGCGGAGGGGGCGCGTGGACGCTGGAGGAGAACAAGGTGTTCGAGGAGGCGCTCGCGGCGATCGACCTGGACGCGCCGGACCGGTGGGAGATGGTCGCGCTGATGCTGCCCCGGAAGACGGTCGCCGACGTGGTGAACCACTACCGGGCCCTCGAGAACGACGTCGGGTTCATCGAGGCCGGGCTGGTCCCGTTCCCTCACTACGACAGCTCGTCCCCTTCGTCCGGGTTCACCCTGGACTGGGACGGCGGCGCCGCCGGCGCCGGCGGGTTCCGGCGCGGCTACTGCCTCAAGCGCGGGCGCGCCGACCAGGAGCGGAAGAAGGGCGTCCCATGGACGGAGGAGGAGCACCGGTAAGCCGCCATCTTCGTGATCTTCTTCTTGTGCTTGGATTCTTGGTGGCGGAAATCTGATCGCGTTCGTGCTCCGCGTGCAGGCTGTTCTTGAAGGGGCTGAAGAAGTACGGGCGAGGGGACTGGAGGAACATCTCCCGCAACTACGTGACGAGCCGCACGCCGACGCAGGTGGCCAGCCACGCGCAGAAGTACTTCATCCGGCTCACCTCCGGCGGCAAGGACAACAAGCGCCGCTCCAGCATCCACGACATCACCACCGTCAACGTGCCCGACGACGACGACCGCGGCAGCCCCTCGGGGTCCCCGCCGTCCGCGCTCACCACCGTCGACGCGAAGCCCTCGCCGCCGTACGGCGGGCAACGGCACGCCTTCGTGCCGTCGACGCTGCAGCCGGGGTCGCTCGGCGGCGGCCACCCCTACGGCAGCGTGAAGCTCGAGCACCAGAGCTCGTTCATGGACGGCATGGTCGTGGACCTCGACGAGTCGCTCCTCCTGCAGATGCAATGCGGCCAGCTGTGACGGAGCTTTCTCGCCGCGGCGAAGCCCGCACGGAGGACAAAACAGCGGCGGGCACCTATCACCATCATCGCATCCACGGGCGTGCTTGCCTCGAGAGCAGTTTGGTTGCAGAGTCGCTGTGCTCGTGTCTCTCTCGACCGACACCCAGATGATGGAACGCAAGCCAAAACATCTGAGAGCGACGCGGCGGTGCTGAGCGTACGTGCAGGTCTGCGTCCATGGAGGAACCTCAAGAGCCCATCGACGTGCCGTCCCGTGTACATAATTCCGCCACACCCAAGAACCTCCACTGTACCGAAAAATATATCCTGAAATAAGGCTTCGATGAAGCTTGTGCTCCGGTCAGGAGCTAGCCAGCGCCGGCCTGAAAATTGGTTCGAACTTCGAAGTTCGAGCGTTTTCTCTGTCTATTGTACTAGTCCAAATGAGATCCGTCGCCATTGTTGCTCCCTCCGCCTGCCTCCCCGTGACAAGTTTCGATTTGGCTTCGCCCTCTCCGTGCGCTCACCTGAAATCCTCCATGCCATGTGCTGCCGGCCTGGCCTGGCGACCGGGCTTCTCATTAATGCCGATCTGGTTCCGTCCGTCGTCTCCGCCACAAATATTGAATTCTCGTCTTCGCAGGCCCGGGCATAAACTAGTCCGCCTCGTGCTCCTTGCTCCGGCTGCCCTGCCCGCCCATGCGCAGGTGCCGGGCTCCGTCCGCCCTGGCGATCCCGTCCGCGCCACCTCTGGCTGGCTGACTCCCAGTTGGCCAGTGGCCGGGAGAAAGAAAGGAGGGGAGTATCATTTTGATTCGTCAATCAGGTCGACGGCAAGTGCCGTGCCTTGCCTGATAGTGGCTGGCACGCTGCACGCAGCAGCAATATACGTACTGTAGGAGTATACGGTGGTATGAGTTGGAGGCCCACCGAGACGGACAAGCGAGCGGGCGAGCGAGCCAAAAGAAAAGCATCACATGCCCCAACAGCAGCGAATCCCGTGTCCTTCTCGCTGTCGTCTCCCTTTTCGTCCCCTTCCTCGGCGCGGCAACGGCCGGCCCTGTGCGCTCGCACCATTCCTCATCAGTGGCGGTGGGCGCACGCTGTCGAGGGCACGGGCACGGCGGCAGTGGTGAGCCTCACTGCACTCATTCGTCCACTCATCACCCAGCTTGCCCGCACAGACGCCTGGGCCTGGCCCTCGCCATCTCCGGACGTACTGCGTGCCGGCCAGCCGGTCCCCAGAGCTCCAGTGGCGCACAGTGATTGTCTGTTACGCTCTGGAGGCGGTTGCAGCGGGCGCGCTCGTAGCATGTGGCCGCAGGGAGCAGGTCCCCGGCGCCGACGGAATGCATGGTGAACCGTCGTCGGCGCCGGTGGCTGGATCGGGCGGTGCCTCTTGGCTCGTGGTGGTGGGTGACTCAGCGCTCGCGGGGGGGAGATTCAGCTCCGTGACTTGTGTCACGTCGCTCTTTTGGCGGAGCACCTGACGTCCCGACCTGACCACCCCGCTTTCCTCCCCGGCGAATCATTCGCCCTCGCCCACTGCCCGGCCAATCCATCAGCGTCCCCAGATCGCATTACCGGCTATAATAATACGGCGAGCCGGCCAATGGGCCGCCTGGTCCGGCCACGACAACGCCGAAAAAGCGGACCTGAAAACTAAGCAGGACTAGCTAAAACCTCATCATCAGCGTCTCAAAGCTCCGCATCAGATAGACCTGAGCTACCAGTCTCTGAACTGAATCCCACGGGGAGGAGGTGGTTGGTGTCCCCTCTGCCGCTAACCATCTGGCTTTCTTTAGCGGCCGGCCGGCCGGCCCTTGCCGCTCTGCCGCCGCCATCATGGCCTGCCCCATGGCCTCCCGGTGCCGCGCGCACTG
Source organism: Triticum urartu (assembly GCF_056163025.1). Classification (NCBI taxonomy): domain Eukaryota; kingdom Viridiplantae; phylum Streptophyta; class Magnoliopsida; order Poales; family Poaceae; genus Triticum; species Triticum urartu. Next base: position 596,866,663 of record NC_141875.1, on the reverse strand, counting down.
GCACTGGCTCCAGCCACGCGCCGAGGGGCCAAAAGCACCCCGGCGCAGCGCAACTTGCGACTTTGCGAGGCGGTGGGGCTCCGCGCAAGATTCATGCAAATCCAACGCGACCACGCACGCACGCAGGGCCGGTGAAGTGGGCGCCCCGTGTGCCGGCCGGCCTAGCTCGGTGCCTTTCCGTGCCCTCGCTTTCGCTCCCTGCTTTCCCATTTGTCTCGTTTCTCTCCTCGTCCCGGCGAAGCGGCAGCGGTAATAACTAACCACGGCGGAGGCACCGGCGCTGGCTACTACAGCTTGTTGCTCGTGCGGGGTGAAAGTGGCGGCACCGCGGGCGGCGTCGCTTTCGGGTCTCTGTGTCCTCCATTTCCGCTGGGGCGCGGTGGTGACCGCGGAGGTCGACGGCATGGACGCCGCCGCGCTTTCGGGCGTGTCATGTCCGCGTTCCGCCTTTGCGCAAGTATTCAGATTCTGCAGCTGCAAATGGGCGATATAATTGAAGGGTTTCAGAGGTCGAGCGCGGAGATTCCAGATTCCGGTTAGCCTTTGCCGCCCAGGACCACGAGGATGTGCATGCCGCAATACCGGCAAAACCTATCATAGTCCCGGAGAAAGAGAAAGCTATGTGTTGTTAGTGGCCTGTCCATGCCAGAGTCTGCATTTCTGTTATTCTCAACGGCTCTTGCCATCAGCTTTTAACGTTGCCTTTCATACGAATATATGTCGGCAAGAAACGTATAAATAAAGAAAATACTATGTTTCATGGCAATCCTAATTCACTATATTCAACTTGGCCAATAATAATGTCATCGGGATTGCTAAATCTCGGTCGACTGAGATTTAACGAAGTCTTAGTCGATGCTATATTCGTGAGACCTTACATGGAGATCCGTGTAAAATTTTCTTTTAAATATTTCCTTTTTATGCGATAATTACCAGAGTTAAAGGTAGCAGAAATTCTTTGGTTAGTATCATTCTCTGAAAAAGATAACTGTATTTTTCTTCAGTTGAGGACATGGTGCGTGTACCTGTGATCCAACTCTGAAGTGGAAGGGTTAGAGATTCATCTTGAGAAGATCCGACGAACTCCTGCACCTCCGCCGTACTTCACCGGCATGCTCCTCATGGGTTCGTGGCTGATGCCTGGGCAGCTCAAGGATTGCACACTTCACATCGGCTACTGTAGTCTGTAGAGTAGCAGAACCATTGAACTGGGCAAGTAGACGGTGCCCGTCAGGAAACCTACTGCAATAGTTGTTCAGGAAAAGGGCAATCAGAACACTGTCCATATGTGATATGTCTCAACATAAAGTTAAAACAACTACTGAATAATGGAAGTGCACTGCTCAAGAACAAAGCATAGCAGCCATCAGCTAGTACGTATGCACAACGTCACAGCAAAATTATTCCACTCAATTATGGCTGTTTCTGAACATGCTCTGTTCATGAACAATGGGTAATCTGTCGTCATATTCAGCATCTCCATGTACCAATGCAACTGATCAACTGGCCGGAATAATGCGGCGGATAAAGATGCCAGAAATTTGTCGTGTCGAATTCCCACAGCCAGATATCAGAGTGATCAGTCTGCAGGTAAGGACATTTTATATGCTCAAATAATTAACAGGCATTTATTCTTGAAAAACCAGACTTTTGGAAGTTCCTAAGAGATACGGTGCAGCAGTCAGACATGCATGAGGAAAGAGTGACAATGGCACGGTGATGGTTACAGGTCTGACCTCTTAGTGAGGTATTGTCAAAAAAAAAAAATTACAGTAACAAACCTCGAGGGCTTCATGATAGCACAGAAGCAGCGTGATGCAAGCATTAAAAAAGAGAGAACGATTACAAACCAATAGAAAAAATAAAAACCAAGGCACAAGCACTAATAACAGTTTGTGTCTTATAGCACAAACTGAGGCCGGGACAGAGTGTGTTCCAAGCATATTTAGGAAAAGAATGCCGTAACACTTTAGTGACAAAAAAGAAATCAAATTCCCAGATTATGAAATTGGTTGCATTATAGAGAAGGGACCACCTATCACTCCCATCATAGATTTAACTTTGTTCACTACACCTGGTTGCCCTTTCAGCTAGCAGAAATGCCAAAGGTCCAACGTTACATCAATTACAAGGATCTAACTTAAAGCAAGATTGTACCACACACCGATCTCTACTATGACACTGACATGTACAAATTTTTAGGAAGAAACATGCATTGTCCATTGTACCTGGCATTTTCTAACCTCAAACCAAAAGAGCAAATGTCGTTTCACTGTGTAGCTTTCTTTCTTCTCGGCAAATTTGCTTGCTATGAGAAGAATGTTCAAGTAAGCGAACTATCTCCGAGGCCTATGGAGACTAGAGTGGCTAGTGAGAAATGAAAAAAAAAAGTCGTTTTCATACAATTGGTGGCTCCATCTTTTTCTAAAGTTTGCATAGTTTCATAACTTCTTTTGTCCCATCGGAATAGATAAGAGCAAAAAGATCGCACTAATATCTCGCGTTTCTGAATAGCAGGTTGACTGAACTCTCCTACTAAAGCCTTTTTCAGCAGATCAAAATATCTGAAGTGACAATCCAGAATTTCCCTTCACTCTTTGTCTGCAACTATGCGTAGATGGGCTCAACTGTGGTCAAATATAAGACAGAGCTATGCGGTTCTGTTGAATCAATAGTGGCATGCAAGGTTCTAGTTTTCTTGCAAGTGTTCTAGTTTTCTACTCCCTCCGTTCCAAAATTCTTGTCTTAGATTTGTCTAGATACGGATGTATCAAGTCACGTTTTAGTATTAGATACTTCTGTATCTACACAAATTTAAGACAAGAATTTTAGGACGGAGGGAGTATCTGGTTTGAACTTAACACTCTCGAATCCAAAGCTGTCTACGCATGATTGTAGATAAACAGTCTCCCTCAAAATGACAGAGTAGTATCAAAAGCTCAGAATGAATGCTGTGGGAGTTACAGTATTGTTAACACTATAACTTTATGCAAGAAGTTTCTCGTTTAACTTTTTCACTGTTCACTCAATAGAAATATAATGGAAACAGTTTGCTTTATCTTCTGTTTATGCTAGATTTTTATCACTCTCAGCGTGTCTGAATTTCATATCCAATAGAGCATAAAGGATTATACTTAGCGTTTCAAGCATTTATCAGTAAGCATTCAGTTGAGTCAGTATCAAACAATAAGCCGTCATTTGAAACCTCTTCATGCATACAAAACCAACGGTTTGAAAGATATCCGCTGTACATGCTCCTTTGCTTACAATCTGGCAAAACCAGTAATAGTGGCACATGAACAGGACAAGGAAATATATCACGCTCTGCATTTTGAAGTAAAAAATATGGTGCGATTCTGGTTCGAAAGGCAACACACATGTTGATATTGGAAACTGAAAACATCTAAAAAGTATCCCCTTTAGTTAAGCATATCCACACCCCTGGTGATTGTGATTAACAGGGCCTGCAGATGTCAAGGACCTCGGTGACCAAGGCAGCAGGATCTCGACTACGTAGCTCGTAGTCTTGGTGGATAGGAGCGCTAGGGGTTTTGCCTAACCGCTCAATGGTGCAGGAGATGAGATTAAGAGTAGAGGGAGAGATAGGAGATAATGATTTATTGCTTGCCCTTAAAGAGTGATGATTACACGATATATAAAGGCCCCATGGGCTGCTAACAAACTGGAAACTATGCCTAACAAACTACTCCTTTATTCTAGGAACCAATGCATACGGATCAGGACTCCTGCCCCGATCACACCTCGCTCGTTGTGGCCGTCGGCTGTTGCTCCTGGTCGCGTGGCCCGCGCCTGTACGCAACACCCCACATGACATCTCCCCCCCCCCCCCCCTCGACGAGCAGCTCGTCCTCGAGCTGAAAAGCGGGGTAGCGCTCGACGAAACTGTCAAGATCCTCCCACGTAGCCGATGATGCAGCTTCGCCCTTCCAGTGGACGAGGAGCTGGCGAACGCCGCGTGCTAGGCGTGCACGAGTCACGCGTTCCGGTTCCGGGACAGCCGCACCGTTGTGGATCGGAGGCAAACCCGGCGGTGCAGTTGGAGGCATGCCGAAGAACTTCTTGAGGAGGCCCACGTGGAACACGTCATGGAGGCGCGAGCGTGCCGGAAGCTCAAGGCGGTAGGCGACGTCGTTGACAACCTCTGAGACACGGTATGGCCCATAGAAGCGTGGCTTGAGCTTGCCCCTGGTTGGCAAGTTGAGAGAAGACGCGGCGCGCTGGCGAAGACGAAGCCAGACCCAATCGCCGACGACATGCCGAACGTCGCGATGGCGTCTGTCGTAGTAGGACTTGTAGACCGCTTGCGCCTGCTGTAGACGATAGTGGACGTCTGCGAGTAGCTCGTCTCGCTCCGCCATGCTCTTTGCCACGGCCGCCACCCTCGTGTCGCCCGGCTCGTAAGAGCGAATAGTGGGAGGGTCGCGGCCATACACGAGCTTGAACGGAGTTTCTTGGGTCGCTGTCTGGTAGGCGGTGTTGTAGATGTACTCGGCCCAGGGCAGCCACCGGAGCCACTGCCTTGGACGATCCCCTGTGAGGCAACCTAGGTACATAACAATGATCTTGTTAGCAGCCTCCGTTTGGCCATCCGATTGTGGATGAAACGCCGACGTCATGTGCAGCTTCGTGCCGGTGAGGCGCATGAGCTCCCGCCAAAAAGCCGAGGTGAAGACGGGGTCGCGGTCAGAGACCATGGACTGCGGAACGCCATGGAGACGCACAATCTCGGCGAAGAACACCTGTGCCACCGACTCCGC